>NC_047052.1:57112231-58312231 GCF_011762595.2 Tursiops truncatus | reverse complement strand
CTGGGATGTGAGCCAAAGAGACCCACCCAGTCAACAGAAGAACATGTGCTGGGATGCCTGGAGAGTGGCGCGGGGGGACGTGTGCTGGACGCGAACCTGGGTCTGTGGATCCCGGAGGTTTCAGTGTGGATTGAGAGCGGGCCGCTTACAGCCTGGATGGCCTGGGGCAATGCCTAGAACCCCTTACCTCCCGAGCACTGTCTTTCTTCATTGTAAAATGGGACTGGTGATCGTGTCCACCTCAACAGATGTTTATGGGGATTAAACAAGATAGAAGTGCAGGGAAAGTTCCCCACAAGGGCTACCTGTCGGCCCTGACATGGGCATCCTGGCTCGGCTCTCACTGCGGGCCTGTTTCTTCATCAGCAGCATCACTGGGAGGGATCATTGTCAGCAACAACAGGATCAAACTGTACCTAAGAACCCTCAAGATTGCCCTTGTAGCCGGGCTAATGCGGGTACGTCTCAGTCAACAGTCTGTGTCACCCTCATCCCATCTCACAGGGTGGGTGTAGCGTTATTCCCACTTTACCGTCAAGGAAGCCCCGGCTGAGGGGGTGCTTCAGCCGTGAGTTATTTAGCCAGCACCAACAGGGCAGGCGTCAAGTCCCTCCGTCATCGCGTGGATGTTATAAAAAGATCTCACTATGGATCTGAAGGCTTACAGGTTCACCAGCACTTCAAACAAATTCCTGCCCCTGCAAGCCCCAGTCAGCTTCGGACATTCACAGTTTTTGCTATTACCTTTGCAAGGATTAAAACATAATTGTTGGGGCTTCCCTGGTGGCTCAGTGGTTAAGAATCCTCCTGCCAATGCAGGGGACACGGGTTCGAGTCCTGGTCCGGGAAGATCCCACATGCCGTGGAGCAACTAAGCCCATGAGCCACAGCTACTGAGCCTGTGCTCTAGAGCCCGCAAACCACAACTACTGAAGCCCGCGAGCCACAACTACTGAAGCCCGTGCGCCTAGAGCCCGTGCTCTGCAATAAGAGAAGCCACCGTAATGAGAAGCCCACGCACCACAACGAAGAGTAGCCCCCGCTCACCGCAACTAGAGAAAGGCCACGTGCAGCAACCAAGACCCGATGCAGCTTAAAATTAAAAAAAAAAAATGTGGCTGGTGGCCCCAGCTTTCTCTCCCAAAGGCTGCTTCATGTTAACGCCAGCAAGGAGGTTTGCGCCTGTTGTTGTTTTCTGCTGCCTTGTCAGGTAGAGTCACAGCTTGGAGCCACTTTAAATCCCGTGTCTTCAAGTGACAGGGACATTGGCTGTTCCTCCTCGCGACTTCTCCATTTGTGTGTTTTGCTGACTTTCCTTTGGAGGTTTGCCTTGTTCTTAACAATTTAAAGGAGTCCTTTAAATTTGTCTTTTCAGGATATTAGCCTTTTATCTGTACTGGGTGGCACAGATTTGGAGCAGACTCTCTTAATCTTGTTTCTGTATCTCTTTGCTGTACAGAAATTAGACTTTTATGTAGTCGCATAAGATTAAGCCAGTTCCGTAAAATAACTGGATAGATTTCTGTATCCCTGGGCTTCCGTTGTAGAAAATCCATTACTAATGGATTTTTAACTGTGTTGCCATGGGGTTGCTCATAATATACATAAATGTATATTTCCTTATATCTCTGATACAAGTCTATTTGGTGGGTACATTTCACTCTTTTTTCATGACTAGACTTACATGCTTTAGTGGCCTGTCTCATTTCTTAGCTCAGGTTCAGTGGCGTCATCTATTTTATTTATTGTTCTGTGCAGAGAGCTCTATTTGGGATTTATTTGCTCTACTCTTCTGGATTGGTCTTTTAAGTTTGTGTACTGTCCCTGCCTGTGTAAACTTCTGGGGTGATGAGCGGGCACGGCCGGGAGAGCCGGCACAAGCGGTCCTCTCCGCTGGGCCAGGCTGTCCTCGCTTCACCCCTGAAAACAAGATCCCTGTAAGCCTACCCTGTGAGCAGAGTCTGTGAGCCGCATCTAGCTTCACTCTGCCGTTGTTTTGTGACTTCAGGCCTTTACCCCAAACCATGTCTCCCTCACGCTGACTTGGGCCTCAGGGCCCTAATATACATTTTGCAACAGAAGAAAAGCAAGTTCGATAGCCCCCGCGAAAGACTCTTTCCCTTTTGGATGTCAGCAAATAGATCGTAGAGCAAGACACAGTCTGATTTGGGAGTCCCTTCTTGGACTGGCAAATTCAGTGGACAAGAGTCAATTTACTATGAAACAGCGATTCCTTCTCTGATCCAGAGGTCTTTTCGGGAGAATTGTCAATAGTTTGCTTTTTTGGTCTTATTTCTAAATGTGTTTGATTACGATTAAAAAGGTAGATCCTATAACACCTCTTTATCACACTTCACACCCTTTAGCGTGGTTATAAAAAAAGACAATAACGGGCTTCCCTGGTGGCGCAGTGGTTGAGAGTCCGCCTGCCGATGCAGGGGACGCGGGTTCGTGCCCCGTTCCGGGAAGATCCCACATGCCGCGGAGCGGCTGGGCCCGTGAGCCATGGCCGCTGAGCCTGCGCGTCCGGAGCCTGTGCTCCGCAACGGGAGAGGCCACAACAGTGAGAGGCCCGCGTACTGCAAAAAAAAAAAAAAGACAATAACAAGTGTTGGGAAAGGTGTGGAGAAACTGGAAGCCTTGTACGCTGCTAGTGAGAATGCAGAACAGTGAAGCTGCTTTAGAAAACAGTCATCTCAAGGTTAAATGTAGAGTTACTGTATGATCAGTAATTCCAGCGCTAACATACTCTTTTTTTCCCCCTATAAATTTATTTATTTTTGGCTGCGATGGGTCTTCGTTGCTGCGTGGGCTTTCTCTAGCTGCGGCGAGCGGGGGCTACTCTTCGTTGCGGTGCACGGGCTTCTCACTGCGGTGGCGTCTCTCGTTGCGGAGCACGGGCTCTAGGCGCACGGGCTTCAGTAGTTGTGGCTCGCGGGCTCTAGAGCGCAGGCTCAGTACTAGTGGCGCACGGGCTTAGTTGCTCTGTGGCATGTGGGATATTCCCGGACCAGGGCTCGAACCTGTATCCCCTGCGTTGGCAGGCAGATTCTTAACCACTGCACCACCAGGGAAGTCTCCTAACATAATCTTATACCCAAGACAGATAAAAACACATGTCCACACAAACCCTCGCACATGAATGTTCATAGCAGCATTATTCACAGTACCAAAACGTGCAAACAACCCAAACTGTCCAAACAACTTAGGAATGGATAAACACAATGTGCTACATGCATGCAATGGGATATTATTCGGCAGCAAAAAGAAGAAGCCCTGGTAGATCCGCAGAGACAGAAAGGAGACTGGTGATCGTCAGGGGCCGGGGAGGAGGAGTTGGGGATGACTGCTAACAGGTGTGCGTTTTTTGGATAATGTGAGAAAATGTTTAAATGTGTGGTGATGGAAGCACAGCTCTGTGGATAGACTAAAAACCACTGAATTGTATACCTTCAAGGGGTGAATTGCATGGTATGTGAATATCTCCATAAAGCTGTGAAAAATCTCTACACTGAAATGTAACATTTTATGATGTTTGCATTCATTTTTATTTTGTAGAATATGAAGCTATTACCTGTCTTGATGGTGAGCCTGTGGCCTCCCTTCAAAGCCCTGCTCTCCTCGCCCTGCTTCAGCCTTGCTCAGCAGCTTTGGGGTGTGGTGCTCCACCCAACTCTGGAACGTCTTAATCTAGTACCATGGCTCCCACAGTGGGCAGTGGGCACCCGAGGAGGCCCACTGGTTTTCTTTTTCCTTTTTAAAAATTTTTTTTGAATTTTATTATTTTTTTTAGACAGCAGGTTCTTATTAGTTATCTATCTTATACATATTAGTGTATACATGTCAATCCCAATCACCCAGTTCATCCCACAACCACCAGCCCCGCCACTTTCCCCCCTTGGTGTCCATACTTTTTTTTTCTACATCTGTGTCTCTATTTCTGCCCTGCAAACCAGTTCATCTGTACCATTTTTCTAGGTTCCACACACATGCGTTAATATATGATATTTGTTTTTCTCTTTCTTACTTACTTCACTCTGTATGACAGTCTCTAGATCCATCCACGTCTCTGCAAATGACCCAATTTTGTTCCTTTTTATGGCTGAGTAATATTCCATTGTATATATGTACCACATCTTCTTTATCCATTCATCTGTTGATGGGCATTTAGGTTGCTTCCATGACCTGGCTATTGTAAATAATGCTGCAATGAACATTGGGGTGCATGTGTCTTTTTGAATTATGGTTTTCTCTGGGTATATGCCCAGTAGTGGGATTGCTGGATCATATGGTAGTTCTATTTTTAGTTTTTTAAGGAATCTCCATACTGTTCTCCATATCAATTTACTGTATCAATTTACATTCCCACCAACAATGCAAGAGGGTTCCCTTTTCTCCACACCCTCTCCAGCATTTGTTGTTTGTAGATTTTCTGATGATGCCCATTCTAACTGGTGTGAGGTGATACCTCATTGTAGTTTTGATTTGCATTTCTCTTATAATTAGTGATGTTGAGCAGCTTTTCATGTGCTTCTTGGCCATCTGTATGGCTTCTTTGGAGAAATGTCTATTTAAGGTTTCTGCCCATTTTTTTGATTGGGTTGTTTGTTTTTTAATATTGAGCTGCATGAGCTGTTTATATATTTTGGAGATTAATCCTTTGTCCGTGGATTCATTTGTAAATATTTTCTCCCATTCTGAGGGTTGTCTTTTTGTCTTGTGTGTAGTTTCCCTTGCTGTGCAAAAGGTTTTAAGTTTCATTAGGTCCCATTTGTTTATTTTTGTTTTTATTTCCATTTCTCTAGGAGGTGGATCAAAAAAGATCTTGCTGTGATTTATGTCAAAGAGTGTTCTTCCTATGTTGTCCTCTGAGAGTTTTATAGTGTCCGGTCTTACATTTAGGTCTCTAATCCATTTTGAGTTTATTTTTGTGTATCGTGTTATGGAGTGTTCTAATTTCATTCTTTTACATGGAGCTGTCCAGTTTTCCCAGCACCACTTACTGAAGAGGTTGTCTTTTCTCCATTGTATATCCTTGCTTCCTTTGTCATAGATTATTGACCATAAGTGCGTGAGGGCCCACTGTTTTAATCATCTTCTGTTCAACCAGCCCTAGGGCTATGGGGAGTGGCTGCACACACAACACGTGTAGATGAGCTCACAGCCTGCGGAGGAGAGCACCTCACACCACGCAGGGTCACGTGCTCTTGGGTGGCCCCTGGCCCCTGCTGCAGGATGTGTGACTGGCTTTCTGGAATAATTCTGCAGGCTTGGCAGGATCAGCCATTTGATGGGGAGGGCTGTGTGACTTGGGGCTGTTACTGCAGGAGTAGCGGAGGGAGGGAGGGGGACTTGCTACCTGCCCTTGGGGCTCTCCTGGTTTCAGGAGTTAGGGAGGCACCTAGAATCGGGCTTTGCTTTTAGTCTTTCCCCACATCCGCAGATGCTTCCACAGTCAGACGGACCCGCGTCAGATTTTGGCTCTGCCAATCACTGGGTCACCTCAAGTAGGCTGACCTCAGGAGCAGCGACAGAGGAAGGGGAAGGGGCTGGAGGGAGACCCAGGCGAGGAGGAGAGGCGCTTGGGGTGGTCGTGAGGATCACAGGAGACTGGGGGCGGGGGGCGAGCAGCTGGAACTGGGCAGGAAGACACCTCCTGCAGCCTCAGCCCAGAGACAGCCCAGGGGATGGCAGGGGTAAGGGGGTGCCACGGGAGGGGTGGCCTGGCCCGGTTTCTAACGCAAAGAGGTAGATTCTGGAAGCTGCCCTGCAGGCTGACCATGCTGCTGAGCTGGCTGGGGCAAGCGGTCTAAGAAAAGCGAGGGAAGGGACTTCCCTGGTGGCACAGTGGTTAAGACTGCGCTCCCAGTGCAGGGGGCCCGGGTTCGATCCCTGGTCAGAGAACTAGATCCCACATGCATGCTGCAACTAAGAGTTCACATGCCGCAACTAAGGAGCCCACCTGACGCAACTAAGACCTGGGGCAACCAAATAAATAAATAAATGAAAAAAAAAAAAAAAAAGACCCGGCACAGCCAAAGAAAGAAATATTTAACAACAACAACAAAAAAGCGACAGAAGATGAGGACGGTGATGGATCTGACTACGTGAAAATTCAAAAGTCAGATCAGATGCATGAAGATGTGACCAGCGGTGTGGCCCACACCGTGCATTCACGGGAGAGGAAACCCACAGCTGTGGGGAGGAGGGTGCAGCCCGCCTGGCACCCATGGAGAAACAGTGCACTTGGGTTCTGCCTGCAGGATGGAGAAGACGGTAGAGAACGGGAGACCAGGGCGTTCTAGCTGCCAGGGAGCCCTTCTGGAGGGAAGGCAGACAGGCGGGCCCCACGTTTCCGGAAGACACTGATGTATCCATGAGAATTTAAAAATCCCATGGTCCAGGGCTTCCCTGGTGGCTCAGTGGTTGAGAATCCGCCTGCCAATGCAGGGGACACGGGTTCGATCCCTGGTCTGGGAAGATCCCATATGCCGTGGAGCAACTAAGCCCGTGCACCACAACTACTGAGCCTGCAAGCCACAACTACTGAAGCCCGTGTGCCTACAGCCCGTGCTCTGCAACGAGAGAAGCCACCGCAGTGGGAAGCCCGCACACCGCAACGAAGAGCAGGCCCCGCTCACCGCAACTAGAGGAAGCCCGCACACAGCAACGAAGACCCAATGCAGCCAAAAAAAAAAAAAAAGTCGTTCTGGATGATCCGGGTGGGCCCAATGTCACCACAAGGACCCTCAGAGGTGGAAGGGGAGGCAGAGGACAGTGGCAGGGTGACGCCCTGTGGGAGAGCCGACTGGCCACCGCTGGCTCAGAAGGTGGGGAAGGGCCGTGAGCCCGGCTCGCAGGCCATCTCTAGGGTGGAAAAGTCGAGCACATGGGATGGGTTCTCCCAGAGTTCACAGAAGGCACTCAACCCTGCCGCACCTGGAGCTTAGCTTAGTGAGACTGTGCCTGACCCCTTAACTCCAGAACTATAAAATAATGTTTTAAGACAAAAAGAAAAAGGAAAAAACAAGAACAGAAATCCCATGCTCCCGGAAACTCCCGCTTTGGGAGTGTGTCTGTTCTGAGGAAACAGCTAGGTTGCATCTGGGGTGTCTGCTCAGGTGCGGCCACCACAGCACTGGGTGCTAAGGGGGGCGGGAAACAAGGAACTATCTGGGCTTGGTGGGAACAACACTGCCGGCCAGAAAACGGGATTTCCACCCCGGCATTTTTAATAACACAGGGAGCTGCGTGGTAAGAGCACGATTCACAACGTACAGTAGCTTCACAAGCTGTGTGGCACAAACCCCCGCGGATGAACACTGAGAATAAGACAGCAGCATTAGGAATCGTTTTCGCGATCTCCTTTGCCCTCTTGTATATTTCAGATTTCTCTAAGTGAACATAAACTACTTTTAAATATGGAAAATTGCATTAGAAGATAGCCCACCGCTCTCCCTCAGCACCTGGCGGTCCTGACGTTGGGCCCTCGGCCTGGCCTGAGTGCTCGGGCCCTGCTCTGTCCTCTTCCGCCGTGTCCCCGGCATGGATGAAGCTTCCTGCTTGCCAACCAGATTGTAACAGGGAAGCACCTTTGTATTCTGTTACAAGTTAGTAACCGGAGAGATGTTGCCTATAAGCTTCAATATACACAATGGCCCATTCCTGGGAGCCCTGCCTCCCAGGTATAATGGGCGTTAAGCTAAAATACCTTTGTTCAGCTCCCAGGAAACCTCCTGACCAGGCCCCCCCGTGAATGACTGCAGGGAGAAGAAACGAACACATCCCCTCCCGGAGCTGATCTGAGCCAGGAAATGTTTCACTTTACTCCCTCCCCTTTCAGTATGAAAGAAACCTGAATTTTAACTCACGCAACATGGTTCTTTGGGGCACGAGTGCACCACTTTCTTGGTCTGCTGGCTTTCTATTTTTTTAAAAGCACTTTTTTTTTTTTTTTTTTTTGCGGTACGCGGGCCTCTCAGTGTTGTGGCCTCTCCCGTTGCGGAGCACAGGCTCCGGACGCGCAGGCTCAGCGGCCATGGCTCACGGGCCCAGCCGCTCCGCGGCATGTGGGATCTTCCCGGAACGGGGCACGAACCCGTGTCCCCTGCATCGGCAGGCGGACTCTTAACCACTGCGTCACCAGGGAAGCCCAGCACTTTCTTTTTCAATGAATTTTTGGCTGCGTTGGGTCTTCGTTGCCGCACGCGGGCTTTCTCTCCAGTTGCGGCGGGCTTCTCATTGCGGTGGCTTCTCGTTGTGGACCACAGGCTCTAGGTATGCGGGCTCAGTAGTTGTGGCTCTCGGGCTCCAGAGGCTCAGTAGTTGTGGTGCATGGGCTTAGTTGGGCTTAGTTGCTCTGCGGCATGTGGGATCTTCCCAGACCAGGGATTGAACCCGTGTCCCCTAGGTTGGCAGGCGGATTCTTACCACTACGCCGCCAGGGAAGTCCCGAGTCCGCTGGCTTTCTGAATAAAGTCACTATTCCTTGTCTCAACAACTCGGCTCTCAATTTATTGGCCTGTGGTGCGGCCAGCAGTACAAGCTGAGACTCGGTAACAAGATCACCAGTGCCCGGTTCCATCTCCAGCCTGGCTCTGCTTCCCCAGGCCTGAGTGTGGTCGACAGGTCAAAGGTCCTCAGAAGACTGGGCATGGAGGAGACGGGTCCTCCAGATGGAGGCCTCTCCCTCCCAGTTTCAGGCTGCAGCAAGGTCCTCCCCACGCAGCCCAGGTGTCCACCCCACCTCTGCTAGTAACCATGGTCACAGCCACACTCAACGCCCACCTGCCACCCCTGCATGAGCCTGAGGCTGCAGAGGGCTCCTTCTGTGGGTGCACCTGTCTCCCTGAAACCACGTCGCACAAAAATGTCCCTTGTTTTCAGAGCAGAAAGGTGACAGAGAAGGGTGTGGAATAACAGTCCCCAAAGACACCCATGTCCTAATCCCTGGAACCTGTGAATGCTGTCTCACATGCAGAAGGGATTTTGCAGATGAGATCAGGTGTGTAGGTGGGGCAAGGATGAGATGTGACCCCGAGACGGGGAGATCATCATGGGTTACCAGGGGAGCCGTAGATGTAACCCTGAGGGTCCTTACAAGGGGGAGGCAGCATGAGACTTAACCATCCACTGCTGGCTTTTAAGATGGAGGAAGGCGCCACCACCGAGGAACGTGGCAGCCTCTACAAGCTAGAAAAAGCCTTAAAGTGGATTCCCCCCTTAGAGCCTTCAGGAGGAGCCAGCCGTGCTGGCGCCTTGATTGGGCCCCGTGAGACCCAATTCAGAGTGCTAAGAGCACACGCTTTGTGTTGTTTCAGGCCACCGAGCTCGTTCGAGCAACAGTAGGAAAGTAGTACAGTACACCGGCCAAAGTCCTGAATGCCCACAGACGGACTGCCGTGGGCAGCAGGCGGCTGACCCTCCGCCCTCCTGCTCTGTGACTCACTCACCTGCCAGCATGCGTGGCCTAAGTCACATCTGTTCTCAGACGCCATGCCTGTCCATCCAGACTCGGAAAGAAGTTCCCTTAATGTCCGTTCAGGCTGGGACTCGACAGCTGGAAGGACAAGGCCAGGGAGTGATGTGTGTGGCCGAGGAACAGGTAAGCCGGACACCGACCCTGCTCGTGGGCAGGCAGCTCTGAAGCTCCAACTGCCGGGCAGGAAGGGCAGGGGCTGCTGATCCGACCAGCAGAGACCAGAGATCAGGATTCTTACGCAGAAGCTTCTCCAGGAGAAAACTGGAATTTGTTAAAAATCTAAAACACACAGTGGCCAGACTTTAGCCTTCCACCTGCCTGCAAACAGAAGTAGGCTGTGCTCTCCTGGGCTTCCTGCACCGGCCTGCACCATGTCACAGGAAGGGGTTTGGAAGTCACCTGGCCGCCGTGGGTCCGGTGGGTCGGTGCACTGGAGCCCAGGCCTCTCTCTCTGAAAGGCGGGGTGGGCGAGACAGGAGAGGAGGGAGCCGCGGCTTTGGGGGGGAGACTGATCGGGGGTGGGGGACCCTCCTGGGACTCTGACTTCTGGCCTGGGCGGCCTCCAGCTCTCCAGGCTGCGGCGGAGTGGAGTAGCAGGGGCGGGCTGGGCCCGGGGCCCCGGCGAGGCGCCCCTCCTGCGCTCACGGGGCCTCGGGCCGGTGGCTCTTGCGGTGGATGACCAGCTGGGACTTCCAGTCGAAGCTGTGGCCGCAGTCGCCGCAGAAGTGGCGCCGCTGGCCGGCGTGGCCCTTGCGGTGGATGACCAGCTGCGACTTCCAGCTGAAGCTGCGGCCGCACTCCTCGCAGGCGTAGCTGCGTGGGCCCGGGAGCGCGCGCCGGGGCGGCCCCACCGGCTGCTTCTCGGCGCCCGGGCCGCCCGCGTGCGCGCGGCGGTGGATGACGAACACCGACTTCCAGTCGAAGGTGCGGCCGCACTGCGCGCACGTGTAGGGCTTGCTCCGCGCGGGCGGCGGGGCCTCCGGGCAGCCGGGCCGGCCCTCTCGGGAGCTCTCGCTCTCTCCTCCTGGTGGGGGGCCAGAGGTGGCAGAGCCAGGTCGCCTGGTGACTCCGCCCGCAGCCCCCCAGGCGCGGGGCGGCCTGGGCTCCCCGCCCCCCCGCCCCCGTCGCCACCGGGGAGCGGGAGGCCACTCACCCGGGAGGAGGCTTCTCGCTCCCTCGGATCCGGTGCTCAGCGCCTCCGGCTCCGGCTCAGTGCGCGCCTCCGGCAGGGGACACGGCAACCCTGCTGGGGTCGGGGGCCCATCAGGCGCCAGCCCTGGCACGCGGGCGTGAGGTGTTCGCACAAATGAGGGACAGGGGTGGGGGCCCCGGCGGGTGGCCAGGGTGCGGATTGGGAAGCGCCGGGAGGCAAGGTGCGCGCAAGGACCCGGAGGAGAGGGGTCCTCACCCAGGGAGACCACCGTGCCGTACTTCTGCAGCATCGCGTCCCAGTACACCTCCTTCTGTGACCGGTCCAGGAGCCCCCACTCCTCCTGCAGTGACGCGGCCCATCACCCACAGAAGGCCCGTCTACCCCGCACCCCACCCGGCCCATCCCATGGGCCCAGCCTTGTTAATCACCTGGGGAGTGGCAGGTAAACCACCCTCACCTGCCTGGGGGTGGGGCTAAAGAGGAAGCTGAGATGGGAACCTGTGAGTGCTGGGGATGCACGGCCGGGAAGGGAGCTGCCTTCTGGCTCACCTGGGGGATGCACCAGTCCCCCTCAGCTGCCCCACCCCATGTTCTGGACGCACAGATGGAAGCTGAGGACCCATCAAGGATGGGCCTTGAACAGTGTGTGCTGCACCGAAAGCAAAAGGCCAGGGGAATGCAGGGACCCCAAGCATGTCTCCCAGGCCTCTGGTTTCAAGAGTAATGGAGATCCTCCTTGGGGAAGTGTCACGGGCCTCAGCATCCCTGGCTGTGGGGACCGGGCTGCAGGGAGGCCAGGCACAGCCTCCCACTCAGGACATGGCTGGGCTGGCTCCTGGGTGCCGGGGGTGGAAGCAACCACGGCCTTCAGGCTGCGGCTGGGTCCTGGGCGACTTCTCAGTGTGGAGTGGATTAGGAAGTGTCGCTGGGAGAGGACAAGACCCCTGCCGCCCACACTCAGGAACCAAGCCCGCTAGGTGGCAGGGGCTTCCATGCCCAGCTGGTCGCAGCTGAGGGCTGGTTGGCCTTGGAGAAAAGCCCGGGCAGAGGGGGAGCTGTGGGCATTTCCTGGGAAGATTGTCTCCACTCTGATCTCAGGTGTGCAGGGGAGGCCAGACTGCTGGGTGGCACTCAGGCTTTCCTGGTCATCCTGTCCCCTCCCCAGGTGCCAGCTCAGAACTGCTGGGAGCTGTCAACACCCTAACTGGCTTCTCTGTAAGTGGGAAGCCAACCCCTGCCAGTTCCAATCACTCTAAACCAGAATCCCAGTTACCTGAGGCCAAAATCCTTTCCAAGCACTGGTCTGTCCCCCTGCCCCCCAGGACCTGCAGGGGGTACCCTGATACCAACTCCACTTTGGGGGAGCAAAGAGCACAAGAAGTGCTGGCCAAGGAGCCTGGACAACTGGCAGGACACTCTCCTCCCACTGTGGGCCTGCACCTGTCACCAGGGGCTGCTCACCTGAATCCTGGGTGGCTGAAAGGGCACGGAGGTCGGTTCCTGTTGTTCAGCGGGCCCCTCATGGGACCGGGCTGGATGTGGGGGGCTGGACGGTGCTAGGAAGCAAGGCAGACAGGGGTCAGGGGCTCCCACGTGAGCCAGAGCAGGCGAGGAGCTGGCGCTGGCATCGCAGCCTGGGCCCTCCTCGGCAGCAGGGAGGAGTCCTCTGTGTGTACCAGGCACATAGCAAGCAGGCAGCCAGCCAGCCCTTCCCTCCAGCCTCCCGGGGACCCCGCTCTGCAGTCTGCAGTCCCTGCGGGTCCCGCTCCCAGGGGTGGACACCCGCACTCCCTCCAGGAGCCCCCAGCTCCAGCACAACCTCACCTGGGTTCCCTGCCCTAGCTGGGGACGTTCGCACTCTCTCAAGGAGGCCCCAGCCCTCGCGCACCCCCGCTCTCACCTGTCTCCTGCCCATAGCCATCAGGCTCCTCCTTCACGCTGCAGCTGAGCTGGGCATTCTCCTCCAACTGGGCATCCTTGGACCCCTCCCAAGAGGCTGCCTTTCGGGGCTCCACTGTCCCTGAAGGGTGGGAGCTCCCCACAGACTCCTCTGTGTTCTGTGTGGCTGGGAGCACCGCTTGCTTCAGGACATGTGCTGTAATCTGAGGGGGAGAGGCAAGTCATCGGGGCGCTAGTCTCTCTGTCCCTCCAAGAAGCCAACACCACCACACTCACCCAGCCCAGAAGCTGCCCAGGGTCATGCTGCAGGCCCTCGACCAGGACAGTGGCCTCCTCAGGGCTGCCTGGTTGCTGTCCCCGCACCCAGGCCTGGATCTCAGAGGGCAGCGCGCCCAGGAACTGCTCCAGCACCAGCAGCTCCAGCATCTGCTCCTTGGAGTGCACCTCGGGCCGCAGCCACTGGCGGCAGAGGTCCCGGAGCTGGGCCAAGGCCTCGCGGGGACCGGCCACCTCCTGGTAGCAGAAGCCCCGGAAGCGCTGGCGTGCTGCCTCAGGATCCTCCAGGGTGGCCTCGGGGTCCACAGAGGGCAGACTCGGGGGGCCCAGTGGGGATGGCATTGTTGTGCCGGGAGTCTTCTTGGAGCCACCAAAGGGGACCTGCAGGAAAGGAGGGGTCAGGGTGCTAGCCACAAGGCCACAGCCAGGGTAAGGCACTGTGCAGAGAGGCCCAGCCCAGGGGGCTGAGGCTGTGACAGAGAGGACCGTGGTGTGGGGATGCTTGCGGCTGAATTGGGGAAAGCTTCATGGAGGGAAGGGTCACAGGAGCTGGAACTGAGAGCAGAAGGAACTGACACTTGGAGCCAAGTTGCCAGTGGAGCTTCCAGGAAACTGCAGGGAACTGTCTGTCGGGAGATGATGCTGGAGCGCAGGCAAGAGGAGTTAGCACAGGCTTCCAGGGTCAGGCTGAGGAGCCCCGGCAGGTGCCCCCGCGGCGGAGAAAGGGGGTAGCCAGGGAGGCGGTGGGGCCGTGATCCAGGGTGAGAACTGGGGCCAGGCTGCCTGTCCCCACCATCTCTGGGACACGCTGACCCAAGTGGGGCACCCTGAGGGGGTGGCTTGCGCCATGGCTCGAGGCAAGGGCTGATGTGGACCCCGAGACACCGTGCTCGCTGACCGCGGAGAGCTGTGCATGACTCACACGGTATGGACCGTGCGTGTGAAATGCAGAAGCAAAGCAAAACGGAATCACGAGTTGTGTGGAGCGGTGGACGGGCAACTGTGTCCCGGCCCTGCAGAGGGTCTGGAGTGAAACACGCCCACTTTGGGGGTGGGGGGTCCTGTCCGATAGGCTGGACTAGGTCTGACTCCTGGAGTCCGCCTTCCACAGAGGAAAGGGGGGCAGGTCTTCCCGAAGGAGAGGAACGGGGCTGCGGAAGGGAGGAGGGGCCCGGGAGAAGGCTCGGAGGTGGGGCACGTCGGGAGGTAGTGGAAAGGCCACGTCCACCCAGCCGGCCGGTGCTCACCTCGGCCACCCGAGGCCACTTCGGGTAAGTGGGCCCACGCGGTCCCGCGCGCCTCTCCCCGGACCCAGCGGTCAGCCCCTCGCGCGTTGCCCTGGCGACGCCGCCCTGGCCAATCACACGTCTGCTCCGAAGGCAGCACCACCTCCTCCCTTCGGACTACATTTCCCATGAGCCTCAGCAAAACAGGGACGGGCGCGGCCTCCGCCAGTAGATGATCATTTTCGGAGGCCTCTCACGACTGAGAGGCGCCCCATGCCTCCGAGAGGAATCTGCAGAGTCGCAGGGTTTGGGGGACTCCCTCCCCTCCCCGGCAGCCGCTCTTCCTTTGTATCGTACCCTAGGACTCACCAACGGCGGAGACGTATGGTACCTTCGAATCCTGCGCATGTGCACAACAGGCCCGGCGCCTATTGGCAGGAGGTGACGGATGGGGAGGAGCGTGACCTTTCGGTCAATCAGGGTTGGCGCTACGCCTAGGCTCCTCCCCCAGAGCCCTACCTGAGGCTTCTTTCTGGTCGCCCGGCGGACGCCTTGGTAACCCCTGGAGCATAACCAACCTGCTCCAGCGGTTTCCAAGACAACGGCCCGAGGTCCTAGGAGGAAGAAGGGACCTACCGGGAAGGCTGGCCTAACCCACGGGCTTTCTCCGCCATCCCCGGGAATTTCTCCAGCGAGGATGGTGCTGGGGTCCTTCATTCGACCACTGCTGAGCGCCCTGCAGGGGCGAGGCGGGGACTGCAGGCACCCATCTCCTGATGAAAAAACTGTTCCATGATTTATACCCTCAGAGTCTCAGACATGCCTTCAGCTAGATCAGTACTGCAAAGTGAGGGCTGGAGGTTTTTGTCCAGAATTATGGGACGTGTTCAGCCTTTTATTTACTTTGGGGACCAGAACTAGTATATATCAGTAGACGATGTTATTGTTTTTAAAATCTGACTGTGGGTCAGGGTGTTTTGCTTCCACACATCAAATGGCTGAACAATGACTTATTATTTCGATCCTAAGGTGCATCTGCCTGCCTGTTTGAGTTTCTTCTAATACTTAGGAATCCCTGGCTACCAGGGATTTGATTTTTTCTCTGGGACTGTTCGGATTCCCCAGAAAGGACTCTTCCACCATCTACCCTGTGGGAAGAGCTGGAGCTCTAACAGCTTCTCCAGGAGCTCCCACTCAGTCATCTTTGTTTTGGGTCTCCCCTTCCAGGGGGCTGCTGGTTTTCAAGCCTTCTGGAATTCTGCAGCGTAAGCCTGATGGAATCTCCTTCCACTTCCGCCAGCGCCAACTCAGCATTTGGCTTTCCCCAAATCAGTGACAGCTCTCCCACCCCCAACTACTTCTAGCTTCAGAATGCTGCTGCCTCCTCTTTTACCATCCTCATATTTGTAGGTTTGTGTTATAGTTAATTTATTGGCCGTGCCGCTTGCGGAATCCTAGCTCCCCAACCAGGGATCGAACCCGAGCCCCCTGCAGTGAAAGCGCAGAGTCCTAACCACTGGACCGCCAGGGAATTCTCAAGGGTTTGCTTTAAGGGCTCTCTGTGGTTTCAGTGGGCTTCTGGACCAAGTGAGATGCATGTGTTCAGTCCATCGTCTTGACCCAGAAAGCCCACGGATACCTTTTATAGTCATGACCCGTTCACGGTTGAGTGGAAGGGTCAGGCTGGCAGGATGTGGCCCAACATGATCAAAAAGGTTTGGGGGAGGACAACTTAGGGGCCAAGACATGGGGGAAGGTGGGTGCTCATGGTTGCTGTTCCCACAGGAACAGGGCTGGAGCCTCTGACCACCCCTGGTGCTGGGAGGGTGGACTCGAGGAGGGTGGAGGAAAGGAGGGATAGTAGGGGCCAAGCACACAGGCAGGAAAGGCTCAGTGAAGCAGGGAGGAGACTGGTGGGGAGACAGGATAGAGCACCAGGCCCAGCTTCTGTCCAAGGTGCGAAAAAGGTTGCAAGTGACTCTCTGGGCATCCACTTGGTGTTCAACACTCCTTTGCTCCTGAATCCCATGGGCTCCCTACAGTAGCCTTCTGTAAGCTCTGTGGGGTTTGTCTGCATCTCACAGCCATCCACACTGACCCTGAAGTGAGCTGCTCAAGAATCCCTCATGGGGGCCAGCCTGGGGGAAGATGAAATAGGGCGAGGCCAGGGCACGGACCAGCTCAAGAGAGAGGATGGGCCCCAAGAGGGGTGGACAATGCTCAGAGGACCTGCGCTTGAGGAGTTTTGGGGAGCCTGGCCCTGTGTGACTCTTCTCCCTACCCCTTGTCTCCTTTCCTTGCAGGAACTTGGGAGGTTTCAGGGGCGGAACCTGCTGGCAGGTGGACAGTTGGGGGTGTCACGTCTCTGTTCTTTGGCAATGGCAGATACCTGCGAGGTCTTTGAGGTGACTGAACGGGAGCACCCCCTGGGTTGGGGTCAACCTTTCGGGTCTCCACGTGTGCCCCCTGCCTCAGATTCCAAGGCCTGGATCCACAAAGGCTCATGTCCCAACAGAGCTGCTGCTTGGGGCAGCCCCACCCTGTCCACGTCTCTTGGCTGCCAAGGGGACACAGACCTTCGGTGGGCCGCAGACAGGCTGCACCTCTACCCTGAGGCCTCTCAAAGGGACCAGGGTTGAAGTCAAGTCCCTGCAGCTGTGTGATGACACGTTTGCATCGTGCTGGGATGAAACCGGTTTCAGGCTGCTACCATTCACGTTTTTAAAAAGAAACCTTTATTAGAGAGCCTCTCTGGACTCTGTATTGTTAAAACCTTCTGCACCATGACCTGGAGGCTGAGGCTGTGGACCTACACAGTGCCATGCAAGAATTTACAATGTCCCTCCATTCCAAGCTGTAAGTTCTAGTCTTTTTTTACCCCCAGTAAAAACACCATTAACTTCCCTGCGGGTGAGGCCCAAGGTGGAGATGGGGCTTGTCTGTTGAAGGCCACAAGAAGCCAACCAGGCCCCCACCTAACTTGTCTGCCTCAGTGTCCCCACCCTGTGGGTTATGTCACACGGGGGAGGGGATCTTGGGAGGGCGCCACACACAGCCTTAGGTAATGGCAGGCACGTGGCCACTGGACCCCAGGGAATCGAGCAGCCCCATCTTGTCTCCTCTGCACCTGTTGTTACGGTCACCTCCAGTCAAGGCAGTGGGGATGGAAAGGCTCCTGTATCGCTGACTTTGGCAACAACAAGACACGGCCGAAGCTGAGGCTTGGACCACACTCTGAATGCACCAGCACAGCTGGGGAACCATCACTCTCAATCTCCGTCCTTCACCCGGGGACTTCCCGCCCCCACCCTCCTCCACCTCCTGAGGGTCCGCCGTGAGCAGCAAGCCACGCAGCCTTCACCCAGCCCTCAGGGCTGGCAGGCTAAGTGTGGGGGTAAAGTGGGGAGCTCTCTGGATGCTGGGCCGGTGGCCCTGCTGTTGTGCAACTCACGTCCCCTCTCTGTGCCTCAGTCTCCTCATCTGAGAAGTGGGGATACTAGCCACAGCAGCCACCTCACAGAGCTGTCAGGAGAAACTGTGCAGCGCTCAGAACGGGGGCTGGCGGTTGGCACGTATTGGCCCTTATCGAGATGCTGCCTGTCAGGGTGCTGCAAATACCCTCTGCAGGGCTGAATCTTTTCTCTTCCCTAGAGGAGGGAGCTGAGGCTCAGAGCCCAGCCACTTGTCCGAAGCCAGTACCTGCCTCCCCCATGACTTCCTGTCTTCTGGGCCTGTTCCCAGGAAGCCCTGGATGAACTGAGGGCGGGGGGAATACGCTGGGGATAGCGGTGGAGAGGTTCCACACAGACCCTGCAGGTTGGGTGTAAACCTCAGAAAGTTCTCAGGACCACCTCCACCCCGCCCCAGCGCTTCCCGTTCGCGCGCACAGTCAAAGTATGGGCGAACTGGCAGCACCATGCTGGCCTCCCCCGGCCTTTGTTCAGCGTGACCGCTTGGGCCTGGAGGAGTGAGCTGTGGCTGACAAGAGGCAAATCTTGTCACCACGTGCAGGGGGAATGGCAGTGCACGCGCAGAGCTTCTCCACAGCGTGGCTCTGCAGAGGGCGGGGCCCCGTACCCATGGAAGGGACTCACAACAGGCCGGGGAAGGTCGGGGCTGCGACCTCAAGGCTCAGCCGTCTTCGGAACCGTGGCTGGGCCTGAGGCAGCAGTGGGCCCGGCTTCCCTCCCCAGTGTGCCTTCACACGATGCCCCCGAAGGAGGCCTGGCCTGGGGGAGCGGGCTGGCCCGGGGCCGCCGCGCTGGCTTCTCGCCGGTGTGGAGCCTCTGGTGGTGGAAGAGGGCCGGGCGCTCGCGGAAGGCGCGGCCGCACTGTGCGCACACGAAGGGCTTCTCGCCCGTGTGGATGCGTCGGTGGCTGAGCAGCACGGCGCCCTTGGCGAAGGCCTTGCCGCAGTCCGAGCAACGGAAAGGCCGCTCTCCCGTGTGCAGCAGCCGGTGCTGCCGGAGGTTGGAGCTGTGGCTGAAGGCGCGGCCGCACTGCGCGCAGGCGAAGGGCTTCTCGCCGGTGTGCACGCGCCGGTGCTTGAAGAGCGACGAGCCCTGGCTGAAGGCGGCCCCGCAGAGCGCGCAGGCGAAGGGCTTCTCGCCCGTGTGCGTGCGCTCGTGCTGGATCAGGTGCGAGTTGCGGCAGAAGCTGCGGCCACAGCGCGTGCACGCGTAGGGCCGGCCCCCGGCGTGGATCTTGCGGTGCTGGCTGAGGTTGGAGCGGTGGCTGAAGGCCTTGCCGCACTCGGCACAGCGGAAGGCCTTCTCGGCCGTGTGGATGCGCTGGTGCCGCACCAGCGAGGAGCTGTGCCGGAAGGCCTGGCCGCAGGCCGGGCACGTGTAGGGCGTCTCTCCGCTGTGGATGCGCTGGTGCTGCGTCAGGTGCGACGTCTGGCTGAAGGCCTTGCCGCACTGCGCGCACTCGTACGGCCGCTCCCCGGTGTGGGTGCGCAGGTGCTTCAGCAGGTCCGAGCTCTTCACGAACACCTTGCTGCACGCCCTGCACTCGAAGGGCTTCTCCCCAGAGAGGAGGCCGGGGCCAGCGTGCAGGGCCTCGCCCAGTTCGGCCCAGGTCGGGGGCTCTGAGACAGCAAGCAGTCTCTGAGGCTCGCGCCAAGCCTCACCCATTCCTCGGTCCCCCTCTGGGGCGCCCGGGAAGGCTCTCCCCGGGGCCTCGCATGCGTACAGCTTCTGCCGCTCCGATGCCCTCGGCTGCTTGCCTGGTGCAGGGTGGTCTGCGAGGGCCTTCTCCCCGGGTGGGGCCCGCAGAGAAGAGGTCAGCCGCAGGCTGACGCTGGCCTCGCCGCTTTCCCAGTAGATCACAGACACCCCTGTGGGTTTCCTCTCCCGAGAGGGGGACACGCCGCACCGACCCTCCAGGCTTTTCCCACACTCAGAGGCACCAGCGCTGGGGAGAACCCTTGTCGGTGCCAGAGGGGGGCCGTCCTGGAAGGGCCCTGGCAATGCTGCTTCTCCAGAAACATCTCTGTCCTCTGCCAGATGAGGGGAAGCTGAAGGACCAGAAACGGTGGACGCCTGGGTCACCCAGACAGGCCGCGTGGGCAGGCAAGGGGGCCCGCGGGACCGGCCGTGGAGGCTGGGGAGAGGAGCTGGGGCCAGACACCCTTCCTGCACGGAGCCCGTCCCCAGGGCACTCCCCAGGTGGCTTTGCCCCTTACACTGATGGCTACCTGAGGGAACAGATTTTACTCACCAACTCTGCTTGCTGACTGCCTCTCCCCTAGCAGGGTCAACCCCACAAAGGCAGGACCAGGAGCGGGCTGGGCAAGGCTGTGTCCCCAGTGCCGCGAACGGGACTGGCCACTGCAAGTGCTCAACGATGAACACGTGAACAAACGGCCCCACAGATGAGGTGGTGAGGGAAGACGGGCAGGGTCTGAGGCCACACAGACTGGCTGAGGGTGAGATTCTGAGCAGGTCTCACCACGGCCTGGGGGTGGCCCTTGGAGCTCCCCTTCAAGGGCAGCCAAAGCCGGAGCCTCCAGAAGAGGCTGATGGTGAAAGGAGTCGGTCGGGTGGGAAGCTGGAGAGGAGAGCATCCAGGAGGGAAGGTGGACAGAAGCTTGGCCATAGGTTGGCCCCAAGCTCACACCCCTGAGCCCCCACTCACCAGGGCTCGGCCTCCTCTGGGCATTCCTGGCCAGGGTCACATCTGTCCCATTGAGAACCCAGGGCTCCTTGCCACACTCAAGCTGGATGACCACGTGGGGTCGGGAGACAGAGAGTCCTGTGAGAGAAGACAAGCAAGTGAGGGGTCACCCCCGGCAGATGGCAGGAGTCAGGGCTTCGTGGGCCACGGACGGCATCATCTGTGCAACCAAGGATACCCGAGGTCACATCACAGGGCAGGGATCTCAGAGCAGCTCGATGGTGCCTGTGAGGAGAACCGTGTCGGCAGCACCCGAAGGGGACTGAGCACAGAGGCACCACAGCTAACAGGGACACTCAGCCAGAGGACATGTGGCTGCTCACAGGCCGCCGGGCGGTAAGAGGTTAGTGCTGGCAGCCTAGCCTGGCAACACATGAGCTCCCCATGGAGGACCCAGGGCTTACCCAGCGAGGCCAGGAGGGTGAAGTTCTCCAGCATCACACGGCGGTACAGAGCCCTCTGGGCTGCATCCAGGAGCCCCCACTCCTCCCGGGAGAAGTACACAGCCACGTCTTCAAAGGCCATTAGGCCCTAAGAGAGTTGGAAGATGGACATGATCTAAGCTATAGCTGTGTGAACCAAGACCCAGCTCCACGCCCCAAAGGCTGCCTCCGCTCGTGTCCCTCAGATGCTCACCCTCCTCCCGCAAGGCTCTGCAGATGGGACTTCCCTCACCTGTCTGGACCCCTCCCCTCCCCCTTCCCCATCTAGGCCGTAGATGCCTCTTTAACCCGATCTGGCTACTCTACACAAGGCAGCCAGAGGAAGCCCCTGGCCTTCTGCCACACCAAGGTCAGCCCCTGGCGTCCACTCATTCTCCAGCCTTTGCACAAGCTGAGCCTCCCCAAAGGTGCTCTCATTGCTCTTGCATAAGTAACTGTACAAGTCCCAGCTGCAGAGCCCCCAGGACATGCCCATCCCTGTAGGGATGCCCTCTCCTGCTGAACTTGCCTGACATTTCAAGGCTGCTCTTTGAACCTGAAGGACTGGCTGATCCCCTCCAGCTGCCACAGGGGTGGCGCCAAGGATCTGGTGGGCACACAAGAAGCCATTTCCCTCCTCCCTCCATAGCCAGGCCCCCTCTATTTCCTCCTCAGGTGGCTGCCACCTTCCCTTCCCTCAGCCACCTGCCAGACTTCCCCTGAGAGCCCCAGGGACTGCCAGCCATTCCTCATCTCCCTAGAGCCCTAACTGCCCATGCCTATCCCTGGCTGAGTCTGTGAGATGTCCTCTTCCTAAGTTTGATTCCTAGGCTCCACCTCACTCAGAACATCAGGACTCTGTCCTTGGACATCTACAATTCCAGGTCCATGTGACACCTCCACTCTGAGACAGCACAGACTCTTCCCAATTTCCCCCTGAAATCTACTTGCCCTTCAAATTCCTAATTTTGTCTACAGCAGTTCCGTTCTTTTTTTCTCTGTCCCATTGAGTGACAGTTGCCACTGGCACAGTCCCAGGGCAAGGATACAATCAAGGGTTTTCAATTTCAGCACCAGCTACCAAATCCTGGCCCCACTGCCTGGGGGAGGACCTGTGAAAGTGCTAGGCAGCTCCATTCTTTTGGGTGCTCCGGCGGAAAACCTTAGGCTGGCCCTTCACGCAGGACACTCCCGCACACCCCGCACTTGATGCATCAGCAGATCTATCCAGAATCCAACGGCTTTTCGCACCTGCACTGCCCGGACTGTGACAGTAGCCTCCTCCCTGCACACCGCCACGCCCCTCTGCTTCTGTTCTCCACTCAACAATAGGTGGAATACCCTAAAAAATCGTTAACTTAAAACATGTCCAGTCTCCCGGTGCCCTCGGGATAGTCTTAACTCCTCGGCCTGCCCTTTCAGACATACATATCTTCTCCCCGCCGAGCAGCTCAGTTCCGGAAGCGCCTACACTCAGGCTTCCCTCCCAGCTTTTGCAAACGGGGGACCCTCCCCTTGGAACTTCCTTCTACACCTCACCCCCTTAGCTGCCAGAAGTGGGGATCCCACGCGTGCACTACCAACCGGCCGGGACAGCACGGCCTAGGACGAAGCGCGAGGGGAAGACAAGACGTCCAGGTAAAGTGCCTCCCTCGATCGGGGCTCGGGTCCATGAAGGAGGCATCCGGGTGGGTGGGGGCCTGGGGTTCCCGCTACTCACCTGCGCCGGGTCTGTCTGCGCCGCCGCCATCGGAACCTGCAGAAAGGTGCGGGCGCTCAGGCTCCGGGCCTCTCTCCCAATCCGTCAAGGGCGCCGCGTCGGGACGGCGTGGAGGCCGGAGCACGTGGCTTGGGGGGCGCACACGCCGCACCCCGGGAAACTGAGGCCGGGGACTGGCCGTGGGCCCCCGGGCTCGGCTGCCCGTGCCTCGGATCTCCGCCCGCACGTCCTCGCTGCCCGCACGTCCTCACTGCCCGCACCTCGGGTCTCCAGACCCTTCCGCAAAACCGGCCCCGACCCGGCGCTCTCCGGCCGTCACCGGCGTGGCCCGACGCCGGCAGCCAAGTGACAGTCCCGGACGCCGGAAGTCCAATCTCGCGAGCCCTCATTGGCCCGTGGCGCGCTGCGGACGCACGCGCAGAGCCTTCTGGCTGCCGGCGCGGTAGGCGGAGCGCGCCTGGTCCCCACGGCAACGGCCAAGCGCCGCCGCCGGGGCCGCTGGGAAGTGGAGTCTGCAGCAGCGCCAGGCTTCCGGGCTGAGCGTGGGGTGGGGTGCTGGCGGGGTCGTCAGCGCTGCGGGTGAATGGTGAATTGCTGAGGGCCCGGGAGGGCCTCCCCCACTTCCCACCCTCGCCCAGCGCAGCACCGGGGACGGAGCACGACCGGGGTCCCATCCCATCCCCGCCTCCTGGGGCCTCGCACCAGGGCTGGGTGTGACCCCCGCGGGTCAGCGTCCTGTTATGGTTGGTAACAGCCCCCACGCCGAGTCGCAAGGCCCTAACCTAAGTTTTTCTAACGTCTGAAATCATTCTGAGACTTCCTCCACCATCTGTTTTCTTGGCTCAACTGGGCCGCGCAAAAAGTACTTTCCCCGACTCACTTGTCCCTAGGTCGTCTAGATCTTACCTTGCCCCGCACGTCATGGTGTTGATTCCCTGTTCCTTTATTTTGGGGGGAGGGGGCAACCTACATGGGTACGACACATAAAATCAAACGGAAGGGTAGTCTCAATGCAGACTGACTACTGCTGACAGAGAGTAAAAGGTTTTCTCTTTGTTGTTTCACTCTGAGGGTCTTTTTTTTCAGGGTTCTTAGTCCTCATACACAAAATGGGACAGTAATGGTACCCACCGCATAGGGCTATTGTAAGTTAATATGGAACCAATCTGTGTCGAGTTCATTCTCTCTGTCTCCCTCCCTGCTTACCTCCCTAGGTAAGTTATAAGTGATTGTTATAACATCTATATCAGCTCTGTCTGCAGTATCACTACTCTTTGTAAGTCCTTGTAATGCAAGAGATAACATCAATTTTGGAGTATTTGTGTGTAAATTTTGCTCACTTTGAAATAAATGAAGAAAATCTAATGTATTTGTGGTTAGGGAATGTTTCTTGCCATTCCAGTAAACAAAGAATGTTTGAGTCCCTCCCTGGTGGTCTAGTGGTTAAGACTCCATCCTCCCGATTCAGGGGGCCTGGGTTCATCCCTGGTCAGGGAACTAGGTCCCACATGCTGCAGCTAAGAGCCCACATGCCGTAACTAAAGATCCCGCATGCCACAACGAAGATCCTGCATGCAGCAATGACTAAGGGCCGGCACAGACAAATAAATAAATAATTTAAAGTATTTAAAAAAAAAAAAAGAATGTTCAAATCCCACGTGAGGTTCACCTTGAACCCACGTGCTGAGACTAGAAGCCAGCCTAAACCCAGATTGGGACTTGAACCCACGGTCTCTTTTTTCGGCTGTGCCGCCCGGCCTGGGGATGCTAGTTCCCCAACATGGGATCAAAGCCACACCCCCTGTAGTGAAAGCGTGGAATCTTAACCAGTGGACCGCCAGGGAAGTCCCAACCCCCAGTATTTTTTTTAAATTTATTTCTTGTATTTATTTATTTTTGGCTGTGTTGGGTCTCTGTTGATGGGCGTGGGCTTTCTCTAGTTGCGGTGAGTGGGGCTACTTTTCGTTGTGGTGCGTGGGCGTCTCATTGCGGTGGCTTCTTTTGTTGGGGAGCATGGGCTCTAGGCGCGTGGGCTCAGTAGTTGTGGCGCACGGGCTTAGTTGCTTCTCGGCATGTGGGATCTCTCCGGACCAGGGCTCGAACTCGTGTTCCCTGCATTGGCAGGCAGATTCTTAACCACTGCGCCACCAGGGAAGCCCCAACCCACCGTATTTTAACTGAGATGACACACCTGGTCTCAGGACTTAATGAAGCTCAGGTTCTTTATGTCTCATCGCAGAAAGAATTCAGCGAGATACAAAGTGATAGGTAAGAAATGGATTTATTTAGACATGTACATATTCCATAGATAGAATGCGGTCTGTCTCAAAAGGCGAGAACAGCCTTGGGAGAAACACACTCCACAGAGTGTGGGCCATCTCAGAAGGTGAGAGGCCCCGAAATATGGGGTGGTTAGTTTTTATGGGCCGGGTAATTTCATAGACTAATGAGTGGGAGGATTATTCCAAGTATTTCGGGGGAAGGGGTGGAGATTTCCAGGAATTGGGCCGCCACCCACTTTTTGACATTTTATGGTTGGCCTCAGAACTGTCATGGCGCTGGTGGGTGTGTCATTTAGCTAATGCATTACAGCGAGCATAAGATGAGTCTCAAGGCCCACTGGAAGTTGAATCTTCTGCCATCTTGGACCTAGTTGGTTCTAAGCAGTTTTTGTCATGTCCTATGTGTGTCATTTTTTTAAAGGTTGTGCCCTGCCCCCTTCCCTCCTGTTTCAGAGGGACCAGCATGTGCAAAGGCTTGGAGGCAAGCCTGCAGGCGGGCATTCAGGAAACCTGAATTGTGTGTGTTTCCTGGAGGAGCTAGAGCTTCAGATTTCTTTGTGGAAACTTCTGCTTTTATAATTTTGGCACCTGTTTTATTTTATTGTTTTGGCCGCGCTGTACGGCATGCAGGATCTTACTTCCCTGACCAGGGATCAAACCCGTGTGCCCTGCAGTGGAAGCGCAGAGTCTTAACCACTGGACCCCCAGGCAAGTCCCAGCACCTGTTTTAAAATAGCTAATAGCCATGTGAGTTCAATGTGGTAGGCAGAATCATGGTCCTCCAAAGATGCCCACATCCTAATCCTCAGAACCTGTTAATATGTTACCTGACATGGCCCGCTTTATGGACTAAGTTAAGGATCTTGAGATGGGAAGAATATCCAGGATTGTCTGGGTGAGTCCAGTATAATCACATGAGCCCTTGAAAGCAGAGAAACATAACACAAATTATTAAAATTTTCTGGATGTCATAAGTCTGACACTTGTGTCAGCTACTCTAAAATCAAGGAATCGGGACTTCCCTGGTAGTCCAGTGGCTAAGACCCTGCGCTCACAATGCAGGGGGCCCGGGTTCGACCCCTGGTCAGGGAACTAAATCCCACATGCCACAACTAAGAGTTCACACGCCACAACTAAAGATCCCGCATGTAGCAACGAAAATACTGTGTGCCGCAACTAAGACCCGGTGCAGTCAAATAAATATTTAAATATTAAAAAAAAATCAAGGCATCAGCAGGACTGTGTTGCTTCTGGGGACTCTGGGGAAGAATGGGTTCCCTTGCCTTTCCAGATTCCACAGTCTGCCAGCATTCCTTGGTTTGTGGGTCTTTCTGTCTTCAAAGCCAGCAACGGCAACTTCTTTCTCACATTGCATCACCCTGACTCAATCTCTCTCCATCTCTACCGCCTCCCTCTTCCACTTTTAAGGACCCTTGTGATTACATTGTTTCATCTCACCCTCCCAACCTCAGATAATCCAGAATGATCTCCACATTTCAAGGTCAGCTGATTATCAACCATAATTCCATCTATCATTTTAATTCCCCCTCGCCCTGTAACATAACATATTTACATACTCCAGAGATTAGGTCCTGGACATCTTGAGGGGAGGGGAAGGCATTAGTCTGCCTACCATGAGCATACTTAAAAAAAAACATTAAACATTGCCTACCTGGCTACTCGTTAAGTCGAGAATGAGTAAAAATAATAAGAACTGGCAAAAAAAAAAAAAAAAAAAAAGAATGAGTGCATTTCATATTCACATATTGAGGGATGGGGAAGTCATTCTGGCTTATACATGATTTGACTTTTTTATGCTAAAACAGCCTGTTTGTGGCCTATCAAAAACACATGGTACATCTGCTGTAATCATTAAAGAAAAGGGTGCATTGACCAGAGGTAAAGAATGTCCATGTTAAAAATAAAGTTTAGGGCTTCCCTGGTGGCGCAGTGGTTAAGAGTCCCCCTGCCGATGCAGGGGACATGGGTTCGTGCCCCGGTCCGGGAAGATCCCACATGCCGCGGAGCGGCTGGGCCCGTGAGCCATAGCCGCTGAGCCTGCGCTTCCGGAGCCTGTGCTCTGCAACAGGAGAGGCCACAACAGTGAGAGGCCCGCGTACCGCAAAAAAATAATAATAATAAAATAAATAAAATAAAGTTTAAATGCCTCCCTTCCTGGGATGCCAATGCTGGTATTCCTTCAATGATAAGACTAGCTTCTTCTCAAGGCCATATTGACTGTGTGCATGCTGACCTGTTTTTGTTTTTGTTTTAAAACCTTGAAGGAATGCATCCTTGACCTGTCTGATGTTCTTTGTTCTGACAAGATATAAAAATGTGCCATGATTCAGTGGAGCAGTTCAGAGTGATCTGAGAGGCTGTCTTCTGGGCTATAGTCCTCAGTTTGGCTCAAATAAAACTCTTCTATCCCTAGTAGAGATTGTTTATTGATTACTTCCAGCGACAGTGCCAACAAGCTCAACAAGCATTCTGTAGACAGGCATCTCTTACTTGCTCTCCCTGGCATCTCTTACTTGCTCTCCCTGGCAGTGTATGTAAGAGCCTTGGGATGCTGCTGCTGGTGACGATAAGGACAATAACAATACTAGCTCTCTCATATATGTAGCACCACGTGTCTGGCCCTGTGCTAAGCACTTTTTTTTTTTTTTTTTTTTTTTTGCCGTACGTGGGCCTCTCACTGTTGTGGCCTCTCCGTTGCGGAACACAGGCTCCGGAAGCGCAGGCTCAGCGGCCATGGCTCACGGGCCCAGCCGCTCCGCGGCATGTGGGATCTTCCCGGACCGGGGCACGAACCCCTGTCCCCTGCACTGGCAGGCGGACTCTCAACCACTGCGCCACCAGGGAAGCCCAGCTAAGCACTTTTCATGTCACCTCTCATGAGGAAAGTTGTGGTATTTTCCAAATTTTGTCACAGGACTTTGAATTAGACCTGATTCTTTGAATTTAGAGCATCAGAATCTCCAGAAGGGCTTGTCAGGCTCATCCCTGTGGGGGGCGGGGACAAGAATTTGCCTTTCTAGCCAGTTCCCCAGTGATGCTGATTCAGGGACCACAGTTTGGGGACCACTGAATTAGAGAGACATTTAAGGTTACTAAACAAAGTCTCCATGAGGAAGATAGTATTTTCACTTGACACCCTCAAAGGCAACAAGTGATTCCCCAGGGGCCTCCTCACGGCTGGTTGTCCGAGGCCCAGGACACGGGTCACTTGCTGGACAACAATCTCTGCGGGAGGAAACCTGGGAGCGGCCCCTTTAAAAGGAAGCAAAGACACGCTCCTGCCCGTCTTTTTTCTCAGCTCTCCATTTCCCAGCGCCCCTCTAGAGGTAGCTTGGCGTTGCCATGGAGAATGGAGAATGTGTGGGCGCCGCGCCGGGGCGGTGGGGGTGGAAATGCAGGACTGAAACTACATTGACCACAAGGCATCGGGGGCGGCAGGTTCTGGACCAATCACAGCCCAGAACAAGGGCTGTTTCCTGCTGCTCTGTCGGCGGGGGCGGAACTTCCTGCGTCTCCATTGTTGGCATTCCTTCTGCTCTTGACAGGTCGTTTTCCACTGCCCTTGGGGACCCGAGTGTTGGGTCGTGGCCGTTTTCCAGGCGCCTCCTCGGGACCCGGCCGAGGTGGACAGTGAGGAGGATGGGACCGGCCTCCAGGCTCCGTACGAGCCGCAGTGTCCTGTAACGTGGTGTCCTGCGTCCGCACGGTCCCTGGAGGCGGCGTTTACACCGTGGGGACAGAGGTCCCGCGTGCAACGGGCGGTGGGAGGCCCCCGGCCTGGGGCTGGGGGTGTAGGGAGCGGCAGAGCCCGCCTGGGTCTGATGGCGGTGGCGCTGAGGGGCCCGCTGCGGGTGAGTGGAGGGTCCCCACAGCCCCCACTCACTCGGACCCCTACCCATGTGGCCCGGGACCCCCGACAGAGGGGAGGGGTTGCTCCCGGACTCTGCCCCTCCATCTTCGCTACTGGGACCCTGGGGTCACTGAAAGCCCAAGGTGCCGAGTCCTGGCCAGGTTTTTTGTGGAAACGTTCTCATTCAGGAATCCAGCGGGACAAGGCGTGCAAAGCAGTTTCAGGCACAGGGACCAGGATGTGCACATGCTTGGCGGTGAAGCTCAGTTGGGAGTGTTCAGGGAACTGAAGGTCTCCCTGTTGCCTGGTGGACAAGAGCTTGGCCTGTCACCTGAGGGTGGCGGGAGCCACGGAAGGTTTGGAGCAGAAGAGGGAGGTGATCTGACTCAGGTGTTCACAGGCTTCCTCGGGCTGCAGAGTGGAAAACAGAGAGGAGAGTGAGAGTGAGGGAAGAGAAAAGGAGGCACACAAGGATGCTACCTTAATATAGCAGTGGCTTGGCCAGAGCGGTGACTGGAGTTGGGAGAAGTGGTTGGAGCTTGGATCTGTCTTTTAAGTTAAGCCAGCCTGATTTTAGGGGGAGAGAGAGAGAGAGAGAGAGAGAGAACAAGGAGGTGGGGATGTCCCCGTGGGTTTTTGGCCCCAGCGATTAGAAGGTGGAAGTGCTTCGGCTGAGATGGGGAAGTTGGTGGGTGGAGTGGTTTCAGGGAAGATCAGGAGGTGGATTTTGCATGTGGAGACTGAGATGTCCCAGAGACTTCTGAATGCAGGTCTGAGTTATGCTGAGGGATTCCACTTGGAGACATCCAGTTGGCAGTAGCCAGCCTGTGAAGTGAGGTGGAACTCAGGTGCAGATTTAGGAGGAAGCGTCTTTAGGGCATGGTGATGGATGCCCCATGGGGGCAGCTGAGGACTGGGTGGCTCTTCGGGTACCTGGACTGGGGTGGTGGGTGTCACAAATTCAGGTGAAGGGAGGAGCAGCCACAAAGGAAGGGGTGTGTGGGAGAGGAGGGTCCAGAAGGGGCCCCCGGTCGCTGGGTTGGAGGCTGAGGCATATTGTAGGTGGAGGTAGATGACAGCAGGACCGGGGCTGGTGGCTATTCACCTCTCTATGGCTCACCAGCCTTTCTTGGCGCCCTCTGTGGGGCCTGTGAGTTTCAGTTAGGATAGCAGGTTAGCTCAGTGGCAGGCAGGCAACTGGGAGTGTCGCAGGCCTGGGGTGGGAGGTGGTGGGCCTGGACTTTGAGTATACATTAGGAGAGAAGAATACAGTGGCAGGGGAGGTGACAGCATGCAGAAAGTCAGAGGCCAGGACATGCCAGAGATCCACGTCTGGCCTTGGTGGCTGAGAGTCAAAGGTAGGAATAGGCCCAGTTGCAGAAACAATGAAGGAAACTCTGGGTGCCACCCCTGGCAGTTGGAATTCTTTGAAGTCTGGGTCAGGAAGGGGTACTGGTTGACCTCACCAAGTAGCCAGGCTCTGGACACCATGTGCACAGTGACATGTGGGGTGGCTGGGAGATGCCCACTGTGTGGCCAGGGAATGGTGTGGGGTCTGGAGATGTGCAATACAAAGCCTGACGTGTGCATGCAGAGGAGATGAGTCAGTGGACTGGAATCTGGTACTGGGGGCCCTGTGGGAGAAAGGGGGCCTCCGGTTTGGTGTTTCTGGGTGGCAGGGTCTGGGGACCCAGGGGAATTACCTAGCAGGAGGAAGTGGGGCCCTACATGCCAGGCTAAGGGTTTAGATGGCATCTATCTGTCCACCTGCCTGCTCTTTGAAGGACAGTGACCGATGGGACATGAGACAGCGGCACCCATGACGTTGCGTTTGGGGGAAGTGGGTGACCTGGAGTGTTTGGGGAGGATGGTTTAGGGGTCAGAGACTGCCCACCACAGAGGTGGTATGATGCAGGGTGAAAGATCTAGGTCTGTATGGGCTCATCTGTGCACTGTTTTTTGTTCGTTTTTCTACCATCCTTTGGTCTAGCTGACTTAATTGTCTTCATCATGGCAGGGCTGGGGGACCTTTAAGGACATTGCCGTGTACTTCTCTCAGGAGGAGTGGGGGCTCCTTGACGAGGCTCAGAGGCACCTGTACTGTGATGTGATGCTGGAGAACTTGGCACTTGTGGCCTCACTGGGTAAGGCCCTCCCAGCCTCCTAGGCTCTGCCTTTCCTTTTCTCCCAGAAGCAGCTCTGTCTTCCCGCAGCTGAGCATGGGCACTGCTTCCTCCCCTGGACCACCTGCCTCATGTTTGCCTGCTCCTTTCTCTGAGGAGCCCCAACACCTGATTCCAAAGCCATCTGGGGAAGGGCTCAGGCTTCGGAGTCTCAATCCGGCTACCTAAATTGGTCCGGATCGGTGGCACCTCTGTGCCTGGCTGTGCTGTGGACTGCAGACACCGACGTGGTCACTGCTTGTGGAGACGACTGGGCTGTTCCTGGGAGCCGCTCCTCAGGAGCTGATTTTGTAACACTGGGTTTTCTTCCCAGTTGCAAAGATGACACGAACTCCCTTTGGTCTGTCACCGGATAGGTTGCCCTGAGCTAGGCCACCCCCTCATCCACTCTTTCTGCCAGGACTTGCATATTCCACGTCCTGTGTGGTTGCCCAACCACAGGAACAGGGCAAAGGACCCTGGGTGCCCATGTCTGCAGCCACAGCAAGAGAGGCTGGGAAGGGGCCTGGCTCTGGTGAATGGGAGCTGGGGGCAGAGGCGACATTGTGATGGGCTCACATTATACTGGGTACTTACCCTGTGTCCACTGGAGCTTGTTGCTGGAGCCAGTAGCCCCACCCGACCCCCATCTTCCTTCTTCATTGAGGACAGACCACCTATTTGCCATTTGTCTTTTGTACCTAGGCCCTGATGATGGACAGCCTCACTGCTCTGATCTCCATTTCTCCCCCATTCCCCGCCTTTCCTCCTTTTGCAGGGCTGTCCCAGGTTAGCCTACAGTCCATGTGTCATGACATGTGTGTGTATCTTCATGTAGACTCAGAGCACCAGGTTCCTTGCATTTTCCTGAGCTCGTGCACATGGCTCTGTGTCCTCTTTTCCTGGCAGAGCTCTCTCCTCTCCTGATGAAAGCTGAGGAATGAGTTGGAATCTCTGCTTCTCCTCCCAGCCTGAACCTCACCCATGTTCTCACAGGTGATGGGCCCTCGCTTTCTGTGGCCTTCCTGGGCCCAGTCCTGCACCACTGGCTCTACCTCACCCCAACTTGATCTACAGACTCATTCCTGAATGTGTCAAACACACATCTGTGAAGGGGCTGCCCTCTCCCAACAAAGCCTACATACATTTAACTGGCATTTCTCTGCTTTCAGATTATGGGTGTGGAGCAGAGGCTGAGGAGGCATCTTATGAGCAGAGTGTTTATGTAGCAGTGCTTCAGTCCAGGACCCCCAAGGCAGATCCATCCATCCAGAAGGCCAACACCTGTGATGTGCATGACCCAGTGTTAAAAGACATATTACACCTGGCTGAGCACCAGGGAATACAACCCAGGCAGAAACTGTACACGTGTGAGACATGTGGGAGAGGTTTCTGGCTCAGTGCGAACTCTCACAAGCACCAGAAGGAGCACAGTGAAGAGAAACCCTTCACATGCAGGGAGTGTGCTAAGGCTGTCTTGGACAGCCATGGCCTCCAGCCCCAGGCCACCTACGGAGAGGGGACATCACACAGAAGCACCGAGTGTAAGGAGGCCTTCCCACCCAGCTCCATTTGGCAGCAACAGCAGGGAGGCCACACCTCACAGAAGCCCTTCAAGTGCAGCAACTGCGGACAAGCCTTCCTGAAGGCCTTTGCACTCCTCAACCACCTGATCACTCACGCCAAAGAGAGACCCTTCAGGTGCCCAGCAGGTGGAAATGCCCCCATGGAGAGCTCAACCCTGTTTAATCACCGAAAAACTCACACTGGAGAAACATCCCATGTGTGTAAGGAATGTGGGAAGGTGTTCAGCCACCTGTTTAGCCTGAGGACGCATCAGAAAGTTCACATTGGAAAAGCGCATCTCAGTTGCAGTGAATGTGGTAAAGTCTTCACCCGCAAACACTCACTCACTCAGCACCAGAGAGTTCACACTGGAGAAAGGCCTTATGAGTGTGACCAGTGTGGGAAAGCCTTCACTCGTAGCTTCCACGTTGTTCGGCATCAGAAAGTTCACAACACAGAGAGGCCTTATGAGTGCAGACAGTGTCGGCGAGTCTTTAGCTGTATCTCCAACTTTGTCGAGCACCAGAAAATACATACTGGAGAAAGGCCTTATGAGTGCAGCGAATGCGGAAAAGCCTTCGTTAACACCTCCCATCTTGTCCGGCATCAGAAAGTTCACAACACAGAAAGGCCTTTTGAGTGCAGTGAATGTGGAAAAGCCTTCCAGCAAACCTCCAAACTTATTCTGCATCAAAGGAGTCATACTGGAGAAAGACCTTATAAGTGCAACCAATGTGGGAAAGCCTTCAGTTGCCCCTCCAACCTCGTTCCACACCAGCGAATTCACACTGGAGAAAAGCCTTACAAGTGCTCCGAATGTGGAAAAGCCTTCAGTCAAAGCTCTGCCCTCATTCAGCATCAGAAAGTTCACACCAGAGAAAGGCCTTATGAGTGCACTGAATGCGGGAAAGCCTTCAGCTACAGCTCTAACCTTGTTAAGCACCAGAAAGTTCACACCGGAAAACGGCCTTATAAGTGCAGCCAGTGTGGGAAGGCCTTCAGCGAAAGCTCCATTCTCAGTCAGCACCAGAGAGTTCACACTGGAGAAAAGCCTTATGCGTGTAACAAATGCGGAAAAGCTTTCCGCTACAGCTCAAACCTCTCTAAGCACCAGAAGGGTCACACTGGAAAAGAGCCGTCTGAGTGCAGTGGACGTAGGATCACCTTCAGCCAGAGCTCCAGCCTCCCTCAGCCCAGAAAGGTGACACCAAAGAAAGGCCTTAGGAATGTGGCAAGAGTGGATAAGCACTAGTGGGGACCTTCTCCTTGTTCCATAAAAGGACTCACTCTTGAGAAACTCCTATGAAAGGAACCTTTGTGAGGAAGCCATCAGCCAAAATTTGAAACTTGCGCATCCCACACCCCTACTGGGAGATTGGCTGTAGTGCCAGTGGTAAGTGGGAAGCTTGCAGGAGCTATGCAGCACTTTCTAACCTGTCCAGGTGCTTTGCCAGATTATGTCACTGCCAGGTGCCCTCTCACCTCTACCACTTGGCAGATCCCCACACCATGTGCCTGTCATCTCAACCTACTCAGGGAATGCAGGCTTGTGTTCTCATTCCCTGGAGGGAGCCATAAACTTTGGGAGCCCATTGGGGTGGCCTCATTTTCCACCTCTCCCCTGTCCCCAGTGGCTCAGGTGTTGCCCTGACGTAGTTCTCTCCAGGAGGATCTGGAGTCTGACGATGTCCAGAGGAAGTTTCCTTCTTCATGGGCATTGTTGAGTCTACAGATGATGCCTGCAGTGAACTGGTCCAGCCTCCATATCACCCAGCCTTGGAACTGCCTGCCTGCAGAGTGTGATAATAAAGACCTTATTGCTGAAGCCATCTTTAATCCTGAGACTCCGTCCATTGTGTATGGGGAGAGATGGAGAACAGAATTGGGCTCTAATGGTGCCAAGAGAGGGAAGGGCTTTTGTGGGGGCCCAGACTTTGATAGTAGGATGGCAAGGAATAGCGTGCAGTCTAGTTTAATCTAATTTGCCTTGTAGCCCAAGGCCTCCTGGGACAGACTGAAGGTCTCTGGGCCAAATCTTATATCCTGGGTGCCAGGACTATTTGTTGGGCCCAGAGCTTTGGGGATTAAGTACTGGTGTGGGAATCTCCAGCAATTCCTGCACAGCATTCCTGGGAATGTCCCACATCCCTCAAAAGTGTTGAGGGGAGGATGTCTCCTGGGACCTGCCCATGGGTCCAGTAAGGCCCCTGATGTCCAGAATCTGTAGGTAGGTATCTCTGGATTTAAGATCTACAGGGGCCAGGTAGAAGCATAAGTGGGTGTGGACACACTGGGTTTGAGCTCAGGAAGACTGTGACAAACGGAGATGTGGCCGATGCTGTGCCTGGGCCATGCACATCATACCCACTCACAAGAGCTGAGTGTGTTCAACATCAAGTGGGCAGCTTGAAATAGCCATGGTGGGATTTATACCACAGAAATTAGCAAACAATAGCTCTCGGGGAAAAAATAACACACCTGAGAAAACCTGATTTGTAGTGTTTGCTAAACTTGCTGACAGTGACCTTGGCCACAAGAGAGACTCAGCTGTACAGGGGAGTCCTGCATGTTCTTGCCTTGTTCTCCAGAACAAGTGCAATGCCACTTGAGGGGTGTAACCAGGGGTGAGGTGCTCACTGCCAGACAATAATCTTGAGGTGGTTTGGATTCCTATAGCCTCCCAGAGCTGCTCACTTCAAGGCCAACACTGCAAAGGCAGGAACCCTGGGACTGAGAAGGGAGGTCCTGCAGTCCAGGATTTTAGTGGCCCAGTCAGTATTCCAGGCGAGTGTGGTGGCCATTGGCCTTATCATCTCCTGTTTTCTGCTGCCACTGAGGCACAGCTGTCCCCAGGTATAGGGGTCAGAGACGGTGGAATCAACATATGGTTGCCCCATTTTCTGGTTTTCCAAGAGGAGTGAGAGATCCATGTTTTTATGTGGAGCCTTTAGATTTTATAAAGGTTGAAAACTATTTCCCCCAAACTTCAAAGTTTATAGGTACAAATGCAAACTATATATATGGGTTTCATATGTGTTCCTGGACCAACACTTGTGACTCTTAGAAAATAAGCAAACCAGGCTTCAGGGAGCCCAAGAGTCCCTGGGGGTCTCCAGACACGAAGGCTTTTGGCCCAGTGTTTACTGCACAGCACGTAGCAGGGACAGGGCACTGCTACTACTCCACTCAGGATGACTCTCTGTACCCCCCACCCCCAATCCTCCGCCAGTTCCCTGAAACTGACCATATGAGGGATGGCATTCCTGGCAGGCTTGTGGTCAGCCGAGCACGTGGCAGATGTGCCTGAGCTCTCCCCAGCATCCCAAGGTGTCAGGGAATCCCTGAACTCAGACCATCCCTTCTGGGTGTAATGATTGTCTTCCACCAACTTGGGAGGCTTGGGATCACAGTTACATTCAGTTGAACCTTGGGGCCTCAGGCTTCCTGGCAAAGGGTGGACACATCATCAATGGCTCAAGTCCTTGAACCCGTGTTGTCAGCTGTAGTTAGACAGGCCTCATAACACTGCCCCCAGTGCATGGATGAAGCCCTTCACCTACCTTCTACTCTCCCCACCAGGGCTCTGTCACACCAGCCAACTTACTGGAACCTTAATATTTCCCTGGTGATGCCACAACATACTGAACAAAGGTGTGTTGGTTCTAAGCATTTGATTTCCCCAGAGTACCAATTCATCCCTAGCATCACAAGATATCCAGGGACCCTTGGCCTGCTCAGGCCCACTCTCCTGGGTGTATCAGTTGCCTCCCACCAACATGGGAGAGTGGCTTGGGATCAGAATTAAAGTCCAGCTGAGACATGTGGAACTCAGGCCTCCAAGCAAGGTAGGGCAGACACCTGTCACCAGAGCTGAATCATTTGTACCCCAAATGGTCTGTGATGTGTAGATCCTGTAAAATGAAGACTTTTGGTGAAGAGTCCTTGATTTGGTGAAGTGTCCTTGACCTGAACCTGCCTTGTGGTCTCCCCAACAGGGCTCTGTGCAGGGCAGCCGGCCTGCGGGTGTGTGTGTGTGTGTGTGAGGGGGGGTGTTTGTGTGTGCACGCACATGCGTCTGTGGGTACATGATCATGTGCATGTGCCAGAAGATCCAAAATAAAGCCCTTATGGCTCTGAGCATCTATGAACTGGGGCTACTGACATCTGTCTTGATTCTACAGGAAGGCTGATCTGTGAATGAGCCACAGAGGAAGGCAGCGTTACTTGAGCCCCAGATCCACTTAGTGCCTGAAGCCAGATGCCAAGTGGACTTTTGGGTTCCATGTACCAAAACTGACCAAAGCAATTCACAGAGGAAAAGGTAATTTTTTCAACCAACCAAATCAACAACTGGACAGCCATATATTACAACAACAAACTTCCACCCATACCTGAAGTCATGTGCAAAAGTTAACTCAAACTTGATCATAGACATACCTATAAAACTTATAACCATAAAAGTTCTAGAAGGAAGCATAGTGACCTTGGATTTGCTGAATTTCTTAAATATATCATAAAAAGCATAACAAGAAAAATACAAATCAATTGGACTTCATCAAAATTTTAAACTTTTGTATTTCAACAGTCACTCTCAAGAAAATGAAAATGTAAGCCATACTGGGAAAACTATCTGTTAAGAAAACACTAACAAAGGACTTGAATCTCGACTATATAAAGAACTCTTACAACTTTTGTTTTTTTTTGGCCACACCACAGGACTTGTGGGATCTCAGTTCCCCAACCAGGACTGAACCCAGGACACGGCAGTGAAAGCGACAAACCCTAACCACTAGACCACCAGGGACCTCCCACAGCCTAATTTTTAAAAATGGGCAAAAGTGACTTGAACACTCACTTCACTAAAGAAGATATCTGGATGGCAAATAAGCACATGGCTTCCCTGTAAAATGTGTTATTTATTTAAAGCTCATGGCACCCCCATAGGCGTTCTAGAGATACTGAGCCGGTAAAGGACACAAAATCTGGAGCTACACATCACAGCTGATAATTAGCTGTGTGCCACTGGACATATTACAAAGTTTCAGTTCCCCCTCTATGTAATAGATTATTTATTTATTTATTTATTTATTGGCTGTGTTGTGTCTTTGTTGCTGTGCACGGGCTTTCTCGGGAAGTCCCGATTCCCCTATATTGAATTGATGGCTTTGGCAGAGGTGCAGGTCTGCAGATCCTCAGAAAGTCTGCATACTCTCACCCCACATGGATTCAGTCATCAAAGCAGACTCATGGGCTTCCCTGGTGGCGCAGTGGTTGGGAGTCCGCCTGCCGATGCGGGGGACATGGGTTCGTGCCCCGGTCCAGGAAGATCCCACATGCCGCAGAGCGGCTGGGCCCGTGAGCCATGGCTGCTGAGCCTGCGCGTCCGGAGCCTGTGCTCCGCAACTGGAGAGGCCACAACAGTGAGAGGCCCGCGTACCACAAAAAAAAAAAAAAAAAACAAAAAACAAAAACAGACTCATGACTGCTTCACAGAAAGGGCAGAGTCACTCCAGGCTGCCAGTCTCCCCCACTCTCTATTTCCTCATACCCAGTGTTCCTTTACCACTTAATATACCCACCTGGCTCTTACAGGAATACAAGAAGGTGACCCTGCCTTTCAGGGTCTGGTGTCCGGAGGACATGACTTCTAGCCCAGGAGAAGAGCTTCCTGTCATTGTGGCTGGAGGTGTGATGTGAAATATCCTCTAGAACAAGAAGGCAGCAGCCTCGCCTCCTGGATCACTGGTATGTTTTCAGAGTGCCCTCTCCCTTCCCTGGGTGAGCTCTTAGCAGCCAAATCAAAAGATTTGGAACATAGAATCTTTCAGCCTTTCCCAGGAGAGCAGATATGCAAAGTAGGATACACACTGGAAAGGAAGAAGTAAAAGTGTCTTTATTTGCAGATGACGTGATCCTGTATGTAAAAAAATCCCAAGGAATCCATTTTAAAAAGAAAACCTCTATAGTAAGTAAGTTTAGCAAGGGGCAGGATAAAACCCAAAATATATTAGCAACAATCTGAAAATGAAATTCATGAAACAACTCCATTCACAGTACCTTAAAAAAGATTAAAATGGTAATAAATTTAACAAAAGAAGTGCAATACTTGTACTCTGAAAACTATAAAACAGTGCTAAGAGAAACTGCTGAGAGACATTCCATGTTCATGGATTAGAAGACTCAATGTGTGGGACTTCGCTGGTGGCACAGTGGTTAAGAATCTGCCTGCCAATGCAGGGCACACGGGTTTGAGCCCTGGTCCAGGAAGATCTCACATGCCGCAGAGCAACTAAGCCCGTGAGCCACAACTACTCAGCCCACACACCACAAGTACTGAAGCCCATGATCCACAACAAGAGAAGCCACTGCAATGAGAAGCCCGTGCACCACAACGAAGAATAGCCCCCACTCACCGCAACTACAGGGAAAAAAAGCCCACATGGGGCAACTAAGACCCAACGCAGCCAAAAAACAAAACAAAAAAAAGGCTCAATGTGTTAAAATGACAATACTCCCAAATTGATGCATAGATCCCATGCAATCCTTATCAAAACCACAGCTGACATTTTTGGTAGAAACTAACATGCGCATCCTAAACTCATAGATACGCAAAAGACAACAGACAAAAGAATTTTGACAAGGATCAAAGTTGGATTTACCTTACCTAATTTCAAAAGTTTCTATAAAGCTGGGAATTCCCTGGTAGTTCAGTGGTTAGGACTCCCCACTTCCACTGCAGGGGTCACAGATTCGATCCCTGGTCAGGGAACTAAGATCTCACAAGCCAAAGCAAGGCCAATTAAAAAAAAAAAGTTTCTATAAAGCTAAGGTAATCAAGACAATGTGGTACTGGCATAAGGCCAAACATACAGATCAATAGAATAGATTTGAGAGTACCAAAATGCCCTTAATTGATTTCCAACAAAGGTACAATGTGGAAAGATGCCTTTTCAGCAAGTGGTTCTGGGAAAATTAGATATTCACATGCAAAAAGATGAATTTAGATCCTTATCTCACACCATATGTAAACATTACCACGAAAAAGACCATGAATATATGAGCTAAAACTATAAAATTTACAGAAGAAAACAGAGAAAATTTTTGACTTTTGGTTAGGCAAAGAATTTTTTAGGTATGACATTATGACAATACATAAAAGGAAAAACTAATAAATTATACTTCAAATGTAAAATTTTGCTCTTCAAGACACACCATTAAGAAAACTAAGGGACTTCCCTGGTGGCACAATGGTTAAAGACTCTGCGCTCCCAATGCAGGGGGCTCGGGTTCGATCCCTGGTCTGGGAACTAGATCCCACATGCATGCCACAACTATGAGTTCGCATGCCGCAACTAAGGAGCCCCCGTGCTGTAACTGAGGAGCTCGTGAGCCGCGACTAAGGAGCCCACCTTCTGCAACTAAGACGTGGTGCAACCAAGTAAATAATAAAAAGAAAAGAAAATTAAAAGATGAGCCACAGACTGAGAGAAAGTGCTTGTGTATATATATACGGATTCTGAATATAAAATCTATTAAGAACTTTACGATTCAATGATAAGAAGACAACCCAATTATCATCACAAAAGATAAAGAGATGGTTAATAAGTACATGAAAAGATGCCCAACATCATTACTCACAAAAAAAAATGTAGATTAAAACACCAGTAAGATGACTGCTTAATGGGTAGAGAGTTTCAGTTTAGGATAATGAAAAATTTCTGAAGATGTGTAGGAGTGACAGTTGCACAACTGTGTGAATTTATTTAATGCCACTGTACTGTACAGTTAATGGCACAGTCACTTTGGAAAATGGCTTTGGAGTTTCTAAAGAGTTAAACATAAAAGTATCATATGACTCAGCAATTCCACTCCTAGGCATTTACCCAACAGAAACGAAAACATATGTCTACACAAAGATTTGTAAGCAAATATTCCTAGAAGCATTATTTCTAATTGCCAAGAACTGAAAAAAATTTAAAAGTCCATCAATTGGTGATGGACACATTTTGGTATATCTGCACAAGAGAATATCATTCAGCAATAAAATGGAATAAAATACTGATACATGATATAAGCAGCTTTTTGGGGCAATGGGAATGGGGTAAGATAATGGCTGCAGAACTCTTTACATTAATTAAAAATCATTAAATTGTATACTTATACTGGGTGTATTGTTGGAGGGAGGTATTCCCTGGAACAGAGACCATCATCTTGCTTCTCCAGACCAAACACTGTCTTCCCCAGGAGAACTCCAGGTCAGAAGCTTCAGAACAGAGGCTTCCATCCTTTCATTTCACAGGGACATGGGGAAGAAATGCAAATTGAGTCACAGCTGGACACATGCTCCATGCCTTGCTGCTGTGCCTTTTTTCAGCCCAATGGCTAATTTGGGAGCACCTCTCAATTCAATGTTCTCAATTCACTCCATCCACTAAATAGGACTCCAATATCAAAGGTAAATTAGTGATGTAGTCACTGTCAAACAGTACCAGGGCTGAATGACAGGAATGCACAAAACCATCATGTTATGAGTACTTGAAGCAGCTCTATGAAGGCATCACTGATATCAAATGCAGACTTCACAATGTCCATGAATAATGGGAACCTTACCTAGAAGGCCCCCAGAAGCCATCCCATCAGGCCCCTTGCTCAGAGCAGGAGTGAAGTCCATGCCCTACTCAGCCATGGGAGAGCAGCATGACATCATGCCAATGGGTGCAGGGCCATCACTCTCCAGGGCACTGCAAACAGGGAACAGAGGCTGCTTTATGCTGAGCAATTGTGAGGTGACCATCAAACACAGAAGGGCTTCTTCCCTAAGAGCCAGTGGTGCAACAACTCTCCCAAAGTCCCCCAACAAGTCACAAAGTACAACACTGCCCCTTCAGGCTTCCCCATGTGCAGGGCAGTCCTGGAGTGTCTCCTCTGGTGGCGGTCCTTCTATACAAGGTCCAGCTTCTGCCTGAAGGCTACTCATGTAGGCTCCTTCTTGAGTGTTAATTCTCTTATATTGATAAGGTTAAAAAAAAGAGGCTGATTTTTAAAATAAAATGTTAAAAAAGGGGGGTGGAGAGCTGAAGACTTTACTGTATTCCCTGCCCTCAGAAGGCTTCTCTCCAGAGTGAGGTTTCTGGCATTGGGAAGAAGGAAGTGTGGCTGACACCTCTCCCAGGTCAGTTGTACACACAGGATCCTTCTCCAGTGTGAAGCGTTCTACGCGGAACAGGCAGGAGCTGCAGCTTTTTGCCCTCCTACTTACCTCACTCACAACGTGGTAACTTGCTGCTGCAAAACAGGATTAACTCTGAGAGGAGGCTTTCCAACACTAGCTGTACTCATGCCTTTCTCTGATGGGGACTGCATGAAACAGGTTTCATATTTTCCTGGAAGTTTTCACGTAGTTACTGCATTTGCACAACTGTTGCCTGGTGTGAATTTTCTAGTGCTAACAAGAATGGAGCTCTGAATGGAGATGCCCGTTCTCCACATTTGTGAGTCCTTTATCAGTGTGAATGATTTGGTAAGGGGGAAGTGCAAAATTTTGCTCAAAATTTTGGGCCACGCTCCCTGCCCTCATAAGGGCTTTCTATGGGGCAAATATTTTGGTGCTCAATGGAAATAGAGGTCTGGCTGGAGGCTTTCTCATGTAACATTCAAAGGTGTGAACGTACTCCTGCTTTCTCAGGATGGAGACAAAGGTGAAGGCCTTCAAAATGCACTTGGGATTTTTTTCCCTATTCTTAAGTTTTTTTTGGTGGTAGAAAAGGGAACACCTCTCCTTGAACACCTCTCCATTTGCTGTGCATTGATCAGGTGTCTCTTTCAGTGTCAGTTCTCTGTGGATTCTGCAGAATGTGGAGCTGGCAGGGCCTCAGTGTCTGGTGACAGACAGGTGCTGTGCAGTGAGGGGAGTCCAGGCCTGGGACCCCTGACACTGTGCCCACCTTCCTCAGAGGGACAAGTCAGGCTCATGGAAGAACAGGTTTTCAAGAACTATTTAAGGATATGTGAAGAGGAGGCCAATGATGGAGGACCTGGCCATAAGAGGGGAGAAAGAGAGAGGCTGAGAGGCAAAGGACCAAGAGCGTTTAGCCAGGGGACAGGAAGTCAGGGTAAATTAGGATGGGGTGTCAGAAAGATAGAAAAGAGGCATGGGTACTCACATTGATGCCAGGGCAACAGAAGACACAGGTCAGGTACCAGGTAAGAGATCAGCCCACTGCCACAGGCCCTTCCACACCTGTCTTGCACTCACCAGGACTGGTCTTCCATGGGTCTCTCTGGTCATGAACTGATTCGAGCCACCCGATCCACCAGCTAGGTCCCCTTTCGATGTTCAAGTTGGGTGACCGCACTGGGGTGGGTGGAGACAGTAATTCTTAAGGGAGATCAAGGCGTTTGTGCGAGGTCAGCCAGCCCCAGGTCAGGGGTGATTCACTCCATGACAGACCAAGGTGGATGAGGATTACTTATGCATCTGGGAGAACTGAACCTCAAAAAATGAACACCCCGGGAAGGTCCCACTAGAAAAGCTCAGTGGCCCCTGAATCAATGACCATGTTAGTGCCCATAAAGCCAGTAAAGGCGCTGACAAGGGGCAGCTGGCAGGAAACTTCCACTGGAGGAGGTGTGATAGAGGGACCGAAAAGTCACAGACCCTGACTGGTTCATCAGACCAGAAAATAACCAAGAAATATATATATATAACAAGAAAATAACCGGCTACTCCTGTTGTGATATTTTTGACCTTGGACTACAGTTGTCAAGGTCCCAAGGCAAAAGGTGTTGGGGGTTGTTTATACTGTAGTCTGGGAGGAGAGGTAGCAGAACATTGGACAGCACTAGGGCCAGCAGCACCTCTCACGGGGAAACTGGCAGCCTGACCTGGTGAAGACAGCACCATATCACAGCAGAAGCCCCACTGGGCCTCACTAAGGAGACCCACTTCTTCCGAAAGAAAGGCACACGACCTTGTCCTCAAAGGTCACTGGGTCCTGCAACAGCAGGCAAGGGGCACATGAATGTGTTCTAAGCATCGGGCACTGGACCTGACATGCCAGTCTCTGTCCTGCCACACACTTCCCCTTATGTCTCCCAAACCCTGTCCCCTGACACACCTGCCCACCCTTTCGTATCTGAGAGCGTGGGCCGTCCTCCTGGGTATGCACTCTCCCCATGTCCATTGGTGTTTGGACAATGCTTCTCTTTTTCTGCACCCACCTCATCTACTCAGCTATTGGTCCTTAGTCTGGACACCCCACACTCACCTCAAGGCCTATCTGTAACAACCTAAGAGTTTCCTTCCAAAATCCCATTCTCAGCATCTTCCCTGGTCCAGGCCACCAGTGCACTGCAGTCTGGACATCAGGAGGCCAAATCAAAATCCCCTATCTGTTCACGGGCACATGTGTCACCTCCACCTAGAGGCCTCCAGACAACTCAGTCTCTACCCGTACAAAATCCAACTGCTAATCTTCCCCCAAATGTACTCCTCCTGCCAACCTCCGATCTCCATCTCATTCTTTATCTGAACACTTACGGTGGTCCTTTACCCTCCACTACGTTCACTCTCCACGTGTAACTGGAGGTCCCATCGACTCCACTTTGAAAGACGCATCCAAAATCTGAGTATCTCTCCCACCTCTCCTGCTTCTATTCTGAGCAGGCCACCCAACATATACCTGCAGCAGCAACCTCATGAAGCTGCCTGCTTTCAGCCCCACCACAACCCCTCTCCCACAAGGCTGCTCAGTGTGTTTACGCGGGATCCACGGGGATAGTTTCAAAATCCTAACTCAGATCATAGCCATCCATCTTCTAATGAAAAATTTCTGTGGCTCCCAGCATCCTCAGCCCGTCAACAGAGTTAGGACTCCTATCCTCACGCTCTCGGTTACCCGCAACGGAGACTGGAAAACTTTCCTGAATGCTCAGGTCAGTCTCACCTCCAGGTCTTCGCACATGCACATTCCTCCGCCTGCACCCTCCACATTTTATCATACTGGATTCTGAAAGGGAGACCCCCCGACCTGTGAACGTTCCACTGTCCTGAACACCCAGGCCTGAGGCTGAGTCAGGGACTTGGGGCACTGGGGTTCGGAGTCCAGCCAGGTGGAGGCCAGGAGACTCTACCTCATCCGTGCCTAGTCGATCGGCTCGCTTATCACGCCCGCAGTCCAGCTACATAATGGGTCAAGACCTCGGAATGGCTGGTTTTCGAGCCTGGGTCTTCTTCTCCGTAAAGTGGACACAACGCACAGGGCGACGACTCCGGGGCGGCCACGGACACAGACGGGCCTTGACGGAGGTATCCGCAGGGCACCCCGGCGCCAGGCGGTCCCCCGACAGCCGAGGACACACGAGCTCGGGGAGGTGGGACGTTCGCTGCGGTCATGGGGCGTACAAGGCACAGCGGGTGGACCACCAAGGCTCTCTCTCGTACCTACCCTACTCCCGTTTCCGCGGGCCCGGGGAGCCTCCTGGATGCCGTCCACAGCCCAGCAACTACGTCCCTCCACGAAGCGCCGACATAAAGGCGGGACAAAGAAGCAACGGTCCGACCCCGGAAGTCCCGCCCCCGCCGGCGCGGCCATTTCGGAAACGCCCCCTCCCTTAGGTGATCATTGGTCCCTATCCTGGGCTCTCATTGGTCAACACTGTGTGCGGTCGCACGGCGAGGGTGTTTCTGGGTAATGTAGTTCGTGTCTCGTGAGACGTGACGCAACGTGCGTCCTTCCTGATCACCTAGGCAACGACTAGGCGGCAGCGCGATTGGCTCCGGGAAAAGCGTCATAGTCAGCCGCGAGCCTTGAACCAGTGAAGGGTCAGGATTTGGGCGTTTTCGCGTGGGCCTCAGGGGGTGGGGCGGGACTTCCGGCACGGCCATTGCAGTCTTCGTTTTGCGGCGGGTTGGGCTGTGCGCAAACAGTTGCTGGGACGTGCGGCGAAGGGGGCCGGGGGGGTCGTGCTGGAACCGTCATCGCACCTTGGCAGTCACTTTTACCCTCGGCTGACGGCCCTTCCTTCCTGAGCCTCGGCCTTCCCGGAAGTGGAACGGACGCAGAGAGTCTCCGCGCCCCGCCTTCGTCCCACATTCTCGGGAGACAGCTCCTATATCATACTGGGGAAGACAAAGGCCTTGAGTGCGACCGTCAGCCTGCGGTCACTCCACCCAGTGGGTGTGGGGGTTCGGATGAGCCCGCTGGGCTCTTCCCCGTCGCCGCCTGGCAGGGCCCCGCCCAGCCCACAGGTTGTGACCGGGCCTGAAGCGTCGCAGATGGACCCGGCGCAGGTGAGTGGCGGGTGCACAGGTCCTCACCCGCTGGCATCCCCCCCTCCTGTGCCTGGAGCCCGTTAGAGAATGGTCGTGTCCCGAATTCTTCACCTGCACATGAGTCTGGGGTCCTGAGAGTCACTTTCCCCTAGCATCCGGAGCCTAGGCCAGAGGTTAAATGGAGCGGATCACGTGGGATAAGGTATGGAAAGGTGCCCCTAGCACAGGGATCAGCATGTGCCAGTTGCTTGGAGGTGAGTATAAGGTGGAAGTGTTCAGGGAAACCACAGGTCTCCATTTCGTCAGGTGGAAATAACAAGCAGGGGAACTGGAAGCAGGCCTGGAATAGCAGAGTGAGGTGCTGGGCCTCTGTTCGCAGTGTGATGCGAGTCACGGCAAGTGTAGAGCAGAGGAGGGAGGTGTTCTGACTCAGATCTTAACAAGCTCCCTCTGGATGCTGGGTGGAGAAGAGACTGGCAGGTGGGGTGCTGTTGCAGGCAGGAAGACCATTGAGGAGGAGACTGCAGTAGTCCAGGTGTGTGCTTTTTGTGGCTGGAGCAGAGAGGTACCTGTGAGGTAGGAGAAGTGGTTGGCTCCTGGATGTGCTTTTTAAGTAGGACGGACTAGATTTCCTGATGTGTGGCAATGAGGTATCATGGTTGACCCTGATAGGTTTTCCGGATGTGGAAGTTGGTGCGAGGAGTAGATTTCAGAGGGAAGATAAAGAGTTGGGTTTTGGCCTTATTGTATTTGAAATGGCCCAGAGGGACTTCCCTGGTAGTCCAGTGGGTAAGACTCTGTGCTCCCAATGCAGGGGGCCCAGGTTTGATCCCTAGTCGGGAAACTAGATCCCACATGTGTGCTGCAACTAAGAAGTCCGCATGGCACAACTAAGAGTCCAAATGCCACGACTAAAGATCCCGCATGCCGCAACTAAGACCCAGCACAGCCTAAATAAATAATAAATAAATATTAAAAAACAATGTCCCAGAGACTGCCAGATTGAGGTGCCAAGTGTGCTTTCTGCCGGGTCCAGGCTGGAGACATCTAAGGGGTGGAGGCTTGTGCTTAGACACTGTGTGCAGCTGTGAGCTGGGTACAGGATGATGACCAAGCCTCTGAGTAGAGTGTAGACTTGGGATGAAAAATGAAGCATGGAAGTAACTGAGGTAGGATAACAGAGGGGCCCGAGGTTACATTGTTTTACCTCTCTACAGCTCACCAGGTTTTTGTGGCTATCCTCCTTGGGTCCAGGGGTTTTTGTCAGGCTATTGGAGTAGCAGGGACATAAAGGGTCAGCCCAAGCTAAGAGTTTCTAAGCCAAGAGTGGGGGCCAGCGGGTCTGGGATTCGTGTATTAGGAAGGGCAAGGACAGCTATGACTGGTGAAGGGACAGCATGCACAAGGTCAGAGCTGGAAGAGAATAAGGGTGTTTGAGATCTTACTCATGGTTCTGGGGGGCAAGGTTGAAGCAGCAGAGCAAAGAAGGGAGGCATTAAATAGAGGGGTGAGGGCTGTCTCTGTCAGTGGGAAGTTTTGGCAATCAAGGGCAGTCCAAGGTTAGTATTGGATTTTGCTTGCCTTTGTCGGCAAGCTATGTACATAGTGGTATATGGGTACACTAGGGAGATGCTTGTGGTGTGGCCAGGGAGAGGGGCGATGGTATTGTGGGCTGTGGGGAGTGGAGATATGAGGAAGGTATGGTCCTATGTGTACAAGGTAAGGGAATGAGCCCTGGTACTAGAGGCTTAAGGAAGAAAACACAGCCCAAATTTTCTTATATTTGGGAGGTGTGACCTGGAGGACACAAGGGAAATTGTCCAATGGGGGAAGTGGGCTGTGTGCCAACCTAGAGCTGAAACAGCATCCATCTATCCACCTTCCATTTGTTCCTCTTGTTTGGTTTGGTCTGGATACAGTGGCCAGTGGGAGTACGAGGAGAGAAGGACACCAGTGGTGCCAGCACCTGTTGTCTTCTCTGAGGTGAGGGCCTGGAGAGGGGGGTGAGCTGCAGGTAAGTGAGGGGAGGATGGACTGAGGGGGTCATGAGAAGAGGAGATGACAGTGGTAGATGTGGCAGAACTCTGAGTCACAGGTCATTTTGTGCCCATTTGACTATTTGTTTATTATTCACCCCACCTATTGGCCCCCTGGCTTAGCTGTCTCATCATTGCAGAGTCTGGTGACCTTTGAGGATGTGGCCGTGCACTTTTCCAAGGAGGAGTGGGGGCTCCTTGATGCAGCCCAAAGGCAGCTGTACCACAGTGTGATGCTGGAGAACTTGGAGCTCATGACCTCACTTGGTAAGGCCCTTATGCCCTGCCCAGCCTGGTGGCCAGCATCTGCCTTCTGCCTTCTCTCCACAGAAAGCTCTGTTCATCCCAAAGCTGGACCATGGACACTGCTTCCTTCCCAGGTTTCCTGTTGTAGGTGCTGTGAGTGCTGGGACTGAGCTGTATGCACTCGCCCTGTTTCTCCCTGAGCAGCCTGATGAGCAATCCTAACAGCTGTTAGGTCCCACAGAGGCCTTGTGGGAGAAGAGGTTGGGGATCAGGCATTCTGGTCTGCCTAAAGGATCCCACTGAGCTTGACCAGTTCCTGGCAGGGTGACCTAGTGTGGGGCCATGCCTAGGTTCTGCCCCTTCTCCCAGAGACATTTTTTTTTAAATGGCTTGACTGATACATACCATAACATTCACCTTTTTTTTCGGCTGTGTCGGGTTTTAGTTCAGGCAAGTGGGATCTTTGATGCAGCATGCAGGCTCTTTGTTGCAGTGCACACAGGCTTCTCTCTAGTTGTGGCACGCAGGCTCCAGAGCACATGGGCTCTGTAGTTTGTGGGACACGGGCTGCCTTGTTAAGGCTCACAGGCTCAGTAGTTGTGGCACACAGGCTTAGTTGCCACGCAGCATGTGGGATCTTAGTTCCCTGACCAGGGATCAAACCCGTCTCACCTGCATTGGAAGGTGGATTCGTTACCACTGGACCACCAGAGAAGTCCCACGTTCAACTTTTTTTTTTTTTTTTTTTTGCGGTACGCGGGCCCCTCACCGCTGTGGCCTCTCCCGTGTGGAGCACAGCCTCCAGACACGCAGGCTCAGCGGCCATGGCTCACGGGTCCAGCCGCTCCGTGGCATGTGGGACCCTCCCAGACTGGGGCACGCACCTGTGTCCCCCCCATTGGCAGGTGGACTCCCAACCACTGTGCCACCAGGGAAGCCCCAATGTTCACTTTTTTAATGTGTACAGTTTAGTGGTTTTTCATATGTTCTCATTGTATAAATATCACCATAGTCCATAAAACTCCTAGAAAAGAACATAGGCAGTATGTTCTCTGACATAAATCATACCAGTTTTCTTAAGTCAGTCTCCCAAGGCAATAGAAATAAAAACAAAAATAAAGAAATGGGACCTAATCAAACTTACAAGTTTCTGCACAGCAAACGAAACCATAAACAAAACAAAAAGACAACCTACGGACTGGGAGAAAATATTTGCAAATGATACAACTGACAAGGGTTTAATTTACAAAGTATACAAACAGCCCATACAATTCAGTAACAACAACAAAAAATCTAATTGAAAAATGGGCAGACACCTGCTGGGCCTGTGTGCCACAAATGCTAGGGCCCGCACGCCTGGAGCCCATGCTCTGCAGCTGGAGAGGCCACTGCAACGAGAGGCCTGCATACCACAGCGAGGAGTGGCCCCCCCTTGCTGTGGCCAGAGAGAAGGCCATGTGCAGTGGCAAGGACCCAGCACAGCCAAAAATAAAATAAATAAATTAAGAAAAATAAAAATAAAAATGGGCAGAAGACCTAAATAGACATTTCTCCAAAGAAGACATACAGATGGGCAATAGGCACATTAAAAGATGCTCATCATTACTAATTATTAGAGACGTGCAAATGAAAACTACAATGTGGTACCACCTCACACTGAGCAGGATGGCCATCATTAAAAAGTCTACAAATAACAGATGCTGGAGAGGGTGTAGAGAAAAGGGAACCCTCCTATGCTGTTGGGGGGAATGTAAATTGGTGCAGCCACTATGGAAAACAGTATGGAGGTTCCTTAAAACACTAAAAATAGAGTTGCCATATGATTGAACAATCCCATTCCTGAGCACATATCCAGAGAAAACTTGAAAAGATACATGCACCCCAATGTTCACAGCAGCACTATTTACAATAGCCAAGGCATGGAGACAACCTAAATGTCCCTCAACAGATGGTAAAGAAGATGTGGTGTATATATACAATGGAATATTACTCAGCCTTAGAAAAGAATGAAATAATGCCATTAGCAGCAATGTGGATGGACCAGAGATTATCATACTAAATGAAGTAAGTCATAAGGAGAAAGACAAGTACCATGTGAGATCTTATAGGTGGAATCTAAAATACGACACATGAACATATCTATGAAGCAGAAACAGACTCACAGATACAGAGAACAGACTTGTGGTTGCTAAGGGTGGGAGTTGGAGGAGGGATGGATTGGGAGTTTGGGATTAGCAGATGCACCCTAGTACATACTGGATGGATAAACAAGGTCCTACTGTATAGAACAGGGAACTGTATTCAATATCCTGTGATAAACCATAATGCAAAAGAATATGAAAAAGAATTGTACATATATGTGTAATTGAATCACTATGCTGTACAGCATAAATTAACACAACATACTTCAATTAAAATTTTTAAAAATTAGAGGTAATAAATATCACCATACTCTAATTTTAGAACATTTTCATTACCTAAAGAAAAACTTTGTAGCCTTTAGCAGTCACTCTATATCCCCCCTCATCCCTTCCTCCTGAGTCTTAGGCAACCACTAATCTACTTTCTGACTATATAGATTTGCTTATTCTAGATATTTTATACAAATGGAATCATACAATATACATTTTTCTGTGACTGGCTTTCACTTAGCATAATGTTTTTGAGGTTCATCCATGTTGCAGCACATATCAGTAATATGTTGTTCATTTTTATGGCTGAATAATATTCCATTGTATCGATATACCCGTTTTTTTAATCCATTCATCAGTTGATGGGCATTTGGCTTGTTTCCACTTTTCAACTGTTACAAAAATTATGGCTGTTATGAACGTTCATGTACAAGTTTTTGTGTAGATATGTTTCATTGCTCTTGGGTAGATACATAGCAGTGGAATTCACAAACTGTTTCCCAAACTAGCAGCACCATTTTACATTTCCACTGCAGTGTATGAATGTTCTGAGTTCTCTACTTCCTCATAAACAACTTGTTACTATCTTTTTTCTTATAGCTATCCTGGTGGGGTGGTATCTCATTGTGGTTTGAATTTGCATTTCTCTAATGACTAATGCTGTTGAGCATTTTTTCACGTACTTACTGGCCATTTGTGTATATTTATCTTTCTTTGAGAAATGTCTTTTCAAGTTCTTTGCCTCTGTGTACATGCCTCTGGTAAGGCCCCTTTACTCTGTGGCTTGCTGGGCCCTGTCCTGCACAGTGAACCTTTCACTCTTACTCTGGCCCCCTTGGCCTATCAACAAACCCTTGGGCCCATTTCTGTATGTGTCAGTCACACATTTCTAATGAAATCACCCTTTCCACTAAGTGGAGCACTCAGTTAACCAGAAATTTCTCGGCTTTCAGGTTGTTGGCATGGAGTGGAAGATGAGGAGGTATGTTCCAAGCAGGATGCTTCTGTAGATGTGGTGTCACAGGTCAGGATTTTCAGTGCACATTTTTCCACCCAGAAGGCTGACAGTTGTGACATGTGTGACCCATTCTTGAAAGACATTTTGCACCTGGATGTACATCAAGGAACACATGCTGAGGAGACTCCCTACACATGTGTAGCATGTGGCAGAGAGTTTTGGTTTGGTGCAAACCTTCACCAGCATCAGAAGGAGTGCAGTGGAGAAAAGCCCTTCAAATGGGACAAGGACAGGGACTTGTTTGTGCAGAGCTCAATAGTCTGTCTATCAGAGAAGCCCTTTACATGTGGGTTAGGTGGTAAGGATGTCTCAGACAGCCATGACCTCCTCCAGCACCCAAACACAGATGGCAGTGGGAAGCCACACAGCAGCACAAAGTACAGGGAGGCCTTACCACACCCTTCCAGTCTTGGGCAGCTCCCAGAAGTCCATGCCTCACAGAAGCCCTTCAAGTGCAGTGACTGTGGAAAAGCCTTCCAGAAGAGTTCTGTCCTCCTCAACCACCTGAGAACTCACTCTGAAGAGATACCATTTAGATGCCTAAGAGTTGAAAATTCCTTAGAGGAGAAATTAACTCTTGTTAATGACCAAAAGTTTCACACTGGAGAAACATCTCACATATGTAAGGAGTGTGGCAAGGCCTTTAGTCATCCGTCTAAGCTGAGGAAGCACCAGAAATTTCATACTGGAGTAAAATACTATGAGTGCAGTGACTGTGGGAAAACTTTCAGCTACAAACTCACACTTGTTCATCACCAGAGAATCCACACAGGAGAAAGGCCTTATGAATGCAGTGAATGTGGGAAAGCCTTCAATAACAGGTCACACCTCACTCGGCATGAGAAAGTTCACACTGGAGAAAGACCTTTTGAGTGCAGCAAATGTGGCAGAGCCTTCAGCCAAAGCTCCAATTTCCTTCGGCACCAGAAAGTCCACACCCAAGTAAGACCTTATGAGTGCAATCAGTGTAGCAAAGCCTTCAGCCGCAGCTCTGCTCTCATTCAGCACTGGAGGGTTCACACTGGAGAAAGGCCTTATGAGTGCAGTGAGTGTGGGAGAGCTTTTAACAATAACTCCAACCTTGCTCAGCATCAGAAGGTCCACACTGGAGAACGGCCTTTTGAATGCACTGAATGTGGAAGAGACTTCAACCAAAGCTCTCACCTCCTTCGACATCAGAAAGTTCACACCGGAGAACGGCCTTTTGGATGCAGTGAGTGTGGGAAAGCCTTCAGCAATAGCTCTACCCTCATTCAGCACCAGAAAGTACATACTGGTCAAAGGCCTTATGAGTGCAGTGAATGTAGAAAAGCCTTCAGTCGCAACTCCAGCCTGATTCAGCACTGGAGAATTCACACTGGAGAAAGGCCTTACGAGTGCAATGAATGTGGGAAAGCCTTTGCTCACAGTTCCAGTCTCATTGAGCACTGGAGAGTTCACACAAGAGAAAGGCCTTATGAGTGTAGTGAATGTGGGAAATTCTTTAGCCAAAACTCCATTCTTATTAAACATCAGAAAGTTCACACTGGAGAAAGGCCTTATGAGTGCACTGAATGTGGGAAGTTCTTTAGCCGCAAGTCCAGCCTCATTTATCACTGGAGAGTTCACACTGGGGAAAGGCCTTATGAGTGCAGTGAATGTGGGAGAGCCTTCAGCAATAACTCTCACCTGGTTCGTCACCAGAGAGTTCACACACAAGAAAGGCCCTATGAATGCAGCCAATGTGGGAAAGCCTTTAGTGAAAGATCAACACTTGTTCGACACCAGATAGTTCACACCAGAGAAAGGACTTACGAATGTGGCCACTGTGGGAAAATCTTCAGCCGCCTCTGCAACCTTGCTCAGCATAAGAGGATTCATACCTGAGTGGAGCGTTGTAGAAATGATCTTCATGAGAAAATCTTCAGCTACATCCAACTTCATGCAGCAGAGTACCCACAAAGAAATTACCTAATGTGTCACTAATGTGGAAGAGCCTTCAGAAGCTACTCTGCCCTTTTTGAGCAGCTCAGGCAGCACTGTCTCGCCTCTGGAGCATAAACCTCTTTCTAGCTGCCTGGATCCAAATATTTGCAGCAGTCACCTACATATACATGGAGAGAACACCTCCCTTTGCCTCCCTTCTCCTTTCCTGGAGGGTGTTGGGATTGTCCTAGGCTCACTGGAATGGCTTCATTCCCATTGCCTCTGAGAGGGTTAAGGAATGAACTGACCCTATGCCGGTTGAGAGATTAATTAATCAAGACACATGACAGTCTTAAATGTTAATATACCTAACAGTGCTTCAAGGTACATGAAGCAAAAACTGATAGAACTGCAAGGAGAAATAGACAAATCCACAATTATAGTTGGAGATGTCCACATCCATCCCAGATAATCGGTAAGGACAGAGAAGACGAACAACACTGCCAACCAACTTGACCTAATTGACATTTGTAGAACATTCTGTCCAATAAAGGCAGAATACACATTCTTTTCACAGGCACATAGAACATTTACCAAAATGGAGCATCTTCTGGGCCACAAAACAAGGCTTGATAAATGGAAAAGAATTGAAATAATACAAAGTATGGACCCTGACTATGAGAGAATTCAATAAGAAGTCAAGAATAGTATGATGTATGGAAAACCCTCACTTGGAAACTAAATAGCACACTTGTAAATAATCCATGGTCAAAGATGAAATCAAAAGAAAAATTAGAAAGTATTTTGAATGAAAATGAAAACAGGATATCACAATATACGGAATGTACCTAAAACAGTACCAAGGGAGAAATATTTGTGTGTGTCTCCATGTATACTAGTGAAATAAGAATAAGCCCTATGGAGTGTAAAAAAGAATCATTAAATGCTCAATTTTTTAAAAGTTACAACAAAAGAAGCAACCATGACAAATACAAGCCATAATAACTTTTTCCCTTCAATAAAAGGTAAAAGCCAATTGCAGAGGTCACCTGAGCCCCCAGGAGACAGAAATGCAGAACGTCAGGAGGGGCCTCATTGACACACTCGGGGCCCCTCCACAGCCCTGCTCACAGTTGCCAGTTGTGTGGTTTCTTAAGGGATGTCTGTCTCCCCATGTCTTAGTCCATTCCAACTGACAGAACAAAAATACCATAAACTGGGTGGCTAATAAATAATAGAAATTTCTCACAGTTCTGGAGGCTGGAAAATCCAAGATCACGGTGCCAGCAGATTTGGTGTCTGGTGAGGATCCTGGATAATAGCTGTCTTCTGTGTCTTCACACAGTGGAAGGAGAGAGGGACTTCTCAGAGGGTCTCTTTTATGAGGGCGCTAATCCCATTCATGAGGGGTCCTCCCCCATGACCTAATCATCTCCCAAAGGCCCCCACCTCCAAATACCAAACATTGAGGGTTAGGTTTTAACCTATGTATTTTGGGGGGACACAACATTCGGTCTACATCACCTACTAGAATGTCTGTTTCATGCAGGAGGGCCCCTATGGGTTTTGTCTCTGCTGGGTGAGTTCAGTCTCCAGAGCACAGCAGCAGTTTACACAGCCTGGGGTAGGTGTGTAAGCACTCAGGGAGTGCAGGAAAGGGGATGTACTACTCTTTCCCTGTGCTTTCCTACCTTCTCCCTCCTGAGTCAGCTCTGATGACAGGGCTGTGGTCTGGGCCCAGCACAGTCCTTCAGAGCAGCCAAACATTCCCTGGAGTCCTACTGTGTGCCAGGCTCTTGCCTGAGCTCTGTGGTAAATACATTTCATCTCCATCTGATGTGCAGTACAGAGATTTAACGTGCAAACAGACTAAAGCAGCGTCATTGTAGGGTGGCTGGAGCTATGAAGGAAATGAAGCAGAGGTGACGAAAGTGATGGCTGCTACTGCAGATTGGTTGGGGAGAGCTGAGGAGGTGACTCCAGGGGAAGGGTATTCCAGCCAGAGGGAACCACAGTGCAGAGGCCCCAGGCAGGAATGAACAATGAGGAGACCCAGTGGCCCATGAAGAGGAGAAGAAGGTCAAGAAGTCAGGAAACAGGTCATGCCGGCCCATTTGGCTGGGGTGAGGAGTTTGGTTTAGTCTACCCTACCCCCACTTGTTTGTCATCTGAGCCCTACTCAGCTCAGCTGGACTCTAACTCTGCTTCCACACAGACTGCCATGCCAGGGGCAGACAATTATTACACACAGGGAGAAGGGCCTGAGCAGGCCTGGTGGTGGGCGTATGCCTTACGGTGTTGGAGAGACATTGAGCAGACTGGCCGAGAACTCCGTAGGGTCCTACCCCACGTGGCCACCACCCCTCCTGCCATCAGGGGGTGGGTGAGAGTAATCACTGAAGCTAAAGGAAGCAGTGGTTTCCAACCCCAACCCACAGTACTGGCTGAGCACCATGGCCCAAAGCCCCTCAAGTCCAGCGTTGGTGGCTCTCTCCCCAAACATACCTCCCAGCTAACATTTCCTTCTTGACATGAAGCATGATTTCTAGACCAGGGACACAGCTACAACCACATAACAAGTTTCGCTGAACTGACATTTTATTTACCTTTTGAATAAACAGTTTCCAAAATTTTAAACATAGATCTGGATCCATACATTGATTCAACCACTTCTTTCCCTGGAGCCCTGGGAGAGCGGCAGCAAAAACAGCCAAAGCCATGGTGTGCAGAGACATCAGGAACACTAGCTGGGTCACAAAAGCCACATCCTAGGACTACAGGATCTTCTTTCAGTCCCAGGGTGATGGCCATGAGGTGAACATGCCTGGAAAGGCTCTGAGAATCCAGGAAACCTGTAGATTATTTGCTGACAGTGACCTTAGACACAGGGAACAGGTTTGCAATTCCTGAGAAATGCTGTATGCCACACCCTGTGAAACCATGGTTCCTGGAACATTTGTGGGTGCCTCTTTAGAACCAGCTCAAACCCTCTCGTTTACCAGATTCCCCACTCCACATGACCTCACTCAGTGCTTCTGTGTCCACTTACTCTTTCCAATAGGCCCCTGTAGGACTTATGGCCAGTCTAGAACTTACCTCCACGTTCTCGATTTCAGGGGGCATGGCTTCTGAGCTGACTCTGGAAACTTCTTCTGACCAATGCTGGAGATTGCAGAACATTCCCTGGGAACAAGGAACCCAGGTGCTTGTCCCTAGTCACCTGGGGATCTTATACCAACCACCCCATTCTTCAGGTGAGCTCTGGATCCTCAAGTAAACCTGACATCCAGGCTGAAGATTTATCCACAAAGCCCTTCAATCTTTCCCTGGAGGTCTCAGGCACCAGTGCAAGTTAGGCCAACCTTGACTGGAGCTGTCCTCTGCCATCCTGCTGGCCCCACTGAGGCAGACAAAAGTCAGGGACCCGCACAGAAACCGTTCCCTCTATCCATGAGCCCAATTTTGTTCTCAATCCTTCCACACACAGATCCCAAAGATTAAGGGTGGTTTAAACAAAAAGGCCTAAAGATTACCAGACATTCCAGAGCAGTGTGAGCCAGTTCCAGGGTTGGATAAATGCACAACAGGGACCCAATGTCAACAGTGTCCATGAAAATGGTTAACCTTCCCTGGAAGGCCCCAGCAGACACTGCTCAGCTACTCTTGGCCAGAACTAGGTCATGTCCACACCTAAACCAGTTGGAGGGGGAGAGAATAAGACCCATTATGGGCTCCACCACTCATGATTCTCTCCTTTATCAAGTGGGGAACACAGAGGTCAGCTTCCCTGAGCACACACAGTGACTGATGCACACCACAGGGACCTGCCAGGTGGTAGAAGTGGGATGGCTTCTGTCACAGAAACTGGCAGTGACTCAACACTGCCAACAGCCTGGGCAGGTGAGAGTGCAACACAGCTCCTGAACGCTTCCCATGTACCTGGCACCAGCCCAGTGTGGGTGCTGGGGTGTGACATGTTTAGCTTTCAAATGGCTACTCTCCTCAATCTCCTTTCTGGAGTGAGACCTTTCATGTTGAACAAGGTGCCAGCCATGTCTAAAGGTTTTCCCACATCCCCGTCCCCCTATGGCCTTTCACCAGTGTGGACTTTCTTGTGCTGAAGGAGGGTAGAACTATGTTTAAAGGCTTTCCCACATTCTGTACATTCATAAGCCCTCTCTTCAGTGTGGAACTGCTGGTGCCGATTTCGGTAGGACCTGGTAGTGAAGGTTTTCCCACACAGGCTGCACTCATAGGGACGTTCTCCAGTGTGGACTTTCCAGTGCTGATACAGCCCAGAGCGGGTCACGTAAGTTTTCCCACATTCACTGCACTCATAGGGCCTCTCTCCGGTGTGAACTCTCTGGTGAAGAATGAAGCTATGGTTGTATTTGAAGAATTTCCCACATTCCCTGCACTCATAGGGCCTTTCTCCAATGTGAACTTTCCGGTGCCGAATGAGGGTAGACAGAACGCTGAAGGACTTCCCACACTCGCTGCACTGGTAAGGCCTCTCTCCAGTGTGAATTCTCTGGTGCAGAACAAGTGCATCTTTGCGGTTGAAGGTTTTCCCGCACTCACCACACTTGAAAGGTTTTATGCCAGTATGAACCTTCTGGTGCTTCCTCAGTTTAGATGGGTAACTGAAGGCCTTCCCACACTCATTACACACATGGGATGTTTCTCCAGTGTGAGTTTTTCGGTGATGAACCAGGGTTGAGCTCTCCATGGGGGCATTTCCACCTGCTGGGCACCTGAAGGGTCTCTCTTTGGTGTGAGTGATCAGGTGATCGAGGAGCGTGAAGGCCTTCAGGAAGGCTTGCCCGCAGTTGCTGCACTTGAAGGGCTTCTGTGTGGCATGGGCTCCCTGCCGTTGCTGGCGAGTGGAGCTGGGTGGGAAGGCCTTGCGCTCGGTGCTTCTGCGTGGTGTCCCCTCTCTGTGGGTGGCCTGGGGCTGGAGGAAGCCTAAGGCGGCAGGGATGTCCTTCCCAGACACCCTGCACAGAAAGGGGTTCTCTGACAGGCGGACTCTGTGGCTCTTCACCTGCTCGGGAGGGGCTTCCTCATCCTGCAGTCTACACAGAAAACCTGAGACAGAAGAGTCAGTCACTGAGAGCTGGCTTAGACGGAAGAGGAACCTTCATCATCAGTGCATGTCGGACACACCCATAAAGGAGTCCACAGAATTGCCAGGAGGTTGCAAGGAAAGGTCTGGATGAGAAAGGGCTGGCCCAGTGGAACAGGGCTCTGCCAGAGCCCAGAATAGGGGAGACCTCAACAGGGACCAGGACACAAAGATGGGAACAGTGCAGGGAAGGGATTCAGGGCCTCTAAGTCACTCCTGTGCAAAGGGTATCGGCAAGGCCTTAGCTACTGGAGACAGCAAGCACTGTGAAGAGGCTGTGTCTACTCCAACGAAAACATGACTGTGACACAGTAGCTGGTGCTCAAGTATTACTGAAGGATATGTACGCACCTCAAATCACACATACAGGAGGTCACAGTTGACAGTTCTGCACTGGCACAGAGGAGAGGAAATGACAAGACAGAGGCCAGAGAGGTGGGTCGTCCAGAGCCATGGTAGAGATAGCAAGACCACACAGTGAGTCCACAAGAGGGGAGAGGAAAGGTGGGAATAAGGTGTGGTTACTGGCCCCAGCACCAAAATGCCAGTGTACTCAGATACCCATTACTGAAACCAAGGCACCCCCTAGCCCTATTCACCAAGACCAGGACCCATCCTGGCCTCTGCTCTGCTGACCACAGTCATATCCACCATGTTGGGCATCCAGGGCTCTTCCTCACACTTCATTTGGGCCACCGCACCCTTCATAGGGACCTCAAAGGTGCAAAGCCTAGGAGGTAGAAAGGTAATAAGATGCCAGCCCAAATCAAGGCTGACCCATCCCTACACGTACCACAGGAAGCTCATGTCACCATGGCAACCAGGTAGGAAACCAAGTATTAGAACATGAACCTCTTCTGTACATTTAAAAAAAAAATTGTCAGAGAAGCAATTGTAATGTTCATTTTTTTAAATTTATTTTTTAAGTTGAAATATAGTTGATTTACAATGTTGTATTAGTTTCTGGTGTTCAGCAAAGTGATTCAGTTATATAAATATACATATATATTCTTTTCCATTATAGATTATTACAAGATACTGAATATAGTTCCCTGTGCTATACAGTAGATCCTTGTTGGAACCTCTTCTGTACATTAAAAAATTTGTTAAGAAGGTAGATCTCATGGTTTATTTGCTTTACCACAGTTTTTTAAAAAAGACCCTCCTGGGCTTCCCTGGTGGCGCAGTGGTTGAGAGTCCGCCTGCCGATGCAGGGGACACGGGTTCGTGCCCCGGTCCGGGAGGATCCCACATGCCGCGGAGCGGCTGGGCCCGTGAGCCATGGCCGCTGAGCCTGCGCGTCCGGAGCCTGTGCCCCGCAACGGGAGAGGCCACAACGGTGAGAGGCCCGCGTACCGCAAAAAAAAAAAAAAAAAAAAAGACCCTCCTGTGAAGCAAAACTGACATAACTAAAGAAAGAAATAGACAAACAATAATATTTAGAGACTTCGATTTCTAACTTTCATATATGGATAGAACGACTAGGCAGAAAATGAACAAGGATATAACACATGAATAACAATAAAAATCAACTAGACCTCCAAGACATCTATAGAACATGCCACCTAACAACAGCAGAATACATATTCTCCTCCATTCTCACATGCACATGGAACATTCTCCAGAATAGACCATTTGCTAGGATATAAAACAAGACTCAGTAGACTTCAGACAATTGAAATCATACAAAGAATGTTTTCTAACTACAAAGGAATTAAAACAGAAATCAGGGCTTCCCTGGTGGCACAGTGGTTGAGAGTCCGCCTGCCGACGCAGGGGACATGGGTTTGTGCCCCGGTCCGGGAAGATCCCACATGCCGCAGAGCGGCTGGGCCCGTGAGCCAAGATCCTACATGCCACGGAGCGGCTGGGCCCGTGAGCCATGGCCGCTGAGCCTGCGCATCCGGGGCCTGTGCTCCGCAATGGGAGAGGCCACAACAGTGAGAGGCCCGCGTACCGCAAAAAAAAAAAAAAAGAAAAACAAAAAACAGAAATCAACAACAGAAAGAAATTTGGGAAACTCACAAATTTTAAAAAATTCATTCCCATTATGGTTTATTACAGGATATTGAATATAGTTCCCTGTGCTGTACAATAGAATCTTGTTGTTTATCCATTCTATATATAATAGTTTGCATCTGCTAGTCACAAACTCCCAATCCATCCCTCCCCTGCCCTCCGCTTTCCCTTGGCAACCACAAGTCTATTCTCTATGTCAGTGAGTCTGGGAAACTCACAAATTCATGGAATTTAAATTAAGTACTCCTAAATAACCACAAGGAAAGTTACAAAACATTTTGAGATGAAAGAAAAAGAGAACACAACATACCAAAAGTTATCAGGAAAAGTATTGCTTAGAGGGAAAATTACAAAAACATCTCTGAGCTGTCTTATTCACAACACTTCTGACACCACACGCATGGGGGCTTTCCCACACCATTTCTCCAACTCTCTGACACCAACTGGGTGTTCAAGGATTCAATCCAATTCTGACACCAACTACCTGGAATTAGCATCAGATTCCACAGGTTATGGACGCAGTCCCACAAGACTGCCCCCACTTCAGACATCAACGGGAAGTCCCAGGGCTCCTGTACTTTCTGACCAACTGACTATAAATCTGGGATTCTCACAATTATTGATTCCTCCTCAGGTTCAATAATTTGTTAGAACAGATCAGAGAACTCGGGAAAAGAGTTTGCTTACTATTACCAATTTATTTTAAAGGATACAACTAAGGAACAGCCCAATGGAAGAGATGAAAAGGCCAAGGTATGCCAGGGGTGGGGATTGAGGACATAGGGGGTAAGAAGTGTCCATGCCCTTGATGGCACCATTCTCCCAGCATCTTGCTGTGTCCACTAACCCAGAAACTCTCCGAACTGGTCATTTAAGAGTTTTTATGGATGTTTTATCACATAGGCATGACTGATTAAATCACTGGCCATTGATGACTGGCCCAATCTCCAGCCCCTTTCCCTTCCCCAAAGGTCAGGGTAGCGAGGTGGAGAAGAGGGGTTGGCAGTAGCTGAACACCCAACCTTACAATCATGCCTTGGTCTTTCTGGTGACCATCCCCCATCCTGAAACCATCTAGGGGTTCCCAGCCACCGTCAACCCATTAGCATACAAAAGACTCTCTTATCACTCCAGAGATTCCAAAGGTTTTAGGAGCTGCATGCCAAGGAACTGGGAACAAAGACAAAGTATATATTTCTTATGTCACAACACACATATTAAAAAAAGGTCTCTATATGTGTAACTGAATCACTTTGTTGTACCCCTGAAACATTGTAAATCAACTACACTTCAATTAAAAATAAATTTAAAAAATTTAAAAAAGAATCTTCAATATCCTAACTTTATACTTCAAGGAACAACAACAACAAAAAGCAACCCAAAACTAGAAGAAGGAAGGCAATAAAAAAGAGCAGAGATAAACTGACTGAAGAAGAAACAGAACAGCTGAATAGACTTAAAAACAAAATAAAAAACTTCCCTCACAGGAAAAAAAAAAACCTAGGCCGAGATGGCTTCACAGATTAATAATAACACAGGAATAAGAATTAACACCAGGGGACTTCCTGGTGGTCCAGTGGTTAAGAATCCACCTTCCAATGCAGGGGACTCGGGTTGGATCCCTCGTTGGGGAACTAAGATGCCACATGCAGGGCATCTAAGCCCAGGTGCCACAACTACAGAGCCCACATGCAGCAACTACTGAGCCCATGTGCCACAACTAGAAAGCAGCTCACGTACCGCAACAAAAGATCCCGTGTGCCACAACTAAGACCCGACGCACCCCAAAATAAATAAATAAATATATTTTTTTAAGAAAAGAATTAACACCAATATTTCACAAACTGTGCCAGAAAAAGAAGAGAAGGGAACATTTCCCAACTCATCCACTGAAGCCAAAATTATCCTCATACTCAATCCAAATAAAGACATAACCAGAAAAGAAAACTACACCATTGATAACTCTTATGAATACAGAAAATCAATTACTGTAATATACCACGTTAACAGAATAAAGGACAAAAATCACATGGTCATTTCAATAGACATGGAAAAGCACTGCACAAAATCTAACGACTTTTCTCTATAAATGCCCTCAACAAACAAGAGAAGGGATCTTCCTCACCTGAAAAGGGCATATGCAACAAACCTACGGCTAACATCATACTTATTAGTGAAAGACTGAACGCTTTTCCCATAAGATCTGGAACAAGACAAGGATGTCTACTCTTACAACTTATATTCAATAAAGTACTGAGGTTCTAGCCAACCAAGTCAGTTAAGCAAAGAAAGAAGTAAAAATATCTCTACTCACAGATGACATGACATTATATAGAGAGAAAATACCAAGGAATCCACCGAAAAGAATAACCATTAGAACAAATAAATGAGTTTAGCAAGGCTGCAGGATACAAGATCAGTATACAAAAATCAATTATATTTCTATACACTAGCAATGTACAATCTAAAATAAAATTAAGAAAGTAATTCCACTTAAAAGAGCATTAAAATGAATATTTAGAAATAAATTTAGCCTTGTAAACTGAAAACACTTTAAAAAATTACAGAGCTAAATAAATAGAAAGACAACCATGTTCATGGATTGAAATACATTAAGGTGGCAATCCTGGGAATTCCCTGGCGGTCCAGTGGTTAGGACTCCACGCTTTCACTGCCGAGGGCGCGGGTTCAACCCCTGGTCGGGTAACTAAGATCCCACAAGCCACTCAACGCGACAAAAAAACAAACAAACAAAAAAAATGGCCATCCTGCCTAAATTGATCTACTGATTTAAATTCATGGCTCACACCTGGCCCAGAGAGGCCCCTATAAAACTTCTTTTGGAGGCCCCTATAAAACTTCATGGCTCACACCTGGCCCAGAGAGGCCCCTATAAAACAAACAAACAAAAAAAATGGCAATCCTGCCTAAATTGATCTACTGATTTAAATTCATGGCTCACACCTGGCCCAGAGAGGCCCCTATAAAACTTCTTTTGGAGGAAGAAGGCCAAAACCAGAACAGAGAGGGCTCACAGCTTCAGCAAAGTCACGAAGCCAGAAAGAGGAAGAGCTGGATAGGATTTGTTAGGCAAACTGTAGACATCTGAACCCCAAGCCTTACTCCAGGAGCCTGTAGGGCAACAGGTGTTGAGGCTGCCAACAGGGCTGCTCAGAGAGAGGCAGGGGAAGAGCACACAGCCGCTGTGGGCTTTAAGATACACAGAACTTCCCATGGATTAAAGGCAGAGGTGGTCAGTTTGCTGAGGGAAAGTGTGAGAGACTTACCCAGTGAGCCAATGAGTGCAAAGTTCTCCAGCATAACATCACGGTACAGGCTCCTCTGGGTCAAATTAAGGATCCCCCACTCCTCTCGAGAGAAATACACAGCCACATCCTCAAAGGTCACAGGGGCCTGTAATGATGAATTCAACTGAGCCTTAGGGTCAATAGTGGGCAGAAAGCCAACCAAAATATGAACAGAGAAACACATCCATGCCCTTGACCTGTGTCTCAAGGTCCTGCCACATCTCTCACTGACATCATCTTTCCCTTTGAGCCCGCACCCCTCACATACCCTCATACCTCCTTCCTCCTAACACCTCAATCTCAGAGGATTCCCAAGGCCCCCAGTACCATTGGTGCCTCTCCCTTCATGCTGCTACTAAATTCTGCATCCAGCCCACAACAACAGGCTGGTGACCAGAGAGATGCCATCTATGTACCCCGCCAAGCACTCAGGCCCCACCCTATTTCCTGCCAGCCAATTCTCTCCGTGTCCCAGAGGTCACCTTTCATAAGGAAAAAAGACTATGTTCTCCTCTCTCTCTCTTAGGCCTGAGTACATCATCCAAGGGCCCTCCAGTCTGTCCTCCTGCATGCAGACACATAACTGTACCGCAGCATGGTACAACTCCACACCCTCACCACAGCCTCGCCAGTCCACCCCACTGGCAACTCCCGCGTTCCACTGTGCACAGTGGTGTGTGTCTCCAGTGCGCTACCACAGAGAGCATCTTCAATCCCATCCTGCCTCGTCCACCCCACACCTCCCATGGCCCACAGCCAAGGACAACCCCCAGCTCTGCACAGAGGACCTACTCATCCTTCAACCCTCAGCCGCCGGGATCCACACACGGAGCTCCGAGACCCCCAGCCCTCCTCTTCTCTATCTCTGCATAGACTGTTCCTTCACCTGTCATAGCCTTCCTCACCTGTCACGGGCTCATTCAGAGTCCGGACCCGCTGGGTGGGGATCCGGGTGGTGAGAGCCTGGGGCGCACCTCCCACTCACCTGCGCCTCCTCTGCCATTGGAACCTGTGGGCGGAGAGTTTCAGCGGACGCAGCTGAGATCCGCACCCGCCACCCCGTCCAGCGCGCTGGAGCCTCCGGCCGACCGAGAAAAATGTGCCCGAGGACTGGGAGCAGCCTCGGGACGTTCTCAGGGTACGACAGCGAGTCTCAGGAAAAGCAAGTCATGCCCGGGGGTCACGGAGCAAGCAAAGGCGTGGCGAGGGTCCCTGCGCTTCTCTCAGACGGGGTGGTCTCTGCGGTGCGAGCGCTGCCCTCAAAAGTGCTCGCACCGACCACCAGCGGCGGCAAAACGAGTACCACAGGGAAACGCCGGAAGTCCCGCCCCGCCCCGCCCGTGCGCCTCCGTTAAGTCTGCGCCCGCGTTACCCGCGACCTCGTTCGGGGAGGGCGCGAACTACGTTTCCCATAAGTGACGTCGCAGACTGCGTCCGTACCGACGGAGCCAATGACAGCCCAGGAGAGGGGCGTTTCCGGGAGAGCCTCGTGGGCGGGGCAGGGACTTCCAGTGTCGGCTTTAGTTCCTTTGGACCCGCGCCGGGGCGGAGAGAAAGGGCTGCGGCAGCGGGGCATGGCGTCCAGGAGGCTCCCCGGGCCCGCGGCCAGCGGAGCGGGCGAGGTGCGAGAGTCGGGGAGGTCCCACCAAGCCCTGTACCCGCGGTGACCGAGCCGAGGTGACCCCGGCCGTGGAGAGGTGCAACTGAAATGCACTCATTTCAAGTGCAAAGTTTGATGAGGTTGGAAAAATAAATACACCCATTAATTAGATTCGAGTCACTCTCTGGAGTAATCTCCTTAGCCCAATACAGCTTTGTCCCACCCACCTCCATTATGCTGTTATTGGCAAATATATTTGTTTGTTATAGGCCAAACAGTACAATTATACTGGTTTTATACAGTTGCTTTTAAAATAAGAAATATGAATTTACGGTTTCTTTTATACACATGTCAATCATTACAGTATCATACAGAATAGTTTTGCTGCATGAAAAATCCCCTCTGCTCCATCTACCCCTCTCTCCCCCTGAGTCCCTGGCAATCACTATTTTACTGTCTCTATAGACTGGCCTTTCCCAGAAAGTCATAAAGTTGGAATCATACAGTATGTACCTTTTTCAGACTGACTTTTTGACTTAGGAATACACATTTAAGATTCCTCCATGCCTCTTTGTGGCTAGATAGCTCAGTTCTTTTTATTGCTAAATAATATTCCATTGTATGAATGTACCAGTTTCTTTATTCATTTACCTATCGAAAGGGATCTCAGTTTGATTCCAGCTCTAAGCAATTATGAATAAACCTGTTATAAACATTCCTGTTCTAGTGTCTGTATGGACATGTTTTCAACGCATTTATATAAATACCTAGGAGTGTGACTGATGGATCATATGCTAGGACTGTATTTAAGTTTGTATGAAACTGCCAATTGTCTTCCTAAGTGGTTATATCATTTTGCATTCTCACCAGCAGTGAGTGAGAGTTCTGGTTCCTCCTGTTGTCAGTATTTTGGATTTTAGCCATTCTAATAGGTATGTAGTGATACTGTTTAAATTTGCAATTCCTTAAAGACATATGATGTTGAGAGTATTTTCATCTGCTTATCTCTGCCATCTGTGTATCTTCTTTGGTGAGGTGTCTGTTCAGGTCTTTTGCTTTTCTTTTTGGCCGTGCCACGTGGCATACGGGATCTTAGTTCCCCTACCAGGGATCGAACCCACGCCCCCTGCAGTGGAAGTGCAGAGTCTTAACCACTGACTGCCAAGGAAGTTCGCATTATCCTTTTAAAACTGACTTCGTATTCTTGAATTTTAAAAGGCTTTGTTTATTTGTGGGGGGTTTTTTTGGTACATTTTGGATAAAAGTCCTTTATCAGATTTATGTTTTGCAAATATTTTCCCCTAGTCTATGGCTTGTCTTTTCATTCTCTTTCATAGTATCTTTCACAGAGCAGAACTTTTAATTTTAGATAAGTCCAACTGAATTTTTTTCTTCATGGATCATGCTTTTTGTGTTGTATCCAAAAGTCATCTCAATGCCAAACTCAAAGTCACCTAGATTTTTTTTCCCATGTTATCTTCTAGAAGTTGTACAGTTGTACACATTTAACTCTATGATGATTATTATTTTTTTTTTGCGGTACGCGGGCCTCTCACTGTTGTGGCCTCTCCCATTGTGGAGCACAGGCTCTGGACGCGCAGGCTCAGCGGCCATGGCTCACGGGCCCAGCCGCTCCGCGGCATGTGGGATCTTCCTGGACCGGGGCATGAACCCGTGTCCCCTGCATCGGCAGGTGGACTCTCAACCACTGTGCCACCAGGGAAGCGCCGAGGATTATTTCTTAATGCTCAGCTAAGTGTGAGTCTTTAAGACTGAACCACACGTTAAAAAAAAAAGGCACTAAAAGCACACTGAATCAAGATGCATGGGAAACCATCCTAATAAACACATTTTAGATTAAAAAAAAAAAGACTGGACTACATGTGTCACAGGGGTGGTCTTCTGGGTGGAAGGACCTCCCTTGAGGACTTGTGACACTCTTACAGAAGCACCCTGCTTGAAAGATGCCTCCTCATCCCGCACTCCAAGTCAACAACGGGAAAGCCAAGAAATGCTGGCAAAAGTGCATCTTGACTTTGATAGGAGAGGACAGCCCCATCACACATGTGTGTCTGACACCCAGAATATGTCCATTGAGGAGGCTTGAGTCAGGTTAATGGGCTATTGTGCAAGATCACAGAGTGGAAGATTCCTCATGAAGGGCAAGGAGACAGGGATGAAGTACAGAAGATGGAGAGTCTGCTTGGAGGAAGACTCTCAAACACACTCCTCTGTAAATGGGTTTCATCTGTGAACATTGTGTAGAAGGATGTGTTCAGGCCCAGGAAAATCCAGCTGTAACTGAGTAGCTGGTGTTCAAGGACTATTCAAGCATACGTGCACACCTCATGATACACTAAGTGAAGGCCGACTTGGAGAGCACTGCAGAAGGAGCAGTGAAGAGTGAAGGAGCACTGCAGAGAGGAGCAGATAAGAAGCAGAGGACAGAGAACAGAGAGGTGGGAAACAGGCAGGGGAGGAAGTCAGGCTAGAAATGGCAATCCTGGGAGTTCCCTGTTGGTCCAGTGGTTATGACTCTGCGCTTCCAATGCTGGGGGCCTGGGTTCGATCCCTGGTCGGGAAACTAAGATCCTGCAAGCCGTGTGGCGTGGCCAAAAAAAGAAAAAAGAAATGGCAAGAGGGTGGAATGTCCAGAAAGGGGAAGGAACAATAGGCATATTCATTTCTTAGGCTGCCATAACAAAGGACCAGGAACTGGGTGAGTTAAAACAACAGACAGGTCTTCCCTGGTGGCTCAGTTGTTAAGAATCCGCCTGCCAATGCAGGGGACACAGGTTCGAGCCCTGGTCCGGGAAGATCTCACATGCCACGGAGCAGCTAAGCCCGTGTGCCACAACTACTGAGCCTGTGCTCTAGAGTCCGAGAGCCACAACTACTGAGCCTGCGTGCCACAACTACTGAAGGCCACCTGCACACTGCAATGAAGATTAGCCCCCGCTCGCCGCAACTACAGAAAGCCCGTGTGCAGCCACGAAGACCCAACGCAGCCAATAAATAAATAAATAAACAAACAAAACCAAAAAATCCAGACGTTTATTGTCTGACAGTTGTGGGGGCTAGAAGTCCAGAATCAAGGTGTCAGCAGGATCACGTGCCTTCCATAGTGTCCAGAGGAGAATCTGTTCCTTGCCCCTTCCATCTCCTGGTGGCTGCCAGCCTTCCTTGGCTTGTGGCCACATTACTCCAATCTCTGCCTCCGTCATCACATCTCTTTCTCTGTCTCCTCTGTCTCCCTCTTGAAGGGTACCTGTGATTACACTGAGGGCCTACCCAAAGAATCCAGGATAATCTCCCCATTTTAAGATCCTCTATCACATCTGCAGTTTCTTCAGCCATATAAGGTAACTAACATTCACGCATTCTAGGGATAAGGACATAGATATCTTTGGGGGCCATTATTCTTCCCACTACAGAGCCCTTCACTCTGCTTAAGGGGGAAGTCCAGAACTGCTGGGAGCATCAAGCTCTGGACTGGCCTCTTGGCAAGGGAGGGGCCACCTGTGTTGATGAGCCAAGTCTGTATCCCATGGGGGGTTGGGGGGACCACCCAGAGTGGGCTGGATCAGAAGAGCCATACTCCAGCCTGGTGCAGACGTGAATGATGCTTCTCAGACCACATGCACACAACCAGTCAGGAAAGGACACTCGCTTCTAGGGATCCCTGGAAATCAAAGTCGAGAGTCGTGAGTAATTTAAGCCAGGGCTCAGCAGACTACAGCCTGTGGGCCAAATACAGGCCATTTTCTATTTTTGTCTCGTCCCCAAAGTGAGAACAGTTCTTACATTTTTTTAGTGATTGAAAAAAAAATCAAAAGAATACTATTTCATGACATGAAAATTACATGAAATTCAGATTTCCACGTCCATAAATAGAGGTTTATTGGAACACAGCCATGCCATGCATTTACATATTGTTTATGGTACTTTGACTCTATGGTGGCAGAGTTGAGCAGTGACCAGAAACTTCACATCCTGCAAAGGAGAAAATAGTTACTATCTGGCTCTTTACAGAAAAAGTTTGCTGACCCCTGATTAAGAAGTCATAGAGCTGAAGAATTTAACCAGAGGAGCGGCGTGTAAAACAAAGGTGGCTGGAAGGAATTTGCTGGAGGAGGAGAGGATGGGGATGGCCACACTCAGCAGTTGCAGTGCGACTGACTCCAGCGCTGCCTGCAGGTGAAGATCGAAGATCGCGAGGGCGCCCTCCCATCACAAGTCAGCAGCTGGCAGGAGGCGGCCATGCCAAGCCCTGCCAGACAGCTAGGAGCTACCTCAGAGCGGTCGGTTCTGAAGACTGACTAAAAGGACGCATTGAACTCAGAAAATCTGTCAAACTCTTAGTTACAGTTTATTACAATGAAAAGGTACAAATTAAAATTGGCAAAGGAAAGAGGCATACAGGGCAGGTTCTAGGAGAGACCAGGCACAAGCTTCCAGGTGTCCCCTCCCAGTGCAGTGCCGGATTCTCCCAGCAACGATATATGACAATAGAAAAGGCTGAGACAGAAACTAATACAGGCAGAAAGATCAATGTCTTCTTCAAGACTGTAGCCTAATTCTATTTTTTTAAATATCTTTATTGGAGTATAATTGCTTTACAATGGTGTTAGTTTTTGCTTTATAACAAAGTGAATCAGCTATACATATATCCCCGTAGTGCCTTCCTCTTGCATCTCCCTCCCATCCTCCTTATCCCACCCCTCTAGGTGGTCACAAAGCACCGAGCTGATCTCCCTGTGCTACATGGCCGCTTCCCACTAGCTCTCCATTTTACATTTGGTAGTGTATATATGTCCATGCCACTCTCTCACTTTGTTCCAGGTTCCCTTCCCCCACCAACCATGTCCTCTACGTCTGTGTCTCTATTCCTGCCCCCGCTTTTTTTAAAAAAAATTATTTTTTTTGGCTGCTCCAGGTCTTAGTTGCGGCATGTATGTGGGATCTAGTTCCCTGACCAGGGATTGAACCAGGGCCCCCTGCATTGGGAGCGCGGAGTCTTACCCACTGGATCACCTGGGAAGTCCCAACTGTAGCCTACTTCTTAGCACAAAACACGATGAGGCTTTAAACCCCCTGAAAAACAGGCAGCATCTCTCAAGAATAAGCTGCCTCCTTATCTTGGGGATACCTCAAGTATGAGAACATGAAGCTCATAAAGTACCCAGACCGGCTTCCTAAATTAATACCTTAAGAAAGAAAGAGAAACAAAAGAACCCACGTATCACTAAGTGCTCTTCACCAACATCAACCCTCCCACACTCCTGTCCGTCTTGGCCACCCCTCCTCCAATGGCCCTCTGCTTCTCACAGTGCCAGTAAGCCTGTCACTGCATCAGGGCCTTTGCTCTTGCCATTTTCTCAGCCTTGCAGGCTGTTCCCTGGCCTCTGCTTGCCTTGTTTGGGCATCTGTGCTCCTACTCTCTGAGCCCCCCATCGAAGTTGGGCCCCCGCCAGTCTCTGTGACATCATTTTGCTTTGTCTTCTACAGAACACTTAGCTTTGACCTAAAGAATACTATGAATGGTTTGTCTGGCTGTGGACTGTCCAGCTCTGCCCTGGAACGTGACTTCTAAGGAAGAGAGAAATAAGAACATCTGTGACCTTCTTGTTCACTGCTACAACCTCAGCAGCCAGCCCAGACTCTGGCAAATATCACAGGGGCCCCTTGAGATAAGGAAAGAACTATGAGATGAAATTTCAGCATGCGACAGATATTGAGTAGGTCCATGGCTCACTGGGACAAATGCTTGGCCTGAAACAACGCTGGCCAGAGGACAAGCCCCCAGGGCCCATCTGCTCCTGTTGTGTCTGGCCTCTTGTGACTCCTCAAAATCCAGCAGAGAGCCTCAGCCCTGTCACAGTCCACCAGTACCTGAGAGCAGGGAGCACGGCCTGAGTGAAGCCAGGAGAGCCCAAGGCCAAGTGTACACCCCACCACTCCCCAAGTGGAGAGAGAGTTTCAGAAGGGCTAAGAACAAGGCCATAATAGGAGTAGGACTCACACCCACATCTCTTTGGCTCCAGAGTCCACACCCATGGCTGAGCTGGCCCCACCAGTTGGGAAGAACATCTACACACTGCTGTTTTTAAGAGTGGATTTCTACAAACTGTATGATTCTATTGGTACGAAATGTCCTGAATAGGCAAATCCATAGAGACAAAAAGTAGACTAACGGTTGCCAGGGGTTGAGGAAAAGGAGAAATGGGACATGACTCGAAAGGGTATGGGGCTTGTTTTGTAAATGTTCTGGAATTCGATAGTGGTGATGGCTGCATAAACTGTGTGATCATACTAACAACCCGATGAATTGTACACTCTAAATGGGCAAATTGTATGGTGTGTGAATTACATTTCAAGAAAGCTATTATTAAAAATAAAAACGAGTAGATTTCTGGAAGATTCCTGGGAGAAGTCCCATACCCAATGTGGAGTTTTCCACGGCCATTAGAGTGGAAACATACATGCCCCAGAAGGAGGGACGCAGGTCATAGGTCTCTCTTGGCCCCTCTGGCCCAAGCCTCTGCAGAGACTGACAGGGCAGAGGAAGTCGCAGCTCAGGAGGACAGGCCCAGCTCTGCCCCGCCAAGGTGTGTGCCCCTAGGGGAGACGCTCCCCATTCCAGCCTGTTTCCCCCTTGGGACGGAGGATCCCAGCACTTCCCAGGTCGGCCTTCGCTTCAGCTTCGGGCTCCTGTTTGGTCGGACACACACACACACACGCCTCCCCCAGTTCCACACACACGCCTCCCCCAGTTCCACACACACACACACGCCTCCCCAATTACACACACACGCCTCCCCCAATGCCACACACACACACGCCTCCCCCAATTCCACACACACACGCACACGCACACGCACACACACACACACACACACACACAGAGGATGCGCTCGACAGGCCGAAGGCGGGCAAAATCGCCATAGCAACGACAGTCTCAAGCTTTCGATTGGCTATCAGCACTGGCGCGCCTTCTCTGCTCCTCCCACCAGGCTCCGGGAGGGGCAAGATGCGCGCGCAGCCCAACAGAGTGGCGGGGCGAAGGCGGGCCAGGTTGCTATGGCAATTAACGTCACGCCCCCATCCCAGAATGCGGCCTCCGATTGGTCCGCGTTGCTGACAACCTCCTAGCTTTCCCCGCCTCGAACACCGCTTAGGTTTGTGAGCGGGAAAGACTCAGAGGATGGCAAACTCGGAGGACGTAGGAGAGCTGCGGTTTCGGGGCCCGGGGAGGAAGGAAAAGCGAGGCTGCCCTGTCAGGGTGTGGAGTTGAGGGGAGGTGTTTTGCAGAAAGCTCTCTGGTCCCTGTTCGAATCCACGCCCTGCCCCGCCCCCAGCCTCAGTTTCCCCATCTGTAAGCTGGACACTTCCGCTCTCAGGGTCCAGCGAGGGCCCCCCGTGGGCCTTATTCCCTCGGCCTGAACAGAAGAGGCCCCAATGACAGGAGACGAGTGTGGTGTGGGCAGAGGCCTCCCCGACCCTCGTGAGGAGAAAGGCTGGCTGGATCCCGGTAGAGTGGAGCACTCGGCGCCCCTCGGGGGCAAACGCAGGAGACCTGGCGGAGGGCCTGGAAAAGGTTTGGGGAGTTGAGGGCCCCACGAGCGTGGAGGGGGAGGCAGTGTCGCCAAGATGATGGCTCCTCTCCTCAGCCCTCTGGACACCATCTGCCATGCAAAGTCCCTCGTTCACAAGGTGCCCCGAGTCCCCCCTTGGTACACAGCAGGCGCTCAATAAATACTTGTGGATGAACGAATTCTTCCTGCAAGTAGTTTATTGTCTCCCGTTTTACAGAAGCGAGAACCAAAGTCTGGCCGGTAAAGGCGTCCCTGGGCACCCATGCCAGGCACTGAGGCTAACCCCCACTCTCTGGGTGTTCACAGGCATTGGGACCAGTGGAAGGAGGAGCAAGCCTGGGGCAGATACGTTGGGGGGGTGGCCACAGTGGCTGGCAGGCAAGTGTCGGGAGGAGTCCCCTCTGATCCTAGCCCCGGGGTGGTTTCAGGCAGCCCCTTTGTTCGTGGGCAGTGGGCGGGCAGACATCGAAGTCAGCTTCATTTTACGGGAAGAGAGACTGAGGTCTCAGGCTCCCAGCTGGGAGGGTGGAGAAGCAACCCTTCCCCACAGTCCCGAGGAGGAAGCACGTTAGGACAGGGAGGAGCCAGCTCTGCCCACTGCCCTCAGCCACCAGCTCCCCGCTTAGGGCCCCCCCCCCCCCCGCCTCAATGCCAGCTGGCGTTACCCCTTAGCATCCTTAAAGATACAGCCCCGGGCTTCCCTGGTGGCGCAGTGGTTGAGAGTCCGCCTGCCGATGCGGGGGACACGGGTTCTTGCACCGGTCCGGGAAGATATCACGCGCCGCGGAGCGGCTGGGCCCATCAGCCATGGCCGCTGAGCCTGCGCGTCCAGAGCCTGTGCTCCGCAATGGGAGAGGCCACAACAGTGAGAGAGGCCCGCGTACCGCAAAAAAAAAAAAAAAAAAAAGATACAGCCCCGAGGCCTCTTCCTCCAGGCAGCCTTCCTTGAACACCCTCAGGCAGAAAGCATCATCTTTCTCTTCCGTGCACCACCAGCCAAGGGCCCCTTCTGACCCCCCTGGCTGGGCCCATCCCTGCCAGTTCTACTCCCTCACCGTAACTCTCCCAGCCTGGGGGTTAGGAGGGAAGGCATGAGGAGGGGCATATTGGATCCCAACCTGGGGTGAAGTGAGGCAGACTCGGGGCTCCAGGGCCTGGGGGGGAGACAGAAAGTCCATGTTTAGTTTGTGCAGAAGGTGGCTGCTATCTACACCACTGTGACTAACCCAGGAAGGCTTCTGAGAGGAGGACCACTCTCCCTGCTGAAGGAGGGCTGAGGCTTCATTCACCCTGGTGTACAGCAGGCTTGCCACAAAATGCTGATGGAGCCCTGGAGGAGGTGAAGTAACCGACACTGAGTATTTAATGAGTGGAGATGGGGGTGATGAGGGCTCTAGTGGCTAAGGAGAGGGGCCAGGGATGTCCAGGAGCGATCCCTCACCCCAAATCACATGACACTGTCTGACCCAGATGGCAACCTTGGCCTCTTTGAGGCTCAGTGACCGCAGCTGCCCCTCAGCATATTAGGAGAATCTCAGAAGCCACTAGCCATAGGGGAAGTCGAGGTCCCATTGCAAGTTGATATTCAGGACCCAAGTGGAAGCCAGTTTTTGAGGCTCAGGCCCTGTCTGTCTCTCCCCAGTCCTGGCCAGGCCACACCTCCCCCTTCAAGCCCAAGCCCCAGCCAGATCTGTAAGGCAGCAAATGCAGGACCAACATGGAGATGGCTGGATCCCACCCAGGCTCAGCCTGCAGGCAGCAACTCCACAGCCTGGGGAGGAGTGGGGTGGTTGGTCCTGCAGTGGGCCACTCACAGGTGTGGCCAGGGAATAGTGTGCCATCCAAAGATGGGGGCCCCCAGCACCTGCAGAAAGCCCAAAGGATGAGTAAATCAGAGACTTAAGCTCTGGTGCCAGCCAAGGATGAGCATTCTCCTGGAGTTCTGATGATTGGGGTGTATTCAGTAGGACACTTACGAGGATCAGGGATGGGGTACCCCTAGCAGGGCCACTGCACGATGTTGGTCAGAGGGACCCTGCAGCTGGACTCCCACAAGAGCTGAGGATCGAGTGTACCCCCAGCTGGTTTATGAGTGCCTCCCAGCAGGACCTTTACAGACATGGGGGTCCCACAGCTGGATGCCCACAGAGATTGGTGTCAGGGGTGCTCCTTGAGAGGGTCCCGGCTCCGTGCTAATGACGCCAGGCCTCTCTAGAGAAATGGGTGCTTGCCATACGCCCTCTAAGGCCTCCACGGGGATCATGGCGAACATCAGGATGACACTGGGGTCCCCAGGCCTGAGGCAGGGCCTGCGGCGCGGATGCTTTTACTGCGCCCCCCACCGCCTCCACCCGCCGCGTGCCCGCGGGGCCCAGTCAGGCCAAGCCTCCGCCCCCCACCTGCGGTCCAAGGACCCGTCCGGCGTCTCTGTCTCTTTGGGAACCCCCTCGGGCTCCAGCGCGTCCTCTGCAGCCCCCGGTGGGGCGGCGTTCAGGTCATGGCCCACGGGGCGCGGCATCCAGCCGGGGATCCAGGGCGCCGCCGACGTGGGCCGAGGCAGGAACCAGGAGAAGCCGGGCGCCGGGGCGAGCGCCACGAGCTGGGGCCGAGCGGGGCTGGAGGTGGTGGCGCGCGGGATGAGGAAGAAGATATAGAGGCCCGTGACCACGAGGCCCGCGGCCACAAGCACTGCCAGGGCGACGGCCGCGTGGAAGACCCGGGCCGAGCTGGCCAGCGTCAGGCGGCGCGACAGCGGGCGGCCGAGGCGCAGCGGCGGCGGCGGCGGCGGGGGGCGGGCCTTGCGCGGTCCGGGCGCGGGCGGCGGCTGCCGCACGTAGAGCAGGCCGCGCCGGCGGTCGAAGCGCACGGAGCCCTGGAGCGGCGGCGGGGCGCGTGCGGAGCCGGGCAGCAGGCCGAGCTGCGTGGGCAGCGCGGGGAGCCCGCGGCGTGGGGCCAGGCGCGTGGGCGCGCGGCACACGGGACAGGCCACCGCGTCGCCGCCGCCCGCCGTGGCCAGAGACAGACGAGCCAGGCACTCGAGGCAGAAGACATGGCTGCAGTCCAGGCACTTGGGCAGCTTGAATACGCTGTCGAAGGGCGACACGCAGATGAGGCATTCCACGGGGGACGCGGGCGGCAGGATGGGTCCCTGGCTGCCGTCCCCTTCCTCCTCATCACCCTCGTCTTCGTCCTCTCCCCTGCTGGGGGGCCGGAGTGTGGACGGCGAGCCCGGGATGCTAGGCTCCGAGCCCAGGGGGACCCGGGGGCGGCGGATCCAGGGCGGCCGAGGGCAGGGCATCTGGACCCGGCCTGCGGGGACAGGCGGTCAAGCAGCGAAGGGGCCGGGGGGAGACGGCAGAGGGGATCTGGGGAGGGTCAGGGGCTGGGCTCTGGAAGGATCACTCCACACAGGGCAGGGGCGTCCAGAGAAGGGGAAGCAGAGCCCAGTAGGCAAGGAGACTGGGAGTTGGGACAGAGGAGCGTGCAGGTAGAGATCTGGACTGGAGGCACACAGGCAGGTGAGACCCAGAGGGGTTCCGAAGAGGATTAGGGACAGGGACAGACAAACGGAGCACCGCAGATTCTGAGCTACACTTGGGGGATGCCCCAGCCAAGAGCCAGGTGGACCTGGGTGACTCCAGGAAGGATCCCAGACAGGCGTGGAGAGGAGACAGGGACTCCCAGGAAAGCTGGGCAGAGACAGACCCTGGGAGACCACAGAAGACAAACGGGAAAAGCAGATGAAGGAGGATGGAAGCTTCAGGATAGGTGGCCAGCAGCCCAGGAGTCAGACTCCCCAGTGACAGACCCCAGCGAGCCAGCAGGCTCTTCCCACCTGCTGGTGCCTCCTCCCTCTGGCTGGCGCCTCCTTGCCTGTTCTGCCCGCAACCCTCGGCCTACCTGCCGCTGGATACTAAAGCCCCTCCCCATGGGCGGGTGCCTGTGGTGGGGCCACTCCCTCCAGATGCCAGGTTCCCACCACACCTGTCACACTGCCCTCCCCGCCCCTAGGGAGGTGGCCACCGGGACAGGGAACACCAAGCCCGACATCGGCCAGATGTCGGGGGTGCAAGGAAGGAGGCACAGGCTGACAGGACGTTGACAGTCCAGGCTCATCAGGAGGGGGGGTCCCCACCACCACTCCCAGTCTTCAACACCTCATGAATCCTCCACCTAGAGCCACTGGTGGGGTGAGTGCAACCTGGGGTATCAGTGGCTCTGGGCAGGGGCAGCGTGTCCAGGAAGAGTGGGACTTCTAGAGTCCCGGGCAGGCTGACCCCACAGTAGACTGGACCGGACCAGCCCTCTCCAGCCAATGACAAGGGGCTAGAAACTGTCTTGGTCCAGAGCCCAGGCCTTGGCTTCCTCACCCTGGGGCTGCTTCCTGGCAACACACCTCTCAGGGCAGTGGGCTGCAGCCACCAAGCCCCTCCCCAGACCAGTGACATCTCTGCCAGGACAACCCCACCCCTCATCTTCCAACACCTGCTGGAACAGTCCAGGCAGCCAGGCCTGCAGCCCAGGGTGCCATGGTTCTGAGTCAGTGGTGCTTCCTGAGCCGAGCACTTCCCTGGTGGGTCCAGGTCCCAACAGACCAGAAGACATGCCAGGAACATGGGCAGCTCCTCAGAAACACCAGTCATCCTGCCCCTCACCCCCTGCTCCCAGATACCCTTCCCCATTGAGCACAGACAGTGGCACAGGTGGGTGGGGCCACCCCAAAGGGCAAACAGGTTTATTGCAGCTGTGGCCAGGCAATCAGCGGTTGGACTTGGCCACACGTTCCAGCTCATCCTTCTTCTTGATAGCGTAGGAGTTGGAGGAGCCCTGCAAGAAGGGATGGTTAGTTCCAATGTCGGAGGACCCTCCCCTTGAGACTCGCGCCCCCCCCCCCCCAGGTGTCCTCACCCACCTTGGCAGCGTTGATGAGCTCATCTGCCAGGCACTCGGCAATGGTCTTGATGTTCCGGAAGGCGGCCTCACGAGCACCTGTGCACAGCAGCCAGATGGCCTAGGGAGCACAGGGGTTCCTGTGCTAAGTAGGGGTTGCCCCTACACCACGCAGGGACACGGCTCTCCAGCACCCTGGGACCCAACAAATGCTGCCTACCACGTTGCCATCCGCAGGCCAACTGAGGCAAGACACAGTGGGAGCCCACAGCGCTGCCCAGGTGCCATGCTGCTAGATCTGGGATCAGACTGAGGGGCACAAAAAAGTGTGCGGACACAAAGGCTGAAGCTGGGTCCCTGATGACAGGTGACTTAAAACTAGCCATGACAGGGAAACGCAATGTGTTCCTGGCCTGGAACCCTTGACTGAAAACGAACAGCTAGAAAGGGTATGCTTGGGGACAGCTCCATAAACTGGAACAGTGATGTAATGTCAAATGTTAGATTGCTGTTACATTTCTTGGGGGTGATGGTGGGGACAGAACATCTTTATTCTAGGGGGACACCCACTGAAATGTTAACAGGGAAATGGTCAAAACACCTGCAACTGATTCTCAAATGGTCCAAGAAAATAAAAAAAAAACAGTGTAAAAACATATACCCAAATGAAACGGGCCCTTCAATCTAATGCTGCCCAGGAGAGGGCCCAGAGCTAGGACGTGCTCTGCGTGGGGTGGGAATCCAGGAAGCCTTCATTACCTGACACTCAGGTAAACATGCAGACAGAGATGAACATTCCCACTTGCCAGCCTCTGCTGCCCCAGGCAGGATTCTGCCAGAGCCTGGTGGCTGTTCCTGGCCACCCACGTGTGCCCCAAAGCCCCAAGCCCACCTGATTCACACGGCGCAGCGGGGACACGTCCACGGCCTGCCGCCTCACTGTTCCAGCACGCCCAATGCGGGTCGAGTCCTCCCGGGGGCCGCTGTTGATGATGGCATTCACCAGGACCTGCAGGGGGTTCTAAAAGAAGGGGGCCATGAGCCAGATACCGGGCAAGCATCCCTCCCCGACCCTTCACCCCTAAAACCTGGAGCACCCTGGCATGCATATCGTGGGGCGGCCACTGGCTTTAGGGTGTACTAAGGGCACTCTGCCCCACCTGGCCTCAGGGCCCTACCTCGCCTGTGAGCAGATGGATGATCTCAAAGGCATGCTTGACGATGCGCACAGTCATGAGCTTCTTGCCATTGTTGCGGCCATGCATCATCATGGAGTTGGTGAGGCGCTCCACGATGGGGCACTGCGCCTTGCGGAAGCGCTTGGCCGCGTAGCGCCCTGCACTGTGGGGCAGGTATTTGGCATACTTCTCCTTCACTGCGATGTAATCCTGGGGCAGCAGGAAGAGGGGGTGAAGGGACCACGGTCAGGAGCAGGACGGATCTTCGCAGGGGACCAGAGAGACTGAACACCCACTCAGGGTAGCTCCCACCCACCTGCCTGCCACAGAAAAGTAAAACCGAAGCAAGTGACTTTACCAGGACACTAAAAAGAGTACTTCCTTTCTAATGGGAGGAAGGATATGGAAAACTAAGTAGACAACCACCCACGATACCAGTCTTGTTTTAAAAGTGTTCTTCACTCTGCACTGACGTTTTATGTCAAATAACTCTTTGTTCTGGAGGGGCTGTCCCGTGCACTGCAGTATGCCAGTAGCACTCCTCATTACTGACCCCCAAAAATGTACCCCTAAAGGGGTAGGGGCGGGGGGAACTAACCCAGAGAACCAGTGTTTCAAAACAATCATTCAACAATCTTGCCTATATATACATACATATTCCAAGGTAGTGTCTAGAAACACTAAACCATTCGAGGGGGTTGAGTCAGAGAACTGTCTATGTGAGGACTACTTTTGCTATTTCCAGTACGAAACCTACACAAAGTCATTCTACCACACACACATGAGAACATGTACAAACAATGAGTTTCTACAAATACAAGGATTAACAGGAAAAGAACACAGAGGATTCTGATGTAGGCACAACAGTCTGGTGTCTAGCCGGGAGAGGACCACTTGCACAAACAGGCAAGTAGACAGACAGGTGTCCATGCAGGGACTCACACTGTGCCAAAAAAAAAAAACCGCGAATACCAAATGCCCCAGCAAGTGTTTGGTCAAGCTGCTGGGCCCCATGGTAGAGCCCAGCACAGCTTTCAAGAGAGTGAGAACTCTGATACCAGCTGACTTCTGCTTTCCCAGCCCCTAGGAGAGGACCAGGGGAAAGTGAAAAATCGTTTCTACATTATTAAAGGGTTGTACAAAAAAAAGCAAGAAAAAGAAAACAAAGAAGCAAACACGCATGTGACAGACCACATGTGACCTACAAAGACTTTATAAAACATTTACTAACTGGCCCTTTTAAGTTTGCAGACCTCTCCCCCAACAAACCCATGAAGGAAAACAGTTCTACAAGACATTGAGTGAAAAACAGGTTTGAATTCTGTTAGGCTCAGTACCTAGGTACCATGATATATTTAGAGGCAACAAAAAGTTTTAATTTCTTTTAAAAGAAGAAACGGAAAAATATGATCAAACCTGAATTTTATTCGTCATTATACCAATGCAGTCACAAAACAAATTTCTTTTTATGAAGGCCCCACAAAAGTCCTAATGAGGCCAAGTGTAAAACAGTACGGGGGCAACATACAGTGGGAGAATTCCCATTTCCCAATTTCAAAACCTATTACAGGGCTTCCCTGGTGGCGCAGTGGTTGAGAGTCCGCCTGCCGATGCAGGGGACGCGGGTTCGTGCCCTGGTCCGGGAGGATCCCGCGTGCCGCGGAGTGGCTGGGCCCGTGAGCCGTGGCCACTGGGCCTGCGCGTCCGGACCCTGTGCTCTGCAATGGGAGAGGCCACAACAGTGAGAGGCCCGCGTACCGCCAAGAAAAACAAAAAAAAACCCCTATTACAAGACAGTGTGGTACTGGCAAAAGGATAGGCATAGAGACCAATGAAATAGAGTTCAGAGTTCAGAAACAAACCCTTACATCCTTGCTCAACTGATTTTCAACAAGGGTGCCAAGACCATTCAATGGGATAAGTACTCTCTTCAACAAATGGTGCTGCGCATGGGGGATCTTAGTTCCCCAACCAGGGATCGAACCTATGCCCCCTGCATTGAGAACACAAAGTCTTAACCACTGTACCGCCAGGGAAGTCCCTTTACCTTTCTGTTCTTAATTTCACTGATTTCTGTTCTGATCTTTATGATATCCTATCTTCTACTTTGCTTTAGTTGTATTTTGCTCTTTTTATTTTTTGAGGGGTGCTGAGATTATTGATTTGAAACTTTTTTTTCTTTTCTAACAAATCATTATTATAGAAAGTTCCTTCAGTACTGTTCCAGCTTTATCCCACAAGTTTTCATTACAATTTATTCAGTTCTAAATACCCCTTGATTCCCTTAGAGACTTCCTCTATCACCCCTGTATTATTTAGAAGTATATTGTTTCATTTCCTACTGTTTGGAGCATTTTCTGGTATCTTTTTGTTACTGATTTCTTATTTGTTTCGCGTTTGGTTTGATTGTTTAGATTTGTTCAAGTTTGTTTTATGACCCACGGTGTGGTAGATCTTGCTGAATGTTCTGTAAGGCTTCTTGAAATGAATGTGTATTTTGCTGTCACTGGGTGAAGTTTCTATAAATGTCTTCACAATCCTCTTGGTTGGGGTTATTACTCAGACTTTTTACATCCTTGCTGACTTTCTGTCTAGTATTTCTGTCAGTTGCAGGGAGAGGGATGATGAAGTCCTGAAGTATAATTGAGAAACTGTCTATTCCTCTTACAAGTTCTGTAAGTTTCTGCTTCATGTATTTCAAAGTTCTGTTGTTTGGTGCACACACATATAGGATTGCTATGTCATCTTGGTGTACTGACCCTTTAATCATAATAAAAGGGTTCATTTTCTTGCAAAAACAAACAAACAAAAAATGGTGCTAGGACATATACATATAATGTATAAATGAGATTGAAGTTACATTTTATTGCCTAAATTTAAGTACGATACAGAAAACTCCAAGAGACAAAAACAAAAGCTGCTGGGACAACTGGATTTCCCCACACAAAATGATAACGTTGGGCCCTTACACTTTATGGGACTTGAGCATCTGCAGATTTTGGTAAACTTGGGGGCTCTTGGAAAGAACACTCCTCAGATACTGAGGGATGACGGTAAGGCATTTAGATTTTTAGGCATTTGAATCTTTATAATTTGACTCTTCCCTCCAAGGCACAACTTCTGAACTTGAAAAATATTGTCCATTTTTATTTAATTCTAAAACATATAATTTAAATAAAATTTTATAGCCTGAATGAAGTATTGTCCTTGTCATCTTCAATACTTGAGGAAAATAAGAACACTCAAAACTTATAGATGACCTTTAAAAAATAAAATACATGAAACTAAAAAGATAAATAAATTGTGTATTTCACTACAAAACAATTAACTAAACAACTTGTGGGATGTGATACTCCCTCTGAGGAAGGAACCATCTCCTGACAAAAACTGTAGCAACCTCTAACAGGATACAAGGAAAAACAGACACGATGGGTGTGGTGATCCAGGGATCCCTTCTTTACCTGTCCCATCTTCAACTCTACTTAGTGGGACAGCTACAAGTTTCAAGCGACCCCACCCCCAGCTGGGAAGCACAATCATTACACCCTCCTCACCTGCAGGGAAATGTCATTGATCTGCACATCATCGGTGCTCCACTTTCCAAAGAGCTTGATGTCGGGGGTCTCTGCTACTGCAGGTGCAGCTGTCTCCCACTCCGTCATCCTAGGGACAGAAACTGTCAAAGCCCAGGCACACTCACCACAGACTCTGAGGTTAGCGCACAACCTGAGAACTGGGAAGTTAGCAGGAACTGAGAAAGGCTGTGAACATCTGAGCCCACCTTGTGGAACCTTAAAAAATCCACTCATCTGTCAGCAAGAAACACCTGTCTCTCACCCAGGAACCCTGAGGCTAACAGCTGGCAGGCACCCCCTCAACGGTTGCAAGGCGGCCCAGACACGGGCAGGGGATGCCAAATGCCCTGATGCTGCATCCGCTCGAAGTCAAACCCCAACCTTGTTCTTCAAGAGCTCTGCGACCCTAGGAGAGTCTACAAGCCGCTGTGGACTCAGCTTCCTCATCAGTAAAACAGAAGGAGCAATGGTATGAATTCTGCGCTTTACCAGTGCAAAGGTCGAGTTTGGTGTCCGACCCCGACGGGGGGATTAGGGGCTGCTACTTAGGAGAAAGCGTGCCCAGACCAAACTGTGCATCGTGCATGTAAAGATAACGGGAACTTCTTATAATAAATAAAGTACAACTGCAGAGACCAGGCCAACATTCCCCAGTCCGCAAGGGGTAAGGCTACGGCGGTGGCGGGGCATCAGCAAAGGGGCGAGAGTAACCTTCCCCCCGCCTCCATCCTTGTCCCCTGCTCGAGGGAAGCCCCCAGTCTCGGGTCCAACCCACGGCTCCCGGAAGACCCTGAATCGGCCTTCAGACCTCCGACTCCGCGGCAGCCTCACCTTAAGCAGCACCTGAGGCGTCTCGGTCGCTTAGCATAGACCACGCGCCGCCCTGGCACAGACGAGAAAAGGCCGCACGCCGCGGGCGGACGCTTTTAAGGGAGGCGAGAACTTCCGGGTCACCGAAGGCCGCGCGTGCGCAGAAGAACAAGGCGTATTTATGGACCAATTCGGAGCGAGCATGTAAAGGCGCCCTCTGGGCCAAACGGAAACCGTAAACCCCCGGCGCATGCGTACTTGCAGAAGCGGGCCCAAAGGTTGTGCCTGGCGGATGTCCAACTTCCAGCACTTGCCAGTTCGTAGGGGTCCCCTGCACAGGCGCAGAGTTCTGTATGAGGGCAACGCCGCCATGTTTGATGAGGGCAGAAGTCTGGCCCGCGCTCGTCGCTGCCCATACAGGACCCGGCGACTCAGTGAGGCCAGAGCGTCGCGACTGCTGTCCGCTGTGGTCCGGGCCCCGCGCGCGTGGGCGGGCACCACTCGCGGGTCCCCCTCCCCCACACTCGCGCGCTCTGGGCTGCTTGGGGCCTGAGCCTCCGAAAGGGGACCCTTCCCTTCACCCCATGCCGGGGTCCCCCCGCGACCGACCATTGTCTCTCTTTGGCCCCCGCCTCTCCTGCCCCGTTACCGCGTGCGGGAGGTGGTCGGGGAGGTGCCCTGGAGGAGGAGCCTGAGGGACAGCCCCCGCCCTTTCTGATCCAGCTGGGGCCTGTGCTGCCGAGGTCACTGATCGAGTGCAGGGCAGGCACGGTGGTGCGTGCCCTGCGCACTCTGCAGCCGCACCCAGTGACACCGGCGGTCTGCGTGGAGAGCACGTGCCAAGACTTCACATCCCCCGCCTAGACTCTGGAGCCGAACTGGGTTGTGGACGCCTCCTCGGCGGGCTTCGCAGAGGCAGCGACCACTGTAGCTGCACACCCATGCTGGCTGCAGATGGCAGGGAGCGGCATCTGGCAGAGCTTGGTCTCCAAGGCGCCTGAGGCTCCTCACCTCCAGGTGCCCACCTCATCGTCTAAGGGTGGGAGTTGCCCTTCTCAGACCCGAAGGGCCCCAGCCACGTGACCCAGGCGGTCCTTCATTTGTCCGCACCAACCCCAATTGCCCACCTTCGGGGCATGCGCATTACAGGTGCTCAGCAGCCGCGACGTTTGCTGACTGATTGTAAAGGATACTGACTAACGATAAAGGCTCGCCCCTATCCCTATCCCAATTCCAGGAGCGTTTCAGACCAGAAACTCTGGGCCCCCTTGGACTGTCGTCGTCAGTCACAGCTCATGCCACTGCTCAGGGGGACACAAGCCTTGAAGCTGGTCTGGGCAGCGGGTTAGACCTCAGGCTCGGGTGGATTGAAGTCTGGGAGCCGCACCCAGAGAGGCCAAGGCCCCCAGCCACTGCAGCCTGTGGCCTTATCCCTGGCTTCTGCCTTGGTATGTACAGAGCAGCAGCCTCGGACCTTTTACTGGGGTTGGGGAGGAGCTAAGTAGGTTCCTTCCTGGTCCTGGAGAGACCCTCTCTGATCATTGGGGGGCCCTCCCCGGTCCTGGGGGAAACAGCTGGGGAGGTGCTGACTGGGGGAAAACAGGGAGGCTGGGAGTAGGCACCAGGCACCCTCACACTCAGCAGGATCCAGGGGGCCCCCCAACCCTGCCTCTTTCTCCTCCAAAGTGGACAGGGGCCCACCCCCTCTGAACCTCAGTTTCCCCTGTCAGTGTGGAAGTGAGAACTAAATCAGACAAGGTGAGTTTGGAGCCTGTGGCCTGACTGTCAGTGGTCACTCGATAATGGGCATCTTTATAGACCTGACAGGAATGACCCACCATGCATGGGAGGGCAGGAGAGAGGTCCTGCAGTAAAGCCCTGTGTGGTGCGGGGTAGGGGGTCACCTTGCATAGCTGATGATCACACACTACTTGCCAGGCCTAAGACAGTCCAGCCTCCTCAGGTCCCCAGGACACAGGCACAAAATCTGGAGTCTGATCCCATAAGTCTAGGGATGTTGGTGCTGTGTTCTTCAGGCTGGAGGGGGAAAGTCTCTGCAGAAGCCCCTTTGCATTCCTGGTGCATCATGTTCACTCTGGGCTGACCAGCTCTGGCCATCTCCTCTGCCCTGATTTTCTAACTGCTCCATGAGGGTAGAGGCTGTTTGGTTTCTTCTCCACTGTGTCCCCAGCTGGAAGTACTGAGTCTGGCACACAGTATCTGCTCACAAGTAACTGCTGAAAAAACGATGGATGGAAGGATGGATGGGGCAGTTCTCCCTAGTCTTGCTGCTCCCTCTCTGGGCTTCAGGCAGACACCAAGCGGCTAGGCCTCGCTTCTCCACCAGACACCAATTCCAGACCCAGAGTCCTGCTGTCTCCTGTTCAGAACACCTCCTTACCTGAGTCTGCCCCTCTTCCTGGCCACAGTCTGGGGAAACCCCTTCCTAATGCCACGTAGGCATTAGGAGTCTGGGAATCAGACCATTTCAGACCTAATCTTCAGAACAACTTGATTAGGCAGTCAGGGAGGCCCAGAGAGGTGCAGTAACTTGCCCAGGGTCACATAGCAAAATGGGGCAGAGCTGGGATTGTAAGGTGGTTGGCCCCGGGGCCTGACCTCTCCCTCCTCCGCTGGCCTCTCCACCATCTCTGCATCATGTCTCCCCCAGTGCCGCCGATCTCTGAACATACAAAGTGCCCAGTAAACAAATGAGTTCAGTCAACTCTGGGCCTTTCCACTGGATCTAGCATGATCCAGAGAGGGGCTCTCCCTGCGCCTTTTAATTTATTTAATTAATTAATTTATTTGCGGTACGTGGGCCTCTCACTGTTGTGGCCTCTCCCGTTGCGGAGCACAGGCTCTGGACGCGCAGGCTCAGCGGCCATGGCTCACGCGCCCAGCCGCTCCGCGGCATGTGGTATCTTTCCGGACCGGGGCACGAACCCGTGTCCCCTGCATCGGCAGGCGGACTCTCAACCACTGCGCCACCAGGGAAGCCCGGCTTCTCCCTTTTTAAAGAAAAGACTGCTGAGCCAGTAACCATGTAATTACTGAGGAAAGATGGTCTCTTTGGTTCCAAACCTGCTCAAACAAAGTAACAAGTGAACGTGAACAAGCAAGCATATTTATTGTTCCTCTAACTCCTGCAGGACTGTGTCTCCCCCCCCCCCACCCCCACAGCTGCTTGGAAGAGAACAAGTTGATCTTTCCCACTATCCTGGGCCTCTCACTGCCTTGGCCACTGACCATGAGTCTAAACCTGGGCTCACAGGGGTGGTTGGCTTGGTCTGAGTGCGTGCTACAGGAGCGGAAGGTCTAGACCTCAAAGCAAGGGAGGTGCCTGGGCCAGTTCACCTGCTAGGTGGGCCAGCCTAAGCCCCTTCCCCATTCTCAATTTGCTTAGCTGTAAATTAGGACCACGTGTTCACGGTGGCTCTTTGGAATTGGGGTCAGGAGTGAGGCAACAGGGCAGAATGTGCAGGACGGGGGTGCCAACGCTGGATCAAATCCGGACCTGTCTTCTCACTTGCAGCACTTGGGGTAAAGAATAGTGGGGAGGAGGAACTGGGCTGGATTTGGAAACCTTAGGACAGGGTATTAATAGGGGTCTCAGAGGCTTGGGTTAAGGATAAATCCAGAAACACATTTTGAACATCCAAATATCCAGAATTAGTGGGTACAGGATCTCAAATCTTGGAGACCAGATATATGAATTCAGATGTCTCACAGATACAGATTATGGTGGCTGCGATTTGGAGGTGCGAGGCACAAACTGGGAGAGAAACGGGGACCTGGACTTGAAGGGGAATCCAAGGCCTTACCTGGAGGAGAAACAGAGACCTGGATTTGGGGGGGACTCAGAGGCAGGAATTGGGGGGAGAACCAGGCATCCAGATTGGGCGGAAGTAGAGGCGGGAACTTAAGAAGTTACTGGTCACGGAGCGGGAGGACCCGGCCATGGGGATCTTGCGGGGGTCTAAGGACACGGCCTAAACCTTTGGGGGGACGCTCCGGCCTACCTCAGTCCTGCACTTGGAACCGACTGACAGCTTGGACCTAGACCGGAAGCCCCGCCCTTCCCTGGGAACGACCAATCACCAGAATCCAAGTGATTGCCTGCTGGATGACGTAATGCGTCTCCAAGGCGATGGCGAATCGCAGGAAGGCTCCAGCTTCACCCGGAAGCTGGAGTTCCCACCGCCCCCTGCGGAGGCGGGGGAAATGGGGGGTCGCCATGGTAACCCCAAGGCCCAGTCAAGCCTGGACAAGATCGCCGGTTCCCCTCCCGCCAGGTTCTCCGCCGCTGAACTACCCGGCAGAGCCTGGGGCGGACCCCGGGCAGAACCTCATTTTCTCAAGCCTCTCCGTCCCGGCCTCCTCTGGTCACTCCTGACGCCGCGCCGGTCCGGAGAACCACGGAGATGGCAGTCTTCCGGGCGCCAAGAGCCGACAGCTCAGGGCACCCCGAAGGACGAACGCCAGGACTCCTGCACTTCCGGTCCGGGCGGGGCCCCGGCGGGGTCGGCTAGTTGGTTCCGGAGCTGAGGCGGTTCGGGGTCTAACTCGGGCTTGTGCGGGAGTCCGCGGCCTAGAGGGGCGACCGGCCCGAGCCTCCTGCTCTGTCGGAGCCTCAGGTCCGAGTAGAGGGCCGGCTAGGGCTCCCGAGGAGCCACCCATTTTCCGTGAGGGTGGGAGCGCCTGGATACCGCTCCCGGGGCCCTCCCTTCCGCCCTTCGAGAGTGGAGGCGGGCACGATGCTCCCGCGGCTCGCGGGGCTGAGGTGAAGCGTTGGTGCAGGTCGAGCACTGGACTGTATCGTGGACGGTGGCTGCGAGTCCGGCTGCATGGGTTCTGCCCGGGATGCGCGGCTTGCCTATCTGGGCCTCAGTTTCCCCATCTGTAAAGTGGGGATGACACATGCAACTATCTCATGGAGAGGTGTGTGAGCGCCAGTCTTTCCAGGTGGCCCCAGAGCTGCATTTAACGCCCTGCACTGGGCGCTAAAGTTTGGAGATTCCTGGAAATCTGAAGGCTAAGAATTTGGCCCAGGCCTGGCTTCCTCTGTCTGAGCCCCTATTTCCCCATCTGTAAAATGGGTGGGGTACTGCCACCGCCTTTCTAGACTTGACATGAGGACTAAAGAATCAGTGTGTATAACACTCTTAGCACAGGGCCAGGTGGTGCCTAGCGGGCACTCAGAATTGTGGCCGCTTTTAGCTTAGTAATAAAATGGATGATCCAGGGACTTCTCTGGCGGTCTAGTGGTTAGGACTGCGTGCGTTCACTGCTGAGGGCCTGGGTTCGATCCCTGGCCAGGGAACTAAGATCCTGCAAGCCTCGCTGCACGGCCAAAAAGTAAATAGAAATGGGTTATCCATTCAGCAGACATTTATGAAACTCTGCTGTGCTACAGGCTCCTGATGCTCCAGCTTTTGGAGCTACATCCCCTGAGGATCTGGTTAGAATGGAGTTTTGCCGGAATCTCCATCTCCACACACAGCCTAATAAAGCACAGGTTTTCCCTGCTGGCCGAAAGTGGAGCGTTTCTATGAAACCTTTCCTGAGTCAAAATGGTGTACAGCGAAGAGTCAATTACCTTAGGACACATCTTGCTAATAGATGTGCAAAATAAATAGAAATAAAGCACAGATGCTCACAGACACAGTTCGAAACTATGGCAGCTTGATGCTGAGGTGGTGAGAGTAGTTCTGGGGAAGGAGCTCCTTCGGCGATGCCTCGCCCCGATTGGGGTGTGTGCTTCCTCTATCACTCAGCTCACTGCAAAACAAATGCTGAACGCTGTTTTCACTTTTTAACTTTTTTCTTAAAAGTGAAAATTTCTTTCACTTAGATAAAATAGGTACTAATGTAGGTCTTTCATAACAGCAAAGGGGCATAAAGCAAACTTTTGAAAAGTGGGGGATGCATATATTGGGATGGTTTGTTACTCAACAGTAGATAACTCAGCCCAGGTGTCAGGACAAGTGGGCCGCTGAAATGTTGTAACAGCAAAAACGTGATGCCTTCCGATTACATAATACCTACTTACTGGACAAAATACAGGAAAGGTATGATCACAGAGGTATAAAGAGATGGCTCACAGTCCCAGATCCACCCAGAGGCAGCCACCGTGAGTTGAATGCCAGAAATACTTTCCCTGTGAGGTCGCTTTTGCATCCTTTGTTTCCACTTAGCAACTTCAGTGTGGAGTCTTAGGTCCCTCAGGTGTCTGCAAGGAGGCTGAATGGTGAGGGAAAGACCAGAGGCTCCACCACCAGGTTATTAGTATGAAGACATGGGGCAGACAGATAGCAGACCCTGCCAAGTGAGTGGCCCCCTGATTCAGGTTGGGTGGCGCCAGGGGCAAGGCCATCTCCTGGGTTTCCAGGGAAGCGGGGGAATGGGGCTCTGACATGGGTTGGGACATGTGAGGCTCCTTGTGTCTGGGAGTCAGGCGTAGCCATGGGGCCTCAGACACTCCTCAACCCTGCAGAAAGTTAGAGGTTTGGGCTAGGCCCCAAAGAGGAAAACATCCATTCTCACATGGCAACCAGAGGGAGCCTCTGAAAACCCAAGTCAGATTTCATCCCTCCCCTGCTCAAAATCCTCCCTGTGTCACTCACGGGAAAAAACAATCCGCACAGTGGCCTGCTAGGCCCAGGGGATATGGCCCCTGTCACCCTCCACTCTCTTCTCCCTCTCAGCTCTGTTCCAGCCACACGGGCCTCCTCAGGGCCTTTGCACTTGCTGTTCCCTCACTGAACATGCTCTTCCCCAGGGAGCCTCACGGCTCACTCTGCCCCTGCCCCCAGGTCTTGCTTTTTTTTTCTTTTTTTTAAAAAAAATTTTTTTAATGACTTTCACATGTCTTTTACTTATTTATTTTTATATTTTGGCCACACCACATGGCATGTGGGATCTTAGTTCCCCGGCCAGGGATTGAACCCATGCCCCCTGCAGTGGAAGCACGGAGTCTTAACCGCTGGATCGCTAGGGAAGTCCCCCCAGGTATTGTTTTGAATCCCACCTTCTCCATGAGGCCTTCACTGACTACTCTACTTACTGTAATTTTTTTTGAGATATTAGTCATGTACCATAAAACTATTTCAAAGTGTACAATTGAGTGTTTTTAGTATCTTCACAAAGTCATGCAACCATCACCACTTTTGTAATTCCAGAACATTTTCATGACCCCAAAAAGAAACCCCATATCCATTAGCAGTCACTCCCATTCCCCCCACCCTCCAGCCCCTGGCAGCCACTAGCTTACTTTCCGTATGGATCTTCCTATTCTAGACATCGTATAAAAGTGGAATCATGGAATACATGCCCTTTCATGTGTGGCTTTTTTCACTTAGCTCCAAGCCCAGTTCCACTTTGTCCAAGCGACCCTTTCCTCCTGCACGTGCCTCTTGTGCTTCACGGTTTTCTTTACACCAGGGTTTCTTCACCTCAGCACTACTGACATGTTGTCCTGGGGTTGGGGGTGGGCTGTGCTGAGCGTTACAGAGTCTCTGGCCTCCGCCCAGTGGATGTCACAGCACCCTCAACCCCAGTTGTGACAACCAAAATTGTCTTCAGACATTGCCAAGGGTCCTCCTGGGAGGCAAAACTCTCCCTGGTGGAGAACTGCTGACTTACATCAACTCGCTTGTTTTTGCTTAGAAGGAAACCTGACGGCATCCACCAAAACATAGAAACAGCCAGAAAAAGAAGGGAACTCGAAGTGTAAATTCCTGGACAGACTCCTTCGGTTAAACTGTGCTTGATAATGCTGAAAGCAGAGGCCCCGGGCTTGAGGCCTGCCTTTGCTCTGACGAGAGAGAGAGGGGCCAGAGTGGAAATGTCAGAGACCTCCCAGTGCCTCCCAGTGCCTCCCAGTGCCTCATGCAGGTTTCCTGCTTGCTGCTGCAGCAGCAAATTACTACAAACTTAACACATGTTTATTATCTTAAAGTTCTGGAGGTCAGAAGTCCAAAGTGAGTCGTAGGGGCTAAAATCAAGGTGTGGGCAGGGCCGCGTTCCTCCTGAAGGCTCCTTGCCTTTTCCAGCTTCCAGAGGCGGCTCAAATTCCTCATTTCTGTGGCTGCACCACTCTCACCTCTGTTTCTGTCATCACACCTCCTCCTCCCCTGACTCTGGCTCTCCCTCTTATAAGGAGCATCGTGACCACATTTAGGGCCCACCTGGATGATCCAGGACACTCTCCCTATCTCCTGGGCTCTCATCACATCCACAAAGTCCCTTTTGCCATACGAGGTGGCACGTCCGCAGGCTCTGGGGATTGGGATGTGGACCTCTTCGGAGTCTGTTATTCCATCGAGCACACATATACATTGCACTCTAATCCCTGGTCGGCAGCACTTTCCATCGTGGGGCTGCTGCAGCCATCAGATGGCCAGCACTGGGTGAGTCCGGAAGTACGTGCAGGGCAGCTGGTGAAGGGGATGGGTCGGAGGGAAGCAGAGGTCAGCCGGGGGCCAGTGGTCAGACAGGTGAGAGAGGACAGTGGAGGGGCGGGGCAGAAGCAAGCCTGGAGACGCACAGTGTTACCCCTGACCACCTCAGCCACTGAGCTGGCTGCTTAAGCTCCTGCTGAAACGCCTTTCTTTATGTTCTCCCCTTTTTACAGCTTTCAAAACTCTTGAGGAAATTTGGCCAAGCCATCCAGGATGCCTCAGCCATGGGGGTTTGCTTTCATGGCTCCTGGCACCTTTTCCCCTCTTGGAAACTTCCAGCCTCTCCATTTCTCGGCTCTTCGGGCCAGTACACTGAGCAGGCTGATTCCCAGTGAGCTGCCCTGGGATGTCAGGAGCGGCTGAGGTGGAGCCTAGGACCCTGGCAGAGGACAGTGCAGAGAGGCCCCCCTCTCAGGAGGGGAGCCTGCATGGAGGGGTGGTGGGCAGCAGGACAGCTACCCCAGGGCGCAGGCTCGCAGGGCTGTGGCCTTGCTATGAGCCCCAGTCCAGGACCTGACATTTCAAGGAGCCTCGTGTGGGAACCCCACTTCCTCTCCAGCGTCCTGTGTGACCAGGGGTCTTGCTCCTAACCCCCCCGCACCCCGTGAGTGTACTGAGGTGCTTTTCTCGTGCTGCTCCCAGCATAAGCGCTAGGGGGCAGGGGGCTGGGGGAGGGGGAGAACATCTTAGGCAACAAGCTTCTGTAAGAGCAGACGCTGCAGGCAGCCCCCGTCCAGACAAGCCCCGCTCACTGGCGCCCGCCTTCAGTCGGAGTTCCAACCTCCAGGCCTGCCTGACAGCAATAAGGCCTTTGGTAGGCGGGCCTGTGGCAGCGCCAGATAATTCACTCGAGAGGGAGTGGCCCTTTCTGTGCACCCAGAGTGCGAGGTCCTTTCACAAGAGCTCCACGCTCTCCCAGCAGTGCACCCACAGACATGAGAGGTCCCAATTTTGTAAGCCCCTTGAGCCCTGGGAGAGCCAGCAGTGAGAAGCCCCAGGGAGTGCACAAGGGCCTTCTGCCAGAGGTGGAAGCTGCCCACACGCCGGCACACCCGCGCACCCACACTTTTTCCTCTGCAGCAACCTGGCCAAGCCTCCGTGTTCCATCAGGGTAGGCATGCAGGCGAGCGGCCCTCCGAGTGCCCTTCAGCCACCGCTCCAACCTCATTGAGCGTGGTAAGCCCCACCAACAGCTTCAACCAAGCCCTAACACTGCCCCTGGGCAGGAAGACAGACCTCACCGAGCCAGGGCGTTTGATGTGCAAACACCCATAGGATGGAGAAAGGGACACACAGTGGGAGCAGACCGCTGGGGCCGTCACAGCCGGCTGCTGAGTGCCGTAAGGGGGCCGCATCGGCTAACATCAGATGTGTCTGTATGGTTGTGGTGCAGGGGCCACGGGATAGGTGGGCAAAAGATGCGGATTGACATAGGGGGCGGGGGGGGGCGGGGCCTGACCAGCGCTTCCCTCCCAGGAGAGCAAGCAGGCTCAGCGTCACCTTTGGGGCCCCGGGGGCCTCGGAATCTGCCCTGAAGCTTTCAAACCCAGATGCTCGAGCCCCACTCGCAGAGATTCTGATTTCAGCTCTGGCGAGCGACCCGCTCACCGGGACGTTTCAGAGCCGCCCAGGTGTTTCCCACCCGCGACCCTTCCACGCCTTTCCCTGTCCAGATCTCCCAGAAGTCTGACTTGGGGCAAGGGCTATCAACCACCGTCCTGGTCACTCACCCGCTTTTCCCCGGCCGGGTGGGCTGGACTGCCCCGTCCGGGACGCCATCTCCTTGGCGACGACGCAGGCACACGCTTCCCTGGCCTCGGTTACCACGACAACCGGAGTCCTGGGGCGGACGGAGAGCAGGGGACCCGTGCCGGCAGCCCTCAGCGAGTAAGTGGCATCCTGCGCGTACCCACGACCCCAGCCAGCAAGGCGGGGCCTCGGGGCGCTCGGCGCGGCCGCCACCCCCGCACGCGCGGTCCCCGGCGGAGGCCTGACATGAGCACTTCCGGTCCGCATGCTCCGGGCCCTGGCTGGCCGCCGCAAGTCCGTCCTTCAGGTCCGGGCGGGTCTGTCTTCTGTAGATGTGGCTCCCGCGTCCCGCATCCCGATCGTGGAGGCTGAGGCCCACGAGGGGAGGCACCACCGGGAGGACAGGCATAGAAGGGAGTTTAGCCCGCACTCAGAGGGTGACTCCTTTCGCCCTACTGTGTGTCACGCTCTGCCTTCCCATTGGGTGTACGGTGTAGAATAGGACAGGCGCGCTAGGATTTGCGTCCTCTGGGGCTGTCAGTGGGGGTGAGCTTGGCTTGTGATTCAGGGTGGTGGAGCCGACCCGGCCTCAGCACGGAATCTGTGCCCTCCTCACCTCAAAGCTGCCTCTCTTGATTTCCCTGAAAACCCTCTTATTAGCCTCAGTGGGCCATGTCCAGGTTCTGAGAACGTTCAACCTCACTAACCTCCTTTCCATGGGCTGTTGCCATGCGGTTCTGCAGGACTCAGCCTGGGTCATATTAACCTCTCAGCACCCCACCTCCCTGCCCAAAGGTGGCTGCCTCGTGTCCTATTCCCATACACCAGCAGCCCCGGGGACAGTTAGAAAAGCTGGGCGAGCACTCAGAGTGGAGGTCATGGTTACCCAGGGCAGACGGGAGGTTACTGGTAGAACACCTGAAGCAGCTGCAGTTCAGGGCCAGGGACAGGCTCCTGGCAGCCCTTGCCGAGCTCAGTCACAGATCCTGGGTCCATGGCTGGAAAGTCATCCAGCTACAGGTAAGGGAGTTCGATGGTGCAGGCTAGGAGCAGGGCAGGAGAGGCAGAGAGACGCAGCCATGGTCTGCAGCTTCCCTCTGCTGAGTCCAGTGCTGGGAAGCAGTTGGGCAGAGGGGCCACGGTGGGAGCAGGGTGTCTGGGGACAGTTCTGGAGGTGCCCTGTGCACATGGCTAATGGGTGCCCTCAGCCCCTGCCTCCTGTGAGTTCAGGGTCCCTTCCTGTAAGACGGGGGCTGCTGCTTCCTGGGACCACCCAGTCTTCCTGACCGTCTGTCTAGGCACTGAGCAGTCATCTGACTCTGCATCACCAGGGATCAGGAGAGCCCGCTGTGCAACCCACCCATCCTGTACAGGGTGCTGGGCCGGTCTCTGAATTGGTTTCCTGTAGCTACTACAAGTTACAACCTACTGGGCATCTTAAAACAACAGAACTTTATTCTCTCAGTTCTGTAGGCCAGAAGTCTGAAATCAAGGTGTTGGCAGGGCCATACCCTCGGCAGGCTCTGAGGCAGAAATCATCCTGTACATCTGTCGTGGCTTCTGGTGGTTCCATGTGTTCCTTGGCTTGTGGCTGCCTCACTCCAATCTTGGTCTTCTCTGTCTGCCTCCCTCTTATAAAGATTCTGTCATTGGATTTAGGGACCACCCCAGGAATTCAAGATGATCTCATCTCAAGATCCTTTTTTTTTTTTCTGGCCGCACCCAGCGGCATGTGGAACTTGCCCAACTAAGGATCAAACCTGCACCCCCTGCAGTGGAAGCACAGAGTCTTTTTTAAAATTTTTATTTATTTAATTTTAAAATTTAACTTTATTTATTTTTTATACAGCAGGTTCTTATTAGTTATCTATTTTATACATATTAGTGTATATATGTCAATCCCAATCTCCCAATTAATCCCGTCACCACCACCACCCCACCCTGCCACTTTCCCCCCTTGGTGTCCATACGTTTGTTCTCTACATCTGTGTCTCTATTTCTGCCCTGCAAACTGGTTCATCTGTACCATTTTTCTAGGTACCACATATATGCGTTAATATACGATATTTGTTTTTCTCTTTCTGACTTACTTCACTCTGTATGACAGTTTCTGGATCCATCCACGTCTCTACAAATGACCCAATTTTGTTCCTTTTTATGGCTGAGTAATATTCCATTGTATATATGTACCACATCTTCTTTATCCATTCGTCTGTTGATGGGCATTTAGGTTGCTTCCATGACCTGGCTATTGTAAATAGGGAAGCACAGAGCCTTAACCACTGGACCACCAGGGAAGTCCTCAAGATTCTTAAGTACACCTGCAAATACCCTTTCCCCAAATAAGGTCACATTCACAGGTTCCAGGGATTAGGGTGTGGACATATCTTTTGGGGGTGGCGGTGCCATTCAATCCACTACAGCCTCCTTCAGTGGAACCTGCTCAGTCCTAGGTGACCTCATGCCCACTGATTCCACGGTGATTGGTTGTCCTGGGTTGGCCAGGCTGCCCTGGCGTCTTCTCTCATCCTGTGGGTCCTTGGCCTCTGGGTCCCTGGGGGTCCAGGAAGTCATACTCGGGGTGGCCTGAGGCCCTGCTCTGGCTGCCAGCTGTTGTGCAAAACGGGATGTGAGGCCAGCAGTCATGACCCCACGGGGGCAGCATTCACTGGAAGCCTTGGGGCAGGTCCCAGTGTCCTTCACACAGGTGACCTGGTGCTGTGTCAGAGGGACCTGGAACCCGGCTCTGGGGCTTCCAGGATACACATTGTAGAAGTCTGGTCCCTCTCCTGAGCTTATGCACAGAAACCTGGGCGCCTGCCCCCCTGCTGCTCCGCACTCATGTGGCGTCCCCTCCTCTGTGTGAGGGGCTGGAGTTCACCCTGGGGTTATAGTTGTACAAGGAGAAGGGGTGGCAGGGTCCCCACATAAGCACTCGTGGCTGGGAAGCCCCCCCTCCCTTGTGTGTGGGGACCTCAGATCCTAGCCTGGTGGTGTCCCTGGACTGATCCCCATTAGTAGAGGGTCCTGGTGGCAGCGCCAGCAGCTCTGCAGTTGGTCCTCCTGCAGGGTCAGCCTGGCTTCTCGGAGGCAGACCAAGGAAATCCGCAAAACCTGCAGCGCCCAGAGGCAGAGACTCAGGGGTACAGGGAAAGCTGGGGTGACGGCGGCATGGGCCTGCCCTGCACAGCTCTCTGACTGGCAGACACCTGCCAGGGGGTGAAGCCCACACCTGTGAGAAGCAGATGCTGAAAGCCGTGGGTGGTGGTAGGAGCCAGTGGGCCCCCTGGGTGCGGAGACAGGGCTCCAGGGTCAGACAGGCTTGGCATGAGCACACGTGCTCCACGTCCTGCCCAAGTCTCGCTCTCACTGAATCACAGCTTGCCATCTGTGAATTGGTGACAGCAGTGCCCTGGGGCTGGGGACACCATAAGGCATCGCCCTGTGCCCAGCATGCTACCCATTTATTCCCAGCAGGTATGTCCAGCTTCCCACAAAGTGTTTTCTTCTCGAAACGAGTGGATTAAGAGACACCCAATTGAAGAAAAGTCTGTGCCCTGTGGGAGAATGCTGTCAACCTGGCATTAAGCTTCTGATGTGAAAACTGCTTGGTGTGCAGTTAGCTTGGCCATGGGCAAGAAGTTGATGTTTTATTTTTACCTAACAATTTTGAAGACCTTGTTTTTCTTGCTACAAGAGTATTGTTTAAACACACACACACACACACAGATGACATCCTGGATGTGGCAGGGTGGTCTGGCCCAGGCGGCCTTGGGCAGACACACTGGCACGCCAAAGGCAGGAACACCTTGCGGCATGAGTACATTCCATTTTTTTGCGGGGGGGGATACAATTCACATGACATAAATGAACCATTTTAAAGTGTACAATTCAGGTTGGTTTTTGGTATATTTTTTAGTTTATGTATTTTCTGTGTTGTGCAGTCATCATCACTAATTCCAGCACCCCAAAATGAAACTCCATATTCATTAAGCAATTACTCCCCATTCTTCCTCCCCTCAGCCCCTGGCAACCACGAATCTACCCTTTGTCTCTGGATTTGCTTTTTCTGGATTTTTCATATAAATGGAATTATACACTATGTGGTCTTTTGGTGTCTGGCTTCTTTCACTGACCATGATATTTTCCGAGGTCCAACCGAGTATCAGTACTTCATCCCTTTTTATTGCTGAGTAATATTCCATTGTATGGATAGACAACAATTTGTTTAGCCACTCATCAGTTGATGGACATTTGGGTTATGAAGCTGTTATGAAGCTGTTATGAAGAATGTTACAGCTGTTGCGGCTGTTATGAAGAATGCTGCAGTGAACATTAGCATACAAGTTTTTGCTTGAACACCTGTCTTCATTTCTCTTGGGTAGATACATAGCAGTGGAGTTGCGGTGTCATGTTTAACCATTTGGGGCAACTTCCAGGCTGTTGTCCACAGTGGCTGGCCGCGTCCTTTTCCGTTCCCACCAGCCGTGTGGGAGTGCGTTCTGCACTTGCCTTTTTCTGCCGGCTCTTCCTGTGCATCTGTCCTTGTCAGGGCAGACTCTGCCTGTGGAGAGTGCTGGATGAGTCTGAGCAGTTTATCTGCAGTGGGTGACGCACAACAGGGCTTGCTGCCAGCAGCTCTGCCAGTCCTGGTGTACAAGGACGCTTTTTGGAACCTGGACCTTTCAACTTGTCTATTTGCACAGCAGGCTCCACATTCTAGAGAAAGCACCTCCCTTGACCTCCCCCAGGAAGGGCCCCTCAGGAGCCATGGCTACTGAGCCCAGCTCCATCATCCCTGAGCTGGTGTCCGCTGTAGGTTAGATTTGTCCCCATCTGCTGATTATCACGCTGGTGGGCAGGTGGGGCCCACAGCTGCCTGTTCCCCAGTGTGCCCATGTCACCCCCACCCATGTTCTCAGGAAGCTGCACAGTCAGTACCTCAGGTGGACAGGCAGGATTGCATCCAGTTCACTTCCCACCTGGGAAGAATATCCTTGGACTCAAACCCACAAGTGTTTGGGAAAGAGATGTTTCTCTTTCACATCCTCCCATTTTTTCACGTGGTGATGGGTGGTGAGTCTGTCAGGGTCGCATGGACAGTTTGGCAGGGGGTGAGATGTGCCAGTGTTCATTGTCACCCAGGTGTCCTCACACTTGCTTGGAGAAGGGGCTCCGAGTACCCACCCTTTGGTCTCGAGATCCAGCTGGCTAACTTGTCAGGTGGTGAAACCAAGGTACAAAGTGGCAGTTGCCACAGTACGGGGGAAGTGTTGGATTTCCAAGGAATTAGCCCTGATCAATGCCACCGGTGGGGGAAGGAGAACCAGCAAGGGGAGGGGTGGTGTCGGCTTCACCTGCCCTGGGTCAAAGGCCAGTCCTGCACAGGGCCAGAGGGGATGGAAGCGTTGTGCAATTATCACATGTGTGATGGGTCCTGCAGGGTCCTGTCCTTCTTGTCATCCTTTTTTTTTTTTAAATTGAATTTTATTTATTTATTTATTTAATTTTTTTGCGGTACGCGGGCCTCTCACTGTTGTGGCCTCTCCCATTGCGGAGCACAGGCTCCGGACGCTCAGGCTCAGCGGCCATGGCTCACGGGCCCAGCCGCTCCGCGGCATGTGGGATCTTCCCGGACCAGGGCACGAACCCGTGTCCCCTGCATCGGCAGGCGGACTCTCAACCACTGCGCCACCAGGGAAGCCCTCTTTTATTTATTTTTTATAACTTAGTTATATAGATAACTAAGTAATTAGTTATCTATTTTATACATATTAGTGTATGTATGTCAATCCCAATCTCCCAATTCATCCCCCCCACCCCCCCTGCCACTTTCCCCCCTTGGTGTCCATACGTTTGCTTTCTACATCCGTGTCTCTGTTTCTGCCCTGCAAACCAGTTCATCTGTACCATTTTTCTAGGTTCCACATATATGCGTTAATATACGATATTTGTTTTTCTCTTTCTGACTTACTTCTCTCTGTATGACAGTCTCTAGATCCACCCACGTCTCTACAAATGACCCAATTTTGTTCCCTTTTATGGCTGAGTAATATCCCATTGTATATATATACCACATCTTCTTTGTCCATTCGTCTGTTGATGGACACTTAGGTTCCTTCCATGACCTGACTATTGTAAATAGTGCTGCAATGAACATTGGGGTGCATGTGTCTTTTTGAATTATGGTTTTCTCTGGGTATATGTCTAGTAGTGGGATTGCTGGATCATATGATAATTCTATTTTTAGTTTTTTAAGGAACCTCCATACTATTCTCCATAGTGGCTGTATCAATTTACATTCCCACCAACAGTGCAAGAGGGTTCCCTTTTCTCCATACCCTCTCCAGCATTTGTTGTTTGTAGATTTTCTGATGATGCCCATTCTAACTGGTGTGAGGTGATACCTCATTGTAGTTTTGATTTTCATTTCTCTAATAATTAGTGATGTTGAGCAGCTTTTCATGTGCTTCTTGGCCATCTGTTAGGTCTTCCTTGGAGAAATGTCTATTTAAGTCTTCTGCCCATTTTTTTGATTGGGTTGTTTGTTGTTTTAATATTGAGCTGCATGAGCTGTTTATATATTTTGGAGATTAATCCTTTGTCCATTGATTCGTTTGCAAATATTTTCTCCCATTGTGAGGGTTGTCTTTTTGTCTTGTGTGTAGTTTCCTTTGGTCTGCAAAAGCTTTTAAGTTTCATTAGGTCCCATTTGTTTATTTTTGTTTTTATTTCCATTACTCTAGGAGGTGGATCAAAAAAGATCTTGCTGTGATTTATGTCAAAGAGTGTTCTGCCTATGTTTTCGTCTAAGAGTTTTATAGTGTCCGGTCTTACATTTAGGTCTCTAATCCATTTTGAGTTTATTTTTGTGTATGGTGTTAGGGAGTGTTCTAATTTCATTCTTTTACATGTACCTATCCAGTTTTCCCAGCACCACTTATTGAAGAGACTATCTTTTCTCCATTGTATATCCTTGGCTCCTTTGTCATAGATTAGTTGATCATTAGTGCGTGGGTTTATCTCTGGGCTTTCTATCCTGTTCCATTGATCTATATTTCTGTTTTTGTGCCAGTAGCATATTGTCTTGATTACTGTAGCTTTGTAGTATAGTCTGAAGTCAGGGAGTCTGATTCCTCCAGCTCCATTTTTTTCCCTCAAGACTGCTTTGGCTATTCGGGGTCTTTTGTGTGTCTCCATACAAATTTTAAGATTTTTTGTTCTAGTTCTGTAAGAAAAAAAAAATGCCACTGGTAATTTGATAGGGATTGCATTAAATCTGTAGATTGCTTTGGATAGTATAGTCATCTTCACAACATTGATTCTTCCAATCCAAGAACATGGTATATCTCTCCATCTGTTAGTGTCATCTTTGATTTCTTTCATAGTTTTCTGAGTACAGGTCTTTTACCTCCTTAGGTAGGTTTATTCCTAGGTATTTTATTCTTTTTGTTGAAATGGTGAATGGGATTGTTTCCTTAATTTCTCTTTCTGATCTTTCATTGTTAGTGTATAGGAATGCAAGAGATTTCTGTGCATTAATTTTGTATGCTGCAGCTTTACCAAATTCATTGATTAGCTCTAGTAGTTTTCTGGTGGCATCTTTAGGATTCTCTATGTACAGTATCATGTCATCTGCAAACAGTGACAGTTTTACTTCTTTTCCAATTTGTATTCCTTTTATTTCTTTTTCTTTTCTGATTGCCATGGCTAGAACTTCCAAAACTATGTTGAGTAATAGTGGTGAGAGTGGACATCCTTATCTCGTTCCTGGTCTTAGAGGAAATGCTTTCAGTTTTTCACCATTGAGAATGATGTTTGCTGTGGGTTTGTCATATATGGCCTTTATTATGTTGAGGTAGGTCCCCTCTATGCCCACTTTCTGGAGAGCTTTTTTCTTTATATCATAAATGGGTGTTGAATTTTGTCAAAAGCTTTTTCTGCATCTATTGAGATGACCATATGGTTTTTATTCCTTAGTTTGTTAATATGGTGTATCACATTGATTGATTTGTGTATATTGAAGAATCCTTGCATCCCTGGGATAAATCCCATTTGATCATGGTGTATGACCCTTTTAATGTGTTGTTGGATTCTGTTTGCTAGTATTTTGTTGAGGATTTTTGCATCTATATTCATCAGTGATATTGGTCTGTAACTTTCTTTCTTTGCAGTATCTTTGTCTGGTTTTGGTATCAGGGTGATCGTGGCCTCATAGAACGAGTTTGGGAGTGTTCCTTCCCCTGCAACTTTTTGGGAGAGTTTGAGAAGGATGGGTGTTAGTTATTCTCTAAATGTTTGATAGAATTCACCTGTGAAGCCATCTGGTCCTGGACTTTGGTTTGTTGGAAGATTTTTAATCACAGTTTCAATTTCATTACTTGTGATTGGTCTGTTCATATTTTCTATTTCTTTCTGGTTCAGTCTTGGAAGGTTATACCTGTCAAAGAATTTGTCCACTTCTTCCAGGTTGTCCATTTTACTGGCATAGAGTTGCTTGTAGTAGCTCTTATGATGCTTTGTATTTCTGTGGTGTCCGTTCTAAGCTCTCTGTTTTCATTTCTAATTTTATTGATTTGAGTGCTCTCCCTCTTTTTCTTGATGAGTCTGGCAAAAGGTTTATCAATTTTGTTTATCTTCTCAAAGTACCAGCTTTTAGTTTTATTGATCTTTGCTATTGTTTTCTTTGTTTCTATTTCATTTATTTCTGCTCTGATCTTTATGATTTCTTTCCTTCTACTAACTCTGGGTTTTGCTTGTTCTTCTTCCTCTAGTTCCTTTAGGTGTAAGGTTAGATTGTTTATTTGAGATTTTTCTTGTTTCTTGAGGTAGGCTGCTATAAACTTCCCTCTTAGAAATGCTTTTGCTGCATCCCATAGGTTTTGGATCGTTGTGTTTTCATTGTAATTTGTCTCTAGGTATTCTTTGATTTCCTCTTTGATTTCTTCAGTGATCTCTTGGTTTTTTAGTAACGTAGTTTAGCCTCCATGTGTTTGTGTTTTTTACGTTTTCTTCCCTGTAATTGATTTCTAATCTCATAGTGCTGTGGTTGGAAAAGATGCTTGATATGATTTCAGTTCTCTTAAATTTAACGAGGCTTGATTTGTGACCCAAGATGTGATCTATCCTGGAGAACGTTCCGTGTGCACTTGAGAAGAAAGTGTAATCTGATGTTTTTGGATGGAGTGTTCTATAAATATCAATTAAATCTATCTGGTCTTGTGTCATTTAAAGCTTGTGTTTCCTTTTTAATTTTCTGTCTGGATGATCTGTCCATTGGTATAAGTGGGGTGTTAAAATCCCCCACTATTATTGTGTTACTGTCGATTTCCTCTTTTATAGCTGTTAGCAGTTGCCTTATGTATTGAGGTGCTCCTATGTTGGGTGCATATATATTTATAATTGTTATATCTGCTTCTTGGATTGATCCCTTGATCATTATGTAGTGTCCTTCCTTGTCTCTTGTAACAGTCTTTATTTTAAAGTCTATTTTATCTGATATGAGTATTGCTACTCCAGCTTTCTTTTGATTTCCATTTGCATGGAATATCTTTTTCCATCCCCTCACTTTCATTCTGTATGTATCCCTAGGTCTGAAGTGGGTCTCTTATAGACAGCATATATATGGGTCTTGTTTTTGTATCCATTCAACGATCCTGTGTCTTTTGGTTGGAGCATTTAATCCATTCATGTTTAAGGTAATTATCGATATGTATGTTCCTATTACCATTTTCTTAATTGTTATGGGTTTGTTTTTGTAGGTCCTTTTCTTCTCATGTGTTTCCCACTTAGAGAAGTTCCTTTAGCATTTTTTGTAGAGCTGGTTTGGTGGTGCTGAATTCACTTAGCTTTTGCTTGTCTGTAAAGCTTTTGATTTCTCTGTCGAATCTGAATGAGATCCTTGCCTGGTAGAGTAATCTTGGTTGTAATTTCCTCCCTTTCATCACTTTAAATATATCATGCAGCTCCCTTCTGACTTGTAGAGTTTCTGCTGAGAAATCAGCTGTTAACCTTATGGGAGTTCCCTTGTATGTTATTTGTCGTTTTTCCCTTGTTGCTATCAATAATTTTTTTGTCTTTAATTTTTGTCAGTTTGATTACTATGTGTCTCGGTGTGTTTCTCCTTGGGTTTATCCTGCCTGGGACTCTCTGTGCTTCCTGGACTTGGGTGGCTATTTCCTTTCCCATGTTAGGGAATTTTTCGACTATAATCTCTTCAAATATTTTCTTGGGTCCTTTCTCTCTCTCTTCTCTTTCTGGGACCCCTATAATGTGAATGTTGTTGTGTTTAATGTTGTCCCAGAGGTCTTTTAGGCTGTCTTCATTTCTTTTCATTCCTTTTTTTTTATTCTGTTCCATGACAGTGAATTCCACCATTCTGTCTTCCAGGTCACTTATCTGTTCTTCTGCCTCAGTTATTCTGCTATTGATTCCTTCTAGTGTATTTTTCATTTCAGTTATTGTATTGTTCATCTCTGTTTGTTTGTTCTTTAATTCTTCTAGGTGTTTGTTCTTTAATTCTTCTAGGTCTTTGTTAAACATTTCTTGCATCTTCTTGATCTTTGCCTCCATTCTTTTTCCGAGGTTCTGGATCATCTTCACTATCATTATTCTGAATTCTTTTTCTGGAAGGTTGCCTATCTCCACTTCATTTACTTGTTTTTCTGGGGTTTTATCTTGTTCCTTCATCTGGTACAAAGTCCTCTGCCTTTTCATTTTGTCTATCTTTCTGTGAATGTCCTTCCTGTCATCCTTTTTCTTTTTTTCTTTTTTCTTTTTCTTTTGCGGTACACGAGCCTCTCACTGTTGTGGCCTCTCCTGTTGCGGAGCACAGGCTCCAGACGCACAGGCTCAGTGGCCATGGCTCACGGGCCTAGCCGCTCCGTGGCATGTGGGATCTTCCCGGACCAGGGCACGAACCCATGTCCCCTGCATTGGCAGGTGGACTCTCAACCACTGCACCACCAGGGAAGCCCTCTTTTTTAATTTACTTTTTATTTTTTTGGCTGCCTTGGGTCTTTGTTGCTGTGTATGGGCTTTCTCTAGTTGCAGCTAGTGGGGGCTAGTCTTCATTGCGGTGTGTGGGCTTCTCATTGTGGTGGCTTCTCTTTCTTGTGGAATGCGGGCTCCAAGCACGCAGGCTTCAGTAGTTGTGGCTCGCGGGCTCTAGAGCACAGGCTCAGTAGTTGTAGTGCACGGGCCCTACAGTGCAGGCTCAGTAGTTGTGGTGCACGGGCCCTAGAGTGCAGGCTCTGTAGTTGTGGCACACAGGCTTTGTTGCTCCACGGCATGTGGGATCTTCCTGGACCAGGGATCGAACCCGTGTCCCCTGCATTGGCAGGCAGATTCTTAACCACTGTGCCACCAGGGAAGTCCATCCTTGTTTCTTTGGAGAATGCCCCAGAGCAGTTACTTGCTGAACACAGGACCAGACAAGACACCCCTACCTTGGGCCTTCAGCTTCCCGGGCTCCAGCAAGCGGCCCCCTGACGAGCAGAGCAGTGGCACCGGCCAGTGAGATGGCCCCTCGCCATCTGCGGGACGTGCCTTCCTCTGCATTTTCACCTTTAACCAATTCAGTGTGTCCAATTTCCACTCAAAACATTTCCCCCCAGAGCGCAGACCATTGATGCATCTCTGCTGTTGTGGTTGAGATATCCAAGGCAAAACAACCCACCAGTGATGGCTGGCAGCAGAATCCTGAAAGGAACCCACATCCAGCCATTCTGATGTGTCCTTGGCTGAAAATGTGTAGCGTCCTGTTTAAATGCGTCCTGATTGCTTTCAGTTCCTGGGCAACTGCTTGTTATAAATTTGCAAAACTGATGGGAAAGCAACAGTGGGTTGAAGGAGAAGGTTGGAACAAGCAATTTCCCTAAATAAACTGGGAGTTCTGGAATGTTTGATAGAGGAATATCTGCCTTCCACACAGCAAAAGGAGGCGAGCCTGAGCCCTGGTGCTCAGTGAGATGGTGATTTACTGTGGTCACACATTCATAACGCAGAGGCTGCACTGGACAGATCTGTCTTTGTTCTGGAAGGAACAAGAACCTAGAGAAAATTCTCATCCTTACCCATGGGCTCTTTAATAGGTCAGTTTTCTGGTCATCAGTGACTGTCACTGGCCAGGAACCTGATTGACATGCATGTCCTCTTCTTCCCCTTCTTTCCATCTTCCTCCCCACCGGGTGAGCCTTTTCCTCCGTCCTGCCCCTCCTCGCGGAGTGCAGCTGCATGTTGCAGCCACGCCCCACCTAGCAAGCCCCTCCGCAGATGGGATGGTTCTGAGTATCTGTCAAGATTCCAGGATAAGTATTTATAGTTTTGTTTCACCGAAATGGCATCTTGATGCATTTACTGTTTTTCCCCAGTAAATCATATAAAAAGCTCAGAAAAGGCCACTGTGGTAGGCAGAATAATGCTCCCTGCTTCTCCAAAAGATATGCACGTCCTAGTACCCAGAACCTGGGAATTTACTTCACGTGGCAAAAAGGACTATGAAGTGTGATTAAGGATCTTGATATGTGAGATTCGTGGTGGGCCCAAGGTGTCTTTGTACAAGAAAAGGCAGGAGGGTCAGAGTGTATATGCAGGATATATGATGACATACACAGAAAGTGATGTTTCACTGCTGGCTTTGAAGATGGAAGACAGGGTCACAAGACAGGGAAGGAGGTGGTGTCTAGAAGCTGGATAAGGCAAGCAAACCGAGCCTTAGAGCCTCCAGAAGGAAGCAATGCTGCCGAAACCTTGATTGAGGAGTTCTGACCTCCAGAACTGAGATAATAAATTTGCATGGATTTAAGCCACTAAACTTGTGGTAATTTGTTACAGCAGCAGCAGCAGTAGGAAACCAACAATGGCCACAGATGAATTTGGAAATAGTAATTGCAGACATCAGCCCCTTTCTGGTGTTGGCTGTCACTGGAATGAGCAGGGCCCCCTTGCTCAGCTGTTTATATTTACAGTTATCATACCCATTTTGTAGATGAGGCTGGCAGTCCTGAGAACCAAGCTTGCCTGGTAGAAGTGGGGAGGGGCACACTGGGCCTCCAGCCCTGCTGCCAGGTGAGTCGCATCTCACACCTTACAGAAGAGCTGGCTAATGGCAGGTGGACAGAGCTGGGCCAGGCCGAGGCAGGGAGCCATCAGGGCATGGCTCCGGGGGCCTGGTAGTCAGAGTGGAGGAGGGAAACTGGGGAGTTTCCCTGAGAAACTGGGGTGTCCCTGTTGCTTGAGGGAGGGGCCACTGAGGTCCCAAGCCAGGGGTGAAGGTACTCCAGCAGTGGCAAGGAGGAGGGAGGGTGCCGGGGAGCAGAGAGAGGCAGGGAAGCAGGTCTCTGGAGTGTCATGGGTCCTGAGAGTAGGGACAGGAAGCTCCAGTGTTCTCATGGCCGGGTGTCATTCCTCCTGCCCCTTTCCCTGGATTGCCGAGAGTGGGGGCCACTCAGTAGGCATCCATCCTGGGGTCAGCATTCTTAGGGACCTGCAAACCTTCATTCTCTTCTGCTCTTCCAGATCCCACAGCCTGGACACCGTGTTGTGGGCTGGCCTTGGGATGCAGCCTTGGGCCCAGAGCTCTCGGCAGGAAGGCAGCCCCAAGGTAGATCCCCAGGGAGCCCACAGGGGCCAGGCAGAGAGGCACAAGACAGAGCTGAGGCCCCTGGAGGAGGACCCAGCCGAAGGACACCCCTCTCGGGGTAGACCTGCGTGGAGGGAACGTGGTCAGCAGGACAACTCCCCTGGGTGTGAGCCCCACTGCAGGGACTGTCAGAGTGCAGGAGCTGGACGCCTGGTGCAAGAGTCACGTGGCCCCACCTCCTCTCCAGACCCTGACCTGGTCATCCCCAGGGGCCGCATGCCGGGCAGGGCCTCTGTCCGTGCCCAGCGGGTGCCAGGGCCTCCAGCCAGAACTCCTTCCTGGTGCAGCAACCCAGGACACCCCCTGGGAAGAAGACCCCTGCGTGTGACCACCGTGGGGTCCAGGTGCTGCACTGGAGCTGCCCCCGCGCTGCGCTGTGCAAGGTCCACTCGGACTGCCGCCTGCGCGCACATCCCTGTCCCAGGACCCTGCCGCCGGCCTCTCTCCAGCAGAGTCCCTTCGTGGAGCTTCCTGCCGCGGGCCGGCACAGCGAAGCCTGTACCCGGATGTCCCCGCTGGCCCTGCAGGAGCTGATGCAGGCGGCAGAGGAGCCCCTTCCGTGCGCCCGGTGCGGAAAGCGCTTGAGCCCCAACGAGCAGCAGCGGATGGACGAGGGCCCCCGGATGTGTCCTAGGTGCGACCAGGCCTTGGGTCCTCTCCCCGTGAGCCCGGCCGCCCGGTTCAGCGGCTGTACGCCAGCGTCGAGTGCGGCAAGGCCTTCACGTGCACCTCAAGACTGCTGCAGCCCGAGGGCATCCACACGGGTGAGCGGCCCTATGTGAACCGACTGCGGCCAGGCCTTCGGGCGCTGCTCCGGCCTCCAGGGGCCACCAGAAGACGCACTCGGCCGAGCACCGCAACTGCGCAACGGCCCTGGCTCCGCGGGCCTTCCGGCCGAGGTGCTCGCCGCGCGGGGAGAAGGCCCATGAGTGCGCCGAGCGTACCAAGGCATTCGGCCTGCTCTCGCACCTGGCGGAGCACCGGCGAGAAGCCCTACGCCTGCTCAGAGTGCAGCAAAGCTTTCAACCAGCGCTCGAACCTGAGCCGGCACTGGCGCACGCACAGCAGCGCCAGGCCCTACGCGTGCCGGCTGTGCGACAAGGCCTTCAAGGGCCGCTCCGGCCTGGCGCAGCACCGGCTTGCACACACCGGTGAGCAGACCTACGGCTGTCCCAAGTGCGGGAAGACCTTCCGGGGCTGCTCCGCGCTGCACCAGCACGAGCGCCTGCAGTCGGGGGAGAAGCCCTGCATCTGCGCGGACTGCGGCCAGGCCTTCGTGCGCAACTGCAGCCTCCCGCGCCCAGCGCGCGCACACACCGGCGAGCAGCCCTACGCGTGCGGCCGCTGCGGCCGCGCCTTCAGCCAGCGATCCAACCTCCACGAGCACCAGCAGCGGCCCGCGGGCGGCGCCTTAAACCTCGCCTCGCGCACACGGCGTCCACAGGCGTCCCCCACCTGAAGCTTCCTAGGGGGCTTCAGTAGCCCTCGGTCGCCTTGGGGGTGTCTGCACACCCTCTGGCGTAGCTGGGCCCCCCCTCCTCTCTTAGATCTGGCGAGGCCTCCGCCTCTGACCTCCCTGGCCTCGGGAGTGGGCCCCTGCGCATCTCGTGCACCTACCCGAGGCCGCTGGCCGGGGGCTTCTGGGGCTGGGACTCTGCCTGCCCACCGCCCGGCGGTTCAGTGGTCGCTGTGGAGAGGGCTCTGTTGGGGGAGGGGCGGGATTCCCTGGCAACTTTGGGCTGGTCTGTGATTGGCAGGTGGGGATGTCACGTTACATCAAAGCCAGGTGGTCCTTCCCACCCCGAGCGCTCGTCTCCTCCTGTCCGGACGCCAGGATGGACTACGTCTCCCAGAAGCCCCTGCGGCGTGGGCGCAATCAAGGAGGGAGACTTGAAGGTGTGGCTACACCTGCCCGAGGCCACCACTTAGGTGGAGTCCAGCCGAGACCTGGAGCAGCATGTTTCTTTCCTAGCTGTATGTATGGTTATGTTTGTATATGATTCTAATTTATTCCCCACCCCATCCTCCACACTCTTTCCAAAGTGAAACTCCAAGGACTCTCCACTCCAGAAGCCAACATTTGCACACACTCATTACAGGCCGGGCACCGTGCTGGGCACTCTGCCCTTAATCACCCCTTTTGATCCTCACCTTAACTGAGGGTGGGGGCAGGGAAGACTCTCAACCATATCAGGGTGCCCAGAGAGGCCACGGGCGGGGGGCCCAGCCAGAGCCTCCTGGAGGGAGGGCAGAGGTGGGCTCAGCACCACGTCCCTCACCGTCTGGGCCTCCATGCTTCCAAAGGGGGTCCCTGAATGTGGCGTGGACCCTGCAGCAAAGCCCTGGTGAATCACCCTTCACTTTCTGTCTCCTGTCCCGAAATCCTGTCGCCTGGGAAGAGGAGGATGTGTGGGTCCCCTGGGGTAAGGAAGCTGTTGGCTCTCCATTCCCAGGCCTGGCTTGCAGGACACCATCCAGCCCTTTATTGTGTCTTGCTTAATTCAGGACTCACCTCCCGAGGGCTTGAGTTCCCCTGCTCTGCGGCAAGCCAGTCACCCAGTACTCTTTCCAGAGGTTTCTCCCAAGTTGCAGCTATCCTGGCCACGTCACATTCCACCCTGGAGTAGAGGCTAAAATTCGCAAAGCTGGTCTCTGCAAGTCCAGCAGAAATGAAAACACATGCCCCTGCCGTTCTATTCTCAGCATTTTAGGGGCACGTTTACACTTCCTTGTATACTTACTAAACACCAGCAAAGTCGTGCTGGACAGATACCCTGGGTAGTGCAAGAATGTGAGGAAGGCTGCAGTTGCCACCCACATGGCACACCTGAGAGCTCATTCCAGAGAGCAGTGCGGTGGGGCAAGCGGAAGAGGCCATTCAGGAGACCTGGAAGTCTCCCCACCCCTGCGGCTAGTGGAGCACCTCAGGCAAAAGTGGAACTTGGGTTTTTTCTTTTTACCATCCACACAATTCATCCTGAGGAGAAACCCAGCTAAAGTGGTATCGCCAAGGACAGCTCAACCTTTTACAGACAACCAGGACATTTATTCTGAAGAGTTCTGTTGTTGAGAACTCAATCCTTGGTGGACACGAGGGGGCTGATGAGGGAGGCAAACTCCCAGTGTGGTCAGTGTGTCATGGATGATGCACACCCATCAGTCGTCTTGATAGACCTAAAAACATTCAAACCAAAGAGAAACCCGGTTGATATGCAAGTGTAATAACAGTTTCCATCAAGCCTGAACACAAGGGGAGTCTTTCTGGAGAGAGCCTAGGAATGTGACCAGGTGGGCTCAGCTCCACTGCAGTGACAACGCTAATGCCCTACCGACTGAAAACACTAAAACTAACCCCCCCACTTCCACCATACATTGTGGGTTGGCAAGGGCAACACTCACCCCCACTCACTCACCAGGGCCCCTGACAACAGAGCAGCCACTATGTCAAACATGGCTGGCTGCTAGTGTGGTTGGCAGGTGGTCCCTCTCTATGCGGACCGCTGTGCAAGTCTGCTTGAGTGTCCCAATGACACAGCAGTTGACTTTCCCCAGAGAGAGTGAGTTGAGTCCAGGTCGCTCACTGTCACTCCTGCCATATAATATTCGTGCCACAGACCATCCCTGATTCAATGCAGAGAAGAATATGCAAGCAAGGGTGTGGAAGCTAGGAGATGAGGGTCATTAGCAGCTGTCTTGAAGGCTGGTTACGACACTGTCTGAGTGAGAAGCATGTGGAAAAGCTTCTGCTGGTGCTCCAACTTCATCAAGCACCAGACAGTCCATATGGGCAAGGAGGGCTGTGAGCCCAGTCAAAACCCCTCTCTCTCTAGCTTCCTGCTGGGGAGAACCCTTGTGGATGTAGGGGGCATGAGGAGGCTCAGTGAAGCCAAAACAGCATAATCATAAAGAAGTCCATGCCCAGACACATCATAAGCAAAGCTGAAAACTAAAATTTAAATTTTTTGAAAGCAGCTTGAGAAAAACTATGCCTCACATAAAGATTGATACAAAAGATCACAGATTTCTTATCGGATACCATGAAGGCCAGAAGGCAGGGAAACAACATTTTTAAAGTGTTGAAGAGGGCTCCCCTGGTGGCGCAGTGGTTGAGAGTCCGCCTGCCGATGCAGGGGACATGGGTTCGTGCCCCGGTCCGGGAAGATCCCACATGCCGCGGAGCGGCTGGGCCCGTGAGCCATGGCCGCTGGGCCTGCGCGTCCGGAGCCTGTCGCTCCGCGACGGGAGAGGCCACAACAGTGAGAGGTCCGCGTACCGAAGGGGGGGAAAAAAGTGCTGAAGAAAAGAACTGTCAGTCCAAATTCAATATACAATGAAAATACACTTCAAGAAAGAAAGCAAAATAGGGACTACCCTGGTGGCGCAGTAGTTAAGACTCTGCGCTCCCAATGCAGGGCACCGGTTTAGATCCCTGGTCAGGGAACTAGATCCCACATGCATGCTGCAACTAAGAGTTGGCATGCCACCACTAAGGAGCCCACGTGTTGCAACTAAGGAGGCTGCGTGCTGCAACTAAGACCCAGTGCAACCAAATAAGTAAATAAAAAATATATTTCAAAAAAAAGAATGAAAACAAAATAAAGACATCCTCAAATGAAGCAAAACTAAGACAATTTGTTGCAAGCACACCTGTTCTAAAAGCAACGCTAAATAGGGAGTTTAGCATTTGTCAGAAGGGAAATGATAGCAGAAGGAAAATCTGAACCTTGGGAATGAAGGAAGAGTAACAGATTGCGTATGTTCGATCTTTAATATATGTATGATTGTTGAAAGAAAAATTTATAACATTGTCTGGCAGAGTTTCCTTGACAATGAAATGTCATTTATACCACAGGGTTTTAATGTGGTATAAATGACAACCACAGCATAAAGAGAGGAGGGTATCAAAATTCATTCAGTGACATATTTGACATTTGAACATTTTACTGTATATAAATATCTCAAAGAAAACCATTAGAGTACCAAATTAAAAAAAAAATTGAAGAGCAGAGGGTAAAGAGGCTTATATAGTGCTAAAGTTTCTACATCCACTTTAAGTGGTAAAATATTAACTCTTAAGTACACTGTGAAGAGTTATGAATACTGTAATCCCTGGATAAACCCCTAAAAAAAGACCATAAAAAGAGATGATCAAAAGCTCAGTAGATGAACTGAAATGGAACCCGAGAAAGAAATAACCCCAAAGAAGGTAGGAAAGGGGAAACAGACGGACAACAGAAAGAACAAACAGAAAAGAAAAAGGTGGACCAAAACCCAAGCATATCCATTGTTACATGTAAATGGTCTAAATATACCAATTAAAAGAATTCGCCAGAATGAATATTTTAAAAAGAAAATAAGAAACCGCCCTTAAATATAATATAGGTAAGCTTAAATAAAAGAGTGGGAAAAGGTATATAATATGAAAACTACGTCAAAGAATGCTGCAGTGACTATATTAATATCGAACCAAGTAGACTTGAGAACAAGGAAAATTATCGGGAATAAAGAGAGAAATTACACAGTGATAGAGGGCCAATTCACCAAGAAGACATAATTCCAAATATGTATGCATCTAACAACAAAGCCTTAAAATACAGGAAACAAAAACTGATAGAGCTGAAAGAAAATAATAGACAAATTCACAATAATACTTGGAGACTTCAACACCCCTCTCTCTAGAATCAACAAAACAAGAAGACAGAAAATCAGTAAGGTTACAAAAGAACTGAACAACATCATCAACCAACTGGATGTAATGGATGAACTTGCCAATAGTCGATTTTTTTATCCACAAAGAAGTAATTTCCCATGATTTAAAGTAACACAGGGCTTCCCTGGTGGCGCAGTGGTTAGGAATCCGCCTGCCAATGCAGGTGACACAGGTTTGAGCCCTGGTCTGAGAGGATCCCACATGCCGTGGAGCAACGAAGCCCTTGAGCCACAACTACTGAGTCTGCGCTCTAAAGCCCGTGAGCCACAACTACTGAGCCCAGGTGCCACAAATACTGAAGCCCACGTACTTAAGAGCCTGTGCTCTGCAACAAGCGAAGCCACTGCAATGAGAAGCCCGTGAACTGCAACAGAGAGTAGCTCCCACTCACCGCAACTAGAGAGGGGCCACACGTAGCAATGAAGACCCAACACAGCCAAAAATTAAAAAATAAGTAAAGGCTTCCCTGGTGGCGCAGTGGTTGGGAGTCCGCCTGCCGATTAAAAATGGATCGTGCAATAAATGACAAAGGCAGCTCAGAAAACTGTCCACAACCTGCGCACAGGGACAGGACCAGGGTGGAAGCACAGGTCTGAACTGAATGGCCTGGGTGCAAATGTGTCTCCAAATCCATGGTGGGTCACACATTGCGGAATTAACCAGCGAGGGAGAAGGAACCACAGCTCCAGGCAAGAGCCAGGATGCGCCTGCAGGAGGCCTGCATGATGCAAAGTGTAGAAAATCCAGACACAGGCGAATCCCACCTTGGCCGGCACACCTCCAATACTGCATGTCGGGTGGGCCCACGTGGGGCTTGGGGTTGCCCGGGGCCCTGCCCACTGCCTTCACCTGCCCCAGGGTGAGTGGGGATCCCAGTACTGCTCAGCTGTTGGGGGGAGGAGATGAGAGGCCTTGCAGAGGGGAATGTGCCAGAAGGACAGGCCCCCACCTGCCTCATTTCCTTCACGCCTAACATGGAACTGATAGTAACACCACCTACTGCCCAAGTCCATGCGCAGAATGCTGTGAACCACAACAGTAGGTGCCTCATAATTTTATTACTTATTTTTATTTTATTTATGATTTATTATTTTATTATCAATTATTTTACTTGTAAACAAACCATCAATTTAAATATTCGTTTATTACTTTAATGTATTTCTTATTTATTATACTATCTATTTCTAACATTATTTTATTACTTTTATTAATTCGTTGTCATTTATTGCATTATCTGTTTTTAATACTTAGTGTTTTATCCTTTCTCTCATCATTAATTAATTATTTTCACTTTAATCATTTTATTACTTATTGGTAATTTTGTTTGCTAACTATGATTCCATACTATTATTTAAATGTATTTGTTATTATTTATTACATTACTTGGTTTAGTATTTATTTTATTTTAATGTATTTCTTTTCTCTCTCTCTCTTTTTTTTTCTTTTGCCACACTGCCTGGCATGTAGGGTCTTAGTTCCCTGACCAGGGATCGAACCCTTGCCCCCTGCAGTGGAGTCCTAACCACTGGACCAGCAGGAAATTCACAATTTTATTTTTATTTAAAAAATGTTCTTATTATTTTTCCATTTACTATTTATTATTAATTTTCTTCATTTGTTATTCTTTGCTGTTATTATATCATTTATTTTGTTATCTTTACTCTTTATTATTAATTTAGTTTATTCATTCTGCAGTTATTGATTGTTGCTATAGCTAAGACTCCTGAGGCCACATCTGCCCTTTGTCCCGACCCCCTGGAGCCCCGCTTTCCTGGAAATACGAATGAGCTGCGAGGTCAGTGCCCCGCGCCCTCCCCCCCACCCCACCCTCCCGGCCGCCCTGGCTGCGCCTTATCACCCGGCAGACACTCCTGTGGCTGCAGTGAGGCTGACCATGTCTGCACGGGTGGCCCTCCTGCTGCTCTGGGGTGAGGCGTCCTGCCTGGGGTCCCCGGGGCCAGATAAGGGGTGGGAATGAACAGCCATGGGGCCTCACAGGTGGTGCGTCTCCGCAGGTCTCGCCCTGAACCCAGTGACCGAGGAGGCCAAATGTGAGTGGGCCGGGCCTGGGCATGGTGGGCGCTGTGGGATGAACCCCTGCCTGGGCCCCCAGATCTGACACCCATCCCCACACAGACTTCGACACAAGGCCAACCCTGTGGGCAGAGGCCGAATCGCTGCTGGAACCCTGGGCCAACGTGACGCTGACATGCCAGAGCCCCTTGTGGACCCTGGAGTTCCAGCTCTTCAGGGATGGAGTGGCCCAGGGACTGGTGCACCTGGATTCACCTGCCACTGAGTACAGATTCCCGCTGGGAGCAGTGACCGGTGACACCCGGGGCCTCTACCGCTGCCACTACAGCATGGACAGTGGGAGGAGCAGCCTGAGCAACCTCGTGGAGGTGACTGGAGCAGGTGAGTGGAGGGCTCACGGGCCTCGAGGCAGGAAGAGAGGCTGCTGGAGAGGCCTCCCTTCCTCCACTCCTCACTCTCCCTGTTCTCTTCCGGCCCCCTCCCCGACTGGCTGGTGGCCTTGGGTAAGTCAGGTAACATCTCTGAGCCTCAGTTTCCCCATTGGTAAAATGAGGGTGATGTTTGTACCAACCCTAGAAGGCTGTGAGGAATAAATGACTGAATCCTCAGGAAGCGGTTAGGGCAGGCCTGGCCACAGTTGGGCCCTGAACGCGTCTTCCTCTTGTAGTCCCCTGTCCCTGTCTCGGCCTGTCCCGCCACCCCTCCACCCCTCCACCCCCACCAATTCCTTCCATCTCCTGGCTCCCTCACATTTCCATGAGTGTGGAGGTCCAGGTCCGGCTGGGGCCCTGTATCTTCCAAGTCAGGCAGAACCACCCGTGACCCCTGCACCCCACCCCCCGCCCCCGCCGCAGAGCCCCTGCCCCCACCCTTGCTCTCAACCAAACCCGTGCCCTGGATCACACCGGGCCTGAACACGAGACTGCTGTGCCTCGGGGGACTTTGCGGTGTGACCTTCCTGCTGAGGCGGGAAGGTGATGACAAGTTTCTGGAGGTGGCTGAGGCCCCAAAGGACAGGCAGGCCACCTTCCCAGTCCACCGGGCTGGCATCTACAGCTGCAGCTACCGGACCCACGCATCAGGCGCCCCCTCGGAGCCCAGTGCCACTGTGACCATAGAGGAGCTGGGTGAGTGGGTGGACCATCCCAGAGGGCTTCCTGGGGGAGAAGGCTCCTGGAGACAGGGTAGCTTTTACCCTGACCCCCGGCCCTGAATACCCCTGTCCAGGACTGGGTCTGGGAAACAGTGGCCACGCAGTTGCCCCACCTTGATAGTGGCGTGGGAATTTGCCACAAGGAAGGCTGTTCCCGGCGAAAGAGGTCTGGAGGCTGGGCTCCAAGGAACGCTCCCACAGCGGGGGTGGTTGGGACTCTGGCCGCCCCAGTAACTGTCCCTGCCTTGCAGCCACGCCGCCGCCACCCACGCTGACTCTGAATGGCGGGTTTGCCGGGCTCCTACGCCCCGGCTCGAGCGCGACTCTCACCTGCGTGGCGCCCCTGAGCGGGGTGCAGTTCCAGCTGCGGCGGGGCGAGGACGTGCTGCAGGTACCCATGGCCAGTACCAGCCCAGACCGCCTCTTCTTCCAGCTGAACACGCTGGCCCCAGGAGACGGCGGTGTCTACACGTGCCGCTACCGGCTGCCAGAGGAGCTAGCGCTCTGGTCCTTGGACAGCGCGCCCGCCGAGCTGGTGCTGAGCGATGGTGAGCCTGGGGGATGTGGCAGCGGGGAGGGAGGACGGGGGCGCTCTGCCCTCGGGGCAGCGGGAGGAGAGACCCAGGGAAGGGTCCCGGTAACTGCCAGGGCTCAATCCCGACTCATCTGCCCGGCCTCAGTTTCCCCAGCTGAGGACAGAAAAATGAGCCCAGCCTCGTGGCCCCGCGAAGAATAATCGGGTCCACGCGCAAGTCTGGCCATGCAGGCGCTACATGCACGGGGGCCCCCAGCCTCCGGGGTCCGGGTGGGCGCCGAGGCCTCTCTGTTGAGGGTGGCCAGTTTGGGGCTGCAGGACCCGCCAAGGACCAGGGGCGTAAACCCCAGGAGTGGACGCCGGCGGGGGAGGCGGGCGCGGATGCTCCTCCAAGAAAACACGACCCCACACCCGTCTATTTTTGTGGGCACACAAATTAGTTAGGAACAGTGTAGGAGCGTGCGTGAGCGTCCAAGGAGGACGAGGGCCGGGACGTTGGGCGGATGGTGCGGTTTTACGCAGGGCGGTGCAGGCGGGCCTCCCGGGAGGGAGCAGAGGGAGAGGGGCGCACTCTTTCCGGCGGAAAGATGCGGCGTTGGGCGTCAGCCTTGCCGCGTCCTCCCCGCAGGGACGCTCCCGGCGCCGGAGCTGTCGGCCGAGCCCGCGACTCTGAGTCCCGAGCCGGGGACGCTGGTGCAGCTGCGGTGCCGGGCCCCCCGCGCCGGCGTGCGCTTCTCCCTGGTGCGCGAGGGCGCGGGCCAGCGCCGGGTGCACGGTCTCTTGAGCCCCGCGGGGACGGAGGCCCACTTTGAGCTGCGCGACGTCTCGGCGGTCGACTCGGCCAACTACAGCTGCGTCTACACAGACACGGCGCCGCCCTTCGCGGGCTCCGCGCCCAGCGCGCCCGTGGAGCTGCGCGTGGACGGTGAGCGGCGGGCACATTGGTCCGGAGCCTCCTTCTGCCCGTGCGCAAAACGAGGGTGCCCGCCTGTCCCAGGACGCCGAAGGGAAGCGCTCTGGGCCTCGGTCCTGCCCGCAGAGTCGGCGGCTCCTTAGGGGAGCGCGAGGTCGGCCGCCAGGGCCCTGGGACGCCCAGCCTTTTGGCCTGTTTCCAACCGACGTGAGCACGGGGGCTACGTGTAGCGCTTTGGTGGAGGTCGTGGTGAGAGGACCCGGAACTTAGGGTTCAGAGTGCTAACGGCTTTGCACTGGCTCACGCCTTAGGTTCCCTGTGCGACAGGCCTGTCGGCTGTGGTCAGATTATGACCCCACCTCTGCCTGCTCCCAGGCGCCCACGGCGGAGGGCTGAGCTGTAATTCTCCCCGAGCCCCCGCCGGCCCTGGGGTCTGTGTGTTCCTCTGATTTCCTCATCCGGATCTCCTGGGGTCGGAGGTCAGGCAGAGCCCCCCGCACAGGGTCCACCACCAGACCACTGACTGTGCTGTGCCCTCTGCGGGAACCCGTTCCCCTGGCTCCTGTCTTCCTTCTCCTCACCTGTCTTGAAGCCCTGAGTGCCGTTCGCTGGGGACCCCAGGGAGTCTCAGAGAAGGCCCGGGTCTGGGGGCTGCGGGGACGTGTACAGGGAGACACTACGGTTACAGCGCAGTGACCACGGTGTGAGGCCAGCAACCTTGGCTGGAGAAGGGGGCTGGCAGCGGAGCGGGGCTGGGCCGCTGCTGCCTGGGGCAAGGGGCTTCACTTGACCGACCCGCTGCTCTCCCAGGACCCCTGCCCAAGCCGCGGCTCCGGGCCCTGTGGACGGGGGCCGTGACTCCGGGCCGCGATGCTGTCCTACGCTGCGAGGGCCACGTGCCCGACGTCTCCTTCCTGCTGCTACGGTCCGGCGAAGAGGAGCCCTCGGCGGTGGCCTGGACCACCCACCCCTCCGCGGACCTCGTGCTGACCTACGTGGGGCCCCAACACGCCGGCAACTACAGCTGCGGCTACCGCTCCAACTGGGCCCACTCCCTGCTGTCCCAGCTCAGCGACCCGGTGGAGCTCCAGGTGGCAGGTGGAGCTCGGTTCCGTGGGCGCATCGAGGCTCCCGGCCTTTGCCCGGATTCTACCCTCCTACAGGGGTGCCCTTTCCCGCACCTCCTCCCAGCACTAACACTGGCCTAGTCTGCTGGGTGCGTGGCGGGGAATTGCAGGCAGGGAACCACATAGGCAAAGGCCCTAAAGCAGAGAGTGGCCTGGCCAGCTGGGGCACCTGTAGGGAGGCCCAGGTGTGTGTGTGTGGTGGGGGGGTCTTAGCTGGCAGCTGACCAAGCCACTTCCTTCCTGGGGGGTCTCAGTGAGGTCTGCTCTGACTCACCAGGGAGCCTCCTTTCCCTAGCATTTCTCTTCTGTCAAATTTGTCTAGGAAGCTGATTCGGCTGCAGACCCAGGCTGCTGATGGTATCCTTGGGAAGTCCTTTCTCCAGTCTGGCTCTGATCCCTCTTCCTGCAGCTGGAAGCTGGACTTCCCCTGGGGGGAGAGGGCAGGGATGGCTCTTCCTCAACCATGCCAGGAAACAATAAACGTGAAGACAGACTTTAAAAATGTGTCTTTGGCCAATGGCAGCCCTGATGCAGGGGGGCTGGAGTCCCAGAGCCGAGGGAAGTGGGCTGGGATCCTGGGTCTTGAAGGTGGATGGGCTCCGTGTTGGATCCTGAGGGTAGGGGTGCCGAGGGTAGGGGTGCTTCTGGGCCCCCACTTTCAAGACTGCCTTCTTCTGCCTTCTTCCGTTAAGCTACTCCCCAGTCACCTCTGCCCAGTCGCCAGCAGGTGTGGGTGGGCAGCTTGAGGCTCCAAACAGAACTTGACTGAACTGGGAGGCAGTTCAGAGGCTGCATTGTATAGTTCTGTCTTCCCAGTCTGAGTGGCCACCATGTGGTGGTGCCAGACTGTGTCTCCAACCAGAGGCCAGGTCTCCCACATCAGAACTTGGAGCTGTGGGAGGAGTGGGAGTCCTGTCCTTCCCCACTGTCCCTCGATTCTGAGCCCCCTTTGCCCCACCTGACGCCCTCCTGGACTATTGCCCAGCTCCTGCCTGGAGCTTGGCCCTCGAGATGCTGGCATACAGCAGTTGTGTATTAGGCTGGCATTATCAACTAATACTTGATAAACTGGGTTTTTGCCTATTTCTTCTGAGAGGTCTGATTTACTGGCATGGAGTTGCTCGTAACACTCCTGCATTCTTATAGTGCCTGCAGGGTCTGTAGTGATGTCACCTCTTTCATGACTGATGTGGTGTCCCTTCTCCCTCTCTCTCTGTCAGTTTAGCTAGGGGCTCATCAACTGCATTAATCTTTTCAAAGAACTTACTACATTTTGGCTTTGCTCATTTTTGTATTGTCTCTTTTCTACTTTGTGAATCTCTTCTTGTATCATTACTAGTCCCTTCCTTCTACTTACTTCTGAATTAATTTCTTCTTTTTCCTTTTCTTCAGGTGGAAACTTAGGTCATTGACTTTTGGGGTTAAGCATTAGTAACAGCCTAATGTTAGGCTTAAAAATAGGTTTGTGTTACTTTAAATCATGGGAAATTACTTCTTTGTGGATAAAAAAAAGATCGACTATTGGCAGTTCATCCATTACATCCAGCTGGTTGATATGTTGTTCAGTTCTTTTGTATCCTTATTGATTTTCTGTCTTCTTGTTCTGCTGATTCTAGAGAGAGGGGTGTTGAAGTCTCCAAGTATAATTGTGAATTTGCCTGTTATTTTCTTTCAGCTCTACCAGTTTTTGTTTCCTGTATTTTAAGGCTTTGTTGTTAGATGCATACATATTTGGAATTGTTTTGTGTTCTTGGTGAATTGGCCCTTTATTACTATGTAATTTCTCTCTTTATTCCCGGTAATTTTCCTTGTTCTGAAGTCTACTTGGTTTGATATTAACATAGTCACTGCAGCATTCTTTGATGGAGTTTTCACATTATATACCTTTCCCCACTCTTTTACCTTAAGCTTACCTATATCATTATATTTAAAGTAGGTTTTTTATTTTATTTTTTAAAAAATTCCTTTTAATTGGTATGTTTAGACTATTTACATGTAACAATGGATATGCTTGGGTTTTGGTCCACCTTTTTCTTTTCTGTTTGTTCCTTCTGTTATCCGTCTGTTTCCCCTTTCCTGCCCTCTTTTGGGTTATTTTTTCTCAGGTTCCATTTTAATTCATCTACTGAGTTTTTGATCATCTCTTTGTATAGTCTTTTTTAGGGATTTCTCTAAGGATTACAGTATGCATACTTAACTCTTCACAGTCAACTTAGAATTAATATTTTACCACTTAAAGTGGGATTTAGAAACTTTATCACTATATAGGTCTCTTTATCCTCCCCTCTTTAAATTTTTATTTTTATTTATTTATTTATTTTTATTTTATTTTCCTCTTTAAATTTTTTAAAAAATCTTGTACACTAATGGTTTTCTTTGAGATATAATTTATATACAGTAAAATGTACAAATCTCAAATATGTCACTGAATGAATTTTGATACCCCCCTCTCTTTATGCTGCAGTTGTCATATATACCACGTTAACATACACTGAAAACCCTACCAGAAAATGTCATAAATTTTACTTTCCACCATAATACATATCTTAATGTAAGCAATCTAAAGTCCCTGTAGCATTTCTTTTAGTACAGGCCTGCTTGCAACAGATTGTCTTAGTTTTGCTTCACTTGAGGATGTCTTTACTTTGCTTTCTTTTTTTTTTTTTAATTCATTTTATTTATTTATTTTTGGCTGCACTGGGTCTTCGTTGCTGCGCACAGGCTTTTTCTAGGTGCGGCGAGTGGGGGCTACTCTTCATTGTGGTGCACGGGCTTCTCCTTGTGGTGGCTTCTCTTGTTGTGGAAAACGGGCTCTAGGCCTGCAGGCTTCAGTAGTTGTGGCACGTGGGCTTAGTAGTTCTGGCTCACGGGCTTAGTTGCTCTGTGGCATGTGGGATCTTCCCGGACCAGGGCTGCAACCCATGTCCCCTGAATTGGCAGGCAGAGTCTTAACCACTGCGCCACCAGGGAAGCCCCTGCTTTCATTCTTGAAGTGCATTTTCACTGCATATAGAATTCGGACTGACAGTTCTTTTTCTCAGCACTTTAAAAATGTTGTTTCCCTGCCTTCTGGCCTTTATGATTTCTGATAAGAAGTCTATGATCTTACGGGACTTCGCTGGTGGTCCAGCGGTTAAGATTCTGCGCTCCCAATGCAGGGGACCTGGGTTCAATCTGTGATCAGGGAACTAGATCCAGCATGCTACAACTAAAGATCCCGCACGAGGCAACGAAGATCCTGTGAAACTAAGACGTTGCGCAGCTAAATAAATAAAGAAATCTATGATCTTTTGTATTAATCTTTATGTGAGGCATAGTTTTTCTCAGGCGGCTTTCAAAAAGTTGAAATGTTTTTAGTTTTCAGCTTTGATTAGGATGTGTCTGGGCATGGATTTCTTTGAGATTCTGCTGTTTTGGGTTCACTGAGCTTTCCGAACCTGTAAGTTTATACCTTTTGCCAAATTGGGAAAGTTTCCAGCCATTATTTCTTCAAATATTCTTTCCACCATCATCACAAAGAATGTGATTTCATTTCCAACTATACTTATGGTTTCATGAGTCTCTCACTGTGATTCTGTCCTATAACAAGGCTGTTAAAACCTGCCTGGTTTCAAACTATTACGTCATCTTTTTTTATTTTTATTTTTTTTTTGCGGTACGCGGGCCTCTCACTGTTGTGGCCTCTCCCGTTGTGGAGCACAGGCTCCGGCCACGCAGGCTCAGTGGCCATGGCTCACAGGCCTAGCCGCTCCGTGGCATGTGGGATCTTCCTGGATGGAAGATCCAGGAAGATCCAAGCACATCTGATCATCCCCTCTTTCCAGGCTGAGTAGGTCACTGAGGTTCAGGGAGGTCACTTATCCGACGCCCCCAAAGCAGCCTAACTTCAGGGCCACTCCCTGCAGCCTGTTGGAGGCCTGGGGGCACTGGGAACATGCATCTCTTGCCTCTGAGTTTCCCCCCACATCTGTCAACTTTCTCAGTCTCTCGGCCTTGGCCGCACTCTGTGTGGAAGGCGACCTGTGTCTAGGTGTACCTGGGACTCTCTCAGAGATGCTGACACAAGATCTCCGTCTCCCTGGGTCTCAGCCTTCCTGTTCTGAACCACCCACGTCAGTCGGTCTTTGTTTACTCATGACACAGAAGGAACGAATCCAATACGGAGGGAGAAACACAGGGAGAGATGGTGACGATGACCAGTACACAACAGTATGGGGTGTGTCAGATGGTTCACACGTGATGGGGTCATCAGAGAAACAAAGGAAAGAAGGCTGACGCCCTGGCAGTTAGGAACAGAGGCTGCAATATCCAGTTACAGACATGGACCCTGCAAGAGGGACAGGGATACAGCATTGTGAGAGAAGGCAGAGAGCAGTGACAGGATGCTGGCTGCCAGAGCCCACGGCACCAGGGGGGCTCTGGGGCCATGGAAAGGGTGGACTCAATACAGGAACATTTTATTGAGGCTGCTGCGTGCCAGGCTGGTCTGAGTGCTGGGGCCCTGGAGAAACTGGATTGTTTTGCCCTGTAGGGCCCACAGCTGGCGCGGGGGAGAGAGCCACGTAAACATCTACAAGGACGACGTAGGGTGCAGCGTGGTGACCGCCTCCGGGAAGGCGTCAGTCATGCATTCAGCAGCCATGGGTCAGGGCCCATTGCCCTGTGTGCTGTGGATACTGAGAATAAGACATGGCCCCTGCTCTTGGAAGCTCACAGTGTCCTTGGGAAACACAGTTTCCAAGCTCTGTAAGGAGTACATATAATATGGTAGGAGGCTTAAGAGGAGTAAGGGGGAGGCACTCTGGAAGCAGAGGGGGCAAGCTGAAGTCTGTCTGAGGTGGCTGGGGAGGGATACTGGAAACATCTTGGAGGGAAGAAGAGAGGTGGGTTCCAGGCACAGGCACAAAGGCACGTTCGCGGGAAAAAGGGTGGCTTCTTCAGGAACCGCATGTTGTTCCGTGTGGCTGGTGTGTGGGAGGTGTGGCCACGGGAGACAAAGGCTGGGGGCCAGTCATGGATGACCGTGAACAGCAGATGACGGATCTGAGGTTTATCCCACAGGGCAGGACTTTGAAACCATCTTCACTGCACACACAGAAAAATGACAGTATTCCTACACACATAGGAAGGTAACTGGAGAGACGGCTTGGCACCCAAAGCAGCTTATATCTTGGCAAACTTGTAACCCATTCAGGAAGCTTTGCTGTGGAAGGTGATGCAGTGGAGAGCTTCCCACATGGAGAGATACAATCAGATTCGGGCTGTGGAAAGAGCCTGCTGGAAGCTGGTGTGGAAAAGAAAACAATGGTGTGTGTGTGTGTGTGTGTGTGTGGTGTGTGTGGTGTGTGTGAGGTGTGTGTGTGGTGTGTGTGTGGTGTGTGTATGTGTGTGGTCTTGGATGTGTGTGGTGTGTGTATGTGTGTGGTCTTGGATGTGTGTGGTATGTGTTATGTGTGTGGTGTGTGTATGTGTGTGGTGTGTGTATGTACGTGATGTGTGTATGTGTGTGGTCTGGGATGTGTGTGGTGTATGTGTGTGGTGTGTGTATGTACGTGGTGTGTGTAGATGTGTGGTCTGTGATGTGTGTGGTGTGTGTATGTGTGTGGTCTGGGATGTGTGTGGTGTGTGTATGTGTGTGGTCTGGGATGTGTGTGGTGTGTGTATGTGTGTGGTCTGGGATGTGTGTGGTGTGTGTATGTACGTGGTGTGTGTAGATGTGTGGCCTTCGATGTGTGTGGTGTGTGTGGCCTGGGATGTGTGGTGTGTGTATGTGTGTGGTCTGGGATGTGTGTGGTGTGTGTATGTACGTGGTGTGTGTAGATGTGTGGCCTTCGATGTGTGTGGTGTGTGTATGTGTGTGGTCTGGGATGTGTGTGGTGTGTGTATGTGTGTGGCCTTCGATGTGTGTGGTGTGTGTATGTGTGTGGTCTGGGATGTGTGTGGTGTGTGTATGTGTGTGGTCTGGGATGTGTGTGGTGAGTGTATGTGTGTGGTCTGGGATGTGTGTGGTATGTGGGATGTGTGTGGTGTGTGTATGTGTGTGGTGTGTGTATGTATGCGGTCTGTGTAGATGTGTGGTCTGGGATGTGTGTGGTGTGTGTATGTGTGTGTAATGAAAGCAGGAAGGGGTCAGGAAGGAGACCCCTGCTGGAATCCAGGTGACAGGTGATGTGGGCTCGCATAAGGTAACAAAGGTGGAGAAGATGGAGAAGAGGTGGTTGTAAGTAAAACCAACAGGGCTGACGACTGGTGGGATGTGGAAGGAGAAGGGAGGGAGAAACGGATGCTGGGCAAGTGGCCAGCCGTACGCTCAGGACACAGAAAATGCGATAGAGGCTGAGGGTCTGGAAAAGGCAGCCTCACAAGCTGGCCTTGGAGTCAGACGTGAACAGGTGGAGGGAAACAGCATGTGTGAAGGCACAGAGGTGGGCACGGGCAGGTGTCCCTCCTGGGCTGCGTGGGAGAGGAACAGGCAAGAAGAGATGCCATGTGGGAATGTGAAGCTGGAGCCTCCCCGCCCCAAGCATCCAGGGACCACTGAGTCCTGAGAGCAACTTGACCCTGACTGCTTTGGCTCTGAGGAGCAATCCACATCCTCAGCTCAGCTGTCCTCTCTCTGAGATGGGCTTGAGTGGGGTATGGAGGGCAGCAGGAGCCTTCTAGAAGCTTCACCAGATGACCTGAATAGCTTTATGTTCATCAGGGGCCTCCATCTGGGTCCCAGAATGAAGAGCTGTTCCCGGACAGCCCCAGAGTTTGCCCTTTAGCATCTGGTCATTTGGGGGGATTCAGCAGTCACCCACCCTGTCCCTCCCAGCTCTTTCAGAACTCAGGTTTCTCTTCGATGCTGAGCCACTGTGGGGAGGCTTCCTCGGGCACTGCAGGACGGTGATGTGGATCCGCAAGTGAACCATGAGGGCTGAGGTGCGGCTGAAGGCCTTCCCACAGTCGCTGCACTTGTAGGGCTCCTCCCCCGTGGGGACCCTCTGGTGCTCGATGAGGGACGAGCTCTGTGCAAAGGCATTTGGACAAACCTGACACTGATAGGGCTTCTCTCCGGAGTGGATTCTCAGGTGCTGGATCAGAGCCAAGCAGTCGCTGAAGGCTCGGCCACAGGCGTAGCACCTGTAGGGCTTCTATCCTGTGCGGATGTGCAGGTGCTGGGTCAGGTGGGTGCTCTGGCTGAAGGCCTTGCCGCACTCCTCGCACACACAGGGCTTCTCCCCGGTGTGGATCCTCTGGTGCTGGGTCAGGTGGGTGAGCCAGCTTAAGGCCTTCCCGCACTCCTTGCATTCATGGGGCTTGGCCCCTGTGTGGACCACCTGGTGCTGGGCCAGGTGTGCACTCCTGCTGAAGGCTTTCCCACACTCACTGCAGGTGTGGGGCATCTTCCGAGCATGGCTCTTCCGGTGGGCCTCCAGGGCCAAGGGGCTCCGGAACGTCTTCCAATACTCACCACCCTTGGAGGGCTTCCTCCCCAAGTACGTGCCTGGAGGCTCTGTGCCATAACCATCCAGTGGATCCACTTTCTCTCTGGAAGGAGTCTCCTCTTGGGAGGTGAAGTCTGGCCACATGTTGGGACTGTCCCCCAAAGCACCAGCTTCACAGCCGGGCTGGTCTGTGAGGGCGCCCTTGTGAGGCCCTGAAGTTTTCCTGAAATCCATCTCTTGGGTGACAGACTTTGTCCACATCTTCGCTGAGAGTCCGGCCTGCCTCTCTGAGCTGCCCTCAGGTTCGCAGGCATCACCAAAGGTGGGTCCTGGGAAAAGCTCTCCTACCAGGGTTTCAGTGGCCCTGACTCGTCCGAATTGCTCTGCTTACAGCTCGCCTCTGAGAGCTCAGATCCCAGCACCAGCCTGCAACAATCTGAACCACAGTGTCACCACTTTTTCCATACCAGGCCTCCCCTCTCTGCTGGGCCCTGGCCTCACTCTGAAAGGGGAGATGTGGGCCACTCCTGATATTTGGCCCCATTTCCAAAGGAGAGTTTCTCATTTGGTGTCTTGGATGACAAAAGGGCACAGTGCTGTCCTCCCACACCATCAAAACCGGCGTCACACACACAGACGGCCAATAGGCACATGAAAAGATGCTTGTCATTGCTAATTATTAGAGAAATGTAAATCCAAATTACAATGAGATATCACCTCACACCAGTCAGAATGGCCATCATCAAAAACTCTACAAATAAGAAATGCTGGAGAGGGTGTGGAGAAAAGGGAACCCTCCTATACTGTTGGTGGGAATGTAAATTGGTGCAGCCGCTATGGAAAACAGTGTGGAGGTTCTTCAAAAAACTAAAAATAGTGTTGCCATATGATCCTGTAATCCCACTCCTGGGCATATATCCAGACAAAACTATAATTCAAAAAGATATCCCTATGTTCATAGCAGCTGTATTCATAATAGACAAGACATGGAAGCAACCTAAATGTCCATCAACAGATGAATGGATAAAGAAGATGTGGTACATATATACCACATCTGGTATTATATATACTGAATATACTGGTATTCCATACCAATAATAATGGAATATTACTCAGCCATAAAAAAGAACGAAATAATGCCATTTGCAGCAACATGGATGCACCTAGAGATTATCATACTAAGTGAAGTAAGTCAGAAAGAGAATGACAAATACCATATGATATCACTGGGAGTTTGGCATTAGCAGATGCAAACTATTATATATAGAATGGATAAACAACAAGGTCCTACTGCATAACACAGGGAACTATATTCAATATTCTGGGATAAACCATAATGCAAAAGAATTTTAAAAAGATTGTATGTGACTTCCCTGGTGGCGCAGTGGTTAAGAATCCACCTGCCAATGCAGGGGACATGGGTTTGTTCCCTGGTCCAGGAAGATCCCACATACTGAGGAGCAACTAAGCCCGTGTGCCACAACTACTGAGCCTGCGCTTTAGAGCCCGCGAGCCACAACTACTGAGCCCACGTGCCACAACTACTGAAGCCCGTGCGCCTAGAGCCTGTGCTCCGCAACAAGAGAAGCCACCGCAATGGAAGCCCACGCACCACAACGAAGAGTAGCTCCTGCTCTCCACAACTAGAGAAAGCCTGCGCGTAGCAATGAAGACCCAATGCAGCCAAAAATAAATAAATAAACAAATAAATAAATTTATATATATAAAAATGCATGTATACACGTGTATAATTGAATCGCTTTGCTGTACAGCAGAAATTAACACAACATTGTAAATTAACTATACTTCAATTAAGAAAAAACAAAAACCTGCATCACATGTTTCCATCCACTCCTCAAACCACCCACTGCAAACTCTCCATTCTTTAAGGCTCCTGATTTTGTCACAAGTGTCAGGAGGAAAACCCTGAGGTTGAATGGATCTGAAAGAGAGTGAGGGAGACAGTGAGAGAGCGAGCATGCCAGGCGCCTATGTGCCTGCTCCCTTGGGCAGGCCTGAGCTCTGTCCCTGCCACCTGGACCTGGATGCATCTGCAGATGCTCAGTAAATACCGGCTGAATGAGGGAATCAATCCAGGATGCAGTAGACTCTACCTTGAACCCCAAGTAGACACCTGCTGCTGTGGGTGGGTGGGTGATGCCTCCACCGGGCCTCCCTGAGCCCCCGGGAAGCCTGAGGCCTGCTCTTTATAATGTGCTGTGAAGGCAGAGCATGGCTGAGCGGCAGCTGGAGATTGGCTTGTGTACGAGGTAGAAGCATTCCTGAACGGACCTGCCCTTGACGGGTACACAGTGCACCTTAGGACGCCTGACTGGACATCGTTTACTGGACAGATTCCAGGAAGTGGGGGGGGTGGCCGGAATAACTGCTGGTTAAGTCCACAACGGGGCCCCAGCTCTGCCGCTCGCCAGCTCCAAGGGTTGGGTAGTCTTGCCCTTGTTTGGGCCGCAGTTTTCTCATCTGCAAGAGGGGGATGCTATTCTGCTTGCCTCCCAGGGCTGCTGGCCACTGTTAGGCTCTTGTTCTGTGCTCGGCTCCAAGTGCAATGGGTAACTCCCATTGCCTCGTTTCAGCTTCATTCTGCTCTCAGAAAGGGGCACTTTGGGCTTCCCTGGTGGCGCAGTGGTTGAGAATCTACCTGCCAATGTAGGGGACACGGGTTTGAGCCCTGGTCTGAGAAGATCCCACATGCCGCGGAGCAACTAGGCCCGTGAGCCACAATTACTGAGCCTGCGCGTCTGGAGCCTGTGCTCTGCAACAAGAGAGGCCGCGATAGTCAGAGGCTCGCGCACCACGATGAAGAGTGGCCCCCCACTTGCCGCAATTAGAGAAAGCCCTCACACAGAAACGAAGACCCAACACAGCCATAAATAAATTAATTAATTAAATTAAAAAAAAAAGAATGATCCATGCTTTAAAAAAAAAAAGAAAGGGGCACTTTGACAACTGGGTTTCAGGCAAGGAAACTTGAGGCCCAGCTGAGGGGAGGTCTTAAGTAATTGGTACAAGACCACATGACTAATTCAGAGAGGTTGAGTAACTTGTACAAGGTCACACAGTTAGCTAGTGGTCAAGTCGGGATTTTAGCTCTAGAATCTCCTCCTCCTCTAGACCCACAGGTGTTCCCTAAGTTCCTCCACCTCCCTAGCCACATGCTGGGTCCCGACCACCCTTTTTTCCTCTATTCCAGAAACACTGCACCACCTGCTCTTCCCAGAATGCACCAGTGCATACCATACCCAAGGGGCCTCTGCCTCTCACCAGTCCCTCTGCCTGGAGTGTGGTTCTTTCTTGCTGTTTCAGTGCCATTTTGCATTTTCCCTGAAGACTCTCTTGACCCTACAGAAGGGTGGGGCTGCGCCCTCCCTCCTACCCAGTCCGTGTCTCGGCATAGCTGATGGGGCCAAGGGAGCGCATCTGACAAGCTCTTTCAGAAAGGTTCGTTTCTCAGGGAGCAGAACAAATTTTCCTAACAGCTCCAGTTACCACGTGTCTGATTCGTGCAGGCACCGTTTCACAGGCCGCATAGACTGCCTTGTTCACACCTCTCGATGACACTGAGGTAAGTATTAGGACTACAATCCCCGTTTTACTGACAGGGAAACTGAGGCACAAAAGAAACACACGGCCAGGAGGCGGCAGAGCAGTGGTTGGATGTACCAAGTCTCGATGATTCTTCTGAGCCCAAACCCCATGGTCTCCCTGCCCACGACCTCCGCCCTGGTTGCTGGTACACCCACCCCACCAAACGCTCCCATCAGGTGGGGCTGGGTCCTCCTGGTGTCCCATCGGGTCTCCCTGAGCTGCGACACCTGAGTGGGTCTCTAAGCAATGGTGCCCACTCTGGCCTGGGGCAGGTCTGTCTCACCCAGATGCTGGAGGTCAGCATAGGGAGGGCTCCAAGGGGGTGCATCGGGACACACGGCGTTTCTGCCCCCTCCCCAGCCCCAAGCATCCAGCTCCCTTATCTGATAGCAGCATCCTGGTTTTCCTTTGGGGAACTTCCCTTGCTCACATCAGTCCCTGGGGCTTTGGTCAGTCAAAGACAAGCACAAGACCCCGACCAGCTCAGTGAAGCTCAGCTCAGTGAAGCTCAGCTCAGGGATCTTTCGCTGTTCTCCCCATGAGCTTTCTACATTGATAAGGCACAAGCATGAGATTGCTGGGCCAACTGTGTCTCCCTTGGGGACAGAAGCTATTTAAAGATGAACCTAACGTAGGAAAACTCAACTGAGAAAGAAAGGAGAACGAGAGAATCCTGATGCCGTCACCTGAACTCCTGATACACAGCCATGAAACCTCCCTCCTTGGCTTCCGTCAGTTTGAGCTGGGCTTTTGGTCACTGGCAGTCAAAACAGACCTGCTTAACGCAGTGTGTGAGGGTTTGGGTGAGTGCCCCCAAGTGCAAACCTGCACCCCCAACATTTCAGTCCAGGCTTTGCCCCGTGTGCCGTGGGCACCTGCCTGTCACCCCCTCACCTCTCTTGTCCAGTGCCTGAGTCAGGTCTTCCACGAGCACCACAGCCTCCTCGCCACTCTCGGGGCACTGAGCCCACAACCAAGTCTGGATCTCGGGGGGCAGCGCGCCCAGGAACTGCTCCAGCACCAGCAGCTCCAGCATCTGCTCCTTGGAGCGCACCTCGGGCCGCAGCCACTGGCGGCAGAGTTCACAGAGCCGGGCCAGCGCCTCACGTGGGTTGGGATGCCTTCTCATAGCAGAAGTGTCGGAAGCGCAGACAGGCAGCCTCAGGGTGGGAGGTGTGGCCAAAGTTAGACTCCTGGACCTGAGAGAAGCTGGCCTCCTCATGCTCGACCTTCACTTGGAGAAAGTCATCCTGTTCCCAGGGCACCGGGCTCACAAGGCTCTTGGGGATGGCCATTGGGCAGCAGACCTCCAGTGAGATATGGGATGGCTGGAGCCTTGGAAATGGGTCTGCAGGAAGATCAGAACTTGGTTATCCTGTGAACTTGGCGCCCTGCCTTGTGGCTGCCGAGTAGGGCAGATGTGGGCTTGGGGCCTGTGAGATGTGACTCACTCTCACAGAGTCACAGATGATCAAAATAATCAGGGCAGCGCCCATTTGGTGCTGAGCACCTTTCTAAATGCTTGCATATAGTAACTCGTTTAAAACTCACAACAAACTCAGGTGGGAGCTTTCTCTCATTATATGGTATAAAGACAGACAGACAGGAGAAAAAGATTTGCTCAAAGTTTCCCAGATACTGAAAGGAAGGGCGGTTGCTGAGCTACAAACCCCAGTAGCCTGACCCCATGGCCAGTCTGCTTCAGACCTATGCTCCTCCCACACAGAGTGGGTCTGTCTTCTAACTCACACACACCCCACTCCCCTGGGAGCCACAGGGGCATTCCCTTACTTTATTTGCTAATTATTTTGTAGATTCTGAGGTGAATATTTAGACAACTGACATTCAGCCTTTCTTCTCTTCTAATACATGTATTTCAGACTATAAATTTCCCTATAAACATAGCTTTAGCTGTACACTCACAAGTTTGATTTTGCATCTTCATTATCATTTAGTTAAAAATATATTCTAATTTCTCTTTTGGTTTCTTCCTGAACCGTGGGTTACTTAGACTCTGCTGCTTCATTTCCAAACAATTCAGAGTTTTCTGATAGTCTTTTTTTTTTTTTTTTTTTTTTGCGGTAACTGGGCCTCTCACTGTTGTGGCCTCTCCCGTTGCGGAGCACAGGCTCCGGGCGCGCAGGCTCAGCGGCCATGGCTCGCGGGCCTAGCCGCTCCGCGGCATGTGGGATCTTCCCGGACCGGGGCACGAACCCGTGTCCCCTACATCGGCAGGCAGACTCTTAACCACTGCGCCACCAGGGAAGCCCTCCGATAGTCTTTTTATTACTGATTTCCAGATTAACCCTGTTGTGCTCAGAAAATGTGCTTTGGTCAATTTTAATCCTTTGATATTTGCTGGTTTGAGACTTGGTTTGTGACCCAGTGTGTGGTTTTGTGGTCAGTATTCCACACACACTCAAAAATAATGCAAAGCCATCTTAGGTAAGTGACAAAAGAGGAAATAGATAAACTAGACTTCATCAAAATTAAAAACCTTTGTGATTTGCAGGACACCATCAAGAAGGTGAAAAGAGGAAATCCCTGTCAGTCCAGTGGTTAGGAGTTGGAACTAAGATCGTGCAAGCTGTGTGACAAGGCAAAAAAAAAAAAAAAAAAGAAAGAAAGAAAAAGAAAAAGTGAAAAGGCAGCCCACAGAATGGGAGAAAATATTTGCAAATCATATATCCGATAAGGGACCTGTATCTAGAACAACTCCATAATAAAAAGACAAATAATCCCAAATTAAAGAATGGGCAAAGGATTTGACTAGATATTTCTCCAAAGAAGATATACAAACGGTCAACAAGCACATGAAAAGATGATCGACATCATCAGCTACCAGAGAATTACAAATCAAAAGCACAATGAGAGGGCTTCCCTGGTGGCGCAGTGGTTGAGAGTCCGCCTGCCGATGCAGGGGACGCAGGTTCGTGCCCTGGTCTGGGAAGATCCCACATGCCGCGGAGCGGCTGGGCCCGTGAGCCATGGCCGCTAAGCCTGCGCGTCCGGAGCCTGTGCTCCGCAACGGGAGAGGCCACAGCAGTGAGAGGCCCGCGTACCGCAAAAAAAAAAAGCACAATGAGATATCACTTTACACCTGCTAGGATCTAATACGCAAAATAACAGATAACAACTGTTGGCACTGAAGCCATGACCTTGAGCACAGGGAGAAGTGAGCACGAATAAAACAAGACCTCAATCCTGAAACCTTTCCGTGGCAGCTGGTGATTTCTGGCAAAGCTGTGCTCTAGCCCCTAACTCCACTGTAAAGCTTACTTGGGCCTCTTGCAACCTTGCCTTTGCCATTATCCCAATTCCTGAATTCCTTTGTCCCTGTTACTCTCTTGTCCTAAAATCCCCCTCTGCACCTGAGCAATTTCTCCTAGTTCTCCAGGCCCCACTTTAGCTGTCATCTTCTCCAAGAGCCGTCCCAGCACCTGAAAGCAGGCTAAGTATCCTTCTGAGTGCCCCGGGTCATTCTCCCCCAGCTCTGTGTTCTAACCTTGTTTCCCCAGAGACACTGGGCATGCTGGAGCCGCAGTGCCTATAGCAAGTGAACAGGTGCTGAGAAAACGGAGGGACCAGGAAAGGCGGAGTTTGAGGCAGGAAATCATTGTTCAGAGGAGTGGGTACAGGGGTGGCAGGATTGACAATAAATACAGCGACAGTTTCCAAGCTCCCTTTTGTACCCCTGAAACTGCTGTTTTGGAAAATCCCTGAGGACAGTCTCTGAGACACAGGGACGTGAACCATGATCAGCTCACCCCCAACGTGCTGACCTCACATCAGGTCGAGGTCCGCTGTCCACAGCTGCTCAACCAACTTAGGAGAGCAGTTCTTTCATTTCTTGCTCCTTCCTGTACCCGACCTGACAACAGGCCTGGCACACAGCAGACATGCAGTAGATGCCCAATCTGATGACTCCACAGTCCCTGCCAGGCTTAAGGCCACAGAAGGTGCTAGTGGACATCAACCCAGCTGGGTGACTGCAGGTCACATAATTTCAGCTGCAGACAAATTCTCTGTCACATACTTGGTAAACTCCCTGCAAATCATCCAAATATAGTCCCCCTGACAAATCCCAGTCAATCACATAGTTCCATGCATACACCCTACCTCAGGCATAGTCTGTCAGTCATATCCCAAAATATACCCCTGCACCCAAACTTTCTCAGTGTCACTCATAGTCAGTCCAATAAACACAGGAGCTCACAGCATCGCCAGTCATTCATAATCATCAGTCACTGTCTCAGCCAGTCACATACACAGACTCTCGGTTACGCCTGAAATCACAGTCAGTCACAGACACACCCTCTCACGCACAACAACACACAACCCTCCGACAAAATCTCACACAACTTCTTTGTCAGTCGCACACTTGATCAGGTCAGTCAGACATCCTATCAGCCGACCACACGCTCCCAGCTTGTCAGTCAGAAACAGCAAAACGAGTCAGACACAGAAACACAACCAGACACTCACACAACTGGTCAGTCAGCAGGTCCCGCACTGGAACAGAGTTCCACACTCGGTCTGTCCGTCTGTCGGTCCACGCGCGGCTCGGGGTCAGCCCCTCGCTCTCCATCTGCGCGTGTCGGTCCCACACATCTCGCTTAGACCACCGCAGGCGTTCGCCGCTTCAGGGTTTCCGTGGTTTCTCTCCGGCAATGCGCGCGTGGACACCCCGCCCAGACCCACCTCACCCGCTGGTGCGCGGGCGGACGCTTACGGGAGGCGACGCGGCGGCGCTGGAATGAGGAGTCCGTGCGCCAGCTGGGACCACAGCTCCCAGAACGCGCCGCGTCTCAGGCGCCCCGGCTCGTGCGACTGCCCGCCCACCTGGACTACAATTCCCAGAAGGCGCCGCGTCGCCCACACCCAGCAGTCGGGGGGCACGCCGGGAGTTGTAGTCCGGCCAGGTGCGTGAGCCGTGGGGACAGCGGCCGTGACTTTGTGGGGCAGTGGTGGCGGTGTGTGGATGATCCGGCTGGAGGGTGTGCGGGAGGCGGAACCATGCATGGTGCGTGGGGGGTGAGAGGTGTGAGGGGTGTGTGAGGAGGTGAGAGGTGTGAGGAGGTGAGAGGTGTGAGTTGAGAGGTGTGAGGGGTGTGTGAGGAGGTGAGGGGGGTGTGAGGAGGTGAGAGGTGTGAGGGGTGTGTGAGGAGGTGAGGGGGGTGTGAGGAGGTGAGAGGTGTGAGGGTGTGTGAGGTGAGAGGTGTGAGGGGTGTGTGAGGAGGTGAGAGATGTGAAGGTGTGTGAGGAGGTGAGAGGTGTGAGAGGTGTGTGACGAGGTGAGGGGGGGTGTGAGGAGGTGAGGAGGTGAGAGGTGTGAGGGGGTGAGAGGTGTGAGGGGTGTGTGAGGAGGTGTGAGGGGTGTGTGAGGAGGTGAGAGGGGTGTGTGAGGAGGTGTGAGAGGTGTGTGAGGAGGTGAGAGGTGTGTGAGGAGGTGAGAGGTGTGAGGGGTGTGTGAGGAGGTGAGAGGTGTGAGAGGTGTGTGAGGAGGTGAGAGGTGTGTGAGGAGGTGAGAGGTGTGTGAGGAGGTGAGGCGGGTGTGAGGAGGTGAGGTGTTGAGGAGGGTGAGGGGTGTGGATGCTGTGGGAAGGTGTGCATCATGTATGTCATGTGTGTGGCTCACTGCAACCATGTGGTCACAGTGCCTCTTTATCTGGCCCTCTTTCCATTTTCTTTTTCCCCTTTAAAAATTTTTACCATTTTTTTGGAGCTGTAATTCACATACCTTCAGTTCACCCTTCTAAAGTGTACAATTCAGTGGTTTTTAGTATCTTTACAAGGCTGTGCAACCATCACTATCTATGTCCAGAACACTTTTATCACCCCCAAAAGAAACCCCATGCCCATTAGCAGCCTGCCCCCAGCCCCTGACACCCACCGATCTGCCTCCTGCCTCTGGGGATTTGTCTATTCCGGATATTTTATGTAAATGGTCCCTTTGCAGTTCCTGACCACTGGTAGGCACACCATGGGCACCCTAATCCAAGGAATCCTTCACTTTCCCCAACAAAGACCCACCTCACCCATCAAGTGCTGGGCTCTGGCCTGCGGGTGGCACTGGTGGCATTCATTTCTTTGGGTCTTCTTGGCCTTCTCTGTGGTCTTCTGCCTTCTGCTGTCCCACTTCTGTTGTCAAAAGCACAGCCCCTTGATGCCCACCCCAATAATCATAACAATAAACCACATCTGCACTGAGCCCCGTTTGCACACCAGGCAATTACTGAGCCTAGTCGGTTCATCCAGATTGTCAACTCTGCCCATGACCTTCTCCCTTTTTGCACCACCAAAGGCTTTCTCTCTGGCAGCTCTTGCTTCCCACCCTCCAGCCCTGCCCTCTCCACCAAGCCCAGCTTCACGTCACCGACGTCTTGCAGCACTTGCCTTGATACCTCCCTGCCTCCAAGCCTAACTTGCCTCCCCCCAGTGAAGGGAACGCCAGATTTTCCTGGTTCCTATTTTATCACTTCGATGAACCATCATGTCCTTCTTCCTATTATACACACGGGTGAAGTTGGCTCTGCTAACTGGTCTGGTTTGTGTCTAAAGAGGCTGTATTAGTTTCATATCACTACTAGAACAAATTACCACAAATGCAATGGCTCATAACAACAAAAATGTCTTATCTTAGGTTTCTGGAGGTCAGAAGCCTAAAATGGATCTCACTGGGCTAAAGTCACCATGTTGGCATTTGTGTTCCTTCTAGAGGCTCTAAGGGAGAAATCCATTTCCTTGCCTCTTCCACCTTCTAGAGGCTGCCCTCGTTCCTTGTTCTGTGCACCTGCCTCGCCATCATTCCATCCCCTTCTCTGACTGACCCTCCTGCATCTCTTTTTCACTTATGAGGACCCTTGAGATTACGCTGGACTCACCTGGTAATCCAGGATGCTTTCCCCATCTGCAAATTCCCTTTTGCCATGTAAGGTAACATACTCACAGGTTCTGAGGATTAGGATTTGGACAACTTGGGGGGGCGGGGGAGGCATTATTTTGCCTATTACAGATTCTAATTTCATTGGTCTGGGTTTGGCCTTGGCATCCAGACTTTTTTTTTTTTTTTTTTTTGCCACACCATGCGGCATGCAGGATCTCAGTTCCGCGATCAGGGATCGAACCCGTGCCCCCTGCAGTGGCAGCGTGAAGTCTTAACCACTGGACTGCCAGGGAAGTCCCCATCCAGACTTTTAAAAGTTTCCAGATGATTCTAATGTGCAGACAAGGCTGAGAGCCACTGGATAAGAAAGAGCATAGTGCAGTAGGAAGCAAAGGCTATGGAGAGGGACCCAGCTGATTCAATTCCCAGTTCTGCCTCTTAACTCTTTTATGGGCAAATGACTTCATTTATCTGGCCTTCTACTTCCTTCTCTGTAACACGGAGATAATAAACCCTCTGCTCTTCCCAGATGACCATGACGCCCTCTGCTTCTCCATGTCCATGGGGGGAGGCAAAGTTGTACCTGCTCAGACACAGCCACACACTTAGGCTCACACAGACATACAGACCCACATAAAGACACACAGACACACAAAAACACAACTTGCATCCGGGATATATAAAGAACTCTTACAACTCAAATAACCCAACAACAAAGCCCCTAAATAACCCAATTTAAAAATGGGCAGGGAATTCCCTGGTGGGCCGGTGGTTAGGACTGCTGGGGGCCCAGGTTCCATCGCTGGTGGGGAAACTAAGATTCTGCAAGCCACACAGTGTGGCTACATAAATAAATAAAATAATAATGGGCAAAGACAGTAACATTTCCCCAAGGAAAACATGCAGATGGCCAATAAGCACATGAATGGATGCTCAACATCCTTTGTCATCAGGGAATTGCAAATCAAAGCCACACTGTGATCCCACTTCACACCCAAGAGGATGGCTGTGATCTGAAAGACAGGTAACAAGTGTAGGTGACGATGTGGAGAAATCAGAACCCTCATACATTGCCGGTGGAAATGTAAAATGATGCAGCCTCTGTGGAAAACAGTTGGAGAAATGAAAACATATGTCCACACAAAATCTTATACAGAAATGTTCGCAGTAACATTGTTCAAAGAGGTAAGGGAGGGGGGCTTCCCTGGTGGCGCAGTGGTTGAGAGTCCGCCTGCCGATGCAGGGGACACGGGTTCGTGCCCCGGTCCGAGAGGATCTCACATGTCACGGAGCGGCTGGGTCTGTGAGCCATGGCCGCTGAGCCTGCGCGTCCGGAGCCTGTGCTCTGCAACGTGAGAGGCCCGCGTACCGAAGAAAAAAAAAAAAAAAGAGGTAAGGGAGGAGCCAGGATATAGAGGTCTTTTTGCTGGAAAAACAAACAACAAAACATGTAGTCGAACATCAAAAGATTACTGCTAATCGCGAAGAACAGACACCTCAAGTTAATAACGTTAGTGCTTTTCTATGTATTGGAAGATGTAAGAGTCTGGGTTCATTGAAATTATTCCTTAGATATGTATCTTAACTATCTAGGCCAGTATCCAAAGCACAGAATGGATAGCATTCTGTGTTATCCACAGAATGCTTCCTGTTTTTCTCCATCCTGAATTCCCCTCAGGGCTCGCCGTCTGGAGGCATGCACTGGCTGACGGCTTGATCTTTGTCTATTGGAATGGCAGGCAACATTCCCTGTCCACAAACCACACGGTGGTCTGGGGGACCCCCCAGTAGTTGTTTTGTATTCGGTGTCTCACTGGCTCACTCACGCATTCCCCATACGTGACGTGCCAGGAGATAGGGACACAGAGACGTGGACATGTGCTAATGGGGCTCCCGGCCCGGGGCAGGGGGGGGCTCTGAACAAAGACACAGGCAAAAGCCACACAAGGGATGTGCTGCCAGGGTGGGGGGGGCCCGAGGGGGCCACGGGCCTCTGACTTGCTCAGGGAGTCACCCTGGAGCTGATGCTGAGGACAGGAAACGAGAACAAGCTGGGCTGTCTAAGGAACCGGAAGGAGGTAGGTTTGGTCACTGCAAGCTGCCTGGGAGATGATGAGAAATGAGCCTGGAAAGGTGGGCCGTTGTGGGGAAGTGCAGGGGCTTCGAGGCTGGGCTTGAGGTTGGTTCTTACCTTGGTGGCCACAGGGAAGCCCTGAGCAAAGTTGTACAGGAAGTGGAAGGCCCCCTTCTGTGACGGGAACAAGCTCGTGGCTCCCAGCAGGCATTTCACCAACGACGTCTGGATTGAGCAAGGGCTGCCCAGTTCCCACGCTGCCTTTGCCTCGAGTTGCTTCTTCAGATGGGACCCAATCCTCCTGTTGTCTCCCAATACTCAAGGGGGCTTTATATTCCACACGTCTTGGTGTCCGCTGAAAGGGATGGATGGACTTCCACCACGCTGTCCTTATCTGCTACATCTAATATTTCCATCCTGAACAGTGAATGGCTTCCAGCTGGCCTTGGGCAAGCAGTTTAACCTCTCAGAATCTCAGCTCTAAGTGGGGATAGAGATGCCTGCATCCCAGGGCCGCTGACAGGATGAGATGGGACAACACTTGCAAAGTGCTCACACAGTGTGGAAGCCTTACACCGGCATCACCGTCGCAGCTGATTTCAACAGTCTTCATGCTGAAGCTGAGGAGCGACACAGTTTTTAAAGAGCTGGACTTGGTGACACCACGTTTCAGCACACAGAGCTTCCTTTTTTGGGGGGTGGGGTGGGAAACAGAAAACCACATGGCCCGAGTTAATGCAAGGCACAAAGGACTAAAAAAAAAAAATACCTTTTTTTAAAATTCTGAAATGTAAGCAAGAAACGTGCTCAAGCAGCGACCTGAACGTGCACTGCCAATCTGCGCGGGGACAGAGCCCCAGCGGCCTGACTTGGACAACAGAACGAGCTGCTGGCCCGGACCTGCGGCCTCAAGCAGAGGCTCCTGCATCTGAGGAAGGGCACCCACCGCAGAGCACGTACCAAAATTCCAGACTCCCAGGAGGAACGCAGGTGCTCAGTATAAACCATGTTGTTGGTACGCACGGTTCAGGCGCAGTGAGCCGCTGTTACCATTTAGGGAGTGGTGAGAACCCCACGCTCCCGAAATCCAAGTTCAGACACCAGCCAAAGGCCAGCCTTGCATCAGGCCCTTCCAAGGACAGCAGCCTCAGACCTGCTGTGTTAACCTTTTTCTGCACAGCGAGGAAGGAAAACGGTAGAAGGGAACAGAGAAAGGCACGGGCCAAGGCCACCGAGAGCCATCCCCTTGGTCAGATGCCATGAGGGGCACAGCCACGCCCTCACCGGACCAGGGCCTGGCCAGCAGAGTGGAGAACAGGCACTCAAACAAAAACTTGTATGTATGTGAATGTTCCCAACAGCCAAAATGTGGAAACAGCCCAACTCTCTGTCAACTGAAGACTGTATGAATAAAATGTGGTCTATCCATGCGATGGAATATTATTCAGCCACAAAAAATAAAGTGCTGATAATGTGCTAATGTTGATGAACTTTGAAAGCATTATGCTAAGCGAACGAAGCCAGATACAAAAATTCCACAGAGGCACAAAGCTGATTAGTGGTTGTCAGGGGCTGGGGGGACTGACTGCTTAATGAGTAAGGGGTTTGGCTCTTTTCTGTTGGGTGTACACGCCACCTCCTTGCCCCAGGAGGAGAAATAAACTCATCTGAAACATGGTGACTATAGTTATAATACTGCATCGTATATTTGAAATGTCCTAAGACAGTTTATCTTAAGTGTTCTCACTATGGTGAAAAACGGTAACTCTGGGCTTCCCTGGTGGTGCAGTGGTTAAGAATCTGCCTGCCAATGCAGGAGAAATGGGTTCGAGCTCTGGTCTGGGAAGATCCCACATGCCGCGGAGCAACTAAGCCCGTGCACCACAACTACTGAGCCTGTGCCCTAGAGCCTGCGAGCCACAGCTACTGAAGCCTGCACGCCTAGAGCCCGTGCTCCGCAACAACAGAAGCCACTCAATGAGAACCTGCGCACAGCAACGAAGACCCAACGCAGCCATAAATAAAAAAATAAATAAATTTATTAAAAAAAAGGTAACTCTGAATCAATAGCTTGATTGTCGTCATCATTTCACAATGTATACGTATGTCAAAATACAACCTTGTACACCTTAAATATATATAACCTTTATTTGTCAATTACACCTCAGTAAAGCTGGGAGAGAAAAAACGAAATTTAATTTAAAAAATGATTAGATAGAGAGACCTTCCTTCACTTACCTGGACCTCTTGGGACGTCTCTCTCCACAGTCCACGGGTCTTCCCACTGCTCCAGCTTGGAGATCACATCTGGTTTGGAATCAGGAAGTCCTGTCCATGGTGACAAAGGAGGAAGGGGTTGCTACAAGTCAGTCAGTCCCAAGAGGCTGAACAGTAGTGCAGTGTGTGCCCTGAGGCATGGGAAAGCCCTCTCCCTGGTGATTCAGGGAGAGGCATCCAGTCTGTACAAAGGGGACCCAGCTGGGGACACAGAGCAAGGACACATCTGGGTGTGAGTGACCGGGCATGAGGCAGGGGATGAACACACACACACACACACACACACACTCACACAGAGCATCCTCTGCGTTGGGCCCAGCAACCCCCATTCCTCCCTTGTGAAGTCCATGGCCACGTCCTTGAACGTCACTGGCTCTGAAACATCCCACACACATTGGCTCAGCCAGGGGCTATGTCTGACAGGGGTCAGTCCCATGGGAAACAGCAGGATGTGAACACCCTGTTGTCATGGGGGAGGGAGTGGGGGGACTCACGCTGAGTGGCCCAAGCCAAGAGTTGGCGCTGTTATCACCTTGATACTGGGTGCTGTGATTCCAGTTGAATATTTGTGTCTCTCCCAAAGTCCTATGTTAAAGCCTTAACCCCCAATGTGAAGGTATTTGGAGGTGGGGCCGCTGGGGGTGATTAGTTTTAGATGTGGTCATGAGCCTGGGTGTTGGCTGGTAAACAGTGTGGCCACAGAGAACCCCACGTCCCAGATCTCCCCAGGGTCAGGGTTTCTCCCAAGGTGCCCTCGATTAGTGACAGAGTCACTGAGCTCCACCCTGGGGTGAAGAGAGGAGGAGGAAGGGAGGGAGAGGAGGAGGTTGGCCCTGCCCCAGGACCCACCCTCCCTGGGGGCTGCAGCTCCAGTCCAGCTCGCAGGTGAAGTGGCGCAGAAGCAGGAGCAGAAACGGGTGTGCCTGCTGACAACATAGGCATTTTGGAGACTCACGCGGACAGCATCTGACGGGAATGTGGTGTCCTGGGCCTCAGGCTTATGGCCCTTGATCCTCCCCTGAGAGGGAGGAGCTGGGGGAGGGCAGGGGAGGGGCTTGAGGTAGGCCAGATCTGCCCTCAGACCCCAGGGACCGCAGCCCCAAAGTCCCCTCACCCAGAAGCCCTGCCAGCCAGTGGCCCCTTTCCCAGGGACCCTGGCCCTCCCCGACCAGACCCTCCCACAGGCGTTTGCTCCTGTGCTGCCTGCCCTCGGCCTGCTCCCTCCTGTTCGCCCTCCAGGGCTCACAGAACCACAGCCCCCAACGTTTGCTATGTGCCAGGCCTGCTGTGGGAACCCTCCATCAGCTTGCTTGATCCTCACTCTGCCCCTACGAGTGAGGCAACACTACCTGACCCATGTGACAGGAAGGAAACTGAGGCATCAAGAGGGGAAGACGCCTGAGTTCACATGGACGGACGGGGTGATCTGTGCCCCTGGAATTAGTCTGGGGATGTGGCACACCACCTCGGCTCTGGTGCAGGGGTCTGCACAGCCACCATGGATCCAGGGTGACCCGGGGAAGATGCACGCTTGGACCAGGAAGTCCTGGACCTCTGGCCCCATATCCCTGCTCTGGGCCTGTTTCCTCTCAGGTACAGCAGGGACAGTCTCCGGGAGGATGAACAGCATTAGGCTGTGAAAAGTCTTTGTGAAATGAAACACAACACGGGAACAGCGCACAGGGTCTTTGCTGCCCAAGGCCACACTACCTTTACACCCTGCATCCCTGCCTGGCTCCTAGGCTGGGCAAGGGGTCATGGGGCTCAGGGATCCATAGAAAGCAGCCCTCTGATTTGATGCTTGGGGGCTGGGCCTCAGACCCTGCCTCTAAAACCGTCCCTGAGCCTAGGCTGAGTCCCTGAGCTGCAGCCCCATGCCACCCCCAGCCCGTGAGCTTCTCAAAGGCTCTCTGGGCCACACTGGCCCAGTTCCCTAATGTGGGGACAATCAGGTACTGTCACTACCCTCTGTTATACAGGTGGGGGAAAACAGGAGCACAGAAGGGTTAAATCTAAGGTTGTGAAGCAAATAATGGGTAGGTGGGGATTTGAAACAAGGCAGTCAGACTTGAGTCTGTGCCTTCAAAACAGTAATTTTTAAAAAGAGAGATATCAGGGCTCAGCTCAATGAGTTCTGAGCAAGCACACACTGTGCAACCATCGTCCAGATCAAGCTCTAGAGCCTTCTGTGAGGATGGAATTTGGCAGCCATCAGCCCCATGTGGCTCCTGAGCAGTAGGAACGCAGGTGGTGTGACTGAGAAACTAGATTTGTGATTTTTAAGTTTATTTATTTAATTCAGATTTCAATACGTACAACGTGGCTCAAAGATACCAGTTGGAAAGTTCAGCCCTGGGGCGTTTCAGCACCATGGACAGACCCCTCCTGGCTCCCTTCCAGGCAATGCCCTCCCCAGCCAGGAGGTGGTTACTGCTGGGATTTCTGACAGCGCAGGAGTTGTGCCTATTCTTGAACTTCGTACAAAGTGAATGATATGCTGTGTAACAGTCTGAAGTCTCAGCTCCAAGCTCTCTCGGGCTTATGGGTGACAGCAGCAGAAGGCACCTTTCAGGATCCCTTGTTACAGGGACGGTTGGGGATGAAGTGGAGCTACCAGGTGGGCGAGTACTCAAGAGGGATGAAAATCATAGTCCCAGCTGCCTTGAATTCAGGTCCCGACAGAGACTCCCAGGAGGGAACGGCTGACTGAGGCCTTCTGCCCCTCCCCACAGGGGTGAGAGTGGTGAGCAGATCCCTGGGGCCCAGTGCGCCCTTCCTCCTGGTGTCATTGCTAAGCGAGGGAGGTGGGTAAGTGGAGTATGTCAGATCTAGGATCAAACCCACCTTCACCACTCCCTGATGGGTGACCTTGGGCTGCTCAATTCCCCTGGGGCCTCAGTTTTCTATCTGTAAAATGGGGTAATAATACCTTTTGTGGGAGGCTGTTTGTTCATTCATTAACAAGTACTCCACGGACTGGGCACCACATCATGAAATTTACAGTCTGTGATGAATGGGAACAAGTGTAAAGTGTTCAAATGTGGTAAGACATAAAAGCGTAATGTGGGTTTGGGTGGCCAGGGAAGGCCTCTGAATGGCTAAGCTTATACCCTATTGAGTGGCCGGTGGGGTGGAGGAGGAGAATGATGGGCAAAGGGAGAGCCATAGGGGAGGCCAGGAAAACAGGTAGAAGTCAGGTCATGCAGGGCCTGGAAGGCATGGAAAGAAGTGTGAATTTGTTTCAAATCAGGGGTCAGCAAACACGGCCCCATTGCCTGTTTTTGTATGGTCTATGAGCTAAGAATAGTTTTTACATTTTTAAGTGGCTGGGGTGGGGAAAGGTGAAAAGAAGACAAATGTTACATGAAAGTCAGATTTCAGTGTCCATCAACAAAGTCGTGGATTTCGTCAGGAAAAAAGAAAAGAGTGTGGATGTGTGTTTTCTCTCTTGTTAGATAAGAACCTATATGACATCCTTGATTTTGCCTCTTGGACTGCAAAGCTCAAAATACTTGCTATCTGGTGCTTTACAGGGAGAGTTTGCTGACCCTGCTCTGATGACTTGGGCAGTGACAGAGGGTTTAAGGGGAGGGGTGGCCTCACCATTCAGGGTTAAAGACCCCTCCAGTCTTATGTGGAGAGAGGTGGAAGGGGCAAAGGGTGGCAGAGACCTGTGAGGAGGTGGTGGTCTGGGCTAGGCTGAGGAAGGCAAGGAGAAGGGCATATTTTGAGGGAGACCTGGTTTCTGAAAAATGTCCAGCCCTGTGACCACCACCCTGCCTTCTGCCTCACCTGGTGCCTCGGGCTCCATCAACTGCTCGGTCTCTGGACTGCTTGGCCTCACCAGATACATGATAGTCGTCTTAGTCTCAGGCTGAGGAGCTAGGTTGTAGGTGACACTGGCAGGGATGGATTCCTGTCCCCAGAGTCTACTTCTCACACAGCAGTGGGGCTCCAAGCTTCTGGCTTGAACCTTGGGGCCCAGGGCTGGGATTCTCGTAAATGAAGTACTGCTGGCTGAGCACAGGCAGCAGGGAGTGGGTGTGGCCACAGCCATACACATGGGCTCCCCTGGGACACACCAACTGCCTCAGTCCCCCGAACTGAGAACATATGTCCACACACAAACCTGTGTGTGAATGTTCACAGCAGTGATGCTTGAGTAAACAAACTGGTCTATTTCCATACGATGGAATATTAGTCAACTACAAAAATGAAGTACCGATACACGACACAACATGAATGAACTTGGAAAACATCACTTTCAGTGAGAAAAGCACACACACAAAAGCACATATTGTAGGACCCCATGTATATGAAAGGTCCAGAACAGAGACAGAAGGTGGATTAACGGTTGCCAGGGGCTGGGGAGGAGGTGAACGGGGGAGTGGTGGCTACGGGTTCAGGGCATATAGGCACACACCTGAGGTCACACCTGCATACACAGGCGGTGTCACACATGCGGGGTCGGGCTCGGATGCACACCTGAGGTCTCAACTGCCAGCACAGGTCGCTCCCCACCCCCACCCCCTGGCGCGCATCACCGCCTCTTCTCTCCCCTCCCCCACAGCCCGGCCGCCCCGGTCCACGCCCCTTGGGCCCCACCGCCTGCACACACGGGCCTCCCCGTTCCTCACACTCGCACCGCTAACCCGCTGGGACCGCGAACTCACCACAGAGTCGGGGGGCGCCCCCAGGGGCGCCCCCACCCTCGCGCATGTCGCCCTGTGCAGGCTCACTAAGGCCACTTCCGCCCAGCGCCGGTGGTTGGGGACTTCATCTCCCAGCGGGCCCCGCGCGCTCCGTGCCTGAGAAACAGCCGGCATAGGGTGAAGGCCCTTCTGGGAAATGAAGTCCAAGTGCACCGCCAAGGGAAGAGCGTGGGGACGCGTCAGTCCGTCTTCCCCGGGGGGGGGGGGGGGGTTGGAGGACTGGACATACAGGGACAGGCACAGTTTCCTGTGTCCTTTTAGATATGCAACGTATGTACTTTATGTCCTCTTCCTCCTCACACATATACATGTATAAGTATTAATGGAAGAAATTTTCATGTATTGAGGTACGGGGAAGTCATTCTGGCTTGTACACGATTTAACTTTACTTTTATGCTAACTAAAACTTAAGCCTGTTTGCAGCCTATCACACACACATTGTATATCTGCTTTAATCATTAAAGAAAAGGGTGCACTGACCAGAAGTAAAGAATGTCCGTGTTAAAAATAAAGATTAAATGCCTTCCTTCCTGGGACAGCAATGCCCGTCCTCCTTCAATGATAAGGCTCCCTTCCCAGGTGCCAAGGCCATACTGACTGACTGTTTTTTGTTTGTTTAAATTTATGTTTTATTTATTTATTTTTGGCTGCGTTGGGTCTTCGCTGCTGCACCCGGGCTTTCTCTAGTTGCGGCGAGCGGGAGCTACTCTTCGTCGGGGTGCGCAGCCTTCTCATTGCGGTGACTTCTCTTGTTGTGGAGCATGGGCTCTAGGCGCGCGGGCTTCAGTAGTTGTGGCTCATGGGCTTAGTTGCTCCACAGTATGTGGGATCTTCCCGGACCAGGGCTCGAACCCGTGTCCCCTGCATTGGCAGGTGGATTCTTTTTTTTTTTGGCAGGTGGATTCTTAACCACTGCGCCACCAGGGAAGCCCTATTTTTGTTTTTTGAAACCTTGAAGGAAGGTATCCTTGACTTGTCTGATGCTCTTTGTTCTGAGAAGATACAAAACTGCACTGAAAACCATGCTTCAGTGGAGCAGTTCCTCAGAGTTATCTGAGATGCTGTCTTCCAGGCTATAGTCCTCAGTTTGGCTCAAATAAAACTTTCTTCTATTCCTACTATAGATTGGTTTATTGATGGGAAATGTATGTGCTACAACTAGCTTGCAGGAAACTTTATGGAGTCTATGCTGTTTTACACTCAATTGGTCCTGTTAGCTCAACACACACGTGTGCATATACACAGAACAGGTGTGGCCAAGACACACAGTCATGGGGACATTTAACTGGGGGGAGACAGACAATGAGCAATGAAACAAATGAACAAACTTAGTTTAATTTTAAAGAATTAAGGTTTTGTTTAAATTTATTTTTTGAACTGGTAATACTTTTACATGTTTCAAAATTCCAAAAATATCAAAAGATATAGAGTGAAAATTATTCATCCTTTTCCCCTCACTTCTCCTCTCCAAGAGCAAGTAGTATATATAGTAGTATGTATGTTCACTCTGTACCCTTCAGATATAGTGTGTGTGTGTGTGTGTGTGTGTGTGTGCATAAGCAATGGCTTCTTCTTTACACAAATGGAAACATACCATACAAACTGGTTTATACCTTTTCACTTAACAATCTTGGTGCTCTTTTCCACAGTTCATAAAGACAGCCCCCATTTTAAGGGCTGTGTAAAAGCCAGCCAGTCCACCATAAATCACTTAGCCAGTTCCACGTGGTGGACACTGAGGTTGTTTCCAAATTTTCACTTTGGAGATCAATGCCATGGTTAAAACTACATACAGTTTGCACGGGTACAAATATATCTGTAGGATTCATTATCAGCAACTGGTTTGCTGAGACAAAGTGTTTGTAATTTAGATAGCAACCAACGAAGTGCCCTTCACAGAGGCTGTATCAATTCATACTCCTTCAGAAATGTGTATGAATCCCTCCTCCCCCTTTTGGATAAAAGTCAAGGCTGGTAAGATGCTGGGTGGAGGTCACATTGTTACAATCCTCCTGAAAGGTAATTTAAAAAGCTACATGAAATCCATTTTCAGAGGAAAATGTTCAAGATAGAGAAAGAAGTACATGTTACAAGAGAAACAGAAGGGATTCTAATTTTCTAAACACAAGATAACTACACATAAATATTTTTGTTGTGTGTATAAGATTTAATGTTCACTCTATGTATACACACATGTATATTTCAAGAAAAAATTACAAGGAAAATTAACAAAATCTTAGGTAATGACCACCTCTGGATGGTGGAAGTATGAGGAATTAAAATTTAAATAAGCCTCCATACTTATGTGTGTTTTACTTTTGTGCATTTTACAGGTTTTGATACAAAGAATTTGCATTACTTTGACAAACTGATAAAACCATATATTCTCCCTAGTTTATAGTAATTTCCCCTGAGGAGTTTCTTATCTGACTTGGTTTCAAAGCATCTGTAAGGAAATTAGTAGGAATATGATGCCTAGAAAACGTGACCCGAAAAGAGAAATGGAAAATTCCCAAAGATCTACAGTGCATGGGAGAGGGCGGCAGACGGCAACAGTGACAAGCTTGTTCCAGGCTTACCTGGTGAGGCCACTGTGGCCTCAGCCCACCCAGTGTCCACTCTGAGAACTGTGGAAACATGACCCTTCGGCAGCTGCCACTTTTCGGGCCAAGGCGGAGGGAACGGGGCAATCGCAGGCCTGGATTCCAAGCTGTCCAGAGCTGTGAAGTTACCGCGGGGACTCCCCTCCTCAGAGCACACTGGCAGTGGGAGCATTCCGAGTCTGCACCCCACACCGCGGGTGGGGCCGTGAGGAGGTAAAGTCAAAAGTGGGGAGGGCTCTGGTGGCCAGGCCACTTGGTGTCATGTCACTCCCCCTCTCGTGGCCATCCTGCACCAGTGGTGGCAGTGGGAATGGAATGGAATGAAGACAGCTGAGATGTTCAGATGGTAAAACTAACAGGATATCTATCTTCTGGCTTGAGGGATGGGGTGAGGGGTAGCAACCACCCCCGTGCAAGGGCCCAGGGGAGGAGGAACAGGTTTGGCCTGGAAAATGGCCTTTCCCTCCAGGTAGGCTGTGTTTTGGGACTTTGCAGGACATCTAGGGGAGCTGCCCAGCAGCATGCAGCTGCTGTTCTAGCCTGAAGCTCAGAGACCAAGATGTGGGAGTGAGCGGCGCATGCAACGGGCCTCCGGGACCACGCCCCAGGGACCCCAACATTTAAGAGGGGAGGGGAGGGGAGGGCAAGAAGCCCCTCGAGAGGCAGAAGGGATCTGGAAGAGTGGGCTGTTCCAGAATGTCAGGGGACCAAGCATTATAGGGAAGGGGGCCTGGCCGGCAGGCTGAACTATCCAGGGGATGAAGAGGCCGAGCCGAGAGGCGGTGGCGGCATGTGATCAGGAAGTGCGCTTCCTTGGAGCGACTCCTCCAAGAAGAGACTGGAGGCGGAGGGCTGAGGGTGCTGCCGGCTGCGTACCCATCACCTGCTTCCCGAGACCTTCTTCTGAAGGGTGCGGTCTCAGCCACGGAGGTCAGAGAAGCTGAACACTAGCTTTCCAAGCGCCCTCGTCGTTAGACGGCGCCCTGTGACCCAGGCTTGGCCAGTGAGACATAAGGAGCACCGGCTGGAAGCTTCGGGGAAGGCTTTTCTTTGAAACCTCACTGGAGCGACGAGCATAGGCCTGCCCTTCCCCCGTCCTCCAGTCCTGATCGTGGACGCAACTGCTGAGGCTGCAGCAGTCTCCCTGCGATGAGGAGGGCCGGGGTGGGAGAGAAAACACTGCCTCTGACGTAGCTGAGGCCCTGAGGACACAGCCTGATCTGTTTAAGTCATTGTTAACGGGATGCCGACTTCAAGTTCTGGCTCCTAGCTGTGCGAGCTGGCCATGGCTACTTTTGTCCTGGGCCCCATCCTCCTGCATGTAAAATGCCACCACCTCACAGAACTGTGAGGCACTGCCTGTCTGAAAACACACCTCTTCTGAGCCACGGAAAGAGAAGGTTATTTGCTAAGAATGAAGTGGCAGGTGGTGCAGGCTAAGCCACGAGGACAGAGGTGTTGTGACAGTGAGAGCCGACAAGGGAAGTCCATGAGGACAAGCCCAGAGGACAGGCGAGCGCAGAGAAGCAAACGCGAGGCTTCGAGGGCTCTTGTGGAACCTCTGGAGATGAGCAGTGAGGCTGGCTCTGAGCGTCCTGGAGGCCAGCTCTGCTGGGATGGAAACCCCACTGGCTGTGACACCCACAGCACCCAAAGAACAGAAATGGACACGAGAAAGTTCTGACAGGGTTCTGACACCCAACCATCACGTCTCGGCAGCGAGAGCTGATGCTCAGCCATTCTGACAGAGGTCTTAGAACTGCCGTTGTATCCTTCCACGATGATACTCCTTCCATTCAACTTGACGCTCTGCTAACCCAACATTCTGTGGACATTTTTAGGAACAATTTCCACAAGCTGAGATGTACCATAACCAATTTTCCTTCCTTGCAATTTTTGATGTTTATGGTTTGTGTTTAACGTCACTAGAGCTCAGCTGCAGTGGGAACAGCAAACAAACAAAGGAACCATGTTGTACAACCGGAGCACATGACATAGTGTCCCGGCGGGATGGGCATTTCGCCTTTCATTGTAGGTTAGAAAGCAGGCAGGTTTAAATCCTTGGTTTTAATCCTTTCTGCTATGAGATACCAAGGATCACATCTCGAACACAATGTTCTTCTTTATGTCAAGAACAGCATAGACAAAGGTCACAAGATTTTGCTTTCCTGAGGAGTAAAGTTGGAGGAAAGCAAAAAGATGATCCAGACGAAGTTTCCAATCGTGGACATGAAAATGGTCATGTTAGAATGTTCTGCATCGTATACAAATAAACCATTTTCTCAGACGTCTCTCTTTCCTGGGCATTGACAGCTGAAAAGTCTTCCGAAGGTCTTCCAGCAGAGACCCCAGCAAGATGGGGAGCCGTGCTTGAGATGGGGCAGACGAACTTTGAGAACAGAACAGTGAGTCACACCATTCACATAGCCCCTCAGCACAGCCTGGTGACTTGACGCCAAATCAGAAGTCACTCCACCAGGCCAAGGAGGGTCTGATGGGCAGGCTTGGGATGGGGACAAAATTTAGGTTATCCTGTTGTTTGTTTCCCCCAACATATAAAAGACTAAAAAAGAAAAAGAAAGGAGACCTATAGATTAAAAGAGACCTAAGAAAAATATTAAGCAAATGCACCGTGTGATTTTTGTTTAGATCATGATTAGAACAAACCAAATAGAGAACAAAACAAAATTTATGAGGCAACCAGGAACATCTGAACACTAGATACTTAATAATATATTGAGGAATTACTGTTATTTCTGTTTAGATGTGAAAATGGTAATATAGTTTTACTCGAGATTTAATGAAATTAATCATTTTTCCTGCTTCATCCCAGACATTCTTAAATGAAACCAACATTTTTTTTTCCTCTACTGAAATGCCAGGGAAGGAAGACTATGAACAACAAGCTCGGGACCACTTCCTTGATTCCCACTCAGGCTCTGGCAGCTTTACTCACTGTTGCTTTTGCACTATCAGTGCAAACATGAACTTGGTGAAAAAGGCAAATGACGGCTCAGAATGATTATGAAAATGGTTTCTGTCAGCATGAGCTAACGTGATTTTATATACATATTTAAAAGTCCATGCTTTTTAGAGATATCCAGAAAAATGGATGAAATGACAAGATTTCTGAGGCTGATGTAAAAATAATCCCGTGGCAGGCAGGGGTGCCAGTGAAAATGTATTATCCATGTTTTACATGGAATGTCCAAAATAAAATTTAGATTACTCAGAAAAATAAGTGGATTCTTTTCCTTCATACCAACTACAAATGCTAAAAAACAGTGAAAAAAAATTACTAAAAAACATGTTGTGCACATGCTCATGATATCACTTGTTAAAATCAAACGTATAGGATTGTTAATACAGCCCTGATCAATCAATTTACAGAGTCCAGGGAAAATCGGCTCTTGTGCTGGGCATGGTTTCTCCACCTCAGGGCCATGTGATTCTTTGCTGAGGGGCTGTCTGGGGCTTTATAGGATGTTCAGCAGCAGCCCTGGCCTCCCCTACTGGATGCCAGGGGCACCCCTCCCTCCCGCCAGTCATGACAACCAAAATTCGTCCAGACATCGTCAAGTGTCTCCTGGGGAACAAAAGCACTCAGAGTGAGAACCTCCAGCACAGGCCACACTGCTGTTCTAAGGCGATGGTTTCCAGCGGGAGCTGTGACACCCCCCAGGGAACACTGTGCAATTTCACGGGGGCTCCTCTGACATTTGATTTGGGCATGAGTGTGGCTGCCACGCATGCTCTAAGGACTCTGAAGTGCAGAACTGGCCCCAAGGGACCGTGCACGTATGTGTGCAACCACCTGTCTGTAATGTATGAATTGAGACCCTGGGTCAACTCCACGTACAAACCAATTCATTCCTGCAAGTTTAAATGTTATACATAAACCTTCCAGAAATGCACTGGCATTTTGTTTTGTTCAAACCTTTTCCAAGACTTAGTCACCACTTTGGGAAATCACACCCACACAGGAATGCCTCTCGTAACGTTTCCATGGTCAACACTACACTCCGTGTACCAGACGGCAACAGGCAATGCCCCAGGTCTCCGGGCACAATGGCCACAAGGTCACGGGGAGAGATACCACCAAGTCAGCACACGTTACCCTACTGTAAATTACTTTTGCTTTAATTATCCTTTACAAAATGGGGGCACGTATGGATTTTTCAACATTACACGTGTGGGGGTTACATTACCTGTCAATTCATTTCAGGGTACTGGGCTTGATAGATTGGAGAACCACTGAGCTCAGGTGTTTGGGAAGCGTCATTTCCTTAGGAAATCAGAGGGCATTTCTACCCCAGCCCCCCCTCCATAAATACACCTTGTAGGACTTACCACATTTTTGTACCTGTGGTTCAAAAGTCATCCGCAGAGTTTCTCCCCTAGGTGGATTCTCTGATGTCAAACAACACGGACGTGCCCACAGAAGGCTCTTCCACCCCAATAACGTGCACTGGGTTTTTCTCTTGCATGATTTCGTGGATGTCAAACAGGGCCAGTGCCCTGCCTGCCGGCTGCCCTGCCTTTGTCCCAGCCCCAGGGCTCTCACCCGTGGGCCCGAGCTGGTGCCGTCCGAGGTGCGGGCTCCGGCTGCAGGGCTGCGGGCGCCGCCGGCCCCGGCCTCGGGGATCCTCCCTGGTGTGCGTTATCTGGTGTCGGATGAGGTGCGAGCTCTGCGTGAAACACTTGCCGCACTGCCCGCACCTGAAGGGCCTGTCGCTGCGGGTAGCCCCCTCCCCAGGGGTCAGGGGCTCCGGCCACGCCGGCGTGGGCTCGAAGGCCAGCCTCTGGCGGCAGTCGTAGGGGCCCTCGCCGGCGTGCTTGCGCTGGTGCTGGGCCAGGGACGAGCTGTGCCGGAAGCCCTTGCCACAGCGGCTGCACTCGTAGGGTCTCTCGGCCGTGTGCGTCCTCAGATGCAGGAACAGGCACGTGGTGCGCGAGAAGGCCTTGCCGCACACGCTGCAGGTGAACGGCTTCTCCCCGGTGTGCGTGCGCCGGTGGCGGCCCAGGGACGAGTTCTGGTTGAAGGCCCGCCCGCAGTCCTGGCACGCATAGGGCTTCTCCCCGGTGTGGATCCTCCGGTGCACCGTTAGGTGCGTGCTGTGGCAGAACGACTTGCCGCAGTCCGCGCACTTGTAGGGCTTGTGGCCCGTGTGGATGCGCTCGTGCTGCACCAGCGAGGAGTTCTGGCTGAAGGCCTTGCCGCACTCCTTGCACGCGTACGGCCGCTCACCCGTATGGATCCTCCGGTGCACCGTGAGGTGCGCGTTGTGGTTGAAGGACTTGCCGCAGTCTGCGCACTTGTAGGGTTTGTCCGGCACTTGGCTGCGCGCAGGCTCGGGTTCTGGTTCCAGAACCACCTGACCAGAAGAGTTGCTGCAGTCACTGTTGTCACGCGGCTGTCTTTCCAAGGAGCCCATCTGCTCACCGACTGCACTCGGGTTCTGCTGCGAGCTTGTAACCCATGAGTCGGGAGCACACAAACACTCTGTCCTGGAAGTCTCCGGGAGGGGATTTGGGTTTGGACTCAGGACACAGTTTTCCCCAAGTCTGAGACCTTCGTGGCTTCCACCTTGAACCAGTGCTTCCTTGAGGCTGAATTCCAATTGCCTCAAATTACCCTGGTCCTTCTCGGGCCCCTGCACCCGGCCCTCATATTCCCAGTCTTCCCCCGGTGTAGCGGGACATAGAGCCTCCCCCAGGAAGCCTTCCCGCCCCTTCTCCTCAGGAAGGCCCTGCTCCTGGGGCGGTGCTCGGCCCTCAGGTCCAGACTCCCAGCCTGAAAGAAAACCCAAGAGCTGTGAGGGGCTAGTGGACACACCCTGGGCCTGTGACCTAACCTCTTGCCCCGCCTCCCAATTCTGCTCTCACATTGACCCCAGTGCCCTGTCTGTAAACACAGCTTCACTCATTCATCCTTTCAACAAAAACTTCTTGAGCACCTGCCATGGGCCAGATATTGGCCTAGGTCAGGAGCTGGCCAACTACAGCCCCCAAGCGACTGATGCTTTTTATGTTTTTAAAGGGCTGTAGGAAAAAATATGTGACAGAGGTGGGCGGGATTCTGAAGCTGCCGGTGGCTGTTCAGGCAGTCATCCAGGTATTGCTATCAAGGGATTTTGCAGGTGACATTAAGTTTACTCATCAGCTAACCTTAAACCTCAAAATAGGGAGATGATGCTGGATTAGCTGACTGGGCCCAAAGCAATCCCCTCAAGCTTTAAAAGCAGAAGGAGGTAGAAGGCAGAGGCTGGCTGGGCAGGGGGCATGAGCCAGGGAATGCGGGTGCCTCTCGAAGGCGAGAGAAGCTCTCCGCTGAGTCTGCAAGGAAACAGGAACTTCAGTCCTATGACCGCATGGAACTGGATCCTGCCTGTGTCTAGATGCGGATTCTTCCTGTGCCTCCCAGTAAGTCGGCCCCCCGACCCCCAGCCCGCCTTGCCTTGCCTTTGGCCTTGTGGGCCCCAGAGCAGATAAACCAGTCAGGTCTGACAGAACTGGGAGATAATAAATGTATGTTGTCTTAAGCCGTGTTTGTGGCAATCTGTCTCAGCGGTGACAGTTGCCCGCAAAGCCTAAAATATCTACTGTCTGACCCTAGATGCTGAGGACAATGCAGCGACCCTTTGGAGCTGGGGAGGAAGACACTGAACAAAGTGCAGAAGGAGCAGGCTTGGGTGGGGAACGAGTAGCTGAGTACAGAAGACCTGGGTGTGACAGGCCAGATCCCCAAGTGCAGGTGCCCTCTTGTCTGCGGACACCCTGGAGGAGCAGCATCTGGCCTGCGGATCCTCCAGAATCGCCCCTCACGCAGTCAGGGCGTGGAGTGGCGGTGGAGCAACTCACCGCACACTCACCCCTACAGCAGCACACGCCTACTCTCTGGAAGGCAGAGTCTAGAGCCAGATTTGGCAGGGCTGTGCCCCTTCTGGAGACTGCAGGAATGGGTTTCCTTGCTGTTTCCAGTGTCTAGAGGCACCCATGTTCCTTGGCCCTTGCCCTCGCCTCCAGAGCCAGCAGCGGAGCGCCGGCCAATCCCTCTCTGACGTCACCTGTCCTCTTCCCGCCTCTCTCACTAGAGGACTGTTGTGACTGCAATAGGCTGGCCCAATAATCCAACGGACGGGCGCTGGGCATCAGGACGTGGACATCCTTGGGGGCCAGGCTCCCTGCTCACCCCAGCCCTCTCCAACCTCCTCACCTGCTGCAATCCTGTCCACAGCACACTCTATGTGTTCATTCACTTAGGGTCCATCTCACCACACCAGAATGTCCACAGCCAGTTCCTAGAGCTGACAGGGAGCAGGTTCTCAAAAATACATGCTTCAGATGCGAGGCATTGAGGCACTGGCTGGGGGACAGGTGCCGTAGGAGCCAAGCCTGACCAGGCAGCAGGCGCCTGTCTCGCTCACCTCCAGTCCCCAAACTGGACTCCATGCACAGCACCCAGAGGGTACTTAACAAAAACACCAGCCAGTCCACAAGGACAAAAACACCAGCCAGTCCACAAGAACACTCTACAGGAATGTTTACAGCAGCACTTTTCACAAGAGCCAAAAAGTGGCAACAACCCAAATGTCCATAAGTGTGGTCCATCCACATAATGGGATATGATTCAGCCATGGAAAGGAATGAAGTACTGACATACGCTACAACATGACTGAACCCTGAAAACAAGATGTTCACTGAAAGAAGCTAGACACATACAAACTATTAGGTATTAAAATAAGCTACAAGGATATATTGTATTGATACAACACAGGGAATTTAGCCAATATTTTATAATAACTGTAAGTGGGGTACAGCCTTTAAAAATTGTGAATCAGTATACTGTACACCTATAGCTTATATAATATCATACATCAACTATACTTCAATAAAAAAATAAAACAAAACAGACAAAAACAGAAAAAAAGAAAAAGCTGGACACCAAAGGCCACATACTGTAAGATTCCATTTAAATGGAATATGCAAATCCACGGACAGAAAGTGGATTAGTGGTTGCCGGGGGCTGGGAGGGATGAGGCGATAGAGTGACTGCCTTTGATATTGTCATTTAATAAGAAATATGTATTTGGTCTTCATCTCTGGTCCCCAGCACACAGCTCCTAAAAGGCTTGGGATTTCCTTAGTGAGAGGGGTCAGGAGTGTCTTTTGTTAATTGTAGTAAGTCCCCCTCAACCATATGAGTTCATGCTAACGAGGTGACTCGTGGTGGGCCTCTGGACAGCTTCAGGGGAGCTTCAGCCCCTCTCCCCTGACATCTGTCTGTTCATTTGTATCTTTTGTATCATCATTTACAAAAAACAGTAAATGTAAACGGTGTTTCCCTGAGGCCTGTGAGCTGTTACAGCACATTATTGAACCTGAGGGGCTGTGGGAACTCCCGATTTACAGCCAGTCGGTCAGAAGTATGGGAGGCCCTGACTTGTGGCCAGTGTCTGAAGTGGGGGCAGCCTTATGGGACTGAGTCCTTAAGCCGTGGGGTCTGCACCAGCTCCACGGAGATAGCGTCAGAATTGGACTGAATCGTTGGGACACACGGCTAGTGTCTGGAGGGGTGGAGAACTGGTTGTTGATGTGGAAACCCCACACGTTTGGTGTCAGGAGTGTTCTGTGGGTAAAAACAAACCATGGTACTGCTAATGGACAACTTCCGGGCAGCAGAAATGTTCTGGAACTAGACACTGCTGATGGATACACAACCTGTGAATACACTCAAAACCACAGAATCGTACACCTTACATGGATGAATTTTATGGCATGCTTGGGACCTGGCAGCTGGAAGGGGGCTGGCCTGATGGGAGTTAGTTCAGGGCCTGGGGGTGAAGGCCAGCATTTGGGGCTGGAAGATCTCAGACAGGCTCCGTGGCCTCAGAGGAGACAGGGTAGTTGTTAGTCCTGCCCCCGGGTGATGGGCCACACCCTATTGTGGAGGTACCGGGGCTTCCCTACAGATGGTGTCAGAGGCTTTCAGGTGGGAGGCTGGGCTGCAGGTACAGCTGGTTACGTATTCCGTGGCCAGAGCCCACTTCTTTCAGAAAGTAGTCAGGGTACCAACGCACCAGCCCCAGGGAAGGGATGGATAAGCCAGTGATGACAATCTAGACTCCCTCCTTCCAGCTTCCCCAGCAGCTGGGCTGACCCCCTTCTGACCAAGGAGACCTCAATGGACAACATCTGGAATTCTGATAAAAGGGGACAAATGTGATTGGCGCCATTCTTCCCAGCTCCTCCTGCCCCTGTCTGGAGCACAGATGTGACGGCCAAAGCTGCTGCAGCCACGCTGAGCCCCAAGGAAAGGCCAGGAGAATCAGAACCATCAGCCCTGGCCTTCCTGGAATGCCAAGCCAGCACCAGCAATGGCCACCTCTGGGCTCCTGCTTCGTGAGAAAAATGCTGCTCTCTTGCTTTGAGGAGCTCTAGCCCAGTTGTCAGGTATCTACGGCTGAACACAATCCTGTTCCCAAGAGAACAGAAGGGTGTAGGGAAGAGGTTTACAGGCTGTGGACGTGCAAGAATGCAACGGAGAAGATGAAGGGCAAGTTCACACATCAGAAACGATCCTGTGGTAAGGGCACACTGGGAAGGTTGCTGAGAGAGGGAAGAAGTGGTGCATTCTGACCCCTCGAGGAGAGGCAGGAGGTCTCTGAGCTCAGAGAAAGGGGAGCACAGGTGAGGAGGCCTCAGAGCACCGGGAGCGCCCCAGGCAGGGGACGGGAGGACAGGGCCCAGACTGCCCGTGCAGAAAAGAGCTACAGGGTCGGCCCAAGGCTGTCATCCTAAGAGGGCCAGCTTTCAAGGCTGGTCTTTGGCTGGGTCTGGGAACTTGGATTTGGGGAGGGTTGCCACAAACCTAACCGGTCAGAGAGGCTCACTGTGCCCAAACTCTGTGACAACAATATGGTTTAGGGCGAACACCTGCTTTCTCCTGGGAGCCTGGAGTCTTGCTCTGTGCCAGGTAGGGGGTGCCCACGTGACCAGCCCCCAATAAACCCCCTGGCACAGAGCCTATAGTGAGCCTCCCTGGCAGCCAACACTTCTCCCCTGTTGTCACAACTCACTGCCCGTCCAGGGAGGGATTCTGAAGCTGGCGTCTGGCCCCCTCTGGATTCGGCCCCACTGGCCTCTTCCCTTTGCTGACTTTCCTCTGTATCCTTTCTCGGGGATCCCGACACACCACCCCTTCCAAGCAGCACAACTGCTCCTGTTAGGGGTTCCCACTTGGTGGGTTCTCACCTGGACAGCGGCCCTGGGCAATTCCTCTCTCTGCCACCCATAGCTCAGCCCCTTGCTCCAGCTGGGAGATGACTTCGGGTTTGGGAAGCTCAGGCCCTGGAAACAGAGAAAGACAAAGGAGGTGGGAGCCTGCTCTGGAGAAAAAGAACCAGCCCAGGCTCCAGCCCTAGACTCCGGACCGTCAGGACATGGGAGCGCCTCATAAGTTTTTGCATTGGGACAGAAAAGGGCAGACACCCTCCTACCCGCATGTCCCATAGGAAATGAGAATTCAAGGTCTCTGATCCCTAGCCCAGGTCAAGTCCTCACACCAGAGGCCCCACGACCCATAACCCACGAAGAACAAGTCACCACAGGAATCTGATCGTCAGCTTGGGAAGTGGGCCTCACCCACAGAGAGCAGGTGCCCGAAGGTCTCCAGCATCACGTCACGGTACAGGGTCCTCTGGGCAGGGCCCAGCTGCCCCCACTCCTCCTGGGTGAAGTCCACAGCTACGTCCCGGAAAGTCACCGGCTCCTGAAACATCACACACACTCTCAATCAGCTGGACTGTCCTCATCAACACGCTTGGGAAAAGGAGGAGGAGAGGGGAAGGTGAAGACAAGCAGGCCAGTGTCCAGAGAGTGCACGTTCTGAGCAATGCAAGTCAGGTTTCACTGGGCACCTACTGGGCTGCCTCATGCGGGGGTGGGCTGTATGGCGAGGACATGAGAAAGTATCCAGGCAAGATCAAAGCCAACCATAGCTGACCTACAACTGAGCTCAGACAGGTGCCGGTGCCGACAGAGACCAGATTAAACTGCCGACTTGCAGATTTGTGGGCTAAAGAAATGGTTACTGTTCTAATCCACTAAATTTTGGGATAGTCTGTTGTGCAGCAACAACTAACTGACACACTAAGAAATCCTCAGACTCAAAGCAAGGCTTATCATCCTCCCTGAAAGAGGGATGTGCAGTTGAGGTCAGAAACTCACTGGCCTTGAGAGACTGGGCAGGCTCACAAGTGACTAAAGTGAGCCCACGTAAGAGCTTACGAGGGTTTAACCGATAAGAGGTGACACGGGAAGTGATGAGTAATATGTGTGACCTGTCTGAAGGGGTGGCTGGGACTCAGAATCAGTTGACTGTGGGGAAATACAGGCCCCATGTGGTCAGAATTCCCAATCTCTGGTGAGAAGCTGAAAATTCGGTCACATTTTATGAAGTGAAAACTTTAAATTTTGGTAAGTTTATGCAATGTATTTAAAATGTTTCCCACAAATGAAACCCTTCTGTGGGCTGGCTGTGGCCATGATTAAAAGCTGGATCAAAGGTTTGGCTCTGCCATTTCCTCGAGAGGCAGAGAGCAGGTACCCACCTTTGCCTCCTCGTTTCCTTGTCTACAAAGAATCACTCCTTGGGAGCCGTGATAGGGATTAAGTGGCTGTTAAACACTTCTTACAGGACAACTGGACAGCCACATGCAAAAGAATAAAGTTGGTCCCCTACCTCACACCATATGTAAAATTGAACTCAAAATGGATCAAAGACATAAATGTAAGAGCTAAGACTATTAAATTCTTAGAAGAAGGGACTTCCCTGGCAGTCCAGTGGGTAAGGCTCTGTGCTTCCAATGCGGGGGGCCCAGGTTCGATCCCTGGTCCAGGAACTAGATCCCGCATGCATGCCGCAACTAAGAAGCCCACATGCCGCAACTAAAGATCCCGCATGCTGCAACAAAGATCCCACATGCTGCAACTAAGACCCGGTGCAGCCAAAATAAATAAATAAATATTAAAAAAAATTCTTAGAGGAAAACATAGTGATAAATCTTTATAACCTTGTATTTGGCAAAGGATTCTTAGATATAACAGCAAAAGCACCAGCAATAAAATAAAAAAATAAGTAAAACCGACTTCATCAAAACTAAAAACCTTTGTGTTCCAAACGACATTATCAAGAAAGTGAAAAGACACCCATATGATGGGTGATGATAACTGCAAATCATATATCTGATAAGTGACTTGTATCCACAAGATATAAACAACTCTTAAAACTCAAAAATAAAGACAATCCAATTGAAATGAGCATAGGATCTATATAGGTATTTCTTCAAGAAGATATAAAAGAATATACAAATAGCTAATAAACACAGGAAAATATGCTCAACATCATTCACCACCAGGGAAATGCAAGTCAAAATCACAGACCAAATACTTCAATTTTAAAATTGTATTTTCTTTTAAGAAAAACACAGTCAGATTTAAAACTATTAAAGAGGGGCTTCCCTGGTGGCGCAGTGGTTGAGAGTCCGCCTGCCGATGCAGGGGACGCGGGTTCGTGCCCCGGTCTGGGAGGATCCCACATGCCGCGGAGCGGCTGGGCCCATGAGCCATGGCCGCTGGGCCTGTGCGTCCGGAGTCTGTGCTCCGCAACGGGAGAGGCCGCAGCAGTGAGGGGCCCGCGTATCGCAAAAAAAAAAAAAAAAAAAAAAAACAAAAACTATTAAAGATATTAAAGAAATATAGTACAGGTGGCATATGGCTCTGACAAAAATTGTGCAGCAAATATGCAGAACCCTTTGGTTGGGAACGGAGGTCTCTGCTCCTGTCCTCATATCCTCACCTCCCACTCAGAAGGTCCTCCAATCCTGACAACATGCTCCCTGTGTCTCCTGCCCCCACCCACCACCACCTAATCTGCATGGGGTACCAGTGACAGCCCAGCCACCAGGTCTTCAGACCCCTGCAAACCTCCTCCTCCTCTACACTGTTGGGTCCCGGAGGGATGGGCTTTGTCAGACCCCATCCTCCCCCCTCACCCAGTGCCTTAGTTAGCTCTCAGTGTCTCTCCTACCCCCACCCCCCAGATGCCTGAATGTTTTTTCTCAAACCCATACCATTCCTGCTTAAAACACTTGAATGGCTCCTTTCCATCTTTGGATACAGGATGACCTCTTTTAGCCTGGCTATGGTTGGCTGAAAAACGGCCCCCAAAGGTATCTGGGTCCTAGTTCTTGGAACATGTGAACGTTACCATAAATGGCAAGAGGGACTTTGTGAACGTGATTAAGGATTTTAAAAATAGGGAGATTACCCTGGATTATCCAGGAGGTCCCTAAATTCAATCACAAATGTTCTTCTGAAGGGAAGGCAGAGGGAGATTTAACTACAGAAGGGAGAAGACAACGTGACCACTAAAGCAAATGCTATGCTGCTGGCTTTGAAGATGGACAAAGGGCTATGAGCCAAAAAATGCAAGCTCTACAGCTCTAACAGCTGGAAAAGGCAAAGAAACAGATTCTACCCTAGAGCCTTGACAGGAAGGGCAGATCTGCCCACATGTTGATCACAGCCCAGTGAAGGTGACTTCAGACTTCTAACCTCCAAAACTCTAAGAACAAATGTATATATTTTAAGCCACCACATTTGTAGTAATGTTATGGCAGCCAGAGGACGCTAATACCAGAAGCCCTCCACTTCTGGTCCTCGCCTCCTGTGGTGGCTGGCCTCCAAGATGGCCCCCAAGGATCCGCAGCCCTTTGTAGCCCCCTCCTATACGAGCAAGTTTGACTTATGTAACCAATAGGATATAGTAGAGTGTGAATTTTGACCCCAGGTCATAAGACATTGTGGCTTCCACATAGCTCCCTCTTGGATCATTCACTTTGTGGGAAGCTAGGTGCCATGTTGTGAGGCCGCCCAGGCAGCTCCACAGAGAGGCCCACATGAGAAGGAACACAGGCCTCCTGCCTGTCACGCGAATGAGCCATCCTGGAGGTGGATTCTCCAGACCCAGTCAAGTCTCAGGTGACAGCTGTCCAGGCTGACACCTTGACTGCCATGAGCCCAAGCCAAAACCACCAGCTAAGTCATTCCAGGATTCCTATCATCAGAAACTGAGATAATATTTATTGTTGTTTTAGGCCACTACATTTTTCATTATTTGTTACACAGCAACCAATAATGAACACACTTTCTCTTAAGCCTCTCACTGCTGACAGACTCTCTCGTTGACCAAACTTTAGTCTGGTTCCTTACAACCCTCTTCCCAACTAAGCTTTGACTTCTGGGCTTCTGTGTCCGTTTCTGCAACACTCAGTTTTACCAAAAATCCACTGATTTAGCCAGGATCCCACCCTCCATATCTGACCACTCTTGATATCTTTTCAAAGTCCTCATCCCCCACAATCCTCCAGATAACATCCCCTCATTTGGGTGCTTCAGCAATAATCCTGTTTTAGGTCAGTTTAGCAAGAATTACCCCGCCCCCCCCCCCACTATAAATACCCACTTTTCCCTGTTGTATTCAGAATAGAGCCCAGCTCTATACTGAAGTCTCTTTCCCCCTATTGCAACAGTTCCCAAATAAAATCTGTTTTTACTGCTTTAACTACTGTCCAGCTCTGGTATTCTCTGACACTGCTCACTCCCTGCCATCCACAGCAAAAGCAAACTAAAGCATTTCCTGCCAATCTGCAACAAGAAGTCTCTGAACACATGCACACCTAGGATTGTCGAGAGTCTCACTCTGCATTCCAAATGTGAAATAAATGCAACCCCCCGCAGACAACAACAAAAAGACAGAAAGTCTGTAACTTCAAAGACCCGGAGCTTCAGGAATTATGAATTTCTTTTGGTTCCTGCTACGTGGAGTCAGCACTACATGGAGAACAGAGGCAACTTTGTCTAGAAAGGCTGGAGCTTTGAATCAGGCGCCTTCCCAGATGGCCTTGCAAGCAGACTACCCTGTACTGCAGTCCCCCACAGCCCCGCAGGGGTCAGACGCGGTGGTCGCTCCCGCCCCATTAACGCGGTGTGTGGTCACCTGTCCTCACCCCAGAGGCTGTCCCCGTCCGCGGGCCAGGGGGTTCGGGGAGCGGGGCTCTGGGTGGGTGTCGGTTGACTCCGCATGTTGAAGCATCTCTGCTCCAGTTACTATTACCCATGCTCACGGTGGTCGGCCTTCGGGGCGGGGCCAGCCCGGTCCTCGGGAATGACCCCAAGTTCTAGGCCGGGACAGAAAGGCGGGAGGACTTGCGGAGCATACGCAATCGGGGACTGGAAGGCCTGGGTTCGATTCCCGACGCCACCCCTCACCAGCTGGGCTAGTCGGGGCGCACGACCTGGGCTTCAGTCTTCCCGTATGACCAGGGGATAACGCCCGACCCTGCTCACCGTGCGCTGCGAGGGGTAAAGGGTCAATATCTGAGGGAGATGCCCGGCCTGGGGCCCGCGGCCGTCGTTGTTATTGTTACTATTATTGTTCCGCCGTACCTGGAGCCGTTCCGCCGGCGGCCCCGTAGCCATCGTCAGTGTCGCCGCTTCCTCCTCGGGGTCCATCCTGGGCCGACAGGTCGATGACAGGCGCCCGAGGTGAACCTGAACCAGAGAGCCCCACCCGCTACAGAGACCGCGGGACTCGCCGCCCGCCGGACAATGGCGGCCGCGCCGGCGACGCTGCAACTACAGCTCCCAGAAGGCTGTGCAGCGCCCTGCACCCCCGGCCAATGAAAGCCTTCGTTCATCGAGCCTTCGACCAATGGGGGCTTCCTCTCGCTTGCCCTTCGGCCAATGGGGCCCCTCAGGCCGCCGCGCTGTGCGCCTAGGCGGGCGGGGGTCCAGCGCCAGTGGCTATGGTGTTGCGGGCCCCGATGGTGGGGGAATCGTTCTCCCAAAACAAATGCCAGTCCGCGCCCTGCGGCCCCGCTTCCAAATGCCAGTCTGCGCCCTGTGGCCTGGCATCGGAAAGCCAGTCTGCAACCTGGAATGCCACGGCCCGGGTTGAAATCTGGGCCTGCTCTTCCCAGCTGGAAAGGCGCAGGAGGAGGCCTGGGGCTTTCCTTGTCTGTGGATCGTATACTGCCGTTGTGCTTAAAATATTTCTATGCTTTACAATTACATGAACGTTTAAAGATTTTGTTAATAGAATAGGTTTAGGGGGCTAGTGGCCCAGAGGGGGCACAGGCGGGTTCTGAGAGTTGATCATGTCCTGTTTCTCGATTTGGGGTATTCCCTTTGCGAAGGGTCATATCTGTGGTTCTGTTAGAGTCCATTAAAAAGTTTATTAGAAAAGAAGAAAGGAAAAGCCGATGTTCACCAGGATGCAGTCGAAACAGAACAAATATTTATTTGATCATGTACTGTGTGCTAGGAACCAGGCACAGCAAGGCAGAGAACAGAGATACTCGCCCGCCCCCACGGGGCTGCTGGTATAGTGGGGAGAGACAGACAGCAAACCACAAACATGACAAAAGGGTGAACGACTGTGGTCACTGCGGCGATGGGGCAGCCGGCTTCCAAGGGGCACGCGGTTTCTGCACTCACTCCCATCCCTGTCATCCCTTTGCTGCTGCTGCATCTCTCCGCTTCAGTCCAACCACCTTTCTGCAATCTGCTGGGCATTTCCCCTGCAACCACACCCAGGACCCAACCCCACCAGGCCTGCGATGCCAGGAGGAGCATGTGTTCACTCACCACTCACCGTGGCTGTGGGAACCACGGGTCAGGCAGCCTCCAGGAGACCGAATCTGGCTTCTACTGGGAGCCCAACAAAATTTCCTGGTGGTATTCCTTTCTCCGTGGGCAGAGAAGGTCCCAGGAGGGACCCAGGAAGTCCCAGGAGGAACCCAGGAGGTCCCAGGAGGGTCTATTGCCTTCCCCTTAGCAGCAGCCCTCCAGAGGGTAGAGAGGTGGTGGTGGGGTGTTGAGTCTATTATCTTCTCCTTGGGAACAGCTCTTGTTTTTATTTATTTATTTAAAGTAAAGTTTTTTTAATATATAAATTTATTTATTTTATTTTTGGCTGTGTTGGGTCTTCGTTGCTGCGCGCCGGCTTTCTCCAGTAGCGGCGAGTGGGGGCTACTCTTTGTTGTGGTGGGCGGGCTTCTTACGGTGGATTCTCTTGTTGAGGAGCACGGGCTCTAAGTGCACGGGCTTCAGTAGTTGTGGCTCGCAGGCTCAGTAGTTGTGGCGCACGGGCTTAGTTGCTCCGTGGCATGTGGGATCTTCCCAAACCAGGGCTTGAACCCGTGTCCCCTGCATTGGCAGGCGGATTCTTAACCACTGCGCCACCAGGGAAGCCCCGTATCCTTTATTTTTATTCTTAATTTTTTGGCTGTGCCACATGGCATGTGGGATCTCAGTTCCCCTGCCAGGGATTGAACCCGTGCCCCCTGCAGTCGAAGCGTGGAGTCTTAACCACTGGACCACTGGGGAAGTCCTACAACTGTGTATCTTTTTAAAAAATATTTATTTATTTATTTAGGCTGCACTGGGTCTTAGCTGAGGCACATGGGATCTTCATTGCGGTATGCGGGATCTTTAGTTGCAGCATACGGAATTTTTTTTTCCCAGTTGTGGCATGCAGACTTCTTAGTTGTGGCACATGGAGTCTTAGTTGCAGCATGCATGTGGGATCTAGTTCCCCAACCAGGGATAGAACCTGGTCCCCCTGCATTGGGAGCACAGAGACTTACCCACTGGACCACCAGGGAAGTCCCAACAACTGTGTATCCTTAGTACACCACTGCCGTAAATTTCAGCTGTGAGTACAGTTGGATGCTGAGCCCTATGAATTCTAGAAAAATCTCTAGATGTGGGAGTGGTCTTGTGGGCCACCAATAGATTCACTACTGGTTGTATCAAATATACATTATGATTATTTTGGTATCTGTGTTTTAAAAAGTGGGGGTGGGGGTGGGCAGGGAGAATGGATTTCTGTTAAAAGGAGCCCCTGGGTCACATGTAACACAGGTGTGGTAACTGTTTAAGGTCTTCTAAAAATTAAGCCACAAATGTAAGTGAAACCAATAAAGAGGAAATAGTTATATGGATATACAATTTTGAGATTACTCTTTTTTTTTTTTTTTTTTTTTTGCAGTACGCGGGTCTCTCACTGTTGTGGCCTCACCCATTGTGGAGCACAGGCTCCGGACGCGCAGGCTCAGCGGCCATGGCTCACGGGCCTAGCCGCTCCGCGACATGTGGGATCTTCCCGGACCAGGGCACGAACCCGTGTCCCCTGCATCGGCAGGCGGACTTTCAACCACTGCGCCACCAGGGAAGCCCAAGAGTACTCTTTACAACATGTTAAGATGGGTCCAATAAGCTGTAATTCTAACACTTCCTTTCAGGTGGGTCTTATGCACGTTTTGATTTGGAACCACTGGGTATGAGAATCATTTGGGCGGAAAGGTCTCGGGTTCCTATTTCAAATGAGCCCACTTCTTGGGTCCTTAAGAGCCTCTGGTTTCCGATTTATGAAAGGGTAGAACCCTCTCAGAGCAGGGCCTGAAGCACTCACTGTGTACACAGCAACTTCTGTCTTCCATTCCCCCCAGCCCCCTACATGCATCCTTCTTGTGTGATTCCCACAAGGTGTGGTCTCCAGGAACCCATAACCCCTATGCTCCTGTGTGGCGTCCCCATCTTGGGAAGAAGGGACTTGAGGGCGCTGCGGCATCACACGCATCTTCCGTACTGAGTCCCTAAATAGTGCCTTCACCGAACAAGGCTAATTTTAAGACTTGCTGAATGGAAATGTCTCTCAGGTGTTTGGTCAACAAGAATTGTCAAACAACACTCACTTTGCTAGATCCATTGCACAAGTCCTTCCTCCCAGGCCCCAGCATCTTCTGAAAGCTACACAAGGTTGGTCTCAGCAGCAGGACCAACTGCCTAACCAGGCAGCAAAGTCCCCTCTGTTCTGTCCACGCCACTGTAGGAAGGCATTCCCTGTCTCAAACTCCAAGTCTCATATGAATCATGTGGGCCGTTACTTATAGGGTCTTATGGAAAGTAAATACCAGGTAACTGCCAGAGTGACCTTGGGGGAGTACATTCAGTATTTGGTGGTTATACAAATTCACACACCTGTCTTGTCCACCCAGGTGTCCCAGGATACCAGCACCTCTCTGGGGCCCACTGACTTCCTGGTGATAAGGCTTCTGGAAAATAAAGTCTTAGAGCCTTAAAAGGACTCCAAGGAATTCTAAGAAGCCAAGGAGCCTTCCTGCTCTACTGGAATCAACTCTGATTGGCAAAACAGAAGAGCCTGACATCTTTTCTTTAAGCTCTTGCTTCTTTAATTTTCAATTTACAGTGACACTGAATCAAAAGGAAACATGTACATAACCCCCAAATCAACTGCAGATGTCTTCATGCACTGTAGTTTCGCTCACCTATAGGTACACATTTGAAATAATTTGTTACCCAAATAAGAAGTGTACCACCAGGGAATAAAATGCTACAGAAGTTTTAAAATGGAAAATAGCTGTCTCCTGCCCCACCTTACCCAACAGTCACAAATCCCATCAACCACTTTTAGCCACTTCTATTCTGGTTCTTTCTGAGGCCACCTCTGCAATTCTTTCAGTCTATAGACCTTACTGGCTTCCTGCTCTGATAAGGAATTTAGATTTGACTCACGTCGTTGCTCTTCTATTTGCTTCCAACTTTTTGTCATATTACTGTTTTGAGCTCTAGTTTTGGTCTCCTAAGTAACCTAAAGTATTGTATTTAAAAGCCCGCTCCCTAAGATGATGATACGGGGATACATTCCCCCCTTTCTACTTCTCTTCCCCTTTCTACTTTGTAACAGTCACAGGCTGTGCCATTACTATTGGTGACAGGACTGGGAACAATGGCACGCCACTCTGTTGCCATTATGAAATCTATTCTGTCACAGATCTGGGTTTCTTCCTAAAATTGAAAAATAAAAATAAACAGTATCTACTCTTTATATCAGAACTATGCAAACACTGTTCAGTGAAGGGCCAATCAAAACAACGATTATATTTCCCCCTCTTTTTTTCCGATTTCCTGAGTCCTCTGCCTCTTCCAGGAAGAATTATTAACACAAGGGTCAAATGAATACTCCTTTCTAAAGTTTGCTTCAGGGGCTTTCCTGGTTGCGCAGTGGTTAAGAATCCACCTGCCAATGCAGGGGACACGGGTTCAAGCCCTGGTCTGGGAAGATCCCGCATGCCGCAGAGCAATTAAGCTTGTGCGCCACAACTACTGAGCCTGAGCTCTAGAGCCCGAGAGCCACAACTACTGAGCCTGAGTGGCAGAACTACTGAAGCCCGTGAGCCTAGAGCCCGTGCTCCCCAACAAGAGAAGCCACGGCAATGAGAAGCCCGCGCACCGCAACGAAGAGTAGCCCCCACTCGCCGCAACTAGATAAAGCCCACGTGCAGCATTGAAGACCCAATGCAGCCAAAAGTAAATAAATATATATTAAAAACATTTGCTTCACATTTGGACTGCAATTGTCTTGTACAATCTGTACATTTTCTCGAACAATTTGCTTACTTTGAAGTCTCTGATTTTTTTAATTAGAAGAAACATTCCTTTTTCTTAAAAAATATTCCTTTTCTACTTTCAAAATTCTTTCCAGAAGTTTCTGTGATGTGTGTGTGTGTGTGTGGCTGTCTTGGGTCTTTGTTGCTGCGCGGGCTTTCTCTAGTTGTGGCAAGCAGGGGCTACTTTTTTGTTGTGGCGCGTGGGCTCCTCATGGTGGCTTCTCTTGTTCTGGTGCACAGGCTCTAGGCACGCGGGCTTCAGTAGTTGTGGTTCCCGGGTTCTAGAGAGCAGGCTCAGTAGTTGTGGTGCACGGGCTTAGTTGCTCCATGGCATGAGGGATCTTTCTGGACCAGGGCTCGAACCTGTGTCGCCTGCATTGGCAGGCGGATTCTTAACCACTGCACCACCTGGGAAGTCCCAGTCTGTGATGGCTTTTTAATTGTGTTCTCAATTTCTCATGCTGTGTGAATCTATCCATGATCTGAAGATGTTTCAGCTCTGGTGAAGTTTCCCTTTTTCTTTTCTTTGCTTTTTGGCCCAACAGTCTTACTTTTAATTTCAGGGAGTCTATTCTTTTTAAAAGAGCATCTTGCATTTATTTTTCATTTGCAATTATTTCTTGACTCACTCCTAGAATAAAACATTTAAAATATTTATTTCTCCTGAATATCTGTTCTCTTTGGCAGTTTTTTTTCTGTTTTATCTTAGATTTAAAAAAAATAATTTTATTAATTAATTAATTTATTTTTGGCTGCGTTGGGTCTTTGTTGCTGTGCTTGGGCTTTCTCTAGTTGTGGCGAGCGGGGGCTCCTCATTGCAGTGGCTTCTCTTGTTGCGGGTCATGGGCTCTAGGCATGTGAGCTTCAGTAGTTGTGGCTCACGGGCTCTAGAGTGCAGGCTCAGTAGTTGTGGCACACGGGCTTAGCTGCTCTACAGCATGTGGGATCTTCCTGGACCAGAGCTCAAACCCGTGTTCCCTGCATTGGCAGGCGGATTCTTAACCACAGAATCACCAGGGAAGCCCCAGATATTTTTTCATTCATGTTGGAGGCTTCCTTAATCATTCACTCCCTAGCTCTCATGATATTGAAGAAGCTATCAAAAAACAGATGGGAAGCTCCACAGATGGGTGGGGCTGGTTTAACAGCACACTTTGCTTTAGGATTAAAAGGGTAAGAACCAGCTGTTAGGATGAATGTCCTTGAAATGCCAAAATAAGGCAGCACTTGTTCTGGAGCATAATACACCAGATTCCCTAGTCCCTCAGACTTTTTTTTTTTTTTTTTTTGGGCCATTTTACGGTTTTATTAAACAAAACGTGCACACGAGCTGTCTATTCATTTTCTTCGCTGCGCAGCCTGGTGTTGGGATTGGTGACTCTGATGGCCAGCTGGGCTGCTCTCTCTACAATGGCTTTGCAGTTCCTGGAGGAGGCGTTGTGCACAATCTCAGCACAGTAAGGCTTGTTGCACGTCAGCAGCACTTCAAACTCCTTGATGTTGTGGACCAGGAACTTCTGGAAGCCGCTGGGCAGCATGTGCTTTGTTTTCTTGTTGCTCCCATAACCAATGTTGGGCATCAAGATCTGGCCCTTGAATCTCCTGCGCACTGTTGTCAATGCCTCTGGGTTTCCGCCAGTTCCACTTAATTTTGACATATTGGTCTGACTGGTGCTGGATGAACTTCTTGGTCCTCTTTTTGACCATCTTGGGCTTCACGAGGGGTCTGAGGGCAGCCATGATGCCGAGTAAGAGATGGTGGCCACCTCCGTAGGCAGCGTCGAGGACCTCAGACTTTTTCTTATAGCACATAATTCATTCTCTACTATATTTTTTGCTTACCCATGGCCAGATACTTAACGCAAGAGAGGGGAGAGCAAATTAGGAGTTTCACGGACAGACCTTCAATGAACCCTGCTTTCCTGCCTCACTTGTCAGTCTACAGCTCTGACAGGGGGGCTGTGACCTCCACTCCTGCAGCTCCCTCTTTGCAAGTTCCTAGCTACAGCCTTTCCCACTCTGCATCTCCAGGCGATGCTCTCACCTGCTTTCACCTTGCTCAAACCTGCAATAATGGCCTCTCCCACTTGCTTCACCACTGATTTACACTTCAGCCTTTTTTTGAACATGCTGCCGAGTTGACCTTCTTAACCAACCAACTGTGCACATGATTTTATATGTTGTAACATTCTGTGTATATACTGTTTTGAGCCCTGTTTTCACTTCACTTGACTCTTTTGATTAGTCAACCTAACTGAGCAACAAACTTAAGTTAGAGCATGACAGAGTCCCTGAAAAATTGAGTCTACTTTTAATTCCAATAAAAATCATTTTAGAAGACTTCCCATCATTAGTTTTCCTTCGATTTGTTGTTTGTTTATTTTTGCCATGCCATGCAGCGGGATCCTAGTTCCCTGACCGTTGATAGAACCCAGGCCCCGGCAGTGAAAGGACCAAGTCCTAACCATTGGGCCACCAAAAAATTCCCCAATTTGTGTTTTTAATTACTGGTTTACACTGAACATAGCTGGCTTCAAATTTCATTACCAAACACCAACTTCCTCATGCAATGGTTTCTTCTTAGGTTGAGTGTTTGGGGCTCTGTGTAAAGAGTATCTTTTGGTTCCCCATCATCTCCATGAATGTGGAGACAACGTCTGGTTGAGTTTGCGTGGCTGTATGCACTAAAAAGATTATCTGGTGGGTACAGCTCCATTCTGTGTTTTCTAACTTCTGCCGAGAGCTCTGACTGAATGTTTTTCATCAGTGGTCATATTCATGACCTAAATGCAGAAGTATATAAATTTTAGTATATATACAAATCACGTGTGCTCCTTTTGGAAACTGCAGGCTCCTGGATTTTACTGCTAGATATTCTGATATAGTAAACTGAGGATAAACTTGGTAATATGCAGTTTCAACACACACACTCCAAGCAGTTCTGATGTATATGGTCATTAGACTACACTCTGAGAATCATACCTTGGTCATCTGATGTCTAGTAAAGAAAGTCTGGCAGTGAGTTTTTCCATCTTGATTATTCATAGGGTTTCTCTCCCATGGGTTTTCTCATGTTGAATAAGGGATGTACTACAACTGAAAGCTTTTCCACACTCATTACATTCATAGGGTTTCTCTCCAGTATGGATTCTCTGATGCCTAGTAAGTTGACACCGCTGGCTAAAGGCCTTTTCACAATGATTACATTCATAGGGTTTTTCCCCAGTGTGTGTTCTCTCGTGTTTTGTAAGGGTTGATCGATCATTGAAGGCTTTCCCACAGTCAATGCATTCATAGGGCTTTTCTCCAGTATGTGTTCTCTTATGTTCAATAAGGCGGGACCTCTGACTGAAGGCTTTAGCACACATGTTACACTGATAGGGTTTCTCTCCAATGTGTATTCTCTGATGCACAATGAGGGGAGACCTCTGGCTGAAAGCTTTTCCACAATGACTGCACTCATAAGGTTTCTCTCCAGTATGTGTTCGCTGATGCACAACAAGCTGAGATCGCTGCCGAAAAGCTTTCCCACAGTCATTACACTCATACGGTTTCTCTCCAGAATGAATTCTCTGATGTGAAAGAAGGTGAGAGCTCCCAGTGAAGCCTTTTCCACACTGATTACATTCAAACGGTTTCTCTCCAGTATGAGTTCTCTGATGTTCAATAAGGTGAGAGCTCCCAGTGAAGGCTTTGTCACACTGATTGCATTTATATGGCTTCTCTCCAGTGTGAATTCGCAGATGCCTAATAAGCTGAGTGCTTCGAATGAAAGATTTTCCACACTGGTTACATTCATAGGGTTTCTCTCCAGTGTGAGTCCTTTTATGTGCAACAAAGTCAGAGCTTTGACTGAAGGACTTTCCACAATGAGCACACTCATAAGGTTTCTCTCCAGTATGAATTCTTTGATGAACAGTAAGGTTAGAGTTCCACCTGAAAGATTTTCCACATTCATGACATTTATATGGTTTTTCTCCAGTGTGAGTTCGTTGATGCCTAATAAGTTTGGAACTCTGGGTGAAGGATTTCCCACACTGGTTGCATTCATAGGGCTTTTCTCCAGTGTGAGTTCTCTGGTGTACAACCAGGTCATAGCTCTGGCTGAAAGACTTCCCACACCGAGTACATTCATATGGCTTTTCTCCTGTGTGTGTTCTCTTGTGTACAACAAGCTTAGAGCAACAGCTGAAAGATTTTGCACACTGGTTACATGCATATGACTTCTTTCCAGTCTGAATGATGTCACAGTCAGGAAAAGATGAGGCCACGTGGAAGGCACCACAGTCCTCCTCACATCTGAATGGTGCCTCTCCAGGATCACTTATTTCGGTTTGTACAAGGCATTCATCACACTCGTACTGACTTTCTCCAAAATTCATTGGCTTGTGTTCATTCAGAGACATGCTACGATTAATGCTGTTTCCGTCGTCCTTACTGTCATTGCCATTCTCTGCTGAAAAAATTCTATTAAGAAAATGAAGGGAGGTACCACAGTTTAAAGAGTCACTACTGACAGTATAATCATAAGGTTTTTTATTTCCCGTTTCAACATTTGCAATTTTATTCAAGTAAGTGCTCTGACAGAAGGCTCTAGCACTTTGATGATCTTCACAGGACTTCAGATCAGCCCAGTTTTTCTGATGATTAATGAAAACCGAGTTCTGTTTCAACCTTTTAACCTGTGAGTTGAGCTTATGGAAATGTGTCCTTGTGGGTAATGTCGGAGGTAGAAGGCTTAGACTCAGATAACTACCCCCTTGAGCAAAATGTCTCTCTGAGGTAAGTACTGTTTGACTCAGAGAGTCCTCCTGGTGCTTCCCTAGCTGGTCCCTCCAATGCTGCACTTCTCCTAATGACACCAACCAGGGGCCCTCCTCCTGTACACAGTGTTTCATTTCCATGTGGTGAGATGGCTCTTCCACAGCAATACCCTCTTCAGAAGCTGATTCTTTATTTTCCAGTGTAGTCTTCCAGTCTGAAAGAAATCCAAATTGCCTGAATTACTGGAGAAGCATTAGGAGGGGAGAGTGGGATGAAGGAGACCAGCAAGTATGAGAGGTATCTCTGGGTTTGTTTCTAATCCATGGACTGTAATTTCATGCAGGGTGTGAAAGGAAGGGATGGCTCAGCAAAGAGGAAATCAGTGGTAAAATACAAAAAAGCAAGCAAAGGTAATGAAGAGATGACTCAGGAGGACTGGTCCCCAAAGAGGGAGCAGAGGAATAAAATAAGCAGGGAAGGGTGAAGCTTAAAGGAGAAATTCACACAAAAAATTTGGGTCTGAAGGTATAAAGCCCTCAATCACCACAACAGATACCTACATTCTCTTTGCTGGGACCTGTCAACATGATACCTTATTTGGAAAAAGGATCTTTACAGATGTGTTAAGGATTTGAGATGGGGAGATTATCTGGATGGACCCCAAATGTTATCACAAGTGTCCTTATATGAGGGAGGCAGAAGCAGATTTGATACACACAGAAAGCATTCTGAACACAGAGCAAAGAGATCTGAAGGTGTTGGCCTTAAAGACTAAAGTGATGTGTGCACAGACCAAGGAATCCCACAGCCACCAGAGCCTGGAAGAGACAAGGAATGGATTCCCTACTGGAGCCTCTGGAGGGAGCATGGCCCTGCTTCACCTTGATTTTAACTCAATGATACTGATTTTGGACTTGTAGCCTCCAGAACTGTAGGAGAATCAATTTATGTTGTTTTAAGCCACCAAGTTGGTAATCTGTAATAGCAGTCACAGGAAACAGGATCTTAACATGTGCCTCAACCTTATGATCCACAATCTTAGTCTATCCATTTCCTGGTGCTGGATCTTGAAACGAGATCCCAAATACCAACACTAATTTAATATTCTTTTTTTTTTTTTTGCAGTACGTGGGCCTCTCACCACTGTGGCCTCTCCCGTTGCGGAGCACAGGCTCCGGATGTGCAGGCTCAGTGGCCACAGCTCACGGGCCTAGCCGTTCCGCGGCATGTGGGATCTTCCCTGACCAGGGCACGAACCCGTGTCCCCTGCATCGGCAGGCGGACTCTCAACCACTGCACCACCAGGGAAGCCCTAATTTAATATTCTTAATGCACCGTTTCTACCATCACTTCAGGCTGCCCACAGAGAAATAAAAGTCCCTTTAACCACTCCAGAATTGATGTCACAGACTCCCCAGAAAAGTGCTGTGGCCCCTGAAGCAGGGTGCTTGGCCAGACTGGGCCACAAGTGGACTCCACCAGCTGGCGACTTCTGAGGCTCGATTTCCTTGGCAGTAAGCCAGGAATACAAATGCTTAGCTAACAAGGGTTACTTCGAGGCATAAACGAATCAGCATGTGAGCCTCACACAGTGTCTGGCACACGGTGCACTGCTATACATGGTACTGTTGATGTCGTCACCCTTATTATGGTTCTAAAGGGGATTCCTCAGCCTGTTGAAGATACTGGGCCTTTAACAAAGAGTGCCACAGGCTCCCAGCTCAGGATCCTTGCCTGCGTCCTCCAGGATTCCCTTTTTACTTGTCATTTTGTCCACATACTGTCCTTTTCAGTCAGGTAGCCACCCACATCCAGTAATATCAAGGCCTTTGCCCAGGGTCCCATGCTTCTCTCCCTATGCCTGCCAAGGAGATAAGTATCCTCCATTTGGCAACGTATGACCTACACTCTCTGGCTATCCTTTGACTTCCAGGAGGACGTTTCCCTTCTGCCCAACAAAGACCTTCTTTCCCTCATGGGGAAGGTCCTTATCTATGCCCAACCTCTCCCACGACCAGCACTGTTCTCCTTCCCAAGACACTGCTGTGTTCCTTTGGGGTGTTGACTTGGAATCTCTGATGATGAGAACTTTTCAAATGAAACAACAGCCCCATGAAGGGGAGTGAAAGGGTATTTGGAGGAGAAAAGGAAAGAAATCTTTGAGTGGCTAAGATATGTCCAAGATGTGCCTGGCTGTTGGAAACTGGGCAAAGGAGGTTAAAATTCTACAGTAGCATCTGCACCAAGATCTTGAAATGAGGAAGACAGATTGTGTGGGTCAGCAAGAAAGTAACGTCTATGACAGAAGAGAAGAAAGACACTGCTGGTAAACTAAATTCAGAATGATGTCATTTGAGAACCAAGGGTAAGTAAAAGTAGGTAAGAGTTCAGAAGTAAGAAATAACAGAAGCTGCAGGCAAGAGAGTAACAGGGTAAAAAGGCGCAGGAATACATGAGATAAATTAAACGCCTCCAGGCTAGGGCAAGGTGGTATAAAGGACAAACATGTTGCTTATTGCTAAATGAAAGAAGCCACTCAGCAAAGAACACGTACTGCATGATTCCAACTATAGGATATTCTGGAAAAGGTAAAACTACAGAGACAGTAAAATAATCAGTGGTTACCAGGCGTTAGGGTGGAGGGAGGGTGAATAGGTGGAGCACAGAGGATTTTTAGGGCAGTGGAGCTACTCTGTACGATACTATAGTGGTGCATATATAACATTATGTATTTGTCCAAACCCACAGAACGTACAACACCACAGTGAACCTAATGTAAACTGTTGATCTCTGTTGATAATAATTTATCAATATAAGTTCATCGACTGTAACAAATGTGCCAAAGAATGCAAGACATTAATAATAGGGGAAACTGTGTGGGGTGGGGTGGTATATGGAACTCTGTACCTTCTGTAAGCATGAAACTGCTCTAAAAAATAAAGTCTATCAATGGGGACTTTCCTGGTGGTCCAGTGGCTAAGACTCCGTGCTCCCAATGCAGGGGGCTGGGGTTTGATCCCTGGTCAGGGAACTAGATCCCATATGCCACAACTAAGAGTTCTCATGCCGTGACTAAAGATCCTACATGCCGCACTAAGACCCAGCACAGCTAAATAAATAAATAAATAAGAAAATAAAGTCTATGAATTAAAACAAAACAACAAAAGATCAGAAGCAGCCCAATTAGTCAGTATGATGAACATGTTCTAAAATAGATTGTGGTGATGGATACACATACTGCGAATATACTAAGAGGCTTTGCATACTTTAAATGGGTGAACTGTATGGTATGTAAACTGTATTTTGATACAGCTCTAAAAGAAAAAAAGAAAAAAAAAGATAATTCTAATTAGGCTGACACACAGGGTAGGAGGTGGGCCTATGGGATGAGGGGAGGTGGGAAAGGAGGTCCAGGAAGATTTAGTAGGAATCCTTCTGGAAGGCTTGGACGCACAAGTTTTTACCACACTTTGGAATCATTTTGAAGACATGGGAACGTCCAACATGGAGGATGGCCGATCACCCAAATGGCAGAGCAAAGACCAGCCTGAAGGGGAGGGCTGAGGAGCTTCCACCCTGGGTAGAAGTCAGGATGAGAGGATGGAGGAAAAGAGGGGGCATGAGGATATGGGAATGAGATGCGGCAGCAGAGGGGTGAAGACCAGAGGAAGACGGGGACAGAAATGAACCCATGTGTGAGACATGTCCTGAAGACAGCAACAAGTGTTCTCTGTGGGTGGGCTGGGCACAGAGACAGGCTGATGTGGATGAGAACATAGCTGCCTTGTTGGACACGAGGAGGCAGCAGAGAACACCTGAGCAAACTCCCCCAAAATGGCCTCCCTGCTCCTTGGACCTTAACCATTGGGCCGCTGGCCTGTTCTCACCTCGGGGAGGTCCCGGCTCCACCCTCCATGGGTCCTCCCCTTGCTCCAGTCGGGCGATCACATCCGGTTTTGAAAGCAGAAGCCCTGGTCAACGGAGGAAAAACAGAGGGCTTGGTCTTCTGCTTGGTGACAGGCCCAGCCCTCGCCCCTGGGGTCAGACGTGAATGGACTAGGAGGGCCCCCGCATCCTCCCGAGGAGATTTCCCACTCCCTGAACGACAAGCCACAGATCTGCTCTGGAGATGGAGTAAGCGGCAATACCAGGACCCAAATCTCAAAGGGACCCACTTCCAGCACGTTTTGGCCCAGCCTGGGCACACCCTTGAGTTGAGCCGCACTCTGGGTCCTGCGAAGGGCAGTGCCTGCCTTACCCAGGGAGACCAGGTGACTGCAGGTCTCCAGAGTCACCTCACGGTACAGCATCCTCTGGGCCAGGTCCAGCTGTCCCCACTCCTCCCATGTGAAGGTCACAGCCACGTCCTTGAAGCTCACAGGTGGCTGAAACATCACTGGTGTTACCATGGGATCCTGCTTTCTCGACGAGGAGGTTGGGGGGACAGGACAGTACAGGGGAGGGAGAACCCCTTGCTCAGATCAGACCCAGACTCAGGCCCATGGCCTTTTCATTTCTGCCTGGGTATCTCATCTACCACTGGTCACACCAGTGATCCCGATTTTCTGTTTTGGGAAACAACGGGGACCCCTCTTGGAGATCCCCGTCCCCAGCCTCTCTACAAAATCACAGATTGGAAGCCAGTCAAAGAGGATGCTCTAAATCAGGGTCAGCACACAGTGGCCCATGGGACAAATCAGGGCTGTGGTGTGTTTTTAGAAGGCCAATGCCATGAGCTGAATTGTTTCCCCATGAATCCGCATGTTGAAGTCCTACCCCACAATGTGACTTATCTGGAGACAGGGCCTTTACGGAATTAATGCTAATGGAGGTCATAGGGCAGGGCTCTAATGTGATGGGACTGGTGTCCTTACAAGAGGAGGAGGAGAAACCAGAGGCCTCTTTCTCTCCCTACTATGTGGAGACATACAGAAGGCACTATCTGAAAGCCAGAAAGAGTCCTCACCAGAAACCAACCCTGCTAGCACCCTGATCTTGGACTTCCAGCCTCCAGAACTGTGAGAAAACAAATGGCTGTTGTCCAAGCCACCCAGCGGGTGGTATTGTGTTACAGCAGCCCAAGTAGACCAAGTTGGCCTCTCTGCTTCACGACTTGCTAGCTGGACACCTGGACGTGTCCCTGAACTTCTCGGCATGAGCTGCCCTGATGCGACTATGAAGACAGCCTCCTGCACCGGGGAGTCTCACAGGACATGAGTGCAACTGACCCCTGGCACCCAGGAAGCACAGGCAAGTGTATGATGCTGGGACCCTGAAGGAGGTCAGGGACCCGCCCCCACCCGCCGTGTGCTGCACCGTGAGCCATCTAAGGGTGACTGTGGCTCTTTATGGGGACACTCTCAGCTGCCCTCCTGAGTGGTCTCAGTGAGGATCAATGGGCCCAGAGTGCCTGCATGTTTATGGAGGCTCAGCTCTGCCTGCCCTCAAGGGCCCACTGAGCAAAAACCACAAATAAAAAGTCTGAGGCAGAGACCTGGCCCAGGGAACCAGGTTTGTGGAGTTCCTGGCTTGTTCACGCAGGGAGCCTGTAGACTTCACCCCAACGCATAGGGCAGCATTACAGAACTCTCGTGTGTGCTGGCCTGAGGAGTTGGGTGCTATCCTTGGACACATTTTACAGCCAAGGAGACTAAGGCAATGAAAGCGCAGGTCCCCAACTCACCTGAGACAGGATCTGCTGAGGATATGCCTCCATTTCCTCCTCATACCTGGAGAAGCTGTCCTGAAGAGGGCAGAGGTCCTCAGAAGGCAGGGCTGGGGTCGGGGGAACAATTAGGGATTCAGCCCCACCTAAGTATGTCCACACTCCTGAGTCCATTCCCATCTCCAAAGGAGAGGGTGGCCAATGCCAGCTGAGGACCATCCCTTGGGGAGTGAGGGGCAGAGAGGCGGGGCTCTGATCACGTGTTCTCCCTGTTCAAGGCTCTGAGGTCAGCTGAGGTGGCCGAGCCAGCTTTCCAGTTGTGGAGAGGGCCAGTCTGCCTGGGTCCGGGCCTGGGCTACCCCAGGCTCAAGGTAAATGCCTTGAGGCACGTGCTGCGGTGTCTGAACCATGAGCCCAAAGATACACAGCAGTCCTTCAACACTCAAATAAAGGAGGGACCAGTATTTCCTCTTATTTCAAGATACTAAAGAGGGAGAAGTGGAGGAATTGTACGATTTTTTAATCGTACAATTAAAAAATATCCCAATGAAACATCAGCTGGTTTCTAAAAACGGAGGTGGGGTATGGGGACAAGGAGGATATGAAAATCACCAGGAGGACAGGTAAGGGCACTCTGAGAGGTAGGTATCATCCTTCTGGAGTTGCTGGGTGCTGCCCCACTGCCCGTGGGCCACACCTATTATCCCCTGCTTTGCTTAACACTGTCATTACTTCCCATACTCTGCCCATCTAGTATCTTGGCTGTAGTCACGTGACAGTCCCACTGAGACTGCCAGGCAAAAATCCTCCCGAATCTTGCCCCAAACCCTTCCCTATGTTTGACTCCCTCTCACCCTGCCTGTACCAAAAGCACACCCACGCCATGCACACACACAGATGTTCACCACACCTAAGAAGGCCGCTGAAGACTCTATATGATGCTACCTTGTTCTGACATTCCCATCCAGCCACGGGCAATCTCCTACTACCCGTGTCCATTTCCACCCTCTGATCCTCTTCTTCCTAGTCTGGAGACACCCTAGGGTGAGGGCTGGGAACACCTCCCGTCCGCAGCCAGACTGCCTGCTTTCGAAGTCCTAGTTCCACCACATGCCTCTGTAGGACTCTGAACAGGCCTCCTTAACCTCTCTGAGCCTCATCTGTAGACATCCGGGAGAAGAGCACCTGCCTTGTGGTGCTGCTGTGATGATTATGTGAGCTGCATTTATAATTGCTTAACATTGTGCTGACACACAGTAGGGGCACAGCAGATTTAATTATATTGGTTATAGCTGGACATAAAACTCCCCTTCTTTTCCTCATGCTGGACCCAGGAGGGGGCTGGTCTGGCAGGGGTCCCTCTTTCTAGAGGCCTCTCTTTCTCCTTCCTTTTCTAGTTTCCTCTTTCCCTGCCTGTGAGGGGGTGGGGTTTCAAGGGCTGCCCCAGGCTTTATGTCCAGCCTAGACCTCCCTCCCAAGTTCCCTGTCACTGCCATTCCCTCCTCCACATCCAGCCATGTCTCTAAAGACTTGATGAAATAAAATTCATATTTTATGGCAAGACAAGAAAAATTTAAACATAAACTTTTTCTCTGCTTGTTTGGGTCTCTTCCCTCCCATTTAGTGTGTATCCTGTATCTGCATTAACCCTATCTCCTTAGGAGACAAAGTTCCTTCTTTGTAAGGGGTCACAGTGACCCACTACTGGCTTTGTACTACAGCTCTGGATTATATAAACTGTCAACTCATCATTTGATATACGACCCTTTGTCTCAAAAAGGTATATAACTGTGCTTTGATCTCTAGGGTGGAACAGTCCTCAGAGCTTTCTGAAAGACTATTTCCTGAGTTATAATCCTCAGGTTCACTTGAATAAAATTCAAGTTCCATTTCTCGGCTTCCCTGGTGGCCCAGTGGTTAAGAATCCACCTGCCAATGCAGCGGACACCGGTTCAAGCCCTGGTCCGGGAAGATCCCACATGCTGTGGAGCAACTAAGCCCGTGTGTGCTCCACAACTACCGAACCTGCGCTCTAGAGCCTGCAAACCACAACTACTGAGACTGCGTGCCACAACTACTGAAGCATGCACCTAGAGCCTGTGCTCTGCAACAAGAAAAGCCATCCCAGTGAGAAGCCCACACACCACAACGAAGAGTGGCCCCCGCTCGCTGCAACTAGAGTATGCCCGTGCACAGCAACGAACACCCAGTGCAGCCAAAAATAAATAAATAAATAATTTTTTTTTAAAGTTCCGTTTCTTTCTTAGATCAACTATGGATTAACTCTATCATTGACAAGACTCCTGGACTCAACACAGCTGAGAGTGACCACAGTTCCTCATCTCTTGCACTGTGGCCTTCATCCTGGCTCCTCACTAGACATGGAAAGTCAGAGTCCTCCTCATTCTTTCTACTCCCTTGGCACTATCCCTTGCACTGAGTTATCCACCGCCTGATGCTTCTACTTACTGAGGCGCTGTAATCCAAACCCCAGCCCTCACGCACAACGGAATTTGTGTCCCTGCTCTCCACACCACTATACAGCCCCCTCTCACACCGAGCCCTTAACTTGGGGCATCATCAAACACAACCAACACAGGCCAACACCCTTGTCCGCAGTTTGCCTGATGCCATTTGCTCTGCCAGGACTGCCCCTAATTCTTTGTTCATCTGGACAACATACGCTTTCTCTTCAAGTTAAATTAACAGTCCACGTACCAGTGTAAGAAAACGTGTCCACGTTCTGGGGCTGGGGCGACCTCGCGGGTACAGCTGACCCCCCACGCGGGCTGCCGGGCCAGGCTCACCTGCGCTCGCGGGTAATGGCGGCACTTCCGGTGGGTGGCGGAAGTGCGCGCGCTCGGCGCAACGAACTACAAGTCCCAGAAGGCCGCGGGCTGGCGGCCGTTTTTCTCGCTTCAGTAGCAGTTTTTCCAGCTGCTGCTGCGGCCGTTGCTCCGGGCGGAGGCGGCGGCGGCATCGGCAGCGGCAGCGTCGAGGCCTTTGGTGTCTGGGCGTCGGCGACCCAACTTTTTATCTCTTACGACAGCTCGGGTTGTGGCTGAGAATGTTGCTCCCTTTAGCTCTGCCCCTCGGCCCCGAATTAATGGACGACTCTGATTCTCCTCATGGGCGTCTGCGACACAGGTCGAGGGCGCGACGTTCGTGTCTGAACCGTGCACGGCTTCGTGCTTTCCTCGTGGGCCTTTGCAACGGCCAGACCTGCCGTGGAAGTAAAGGGAGACCACCTGATGAGGACCACAGAAGACGTTTTTTCAGAGCCCGCTAGAGCAGGGGAGTCCACCACAGTCTTTGCGTTTGGCAAAGGCTCAAAGGCCGGCACAGGAGAGGGAAAGCTTGACAGCAACAAACAGAAATGGCCTCAGGTGTGTCCTGAGTGTGGAGTATGGAAGTTGGAGGCCGGCTAACTAGTAGTGGGTCATCCTATGTGATTGCTCGGGGGAGCTTATCTGGCTTTCTCTGGTGGGTCGTAAGTGGGACAGGGGCAAAAAATAGAGATTGTGGGTCAAAGAGTTCTGTTATATGTGGTCTGGCCATTGTTTGTGGGGCTAAGACCCACAGACCTGGTAACCTGCCCTGGCTTTTCAAGGAGGGAGAGACCACAGGAAACCTTCCCAGGCCTGCCTTCTGGTGGGAACCACTCTGGCTCTAATTGAACCTCAGGCATCGTTAAGCTCCTGGATTGTGCTCTTGTGTCTGGGTTGCTCCTGTGACCAGTCTTCCTTGCCTTGACTCTCCTGGAGTTGACCTTCTTGGTTGCTTTACCTAAGGCCATTGCTTCTTATTTGCACACTTCATACTTGCTCATGTGACTCTGCAATTTGTATGTTCTTCCAGAATGTCTGGAACCTAACTTCCCAAAGGAGAGTCTTGATGGAGTGGTCTCATACCTCTTGCCCTGTGATTGAATTAGTCAAGGGCATTCTGGCCAAGGAGAAATGACAAGTCTGCTGGGGGCTTCTGGGGCAGTTTCCCTCTCTCTTAAAAATGGACATAAGACACTAGTGTGTCCACTTATATTGCCTCTGGACAGTGTTGTCTGCATGTAATGTATAGAAAAGTACCGCCATGCCAGCACCGTGAGGAAACCAGCCCAAGAGGCAAAGTCAACATGCTGAGAATGGCAGAGCAGAAAGATGGAAAGAAACAGAATAAGTAATGGGATCCTCCCGGAGTCACTGAATCAATATTGCCTATGCCCACCTTGGGGCTTTTCATTATGGTAAAATAGACGACCTTGTTTGTTTTTATTACAGAAAATTACAAACATACAAGAGTAAAGAGAATAGTATGATGAAACCCCGTGCTTCCTCTGTGCAGTACTCAGCTGCATTTACTGTCAGCATTCTGCTTTTTAAATTTAATCTATCCCTACCTGCTCTCAGCCACCGCTGGATGATTTTGCGGCAAATCCCAGACACATCATCTCACGCATAAATGCCTAAGAACATATCTCTAAAAGATAATGATTTTTTCCAGAATAGACAGATCCATAGAGAAAGTAAATTAGTGGTTACCTAGAGCTGGAGGAGTTTTAGAGGCGATGTGAGTGACTGCTAAATGGATATCTGTGTCTTTTGGGGGTGATGAAAATGTTCTAAAATTATAAAACTCTTGAGTATATTAAAAACCATTGAATTACACAGTTTAAGTGGGTGAATTGTACAGTTTAAGTGGGTGAATTTTATGTGAATGATGTCTCAATAAAGCTGTTAATAATTAGTACATAAGGTTACCAATAACTATCAGAAGAAAGATAGTACACCTGAAACTAACACAACATTGTAAATCAACTATACTCCAAAAATTTTTTTTAATAAATAAATAAAATGTTAAAAAAAGGTCTAATGATGGCACAACTTCCTGGGATGTCTGAGCGATTAAAAAAAAAAGATATCATGGGAAAAAATGAGTTTAAATAGATAACTACAAAATCATTAACACACCTAAAAATACTAGCAATAATTCCTTAATGTCAAATATCCAGTGTTTACCCCAAATTGTGTCGTCTTAAAAATTTTTTGTTTATTCAAATTGAGATCTGAAAAAGGTTCACGCCTTGCATTTGGTTAATGTGTGCTTAAGTCTTGTAGTTTATGGATTTCCTCCACAAATGCTTTTTCATTTCCATTTATTTGTTGAAACCAGGTAAATTTTTCCTGTAAATTTTTACTACATTTTGGATTTTGGTAATGGTATCCTTATGGTGTCATTTCTCTTTCCCTTGTTTTTCCTGTAAACTGGTAGTTGGATCTAGAGGCTTAATTAGATTCAAATTTGTATGTATATTTGACAGTCTTTCATAGGCGTTGCACGTTTCCTTTTGCATCATATCAGAAGGCACATGATATCTGGCGCGCTTCTTTGATGTTTATTTTGATCATTCAGGTGTTGACCGCCTGATCCGTCTATTACAAAGTTCTCCAACATTTTTCACAGAATGGGTTCTAGCAGTCGTTGATGATCGTTGCCTTACACCCATTATTTCATTAGGAGTTACAAAATAGTGGTTTTCTAATTATATCATTCTTTCTACGTCTACTTGCTGGAATTCTTCCATAAGGAAAAATTTTCCCTTACCAACTTTTTTGGTTTCCCTAATGTTGTAGTTATCTTATGACAGGGCCGAAAGCAAGCTCATCACACGAGATGAATTGTGCCGAAGCACAGCAGTAGAGGGCTGCCGCTCGCTCAGGCAAAACAGTGCCGTCTGTCTTGTTGTGGTAGCTTTTATTAAAGCATTATCTATGTTTACATTTTAAGACGTATTTTTTTTAACATTCCAGAAATGCCAAAGCAGCAACATATATTTTTATTGATTATACAAGCAATAATGGGCTTTCTTGAAAACATGCCGTGCTTCGTCCTTGAGCAAAAGCAGCACAAGGACATTGCCTTGTGTTCCCACAATTCTGATTATACTGAAGTAGCACAAGAACATTTCCTTGTGTTCCCACCATTCTGATTATACTGAGGACATCTTATGGATCAGCGCCCGAAGCACTCAATGCTTATTCGCAGGCCCCCGGTTTGCCGGGGTGGGGGTGGGCTCAAAGCATTCAAGACTGTTTACAGTTCTGGCTTATTCGCATGCCCCCGGTTTGCCGGGGGTGGGGGTGGGGGGTTGCTCAAAGCAATCAGGACTGCTTGAAGTTCTGGCTTATTCGCCAGCCCCCAGTTTGCTGGGGGGGGGGGGTGCTCATGGGTCGCGTCTCCTTTCCATGTTCTCAGTTATTCCACTACATTTCCCCCTTTTTGTTTTGCAGCTTGTGCAGCATCAAGGAGAACACGGCAGCTTGTTGCGATGTTGCGTGGCGGGTAGCTTTCACTCGTCGTCGGACTACAATTAAACATATGATTATTATTATTATGAGCATTAGCAATCCTGCAGTAGAACCAAATAAAGCATGTAATTTAGACATGGGATTTAGATTATTAAGTCCTTGAATAATTCTAGTCCATACTTCTTGTGAATTAAGTCGTTGTAATCTCTTCTGAAAAGTTTGTTGAATTTTCCCTTGTAAATTCACAATTTCTTCTGTCAATTTTTGTGATGTAATAAATGCTTTTTTATTTTTGCCCAGGGGAATGCAGACTGATTATATGGAACCGAAGTGACACAAAAGGCACTTTGATTCCAGTCACAACGTAGCTTCATTTGTCTTTGTAAATTTACAAGTTGGTCCCCCAACATAACCACAGCTTGTTGTAAACCTGCTATTTCCGAATGTATTTCCGAATCAATTTGTCGTTGAGAGGACCAAAGCATTTCAGAGTTTTTATGCCAATCAGTTATATAATCAACGGTCTGAATAGATTGTTCTAAAGCAACTCCAGCTACTGCAGCAGTAGCTGTTATGGCTATAATACCCATGACAGCTGCAATCAACATTCCTACAAATCTTTTACTTCTTTTTAATGCATCAGCTAAATATTGCAAAACAGCCATAGGAGGAGATTCTTGCCATTCCCTTCCAAGATTGACAGGAAGCCAAAGACCTGTCCGAGCTCGTAAGATATACAAACTTTCAGTAGATATGTTAAAAGATATACTAGAGTTAATGCAGGTATACAGAGAGCAATTTTTACACATTATAATACCTTGAGTCTCATTCCATACAGCTGGTTCCTTTAACAATATATAAGGTAATTTTACACAACTACGAGTATACCGAGTAACATTTTTATGAAAAGTCAAACTATGATTTCCAGATTTGTTAACCATATGTCCTACCCAGGCATTAATCTTTTTTAAAGCTGTCATAAGCTTCCATAAATCATTTTGGATAGGATATCCACTTAAATGAGGACCAGGAGGAGAAAACCCTCCTGCATGTCATACTATGGTATCATTAATAGTATTGCTATAAATAGTATTATCCTCTCTATGTTAGTGTAAATTCTTCAGACCCCTTTTTCCTCGGGCGGAGCCAAAAGGGCTCCAATCAATGACGCTTCCCCAAGAAGTATTAACAAGAAACCGAGCCATTTCTCCTCGGCACGAGTCCAATGGACCCAATCCGATAATCGATCCACAAGAGGCACCTGGCACGGAGGCAAGAAAGGTGCGGAAACATTCTCATTAAGAGTGGAATTAGAACTTTTAAAATTATAAGCACTCAAAAGATATAACCCATGATATCTGTTTTCATTTTTGACAACATTTAACCATGCCTGATAATTCATTTTAAGGCAATGATCTCCCTTTCCCATACAAATATGAGGTCCATTAACACCCACCGTGTAATTTTCTATTATCCTTCCTTCTTCTTCCGGCTTTAAAGGGCCTCTATCATCAAAAGGACCAGGCAACCATCCAGACTCATTTACATATACAAGAATTGGGGCATCCCACCAGGGAACACCCATATTAAGAGGAGGGTTAGGAATATAAGTCCAATAAGTATGGTTAGTACAATTTATCTCATTGGCTTATATGCTTATTATCTGTGCAGACAACACTGCCAACATAGCCACAAAAAGATTGGTGCTAGTGAGGGGTTTACCCTGTGAAATGACAAGATTTTTAGCAGTGCCTGCAAACTTTTTCATTTGCCCCCAGGTCAATGGAGACGCCCTCTTTGTTTGATCCAATGGCACACGGAATACTCTCTTGCTCAAATCCATCTCCGCAAATCCCCTCTTCATTCCCATCACATCAAAGCTACGCTTAGTTGCCATCCCGAAGCTTTATCTTTTTAGCCGGCACCCAATAGGATTCAGCTCCTGCAGAAACAAAAGCATATCCCCGGCCCCAACGAAGAACCTCGGCAGGTTTCCAAGTGTTAGTATTTTCATCTAATATAAAAACAGGCTGTCTAAGTTCTTGTGTTCATTGGACTTATTTTTGTCCAATGTCTGTCAGCTGCACTAAAATCATCTTCTCCATGATTCAAAAAATTAAGAGTGAATAAAGCAATATGTATTCTTTTCCTAGGACTTTGTACCTCATCTTCCCCTTTTTGTTTTATAAGTATTTTTTTCAAAGTGCGGTTTTGTCGTTCAATAACCGCTTGTCCCGTACTGTTTTTTGGGATACCTGTAATATGTTGTATATTATGTGTTGTAAAAAAAAGTCTGACATTTTTGAGAGTGATATGCAGAAGCATTATCGGTTTTTATGTTGTCGGGAATTCCCACAACAGCAAAAGCTTTTAATAAATGAGTTATTACAGCATCAGCTTTTTTAGAAGATAATGGAGTTGCCCATGAAAGATGAGAGTAGGTATATACAGAATGATGAATATATTTTAACTTTCCAAAACCAGGATATTGAGTTACATCCATTTGCCAGATAGCATTAGCAGATAAGCCTTTAGGGTTAACTCCAATATTCAAACAAGGTTGATTAATGGCAGCGCATTGCGGGCATGTACGGAGAATAGTTTTTGCTTGTTTCCATGTAAGATTAAATTTATTTTTCAATCCTCTGGCATTAGTATGATATCTGTGATGTTCTGCTGTAGCTAACTCTACGGTACCCACTAAAGTATCAATAAAATCATTTCCATCTACCAATGGGCCGGGTAAATGAGTATGAGCACGAATATGAGTAATATAAAGTGGTGCAGTACGTAGTCTAATTATATGTTGTATTTGCAAAAATAAAGAGTGCAGTTCTGATCCATCATTTGGGATAAAAGCGGTCTCAATATTTTTAACTGTAAATTCCACATGCTGAGAGTCTGTAATTATATTAAGAGCAATTGGATAATCTTGTAACAATAGTATTACAGCAAATAGTTCTGCTTTTTGAACTGAAACATATGGAGATTGTAACACATTTTGATCATGATTGTTAGCATATCCTGTTCTTCCCATTTTATTGGCATCAGTAAAAAAGGTTGGTCCTATAACAGGATTTGATTGAACTATTTTTGTCAAAATTTAATTAGTCTTTTTCAAAAATTGTAAACATTTATCAGAAGGATAGAGATTATATATTTTGCCTATATAATGAGCACAGGCAATTTGCCAGTTATCCTCGATTTGAACCTTTATTTATGGCAGTTGCAAGTAAATTGGCATGATAAGTAGGAGATCCAATATCATGGCAAACTTTTATATACTCCTCGAGTGGAGCGTTTACAGCCCGTAAAGGTCGCAATGCCTTCTGGCATTCAGGATTTGCACTCTCAAAGGCCAAAGATTGTAATAATAAATCTTGCGCCTCTATTTGTGCTACAGCTCTTTGAATGGCTGCACGCAGTCTAGACAAGAAATCAGTGTAAGGCTCACCAGGCCCTTGCATTAACTTAGTAAAAGATTGTGCTGTTTTTTGAGGGGGTTCCATTCGTAACTATGTTCGTAAACAACACATACGTATTTGAATGATTCGTAAATCATCAAATTGAGCTTGAGCTTGTAGATTACTAAATGCGCCTGCTCCTATTAATTTATCTAAAAGTGGCCCTGGAGGATTGCGGGCCGCATTAGTCTTTGCCATGTTTTTAGCTTCCTCTTTTTACCAAGTCTTAAACTGTATATATTGTCCAGGTTTAAGAACAGTTTTGGCAATCGCTTCCCAATCATGAGGAATTAATATGCTTTCTGTAGCATATCCAGACAAAAGTCCTTAAATATAATTAGAATGTATCCCATACGCATTAATGGCTTCTTTTAGCATTTAAAAAATTTTTATATCATGACGGTTATACTCAACATTTACATATCCATTCTGAAATTGATCATTAGCAGGCATAGCTTGTCTAACAATAGGGAAAGCAAAAAATGATTCAGAATATTGCTTTTTTTCCTTATTCATCTCTTCTTCCAATAAAAGTTTGTTAGATTCAGGTTTTAGAGGAAAGCGAAACTGACGAGAGGCTCCAACAGGATAAGTTGTTAATTCTAAAGGAGGAGCTGAAGGAATAGTAGGACATGGCTCATTGTTTTTATTTTTTTTCAATTTAACCATCAAATTTTTTAACTTTGAAAGTATATCAGAAATCTCATTCTGTTGAGAAAGTGGCATCTCATTTTGTTTGCTAGCTTGCTCCCGATCTTTATCATCATCAGAAAAAGCCCCTTCATCACTGGAACCTGAAAAATCCTCTCCTGTCTCAGACACAAGGGGAGGAGGAGGCGGAGGAAGGTCCTCTATAGGAGACTCACGAAACAGAGTACGAAAAGCAGCAGAATGATCGGGAGCAGAATTCGGACGCTGAGGGCGCGCCCCATTTTTATTTTCAGTTTTAGATTGTAATGGTTCCAGGGCAAGGGAAATTAATTTACAAAGAGACCAAACACGGACAGATATAGGGTCTCTATGCTGATGAGCTGTTCTTAAGGCTCGTATAACTTGTTTCCAAACTTTTAAATTCAACTGGTTATGACCAGTAGGTTGAAACCAGTAACAATGTTTACGAACCAGCGCAAACAATTCATCAAAAGATTCTGGTTTCACTTTTACTCCTGAACTCCGTAATAACTGTTTCAGGAGTCTAATGTATTGAAATTCTACTGAATGGGAATTCCCCATTACAGTTAATCTACTGATCCCGAAGGTTTCGCTTACTCTTGAGCGGACCAAATTCCCCTTCGGTCCCGCGATCACGCGATCACTTACCTTCAGGTCCCTGTTCGGGCGCCACCTAAGATGTACAGGAGAGAGAGGACAAATGCTTCATTCTTTCCCTTTGCTTTGAAAAAACTGAGACGTGTTAGCATCCTTCAAAGGTGGCCAGTGAGTGTGTTTTATATACTTGGATTTTAAACATATTCTCTGTGTTTTAACCTATTTCAGTGAACAATTTGATGCTTCAATTAACCAAACTTTGGCCAAGATCAGCTCCTTCAGTCTGTCTCCTGTGTCCTTTTGACATGACCTCAGTAGCCTTTGATAGCTTATTTACTTTCCTGTCTGAGAAGATGTTACAGGCTCATTCTGTAAATTTCCAGTACCAGCCTTGGAATTGGCCATTTTGCTGAGGAACCCTGGTTCTGTTTAATGGGAAATGTGTTTTAGAGACCATAATCTGGGTACTAGTAGTATTCATTGCTACTATGGTAATTATTGTTAAAAACCTCTTCAGTGGACATTTAAAAATTGGGATATATATATATATATTTAAGAGAAACATTTTAGATTTATCCTGATATTTCTATATCAAATTTAGTGTGACAGGGCTTTAATTATTTATTTTATGCTTTGATTTTTTTTTTTCAAGCTGAAAATCTTGGTTCCTAATTACATCAGCAGAATTACTTAGTTGCTTTGTGTTTCAAATTACCTCCAATCTTATTACTGACAGTTCAAGAGTTATTTGCAGTTCTTTTTGTCCTTAAGATCTATCTCTAAGGTGAAATTGCTGTGTTTTTAAGTTAATGGAAATAATTATTCATGTGATAAGCTTTTCACTGAACACTTTCAATTTTTAGAGATCACTTAAAACTTAAGTAATTTCTAATTATGCAAAGCACTCTCATGGTTCCAAAATGAAAACTACAAAAGCAAAATTACACTTAGAGAAGCCTAGCCTCTTTGGCTGCTCCTCCCTCTATCCCTGCCCTCTCCCACTGGTAATCATTTATATTAATTTTGGATTATCCTTCCATTTAAAAAAGTATCTAAGCAAATACATTCTGCACGTGTATCCCACACTCTTCCTTGGGTAAAATATTCCATACCATACATAGTGCTCTGATGTACTTCGTTGCTTATACCTAATGATTTGGCGGGCGATCACTCTCTGCCAGCTGCTAGGGCACCATTGTGTTGCAGGACCACAGTTCCTTCTACCAGCCCCCTACTGATGACATGTAAGCTGTACTGAGTGTTTTACTATTACAAAGCGTGCTGCAATGGATACTCCTGTGCCTACGTCATTTTGCATTTTTGGCAGTGTGTATTTGGAATAGATCTCTAGAAGTGGGATTACCGGGTCAAGGATAAATGTGTTTTTAATTTTGCCCAATTCCTGTCCTTTGAGGTTATACGTTTTGCATCCCGCTAACAATGTATGGTAGGACGTGTTCCCCACCGTCTCATCAGCTGGCTATGGCACCAAACTTTTGAATCTTTGCCAATCTGATAGGTAAAAAATCGTATTCCAATACAGTTCTAATTTGTGTGTCTCTAATGAGTGAGAATTTCTCTAATTATGAGCATCTTTTAATACGTTTAAGAACTATTACATTTCTTGTTCTGCGAACTGTTCATATTTTAGCGTTTTTTTTTTTTGTTGTTGGTCTTTTACTCTAGCTTTGGAAGTTCCTTATTAGCAATATTAACCTTGCAAATTGCAATTTTCCACAGTTTGTAATCTTTTTATGTTGCTAATGGTGTTGTTGTTTCTTTTTCATGCAAACGGTTATTTTTACACCATCAAATTTATCAGTATTTTCCTTTATTGCTTCGGGATTTTGATTCATGGGTAGGAAATAGTCTCAAGTTTTGCGAACATTCACCCATGTTTCTCCTAGTACTTGTATAGCTTCATATTTTACATTTAAATCTTTGATCCACTCAGAATTCATCCTAGTGCAAGGTGTGAGGAATGAATTTCATTTTATCTTTTGCCACAGGTAGACTAAGTAGTTTAGCAAAATTGTCTAGTCTTTCCTCACTGTTTGAGGTGCTCCTTTTATCATACACTAACTTTCCATGTGTAATTGAGTCTACTTCTGGATTTTCTTTTCTGTTGAATATGTCTATCTACTCATGTGCCAATACTACAACTTTAAATAGATGCTTCATAATACAGTTTACTATCTAGTAGTGCTGGTCTTCCCTCATTGCCTTTGTTTTTCAGGGTGTTTCTGGTTTTTCTCTATTATTATTTAGTGCTTATAAATTGTCAAGTGTTGAAAGAGGAGCTAGTAATAATAGTAATAACAACAGTAATAGATTAAGGACTTACTGACTACCAGCCTGGTAAAGCACACATGTGTATTGACTCAGTTCTTTTAGCAACCGTATAAGATAGCCTCTATATGAACTTCCCCTTGGAACAGATAGGAAAGCTGAGGCACAGAGAGGTTAAGTAACTAACTCGAAAGGCACAGCTGGTAAGACACAAAGCCCAGATTTGAACCAAGGCCATCTTGCTGCAGAGCTTGTGTTTTTTGTTTGTTTGTTTGTTTGTCTGTTTTCAAATATCTGCCGGTTTTAGACCAGACTGACTTGGAAATCCTAGATTCCCTCAACTCCTGGTTTGGTCTAAGCCATGTCTCCTCTTCTCTGGAAGATCAATTTCCTCATTGTTACTGGGGGAGCCCTCAAAGTTGGGGTGTAAAAGCTGAGTGTTGGTGCCACTGGCAGGAACCACTCTGTCTCACATGGATGAGGGAATATTGCAGGCAGAAGAAGCCCAGCACCCTACCCAGGACCAGACGGAACACTGCTGACTAGCTCACCTTCGATCAGCTGGACCCCCGCAGGCTTGGGTGTGCTCCTAGTTCCAGGAACAAAACATTGCCCCATTGGGCAGCCCCTCACAAAACTCCAGGGGGCGCCACTCCCACGCACTGCTCACACATCCCTTTCCTTCCCATTTTGTGGGCTTTTAGCTTTCCAAACCAGCTTTTCTTTCTCTTGGTGTCATGAAAGGAAAGGAATGCCTGCCTTTGGCTGTTCTCAGAGAGAAGACAGCAGGGATATTCTCTGCCACTAGAGATGCAGCAGCTGCAGAGCAGAGATTGACCATATGTCATTACACTAAAAACTGTTGTTTAACAGTTTTCTTCAAGAATGAGTTCTCTGATGTCCAGCAAGGGGAGAGCACCATCTGAAAGCCTTTCTGCACTGATTACATTCATAAGGTTTCCTTCACTATGAATTCTTTGGTGTTCCATAAGTCAGATGGTCTGCTGAAGGCTTTTTCGCAGTACATTCAAGTTTTTTGTTTTTTTAAAAAATTTATTTTATTTATTATTTCTTTTTGGCTGTGTTGGGTCTTCGTTGCTGTGCACGGGCTTTTTCTCTAGTTGCAGTGAGTGGGAGCTACTCTTCGTTGGGGTGTGCAGGCTTCTCATTGCAGTGGTTTCTCTTGTTGTGGAGCACAGGCTTCAGTAGTTGCGGCTCATGGGCTCTAGAGCACAGGCTCAGTAGTTGTGGCGCACGGTCTTAGTTGCTCTGTGGCATGTGGGATCTTCCCAGACCAGGGCTCAGACCTGTGTCCCCTGCATTGACAGGCAGATTCTACACCACTGTGACACCAGGGAAGCCCCTATTTTAAAAAATTTTAAAATATTTATTTACTTGGCTGTGTTGGGTCTTAGTTGCAGCACACCAGATCTTTGTTGCCGGGAGCAGGCTTCTCTCTAGTTGTGGCACTCAAGCTCTAGAGAGCGCAGGCTCAGTAGTTGCAGTGTGCAGGCTTAGCTGCCCCCAGGCATGTGGGATCTTAATTCCCCAACCAGGAACTGAACCTGTGTCCCCTGCATTGGAAGGTGGATTCTTAACCACTGCACCACCAGGGAAGTCCCTCATGGTTTTTCACCCTTATGAATTTTCTGATTCACTATAAGATAAAAGCTCTGTCTGAAGATTTCCCACATTGATTACATTTATACGGATTCTCTCCAGTATGGATTCTTTGATGTCCAATATGGTGACAATTCCGGTGGAAAGACTTTTCACACTTATGGCATTCATGAGATTCCTCTCCAGTGTGAGTTCTCGGAAGAGTAACAAAGTGAGAACTCCAACTGAAGCATTTCCTGCACTGATTACATTCCTAAGGCTTCTTTCTTTTCAATGTGAGTTCTTTGATGTGAAATAAAGCCAGACCTCTGAAGGAAACACTTCCTATATTAACTACATTCATAAGGCTTCTCTCCATTATTCTTTTTTAAAAATATTTATTTATTTATTTATTTTTGGCTGCATTGTGTCTTTGTTGCTGCACGCAGGCTCTCTCTAGTTGCAGTGAGCAGGGGCTACTCTTCGTTGCAGCGTGCGGGCTTCTCATTGAGGTGGCTTCTCTTCTTGCAGAGCACGGGCTCTAGGTGCGCGGGCTTCAGTATTTCTGGCACTCAGGCTCAGTAGTTGTGTCTCACGGGCTCTATAGAGAGCAGGCTTGGTAGTTGTGGCGCACAGGCTTAGTTGCTCTGCAGCATGTGAGATCTTCCCAGACCAGCACTCGAACCCATGTCCCCTGCATTGGCAGGCGGATTCTTAACCACTGTGCCACTAGGTAAGTCCCTGCATTATTCTTTCTTTGATACACATTAAAATCAAGGATGTGACTGAAAAACTTCCCACATCAAATACAACAGAACAGTTTTTCTTCAGTGTGAGTTTTCTGATGCCTAATTAGTTAAGACCTCCTGCTGAAAGCTCTCCCACATACACATTCATGGAGTCTCTCTCTAGTACGAATTATGTAATGTCAACAAGTTGGGAGCACCAGGTGAAAGACTTCCCACGTTGATTACATTATACAGTTTTTCTTAGGCACGAGTCCTTTAATGTGCAACCAGGTGAGAACTCCACTTAATAGATTTACCACAGTGGGCTTCCCTGGTGCGCAGTGGTTAAGTATCCACTGGTTGGCTTTCATTAAGTTCCAGCTCCACAGGAACCATAATGGTGGCTGTTTCTATGTTCTGTGATCTAGGAATCTGAGGCAGCGGAAAGCCACATCTTACTTTGTGAATGGGACCCTTCTCCACTTTCTCCAGCTTTCAGCTGACTCATTCTCCCAGTTACCTCCCAGTTACTATCCTCATCCATTTCTACAAGTTCAGCTGCCTCTGCCCCAGAGGATACATGTGCACCCTTTTCCACCAGACAAAAGTCTAAGTCCCAGGATCACCAAAAAGTCTGAGCAGCCTACTCTTCCAGACTGTTGGAATTTCCTATGCAATCTCCATGTTTCTGTGAGAACAGAGAAGCATTCCACACAATTCCAAGCCCCTAGTTCCTTGCGGTTTGCCAACCCTAGGCACAGTGCCTGTCCCCTCTCCCTTTCCCAGATCCAGTGCTTCCTGGAGGGATAGACCATCCCTTTGGGTACAGTATCCATTGGTGGAAACTTTCAAATCATGTACACCCCCTGCTATTACTGCAGAAGCAAATTACCACAAACCCAGTGGCTTGAACAATACAGATTTATTATTTTACCCTCTGGAGATCAGAAGTCTATCACTGGGCTAAAATCAAGGTGTTGCCAGTACTGCATTTCTTCTGAAGGCGCTAGGGAATGAATCCATTTCCCTGCCTTTTCCAGCTTCTAGAGGCCCCTCACATTCCTTTGTTTATGGTCCTGCGTCACTCAAATCTCTGCTTCTGTCACCATATCTTCTTTTCTTACTCAGATCCTCCTGTCTCCCTCCTGTAACAACCCTTGTGATGACACTGGGTCCGCTGGGATGATCCAGGATTATCTCCGTTTCAAAATCCTAATGTAATCACATCTGTAAAGTCGCTTTGGCCACGTGAGGTACCATATTCACAGGTTCCAGGGATTAGCAGTGAACATCTTTGGGGGCCATCATTCTGCCACTCACAACCCTCCACCCAGGATATTCAGACACATCCTGGGCCCTGACCACAGATTTATGACTGTAATGCTGGGTGGTACAAATGTGAATTACCTGCGGTTGGGGAAAGATTAGGAAGCACCAGTTTATTTATTTATTTGGCTGTGCCAGGTCTTAGTCGCCGCACGCAGGATCTTCGTTGTGGCATGGGGGGATCTTTTAGTTGTGGCATGCGAACTCTTAGTTGCAGCATGCATGTGGGATCTCGTTCCCTGACCAAGGATCGAACCCAGGCCCCCTGCATTGGGAGTGTGAAGTCTTAACCACTGGACCACCAGGGAAGTCGCATGTATATTCAAATCCTGCATCATTTCATCCTACGCTAAGGAAAGTGGAAACTCTTCCATTCACCTCGGAGGTGAGTTTCTCTGACCTTCTGAAGAAGTCAGCTTATGATATTAAGTTATCCATATAGCCTTATATCTTTCCTAACTCAGCATTTATTACCTTCAGGTTTCTTTTAGTGAGAGTGGTGAGTACAGAGGCTCCTGCCATGAGACGAGGGCATTGCTGGCCCTCCTGGTGACATCATCCACCATTCCCTTGGTTGATCATCCTCCAGCTCATCATCCAGGCTCCTCATATAATCCTGACAGATGTCCATTCATCTGAAGGAGGTTCGTGCAACCACCTGCCCTGCCACCCGCTGATCATGCTCCCAGAGCACTTCCTTCACCTGCCTCGGCCCCCACTCCCCTTATCTACCCCAGCACAACTTCCCAGGTCTACCCAGGGCCCACCCCTTTTGTTTTAACATTGCTTCTTTTAATCAAGTCATTAGTGAAAAAACATTTAATCAAATAAGTGGGAAAAAACACACAGAGATCCTACCACAGAAATATATAGTTTATTTATCTAGGTTCTCTTTCAATCCTTGTCCATATGCATAAATACTTTACCACAAATATAATATCAGTGCACAGACTTTTTGGTACCTGGCTTTTTAAACAGATTATAAGCATTTTCAGGTTTCACTAATATCACTTTTAATAACCAACGAACAAACAAATTAAAATGGCAAATCAACTGAGCAAAAAATTAAATGTTTTTCCAACTGATGTATTCATTAGCGATACTCCCCACTGCTTTTCTTACTGACTTAGGTGCAGGGCGGTCTCCCTGGTCATCCTTTGGTCTTGAGAACTTCATCACTCAAGGCTTTCCACATTCAGTCCGGAATCTCAACCAGGCTCGCTCATGTGACACTGCAGGATCAGGCTGCAAAGGCGATGTCTCTTCACCTGGCTTGAGGGCTACGAGGTAGGCTGTTTCTTCTTGCATTTCACCCCGCTGTGCGTTTTCTGATGCCCTATCAGGTGCGAGCTCTGGGTGAAGGCCTTTCCGCACTTGTTACAGGTGTAGGGGCGCTCGCCGGTGTGAGTCCTCTGATGCCTGATGAGATGGGAGCTCTGGCGGAAGGCTTTGCCACAGTCCTGACATGGGTAGGGCTTGGCCCCGGTGTGAGTCCGCAGGTGCTGGGAGATGGCCGAGCGGTCGTTGAAAGTCCTTCCACACTCGTGACACTCAAAGGGTCTCTCCCCAGTGTGAACCCTCTGATGCTGCGTGAGGGAGGAGCTCTGCACGAACGCCTTCCCGCAGTCCGGACACACGTAGGGCTTCTCTCCCGTGTGGATCTTTTTATGCACGGAGAAGTACCTGGGGTTCCGGAAGGTTTTCCCACATTCGCTGCATCGGCACACCTGGCTCCCTTTGTGAATTCGCGTAAACGTGATCTGCTGAGTGCCCCGGGGTAAGGTTCTCCCACAGCTCCCGCTCTCCTGGTCCTTTCCCCTGCTGCAACTCTTCTGATGAAGTTTTACACAGGGGTTGTGTGTCGTCTTTTTGACCCTGGGGTCACGCTTGCGCAAGCGTTTTCTAGGAATGGCCTTCTGAAGGGAGATGTGGCTTGTGTCGGGACCTGTGCTTGCCTGGGGTTTGGGGCTTTCACCGGGTGGCTTCTGAGGGAGGGTTTTTTCCTGAGTGAGCACTACTGGTTTCAACGCTGTGTCCAAGACCTCCGGGGCCCCAGCCTGCAAGGTGTCTCCGGAGGTAGAGGGCTGGGTGTCATCCCTCGAGAATTCCTCCACTTTCAGGTGGCAGGCTGGCTCTTCCTCGGGTGTGTTGGGGTTTGGAGTTAACTGTTTGCTTTCCAGAGTAGTCTCCCACCCTGAGAGAAACACAAAGGTACAGACACTGTAAACAGAAAGTGCTAAAACGGGTCGACAGTACGACATAATTAAATGTCCAGAAGCTGTGTTTTCCAAGTACAGTCATGCACCCTGGGGAGGGAGACTGAAAGCAGTGAAGCAGCAAAGAGCGGCACACCGAGCTTGGGCAAGGGCTGCGGGCGTCTCCCAGCTCTGAGTCCCTGTTCTCATTCACCCTCAGGGTGGACAGCAAATCGGTCCTTCACTGGACCTGAGGCTGCCTCTGTTCTTACGAGCCCCATCCCTCCCAATGTAGTGTCAGCTAGAGGCCCTGGACGGTGCAGGGGACTCGAGGGCATGTCCAGGGCCCAGAGAGGGTGTAAGCCCTGACTCAGAGCCCCCATGGCATCCCAGTCCCGGAAGCGTGGAGGGCCTTACCCACAGAGACCAGGTGTCCAAAGGTCTCCAGCATCACGTCGTGGTACTCGGTCCTCTGTGTCAGGTCCAGCAGCCCCCACTCCTCCCTGCTGAAGTCCACAGCCACATCCAGGAAGGTCACTGGTTCCTGCAATGTCACACACCTTGTATTTCAGCAGGAGGGTCAGGGAGTCCTTGCTGGGGACAGAAGAGAGGCTGGCGGGGACATTCCGACAGAGCTCACTGTGCTGGGATGCCCCAGCTTTGAAGGTTTGCTTGGAAACACTGACTGGGGCCTGTAAAACGTCCAATGGGTCTGCTCTCACAAAACCAGAGTCTGGGGCCCAGGCTGGAGGAAGAGCCCTACCTCACAAGGAACTACAGAGTGCCACAAACAAACCGCCTCTACCCTTTCCCCATGACTTCCCACCGGAGACCACCCCTCGGGCCAGTCTTGCACCTCCCTGGGCATACCCCATTCTGGAACAGCCCCTCCCCATGGGGACAGGGGTTGCCTGGGGCTGGGGTGGCTGCCTGGGCCGCACCGTGATGAGTCCTTTCCGAGGAGCTGACCAGCACTCCGGGAGGAAGAGGCTTCCCACCGCCCTCTGTCTGGATCCGGGAGGCATTTTGCCCAAAAGGGGCAGAGCCTGCTTGAGAAGGAAGAGGCTGGAGCCCCTGAATACAGTTGTGCCTGAAGCCTGCACCAGACCACTCATTACACGAGAGCTGATAAATTCACTCCTATGCTCAAGCCAGATGTAAGCCCCGACCAAGATCACACAGACACCATCACTGGCTGCTCTCTAAGCCTCAACAGGCAGCAAGACAGGGCCAGTCCTATTTCGTCTACACCCCAGCTCTGATGATTTTGATGCAAATCCCAGGCTTTGTTTCAGTTATAAACACCCAGCTCTGCGTTTCTGAAGGATGAAGCCTCTTTTGTTCTAACTGGGATCCAGCCTTGATCTGGACGCCTGGGCCCGAGGCTGCGAACGCTTGGCCCCTCCCCACTCTTCCCTCCAGATTTCCCGGCTCCTGGTCACTGTGCCCTGTCGTGGTCTCCAATGACACCACAGTCGCAGGAGGGCAGGCCTGCCCTTCACACTCAGCACTCTGAAAGGCCTGCCTGTGGGAGGCCTGCAGGGGATGCTGGGACCAGAGAAGGAAAGGGTGACACTCCCCACTCACCTCAGGCAGTGCCTTCACCAGCCTGGTGGCCATGTCCTCCTCCTGCTGAGCTGTGGTCTGGAGAGAGCCGGTGGGGCCCTGGGTGGGCAGTGCTGGGAAGAGACGGCAGCGCAGGGTTAGGTGGGGCAAGGACAGCCCACGTCTATCTCCGGGACCCATAACTTATCGTGCCCCTCATTCTTCTCTCAAAGCCTGTGTCCAAATCCCCATGTGTGTGACCACAGGGCACCACTGTCCCCACTGCGGGTCCCATCCACTCCCCTCCAAGGACTGTTCCGGACCCAGTCCCTCCCCTGAAGTAGCTGCCTCACCTCCACGCTCACCTCAGCAGCTGGCCTCACACCTTCTCCTCAGAGACAAAGACCCCATTTCCGGCCTCCACGCCCTCCACCCCTTCATCCTTCCTTCCTGCTACACCACGGAGTGGGGAACTTCCCCTGGCCCCAGGACCAGACTCATTCCCCCAAACCCATCTTGATGCAAATTTTACCAAGTTTCTTCCACCTCAGAAAACAGCTCTGCCTGGCTTTATGGCCCCTCTTGACCATGGCTCTTCGATGTCTGACTTTCTTTATGTGTCCTCACATGGTCCTTGGGCTTCTATAATGATGACGCCACCCCACTATCAAGGAGGACACACGATGTGACCCAGGCTGGCCCAGCAGGCCGTTGCTTCCTCCTGGCCAAAATGACTGGATCAGGGATGAACATGGGCCCCCCAGCCAGCCAATCAGAGCCAAAGGGGCATCTGTTGGAACATTTAGGAAAGAGAAATTCCATCCTGGGAGCCCCTACATGGAAACAGTGCCTTTGAGTGAAGCCATCAGAGGCCAGCAGAAGTATGATATAGCAGAGAGGACGAGTCCTGAAGATGAGTGGAGCTGCTGGGTCTAGCCATGCCTGAAGCTGGATCACCCTTGGACTTTTTCAATATATTGTCCTTCTCCCTTGGGCCACTCTGTGTAAGGCTTGTGGCAGTCATGCCCAAGAGGTTCAATGGACATGCTGACCACAAACGCAGGACTCATAGGGTTCCCTGGAAGGCCTCTTTTGTTGTCCCCTGTAACACTAATTGGTTTCATTCACCCCCAAGGTGTGAAACGGACTCACTGCCTTTCATCTCAGTGAGCTCAACAACTGCCTCCCTGGCACCTATATTAGTTTCCTGGTGCTGCTGTAACAAGCTGCCATGCCAGTGGCTCAAGATAACACAAATCTGCTGTCTTACAATTACGGAGATCAGAAGCCTGACACAGCCTCGAAGGGCTAAAATCAAAGTGTTCACAGGGCTGCATTCCTTCCGGAGGCTTCAGGGAGAACATACTCCTTGCTCCTTCCAGTTTTTAGAGGCTATGTAAAATACATTGCTCGTGACACTTTCGTTGTATCACCCCTGCCTCAGTTTTCACATCTCCTATTCTGACTCTGGCCCTCCTGCCTGCCTCTCATAAGGACCCTCTTGACATTGGGCCCATCCAAGTCATCCAGGATAATCCGTCCACCTCAAGATCCTTAACTTAATCACACATGGGAAATGACTTTTGCCATGTGAGGTTCAAGGGGTTCCAATGTGGATAACTTTGGGGCCCTCACCCTGCAGACAACAGCACCCCAGACTCGGTGCCTGTGGAAGAGACCACTCCCACTGCCACCTGCCCCTCTCCTTCCCCGCACCTGCTTCTCCAGGAAGCCCTCTTCTCTGAATCCCACCATCCAGCCTCAGATTCCCCCCTCCTCCTCAAGCATCAAAATCAATCAGTCAATCACGCATTCACTCAAGAAACATCTTCCAGGTACCCATCACAGACACAGAGAGCAGGGTCTGCGCTCCACAGAACTCAGCTTGAAGGACATCAAGCCTCACGGAGGCTGGCTCCCAAATACGTCCCGAACCTGTGCCGTCCCCCTGGCCCACCACCACCGTTACCCTCTCTACCCCACACCGTCAAACACACGTTCATTTGTCAGACTCCCATCTTTCTTGCTAGACTGGAGGCTTGTTGAGCTCGTAAGTCCATGAGTCCTGTCTATCTCAGTCACCATTTTATCCACAGCCTCCACTGAGTGTATGATGTTAGAAGGCACACCAGGGGACTTCTCTGGTGGCGCAGTGGTTTAAGACTCCGCGCTCCCAATGCAGGGGGCCCGGGTTCGATCCCTGGTCAGGGAACTAGATCCCACATTCATGCCACGGCTAAGAGTTCGCATGCTGTCACTAAGGAGCCCGCCTGCCACAACTAAGGAGCCCGCGAGCCGCAATTAAGGAGACAACCTGCCGCAACTAAGGCCCAGTGTAACCAAATAGTAAAATAAATAAATAAATATTAAAAAAAAAAAAAAAAGAGAAGGCGTACCAGAAATACAACACCTGTGTGACTGATATTGATATAGCAGGGATCCCAGAGGGATGAAAATGAAGCACATTATCTGCTGGCTTCCATCAGAAATGTGTGGAGGGCTCATTAAAGAACGCAGTGCCAGGCCTCACCCAAGGGTTTCAGCAGCTCTGACGTGGGGCCTGAGACCTTCCATTTCCACAAAAGGGTCCAGAGAGGAAGCCATTCTCAGAGCCTTGGCCCAGGGGTAGTGACAGGCACGTCAGCAAGCAAGTATCTAAAGCTCTGACTCATGAACTGGGGTTGGGGGGGGGGGAAGCAGATGTCCTTGGTGTAGATGGAGTGGGCACCAGCCTTCCCCTACCCCTCCCAGGAAGCCTGGGGTTCCTTCGCCCCCACCCTCCAAGATGCCTTCACAGGAACTGCTGTCTCCCCAGTCTTCCACTGCACTCACCTTCCTCCTCAGAGATCCAGGTCACATCCTCCACCAGGACTACTGCCTCCTGGCAGTCCACTGGGTGCTGCGACTCCACCCACATCCGGAGCTTCCCGGGCAGCGCGCCCAGGAACTGCTCCAGCACCAGCAACTCCAACATCTGCTCCCTGGAGTGAACCTCGGGCCGCAGCCACTGGCGGCACAGCTCACGCAGCCGGGCCAGGGCTTCTCGGGGCCCTGCCACCTCCTCAAAGCGGAATCCCCGGAACCTCTGGCGAGCGGTCTCAGGGTCAGTTGGATGCTTATCCAGATGTTGAGTGGGCTCCCTGAGGATGTCTGGGCTCAGGCCCTCATCTTCAGCATAGAGGGCGCGGATCTGGGCATTCCGGGGAAGAGCCACCTCCTCGTTCAGTGTGAGGATTTCAACAACCTCGATCTTCATCAGGGGATTCCCAGCAGGAAAAGGATGGAACTGAGGGTCCAACTGAGCCTCAGGACACTCTGTAAGTCAAAAGCAGAGCAAGACAGATGGCCAAAAAATGCATGAAAAGGTGAGCAACATCGTTAACCACCAGGAAAATGCAAGTCAAAACCACTGTGAAATACAATTTCATACTCTCTAGGATAGCTATTATCAAAGATGGGTGGTAACAACTGTTAGTGAGGATGTGGAAAAATTGGAACCCTTGTGCGCTGTTAGTAGGAATACAGACTGCTACACTACTTTGCAAAACAGTCTGGCAGCTCCTCAAAAAGTTAAACACAGAGTTATATCATGATCCAGGAGTTTCAATCAAAGAGAATTGAAACCATGTGTCGACACAAAAACTTGTACAAGAATGTTCACAGCAGCATTATTCATGATTGCCAAAAAGGGAAAACAACTCAAATGTCCATCAAATGATAAATGGACAAACAAAATATGGTCTAGCTATACAGCATGGATGAATCTTGACTACATTATGCTAAGTGAAAGAAGCCAGACACAAAAGGCCCCATACTGTATAATTCCATTTATATGAAATGCCCAATATAGGCAAATATACAGAGACAGAAAGCAGATGAGTGGTTTCCAGATGGGGGAACTGAAGGGCTTTGGGGTGATGGCTAAGGGATACAGGGTTTCTTCTTTGGGATGCAGAAACTGTTTTGAAGTTAGATCATACTTATGGTTGCACAGCCTTGTGAACATAGTAAAAACCACTAAATTGTATACTTTCAAAGGGTGAACATTATGGTATATAAATTATATCTCAACATAGAAGGAAAAAAAAAGACCAAGAGATAACAAGAATTGTTATGCTGTATATGCCTGCAGCCATGAGAGGAATAGAACCCGATCCCACCTCCATGGGGGCCAAGAACAAGGATGTCTGGGAAAGGCAGGGACACTGGATCTTGTCATAGAGTCCACAGAGCATTCGCTGAACAGAACTCCAGGATGGTCCTGAAATGCTAAGGGAAGCTCTCTATAATTCCAAGAAGAAATGCTAATTCTAAATGACTTAGAGGTTTAAAAAAATAAATTAAAAAAAGTAAATAACACAGACTATGATTTATTTTTGGTTAGATTTCTGTTTTATAGAGTTTTCTTTTTGACCCCAAGCCAATAATCTCCAATCAGAATCTTCTCCTTTTTTCCACTATGAATCTTCCCACTCCCAGCCTGCCTTAGTCTCTACCGAACATAAGGGACGGTGGCTGACCACCTTGCTAGGGTGGGCTCTGAGTAAGTAGCCTCTGCATGTCCTCCTCTGAGTGGTCTTTATTTCCACAACACTCACTTCCTAGCAATGTGGTAAATGATGAAATAAAACTGGAAGACACAGGTAGTGTTAAAACACAGGTCAAGAAAATTGTGAAAGATTCCCATGTAAGCATTAAAAAAATTAATACACTGGTTTTAGGGGGATTATGACAACATAGAAATGTTCCTGTCACATGAAGTAAAAAGCAGAACAGGAAATTACTATTGAATGAGTCCCCCTAAAACCAATTCCCCTGCCGAGTTTATGATTAACCTCTGTTATCCAAAACTTTATCCCCTTTCTTGTCCCTGCTGATCTCAATCCTGTGCTAACTGAACATCAATCAACCAGTGTCAGATGACCAATACTGCTGTGATTGACAACATCATTAAAGTACAAATTCAAGTTATCTCTTCACGGTAATATGAGCTAACAGATCCTGGAACCATGGACCACCTAGCCAGAGAATCCTAAACCAGAGACATGATGACTTCTGAAACCACGATTAAGTAATGTCACAAAACGATGATTAACCCTAGACTCTCAGTTCTTCCTTTAAAACACCCCTAACTCAAAGACCAAGTTGGAGTGGATCTGAGACTTGTCTCCACGCAATAAACTCTTAGTTTGCTGCAAACTCCTGCTGTCAGAATTTGGCTTTCTATCCCTGGAGCACAGGAGCAACTTTGCTCACACTACTGTGGGAGTAATTACAATTGCGTTAGAAAAAAAAAAAAAGACTCAGGAAGCGATTAGGAGCAGCGGCTCCCTGCATACGCTGCCTCTGTGCTTTTCCTCGCCGTCTGCGGCCTCCCAAGCACCTGCCACATCGTCCACCGGGCGCACTTATCAGACAGCGTGGGCTGCCGGGGAGCTGGCTTTAGCTGAGTCCGCGGAGCGCGCCCGGCCCCTCCTCCAAAGGGTGAAGCGGTAAAAAGCCCATGCCCCACCCACCCCGACCCTGAAGCCTCACTCGCTCCTCTCAGAGCTCCAGGAGCGCGGGGCCGCGGCTTCCGGCCTGGACGGAAGTGCGTCAGGCACCCGCCTCACTACAATTCCCAGGAGCCTCCACGCCGCGGACTTCCGGCCCCGCCATGTTGAGGGTTTGGGTTAGCCTGAGGCCCTTGGCAGGATGGTGGCTGCTCGGCCAGTGGTGGGGCTTTCGCCTCTGGCCTCCACTCGCGTTCTCTCCCGGCCTCCCCGGCGACGGTGGACGCGTCCTGGGGCGACGCCGACGCAGCCTCCACACACACCTATCCGAGCTGCAGGTCTTCCCCGTTGGGTGACGCGGGGTGAGGGGAGCGCGGCCGCTTTCCCCGAGAGCAACGACCACCCGGATTCCCCACCCACTTTCCTCCCCCGCCCCCACATTCTTCCCCTGTCTCCTTACGGCTTTGTCTTCCCTTCTCGGAAATTCCTGACTGCACACTTCGGGTCGGCGGCGGCCTCCACGGACCTCACGGGCGTCGCCCGTTGCTGGCGCGCTATCCGAGTGAGTCAGCTCGGGGTCAGGAGTCGCCCAGTGCCGGGTGGGGCCGCCCCGCCACCCCAGACTGGCCTTGGGCGCTCCAGGGTTGAAAAACAGGTCCTGGGCCATACTGTGGCTTATCGGCCGCTGCCAGTCGCTTCTTTCCTACGTTTAAAGTGACTTTTTCCTTGATAAAAATCATGGCAGGCATTTGATCTCTCACTTCTAACCTCTTCCCCCCACTTCCTCCCAAATAAGGTTTTGAGTTAGTTTCATCGGGAGGCTTGCCCGCCCAATTCATATCTGCGTTATCTTGAGCATTTAGTTCCCTTCCTGTTCCTTAGGATTTCTGGAGGGTAATCCCCACCACCACCCGGTCATTCTTGATTTGAAAGCTTAGTTCACTTTTCTTTCACTTACAGCTCTTAACAGCTCTTAAGGCTTGGTTGGAATTTCTCTCTGAGGATAACTTGGGAGATAGGAGTTTATACCAGAATCTCAGCAACACTGGCCTGAGAAGCAGCCCCCACAAGGGGTGGGCGTGGGGCTCCCTAGCGGCTCCGTGTTGGGCCACAGGCACCATTTTGAGCAATAATCATGCATGACACTTAAGAACAAACTTAATTTTCCGTATTGCTTCATAGCTATTTAAGTTCTGAAATTTCCGTTTTGTATTCCTTGGTTAATCAGAGGAATTTTTATTTAATGCTTTTTCCTTTAAAAAAACCACGTTGGGTCCTTTTTATTCTACTTCATCCCCTCCATCCCCACCCCTTCTCCTTTAATCTTGATCATATATTTAGTTCCTCTTATCCTCGGGGGCACCAGGGTGTTTTCTTAGAATCTTGCATTGAATGCTCACTGAAAATGTTTACAGTTTTAAACTGTAGAGCCTTTCTGGGTTTGGATGTCAGGAACTCTGCCGATGTTTTTGGCGCTGAGATTCCAGTGTATTTGCCTTCCCCCTGCTGTAGCAGCCCTTCAGGCGGACACTGGTTCTGCAGTTGTCATAAAGCACCTACAGGGTGCTCTGCAGTATGTGAGATGGCCACAAGCCTCTAAACCCATGGGTAAATGTCATCCTAGGCACCTCAGTCCTCTAACCGTCTCATCTCTTGGACCACTCCCCAAAACCTGTAAGGTAATCCTTACGGCTGTCCGTTCCAGAAAAGTATTCGCCCCACTTGACAGCTGTGTTTACCAGCTAACAAGGCTGAAACTGGATCCCCACCTCACTGAGGCAGGGCTGACTGACTCACCCACTTTCCCACCTACCTGCCTGGGGCTGCATAAAATTATCCCTATCAGCTGCAGCTCCAAGTACTGGCTTTCAACCCACCAGCTGAATAACCCTGGGGGGAATTTGGGCAATTTAGTCCCCTCCCCTGCAACTCCCCTATCTAGCTAGGGGGCTATTACACAAATTCACTGAGCCTTTGGGCAAGGGGCTTAATTCTTCTGGGCCTCAGTTTCCCCTAAGTCCTAAGTGATTAGGGACCCAAAGCCAGTACTGCATGAACAATAGTAAAGGCTGATGGGAGCTGCTGTTTTCTTCTTCTAATTACCGTTTTCTACTCTCATGTTCTCTCTGCTGCTCCTTTCCAGGTAAGCTGTCTCCTTCATAGTGCCCACGTGCCCACTTTCCTAGGGAACGCGGACTGATTAACCAGGTACACTAGGGCTACCAGTCCACAAATATAATAGTAACTAATTACAATGATCTTTTACCAGCTTGTTGGGGGGCGGGGGCAGGGTCAGCTCCCCTCATCCCTGTTGCATACTCCCCTGTCCCTCTTCCTCCTTGTCCAGGATGCCCCCAGCTCTCACCCTTTCTCCTTTCCCCATCACTCTCTTCAGCTCTGCTGGGCACCCTGCTATATCGCCTTCTAAACGTGTCTCCCCACTGCACCACTAAGGCTGCTAACTGGGTCTCGTGCATTGGAAACCCCTAGGCCAGATCCAGAGGAGGATCTGCCAAAGCCACTTATGACGATCTTTACATCAGTCAAACTCTTTGAATCAGTAACAGTAGCTACCATTTCATGAAAGCCCCCCAGGACCTGGGCTTTTACACCACCACAGCCCCACTAAGCAATAGCGTCCAACCTTTACACAAAAGAAATCCAAGCTGGGAGAGGATAGGAACCTGCCCAAGGCCACACACTGGGGAAGGGAGCAGCTGGGATCCAAACCCTCTTCTTTTATGCCCCTTACACCAAAGAGGGCTTCACACAGCAACTATTCTTACTTTTCCTCAAACGTGCCCAAATGTGTCTTATCCAGAAGTCATTGCACTTGCCTGTCTGATAGTCTCTCCTAGCATCTCCACCTTGATCTCCTTCCCCATCCAGCTCTCAGCTCTGATGTCATCATCTCAGAGCTATCTTCCTGCCCAGTTCTAAACTAGTATTGCCTACCCATGCTTCCCCACTCCTTGATAGATACCCTATTGTTTCATTTTTCTTCATAGCACTGATTGCCACCTTAAAGTATCTGACTCACTAATTTCTCTCTCCACCTTCTCTAGAACAGCACTGCCCAGTGGAACTTTCTTTGGTGAAGGAAATGTTCTAGATCTGCAGTGTCCAACACAGTAGCCATTAGCTGCAGGTGACCAGTGAACATTTGAAAGATGGCCAGTGCGACTAAGGAACTGACTGGTAAGTTCATTTTAGTCGGTTTACATTTAATCAGCCACAAGTGCCAGTGGCTACTCTAGAATGAATGTAAGCCTAGTGAGACAGGGGGCCTTTCCACCCTGTTCATCGTGGTGACCCACCCCTATAACAGTACTTGGCATTTTGGCAGGTGCTCAAGCAGTATTTGTTGACACAACACAGCTACTAAGTGCCTTGGTGAACGGTTCACCAAGACATTTGGGCCTTTTAGCCTTATGTCTGGATTTACCCATATTTCAAATTTCAGGAAATCTCACTGGCACTGTGAGTGTCCCATCTGAAGTTACCATGGGAGGATGGCTGTTGCTACAAAGTTCCCATCTTTTACTTAGGAGCCTAAGCAGGCCATGGGGTAAGAGGACACTTGGTTTGCACCCCACCTGCTTCTTCCCAGACCAGCCAGGTCAGGGACTTGTATTCATGCTCCCACAGCAGCACTTCTGTGGAGGACTTATAGGACTTAAGAAAGGGACTTCACACACTTCTAGCCTTTGTAAGCTCTCAAAAGAAGTCAGTGCTTTTACAGTACTTACTTAAGTCTTCCATGGCACTCTAACATAACTTTCTCCAAATAGAGCCTGCTCATTAACAATTTATTCTTAGGTTCCATTTCAAAAAAGTATCACTCACAAAATCTATCCTCTATCTGTGTTAAATTGGTTATTCCTGGTATAAGCCAGAGCTATTCGCTTCTGTATTTTGCAATCTGTTGCAACTGCTCAACTCTTATAGCTATTTCAGAGGATTAGCTTTTTTTAAAAAAGGTGTTAATTGTTACAAGCTACAAATATTTCCTCCTTTTCAATATTTTTCTCATTTTGTGCTTTGGTGAGAACGATGCTATGTATACATTGCAGAAGAACCTGTTAACATAGCACCCTGTGTTGTCATTGAGTAGCTCATGTTCCATGGAAACTATCTTTTAACAGGAAGCTGGAAAATATTCACTGCCCAGGTCAATATAGAAACACAACTAACTGGCCACTTTGTTCTAAGAAAAAGTTGGTTTTTACATTTCTCCTGGGACCAATTTTGCCAACTTTACACTTTTCCAGAAATCTTTCCATCTTATTGTTGGTTCTTTCCTGTACTCAACAAATAATTACTGAGCACCTACGTTGTGGCAGGAACTGGTGACATAGCAGGAAGAAGACAGTCGTTTCCATTTTATAAGCATAGTTACCGGCAGCACCTCTAAAAATGGAAAGTCACCCTCCCACCCAGTTTCCTTCTTGGGAGACAGTTACATTCTATCAGTTTCTGTATTCTCCCAATGATAACCAATTGACACATTCATACTTGGTGTGTGTATAGTTTTAAGGAAAAAAAACCCATGTACATCTATATATCTTTATATATGTGAAGATATGTATGTTAAAGATATATATTTTAAGAAATACATATTTCTTGGAGATTGTTTCATATCAGTACATAGAGCTGGCTTATTCTTTATAACAGTTGGGTAAAGTACTATAATGAGAACTACATGTATTGCTGAATATCTGAATAGAGTTTCTTTTCCCTGTATAGGTTTTTAGTTTGCCTTTTATTTATTCTGTCTATCCAGAAAATGGGCTTTTTTTCTTCTTCATTTCTGACTCATTTATTCCTGCTTTTATCTTATTTTCCCTCAGGACTTTTGGAAGTATTTTTTCGCCAAAAAAGGTTTGAGTCAAATGCTTAGTTCATTTACTTTCCTTCTTATTCAATTAACAGTTAAAGCACTTCAGGCTTTGAAATTACTCCAGGGACTGTATCTGGACACCAGAGAGAGTGGTCCCCAGATAAAAGGATTAAGATTACATGGTCCTAGAGAACACATAGATGGATGATAACAGAGAACATAAAGTATTCTTGAATAAAGACTGCACAGTATGTGACCACACCCTGATAGGCTGGATTCCTGCCAAAACATGTTTGATGGTCACTCAAGATTGTAGACTTCTGCACCGTCCCCAAGGATGTGACCCTCTCAAAGTTCTTTGTAGCAGTATCTTAAGATTTCCCTTTATCATCCCTTACCTACTCTCTTGTCTCAGAGCCTGGCCTAGTCTTCAGAGTCTCCTCTTTGAAGATTCCCTCTTGTCTCTTGAAAATTTTCCAACCATTTATTCTCTCAACAGTTTCCTGAGCTAGAAAGTCAGTCATTGTCCTAGAACTGGGGACTTACAAGGGAAACTGAAATAAGGATGCATGCTCTCACCCATGCTACTTAACATCTGTTCTAGATGTTCACATCAGATAGATAATAGAACCCAAATTGGAAAAACAGAATGTTTTACTATATATTTGTACAGTTGACCCTTCATGTCTGACTATACTACGCCACTTTATTTTCTTTTTAAATATGGAACGCTTCATGAATTGTATGTCATCCTTATGTAGGGGCCATGCTAATCTTCTCTGTATCGTTCCAATTTTAGTATATGTGCTGCCAAAGCGAGCACTGTACTACACCATTTTATATAAGGGACTTGAGCATCTACGGATTTTGGTATCCATAGGAGTCTGAAACAATCCCCCATGGATACCAAGGGATGGCTATCCTTACGTGATCAAAGTTTTGCAGAGTTCGCCTTCCTTATGACCTATCTGACATAAAAACAATGAGACATTTCATTTATATTATTAAGTGTGGTTCTTTTCAGTGTAAGTTTTTCTGTTGTTCTGTCAAATAAGGTGAGAGCTAAGATTAATGATTTGCCTGTGCATATTGCATTGAGAGTCTACTCTCATATGAGTCCTCTGATCTGAACACAATGAGGACTCCTACTGAAGGGCTTCTTGCCAGTGGGTTCTGTGACTCCTGAAACCTTCCTAACACTAATTATTTTCTCAGACACTCTCCAGTATGACTTCTATGATGCTGAAAAAGAGAGCTATTCATGAAACCTTTCCATAGCAGTCATGTTCCCATGATTTCAGAGTTCTCAGATATAATTATTTGGTATAAGAATTTTTTCAAATTGAACAGAACTGGAACTTTTTGTCCAGTATGAATTCTCTCAAATCAGACTATATCAGGCCAGAAGCCTTTCCTGCTATGATTATATTCCTGAGATTTCTTCCATGTTTGAGTTCTCATGTTGAAAACTCACGATGAAAAGGATTTCCTCCATTCAGGGTCTCTTGTGTGAGCTTTCTCTTAAAGGCTGAGCTGAGAATAGGCTTTCTCACACTAGTCTTGTTCTTGAAAGAATTATCCTTTGTATAAAACAATTGATTTCCTACATCCCCCACATGTTGGTTTTATATAGCCCATGTGAGTCCTCTCAGGCTACACAAAGGATGAAATCTGGAGAAGAATTTCCTTCTCTTCCTCCCAACAAAAAAATCTTCTTGTACAAGCTATTTTTTTCTATTGATGTTTGTACTAATTTGAGAGTTGCCACGTTCATATTTGCAGGGCTCTTCTCCTGCTTAAATTCTTAACCAGTCAAAAAAAGTTAAATATCCTTCAGGCTTTCCTACAGTCATGACCTTCAAAATAGTGTCTTTATTGCTTTCCTAATGTTTAAATCTAGATTATGTCTCAAGCTTTCCACCCAAACCACACATATAGTAATACTTTATTGAAGAACACTGAGTGAGAAGGTGGAAGATTTGAGTGCCATCAAGTATTTCTCCACATTCCTTATCTTCATAGCATCTCTTCAAATTAGTGCCTTCTTGAAGATGAATACCTGTCTTCAGCATTTATCCAGTCTCCCTTCTACTTCAACCAATGCCTATGCTGCCATTTTTACTGTCATGGAGAGCTGAAGACATGCAAAATGAGCTGCATCAGAGAGGCCTAGCTTTCATTCAGTTCCAGTTCTCTGCACTGAGGAGAGGCACAGCTACATTAGTGCTGGGAGAAAGAGACCACTGCAGGAGATGAGAAGTTCTCTTAATAGTAAAGCAGGCCATTCCAAACACCTATGATTCCCATGTTTTTATGTACTGCCTCAAGAGGAGGTCCAGGCAGATACATTCAGCTGGCTTTACAAACCTCTACCTGGGTGTTTCTAAGTCCCCCCTCATTCATACTTCATTAACAGAACCAGTCAAGACATGGGAGAGTTCTAAAAACATTTGGATCTAGGTGAAAGCTATTAGGTAGTTCTTTGTACTAGTCAACTAACTGTTTACCTAAAATTATTTCAACATAAAAATAAAAACCAAAGAAAACCTCTATTTCCACCCTTCAAAAGTCTCTGCCTTTATCAGACTTAACCATGTCAATGACTAATGCCAAAAATTCCAGGGTCGTAATATCGCTGTTATTGTATTTTTAAAATGAAATACTGATACGTTAAAAAAATATATATATAGTAAATACATATGTTACAAAGAATAGTCACAGGAAATCCCTTGAAGCTTTCACCTATGAGCAGTTCTTGGCACCTTCCTTTCCTTTGCTCTCTTGGGTCAATTACTCAACTAGCCCCACTGAATCCACCTACGAATGGGGAGGAGCCAGCTTCTCCCCAACCCTGCTACTACGCTGTCAGGCCAGGTATTGCCACCTCTTCCCTAGATGCTACCACAGCCTGCTGCCTGCTTCCGTCTGTGCCCTTCCATCTTCACAGAGTGAGCTGTGAAAAGCACACCACACACGTACTCAATGAAAATCAAACCCCCTTCACAGTGGAAGCGCTGTGTGCTCTGCCAAACTTAACTTGCACGTCAGTACACCTCGGTTACCTCCTCCCAGCCCAGTGGGTGACTTTCCATTCCCAGAATGTGCCATGCCTGCTCCATTCTCACAGTAACCCCAAGTGGTGTTTGTATCTGGAAGCTCTTCCCCACCACTCTTATGTCTGCTGACTTTCTTTTCTTCAGGAATCGGCTTAAATCTCACCCCTGCATTGTCACCTGACCAACTCTTCTAGAGTAATTCCCCATTGCTCCCTACTTTACACCATGTTCTTTTTCTTCTCAGTACTTACCACTGTTTGTGTTTACACAGTTATATCTATGTAGCTTGTTTGTAGAAGGCTGTCATCTATTAGACTAAGGAGTCTACAATGGCAGGGATTATGTTAGGTCTTTGGCTTACTACCTAAGTGTACAGTTTTTTGTTTTTGTTTTTATATTGCATAGGACACAAGAGGCCTTCCACAAATACTTGTGAAGTAAAGGGGAAGCAGTGGAAGAAAAAAAATCACATAAAGGACTCTTTGTGACACAGCAGAAACGTGTTAAGCACCTATCACCTCAGGCCTAGCCTGCAATTGTCCTGGTAAGCCTCCCTGCACAAGGTCTCTCGTTCTGGAGCACCACCCCTGAATCTCCTGTCACCTGTCAAGCCAGCTCCCCTGAGATGTGCAGAACCATAGGCGCCCAATGCCCCCTGACAGCAGCTAGATTTAGGAAACTACTAGACCATCCAGAATTGCATGCCTGGGAGGTTTGCCCACATGGGACTTAAGTTCCAGAGAGGATGAGACACAGACCTAAGCCAGAGCCACAAAGATGGGAAGAGACCTTAGGAGGCTGGATCAACCGGGGGGAAAGAAACCATGTTGGGTGAATACAAAGTGCTTGTGTTGCTGGGGACCTTCCAGGTAAGGTTTGGTTTAGTGACCTGTGCTCATGGTTAGAAGGGAGGTTTTCACTGTAGAGAATGAAAGGAATGACGTGAATATGGAAAAGAAAAAATATTAATGTTGAGCCATCAGGCTAACAAAGGAGTCCAGGAAAGGGGGACAAAGACTCAGTGAAGACTCTAGTCTATGTTGTGGCAAACAGAAGGTCATCACCAAAGATGGGGCCAGGTGCAGGCTTCACAGCTGAAGACTGCCAGGTTGCTCCGAAGCCACTTTCATGAGAGCAGAGAACAAAGGCGGGCAGAACACCCAAAGTTCTCCTTATAAAGCCAGTACACTCTGATACAGAAGTGTCCAAAAATAACAAACAAAAAGAAGAAAACCACCTAATCCCCAACCTAATTTATGAATATTGATGCAAAAACCCTAAAAAAATAAGTTAGCAGACACCAGCAACACATTACAACAAGGGCACTTCTATGATTATGTCACTGTTAATTGTTCAAATGAGAAAATCCCCGTGGTCGCTTTGGAGGAGGGAAATTGGGGCTATTACTAATTTTCATTTATTAGAAAGGGTGAGGTGACTATTTCTTTATCCAGATAAAAACTGATTTGAATCACAGAATCCAGCAGCATGCTTGTCAAAACCTAGAGACTTGCCCTTTTAAGTCTAAGACCGGATACTCAAATCATCACACTCTCAGCCCAGTGTTTTGGAAGTACCAGATAATCATAATCATGAATGCAATTACATGATCGTGCAAATGAAGTAAAATAATACAACTGCCTCCTCCTTTATACTTGCCAGTAAGATGACTTTGTACTGAGAAAATTAGTGAGACTCTAACAAAACTGTTACAAATAATAAGAGAATTTAGCAGCATGACAGGTTCATCTGCAACAACTAAGGAAGACTGCAAGGGATGATTAACCTGAGCAGATTAACAGCAACTACAGTGAACTCCCAGCAGCACTTGGAAGGCCTGACTAGCACAGTGAGGTAAGCACATCCCTCTGTACACCTGTGCCAAAACTCAACTGAGACCAGTTCTGCATCAAGGAATGTCTGAATCCAATCAAATGTAAGACACCTTCTAACAAGATTTTCTCAATGAATCCTGACAAGCTGATGGTGAGTTCATTTGGTTGAAAACAGATGTGTTGTTTTTTTTAAATAATGAGAGGAACTACCATTTATCCAAGTTTGTTGTAAAGTTACAGTAAGTACAGCAATATGGTGTTTACTCAGACACTGACAGAGACCATGGGAGCATAAGGGGCCAAGAAGGCCTGCACATGGTGATGACTGCGGGAATTAAGTCTGTGATAAAGACGGCGTTTCCAATAATGAGAAGAACCAAGTCAGAAAACGGTGTTGAAAAAACTTGTGCCCCACATCATATACACAAGGAAACCCAGTTATAGGAAACAGCTACCCCCCCCACAAAAATACCAGAATTGACAAAAGTATTGGTACAACCTGCCTATGTATGACATGAAACCTAGAATAGGAGTAAAGACAGATTTGAAAGAAGAAATATCTGAAATCATAAAACTTCTTTATGGAGACTAAATAAAGGTAAAAGATAAATGTTGGGGCTTCCCTGGTGGCGCAGTGGTTGAGAATCTGCCTGCTAGTGCAGGGGACACGGGTTCGAGCCCTGGTCCGGGAAGATCCCACATGCCGCGGGGCAACTAGGCCCGTGAGCCACGGCGACTGAGCCTGCGCATCTGGAGCCTGTGCTCCACAACAAGAGGCTGCGATAGTGAGAGGCCCGCGCACTGCGATGAAGAGTGGCCCCCGCTTGCCACAACTAGAGAAAGCCCTCTCACAGAAATGAAGACCCAACACAGCCATAAATAAATAAATAAATAAAAAGGCCAAGCATTTGAAGCCCTTTAAAAAAAAAAAAGGTAAATGTTGGACTGGTATTTGCAGTATTAACATCCATAACATATAGTATATAGAGTCCTCCTGACCACACACACGCAAAAGACAAACCAAATAGGAAAAGGGAAAACACATAAACTAACAAAAGCAAAAATACAAATGATCTGTAAACTTATGAAAATACGTGCAACTTCATGAGGGAAATATGAACTAAACTGAACATATCTTTTCCCATCAGATCTGAAAATCTTAAAAGAGGACTATAAATCGCTGGTATCTTATGAAAAGGAAAAGCTCTCATGTTCTTGAGCAGCTATATGTATTTTAAAAGATCTTAGCAGTTTGTTGCTACCAGATTTTTTCACTTACATCTTGGTTGATTCTAAGTTCCATTTCTAGAAATCCTTACCTACAAAAAACCAACTTGAGTGCAAAAAAAAGTATGCGAGGAAGTTTTTTGCAACAACTTGAATGTCCATCAAGAGTGAAAAAATCAGGGCATCCCTGGTGGTGCAGTGGTTAAGAGTCTGCCTGCCGATGCAGGGGCCACGGGTTCGTGCCCTGGTCCGGGAAGATCCCACATGCCGCGGAGCAGCTGGGCCCGTGAGCCATGGCCACTGAGCCTGCGCGTCCGGAGCCTGTACTCCGCAACGGGAGAGGCCACAACAGTAAGAGGCCCGCGTACCGCAAAAAACAAAGAAAGTAAAAAAATCAAATGTGGACTACACTTGCATTTGTTAAAATGAATGATGCAGACCTGTCTGCACTGAGTATGGAAACACCTCCCCAAACAAACATATATCCATAAATGTAAATGTATCTAAAAAATCTAGCCAGAGACACACACCAGTTACTGGAGATGACAGGATGGAAGGGCAGTTAGACAATGAGTGAAGCAGGGTGAGGGAGCCCCTGTTGCCAACATGGCACCGGCAACAGGTTCATGTTCATGTTCAACCAAGCAGTACACCCTGATTCTGAAGCCAGAGGAAAATGCAGGGCTTGATTCAGCATGTCTGCAGCTACTCATCACAACACCCCACTGGGGGTTTTCCCCATCCACCTCCTTTTCTAAGACACTAGTTCCTCACTAACCAGGACTCCCGTGCCAGGACTCCCATGTGCCTGGTTCTCACCTGAAAAGGTGTCTCGAGGAATTCCTCTCTCCACCGACCAGAGTTCTTCCTCCTCCTCTAACTGAGACACCACATCTGGCTTGGAAAGCTGATGTTCTGCCCAAGGGAAAAGAGACAGTGCTTGGGGCGGGGGTCTGTGTTTGGGAGAAAATACTTTCCTGCTGTAGCGATTCTGTCCCTGTGTTCTCCCCTGCTAGGGCATGACTTCTGGTCTAGGGCAGTGTTAATAACCCTACCCATCCCATTTGCCAGCTGCTTGCTTTTCTGGACTCCTTTGCCAGTAAAGGAGGCACTGGGACCTGGTTTTGGCCAGCAAGACACAAAGGGAAGTTTGTCAGCTGGGGGCCTAAGGCATTTTTATTTTTTTTTTGTATGACAGCTGTAGAAAGAGAACTAGCCAGGGTTGCCGTCTCTCCTTCTTTCTGCCTTGAACATGGACATGATGCTTGGCATCACGGCCATGCATATACTAACCTAAGAATGGAAAACTTCACGCTAACCATGGAGAGATGGAAAGGATGAGGGTCTCTGATGATACTCCTGAGCTGTCAGACACAGACACCCCGTCCTGAAATTCTTGTTACAAACACAGTAAACATCCACTGCGGCATCTGGAAACATTCCTGATAGACCCACCTCCCTGGTATTCAACGCCTCTGACGGATGGACTAGGTAAAGCTTCAGAAGTTATATGTGAAATTGCCCTTTTCCAATGGGTACAAAGTAAAGCCCTCTCCCTCAGGCTCCAGGGCCTTGACATTTGAACTCGGATCCCTGCAGGCTGAGCCGAAGCAGACACACACTTCAGAGGCACCACATTCGTGCTGCAAAGCGCAGATCTTTATTGACACAGAGGCCATCCTTACCCACTGAGACAAGGTTCCTGTAGTTCTCCAGCAACACCTCCCTGTACAGGGACTTCTGTTCGAGGTCCAGCATTCCCCACTCATCCGGGGTAAAACCCAGGGTCACATCTTCAAAGATCACTGGTTCCTAAAACCCACAGGTGCGTGTTCAGCCAGGGCCTGTTGTCACCCATGCTGACAGGAAGGGGAGGCTGACTGAGCACATGTAGGCACAATCAACACGGTGACCTGAGCATTCCAGGTGTGTCTCATCATGAGTTCCTGCATTTGTCTGAAACAGCAAACCCAAGCTTGACCCTATCAGGTCACAGCAAGGAAGACAACCCATGAGGCTGGAGAAGGTTTTTCATTCTCTGAAAACCTCTCCATTTTTTGTTGACCTGGGGATTCCAACATTTGTATCAGTGTGTATACCTCCTGCTAGGAGACTGTGTGAGCTGAATGATCAAACCCCAGCCTTCAGCCCCCACCCACTTCCCATACTGCTTCTACTTCCTTCACCTGTCAAAGATTCATCCTCAGCTCTCTTCTCTCAGGGACTAAGCTCTAATGCCAAAGTACTGTTTAAATATAAGCCTGATCCCTGCTTAGACCTGACAATGCATACCCCCATCCCACCCCCAGTTTAAACGGTAAATTAGTATCCCCCATACTTGGACCTCTATTCTAACCACTCCCTTGGAAAGTAACTTGTTATCACTCCACTAACTAGGGTCTCTTCTTCCCATCCACTCTCCCTCCCCTTCCCCTTCCCGAGATGCTACGGGGCCCGGGGGCATCTCAGGGAAGGTGGTGTCCCACCATCAGCCCGCCACCCCCGCTCCCAAATCCAGGGGTAGACTCAAACTCATAAAGAAGCCTCTACTCACACGGAACCAGGCCGTCGGAAGCCCGGTGGCCATACCTTCCTCTTCCTCAACGTGTCTCGTGGGAGTGGGCAGAATCCTGAGAAGGTCGAATTTGGGAGGTGGGAGGGGCATGAGCGCTACGCCAAGGCCCCCCGCCCCCCTCGGCCCAATCAACAGGAAATGACAAGTCCATTCCCCACCTCGGAAGACGCCCTAAAGGAATGTCTCCACCTGCTCTTGAACACGCAAAAGGACGGTTTCCCACCTTCCTCACCGAGAGGGAATCGCCCCCCGCCCCCGTCTGCCCGCAAGCGCCGGGAGGGGGTGGCCCCGCCCCGCGTCCTCTGGGCCCCGAGTCCCCGACTCCCACTGCCCCTAAAGGCCACACGGCGGAAGGACGGCAGGCGAGGCTGGCTCTGGGCTGCTACGATTGGTATGGTAGGGGCCGCGGCTCGGCGCTCCCCGCGGAGCGGCCCTAGAACTGAACCCCCGACGGGCGCAAGTTTCCCGCCGCACTCACCCCGCGCGCAGCGCACAATGGCGCCCGTCGGCCCGCGGCGAAGTGCGTCAGCGCGCCGGCCTGGACTACAACTCCCAGGCACCCCCGCGGCGCGGTGCGCCCAACCTAGCGGGCGGCGGCCATCTTGGCCGGCCAACTCGGGGCGGCGGGCGAAGCCCAGGCGGGGGAGAGCGCCCTCGGCGGTCCCGCTGGGCAGGAGGAGGCCTTGGGAGGGGCAAGTCAGGCCGCTGGGCCACAGCACCTGGGTGGGCGACGACGCAGGCCGGGAGGGATCCACACGCTGCCACGAGGGCTGCTAACGCATGGGACCGGCCGGAAGTGGATAAAGGGAAGCTTGGGCGGGGCAGGGCCGGAAGTGCTGAGGGGCGGGGCGAGCTTCTGCTCACACCCAACGTAGGGGGAGGCGAGGCGGGCCGGAAGTGCGGGGGGGCGGGGCTAAAGTCTTGCCAAGTTCTGGGAAGAGGGCGGTGCTAAAGGTGCGTCCACGTCTAATGGAGAGGAAAAAGGGGCGGGTTGGGAGGGTGGGAAATGTTCTGGAGACGGGACTGAAATCAGCCGGAGGTCCTGGGAGGAAAAGAGGGACGGGCCTGCCCCAAAGTGTGCAGAGGTTGAGACTAAATGTCCTCCAGGCCCAGGGAGGGGAGTGGGGGTCAGGACTGTCTACTCAAGTTGTGCGATGGGCAGAGTTAAGTGGACCCAAGACACAGGGATGGGGGCGTGGCTGTTGTCTACGGTAAACCAGAGCTAGACGGAAGTTAAAGCGGTGAAAGTAGATTTTGTTCAATAAACTATTGCAACCGGGGAAGGGAGACTCCAGTGTAGAACTGAGATCAGTTCTGAATACAACCAGAATAAGTGGGGATTTATGGCCTAGGATTGGGGGAGTGGGATACTGGTGGATAGAAAATGAAGAAAAGGAGACATCAAGTCTGGGGGGATTCTGGCTGAACCAAGATAATAGGCTTTTTTACTGAAGGCAGGCCCAGGTGATGGGATATCACCTGGGATAGAGAGTGGGGATGAGGAGTTTGATCAGATATCAAGAGTAAGGAATTCGTGATAAACTGACTTAGGATTCTTGCTAAAATGGGATTCTACGAGGAAGTACACGTATGGGGCTTACTGGGGAGAAAGTTAAGGGTAGCCTGTCTGATGTTTGGTTAAGCAAAGAATCAGGGAGTTGGAGTGGGCTGGACAGGATTCTCTACCCCGTGTCCTCTTCTATGAGCGAGATGCCCATATCTAGGAAATGGGAGAAGTCTTTCGCTGCCCAGGACCCGGTGTGTGCTCTTCTTCCTTGAACCCAGCCCACTCTCATCTTTCTTGGGAGCCCAGGACAAATTATTTTCATGTCTTCCTCAGAGTCCAGTATTTGGTGTCCTTTCATCTTCCTTAGTTTCCAGGGCCCAGGCTCTGATGTCCTCTCTCCTCCTTGGTGCTTGGTTCTGTCTTATCCTACTCTGACCCAGGGCTCAGTGTATTCTTTCTCCCCTTCCTTGGGGTTTCCTAGCAGGTTTCAGCAGCCCTGTGCCTCTGTTTGGATCATCCTGTCCACTGCATGCTAAACTTGTTCCAGGAGTTGTTAATTTCTGTGGCCACTGTGGAGAATATCCACCTGCAGGCTGCACATTGTTCATCTTATTTGTTGCAATTAAGACAGTATATCTGTTGACTTTTGCATATTAGTATTTAGAGACTATGCAGATGTCTTTACTTCTAACAGCACTTCCCTGGATTTTACTTGGCTGTTGATAAAACAACATCCCATTCATTAAATAATTTAGGCCTCTTTTCCATACTTTGACTTTAAAAAAATTGATGTTCTATAGCCCTAGGTAGTATGACTGGGCAATTAATTAGCCATATTATTGTTTTGTTTTGGATGTGACTAGAGATGCGTCCAGTGATTCACCTTCAAGTTTGATGGAGGCCTTAACATCTTAAGAAAGAGAGCATTCTTGGAAGTTCAGTTTTTTCTGTTTGTATGGTATAGAATAAAAACATGATTTTAGGTTAAAAAGTGTTTTTAAATAAGTATAGTATTTGAGATTGATTCATGAAACCCACTTGAATACAACTTTTAATAATAAATTGCATGTTCTTTTTTCATTTAGCAAATTAATCATACTATTTAATTTACTGTAATTTGATTACATTAAAAAAACATTTCTGAACAAATGTTAACTATTATGCATGTAAAATGTCAAAAATGTTATGCATCCTGTTTGCATACAGGACCCTAATCCTTTGTTCTAAGCCTTCAGGGCCAGAAGTATTTTAGAATTCATAAACATTTGGATTTTAGCAGTATAGTAAGGTGCATACACTGCGCAATATGTAACATCCCAACAGGTCTGGGGCAGCGTCTGGGTATATCTGTATGAAAATATATGAGGAGTCCCACTAAGTTAGAGAGAAACAAAGTGTAAATAGCCGTGTTAGTTCAGGTAAATTTTGCAGAGACATAATAGGGGGAAGAAGCTTTTCATTAGAAAACATTTTAGAATTTAGAATTGCAGAAAAGGCATTGTGGATCATTTATGAAAATTGCTGTATTAGCAGTATTAATCGTTTCATTCAATTGCAAAGTTTAATTTGCCCTTTTCCTCTCTTAGTATAGTCTGACAAACATGTTTATTGAGATACTGAATTGTTGAACTATATTAACATTCTTTCATATGCTTTTTAAAATCAGTAGTCCACTATTGGTTTAATTTAAACAATTTATGACTAAGAATAAGAGATATAAAACTATATATTGACCAAATCACTGTGGTAGCTGGTGGCAATCAATCGACTGAATCATGGACCTACAATTTGATCTCCATTCACCGTTATTATTTCATCACACATAGCATCTCAAAGTGTTCCATGTGAAGGGGAACACTTTAAAAGTCATTAAAAAAACAAGAAAATGAAGAAAGATGTATATTTTTGTCTTTGAAACATGAGCCTCTAGGACACTTCTCAACTCCTCAGAGCTTAAGAACTTCAGGTTAGAGAAGGAGGAATAAATTAATCAGCATTTTACCTGTAAATTGTTAGTATCATAACTATTTCCTGAAAATAGGCTTTGGGGTCTCTTTATTACTGCTACACATTTGTTCGGCGCCTGTTCTCCCACACATCAAGAATAAGTTCAAAATCATGATAATCCAGACAGGCTGTAGCACATGGGGGAAAGGTGAAGAACCTGAGCTCTGAGCAGAGACAGACCACACACAGCTTCCAGAAAGTGATCTCTTTCAAAAAGGAGTGTAAGAAGTCCACAGAATACTGGACAAACCAGTAAGTTGACTTTGGAATAATCCAGTTCAAAGCTTTGTACCCTGTATCCTATAGGGTGTGTTTAGCTGTAAATAACTGAAAATCCAACTACCATAAATAAACACCATTTCCTCACTGAAATGAATGTCTACAAGTAGGAGCTTCCTGGTACTCGTTAAGCCACCACTGTCATCCAGGACCAGGCTCCTACTTTCCCTCTTGGTATCATCAAGTGTAGGAGTGTCTCATCCTTTGGCCACTAGGATGTAGACAAGGGATAAGCCAGCAACCTGCTTCCTGCTGGTCCTGAATACAACCCATTTCAATATTTCTCTCTGCCTTAGGAAATTGACCTTTTCCTCTCTGATGAAAATTGACCCCCACCTTTCTTCATTCTCTTGTTTATTCACTACTCTGTTCAATAACCATGGATTGATATGCACATCCAGAACAGAAGGATATCTGCTTTCAGCAATCTGAAGTTTAAGATTTCTGTATGTCCTTGTTACCACAAAAAAGATAGGAAACAGACGTAAGAGCTGTAACTACTAGAAAAGAAAATATAAAAATGCTTCTATTAATAGATAACATTACGAACTTCCCTGGTGGTCCAGTGGTAAGACACCCTGCTCCCAGTGCGGGGGGCCCAGGTTCGATCCCTGGTCAGTGAACTAGATCCCGCATGCATGCTGCAACTAAGAGCCCACATGCCACAACAAAGCTCCCGCATGCCACAACTAAGACCCAGTGCAGCCTAAATAAATAAATATTTTAAAAAATAGATAACATTAGAATACTTTAAAAATCCAATTGGAGGGCTTCCCTGGTGGCACAGTGGTTGAGAGTCCGCCTGACGATGCAGGGGACACGGGTTCATGCCCCGGTCCAGGAAGGTCCCACATGCCGCGGAGCGGCTGGGCCCGTGAGCCATGGCCACTGAGCCTGTGCGTCCGGAGCCTGTGCTCCGCAACGGAAGAGGCCACAACAGAGGGAGGCCCGCGTACCGCAAAAAAAGAAAGAAATAAAGATACATGAATCAACACACAGGTACACACAAAATCTGTATAACCTTAACAAGTATATTGAAAAGGAGATTCAGAGTAGAAGCATAAAGACGTAACTGTCTGGGATTAATTTGTTGGGAAATGCAAGGAACCTACAGGAAGATAAGTTTCTGGAAAGAATTACAAGTAAAATTGCATAAATGAAGATGAATCTTATGTTCCAGGTTGGGAAGGCCAACTATAAATCCCAAATCATCATTGGGCTCAATACAACAGCAAATGGGATTACGGGATTACAGTGGGCTCTTTGGGAGCCTGGCCCTTGACTTTGCTCTGTACTTCCTCTTTAAAATGTGAGGAAAGGAACTGACTGCCATCTTCACAAGGACAATCAAGTTGGATTCAAACTCATCTTAAGGAGAAATGCCCTCAGAAAGTACTAGTTCAAAAAAATTCTTTTCCTTTCCAATAAATTTAGACTTCAAAGCCATCAACAGCATGCAGTAATAATCATAGAATTTTGTGTGTGTGTGTGGTGGCAGAGGATTCATCTTGTTCAGCAAGTTGGCACATTTTTTTTTTTAATGGAGGTATGGTTTTCTTCAAGCACCTTTGTTTTTTTCCCTACCCAGAGAGGACCCATGTCACCCACTATGAAGATTGAGGGGGAGAGTGTACCCATGTCTGCATGTGTAATTTGATGAATCCACCATATACCCTTGTTCCTGTGTGTTTTCACATCATATCCTTGGAACTCTGGAATGTTTCTTTGCCTCCTCTGTAGCCCCTTGGCAGTGCCTCTCAGACTGCAGCTGGCCCTTCATGCTGACCACAGTGGTTCTCTGCTCTTTGTGGGGTGTCCACCTCCTGAGGAGTGACTCTAAGTCAGGTAAGCAAGTGTCAGCCTGAGCCTGCAGAAGCTTATTACCTGTGATGGCTGCTCCTAGGGTCCCTGACTTGTGTCTCAGCATGACTAAACAAGAGACTTGAGAGCAGAAGCTTGTTGGGAGCAAGAAAGGGTTATCATGTGAGATTTTTTGGGGCCACGAGTAACAGAATGTACCACCATTCACTATCTCTTTGCGTGAAATCCAGAGCAAGGGCTTCCAGGGATGGTTTCAGGTGCTCTGCGTCTTCTGCTCAGCTCTCCTCAGTGTATTGTCTTGCTTAATCCCAAGGCTCGTGTCCTCATGGCCTCAAGGAGGTTGTCACAGTTTCACACATCACACGAAGCCATACAACATTTGGCTGAAGATATAGCCATCAGGGAGTGTGTTTGTTTCCTTTGGCACTGTAACAAATTACCACAAACTTTGTGGCTTAAAACAGCACGAATTTATCATCTCAGCTCTGAAGGTCAGAAGTCCAACACGGGTCTTTCTGGGCGAAAATCAACATATTGTCAGGGTTGCCTTCCTTCTAGAGGCTCTAGGGGAGAATCGCTTTCCTCGCCTTTTCCAGCTTCTAGAGACGTCCTGCACTCCTTGGATCATGGCCTCTCTCTCCATCACCAGAGCCAGCAGTGTAGCATCTATAAGTCTCTCTCTGGCTCTGACGTCTGCTTCCTCATCACATTGCCTTCTCTGACTCTGACTTCTCCTGCCTCTTCTTAAAACAAGGACATTCGTGATTACATTGGGCCCAGGATAATCTCACCTCAAGAGCCTTAACTTAATTGCATCTGCGAAGCCCCTTTTGCCCTGTAAGATAACATAGTCACTGGTTCCAGGCATTAGGATGTGGGCAGCTTTGGGGAGCCATTACTCTGCCTACCTCAACAAAGGAATGCATTCTCTTCAGAAGCACTCTTTCTTGTAGACTTCCTCAGGCCCCGTTGGCTCAGGTTGACACAAGTGTCCATGTCCTGGCTGTGACAAGAGCTGGAAAAGAGTGGCTCACATTTTGGCATCTGTAGGTGACCCCTCCACGGTGGCTGGCACAAAAGGTGAAGCTCATCTGCCCCAGAAGCCTCTCTTCAAGTTGAGTTCTAAGGACATATGCCCCATCTGAGAGCAGCTGGTGCTGGAAGTTTCTGGACTTGCTTCCATCAGGGATCTGGAACTGAACAAATTCTCAACATCCAGGGAGCAGCAAGGAGATGGGTATCTTGGTGGAGGATTTGATGGTAGTGCTGGAAAGGAAAGGTGGTATTCCATGGAGTATAAGGGAAGAGCAGGAGCTCTCCCTGGGGTTTAGGAGGAAAACCAGATTTTCAAAGGATTCTCATAAAGGGAGAGGGAGAGGAAGGTCTTCAGAGTTCATGTGTGGGACATTTCCCTTTATCCCTTCCACAGAACCATATACCCTTTTGAGCAGCTATGGGTGAGGTTGCTCCCAGTCCCAGTATCACCCTTGGAGTACGGACACTTCACCAGGCTGTGGTATGTCTTTTTTAAAATAAACATTTTATTTTTTTTCCTTCCAGTTTTATTGAGGTATAATTGACATCCAGCACTGTATAAGTTTAAGGCGTACTACATAATGATTTAACTTACATGCATCGTGAAATGATTATCACAATACGTTTAGTGAACTTCGATTGTCTCACATTGATACAAAATTAAATAAACAGAAAAAAAGTTTTTTACTTGTGATGAGAACTCAGGATTTATTCTCTTAACATCTTTCTTATATAGCATACAGCAGCAATAAGTATATTTATCATGTTGTACCATCAACCTGCCTTCATCCGATTCCCCCTCCCCCCTCCCCTCCCCCCCCCGTAACCACAAATCTGATCTTTTTTTATAAGTTTATTTGGTTGTTTGTTTTGAAGTATAATTGACCTACGATACAAAACTATTTTAGTTCCTGATACACAATATAGTGATTTGATATATCTATATGTTTGGAAACGATCACCATGGTAAGTCTAGTTACCATCTGTCACCGTACAAAGATATTACATAATTATTGACTATATTCCCCACACTGTACATTTTATACCTATGACTCATTTATTTGGCCACTGGAAGTTTGTGCCTCTTAATCCCTCTCACCTATTTCTCTCCTCCTCCCACCCTTCTCCCCTTTGGCAATCACCTATTCTCTGAATCTGTGACTCTTTCTGTTTTGTTATGTTTGTTCTTTTTTGTTGTTGTTGTTTTTTAGATTCCAAACATAAGTGAAATCATGCTGTATTTGTCTTTCTCTGTCTGACTTATTTCACTTAGCATAATAACTCTAGGTCCATCCATGTTGTTGCAAATGGCAAGATTTCATTCTTTCATGGCTGAGTAATATTTCATTGTGTATATATACCACATCTTCTTTATCCACTGATCTACTGATGGGCACTAGTTTTCCTTCCATATCTTGTCTATTGTAAATAATGCTGCAGTGAACATAGGGGTGCGTATATCTTTTCAAATTAGTGTTTTTATTTTCTTTGTATAAATACGTAGGAGTAGAATTTCTAGATAATATGGTAGTTCGATTTAATTTTTTTCTTTTTTTTGGGTAGTGCTGCGTGGCTTGTGGGATATTAGTTCTCTGACCAGGGATTGAACCTGGGTCATAGCAGTGAAAGTGCAAAGTCTTAACCACTGGACTGCCAGGGAATTCCCTGATTTAATTTTTTGAGGCACCTCCATACTGTTTTCCACAGTGCCTGCATCAATTTACATTCCCATCAACAGTGGGTAAGGGTTCCCTTTTCTCCACATCCTTGCCAACACTTGTTATTTGTTGTCTTTTTGATAATAGTCATTCTGACAGGTATGGGGTGATATCTCATTGTAGTTTTGAATGTGATGTTGAGCATCTTTTCAAGTGCCTGTTGACCATCTGTATGTCTCCTTTGAAAAAATGTCTATTCAGATCCTGTGCCCTTTTAAAATTCGGTTTGTTTTTTTTTGATGTTGAGCTCTATGAGATCTTTTAATATTTTGAATATTAATCCCTTATCCTATATATCACTTATAAATATCTTCTCCCATTCAGTTGGCAACGTTTTCATTTTGTTGATAGTTTCCTTTGCTGTGCAAAAGCTTTTTAGTTTGACATAGTCCCATTTGTTTATTTTTGTTTTTGTTTCCCTTGCCTGAGGAGACATAGCAAAAAAAAAAAAATTACTAAGACCATTGTCAAAATGTGTACTGCTTATGGTTTTTTCTATAAGTTTTATGGTTTCAGGTCTTACGTTTAAGTCTTTAATCCATTATGACTATATTTTTGTGCATGGTGTGAGAAAGTAGTCCAGTTTGATTCTTTTGTATGTAGCTGTCCAGTTTTCCCAACACGATTCATTGACGAGGCCATCTTTTCCCCCATTGTATATATTTGCCTCCCTTGTTGTAGATTAATTGCCCATATAAGTTTGGGTTCATTTCTGGTCTTTCTATTCTATTCCATTGATCTATATGTCTGGTTTTGTGCCTGTACCATACTGTTTTGATTATTGTAGCTTTGCAGTATAGTTTTAAATTAGGGCGCATGCTACCTCCAGATTTATTCTTTCTCAAGATTGTTTTGGCTATATGGGGTCTTTTGTGTTTCCATGCATATTTTAGAATTATTTGTTCTAGTTCTGTGAAAAATGCCATTGGTATTTTGATAGGGATCACATTGAATCTGAGATTACCTTGAGTAATATGGTCATTTTAACAATATAAATTCTTCCAATTCATGAGCACAGTATATCTTTCCATCTGTTTGTGTCATCTTCAGTTTCTTTCATCAATGTCTTATAGTTTTCCCAGTGTGGTCTTTTACCTCCTTAGATTTATTCCTAGTTATTTTATTCTTTTTGATTCAGTTGTAAATGGGATTATTTTCTTAATTTATCTTTCTGATAGTTCATTGTTAGTGTATAGAAATGCAACAGATTTCTGTATATTAATTTTGTATCCTGAAACTTTACAGAATTCATTGATGAGTTCTTGTAGTTTTGTGTGTGGTATGTCTTTTTAGTCCTGCCTGAACACTGACTATGCCCCTAGAAACATGAAGATGCAGGCAACTCTTTATGATACCTCTCTCAAAGTTAGTAGTGGAATGCCACTTGTGAAACATTTGTGAATTTTTATAAAAGTCTGTAATTTGTTTGACGTGACAGGACTATGCAAGAACGAAATTGTTGGCATATTTTTCAGCTCTCTTCTATGACTACTATAAAACTGTACATATGTTGATCCCTATGATACTATAAGATAAATGATCTCTGCATGACACTTCAAATTTGGTGGTTTTTTTTTTTTTGATGTAAAAAATATGCTGTTGTCATTGAAACATTTACATTTTATTATCTATGGCAGTCATTTCTATGAGACATTGTCCATCAGGCCTAGACCCCGAGTCCCATTAAATGACTTTCTATGGGAAATCAAGGGCACATGCAGAGCATAAGTGCTCATACCTCGTTATCTGTGACTGCAGGGAGTTACAAGTGCAGAGTCTTATTACATTCAGGTACCTGTTTATGGGTCAAAAATAACTTGTGGATTCTGCCTCCTTTGTGGTTTATTTCTGATATCAAATCACATGGAATTCCAACCAATAGCTTTTCCATATTATGTTCAATGAGTTTCTCTAATCTATATGAATTTCCTGGTGTCAAATAATGTGAAAGCCATAGTTGAAAGCCTGCCAATATTTCCTCTCTTCAAAATGTTCTCCAGTATGAGTCCTCTTGTGTTGGATAAAGTGAGAACACCTCCTGAAGGCTCTTCCACACCATTTACATGTATAGGGTTTTCCCAGTATGAGTTCTCTGATGTAGCATCATAAGTGCTGAGCTATGTTTAAAGCTTTTCCCACAGTGAACATATCCATAGGTTTCTCTCCAGTGTGTGTGCTGTGATGTTGAGTGACTGAGAAAAGCATGAAACTTTTCCCTGAACGATTACATTGTAGTGTTTCTTTCCTTTATAGATCCTTGGGTGTAACATAAAGCAATCACACCTTGAAAATAAGTTCCTGAATTCACTGCAAATATGAAGTGTCTCATAAGTATAAATTCTCTCATACTGAGTAAGGGATAATTTGTGCCTATACATTTATAGAATTTTTCTCCTATATGAGTCCTAAAATGTACTGAAAGACAATCTTTCTCAGAAAAGACTCTCCCACACTCAACACATTTGTAAGATTTGTCTCCTGAATGAATTTGCTCATGGTTATAAGGGTTGAGCTCTGTTAAGACTTCTGTACACTCAACACATTGGTATGATCTCTCTTGAGTATGACTTCTCTGATGTCATTGTATAGTGGAAGAAGGAAGGACTGAGTTCTAATCAACTTTTTCCCCAAATGTATTATTCTTGCCGCCTCTGTCCTGAATCAGTGTTTCCTCAAGGGCCATGTGTTCCACCCCTCTCTTCTGGTTCTCCTGCTGCTTCCTTAAGTGAGCCTCACATTCCTGGTCTCTGCCAAATGTGGAGGGATGTAGTTCAGCCTTTGTGAATCTTTCTATTTTCAGGACAGCACATGATTCTAAAAGAAATGCCCTGATTTCTGGCTCTTTGTTTTTGAATCCAGTTTCCAAGCCTGGAAAAAATATAAATAATTATACAAATATAGACATATATGTGTGTGTGTGTGTGTGTATATATATATACATATACATATATATCACATATATATGCCTCCTTCCCACTTGCACAGGGAGGCTTTGCAAGTCACTAGCAGCATGTGAGGACATGTAATCCTTCTTCAAGGAGGGCAGTGAAAAATTGGGACCAACAATTCAACTGACTGGTTTTCAGTCAATGAATATTCATTAAGTACCCCGTATGTGCCAGGTATGAATAAAGACTTAAAGAGGATAAGGAATGAGCTGGGCAGGTATCTGATGGAAGCGTATTCCAGGCAACGGGGGAACAGCATGTGCAAAGGCCCTGACGTGGGAGCATATCATGCATGGGAGCACCAGGGAGAGGACGAGCGTGGCTGGAGCTGAGTAAGGCAGAGAGAAAGAAAGGTGTGAGCTCAGGGCTGACCTGGCTGCCTTGCAGGCTGTGGTGTGGACTTTCCCCACTGAGGGAGCTGGGAGCCCTCAAAAATTTTGAGCAAAGGAGGGAGGTGCCATGGAAAGTCTCTGGCTGCTATGGGGAAATTTAGCTGGGGAGAAGGATAGAACCAGGGGGGCTGGCGACATGATCACTGTAAGAGATGCTGGCCGTCAGGCAGGCAGTGAGAGTTGGCTGCATTCTGGGTAGGTTTGAGCATGATGCTGGCAGGACCTGCTGTCCAGTCACAGGTAGAATATGAATTAGCAGAGTCCAGACACCAAAGAAGATTTGGCCTGGGACTTCCCTGGTGGCTCAGCAGTTAAGAATCCGCCTGCCAATGCAGGCGACACAGGTTCGAGCCCTGGTCGGGGAAAATCCCACATGCCGTGGAGCAACTAGTCCCATGTGCCACAACTACTGAGCCTGCGCTCTGGAGCCCGCGAGCCACAACTACTGAGCCTGTGCTCTAGAGCCCACGTGCCACAACTACTGAGCCTGCGCTCTAGAGCCCACATATCACAACTACTGAAGCCTGCGCACATAGAGCCCATGCTCCATAACAAGAGAAGCCACCACAACGAGAAGCCCGTGCACCACTACGAAGAGTAGCCCCTGCTCACCACAACTAGAAAAAGCCTGTGCGAAGCAACGAAGACCCAACAGAGCCAAAAATAAATAAATAAATAGATAAATAAATAAGTTTATTACCAAAAAAAAAAGATTTGGCCTTTATCAGGGAAAGAATGGAAATGCTGGTGACCAAGACAGGCAACGCTGTGAGAGGGGCTGGAATTGAGGACAGCACTGGCATTCGCTTTGGGGCATGTAAGATGCTCATCAGGCCTTCCAGTGGAGAGTCAAGGAGGCAGGAGACTGTTTTAGTCTGGAGTACAGGGAGGGGCCTGGGCTGGTATGATGTACTTGGGGATCATCAGCAATAGAAAATCTGAAAAAATGAGGCACTGACCAGAAGAGGGAGTACAGAGGAGAGTGCTCTTCAGAGCAGAGGAGTCTGATAACGGAGAACCTGGTGTGAGGAGGGGCAAGGCAGGGGGAGATCCCGACCTTCTTTCTCAAGCCTGAGGCACTTTGGCCTTCGTGGGCTCCTTCCTCCATCAAAAAATAGAAAAAAATACATTTTATTACTACATTGGTATAAAGATGAACATAAGCCAGACGGGATTACATTCATTTTTCTCCTCTAATTTTAAAAGGAATGATACCATTTTGGTAGACCCTTAAGGAATCTTGAGCACTCTGGCTTCTGTTCCTGATGGAGAAGTCTAGGAATTGAAAGAGGATCAGAGGCCACAGAAACCAAGGGGCTAGAACCTGATGGAGCTGGGGGGCAGGACTCGACCAGGCAAGGCTTTGTAACCTGAGTGAAGGATCTTTTTCTTTAAGGGCACTATGTGCACCAACAGAGGACAAGGCACCAAGGATAGACTATTGCTTGGCTGCTACGCTGACTTGCCTTCAAAGAGGGACCTGCTGTCAGCTGTGAGCTCCTTAGGAGCCCAGGTCACACTCTTTTCCCAGCAGCCTCTGGCCACCAAGCACTCAAGTCCATGGCCCACAGGCCTGGATGTTTGCACCCCACATAAGACTCCTCTCACCGGCAGTCTGCCCTGAGCTTATTGCTGGGCAGCATGGTGGTCTGACAGTGCCTCCTGGCCAATCCTGCTTTCTCCCCTTTTCACTTTTTCATTCTTTTACTAGTGTTATTCCCCAATAAACTTTTGTACTTCTGACTCCATCTCAGTGTATGCTGACCCTGACTATGACACCTGGAGAAGCCAGACAAGAACATCAGAGGAAAAGTAGTCAGGGGAGCTGCTACGTAAAGGTTCATACACAGTTGTGAGATAGACTCCAGCATATACATGGATAAACAATGTAAAGTGACCAGTCCCGAAAAAGATTGGGTAGCTAATTAACAGACATACGGGGAGTGTGCAGACTTGCTGGTTGTCAAGGGCCTGCAAGTTAAATCAATGCATTTCAACTTCTAGAGTGGACATTGTGGTAGGCAAAATTCTAAGATGGTGCCCATGATTTCCACCTCCTGGTATTACACCCTGATTCATTTCGGTTGTACAGCAAAGAGGAAGGGATTTTGAAGATGTAATTTAGGTTTTAAATCAGTTGACCTTAACCTAATCAAAAGGGAGATTATTGGTGATAGATCAAGATGGTGGAGTAAGAGGGACATGGATCGCACCTCCCTCCATGAACACATGAAAAATACATCTACATGTGGAACAATTCTCACTGAAAACGAACTGGAAGTTGGCAGAAGGACTCCTGTACATCCAAGGCTGTAAGAGAGATCCACAAGTAATTGGGCAGGAAGGGAAGAAAGGCGACCACGTTGGGACCTGTGTCCCTGGGTGGGGACTAAGAGGAAAACCCTAATAACCCAACTGCCTATCAGCAGATGATTGGTTTAAGAAGGTATGGGGACTTTCCTGGTGGGGCAGTGGCTAAGGCTCCGCGCTCCCAATGCAGGGGGCCCAGGTTCGATCCCTGGTCAGGGAATTAGATCCCACGTGTATGCTGTAACTAAGAGTTTGCGTGCCACAATTAAGGAGCCCACCTGCCGCAACTAAAGACCCAGTGCAACCAAATAAATAATAAAATAAATATTAAAAATAAGATATTGTATGTATATATTACATATATACATGTGGTATGTATGTATATATTATATATATACACATTGCATATACATATATGTGTATACATATGTAATGGAATATTACTCAGCCATAAAAAATAATGAAATATTGCCATTTGTAGCAACTTGGGTGGACCTAGAGAATATCATACTGAGTGACATAAGTCATACAGAGAAAGACAAATATTATATCACTTACATGTAGAATCTAAAAAATAATACAAATGAATCTATATACAAAACAGAAACAGAAACAGACTCACAGAGAAAAGAAACTTATGGTTACCAAAGGGGAAAGAGAGAGAGGTAGGGATAAATTAGGAGTATGGGATTAACAGATACAAACTACGATACATAAAATAGATAAGCAACAAGGATTACTGTAAGCACAGGGAACTATCCTCAATATCTTATAATAACCTATAGTGGAAAAAGAATCTGAAAAAAAAACCTGAATTACTTTGTTGTACATCTGAAACTAACACAATATTGTAAATCAACTATACTTCAACTAAAAAAAACCCTACAATCACCAATACGAAAACAAAAAAGCGTATATATTGGGTGGGATTCTTTGAGAATTGTCTCCTTCACCTTGACATAGGCTGTGTAGAACTGTGCCTGGTACGCTAGGCCTCACACACATCCTGCCTGGGCTACTCTGGGGGTTGCCCCCCCACATTCATGCTGGATAGTGGAAGTGTGGGTATTTATTATTTTTTGTACATATACTAATTATTTCTTTTTGAAATTGTTTTATTTTATACACATACATAAAACTGAGAACATTTATTTCTTTTAAAAGCACATTTTCTAACTGCTTGCTGCTAATTTTTATATACTGATTTTTCCACAACACATACATTGATTTGCATTCCTAATCGTCCATCTAAAATCCTTACCTAACTCCCATTAATTCCAAAAATGTGTAGCTTCTGTTTAGATTTCTAAGGAAATAACTATACTGTCAATGGATAGAGTTGCCCTTATCTGAATTTTAACATATTTTTCTTAAAAATGTGATGATATAGAATTATTTCAGCAAACTATGCAGTACATAAAAATAAGGCTGCACAATAATGATGTCCTGGGATAAAGCGAAAATAAATGTCAGCGAATCCACATTGATATCAATAAATAACTGAATAAGTAAATGAGGCGAAGGGACAGCTCTTCCTGACAGAACCGCTCTTAAGTCGCTGGGCTGGAGGCGAAGACTGGGCGCAGGGCGGGCGGTGACAGCCCGGAACCTTGCGGCCGACCCCCGCCCAGGGCGAGGGGACTGGATCCGGCGCGGTGCCGAGCAGAAGCGAAAGGCAGGCACTCGGGTCTCTACACCGCAAGGGTCCAGCGGTGGCCGCGGAGTCTCCTGGGACGCGCACATCCGGGTCCCGGCGCGCGCACGCGCATTTGTACCGAACATGGCCGCGGCAGCTCCCGCCGCTGCCGCAGGTGCCGCCGGCCAGTCTCCGGTGAGTCCGCTGCGCCCCTCGCCCTTTCGGTTCCCCGATTTCCCCCGAGGGCGGTGTGTGTGTCGCGGGGGGCGGTGTCCGCTGGGTCTTGGTGACGCAGGAGCGGAGCGTCTGCCGGCGGGTTTCCCGGGGTCAGTGGGCGCGTCCGACTCGCAGGGCCGGGGGTCCGCCCGAGCCGCGGCGACCCTAGCGAGTGAGGACGCCCCCGGCCAATGTAGACGCTCCCCTTCTGCGGTGTGGATGTCCCCCGACGGGTGTGGACGCCCCCCTTTTGCAGTGTGGACGTCCCATGCAGTTGAGGACGCCCCCTCCGGCAGGTGTGGACGCCCCCCTTCTGCAGTGTGGACGTTCCCTGCAGTTAAGGACACCCCCCGGCGAGTGTGGACGCCCCGCTGCGGGTGTGGACGTACCTCGGCGGGTGTGGAAGCTCCCTCTTAGGGTGAGGACGCCCTAGCGATTTCCTCCGCGTTTCCCGGCGGTTCCGCGCTCGTCCTTCCATAGGGGCCTTTTTGCCCCTGCCTGCCGGGTGTTCTGGCCCGGCCGCTGGGGCGAGCCCCGGGTCTGCCGCCCTTCTGCTGCCGGGTGGTGGGAGGGCCCGTGTGGGCGTCGGTGGGTCTCGGGCCGAGGTGGCCGCGTTGCGCCCGCAGACTGTGCCGTTTCCCACCACTCGGCAGACCGGGAGGTGTCAAATCACCTGTTTTTTCCCCACCTAATAGCTGCAAAATCAGATCTTGCTGCACTTCTCAATGAGGGCTGCGTTTTTCCAACTGTTAGTGGCCACTTCGCTTTCCTCTTCCTTGGTTTAGTGGGTTCGTTTCCTTAGCTCCTCTTCCCGCAGTAGTTTACGATAAAAGTTTTTCTACATATAGAAAAGTTAAGACACTTGTGCGTCCTTATACCAACTCATTAACTCTCTGCTATACTTGCTGTATGCCCTATATTTGTTCCCTTTGTCCACCCTTTTAGCCACCCACTAATCTTTTTGGGATACAGTCAAAGTAAATGGCAGATATCACTCCACTCCCCCCTCAAACACCTTACTACGCTTAACATCAATTAGAGTTCAATATTGCTTTTTAAATTTTTGAGGGAAAACTGACTTAAATTGAAATGCACAGATATTCATTGTATCACTGGATGAGTTTTGGCAAATGCAGTCCAAACCTTTATCAAAATTACCATCACCCCAGAAAGATCCCTTATCCTTTGCCAATTTAAAAAAAATTGCTTGTTAGCGACTTGGGCTTGTAAAAATATGTTTTGAACACTAAGACTTTGTTATTTTTTCCACCCACAGCAAGCAACTTTTCTCCCTTCTATTGATTGTTTCTCTCCCTTAGCACTCGACTTTTTATTTTGAAGTTTTACACCTACAGAAATGTTGCAGGAATAGTTCAATAAACACTTGTAAAACCATCCAGATTATCAAGTTATTAATACTTTGCCTCATTAGCTTTACCCTTCTTTTCTCCCTGCCTCAAACACACATCTTTTTATATCTTACACACCCTCCCACAAGAAGACAAAAGGTTTATCACTCACGTAATGAGACTGTCTTGGAGAGCAGGGCAGACTTCCCATGATGATCCAAAAAAGTGTGAGTGGGACTCCCCTGGTGGTCCAATGGTTAAGTCTTCTCCCTCCCACTGCCGGGGGCGTGGGTTCAATCCCTGGTCGGGGAACTAAGATCCGGAATGCCACGTGGCGCGACCAAAAACCAAATAAACAAACAAAAATCGTGAGACAGCAGGAAAAGGAAGCTCGCTGGGCTTCTATAGTGATTAATGGAGTTGAGATGAGGGTGGCCTTGCATTGGTTGGGGCTTGCATGGTTTGAACTTCCTGCCAACACCAAGGAGAAAACACTCAGGCTTTCTTGTTAGTTTGCCTTGTTTGCAGAAGGAGAAGGGGCAGTAGGTGGTGGTGAGGATGGGGGGTTGAAAGCTGTCAGCAGTCAGTCATCAAAAATGAAGTCAGGGGCTTCCCTGGTGGCACAATGGTTGAGAGTCCGCCTGCCGATGCAGGGGACATGGGTTCGTGCCCCGGTCCGGGAAGATCCCACATGCCGCGGGGCGGCTAAGCCCGTAAGCCATGGCCGCTGAGCTTGCGCGTCTGGAGCCTGTGCTACGCAACGGGAGAGGCCACAACAGTGAGAGGCCCGCGTATCGCAAAAAAAAAAAAGAAGTCAGGCTGTTACTCACAATTGGTAATGAGGTGGGTAACTTTATTTGGACAGGGCTAAAGTTAGTGGCAAACAATTTATTTTTGTTAAAGAATGTATCATTTGAAGAAGTAAACGTTATCATGTGTGGTCCACAGAGATGGCAAGAACCATGCAGATGGGGTCAGTCATCTGAGGTCTGGCAACCATTGATGTCAAACATCCAGTCATTGGGCTTAAGTGGATCCCTCTGCAGGGTCATAGAGACTGGGTATAAAGCCCTTCAGAGGTGAGTGCCTGGGAATGGAATTCTCCACAAGCTTTATTTTATTTATTTATCAATTTATTTATTTTTATTTTTGGCTGCATTGGGTCTTCGTTGCTGCACGCAGGCTTTCTCTAGTTGTGGCGAGCGGGGGCTGTTCTCCATTTTGGTGCACGGGCTTCTCATTGTGATGGCTTCTCTTGTTGCAGAGTATGGGCTCTAGGTGCACGGGCTCAGTAGTTGTGGCTCGTGGGCTCAGTGGTTGTGGCACACGGGCTCAGTAGTTGTGGCTTGTGGGCTCTAGAGCGCAGGCTCAGTAGTTGTGGTGCACAGGCTCAGTAGTTGTGGCTTGCAGGCTTTAGAGAGCAGTCTCAGTAGTTGGCTCACGGGCTCAGTAGTTGGCTTGTGGGCTCAGTAGTTGTAGCTCGCAGACTCTAGAGCATGGGCTCAGTAGTTGTGGCCCACGGGCTCAGTAGTTGTGGCTTGCAGGCTTTAGAGAGCAGTCTCAGTAGTTGTGGCTCGTGGGCTCAGTAGTTGTGGCTATGGGCTCAGTAGTTGCGGCTCGCAGGCTCTAGAGCACAGGCTCAGTAGCTGTGGCCCACAGGCTCAGTAGTTGTGGCCCACAGGCTCAGTAGTTGTGGCTTGCGGGCCCAGTAGTTATGGCTCGTGGGCTCAGTAGTCATGGCTTGTGGGCTCAGTAGTTGTGGCTCACGGGCTCTAGAGTGCAGGCTCAGTAGTTGTGGCCTGTGGGCTCTAGAGCACAGGCTCAGTAGTTGTGGCACACAGGCTCAGTAGTTGTGGCTCGTGGGCTCAGTAGTTGTGGCACATGGGCTCAGTAGTTGTGGCACGTGGACTCTAGAGTATAGCCTCAGTAGTTGTGGCTCATGGGCTCTGTCGTTGTGGCACGTGGGCTAAGTAGTTGTGGCTTGTGGGCTTGGTGTGGCACACGGCCTCAGCAGTTGTGGCCCACGGGCTCAATAGTTGTGGCCCACGGGCTTCAGTAGTTGTGGCACACGGGCTCAGTAGTTGTGGCCCATGGGCTCTAGAGCACAGGCTCAGTAGTTGTGGCACACGGGCTTAGTTGCTCTGCAGCATGTGGGATCTTCCCAGGCCAGGGCTGGAACCCGTGTCCCCTGTGTCAGCAGGCATGTTCCTAACCACTGGGCCACCAGGGAAGCCCTCTCCGCAAGCTTTAATCCCAAGATACCAGAAACATGCCAAGTGGAGTCTAGACCAGTAGTTCCGACTCCAACAGATTCAACACCTGCTTAATTGTTTAAATAGCTGTATCGAGGTATAATTCATATACCATATAATTCACCCTCTAAGGTATACCATTCAGTGCTTCTTAGTATATTCACCAGGTGGTGCAGCCATCACCCAGATCAGTTTTAGAATTTTCATCATGCCCCCAAAGAAAACCCCTGTCCATTAGCACTCACTTCCCATTTCCTCCATCCTTCTTAGCCCCAGGCAATTACTAATCTACTTTCTGTCTCTGCATTTGCCTATTGTAGGCGTTTCATATAAATGGCCATACAATATGTAGTCCTTTGTTTTGGTTTCTTTCACTTAAAAATGTTTTCAAGGTTTATCCATGTTACAATGTATCAGTACTTGGTTCATTTTTATGGATGCATAATATTCCCTTGTATGAATATATTAATTTGTTTATCCATTCATCAGTTGATAACCATTTGAGTTGCTTCCATTTTGGGAGTATTACGAATAATGCTTCTGTGAACATTCACATACAAGTTTTGTGGGGTTTTTTTTGTGGAAATATGTCTTCATTTCTCTTGGATGACCTAGGAGTGGAACTGATTGTAGCCACACTAGGGGGTGTGAAATGGTATCTCGATGTGTTTTTGATTTGCAGTTCCCTGATGGTTAATGATATTGAGCTTCTTTTCATTATGCTTATTGGCCTTTTGTATATCTTCTTTGGAGAATTGTCTATTCAGATCCTTTGCCCATTTATGAAATGGGTTATTGGTCTTTTAATTATTGAACTGTAAGGGTTGTTTATTTATTCTGGATACCAGTGCTTTATCAGATATATGATTTGCAAATATTTTATCCTATCCTGTGGATTGTCATTTTACTTTCTTAGTAACATTCTTTGAAGCACAAAAGGTTTTAATTTTGATTAGTCCAGTTTATCTACTGTGTCACTTGTGCTTTTGGTGTTGTATTCAGGTTTCTGAAGAATTATGCCTATGTTTTTCATTTAAGAGTTTTATAGCTTTAGCTTGTATATTTAAGCTTGTGATGCATTTTGAGTTATTTTTTGTGTAATGCTCAGTCTTTTTTCTTTTTTTAAAGGTGGATTGTCTGAAGCCATTCTGTCTCTGCTCTTTCCACAGGAGGAGTTCTACTTTTTAAAAAAATTTATTTATTTTATTTTATTTATTTTTGTCTGTGTTGGGTCTTTGTTGCTGTGCACGGGCCTTCTCTAGTTGTGAGCAGGGGCTACTCTTCGTTGCGGTGCATGGGCTTCTCACTGCGGTGGTTTCTCTTGTTACGGAGCACAGGCTCTAGGCGCGCGGGTTTCAGTAGTTGTGGCTCGCGGGCTCTATAGTGCAGGCTCAGTAGTTGTGGCTCGCGAGCTTAGTTGCTCCGCAGCATGTAGGATCTTCCCGGACCAGGGCTGGAACCTCTGTCCCCTGCATTGGCAGGCAGATTCTTAACCACTGTGCCAACAGGGAAGCCCAATGCTCAGTCTTTATGATCAATAGTAGCAATATGCCTTTTACTGTCCTGAAAAGAATTTTATAGATAATATTAAATATTCATATAACTTTAAAAATTAAATGTAAAGAATCAATAAAAGGAAAGGCATTTGTGTTAAAAATTATTTCTATATTTAAATGTTTGGAAACATTTAAATGGAAATGGAAAATGGAAAACATAAGAAGCAGTCTGCTGCTGGAGGTTGTAGGTTTGGATTAAGAGAAATGGGGCAGTCAGAATTCATTGTCTTCAGTGCAGTTGAATGAGGTGAGGTATGGCTGGATGCTGCTGGAACAGTGAGTGTTGTGGGTGGATCCAGACCAGGTGTATTAAATAGGAATGGAAGAAAGTACCTTGGTGGAAGCAGGTTCTAAGCACTTACGCAGTTAAGGCAACCCAGGCTGTCTGGATGATCTGGGGTGACAGGTGAAGGGTCAGTCACCCCCTCTGCTATGACCTGGAACAACATCAGGACAATTTATCACAGAAAACAGTTCTCCAAATAGACCTGAAGTCTCAGCATGTGCTGGGGCAACATTCAGTGTATAGAAAGCCTTAAAGACCACCTTCTTTGGTGGCCATGGGGAAGAGAAGGACAGGCTGGGGAAAATGAGTCATACTGGGGCTCCAGAGAAGTGGTATTGTGAATATCTGAGGTCAGAGGATGAGTGGGGTGGGGGAGGAATAGAGACGCCCCCCCCCCCCAAATTTGTGAACAGCATCAAGGTGAATTTTTTACAACATAGTTTTGGTATCATTGTAGTGCCAAAAATAGCTACACGGATGTGTATGAGGGCAATAATACGAGATTTTTAAAACAACCTTAATTAATGAAATTCAGTGTAGTTCCTGCATTAAATACCCTAATTTAATACTATTTCCCTGAAGTCTGTCCTAATGTCCTCCTGTATGCTTGTGATTGTTCTTTTTGCAGTAACCGCTATGGCACTCAGGCCCTCACTGATTGAGTGTAGAGTTGGAATGGCCAGTTTTGGTCAAGGAAAGAGATGCAAAATAGGGAATGAGTTCATAAATTCAGGGCTGTATCTGGACTTCCATTCAACTTCCTTCCCCTAAATGAAGGCACCTTTTCCCTGATGTCTTGTAACACACGTAGTATTATTCCGTAGTTCAGTACCCCAGGTTAATACCTGCAGGGATTTCGGTCCACAGGTTGGTCAAACATCACGTGGAGCAGTCCCAAGTGTATTAGCAAGTATGCATCCCTGGTCCAGGCCCATCAGATGCTAGTAGTTCCCCCTGCTTCCGTCTTTGTGACAACTTGACACCTCCACAGATTTCTGGATGCCCCCAGGGGAAATACTGCCAAGGTCAAGCGCTGCAGGTCAGGCTAGGTGAAACTTGTCCCCTTATAGGTGTAAATTTACTTATCACAGCTTTATTGAAATACAATTCATATATCATATGATTCATTCATTCAAAATGCACAACTCGGTGGTTTTTAGTATATGCACGAAGTTGTGCAGCCATCACCACTATATATTTCCAAAACGTTTTCATCAATCCAAGAAGAAACCCCATACCAATTAGGAGTCACTCCCCATACTGCCTTCTCCCAGCTCCTGGCAGCCACTAATTGACTCTCAGTGTGTATGGAATTGCCTTTTCCGGATGTTTCACTTAAATGTGATCATATGAACACTATGGAGTCTTTTGTGTCTGAGTTGTTTTTTTTTTTTGTGTGTGTGTGTCTGAGTTCTTTTACTGCGTATAATGTTTTCAGGATTCATCTGTGTTATTGAAGCATTTATCAGTATTTCACTCCTTCTTAAGCCTGAAGAATATTCCATTGTGTGTATTTCGACATTTTGTTTATCCACTCATCGGTTGGTAGACATTTATTTGGGTTGTTTCCGCTTTTGTTTATCATGAATAGTGCTGTTGTGTACTCATAATTCATGGAGAAGTTTATGTGTAGACATATGTTTACATTTTTCTTGAGTAGATACCTAGGAGTGGAATTGCAGGGTCATATGATAACTCTGTTTAACTTTTTGAGAAACTGTCAGACTGTTTTCCAAAGCAGCTGCACCATTTTATTTATTTATTTATTTTTTGGCTGTGTTGGATCTTTGTTGCTGCTCGCGGGTTTTCTCTAGTTGTGGCGCACAGGGGCTAGAGCACGGGCTCTAGGTGCGCGGGCTTCAGTAGTTGTGGCACATGGGCTTGGGTGCTCCATGGCATGTGGGATCTTTCCGGACCAGGGATCAAACCTGTGTCTCCTGCATTGGCAGGTGAATTCTTAACCACTGCGCCACCAGGGAGGTCCCAGCTGTACCATTTTACATTCCCCCCAACAGTGTGTGAGGGTTTCAGTTTCTCCACATGCTCACAACACTTGTTATTGTCTTTTTTTTTTTTTTTTGCCATGCTGTGTGGCTTGACCCCGACCACGGATTGAACCCAGGCCCATGGCAGTGAAAGCCTGAGTTGTTTTTTTTTTTTTTTTTTTTTTTGCGGTACGCGGACCTCTCACTGTTGTGGCCTCTCCTGTTGCGGAGCACAGGCTCCGGACGCGCAGGCTCAGCGGCCATGGCTCATGGGCCTAGCCGCTCCGCGGCATGTGGGATCTTCCCGGAACGGGGCACGAACCCGTGTCCCCTGCATTGGCAGGCGGACTCTCAACCCCTGCGCCACCAGGGAAGCCCCTAAGCCTGGGTTTTGATTAGCATTTCCCTAGTAACTAATGATGTTGATCATCTTTTCATGTGCCTATTGGCCATCTGTATGTCTTCTCTTGAGAAATGTTTATTCAGATCCTTTGCCTATTTTTAAAATTTGGGTTGTCCTGTAATTATTGGGCTATAAGAGTTTTTTATATCTTCTGCAAGTCCTTTATCAGATACGTGCTTTGTAAGTATTTTCTCCTGCTTGGTAGGTTGTCTTTTCACTTTCTTAGTGGTATGTAAGTCTTATTTCAATAAAGGAAGTATCTATTATAGATGAAATGGACATTCCTTTTGCTTCTCTAGGGCTGTTCCCTTCCACACTCCCAAGACAGTCATGATCACAGCTTTGGTAGATGTGTTGCCAGGGCATTTTAATATTTTTACTTCGAGAATACTTTGTGTGTCTAAAAATTTGAACTAAGTGGTATCATACTATATATTATATATATGTCTGACTTACCTCATTTCTTTTAAGTGCACACATACATCCTCCCCTTACAGACTTGTAGGGAGGTGCTCTCCATCTCTTGTTTCCACAGGACAGCTGTAGGCCACCCAGGCCCCAGTCTACTCAGAAGGCTCAGTAGAGGAAACATGCAGCATGGTAATAAGGCAGCCTCAGGAGGTCTGAAAAGTAGGAGCAGCCAGGAGTGACAGCTGGGGATATGGTCCTCTTGGCCAGCTGGCCCCTCCGCATCACTGTTGAATGCTGTGGACCTAGCAGGCCTCTGGGGTCTTGGCCTTGGCTTCAGACTGAACAATTCTCATGTTTCCTCACGTGTGATGTTTACCTTAATTCCCTGTGTTCATAGTTGATAAGAATTTTCATCATGAGTTGGAGCTTTCCTTAAAATACCTTATCAATTTATTGACATAGGGTAAAGGGGTCTACTACTTTAATCTGAGAGCATTTTGATCAAGAGTCTGGGTGAGGGCTTCCCTGGTGGCGCAGTGGTTAAGAGTCCGCCTGCCGATGCAGGGGACACGGGTTCGTGCCCCAGTCCGGGAAGATCCCACATGCCACGGAGCGGCTGGGCCCGTGAGCCATGGCCGCTGAGCCTGCGCATCTGGAGCCTGTGCTCTGCAACGAGAGAGGCCACAACAGTGAGAGGCCCGCATACCACAAAAAAAAAAAAAAAAAGAAAAAAAAAGAGTCTGGGTGAGATTTGTTCAAATTACTTTCTGAATTTATTGAGATAGGATGTAGGGGGCTGTCTTCTACTTTAATCTGAAAATGTCGGGAATCGTATCAGTAGATGTTCTAATGTTTCATAGGCCTTCTTTTGTAGGATAAATCTAATGTTGCCATTTTGATAACTTTCTTCTGTTTCTTAATTAAATCCCCCTTTTATGATGAATATCACCTATGTATGCCTTCTTGTTCTTTATTTTATGATTACTCTTGCCAAAGGTAATTTCATTAGTCTTTTCAAATAACAGACTTTTGGTTTTCTTCATGTTCTTGGCTGTTTCCTTGTTTTTGGTTTCTGTAATTTTTGATCTTACCTTTATTATCACCTTCCTTTCACCTCCTGTTGGTTTCCTCTGTGGCTTTTTCCTTTACTTCTTAAGTCGAACAGTGATCTCACTAACTTTCAGTCTTCTCTTTAAAATACAAGATTAGGGACTTCTGTGGCAGTCCAGTGGTTAGGACTCTTCGCTTTCACTGCTGAGGGCACAGGTTCAATCCGTGGTTGGGGAACTAAGGTCCTGCAAGCTGCATGGCATGGCCACAAAAAATAAAAACAAAAACAAAACAAAACAAAAACAAAAAACAATAACAAAAAAAAACCAAACCAAAAAAAGCCCCATGCATTAAAGACCAACATTTTTCGCCTAGGAACTTGTTTAGCTGCACCCTCCTTTGCTACATGATTTGAGATGTGCCATCATCATCAGTTGTTCAGTTCTCCGTGTTTTCTAAGTAGATGCTTTCTAATTTGCATCAACATTTCTCTGTGAGTTACTGAGAAACAGGTTTTCATTTTTCCAAATAAATAGGGTTTTTTTTTTAAACTTACTATTATTTTTTGTATTTGGCGTTCTTTCTGTTACTGGTTTTTAACTGGAACACATTTGTAGTCAAGAGACTGTGGTCTGGTCTTTGATAAACTTATTCTTTGGCCTGGTTTATGACCAATGTTAGCAAATGTTCCACTTGTGCTTGGAAAGCCTTTGGCTCTAATTGTTGGTAGTGGGTCTTCAGTCAGCTGTGTGACCAGGCTGGCTAATTACATTCTCTTATGCTTGTCTCTGTTCAGTCTTTCTGCATTTCCATTTCTGAAAGAGGTTCATAAACCCTCCCAGTATGGCTGGATTTGCTGACTTTGCTCTGTGTTTGGAGGCATGCTCTTAACGTAGACATCTTTGCCATTGTTATATTGCCCTTTTATCATCCTTGAAGTTTATTGTTGGTTAGCAAAACACCATTCAATCTTTGTTTGGTTAGCATTTGTCTGTTCCGAACTTTTGCTTTTGTCTTCTGTGTCCTTTTGCTTTTGGTGTCTGTTACAAACACATTTTTTAATGCAGTCTGACACAGTGTTTATCTTGCCCATCAAAGCCACTTACATTTATTGTTATTGTGATGTCCTATTTTATACTTTCTATCTTAACTTGTCCTTTTTGAGCTTTCCCCCTTAGCACCTTCTTCTGGATTGATCTGTTTTTTTTTTTTCCTTTTCTTTATTATTCTTTTCTCCTGTAACAGGGTTTTTCCACTTCAGCACTATTTACTTTTGAGTTTTGAGGCTGGTCATTCTATGTGTGAGAGGCTGTCTTGTGTTTTAAAGGTATTTCACAGCATCCCTAGATTCCAGTAGCATCTGACCCCAAGTCATGACAGCCAAAAATGTTCCCAGATGTTGCCAAGTGTCTTTTGAGGGTAAAACCGTCTCTGGTTGAGAACCACTGCTCTGTGGGCTTGGAAGTTTTACATGACATTTATTCTTTTATTCCTGACTTGACCAGGTCTAACATGAATCATGAACAATATAAGAATGTCAGGACACTTAATTTTGCTATCCTGTTTTCAACTCACAGGCCACTGCCATTCAGTATTTTAGTCCATCCCATTGTTAACCCCTGAGTCATTGTTACTGCTTCATTTTATGCGGTCAGTGCTGGATATTATTTAAATACATGTTCTCTCCATTCCTTCCTTCTGGGTTTTTTTTTTTCCCCTGAAGAACAGTTTTTTTCTAACTCTTTTGGCAAGTGTCCTTGGAGATAAACCCTGCTTTTGCTTTTCTGAAGTTGCCTTTATCTTTCACTCTTTTTTAAAATTATTTATTTATTTATTTTATTTTGGCTGCATTGGGCCTTCATTGCTGCATGTGGGCTTTCTCTAGTTGTGGTGAGCGGGGGCTACTCTTTGTTGGTGCACGGGCAGTGAGAAGTGGTGGCTTCTCTTGTTGCGGAGCACGGGCTCTAGGGGCACGGGCTTCAGTAGTTGTGGCATTAGGGCTCAGTAGTTGTGGCTTGTGGGCTCTAGAGTGCAGGCTTAGTAGTGGTGGCGCAGCAATGCCACAACACTACTGTGGAACAGCAATGGGCTTAGTTGCTCTGCGGCATGTGGGATCTTCCCAGACCAGGGCTCGAACCCGTGTCCCCTGCATTGGCAGGCAGATTCCCAACCACTGTGCCACCAGGGAAGTCCCTTACTTTCACTCTGACAGTTTTTTCCCTCGGCACTTTGATGGTAATCTTCCATTACTATCAGGTTTCTATTTTTGTTACCAAGTTAATCACAGTACTGCTCACTCCTTCACTGGTTGTTTTTTCCTGGTAGCCTTTAAGACCATCTCCTTAGGTATAGCTTGATGTCCAGTTATGCTTGGGACTCAGGCTTTCTGAATCTAAGACACCACCAAGTGGTATTGCAAGGTGGCGGATGTGCCTGTTTTATGTTTCGATGACCACTACCAAGTTACACCGCCAAGTGGACTGACCTCTTTACGTGCCCACCAACTCTCTTCTTGCATGACCTGCTCAAGCATTATATTATCATACCTTGTTTTACTTTTACTCATCTGAAATGTGCATGTTTTGTATTCTTAAACTTACAGTTTGTAAATGACTTTAGGGGCGAATGAGCAAGAATTCATGTATTCAGGACATTTCTATTTTCTCTCCGTCAAGTTCCTCCTTGTATCATTTATCCAGTTTTTTCCCTTTTATGTGCTATCCTGGAAGAATTTTTTTATAGGTCTCTGGCACTATTCCTTTGTCTCTTTTATACTTAATAGTATTGTCTCTCCACCTGCCACTTGTATTTTGACTCTTACTCTGTTTTTTGTTGTTTGGAAATTTTTAAAAATTAATTAATTAATTAATTAATTTTATTTTTGGCTGTGCTGGGTCTTTGTTGCTGTGCGCGGGCTTTCTCTAGTTGCGGCGAGCAGGGGCTACTCTTCATTGTGGTGCACGGGCTTCTCACTGCGATGGCTTCTCTTGTTGCAGAGCACGGGCTGCAGGTGTACGGGCTTCAGTAGTTGTGGCATGCAGGCTCAGTAGTTGTGGCTTGTGGGCTCTAGAGTGCAGGCTCAGTAGTTGTGGCACACGGGCTTAGTTGCTCTGTGGCATGTGGGATATTCCCGGACCAGGGCTCAAACCCGTGTCCCCTTCATTGGCAGGCAGATTCTTAACTACTGTGCCACCAGGGAAGCCCGAGAGCCAGTTTTCTTGATATCTTCAAGTCAAAGGAGTGGGAGCATGGTTAGAGAAAGATCCATAACAGTGAAGACACTGGCAGCCACTTACAGTACTGTCTGTTCCCCAGCTCAGAGCCAGCACACATGATGTAATTCTCATAATAACCCTGCAGGAAGGTCGTTGACAGATCTAGGAATTTCAGAAGTGTCAGGTCACCAGGCCTGTGTTGTGTCCCATCCACGAAGGCAGAACTCTGACCACAAAGGTGGGGTGAAAACTGCTCGTTCAATGCTATTGTAAGCCCATTGTGAAGTGGAGGATCTGGAGTGTGTACTGGTTATTGGTAGGGGAAGTGGGTGATGGGGACAAGATCACAGTGGCTGAGGTGTGTTACTATGTCATCAGAGTGACACGTGGCCTCTGATCGCCCATGTCTCAGGCTAATCCTTTTGGTGATATTTACCCCCAACACCATTCCCCCTGCTTGTTCTGTAGGAGGGTGGAAATGCCATGTGGCTCTTCTTGAGCCTGTTCTTGGCTCCATCCCTTGACTCTCACGGTATTTCCCCCTCATATAGATCTGAATTTCAAAAAGAAAACAAGTAAAAAGACACACACACTTGGCCTGTCACCATCTTTCATTCCTCTTCCACACACGGCTTCATGTACTTAAGTCTGTCTTTTTCATTCTTTGCTTTCCAGCCTGGGACAGAAGATTGAAAATGACAGCTGAGAACATTCCTGAGGAAGAACTGTCCTGTGACATGGAGGTGGAAGGATTTACACGAGAGGGTCCTCATTTCTCCATTCTAGGTAACAGTTGGGACTGTGAGAACCAGGAGGGACATTTGAGGCAATCAGCCTTAACTCAGGAGGAACCAGGAGCTCAGGAAGCAATTTGTGAATATCCCGGATTTGGGGAGCATTTGAGCGTGAGCCCAGACCTTCCACGACGTCAGAGAGTTTCCACAAGAAACGGTTTCCACGTACGTGGCTCAGGTGTTAAAAGCCTGGATTGTGACCCAGCTTTACACAATTGTCAGAAAAGTTTTGTAGCTAAGAGAATGGGTGACAGTGACACCTGTGGGAAAGCCTTCAACCATTCCATAGAAGTTATTCAATTTGGAAGAACTCAAACTAGAGAGAAACCCTATAAATACCCTGAAAGTGTTAAGTCTTTCAACCATTTTACCCCTCTTGGTGAACAAAAAATAATGAAAAGAGGGAAGAAACTGTATGAAGGTAAGGACTTTGGGGACATCTTTACCCTGAGTTCGTCTCTTAATGAAAACAGGAGGAACAGCCCTGGAGAAAAACTGTACACATGTACTGAATGTGGCAAGTGCTTCAAACGGAACTCTTCTCTTGTTTTGCATCACCGAACTCACACTGGAGAGAAACCTTATACCTGTAATGAGTGTGGAAAATCCTTCTCCAAGAACTATAACCTAATTGTGCATCAAAGAATCCATACAGGAGAGAAGCCCTATAAATGCAGTAAATGCGGGAAAGCCTTCAGTGATGGGTCAGCTCTGACGCAACACCAGAGAATTCACACTGGGGAGAAACCTTATGAATGTCTAGAATGTGGGAAAACCTTCAACCGAAATTCGTCCCTCATTCTGCATCAAAGAACTCATACAGGGGAAAAACCATATAGATGTAATGAGTGTGGGAAGCCTTTCACCGACATCTCCCACCTCACTGTGCATCTCAGAATCCACACTGGGGAGAAGCCTTATGAATGTAGCAAATGTGGAAAGGCCTTCCGAGATGGCTCATACCTCACCCAGCACGAGAGGACTCACACTGGAGAGAAGCCCTTTGAATGTGTGGAATGCGGGAAATCCTTCAACCGTAACTCTCACCTCATTGTGCATCAGAAAATCCATTCTGGGGAGAAACCCTATGAGTGTAAAGAATGTGGGAAAACTTTCATTGAGAGTGCTTACCTCATCAGGCACCAGAGGATTCATACTGGTGAGAAGCCCTATGGCTGTGATCAGTGTCAGAAACTTTTCAGGAACATCGCCGGCCTCATACGTCACCAGAGGACTCATACTGGCGAGAAGCCCTATGAGTGTAATCAGTGTGGTAAAGCTTTCAGGGACAGCTCCTGTCTGACCAAACACCAGAGAATTCACACTAAGGAGACCCCGTACCAGTGTCCAGATTGTGGAAAGTCCTTCAAGCAGAACTCTCACCTGGCAGTACATCAGAGGCTCCACAGCAGGGAGGGTCCCAGTCATTGTCCTCAGTGTGGGAAAACATTCAGAAGGAGCTCTTCCCTCATCCGACACCAAAGATCACACCCTGGAGAACAACCCATGGATATTTAATGAACGTGGGCCACACTCATCTTCCGACTGGCTCTCAAAAACCTATGTGAGAGAGAAGTGTCTTCAGGGGTGGCTCCTCCCTGTCAGTGGAAAAGACTGCTCTGAGCTGTCCAGCGGACCGGTGGATGTGAGACATTCCTCAGCCATCCTGTTAAGTCTATACATTAGGGAACTCTTGCAGAGGATACAGGATGGTAGTAAATGTGGCAAAGGCTTCAGGGATGATTCAGCCTGTACCAAACATGATAGTGCATACACTGGAATAAAACCTGAGAAAGTCAGGTAGATACTTCCCTGGAGAACTCACCTACCCGTACATCCGAGTCCTTAAACTGGAAAGAGCCTGTGTAATCGGGAAGAGGAATCCTTTAAGAGGGAGTGTCTGCCTTACTGTTCGTAAGCAAACTCTTACTGGAATCCAGCGAGGGAAGCTGTCGGCAGGAGCCCTTGCTGTCTTAGCTGTGTCAGCAAAGGCATGCTGGTGAGAAACCGCACACAGTGCTCCAACTCACAGCAACCACAGAATTACAGCGGATTGACATTTGAATGTATTTCCGCGTTACATTCCTGCCAGGTGCTGAGGACTCGTTTCAGCAGGGGCACCTGGGTGAGGAAGTCGCTTGTGAATGAACAGTGATGTTATTCCTCTTAATATGGAGACCAAAGCAGGTTCTCCTAAGAAGGAAAGGGCTGCTGCTGAGAAATATGATGCGTTGCTCTAGTTGTTGAGACAAACAGAGAAACACTGAGTTGTTATGTTTACATTGTCACCCCTCATTGTTCATTTGGGACACTTGTGATTTGTTCCATGCAACCATGCCAAACCATGATGATAAAGGTTTTGTTGCCATATTGAAAACGCTTATAACATGGCCGGCAACCAAAAGCATAAAATAGAAAATTTGCCATGTAAAGTGTGCACACATACGGATGTAGGTTGGGAGTTGATCATAGAGAAATAAACATGGGGTCTCCTAAGTGACTGTTACTTGTGTATGATTTTTCCTCTATCACAAATCATACATTGTTATAATCATTTGATGAGGAATAAAAAGGTGGAGATAAAAAGAGGTGAGTTTGGGTTTTCTTTGGACCTTTTTAAAACCAGAAGTGGCTAAGTCAGGGTCGCAGGGCAGTTGTAAGCATGGATGGGGGCATCTCGGCAGAAACTTCTCTGAATCAGCATCCCACAGCTCAGGGCCTAAGAATAACTTCTTTCTTTGGGACTTGGATAATGAGAGGGTGTTATTGTGAAGAAGAGGGTGGGTCTCCGGGAATGGGGAGTAGGAGGCTACAGAGAGGTCTGGGAGGACCTGGGAGCATCCCTCCTGAGGCCCTGCAGTGCTGGCTGGCTGAGAGCTGCTCACACTGGTTGGCATAGCCTCGGAGCCCCGGGGTGGCTCCCCTTGGAAGTTTGACTTGTTCCTGTGGAGGCAGAGTCAGAGGGAAGGTCACTGAGCTAATGAAGGCTATGAGATAATAAATCTGCGTTGTTTTAAGCTATGTTTGTGGTACTTTGTTATGGCAACAATAGAAAACTAGCACAAGCATTAAAGAAAACTCATTCCTGCCCTTTCCCTCTTTCTTCTGGTCCTCCTTGCACTCTTTCAGCCTCCTCCTGGCTGAGACTGCAGCAGGGCCGCTGATAGTCTACACCTCACCTTCATACAAATTAGGAACACCAACCCCAACCCCACCCCCCGCAGGGCAATGCAAGAGGAAAACTCTCCTTGGTGCAGCTCTTGCTTTGGAGATGCTGCAATTGGATGTTGGGCTTCTCTACACCGGGGCTAACAGCTGAATCTGAGAGAGACCCAGGGCATAGCCTCTTTTTTTTTTTTAAATTAATTAATTTATTTTTGGCTGCGTTGGGTCTTCGTTGCTGTGCATGGACTTTCTCTAGTTGCGGCGAGCAGGGGCTACTCTTCGTTGTGGTGCTCAGGCTTCTCATTGCGGTGGCTTCTCTTGTTGCGAAGCACGGGCTGTAGAGCGTGTGGGCTTCAGTAGTTGTGGCACATGGGCTTGGTTGCTCCGCAGCATGTGGGATCTTCCCAGGCCAGGGCTCGAACCCGTGTTCCCTGCATTGGCAAGTGGATTCTTAACCACTGCACCACCAGGGAAGCCCCAGGGCATAGCCTCTTACAAGCCTTGACTGATTGGTGGCCAGTACGGTTAGTTTTAACCATTCCTGTCCAGACCCAGGCCCTCTTCTGTTTTCCCACAGGCTGGGTTGCAATACTTGATTAACATAGCAGTCAGGAGGGTTTGATCCCTGGTTGGGGAACTAAGATCCCACATGCTGCGTGGCGCAGACAAAAAAATAAAAATAAAACACAGCAGTCAGGAACCCTCATTGATAGGCTGAATAATGGCCTCCCACATAGGTCTACATCCTAATCACTGGAACCTCTGATGGTTTATATGGCCAAGGGACTTGGAAGGAGTAATTAAGTCAAAGATCTGAGACGGGGAGATTATCCTGGGTTATCTGGGTGGGCCCAGTGTCATCACAGGGGTTCTTACAAGAGGGAAGCAGGAGGATCAGAGTCAGAATGGGATATGATGATGGAAGCAGCTTCTAGAAGCTGGAAAAGGCAGGGACACTGGTATCCCCCCTGGAGCCTCCAGAAGGAACCAGCCCTGCTGACACCTTGATTTTAGCCTCATATGACTCATTTCAGATTTCTGGCTCTGGAATACATTTGTGTAGTGGTTTTTAAAATATATGTAAATTTATTTATTTATTTTTGGCTACATTGGGTCTTCCTTGCTGCACGCAGGCTTTCTCTAGTTGCAGTGAGCGGGGGCTACTCTTTGTTGCGGTGTGCGGGCTTCTCATTGCAGTGGCCTCTGTTGCGGAGCACAGGCTCTAGGCACGCAGGCTTCAGTAGTTGTGGCACATGGGCTCAGTAGTTGCAGCTCACGGGCTCTAGAGCACAGGCTCAGTAGTTGTGGCACCTGGGCTTAGTTGCTCCGCAGCATGTGGGATCTTCCCAGAGCAGGGCTCGAACCTGTGTCCCCTGCATTGGCAGGCAGATTCTTAACCACTGCGCCACCAGGGAAGTCCGTTTGTGTAGTTTTAAGCCACAAAGTTTGTGGCAGTTTGTTACAGCAGCCATAGGAAATGAATACATTGCCCTTTCTAGTTCTTTTAGAACTTTAACCTTCCCTGCTCCTACCTGGAGAAGTATTCGGTGTGCATTCCCTTGCCCAGCAAGTTTAAAAACTCAGCTTGAAAAAAAAAAAGGAATTCCCTGGCAGTCCAGTGGTTAGGACTCTGTGCTTCCACTGCTGGGGGCCCGGGTTCAATCCCTGGTTGGGGAACTAAGATCTCACAGGCCTTACCACGAGGCCAAGAAACAAACCAAAAAAACCCTCTGGTGGTGTCTGTTTGCTGCTTTGAGAGAAAGCATGGCCTGCTCAACCAAGTGCCCTTTGGGAAATTCCAGAACTAGTCTTGAAAAATTAAGTCCTATTAATGAACAGCCATTAGTGAAAAGAGATCTCAGAAAAGTTAAGGATGAGATGCCCCGTACCTGTACTCCCAGCTTCCGCCCCCTTCACTGGCTGAGGGGAAGGAACCTTTCAGCATTCTAATAGAAGTCCATCTCCTAAGAATGTGTAGAAGTTCCAGATGTGCTCTTGGTTCATAGATGGCCATCTTCTCGCAGTGTCCTCACATGGTGGAAGGGGCAGGAGAGTTCTCTGGGGTCTTGTTTATGAGGGCACTGATTCCATTCATGAGGACTGCATCCTCAGACCTAATCACCTTCCAAAGACCCCAGCTTCACATACCAGCATATTAGAGATTAGGAGCTCAACATGAATGGGATGGGGTGGGGGACCACAAACATTCAGTACGTAGGTTTTCATTCCTCTTGGTTAAATACCTAGGAGTGCGATTGTGGGTCATTACAGTAAGTCTATGTTGAGCTTTGTAAGAAACTGCAAAGCTCCTGTCCAAAGCGGTTGTGCCATATTGCTTTCCCACCAGCAACAAATGAGACTTTGTGATGCTTTGCATCCTGGCCAGCCTTTGACATTTCAATTTTTTAATTAATTTATTTTTTATAAATTAATTTATATTTTATTTTTGGCTGCGTTGGGTCTTCATTACTGTGCACGATCTTTCTCTAGTTGCGGCAAGCAGGGGCTACTCTTCGTTGTGGTGCACGGGCTTCTCACTGCAGTGGCTTCTCTTGTTGCAGAGCACGGGCTCTAGGCGCACAGGCTTCAATAGTTGTGGCTTGCGGGCTTCAGTAGCTGTGGCTCGTGGGCTCTAGAGCGCAGGCTCAGTAGTTGTGGTGCACGGGCTTAGTTGCTCCTTGGCATGTGGGATCTTCCCGGACCAGGGCTGGAACCCGTGTACCCTGCATTGGCAGGCGGATTCTTAACCACTGCATCACCAGGGAAGCCCCATAATGTTTTAATTGATAGCCCCGTCACCTCCCTGTTCCCTCTTCTCCCATCTCCCCTTTGGTCACTCTGTTCAAGTTTCAGTGGCCTCCCTGCTCTTCCTCATACACACCAGGCATGTTCTCATGTCAGGGCCTCTGCAATCCTTGTTCTCTGCATGGGGATCCTCTTCCCCCAACACCTTCTGGCTCAGGTCCTCACCTCCTGCAATTTGTCAGTCACACAGCACCTACTCAGTGAGGCCTTCCCCGAATTCTCTTATTTAAAACTGCAACTGCCTCTGCCCAACAGTCACACTCTGTCCTCTTTCCCTGCTTTATGTCTCTCCAAGGCATCAACCCATGCGACTGATACATTGTGCTTGTTTACTTTCCCTGCTGGACTGTAAACACCTTGTTCTGTTTTCTGCTTTATCCCTGGCTGCTGGAATACTACAAGTACTCAATAAATGTTTGTTGAACTAAAAGAGCTAGATGGAGGTACACCAGCACAAGTGAACAGTGGGCAGCCACACCTTGGGTGCATGTCTTTGTTGTTTTCTGATTGTAAAGTAATCCTTGCTCACTGAAAGCCAAGACTTGGAATGTCCAGAAAAATATGAAAATAAGAAATCACATCCAGAGCCTCAGCTGTCACCAGCAATCATGATTCATGTTTTGGAAAACATCTTCCAGTTAATTCAATCCACAAACACTTGATGAGCATCTCCGATGTATGTCGGCACGTTGGTCCCTGTAGAGTCTAACTAGGAGCACGACAGACAGTGTGTCCAGCCTTGTGGAACTGGCTAGTTAGAAAGCAAGATGGGCATTTATCAAACTATCACAAAAGCATCGACGTGAACTTGAATAGGAAAAAGAAACAAAATAACAGCAGAGAGCTGTGAGGAGTGATTAACCAAGGGGTAGAGAAGGAAGACTGCCCCTGCAGGGAGTGGTATGTGCTGATGTGGGAGGGGAATTAGAGCCATGAGGGAGAAAGGGGTGAGGGGAGTGGGCAGGATAAGGTAGGTAGAGCCTTGTAGACCTCAGACCATGTTAGGGGAACACTCAGGGAGGAGACCCAGGAAGCAAGCAACCATGGGAAAAACAGGGAAAGGAGGCAGCCAGATGAAGATGAAATGGCCAAGAAGGGAGGAGGGGAGCTAAGGGTGGATGATGTTATGGACCAAGAGAGAATGAGATTTAGGGAGAAGAGACCCCCTCCATCGTGGGAGGGGCAAAAGGCCATAGGTGAAATCCCTTCGTGGACAGCAGTTGGGGAAATGGCTTCACTGGAGATGAGGCGGGTATAGGGTTCAAGGCTGCCTTTGCCAAATTAAAAAAAACCACATTTACAAGGGCAGCACTTAAGACCCTAAGAGATGAATAGGTTGAGAGTGTGTTTAACCCAGAAGAAAATAGCAAATACATAAGTCTAGGATGTCTAGGCTTAGAGTGACCAAAGGAATTCAACTGAATCCTTTCTGGTAAATTAGATTAAACAATTTTTAAGTAGAAAAAATTTGTAGGTGTACAAATCAATGGATTTTAGTATTTTCATGAGGTCATGCAGTGATCACCATTCTTTAATTCCAGTACATTTCATTACCCCTCCCCCTCCAATTAGCAGTCACTGCCCATTCCCTCCTTCCTCCAGCCCCTGGCAACAACTAATATACTTCCTGTCTCTACAGATTTCACTACGCTGGACATTTCATATAAATGGTGTCATACGACAGGTGCTGTGACTTCACTCAGCGTAATGTTGTCAGGGTTCATCCGTGTTGTAGCAAGTGTCAGTACTTCATTCCTTTTTATGGCTGAACAATATTTCATCATATGGCTATACTACATTTTGTTTGTCAGTTGATGGACCTTTGGGTTGTTTCCGCTTTGGGGCTCTTATGCATAAGGCTACTATAATTGTTCATGTACAAGTTTTTTTTGTGAATATATGCTTTCAGTACTCTTGAGTAGATGCCTTGGAGTGGAATAGCTGGGTTACATGGCAACTCTGTTTAACCTGTCCATGAAAATTCAATGAACAATCAAACTAAGAAGAGAAAGAAGAGGATTTTATTTGAGCCAAACTGAGGATTATAACCCAGGAGACTCTCAAAAAGCTCTGAGAACTGTACCACCTGCTGGAGGTCAAAGATACATTCATACACATTTTCGGGACAAAGGAACGTAATTCAAAATGATACACTGATGTTGTACATAAAGTTCATCAAAGACACATAGTCCAGGTGAGCACAGACAATGTGAGCAGTGAGTCACCACGACCCCCTACAGAGTTGGGAAAGAACGCCGCCCGCCGCAGCTCGGAACCTGCGCATGCGCACAGCCAGGTGGCGCGCTGACAGGGAAGAGGAAGTCGACGGTCCGGTGTCCTGCACTGGTTCCCTTCAGGTGGTTCTTGGGCCTCGGTTTTCAACCCCCGGGCGGGGAGAGAGCCCTAGGTCTGGCTGTGGGGAGCGTCAGGGCGTCCAAGGCGACTGGCAGCTGCGCGGCGGCCACCTCCGGGCTGGGCGGGAGCGGGGTGGGCGCGGGTGCCCGGGAGTGGGGGGGGGGACACCTTTGCCTGAGCGGCACGGACCCCCTTATCTCCCGTTCTCCCCATGGGGCGCGGACCCCTTATTCCCTACTCCCATGGCGAGCAGACCCCCTAGTCTTCCCCCATACCCGTGAGGTACGGACCCCCTATTCGCTCCTCCCCGTGATGTGCAGACCCCCATTCGCCTCTTCCCATGGGGCGCGGGCCCCTATAGCCCCCTCCTCTCCCTTCGTCCTTTCTCCTCCCGCGTGGGCGCATTCCCCTTCTTTCTCCCTCCCCCTGGGCACGACTCCCTAACCTCCTCCCGGTCCTTGCCTGTCTTCATTCTCTCAGGTGCGCAGCCCTCCGCCCCCCTGCCTAGGTGCAAACGCCTCCACCCCCGTCTCACAAGGTTTGGGCTTGCACAACCTGTTCAGTTTCCTGTGTCGCACTCCCAAGGATGCTTTCCCCTCTTTTCGTCTTCCTCACCCAACAGCCTTGTTCCTGCCCGCCCCCCTCTGCTCTTCCAAAGACCGATTCCCCCCTGCCCACTACGAACTCTCCCTCATCCCCAAACCCCGGTCGTGGACTGAGGTGCCCTTACCCACTGGCCCCTAATCCCCTGAAGCTGTCATCCACCCTCACCGCCCCCCGCCCGGTCCCCCGGGACAGACACTTCAGACTGTGGGGTCCTCAGCAGAACCTCTGGGCCCCAACGCCAGTCCTTCCACTCTCTGTAAATAGCGTCTCCGCCTTCTGCCCACGTTCCCCACCGTCCGCCTTGATGTTTCCCTTTCACCAACCCCCACATCATCTCTGCCTGAAAGTCCCATGCCTGTACCTCCAATATAGTTCCAGAGTTCAGCCACTGCACCACCCCTTCTCCCTGTAACGGGACTGCTCCCTGCTCCCCTGCCTCTGCCCTCCCCACCGTCAGGTCCCCAGCAGGAGCCTGTCAGCTTATGTGTCACATCATGTCCCATCTGTGCTCCAAGTCCCCCATGGCTCCCCTTGCTCGGTAACAGCCGGAATCCTTCAGGGGCTGGGGCTACTGGCCAGGAGCTCTTTGCTCCTGGACTCCGGGTGGTAAGGATCTTGCATAACAGTGAAAATCAGAGCCCTGCTTGCTTCCTTGGACAGTGTGTTCCCTGAATCTGGTTGGTTTCTGAGTTGTAGATAGTGCTGGAGGTTGGAGCAGTCAGGGCCACCAGCCGTAACTCCAAAAACTGACCCAGGTCTGTGCGCTCTCTGAGTTTGCAGTGAGTGTTTGATAGCGACAGATTTTGCATTTTGTCCTTCGTCTGCATCTTCCCCACCAGAATGCTAGCTTCACCAGGTGGAGGTCTCTCTCTTTTTTGTCATTTATTTATTGTTATTTATTATTTATTTATTTTAATTAATTAATTTATGGCTGCGTTGGGTCTTTGTTGCTGCCCGCGGGCTTTCTCTAGTTGCGGTGAGCGGAGGCTACTCTTCATTGGGGTGTGCAGGCTTCTCACTGCAGTGGCTTCTCGTTGCAGAGCACAGAATGTAAGCACGAGGGCTTCAGTAGTTGTGGTACACGGGCTCAGTAGTTGTGGCTCACGGGCTCTAGAGCACAGGCTCAGTAGTTGTGGCGCACCGGCTTAGTTGCTCCGTGGCATGTGGGATCTTCCCAGAGCAGGGCTCGAACCCGTGTCCCCTGCATTGGCAGGTGGATTCTTAACCACCGCGCCACCAGGGATATGTCCCAGGTGGCGGTCTTCATCTGTCTCATCCATCGATGAATCATCCCTGCCTAAACAGGGCCTGGCACACAGTAGGTGTTCCGTAAACACTTGCTGAGTGAGTGGAAAAGGGCCATTCCTGTGCGACCATGGGAAGGAGCTAGTCCTTGTCCAAGAGACTTGAGATCATAGAGGTGGTGTGGTATACATCTAGCAAGCACTCGTCTGTTGTCTCCAGGCTGTCGTTACAGCTTTTCCCTTTATAATATCCATAGCTTCGAACAACATGGTGTGTGTGTTTGAAATTGATATGTTCAATGTGTGAAACTCTGCTACCTGCTTCTCTCACCAACCTCTTGTGTACTAAGTGGAGTTTTCTGCACATACTGTTTGCACTACCGTGCAGTATTCCACCTTGTGAGGCTGCCACAATATATTTGTTCCTTCCCACCACCTGTTGATGGACATCTTGTAAATTTACGGTTTTTCAACGTTCCCAAGAGTGCCTTAGGGGGCATCTTGAACATGTGTCCTTGTGAAATGAGTAAGGATTTCTTCAGCCTGGTGGTTCTCCAGGTTTTTTAACCCAGGCATTGTAAGAAACACATTTACATCACGACCCCCATACATATGTAACTGGAGGAAAAGTTTGATGAAACAACACTATGTGTGAGGTCCTCTTATGTAAGTTTTGAATTTTAATTTACATCATTTTAAAAAGAATGCCAGTGTTGATTCACTACATTGCTGTGTGGTTTACTTTTTGAACCTGAGCCACAGCAGTGAAAGCACTGAGTCCTAATCACTGGACCGCCAGGGAATTCCCTGCTGTGTGGTTTAAATTTTGTTTGTTTGTTTGTTTGTTTTTGTGGTACGCGGGCCTCTCACTGTTGTGGCCTCTCCCGTTGCAGAGCACAGGCTCCGGACGCACAGGCTCAGCGGCCATGGCTCACGGGCCCAGCCGCTCCACGGCACGCGGAATCTTCCCGGACTGGGGCACGAACCCGCGTCCCCTGCATCGGCAGGCGGACTCTCAACCACTGTGCCACCAGGGAAGCCCTAAATTTTGATTTAAACTCAAAATTATCATCCAAAGAGACTGTCATTTTTTTATGCTAATAAAGACACATTAATGATATGGACACTACCAATAATATAATGTTAACAGGGAAAAACAAAAAGGCGGCCCAAAATTGTCTGTACAGTTTGACTTTAAGTATGTGAAAAAGATTCTGCAGGAAGAAAACAGGAAGTAAATGCACCCAAGACAATTTTCTTTGTATTTTATGTTTTCTAAGTTTTCCATATTGAGTGTGTATTATATTAATTCATTATATTAATTTTAGAGTGACATTTTTAATAGTAAAATATTTAAATGGAATTTGATACAGGTTTTATTTAAATAGGATGCTCCCCTGTTGAATCTAAAATAGAATTGTTTGCCCTACTTCATTTACTTACAACTTTTCAGAAACATATTTAACTCATAGAACAAAGAGATAAAATAGCTTTCAATTTGGATCAGCTGCCAGCTGTTGCAAGCAGTTGGAGGGCCAGACGATTCTGGAGCTGGCTGGAGGGAACTGAGTGCTTTGCACAGCTCTACCTGCCTCGACCCCAGTTCTTCGAGGCAGAGTAGAGATGTCCAAACACCCCAGCCTTCCTGTTTTCTCCTGCATCAAAATCTACTGTGTAGAAAGGATTTTACAAGTCAGCATTTTGCTAGGGTGATAACTGCATGGTTTTCATACAGGTCCCAGCTAGTTTCATATTTTCCCCGTTAAAATGCCTGTAACCATCTCTTGAACACCTTTTGAGAAAACTGTTATAAATTTATTCTCACCTGGGTGTTAATGAATGCTGATCCCTGAGGTAGTATCTCTCCCTATTTTCTATTTTAACGTTTCCCCTATTTTCTATTTTAACAAGTTTCTAAAATATTAACAGAAAAGTTGAAAAAAGAGTATAATGAACACCCATCACCCATCATCTAGATTTATATGTATGCAGTATATAACAGTTATATAGTATGTATTTGTAATATGTATGTGTATATGTGAATGCATATTTGTGTATATGTATTTTAATCTGTGTATTTGCGTGTATGTGTGTATATATGTATGTACACGTGTTTATATGTGCATATGTGTATATTGGTGTGTGTATGTATGTTTATGCGCGTCTATGTATATATATGTGTGTGCATATATTTACTGTGTGTATAATATGTGTATTTCTTTATGTGTGTATGTATAACCACTTGAATATAAGTGCAGATATGACACTTTACCCTTAAATATGTCAGGACATAAATTCCAAGAATAAGGGCATTCTTCTGCACAACCATAATACTGTTATTGCTAAGAAAACTAGCAATAATTCTCTGTATCATCTGATAATCCATCCATAGTCAAATTTTCCCAATTGTCCCTAATGCCTTTTTCTTAAATTTATTTTTTTGAACTATAGTTGATTTACAATGTTATGTTAATTTCTGCTCTACGGCAAAGTGACTCAGTTATACACATATATACATTCTTTTTTATATTCTTTTCCATTACAGTTTATCCCAGGATATTGAATATAGTTCACTGTGCTATACAGTAGGACCTTGGTGTTTATCCATTCTATATGTAATAGTTTGCATCTACTAACCCTGAACTCCCAGTGCATCCCTCCTTCACCCCCTCTCCTCCTTGGTACCCCCAAGTCTGTTCTCTATATCTGAGTCTCTTTCTGTTTCGTAGATAAGTTCATTTGTGTCATATTTTAGAGTCAACCTATGAATATGGGAGAATTCATACTGGAGAGAAACCCTGTTAAGTGTACGGATTGTGGAAAATCCTTCACCTGCAATGGTCACCCCATTGTACATCACAAAGTCCATTCTGGGGAGAAACCCTGTGAGTGTAAAGAATGTGGGAAAACTTTCATTGAGAGTGCTTACCTCATCAGGCCCCAGAGAAGCCCTATGGCCATGACCAGTGTCAGAAACTTTTCAGGAACATCCTTGGTCTCGTCCGTCACCAGAGGATTCATACTGGTGAGAAACCCTACTAGTGTAATCAGTGTGGTAAAGCTTTCAGGGACAGCTCCTGTCTGACCAAGCATCAGAGGATATAGGATCAAAAGCCCCTGTACCTGTGTGTCAACAGAAACAGAGAGCTTCCCTGGTGGCGCAGTGGTTGAGAGTCCGCCTGCCGATGCAGGGGACGCGGGTTCGTGCCCCGGTCCGGGAGGATCCCGCGTGCCGCGGAGCGGCTGGGCCCATGAACCATGGCCCGTGAGCCATGGCCGCTGGGCCTGCGCGTCCGGAGCCTGTGCTCCACAGCGGGAGAGGCCACAGCAGTGAGAGGCCCGCGTACCATAAAAACAACAAAACAAAACAAAACCAAACCTTCAGGGATTGTGCTAAACATACATGAGACTGTGACACCTCACAAGGAAACCTTTTGAAGGATGGTGACACAGTTGAGAGAGGGAAACAGGATGGCGGGGGAAACTTCTCGTGGCGTTTCTCTCTGTTGTTATATGATATGCAAATCAAAGTCTAGGAATGGAATTAACGTGGGAAACGTTTAAACTGGAACTCTTGCTTTTATTTGCATTAAAAAGAAGATTTGGTTAATGTGATGAGTTTGGGGTTTCAGTAAGAACCCTTGCCAAGGGACTTCCCTGGTGGTGCAGAGGTTAAGACTCTGTGCTCTCAATGCAGGGGACCTGGGTTTAATCCCTGGTCAGGGAACTAGATCCCACATGCATGCCGCAACTAAGGAGCCCAACTGCTGCAACTGAGGAGCCAACATGCCTCAACTAAGGAGCCTGCCTGCCACAACTAAGACCTGGCACAACCAAATAAATAAATAAATAAAATATTAAACAAACAAAAAGAACCCGTGCTGAAACTCTTAGGTAAAAGGGAACGTATTTTTGAATTAGCCAATATGAAGTGATAATACAGGAAAGTCCCTTAAGGTGATACTAAATTTATTGTGAAAGAAAGCTCATACTAAAGATGGACAGAAAACGTACACTTGATGTGGGAAAGCTTCCACCTGGAGATCTGATCTTCCAGAGTAATGCTGTCTGCTGGAAATATAATGTGAGCCACATGTATAATTTCAAATTTTTTAGTGGCCACATGTTTTTAAAAGTAATAAGAAAGAGGTGAAATTAATGTCAATAACATTTTATTTTACCACCTATATTCCAAATACTAATAATTTAAACATATGACACTCACTCATTTCAGATCCTCTGTAACTGCACATCTAGTTGCTACTTCATCGGACAGTGGGACTCTAGTGTATCAGAGAATGAATTCCGGAGAGGAGCCCCCTATAGAGCAATTGTCCCATTACAAACCCACAGTCAGGTTTTTAACACATTTCTAGAAAAAGTGTGTTCCTGGAAGTTAGTCCCGACATAGAACCCTAAGGACTCAACTGTATTCCATTTTTTCTAATATGCACGTTCTTTTCACGTTGTAACATCTCAGAAATCAGTTTAATTGGTAGCCTTTTGTCTTCCATTTGCATTTTGTCTTCACAAAATGTGCATCTTACCATCAGTTGTGTCTTAGGTCTAATAAAATAACTAATATCAGGAGGAGGAACTAAATGACTAGTGAGATTCATTCATTTGAGGAAACTAGAATTTTCAAGGAAGAGACTGTTGCTGAGATAATGATTAATGACCTACCTGCTGGAACAAAATGTGGTGATGTTGTCCCTGCCGTGTTGCTGCATATTAAGTGTTATTCCTTTCCTGTAGCCTGTATCGCCTGTAATTGTTTTATTACAAGATTGAAAATTCTCTTAAGGTGGAGGGAAGCAAAACACAGAAGTGTGCATAGGCTCTTAACAAGCTGGTTAAACAGGAAAGAGTTCCTGGGCTCATGGGGCTTCTATTCTAGCTCATATATCGAAATAGCTTTATGTTTAGTATTGTGTGTATATATGTGTGTGCACACTTCGGGCCTTTTAGTTATAAAAGAAAACGCTGTGCCTGATGGTCAGTAGACGCTCACTCAAGTGGCAATTCCTTGGCTGCTCAGAAGACCTATAGAGGAAAGTTAATCCCAGTTAAAGAAAAATTGTACGACATTGCATGAAAACATTGGACCGCACCACGTGAATGTTAGTGTCATGGTTAAGAGCACATCTCTTGACTTCAGTCAGACTTGGGTTTCTCATGGGATTACATCTCAGTAGCTGTATGATCTCAGGTGAATTATTGAATCTCTCTGTGCCTTAGTTCTTCACTTATAAAATGTGGATGAGCCCTACCTCATTAGGAGTAAGAGAAGTGAGGTATGCAGAGTGCTTGGGACGTGACAGTGTTCAGTGTGGATCAGCTGCTCCGGCTCCCACCCCTGTTGCTATTACTGCATTTCCTACCGTTACTGCTGCTCTTTTATTGATGTTTCTGTTTGTTTTGGCTGAGCCATGTGGCTTGCAGGATCTCGGTTCCCCGATCAGGGATTGAACCTAGGCTACGTCAGTGAAAGCCCGGAATCCTAACCACTAGGCCACCGGGGAACTCCCCATGTTTCTGTTGTTGCTGCTGCTGCTGCTGTTGATGTTACCCCTCTCTGACTCAGGAGACTGAAAGAGAAGGGACATCAGCAGCCTTCTCAACCTCTGTAGGCTCTGGGCCCCTGTCGCCAGTACTTCACAGCTGGCACTGCTTCCCAAACCCTGGTGTACGTGATTGGCTGGAAGCCTCCTGAAGGAGCTACGTGGGAGAGGGCTAGAGTCTCCAGGGTGTGGATGATGGCAGCTGGGTTGTGTGCAGATGCCTGACCGGAGTGGAGGTGGGGCTCCAGGCGCTGTGAAGATGAGGTCTCTGGCACGTGTGCCCCAGAGTGATGGCGCATATTGTGCTGAGAAGGAAGATGTTGCCCACCACATTCCACTGTGGTACACATCCAGCCCACAGCAGTTGCAAGAGTCTGGTCCTGTTTGGGCCTCAAGCTCCTGGACTCAGTATCACAAGGACTTCTGCCCCAAATCACAGCTTCTCCCACTCACCCAAGACTCCTCACAGGCCCTGCCCCAGCAGCTGAACCACAGTCAGATGATAACTGCTGCTCCCAGGGTAACTGAGCCACACATGTGCCGTCCAGTCTGGAGCAAGACTTCTTATGAGATGTTGCCTCCCTGGGGGTCGCGTGAAGACTGAGACCTGCTCCACTTGAACAAGGTTGGCCTTGTGTGCCTCTTGGCAGTCAGGACCAGGGCCTCAGTTGGATTCCTGTGCTGGAAGAGCAGCAAGTTGGTGTCCTAACTTCCTTCCAGTGGAGCTGGGGTCCCCAGTGTGGCCACTTCCCTTACACGTGTGTGATTGGACTCCAGGATTCTGAGCAGTCAGCTGAGGCTGCTGGACTGGTGAGAACGGGCCATCTTGCAGGCTGGGGCTGCCATTCTCTGGTGTGGGCAGGGATAAGAATAAAGCAGATGGTGGGGGCGGAGACAGGAGTGTGAGCCCTCATAGAGAGGAGTGGCTGAGACAAACGGGGTGGAGGGCTGGTGCTTCCCCGCTCCCGGGGTCAGGCTGCACTCACATTGTGAGATGCCCTGATAGACAGCCAGTGGATTCTCCTGTGTCTCTAAGCTCATCCAGGTGTGTTCTCGCTGCTTGTCATTGGAGAGAGCCTTAACTGTCCCTCCATCTAGCTTTTGTAGTTCTCTGTTTGGGACCAAATATTTTTACTTTAGTTGAAAAAGCAACCCATGCATGTGGTAAAGAATTAAAAAGGAGGGAAGCAGATGAATGAAAAATGAGCCTCTTTCTCACCTGAGACCCCTCCTTGGAGACCACAGTTGTTGATGTGTTCTTGTGTATCCTTCTAGAGGCATTTAATGGGGGTGGAGGAAAGGGCGATCTCTGGACACCTAGGTTGTAGGTTTTTGTGTTCTACCTTGATTGTTCTCTTCACGGTGTGTTCTGGAGGCCATTCCGTGTGTGCATGTGTGTCTGCCCCAGTCTTTTTAATGGCTGAGAGAGAGATTCTGGGCTGTTGAACACATCGTCGTGCTGAGAGGGTGGCATGCTGGGAGGAAGCACGGGAGCTCTGCACACTGCCCCCTTCCAAAGGCTGCCCTATTTTAATTTGGTTGTTCCTGAGTTATATCCTTTATATTAAACTGGTAAACATTAAGTAAAGTGTTTTCCTGAGTTCTAGTGAATTTCAACCTGAGGGGCCAGCGTGTTGTGGGAACCACTGATTTTGAAGGCTGCTGAGCAGAAGTGTGCATAGCCCGTGGCAGGCATCTGAAGTGGGGACAGTCTTGTGGGACTGAGCCCTTGACCTGCGCTAATTGTAAGCAGTCAGTCTCAGAATTGAATTGTTGGGCACCTTTTGTGTTGGAGAATTGGTTGGTGTTGAAAAAAACTACACATACGGTGTCGGAATTAGTGTCAGAAAAAAGACGCCCAACATCAATAGGGGAAAAAAACGAACCTCAACATAAACCTCACATCTTATACAAAAATTAACTCAAAATTGATGGTTGACTTATACGTAAAAAGCAAAATGGAAGTCCTTGGGACTTATAAACAAAGAGTTCTTAAACTTGACATAAAAAGCATGATCCATAAAAGAAAAATTGATAACTTGGACATCTTCTGAATTAAAATACTTTGTTCTGCTAAAGGCTCTGTTAAGGGAATACAACTACAGACTGGGAGAAAATGTTCGCAAACCATATATCTGACAAAGTACTTACATTTAGAATATAAAAAGATCTCTCCAAACTCAACAGTTTTTAAAAACTAGAATATGGGCAAAAGACATGAACAGACATTTCATTGAAGAGGATATACAGATGGCAGATAAACCTGAAAGTATGCTCAACATTATTAACTGTTAAGAGAACAGACTTGTGGTTGCCAAGCGGGAGGGGAGTGGGGAGGAAGGGACTGGGAGTTTGGGATTAGCAGATGCAAACTAGCATATATAGAATGGATAAACAACAAGGTCCTACTGTATAGCACGGGGAACTATATTCAATATCCTGTGATAGACCATAATATGGAAAAAAATATGAAAGGGAAAAAATATATATGTATAACTGAGTCACTTTGCTGTACAGCAGAAATTAACACAACATTGTAAACGAAATATACTGCGATGAAATTTTTTCAAAAGTTATTAACTGTTAGGGAAATGCAAATTAAAAGCACAGCGAAATGTCACTACACATCTATCAGAAAGGCTAAAAAACAATAACACCAAACACTGGTAAGGATGTGGAGAAACAGGTGCACACATACATTGCTGGTGGAAATGTAAAATGGTCCAACTACTCTGGAAAAGAGTGGTAGTTTCTTTTAATACTAAACATGTGCTTACCTTGTAACCCAGCAATTGCACTCTTGGGCATTTACCCCAGAAAAATGAAGACTAACGAAGGTTCACACAAAAACCTGTACACAAATGTTTACAGCAGCCTTATGTGTAATAGCAAAATTTTGGAAACAACCCAAATGTCCTTCAGTGATGAATGTTTAAACAAACTGCGGTATATCCTTAGCATCAATGCTACTTAGCAATAAAAAGGAATGAACTGAATGGATCTTAAAAGAACTATGTTTGGTGGAAAAAAGCCAATCTCTAAAGTCCACATACTCTATGATTCTGTTTACATGACATTCTGAAAAATGCAAAACTATACTGGGGAAAACAGATCAGTGGTTGCTAGGGTTATGGGTGGGGGAGAAGGTCACCAGGAAGGAGGTTTTTTAAAAATTTTTTATTGGCATATAGTTGATTTACAATGTTGTGTGTACAGCTAAGTGATTCAGTTATACATATACATATATCCATTCTTTTTTATTTTTATTTTATTTATTTATTTAAAAAATCTTATTTATTTATTTTTGGCCATGTTGGGTCTTCATTGCTGTGAGCAGGCTTTCTCTAGTTGTGGTGAGCAGGGCCTACTCTTCGTTGTGGTGCGCGGGCTTCTCATTACAGTGGCTTCTCTTGTTGCGGAACACGGGCTCTAGGCACACGGGCTTCAGTAGTTGTGGCGCGTAGGCTCAGTAGTTGTGGCTCATGGGCTTAGTTGCTCCATGGCATGTGGGATCTTCCCGGACCAGGGGTCAAACCCGTGTCCCCTGCATTGGCAGGCGGATTCTTAACCACTGCGCACCAGGGAAGTCCTATCCATTCTTTTTTAGATCCTTTTCCCATATAGGTTATTACAGAATATTGAGTATAGTTCCCTGTGCTATACAGTAGATCCTTGTTGCTTATCTATTTTATATATAGTAGTGTGTATATGTTAATCCCCAAACTCCTAATTTATCCCTTCCCCCCAACGTTTCCCCTTTGGTAACCACAAGTTTGTTTCGAATTCTGTGAATCTGTTTGTTTGTAAATAAGTTCATTTGTATCATTTTATTTATTTGTTTGTTTAAAAATATTTACTTATTTGGTTTGCCAGGTCTTAGTTGTGGCAGGCGGGCACCTCAGTTGTGACACGTGCGCTCCTTAGTTGTGGCATGCAAACTCTTAGTTGCGGCATACATGTGGGGTCTAGTTCCCTGATCAGGGATCAAACCCGGGCCTCCTACATTGGGAGCGTGGGTCTTAACCACTGCGCCACCAGGAAAGTCCCTGTATATATTTTTTTTAGATTCCACATATAAGTGGTATCATATGATATTTGTCTTTCTCTGACTTACTTTACTTAGTATGATAATCTCCAGGTCCATCCACGTTGCTGCAATGGCGTTATTTCATTCTTTTTCATGGCTGAGTAATATTCCATTGTATACATGTACCACATCTTATCCACTCCTCTGTCGATGTACATTTAGGTTGCTTCTATGTCTTGGCTGTTGTAAACAGCGCTGCAGTGAACATTGTGGTGCATATATCCTTTCGAACCATATTTTTCTCCGGATATATGCCCAGGAGTGGGATTGCTGGATCATATGATAGCACTGTTTTTAGTTTTTTAAGCAACCTCCATACTGTTCTCCATAGTGGCTGTACCAATGTACATCCCCACCAACCATGTAGGAGGGTTCCCTTTTCTCCACACCCTCTCCAGCATTTATAGTTTGTAGACTTTTTGATGATGGCCATTCTAACTGGTGTGAGGTGATACCTCGTTGTAGTTTTGATTTGCATTTCTCTAGTAATTAGTGATGTTGAGCCTCTTTTCATGTGCTTTTGGCTACCTGTATGTCTTCAGGAAGGAGATTTTGGTGCAATGGATCTATTCTTTGTTCTGATTGTGTTGGCGGTTATATAAGTTAAAATTCATGGAACCGAATACCGGAAAATGAGAGTATTGTTGTGTATATGTAAAATAAACTGTTCAGAGAAACATTTTTTTAAAAATCAGCTTGCACAAAATTACAGCCTCATAAACTGCCCTCTAGAAAATTCTGGAATGGGAAGCGGCATCCTGACCCTGGCCCTGTCTATCGGAGTGGTGACACCTATTTGGGGTTTTGGAGGACATCACTCACCCGTCGCTTCTCCTACGTTTTCCTCCGTTTCAGCGGCTCATGAAGCCCCCAGCATAGCTAGTCTTCAAATTCTGTCAGTTCCCTGGATATGCAGAACGCTTTTTTTTGCCCTGTCACTGAGAGACACATCCCTGTCTCTCAGTGTCCCCACCTCTATTTCTTTTTCTTTTTTTAAAAAAAATAAATTTATTTATTTTTATTTATTTATTTTTGGCAGCATTGTGTCTACGTTGCTGTGCGCGAGCTTTCTCTAGTTGCGGCTCGCGGGCTTCTCATTGCAGTGGCTTCTCTTGTGGCGGAGCACAGGCTCTAGGCGCACGGGCTTCAGTAGTTGTGGTGCACGGGCTTAGTTGCTCCGTGGCATGTGGGATCTTCCCAGACCAGGGCTCGAACCCGTGTCCCCTGCATTGGCAGGCGGATTCTTAATCACTGCACCACCAGGGAAGTCCCTCACCTCTATTTCTAAGGCTGTGGGTCTCTCTGTCTCTGTTGTCTCCCCGTTTCTGCTTTTCACCTTCTCTGTCTCCATCTCTAGGTCTTCTTATCTCAGGGTCTCTGTTTTCCCCGTTCGAGGCCTGCCCATTTCTACCTGTCCTTGTCTTGGGTCTTTCTCCACATCAGAGTCTCCCAAGCTCTGAATCTCCCCTTCTCTGAGTCTGTCTTCCTCTCATTCTCTGTGTCTCCATCTGTTGGTCTCCTTGTGTCTGTCCTCCTCAGTATCTCGCTATCTTGGGGACTCTGGGCCTTCTGGTCTCTCTATCTTTGTGTGTGCGCGCCTCTTGTCCTCACCTTTCTCTCCCTCCCCGTCTCTGCGTCCGTGTCTCCTCTTCTATGCCCCACTCCCTGTCTCTGCGTATGTGTCTCTTCTCTTCCTTTCTCCGTCTCTCTCTCTGGTCTTCTCTTGTTTATGCCGTTGCCATGGCATCAAGGACAGCGCAGGCGCAAGGGAGGTCGGACGCCAGGCTAGGCTAGCTCGGCCTCTGATTGGCTGTCTGGTCTGCCGTCGCGTCTTCTCTCTGCCCCCGTCCGCGCCGATAGACTGCTGCCTTCTGGGCGTTACAGGTACCGCGCACGCGCAGTCTGGCCCGACGCCATCGCGCCGGGCTCCCGGGGCCGCTTCGTCGAAGGAACGCAGGCTGGCGGCCGCGACGTACCGTTCCTGAGGTGCGAGTTGTAGCGGCCCGGCTCGTGTACGCGCGCAGCTGCGTTCCGAGGTGGCCGGAGGGGGCTTGACGGCTGAGGGTGTCTGTGGTGGGCGCTCAGGTGGGAGCAGGGGACGGTGTCAAGCCGCCCTGGGCTGCGAGCGGGGTCGTCTCTGCCGGCCGGTCGCCCTGCCTCTCTACCCCGTCACCCGGGCGTGGGTTCGGTTTGAGTGAGGTGCCTGCCTCTGCTCTGGGACCTCTTAGGTGGGCGAGGGAAACCGTATCGGGGAAAGGGCAAGAATGGGTCAGCCGGCAACGGACATTGAGGACCACAGAGGATTGTTTTTTGGACCTTTTTAAAATAGTGTCAGATAGGACTCTGCATACCCTTTGTTCAGATTCACCTGTTGGTATCTTATGTTTTGCACACCGCTGCCTCTCTCTCCCTTATCCCTCTCCATTTTCTCCGCCCCCCCATCCCATCATATACAGACCTGTCTCTTAGTTGACTCATCGGAGGACAAGTTGGACAGTTCCACCATCCTTGACTCCATACCAGGGTCTGGTCCCTGTTCCCCCAGTCACCCCAACAACTTCCTGTAGACGTGTCTTCTGCTCCCCAGCCAGTTCAGGGCCCGGCGTGACACACTGTTGCTTTTCCTCTGCTTGCTCCTTGGGACTGTGACTTCCTTAAATTCCTGGTCTTGAGGCTTTTGGGGCGACCAGGCCGGTCACGCAGGTTGTCTCTTTGTTTTCTGTCTCTCCTCGTGAGCGGGTCCAGTGTGCGCGTTCTTGGCAGGGACTGAGGAAGGCAGCTGAGATACTCAAGACGCTCCTTGCTCCACGTGTTTTTCATTCTAAAGGCACTTTTTCCCCCTTTATAATGAGTGAGTAATCTCTGCGTGAGGCCAGGAGCCGCTGTGAACACCCTGAGTCATCTGATGTGGAAATATGGGGAGAAGGCGACATGCGGGCAGGGCTGGGCCTGGAGGTGGGAGCGAAGCTTGAGCTCTGCACAGCTCTGTGTGAAGGGGATTTGCCTCCACCCTTCAGGATCAGCTGGGGATGGGGAGAGGGCTGGCCAGGACCTGAACTCCCACTCACAGGCCTGTGCCTCTCACTGTGTGGGTACCTCTTTGTCCCTCTGCAGGTCTGGACTCTGGCTAAGATCCCAGAGCATATTGTCATCCTTGGTCGGTCTCCTCGGAGCCTCAATCCCGTGAACTCACCCTCCACAACAGGCGCTTTGCATGTTTGGAAAGATGCTGCCTTTGGAGAAAGCGTTTGCCACCCCCAGGAACTCCCCAACTCCCCTGGAATTGCCCACACTGGAGTCAACAGCTGGGGACCAGTAGGAGGGGCCCAAGACCAACCCTGGAAGGGCTCCTGTTGACCTCGAGTTCTCCTGCCTGCACTTCCGGAACTTTTTCTACCAGGAGGTGGCTCGGTCCCACCAGGCCCTGGCCCTGCTCTGGGACCAGTGTTGAGACTGGCTGCAGCCTGAGGTGCACTCCAAGGAGCACATGATGGAGCTGCTGGTGATGGAGCAGTTCTTGGGCGTCCTGCTCAACAAGCTCCAGCCCAGGGTGGTGGCAGAGCAGCCCAAGAGCTGCAAGAAGGCAGCCTGCCTGGTGGAGGACCTCACCAAGGCCCTGGCGGAACCAGATGAGGCCACCTTCCCAGAGGACAGTATGCCTTTGAGGAATGGGAGGGGATCAGCCCTGGAAGGAGTGACATTGACAGAATGGATCCCAGACCCCAGCCAGCGGGTTACCTGAGAGAGTTCAGTTCCCTCATGTATAAGAGGCACAGAAGCTAAACATTCTGAGCTGATGGGGCAGCTCCTCAGTCAGCAGGGATCTGGCCCACACCACCCTGCCCAGGGGCATCACCCTCATGGTTGCCTCATGGGCCAGGAACGCTGCTTGGGTTCCTGCCCTCACATCTGCCTTCCAGATGTAAGGAAGCAGGAGGAAGCAGCCCCTTAAAAACTAAGTAAGTATTCTCGGCACACTTCCGTCTCCTTATTATGGGAAGAAGGGGAGCACTGGGGCTGGGTGGGCAGTCTCCACCACATCTGAGGGCAAGGCCTATGGACTGGTGGTAATGGGGCCCTGGAGCCTTGGGCTCAGGGTTAGAAGCCTGTGTCCATGTTTGTCCCCAACCCCCAGCCCTGTGGGCTTACTGTGAACCTCTTGGGCTTACTCTCCCCTTGGGTGGAAATGGGGATGCCATCAAGATCTCCCTTGGGGTCCACCCACAGCTTTGAGCAAGGCAGTGTGTCACAGCAAAGCACACTGAGTCTTTCCTGTCTGCCATTACCAGGTGGGCCGGCGAGAGCCAGCAAAGACCCAGAACCCAGTAAGACCCAGGCACCCCCGAGACCTGTGAGTGACCAGCCAGCTCTTGGGTACGTGTGGTGGGCCAGGGTCTGTGGTTGGGAAAGGCCAGGAGGGAGACATTGTGCTAGTTCTTGAGGGAACCCGAGGGAAGCCAGGTAGCTGAGGCCTGGAAGTCTGTGCTGTAATTCCGACTTCTCCCCACAGGCTCTGTGAATGTCATGAGTATTATTTTTAATTAAATTCCTCTTCAGAGATGATTCAAATTGTACGTGCTTATCAGAAACAGTGAAAAGCATCAAGGTATAAAGAAGAAAGTAACAATCTCCCCACTCCCTCACACCCTCTGCAAATCAAAGCAAGGTGCACACCCTGGCATTTGCCCCTTCGTGTTCTTTTGTACATCTCACCTGAGTGCGCACACATCTCACCTGTGTATGCACACATCTCACCCACGGGCCTGTGCAGAGGTTGGCAGCCCGTTTCCCTGAAAATGATGCCTGTAGCACTGGCTGTTTGCATGGAGCAACCCCTCACCCACCCAGGCCCCTCCAGGCAGTGGCTCGATATCCAATGGCATCTCCTCACCTCCATGGCGTTTCACAGGATCCACCGTTCGTTGTCCTAGAGTGGGAATTTTGCTGCCGTTAAGGTTTCTGCCTCTTCCTGTAAATATGCAGTGAAACGTCCTCAGACATGTGCCTGGGTGTGGGAAGTTAGTTCTGTTTGGGTAGGGTGGGATCCTCAGGACCATTGGACAAAGGGCATTTCCACGTGGTTTTCCGAAAGTTCTATAGCATATATGTACAGGGTGCCTATTTTCCCACATCTGTGCCAGCACTGCATATTGTTGCTTTTTAAGATCTCTGCCGACCTGATGGGTAGAAAAATGTGTTATCTTCTTTTTGGCTTCTGTTTGAATGTGTAGGGCCACTGCTGAGCTTGAGCTGCTTTTTGCTTTCTTCTTGGCTCTTCTGCTCTGTCAGTTGAGGACACGTGTGGGGTCAGTGGAACCCTGGGACCTGCTGTGATGTGACCATGCTGGGGCCTCCCTGACTGGCTTGGGGGTGCCCAGCTGTGAGATCTACTCTCCTCAGCTTTGCCTTCCCTTCTCCCCAGTCTCTCCTGCTCCAGACCCCGTGCTTCTGGAACAGGAGAGCATCGGGGAGGAGAAGACCAGAGAGGCCAGGCCCACAAAGGCTGAGCCAAAGGTGGGTGGGTGGGGACCCACTTGCCCAGCAGCTCACAGGGCCTGTCCCACCCTGTCTTATCAACCTCCCTCCCTCCCTCATCAGTGTGCTGCCAGCTGCCCCAGGGAGGCCAGAGGATGAGGAGTGGGGTTGGGCTGAGGTTCCAGGGCTGGGCACCCAGGCTGCTGCCTCCCCAGGAAGCTAAGGGACGAGCCTGGCCCTGAGCGGTGGGGGAAGCTGGGGGAGTTCTCTGAGACCAGGGGGAGGGCTCTGACTCGAGCCGTCCCACTGCCTCCTGGGGAGTGCTGGCCAGGTGGCCCCTGACTGCAGGCTCCCCCCCAACCCACTTTGTGGTGACTCCATGGCCTCTTCCCTGTCCCTCTGGCTGTGTCAGGTGGACCCTTAGTCCCCCCGAGGGTGCACTGTGGCTGCCAGCGGCAGCTCCCCTCCTCACCCTTCCTGCTGCGTCTGCTGTCCCCAAGTCCCACCTCCCACCAACCAGGACTCCTGGCCTCGCCCGGCCCCCCACCCAGCAGCTGCCTCCCCACCCTCATGCACCTTGCTCTTCTGCATCGAGTCTCAGGTTTTGTTGCCGTTGGGCATCACAGGTCCCTCAGACCTCCTGGGCTGGGCAGAGTACAGGGTCCCTGGCCACGTGGGCCACCTCTAGCCATGTGCTGCCCTGCAGTACATGAGCCTGGGGGGTGTCCCAAGGGAAGCCCTAGGTGGGTAGCACTTGCGGGGGGACCTTTGTGTGGATCTCCCGTTCATGGATCTCAAGAGCCACGGCAGGAAGCTCTACACATGCCAGAGCTGTTGGAAAACTTCCACTTCAGCCTGGCCCTGGCCAAGCACCAGAATTCCCATGAGAAGGAGAAAGGCAATGCATTGGAGAGTGCCCTAGGCACCCCCATGCTGCATGTGGAGCCCATGCCAATGGAGGATTGGCAGGCTCCTGGAGAACATGGAAGGTGATGTTTTCCCTGTGCACTCTGAGGCATAGAGATGAGCCACTTTCTGTAAGTGCCCCCAGAGAAGGACAACTACCTGCCTGAAATTTCAGAGTAACACATTGGGCTCCTTCGAAACCCTTGCGTGGCTTCCTGCGATGTCAGTGTGGATTTAAGTCTGCTTGTTTTCTAAACGAGCTAAGGTAGCTGAAGCACTTAGAACCCAGGAAGGGCCCACATGAAGCCCTCACCTTGCAAACACAGCTGTAAAGATGCTTACCTGTGAGCACAAGCCGCCAGGAGTGAAAGAAGACTCTGCTTTCTTCTCTGACCATTTCAGCACCACTCACACATTGGAACATTGGTCTTTGCAAAGTGTACGAGTTGCCTTAAAGTGTGTGATTGCCAACTCTTTCTTGAAGTCAGTCCTGTCTGTTCCTCTTTTTAGAACTTCCCAGGGCTGCTGTTCAAGCAGAAATCTTGCCTGCTGTTTTGTTTTTTTCATAAATATGTGATGGCAGGTTTACTTCTGAGTCCTCAGTAGCGTACCGTTCTCCAGTTTAACTCACATGGGTATGGAGTGGCTTACAAAGATCACAAAAACACTCGGAGCCTAGTAATTGCAGTGTTTTCAAACTATGTCTCATCCCATTAGTGAGTTGAAAAATCAAATTAGTGGGTGGCCACCGGCATTACAGAGCAATGAAATAGAATAAAATAGGTCAAAATCCATAATGTAGTAAAGGCAAATATTGTTTTGTGAAACTTTTCAGCCATACATCAAAACATGAGAACTGGTTGCAATGTAAAATGTATATCTTACTAGGCAGGGAGTGGGGGTGACTGTGATCAAAACCAGTTGAAAACACCAATAAAGGTTGATGAGATCTGCCTGCGTGGGCAAGGGGAACTTAACTCCTTGGGCTACGTAAGGTGATCTTTGAGTTTTGCATTTAATCTCAGGTTGCAGCATTGTTTTCATTGCCTGAGCATAAATTTGACTGCTTTCTGTGGATAGAGAAACTGGTGCCTCTTTCTGTCACTGTGTTTGGGCAGGCAGTCTGTTGTGATGGTGCCCGAATCACGGGGGCTTAACATAATAAAGGATTTATTTCCTCACTCACATCACAGTCTTGTGGTTGCTCTGCTTGAGTGTTAGTGGGTTCACACGGAGTGTCAGAGGGTAGCTGTGTTCATAGGGATGGGGGAAGGTAAACCACATAAATGGAAACCTGGCAAGATGGGAATGAGTTCCAACGGGAAGGAGATGCTTAAATACCTTATGTAATGGACTGAGTTGTGTGCCACCGTGTCCGCCTTCCCTCCTTGCCCCTGCCCCCAGCTCATATGTGGAAGCCCTAACCCCTAATTTAGAGATAGGGCCTTAGGGAGATAATTAAGGTTAAATGAGGTCATACGGGTGGGGCCCTAATCCCATGGGACTGGTGTCCTTATAAAAAGAAAGAGCAGAGATTGCTCTCTCTTGCCAAGTGTGCACAGAGGAAGCTAGGAAAAAAGGTCTCACCAGAAACCAACCCTGACAGCACCTTGATCTTGGAGTTCCAGCCTCCATAACTGTGAGAAAATAAATTTGTGCTGTTTTAAGCCACCTAGCCTGTGTGTTTTGTTTTGTTTTGTTTCGTTTTTTGTGGTACGCGGGCCTCTCACTGTTGTGGCCTCTCCCGTTGCGGAGCACAGGGCTCCGGACGCGCAGGCTCAGCAGCCATGGCTCACGGGCCCAGCTGCTCCGCGGCATGTGGGATCTTCCCGGACCGGGGCACGAACCCGTGTCCCCTGCATCAGCAGGCGGACTCTCAACCACTGCGCCACCAGGGAAGCCCAGTGTGTTTTGTTTTTTGTTTCTCATGGTAGCCCGAGCACACTAATACATGACCCCCGTTATTATTTGGGTTGATGAGTTTTGTAAATCAGTGTCAACCAGTGCAACTATCTGGAACACAAACAGCCCAGTTGCTTAAGAACTACTTTGACATTTGTGTTCCTTGAACTTTCAATTTCAGGTGTGGTGATTTTTCTTAGAGAATTAGTGGGGAAAAAAAGGAGAAAGCTACATACATTGAGAGGCTGAAATCCTCTCTGGATCTAGGTGGAATACTACAAGTAAAATACATACAAGTGACTAGGATGCCTATTTACATGGAGTTAAATACCCAATTACAGAGGAATGATGACTGAAATTTTGGTAGAGCCATTCAAAGAATAATGAAGCATAATGATAATTAAGAAGGCTGTAGCAACATGGAAGAAAAATTTCAAAGTGTAGCTCAAGAAGTAGAATACAAATATTTGTTACATTGTAACTATAAAACATGGTGGAATTTTGGCTGCATTTGTTTTTGAATTCCCTTGGAAATTCTTTATTTACAGCATTTCAATAAAATTCATTTTTCACCATTTTGAAAAAAATTCTCCCAATCATGGAAAACTGAAAAAAAAAAAAAAAGAAATGAAGGAGAAAAAATTTTTTTCTCATGTTCCCAGCTCATAGGAACTTTTGACATCTCAGTATCCGTCCTTCCAGTCATTTTTCTGTGTACAAGATTTGGTATGTATGTGTTCAGTGCATGTATAAAATTTGTGAGCATCTTCATTATAAATGTGTGTGTGTTTCTTGAGTATCCTGAGTGAGGGATCAGTCCAGAGTCATTGGGCCTGTCGCTCACACGACTGAGAAGTCCCTCTTTGGGAGGAAGAATTAAAAATTACTAAGATAAAATGAGGTGTTAGGCTTTGGAAGGGGTGCAATAGAGTGAAGGACCTTGGAGTTTCAGTTTCATTTACTTCATGGCCAATCCATGAAAACCGATCCTCAAAACATAATGTAACTCAGGCCTCTCTCAACCAGTGAGCACGTGAGTTTATAGAAAGGACAGTTTCCAGAAGTCTCAGTGAAACAACCAGCTCTCCAGCTCCAGCCTCTGGCCGACAAAAACTGTCTCTTGAGAGTTGGGCTCCTGAGAGGCCACACACAAACTGAGGCAGTTCTTAGGGCAACCCTCCCAGGCTTCCCAGAAGTGTAGGGAAAGGGGCGTGGCTTCTGCAGTAGGAGGTTCTGGTGTCCTGTAGTGGAGACTGCTCTGAGAGGGAGACTCTGGGACAGATAAATCTAATCCTTCCCAGGTTCTTACCAAGTTTCTTCTCAATGGTTCATATCCCTGCACCTTTGGATGGGAGTTAAGCACAGACCCATTTTCCCTAATGCCTGACCCAACCCAGCTTACCCTGAGGTTAACAAGTGGGGACATCTGGCGATATTTTTGTCTCTCTGTAGAATAAATCATCCATTTGTGTGCTTTACCATGTGTTGGGCAGGGTGGTGATGGAAGAAGAACAGCAAACAAATTCTAAATTTCTTTTATTAGGTTTGTTTTTGTAGTGGTTTGAGAAAAGCAACTCTGAAACTATTTTACAAGTATTTTAGAATTCAGCAAATTAGTATGTTTATTTTAGGGGTCTTAGCATTCTCGCTATTGAAGAGGGACAGAAAAATACGGGGAGTCACAGATTGGAATGGGAGGTATTTCTGTGTATGTATATGCACCCATATACCTTTTTGTGTGTATCTATGTAAGTGTTTATACATGCGCCTTTATTTCCTAGCTCAGCAGTAGACAACCTAGTAGCAGTGAGCACACCTGGCACTCAGATTTGGTCCTGAATAGCATCCCCTACTAATATGAACCAGTTCTTTGGACCTGCAGAAATATGGCTGATTTCGGGGCTGATTTCAGGGTAGAAACAAGATGAGTTTATAACATCTTATACTGAAAATGATGAAGGCATGTCACAGGGATGGCAGGAACTTTCCTGAAGGGACTATTATTGGCCACATCTGGGACAACATGAGCACCAAAAAACCTAAGGACAGCAGTAAGTCATAAAACAGGTGTTCACCAAGGCATCAGGGCAAGCCTCTCTGAAAAAGTCAACAAACCACAAGTGCAGAGGCTCCTAATGTGAGACCCCTCCCACCTCCCAATCCACCACAAAATAATGCAGGTGTTATTATCTCTGGCCAGTCTTCACCTTGTCTCCTTCTCTCTATTCTGACTGACTTTGATGCTGCTCTTCCCAGCACATCTAATTTCCTTGAGGACAAGAAGCTACACAAGGATAGAAGCACAGGGAAAGGGAAGAGGATACATGTAATAAAGGGAGGGAGGACAGAACACCTGACCAAAGGACCAAGGCTATTGAGCTGCCTTGTCCTGTACAGCCACTCGCTGGCTACATGTGGCAAATGAGCACTTGAAATGTGGCTACAGCAAATTAAAATGTACTGTAAAACACACACTGGATTTCAAAGACATAGTATAAAAAGAAAGCAAAATATCTCAATTGTGATTTTTTTATATAAACAACATGTCAAAGTGGTAACATTTGGGATATATAGGGACAAATAGTAAATTAATTTCACCTGTTTCTTCTTTTTAAATGGGACTATTACAATATATTTAAAATTTACCGATGGGGCTTACACGTTGTGTCTATTGGAGAGTGCTGCTATGCACTACTTACTGATTTTCTTAAGTGTTTTTTTTTCACTCTCATAGTTCTTTATTCACTTATTGTTTCCCCCACACACACTAGAAGGTAACCTCAGTGAAGGCAGGACCTTGTCTGTCTTGCTGTATCCTCAGAGTGTATGACAGTGCCTGTAGTAGGGGTGTATAGACATTTAATGAGTGAACAATAAGTGACGTCTCTCCATCAGTTTGAATAATTTAGAGATGATTATGTTGGTATCATTAGTCATGATTATGTATACACCCAAGATGCATTTTTACTATTTACTTTGCAACTTCTGGTTACTGTTTCCATCAATCTAATTTATATTCCTCCCAGTCATCTCCCTCCCTTGCACACATTTACTGACTCTCCAGTGTGTGCTTTAAAAAACAATATTGTTTTATTACTACCAGCAGAAGTGGCCTGCATGGGGTGGTGGGTGTGCCTGGCTCAGGGTATGTGTGGGCTGTGAGGGGTAGATGATAATTGGGAGGCTGAAGGAAAGGGAGTGGGGCTGCAGGCCAGGCCCAAAGGCTCCTCTGATTTACTTCTGGGAAGAGGTAGACTTAATAAAGGAGTCATGGCAAGCTACGGCCAGGCCGCCAATACGATTAAGAAATTTTTGGAAATCTAGCTGCCCATCAGAGTCGAGGTCCAGTTTCTTCATCATGCAGTCAAGGACACTAGGGTCCTTCTGGTTCTTTGTGAAGGCACCCAGCTCTGTATTCACGAAGATAAGGAACTCGGCCTTGGAGAGTTTGCTGTTGTTACCGTCTCTTCCAGCATGCTTTTGGAAAACAGCAATCAGAAACTCAATGCACCGTTCAGTCTCTGTAGGGCTGGATATTTTTACCATGTTCAGAGAGGAGCGAGGCACGGGGCTGCGAGCGGGGAGCGGCGCGGCAAGCCATGATTTTCTCACATGGTTTTTAAATGACTGAAATTAAGTCCAAAAAAGAGGGGGCATTCCACAAGCATACTGAGGAACAGTATTGGAAGACTATTTGCAACATGGTTTCCCCAAGGGAGAAATTTCAAGTTAACTGGAAGCTTATATCCTAGCACTGTGATTAGAAAGTCAAACCGATTGTTATAACCCTAACTGATGGTTAGTGACAAAAACCAGCCAATGCAATTTACATATGGGTTCTAGTGAGGGTGACAAGTCACTGTTTAAGGATCACGGTTGTCAGGGTGACTGCTGTTAGTGGATTCAGGGTTCAGTGAAATACTATAGACTGCCTTCAAGTTAAATTTTACAAAAACAAAAGCTTATTAAACACCAGGATAAAGAATCAATGAAAAAACAACAGTTCAAAAGATTAACTTGTACATTTCTCAAGAGATAAATCTCGCAAAACATAAGGTTCCAACGTGGGTGTGCTCTTGCTCATAAGATGGTGGCTTAACAAAGAAAAAATCTTCCTCTTTTTGTGAAACAGCAACATCTGCATTTCTAATGCCTGTGAGTCCTGTAGAAAAATTTATAGCAAGAACAGAGCAGCAAAAGCCATCTCAGAATCTGCAAGACTCCATGAAGTGGCTTTACCTTTCAAGTTTTCCTATACAAATCTTTTCAATTCCATTGCATATAAAGATTAACTTATTGCAATATAATGCATATAACTACTTTAAAATCTGTTTATAGTACATGGATACTTTGTCATATGGCATTCACATCTGTGAGGCTGGTGGCCATGTACCTTGACCAAAGAATTTACACAAATCAGAAAATTTTGCACTGAGACAGCTGAATATTCATGGTGATTCCATAAAGTGCCACTCTCATGTCTGGAACACTCTGCCATATTGTTTTTAGGGAATATCAGAGTCAAGTTGCACCATTCATAAGTAACCCCTGCCAAGAATGTAATGTACAATAATGATAAATTCTGACTGCGTTTGGTTCTTTTATATGAAAGGCATTCACTGAGTTTGTCACCACTTTGAAAATCTCTGATTTGGAATATGGTGAATCCTTAGAAGCCACCCCAGATCCACATTTTTTTCCATTTCTCTTTTGTAGGTTCTATAATGAAGCATTAGTGGCCACTCATGGCTGAAAGTCCTCAACAGTGATTAACTCCACACTTCCCTACTGTCTGGATGATCTGATATCCCGGGATGGATGACCCAGAGCTAGGTATTCCCACAATCATTTCCATAAATATGAACTCTCTGTGGGGGTGTAAGGAGTTTGCTGAGCATGAAGCCTTGTGTATAACGTTTGTGTTGTTTCTCAGGAGTATGACTGGGTCAAATCTAGTAAGCAATGCGCTATAGCTTAAGGCTTTGCTGGGTCCCAGAACATGTGGAGTGGGTCTACCCAGCATGAGTTCTCTGGTGCTTGGTAAGGGAGGAGCTGTGTGTGAAGGCTTTCCCGCAGTCCCTGCACTCATATGGCTTCTCTCCTGTGTGGATCCTCCGGTGCTGAGTGAGGTGGGTGCTCTGCCTGAAGGATTTTCCACAATCCTGGCACTCGTAGGGCTTTTCCCCAGTGTGCGTCCTCTCGTGCTGGCTGAGCGATGAGCTGTGGCTGAAGGATTTTCCACATTCGTTGCACCCATAGGGTTTCTCCTTGGTGTGAATCCTCTGGTGTTCTATGAGGAGGGAGCTCTGGCTGAAGGCCCTGCCACACTCATTACACTCATAGGGCTTCTCTCCCGTGTGGATCCTCTGGTGTTGAATGAGTGGCGCAAGCTGGCTGAAGGCTCTGCCACACTCGTTACACTCATAGGGCTTCTCCCCGGTGTGGATCCGCTGGTGTTTGGTCAGGGACGAGCTGTGGCTGAAGGCCTTCCCGCACTCACTACACTCATAGGGCTTCTCCCCGGTGTGGATTCTCTGGTGCTGAGTGAGGTGTGTGCTCTGCCGGAAGGCCTTCCCACACTGACTGCACGAGTAGGGCTTCTCACCCGTGTGTGTCCGCTCATGCTGGCTAAGCGACGAGCTGTGACTGAAGGTTTTCCCACACTCGTTGCACCCGTAGGGCTTCTCTCCTGTGTGGATCCTCCGATGCTCAGTCAGGAGCGTGCTCTGGCTGAAGGCCTTCCCGCACTCACTGCACTCGTAGGGCCGCTCGCCTGTGTGTGTCCTCTGATGCTGAATCAGTGGTGTGATCTGGGTGAAGGCTTTTCCACATGCCTGGCACTCGTAGGGCTTCTCCCCCGTGTGGATCCGCTGGTGTTTGGTCAGGGACGAGCTGTGGCTGAAGGCCTTGCCGCATTCTCCACACTGGTAGGGCTTCTCCCCGGTGTGGATTCGCAGGTGCTGGGTGAGGTGGATGCTCTGCCGGAAGGCCTTCCCGCACTGACTGCACGTGTAGGGCTTCTCACCTGTGTGCGTCCGCTCATGTTGGCTGAAGGAGGACCTAAAACTAAAGGATTTCCCACATTCACTGCACTCGTAGGGCTTCTCACCTGTATGAGTTCTCTGGTGCTGGATCAGTGGGGCAATTTGGTTGAAGGTCCTCCCGCACTGAGTGCACTTATAAGGCTTCTCACCAGTGTGGATTCTCTGGTGTTTGGTAAGCGCTGAGCTGTTTCGGAAGCCTTTTCCACATTCGTGACATTCGTAAGGTCTCTCTCCCGTGTGTGTTCGGTGGTGTTCGATGAGTGCTGAGCTGTGACTAAAGGCCTTTCCACATTCCTGACATCTGTAGGGCTTCTCTTTTGCACAGGTTTTCTGTTGAGTATCTGAGTCCAGATCCTCCCTCTTTCCATGTGTTCCCCACACGGGGGGGCCTTGCCTTTTAGGAGTCATTGGTCGAGTTGAGAGATCAGGCCTCAGACTCAAGTTTTCCCCAAACCCATTCCCCTGCTGCTTCTCCTGAGTGGGTGTCTTCACAGGCATGAAGGCAGACTGCACCACATGGCTATCTGGCCTCTTGTGACCCTGTTCCCAGTGGCCCTCAGCATTTTCACCCTTGGAGTTCCACAGACCTTCCCACAGGAACCTTTCTACCAGAGCATTATTGGGTATTTCTTCAGTTATGTCTTGCTTCACAGTTGATAGTTTGGTTTGTCTAGTTTCAAAGTCTAAAAGAAACAGAAAAATGGAAATGTCCCTTAATCCCAGTTCTGGGGGAAGAGTTTGTGGTGGCTGGGTGGGTGGATGAAAGAATAAAACTGATGGTTTTGAAAGGTCCAAGGCACAGGTGGCTTTGTCCATTAAAAAAAATAGAGTTTTGCAAATCAGAGAAGGAACAGGAGAGGGAGGAGAAGCACAGAGAATAACCAGGGGTGGGGGACTTGGTGTAGGGGTTTTCAGGGGGAGCACAGAGAATGAGGGTGGGAGACGGTGCTGAGGAGAGAGTTAGAATCCAGGGAAACTGCTGACAGATGCCCTGGGCCTGGAGTACTGCCAGCCCAGAGCAGAGTTCAATGGGCACGCTGAATGAACAAACAGATACATTTGCTCGTCCTCCTCCTTCATTTTGGCCCTCTCTGCACAGCCATGGCTTCGGTGTCCCCACCCTGACACCGAACTGGCCTAAAGGTGTGACATGGGCACCGTTCCCATTTATGTTACACTCTAGTGAAAAGCTAAAAATAAAAAAGGCCAAGCCAGATGTGGTTGGCAGAACAGTGGCTCCCAAATATATACACATCCTAATCTCTGGAAGCTTTGAATCTATGCTTACCTTACATGTCAAGGAGGAATTAGGCCGCTCATAATTTGACATTAGCAGTCATCTGTGATTACCCTCATTGGCTTATCAGGGTGGGCCCAATGTAATCAAAAGAGTTCTTCAGTGTGAAAGAGAGAGGCAGGAGGGACATGATGTGAGAAGGCTTGACCAGCCATTGCTGACTTTGAAGATGGATAAGGCCTTGTGTCAAGGAATGTGGGCAGTCTCTAGAAGCTGGACAATGAAAGGAAACGGATTTTCCCCAAACCCTCCAGAAGAAACACTGCCCTGCTGACACTGTACTGTAGCCAAGGGAGACCCATTTTGGACTTCTGACCTCTAGAACTGTAAGGTAATTTGTGTTGCTTCAAGCCACTAAGTTTGTGGTAATTTGTCACAGCACCAATCCGAAGCTGATATAACTAAGTAAGGACTGGTTATTATTCGAGGCTAGGGAGACCCTGTTATAACCCCCCCACACACACACTGGCCCATCCCTTATTAGGCCCTGGTGATGGGCCACTGCTTACATAGGTCAGGGCCTGTCGCCAGAGGGCCGGGACATTCCCACTCCCAACAGACTTGCCTGCTGGCCTCAGGAGCTGGACAAGAGGTATGAAGAGCAGAACTACCCAGCCAACCTACAGGCACATGGAAGAGCCCAGCCTGGATCCACCAGCACACAGATGCATGAGTCATAAGTGATTCTTTGGTTTAAACCACTGAGGCTGGAGTGTTTGTTACATGGCAAGAGCTGGCTGTTGCACTGCCTTGGTGGCCTTGTGCTTGCTGTTTCCTCTGCCTGGAGTTCTGTCCTCCCAGATTGTCTCATGGTCACATTGTTCTCATGGTTTAGCCTTCAGCTCACACACCACCTCCTTGGAGAGGCTAGCCCTCATCTCTCTGCTCAGTCCTCACCCCAATCCTAGTCTCTACCTCATCCCCTGCTTCCATTTCTCAGCATTCATCATAACCTGTAATCATCTTGTTCACTGTTATTATTATTATTTTAGCTATTTATCATGTGCTCCTCTCCCTCACCAAAAATGTAAATTCAGTGAAGATGGGAACTTGGTCTCACTCACAGCAAAATGGATGCTTGGTGAATGTTCCCTGAAAGACTGAGTAGTTAATTTGCTCTGAAGAATCAGGGCAGAAATGGAGAGAGAACCTGGGGGGTGAATGGGTTCCTCCCAGACCTGCAGGGTTTTCATCTCACCTGTGCACACACCTCGGGGGGCTCCCTTGTCCACCACCCACAGCTCCGCCTCGTGCTCCAACAGGGAGATGACGTCCGGCTTTGGGAGCCAGTGTCCTGCTCAGGGAGAAACCCATGGAGTGAGCATCTGTGTCCCAGGACCCTCCCCACCCCTCTGCCCACTCCACCCTCAGTCTTCCGGGACCCAAGTGGCTGGTGTTCCAGGAGGCCATGGTGTGGTAACAGCCTCTGACATTCCTTAGGGACCTCCTCCCCTCACTCAGTCCCTGACCCCATCCTTGGCCCCGGTGTGGCCAATCAGAGCTCTGCTTCATCCCGTGCCTGCTGGCAACAACGACCAGGCTGGAGGGGACCTGGCTGCCAAACCAAGACAACCCAGGGGCCTTCTTTGGGTGCCCGGGACACAGAGCCTGCCTCTTCTGCTGGTCTCAAACCTGGGAGAGGCACCCTCTCAGCTGTCTTGTCACCTTCAGAGGGCCCCGTCTGCGAATGGAGGCAGAAAGGGGTATGGGGGCGGGCAGCAGAGGGGTCCCGACAGCACCATAGGAAGATCCAGGTCTACCTGGGGTTCTGTGGTCATGGGACCCGGTATGTCCCTCTTACCCCATGACTTTCTGCTTCTGGCATTGTTAGCTAGGGTCTGTCATTTGCAACCAAAACATCCTAATTGACATTCCCTGCACTGAAACAGGTCCCTGAAGGCCAGGTATTTGCTTTTATGGCCTAGATCTACTCCCACTTTTATCCCAGGAAAATTAGAATCTGTACTGTAGGCAGACCATCAGGGGCACGGGGGTGGCCTCACCCACAGAGGCAAGGAGCCCAAAGGTCTCCAGCATCACATCTCGGTACAGGGTCCTCTGGGCTGGCTCCAGCTGTCCCCACTCCTCCCAGGTGAACTCCACGACCACGTCCTCAAAAGTCACTTGCTCCTGAAACGTCACACATGAGCGTCCTCAGTGTCCCCGGCGTGGCTGCTAGTGGCAGCATCTGGTGAACGGGGGCCTTGGCCAAGTGGGTGGGAGGGTCTGGGGATTTGGATCAGGTTTTTACTGTGGGGCCTGGGACCCTGCTGGAGAAGAGTCTCTTGAAATGAGAAATGCTGCTGATGCGTCATCAATGAAGGGGAGGATGGTCCTGGCGTGTTGGGTTCACAGGAAGTGTGCTTGCGTGGGTAGCCCCTCCGAGAAGCAGCTGGGTCTGGGCAGCGGGGAAGGAGCATCTGGAAACTGTCAGGTTGGCTCCCTGCCTCACCCTTTGGCCAAAATAACATCCTGATGGGTCCAAGATGCATACATAATGAATGAAACAAAGCCCTCTTTAAGAGATGAGAGGGTCCATGCTGCCACGAGCACATTTTACAGAGACTGGGAAAGCTTAAGTGTCTTGCCCAAAGTTATAAAGCTAGTAAGCAGCAAATCCAAGGATTGAATCTGGGTGACTTTATTAAGAATCTGTTCACGTGTAAATTAAATTCAAGTACATGAAGATCCATGTATATGTAGAAAATCAGTGTGGTAGTGGGAGCATTTCAAAGCAATGGACACACCAGGGCAACTGGCCCTCTGTTAGGGGGAAAAATCAGTAGATCCCTACCTCACCATAAGTAAAAATAAATTCCAGAAATATTAAAGAGATGAATATAAAAAAGGAAAAAGTTGGAAAAGTATAGGCCATGAATTTAATAAATGGGTGGTAGAGAAAGTCTTCACAAATAAAATATAAAACACTGAAATTCAGAAAGAAGAAAATGAGTGTGGTAGGCAGAATTGTGTCACTACCATCCCTGGATTACATGGCAAGGAGGAATTAAGATGGCAGATGGTGGGACTTCCCTAGCGGTCCAGTGGTTAAGACTCTGTGCTTCCACTGCAGGCGGTATGGGTTCGATCCCTGGTCGGGGAACTAAGATCCCACATGCCATGGTGCAGCCAAAAAAAAAGATGGTTAGATGGCATTAAGGCTGCTAGTCTGCTGATCTTAAAATAAGGAGATTATCCTGGAATATCCTGGTGAGCCCAATATAATCACAAGGGTCTTTCAATGGGGAAGAGGCAGAAAAGTCAGCCTCACAGTAATAGTATGTGAGGAAGACTCAAATGGCCAAAGCTGGCTTTGAAGATAGAAGCAGGTCAGGAGCCAAGGAATGTGGGAGGCCTCTAGAAGCTGGAAAAGGCAAGGAAGTGGATTCTCTCTTAGAGCTACCAGAGGGAACACAGCCCTGCTGACACCTTGATTTTAGCCCAGTGAGATGTACTACAGACTTCTGACCTCCAGAACCATAAAATAATAAATTGTGTGGTTTTAAGCCACTAAGTTTGCTAGGATTTGTTACAGAATCGGCAGGAAAATAATACATTCAGCAATCACAATTCATGACTTCTAGATGACAAAGCCTTTACAAGCCACTTCAAGGACCCACGACAGCAGAATGAATATTTGCACCATAAATGGAAGGAGAAGGATGAGTGGCCAGAACATGCAAAGAGCTGACAAATCAGTAAGTAAAAAGCAAACAAGAGGACAGAGAGTCTGGGCCTTCTGAGAAGAGGATGGCTTAGTACCCAGGCATGGATGACTTTCACAATTGGCAGGTTTTTAAAAATACATACACTTGTTACGCCAGCAATTCCACTTCCCCTCCATCTCCCCCTTCCCCAAGAACCTTGCTCCCCTGCTGCAACGTCATAACAGGCAACTGGTAATGGCCTCGATGCCCATCGTGGCAGAGCAGCCAAAGTCAGGTTCTGGAAAATCTGCAGCCAAGCATAAGATGGGGGGCACTAATAGGCACAGCTGGGGAACGACCTTCCAGATGGAAAAATCCTGGATGGTGGGACGTTGCCAGCCCAGTGCCATTTATGTAAAAGGAAACAAAGCTCTAATTCTAATATTTGTCTGAAAATGTGTACATAAACACAGGAAAATGAGGCACGTGGAAGTGACAGCAGTGGCAGCTTTAGATGGAAGCCTGGGAGACGGGGCTGAGGAGCAAGGGGGACTTTATAAGTACTGCTTGACATTTTTATAACGAGAATATCATTATGGGATATTATTTATTAAAAAAATAAATAAGCCAATTCATCAATCTAGAAATCACTATGAAACGTATCATGGTTTTGATACATTAAGAACTTTAAACTTGTGAACCTTAAAAACAAAATTCAGAGTAAACACATAGATGGTGGATTGCTCACTTAATAACCCCAGGCCACGGGTGATCACATCTAACCACTGTTCACCCAGGGAGGACGCCAACGAAGTCACCCAAAATCACCCAGGGAGAAAGGGCTGAGCCAGGATTTGAACTTGGGTAGTCTGGGTCCAGCGCGTCCCCCTACTGGCCATGTGGCTGAACCACCTCCCTGAAAGACAAGTGAGAGAAAAACACACCCCAGGAGTCAGAATGGAAGTTCTGGGCCGGGAAGGAACTCGCATCCTCCTATTGGTTCCTCCTTGGACAAACAAGGACCCCTGAGATGTCACAGCAGCAGCGACTGAGGGAGGGGCACGAGGGAGCCCCAGGGAGGCTAGGAACTTCCTGTGCCTCAGCTGTACCATCCACTGGTGTCCATACATGCAGTTGCCAGGCTGCACACTCAGACAAATCTATGCTGTGCACAAATGACACCTGAATACACAGAAGAGGGGCTGGGGAGACAAAGAGCCAATGGAGAGTGGCCAGGAAAATGAAATGGGTGGGGGCCTCCAGTGGCAGGACCCCTGAGGACTGTTTCCTAGTCTTCAACTTTGGACATTTAGATAATGGGTTAATAGAACTACCATATGATCCAGCAATCCCACTCCTGGATATATATCTGAAGAAAACAAAAACAGTAATTCCAAAAGACACATGCACCCCAGTGTTCATAGCAGCTAAGTGTCCATCAACAGATGAATGGATAAAGAAGATGTGCCATGCACACACACACACACACACACACACACACACACACACACACACACACACTGGAATACTACTCAGCCATGAAAAATGAAAATTTGCCATTTGCAATGGCATGGATGTACCTGCAGGATACTATGTTTAGTGAAATAAGTGAGACAGAGAAAGACAAATACTGAGTATTATCTCCTATATGTGGAATCTAAAAAAATAAAGAAATGAATGAATATAATAAAACAAAAACAGACTCATAGATATAGAGAACAAGGCCAGTTTCTTCCATAATCAAGTGGGTAATTTATGATTCTCTTTAAGGCCCATGAGGTTTGGGCACAGACATCCTCCACAAAGGGATTTTCATCTCACAGAAGCAAGCACTATGGATGGCTAGTAGGGGAGATGCAAGGTCTATAGACTTTGGCCATGTGGGTGGGAGTGAGGCACACAAGGTGGCCCACATCCTGGACCCTGGTCTACCAGGCAGAATCTGCCTCTGCTAGAATTTCTCCCACCAGAACTGGGCATCTGGGAGGTGACGCTGTGAAGACCCGGCCCTGGATCCACATGATGGAGATTCAAACTCCAGCACCAGCTGTCTTTTAACTGCACTGTGCCTCCCTGCCCTCATCTGCAAGTTACTGGGAGCTCCCTGAGGGCTGTTGGGAGGAGTGAGGGAATTCACAGGAAGTGTGTACCCTTGGCCCGGTGCATAGTGGGTGGTTTACCTGAGGACCCACCGTTCAAACAGCTGTGCTGGGGGGCCCGGGGAGATTTTATTTTCTCTCACCAACCCTCCCTGCTTGCTCCACACCTTCCAAACTCATTAGGTCTCGCTCAGTGGTTATCTGCGGAGTCCTAGGTGCAGGTCACCGTTCAGGCCGTGGAAACAGGACACACAGCCCGCCTCCTGGTGCTTGTATGCTAGTTGCAGGGTCGGGGAGCTGGCAAAAATGAAAACCCCAGGAGAGGCCAGTGCTCTGGAGAAAATGGGGGGATGCTGCTGGGCAGCCACACAGGGATCTGAAGGAGGAGCCATGAAGGCAGCAGGATGTGTGCTGGGCACTGGGGACCTCAGGGGGCAGGTGGTCTGCGCCAGGCCAGGGGTCCTGAGCTCACGCCTGCCTCAGCCACTCCCAGTTGCGTGACTTGCCCCTGTGCCTTGATCTCCTCCTCATCCCACCTCGTGGGACTGATGCGGGGGCTGAACAGAGTGATGTGTCCAGCACTGACCAGAGTTCCAAACATTCATTGTTCACCCATTCACTGTACACCTACTGTGTGCCGGGCCTTTGCACGTGGCCAAAATGGCCAGAACTGCTTCCTAAGGCCCCAGGCCCCTGAAGCCGGCCTAGGAGACCTGGTTCTCAGTCTTCCTGCCACACGTGTGCCTGGTCTTCATGTTAGGTGCCTGGCGTGCTCCCACCTCCAGGCCTTTTCTCATGCTGTTCCCTCCACCTGGAACATTCTCCCTATGGGCCCTGGCCTCACCCTGTCCTTTCTTGCAGGTCTGTTTGGGGGCCACTTCCTCAGAGAGGCCTCCTGGGCTGTACTGGTTAATGCCTGGTCCCCAAGTCCACCCTCTTCTGGGCCTCATTTCCCTGCCCAACGCTTGGCAGGTTTACATTCCTCATATGGTCTGTGAGCCCCCGGGGATGGAGATTTCTGCTCATCTTGTCTGTTCCTCTACTTGGAGTACCTGGAACAGTGCCTGGAATGGTGCCTGCTCATTAGCAGTGCTCAGTACAGGTTGGCCAAGTGACTGGATGAAGAGAGTGAGCTGGGAGAGCAGACCTAGAGCCCTGTGTTGAGAAAGTGCCAGACACATCAGTGGGATGGATGAACCATGTCTGCCAGGGTGGCACGGAGCGGGGGGGGAATCCAGGAGGTCTTCTCGGAGGTGGTGAGGTAAGAAGTGGAGGAGGACATGGAGCTGATTAAAGCACTTTCCTGGTGAGGGCAGAGGCCCTGAGGGCAGAACGAGCCTGGTGGGGACCACAGGTAGAGCCTGGGAGGCCTGAGAGTGAGGTGGTGGTGTACTCACCGGGTCCCTGGCAGTGAGGAGCCCAGCGGTCATTCCCTCCTCCTTGGGCCTCTTGCAGGAACAGCCAGCTCCTCGGCAGGCAGTTCTAGGGGGAAAGGGGATGTGAGAGGCTGGACAAGTGACAGGTGACCAGTAACCCCAGGCCCTGGAAGCCCTGTGTGCAGGTGGAAGGAGCTCAGCACCCAGGCCAAACTCAACAGCAGTGCAACCTCAGCTTGGCATTTCCCGAGCTCCTGCTGTGCACCCAGGTGCTAGTCCAGGCACTGCTGAAGTATGAGCTCAAATTTTCCTTACCCATTCCAGACAGGAAAACTGACCGCCAGGTGGGCAAGGAGCACAGTCTGGGTTGCACAGATGATTTCCAGGGTGATGACTTACTGTGACAGAAAGCCAGACAGTACGGGGGTCTTGGGCACTGTATGGTGTGCGTCAGCTTCCCTCTCATAAAATGATGGTGGTGACCCAGGACAGAGCTTATGGGAATTAAAATGTGAAAACGGCTGGAAATGGAGCCCAGCAGGCAGCAGAATACACAGGAAGGCGATTGTTGCTGGGAGGGAAGACTCTTGCTTCAGTCAGCATCTGTTTAGCATCTACTACGTGCACGGCCCAATTCCCAGTGATTTACAAGCCGTTGCCTGGCTGAATGCCTAAAATGAAAGTCAGGCCAAAGGCAGGACGTGTTTCCCTTCTCTCTGTAATGTCCCTTGACGACCCTGCCTATGCACCCCTGATTCTGCTCCATCCAGCTTGTGCTCCGTTGTCTTCATTGCAGTTTCCTGGATGGGAGTTATCTTGTTTAGTGATGTTTTATGGGCTTATCATCATCTCCCTGACTCTCCTGTGGCATCCAGTGTGGAGACAATGTTGGGGGGCTCTAGGATATAAGATGGGCCTGGCACCCAGGACATATAAATACCTGCTTGTTGAATTAATGATGGAGCCTGAATGGTGCCTGGCATGCAGTCGGTGCTCAATAAGATTTTAATCCAATGAGTCTGTTTCCTGGGTCCCAGGTGGCTAGGATCAAAATCTGGTGCTTTGGCTCTCCCTCTCTTTCATTCTTTAGACATAAGTCCCTCAGGAAGGTGAAGCTCCAGAGATGACATTGTGGTGGGGCCTCGGCCTTACTCACTCTCCAAACCCTGGACGTCCCGCAAAAAAAGGGAAGGGACGCAGGTCAGGCTGGCTCCAGGCTCTGAAGGGTCTGGCCAGCCAATCTCTTACCATGCTCGCGAAGCCAGAGACCCCAATGCCTTCCACCAAAGCCAGTACCAAACCCCTGCCCCAAGCCCTCCTCTCGAACCCTGAGACCACCCCGCAACCCCCTACCCAAACCGGGCCCCGCCCACTCGGCCCCGCCCACACTACCCCCAGCGACCCGCTCTGGGCCCAAAGCAGCAGAAGAGACGAGACACAGACGCGCGCCGTTAGGTACACACCCGGGCCGGGGCCCCATAGAAGACCTTGGACCCGCTCCCGGCTCGGCCTCCGCAGCCCCTGCCACCCCCAATCTCACTTACCCACCGGACTGTAGGACAAAGGCCACGGCAGCCACCAACCAACCTGCGCCTGCGCAAGACCGCCACGGGCCGCTACTGCGCCTGGGTGGGCGGGCGCCGAACTACATCTCCCAGAGGGCGGCACGTGCACTTCCGTTCGTCTCCCTGGTCCCCCCGCTCCCGCCCGGGGCGAGACTGAGCGGTTCGGAGCCTTTTTTTTTTTTTTTTTTTTTTTTCGGAGCCCTTTTGCTGCGCTCCATGGAACGGAGGAGGAAGGCTGTACCGCCAAAGGGCCGGGACTGCGCCTGAGCGAAGGGCGCTGAACTACATCTCCCAGAGGGCCACGCGCGGCTCCCTGCGCATCTGTCCCCTCCCGTTGGATTCATTAAGGACAGGAGTTCGAGTCCCGACGCCTGTACCTGTATCACCGTCAAAAATATTCCCTACCCGCTGATGTGTGAGGAGCCTTATGACCGTGGCGCCGGCGCTCAGCGGGTGAGTAGCTGGGGGACTAATTTTGGCAGAGGGTTCAGGAGTGAAAGGGAGCAATCCCTGGATGGGCTCTCTTGGTAACAGACTCCTTTGTGTTCTCTATTTCTTGCTTAAAGAAAAACTTTAGGGCTTCCCTGGTGGCGCAGTGGTTGAGAGTCCCCCTGCCGATGCAGGGGACACGGGTTCGTGCCCCGGTCCGGGAAGATCCCACATGCCGCGGAGCGGCTGGGCCCGTGAGCCATGGCCGCTGAGCCTGCGCGTCCGGAGCCTGTGCTCCGCAACAGGAGAGGCCACAACAGTGAGAGGCCCGCGTACTGCAAAAAAAAAAAAAAAAGAAAAACTTTAGTCCACTGAACCTTCCTGGAGTTTCAAAATGTCTGGCTTGAAGGTTAATGATCGGAGGAGTGAAAGCAAGCAGAGACAAAGAACAGAAATCCAGCTGGAGAACTTGTAACAATTTAAATAATGGATCAGTCATATAGCAGGGACCTTTAGTTCCCTCCTGAAGAACATAGATACCAATGGCAGACTTGCATTCCTAAGTGGTTTTTACAGAAACCAAACTCCCATCAGATGGAAACTGCTGACAATAAGCACATAGACTCCAGGCCAGTTGGAACGAGAAGGTTGATGATGTTGACTCCGAAAACATCATCCTGTTACCTCGCCACCAACCAATCAGAAGAAAGTCCGTGAGCTGCAACCCTTACCCCAATGTTGCCTTTAAAAACCCTTCCCTGAAAGCCAAGGGGGAGTTCAGGTCTTTTGAGCATGAGCTACCTGTTCTCCTTGCTTGGTGCCCTGAAATAAACACTACACTTTTCTTCACCACACCTGGTGTCATTAGATTGGCACGTAGGGCAAGTAGACACAAGTTCAGTTTGGTAACAATATTGGAAACTATACTGTAAACTTTATTGTTGTAAAACAAACCAGTGTTTAAAAATACATTAAAAATTGAAATGAGAGACTTCCCTGGTGGTCCAGTGGTTAAGAATCCACGCTTACATTGCAGGGAGCGTGGGTTTGATCCCTAGTTGGGGAACTAGGATCCCACATGCTGTGTGGCCTGGCCAAAAAGTATAAAAAAAAAAAAAGAAATAAAAAATTCACAAAAACTTCAAACACAAGAGCAGTTTACATTTTGCCACACTAACCCAGGCTTGAACAGTTGCCAGTATTTAGTACATGGTTATAAGAAACATCACAGGCTAGACACTTGAACATTTTAAAACTACTTTATACATTGCTATGTAATTGTCAAAATGGTGCATTTCAACAGCAGCACAATATTCAAAGCTGATGTGCCCTCACATGATTGCATTCGCCATTTGGTGAACACTGACCAAGGCCTACCAGGTGGCAGGTCCAGGGTACAGCAGCCAAGTGTACAAGGTGAGAACATTCACCATTCCCCCACTTGAGTTGGACTTATTTTCGCTAATGCGGGTGGAACATCTGTGGAGTAGTGAATGGAAAGAATCTAACCATGGCTGAGCCATGTGCCTTCGCCCTTTTTTTTTTGCCTTTGCCCTTTTAAGAAGGGACTGATTGATTCCGATCAGTTGGGGCTTGCATGATGGATCTGAAGCTGAGAAAAATGTTTCAGGACAAGGGCATTTCTTTCTTTGACTGAAACAACTATTTCTTTGGAAAAACTCTGACTCTGAAAACAGGAGAGAAGACAATAAGAATTCTTACGTTAGGAAAAAACCTAGCTGGTTACATCTTCTTTACACGTACAGAGACACGTGAAAAGATTTGGCTGGTTCACGTGTGAGTGAAAGACTTTAAATCTTGTAAGCTCTATAACAGTGGTTATTATGAGGAGACATGACAGATGGCTCAAAATTGGAATGCACTGATGTAAACGAAGCAAAGCCAAGCTTAGCAGCTTTTCTTTAAAGGTGTCCTGTACATTCAGAGACTATAAGCTTTAAAATGTACATAAAACGTCAGTTATCACTTCCCTCACCCGCAAATCCAAATGCAAAAAAAGACTCAATTTTGTTTTTCCTGTTAACTTTTTTTTTTTTTTTTTTGCGGTACGTGGGCTTCTCACCGCTGTGGCCTCTCCCGTTGCGGAGCACAGGCTCCGGACGCACAGGCTCAGCAGCCATGGCTCATGGCACGTGGGGTCTTCCCGGACCGGGGCACGAACATGTGTCCCCTGCATCGGCAGGCGGACTCTCAACCACTGCGCCACCAGGGAAGCCCTCTGTTAACTTTTTCTTCCACAAAATGTGTACCCTTGTCTCCCCAGTTTCCTTTTACCAGATCATGAAGCATGAATACACTTGTCATGATGAAATCTTTTTCCCAGAGGTCTGGGCAGAGTCCTGGTGACGAGCTGTTGGTGGAGCCGTGCCAGGTTTGCCTGCCCATGAGGGCACAACCCAGCCCTGACGTTGGGCCAGGTCGCCCTGCTCAGCTCCCCTTGGATTTGCCCCTCTGTCCCCTGCCTCTGACCATCTAATTCTTGTTTTTTCCCAACCAACTTTCACAAGCTTAAAGGCCTGCAGGGGCTGGTTTTTTTCTAAAGGGGCTGATACTAATGGCTCCAGCCAAGTGGTGTCACGGGGACAGGTAAGCCCAGTGTCCCGGGTCTGGATTTCTCAAAAGAAGCCAAAAGTCTGCATTTGTGTGTGAAACCTCTTGATTTTTAAAAGCTGGCAGGGATTCAAAGTTTTTAAAAACACTCTGCCAGTCAAATAACATATACTGAAGGCTACCTCTGAGCTGACCTCACCCTCCAGACCACGACGTCACCACTGGCTGGGTCTTTTTGAGCCCAGTCTTTCTCCAACCACAGGGGGACGCCTCCATTTATCTGTGACAGGACCCACCATGAGCAGCTGTGTTACAAATCAGTGAAACTTTCAAGGAATTCTATAATCGTATCCTGGAAAGCACAACTGCATTAGTCTGCATTTTTGTTAATTTGTTTGATATGTACATCTAAATATACCACAATGTTTACATAGCCCTGTGGATACATTTTTTCCTTTAAAAAAAAAAATCATTTCGGGAGCCTCAAAACCTAGCAGTGCCCAGCCGTCCTCTGACCCCAGAGGCCCTGGCTGGGGTGGGGAAGAGTCCTCCGGTGCATGAGATGATGAGGGCCAGCAGTGCATTGCAGCACCCAGGACCAGTCTCAGCAGCTGCTGAGCTCAGACCCCGGGGGTGCGGAGTCTGAAGCCTCTAAGGGAAGCCGGGCTCTGGGGGGCTGTGTGAGGAAGGGCTGATGGCGGGAGGGAGCTGGGATGGGGTGGTGCAAGATTATTCTGCTTTCAGGTTGGGGATACGTGGAATGGTGTGTTTGGCTGGATTCTGGATTTTTTGTTTCTTGCTAAACACTAGGTTTGATTGTAAAACAAACACCGTTGAATTCTGTAATAGTCACCAGAGAACCCGCCGTCCACAAGGGGGAAGGCAGGACTCCCTTCGCTCTTCTGTCTTGTATGTGACACCCTGAGACCCTCAGCAGCAGTGAGTCCTGCATCCTCTTCAGTGGCTGTGACCGTGACCAAGGATGCAGAGGGACTGAATGAGTGAGAAGACCAGGACGTGTGTGTGTTGGGGGGTACGTTAGGGCATGTTTAGTACCCCTCCCCACTTGGAGGCATGGGCTGCCATCCAGAGTTGTCTAGATACACATGCTTCGGCTGGGCACCGACACCAGGACATTCCCAGGCCCTGTCTGTACCTCCAAATACAAGAAACATCCCGAAAGTCCCGTGGACCTGGGCTTTGATCATTACAGAGACTGCGAAGGGCGGTGAGTGGGACCTGGGGACCCAGATCTATCGTCTAACCAACGAAAGAAAAGCAAAGAAGAATAATGGGGAAATGTGACTGCCAACTGGTTATTTATTGCTTTCAGGGACAGCAATGGGGGGGGGGACAGTCAGGAAATGGGTAAACGTGGTCAAAATGTACAAACTTCCAGTTATAAAATAAGTCCTGGAGATGTAATATACAGCATGATGACTATAGTTAATACTACTATACAGGCATCACCCTTTATGGGGGTGAGAGGGGATGCATTCTAAGACCCCCCAATGGATGTCTGAAGCCACAGATAGTACCAAACCCTATATATACTATGTTTTCTCCTATACATACATACCTATGATAAAGTTTAATTTATAAATTAAGAGATTAACAACAATAACTAATAATGAAATGGAACAATTATAACAATAGGCTGTAATAAAAGTTATGTGAAGGGAATTCCCTGGCGGTCCAGTGGTTAGGACTCTGCGCCCTCTCTGTGGAGGCTGGGGGTTCGATCCCGCAAACTGCGAGGCGCGGCCAAAAAAAAAAGGTGGATATGGTCTGTCTCTCTCAAAATGTTGTACTGCACTCACCTTTTTTCTTGTGATGTGAGACGATACAATGCCTACAGGGTGAGATTAAAGAGAAATGAAAGACATAGGTGTCGTAACCTAGCGTTAGGATACTGCTATTGACCTCCTGGTGATACTTCAGGAGGAGATCATTTGCTTCGGGTGATCCAGGATCATCATGTGATGATGTAGATGGTTGGCTATCCGAGGCAAGACGGAGCAGGACTGCTGAGAGTTCATCACGCTACTCAGAAAGATGTGCAACTTAAAACTTACGAATTGTTTATTTCTGGAAATTTCCTTTTAAGATTTTTGGACCACAGTTGACCTCGGGCAACTGAAACCATGGAGAGTAGAAGCTTGGATAAAGAGGGACCACTGTATTGTATATTTGAAATTTCCTAAGGGAGTAGATCTTAAAAGTTCTCATCACAAGAAAAAGTTTTGTAAGTACAGGCAGACCTCGGAGATATTTCGGGTTTGGTTCCAGACCACGGAAATAAAGTGAATGTCGCATAAAGCAAGTCACACAAATTTTTTGGTTTCCCAGTGTATATAAAAGTTATGTTTACACTATACTGTAGTCTATTAAGTGTGCAATTGCATTATGTCTAAAAGCACAATATGCATACCTTAATTAAAAATACTTTATTGTTAAAAAATGTTAAACATCATCTGAGACTTCAGTGAGTCCTAGTAGTAACCTGAAAGATCATTGATCACAGATACCATAACAAATATAATAATAATTAAAAAGTTTAAAATATTTCGACAATTACCAGAATGTGACTTAGAGACATGAAGTGAGCAAATGCTGTTGGAAAAATCGTGTCAATAGACTTGCTCCAATGCAGGGTTGCCACAAACTTTCAATATGTAACAAATGCAATATCTGCAAGTGGCAATGAAGCAAAATATGCCCGTGCATGTATGGCGATGAATGTTAGCTAGATACATTGTGGTGATCATTTCATAGCACAGTAGTCCCCCTTATTTGAGGTTTCACTTTCCGTGGTTTCAGTGACCCTGGATCAGTGGCAGTCTGAAGACATTAAATGGAAAATTCCAGAAATATGAAACAGTTCGTAAGTTTTAAATTGCAGGAGACGACATTCACCTAACTTTTATTACAGGATATTGTTATAGTTGTTCGATTTCATGATTAGTTATTGTTTTAACCTCTTACTGTGCCTAATTTATAAAGTAAATTTTCTCAAAGGTATGTATGTATAGGGACAGAACATAGTGTACATGGGGTTCAGTACTGTCCGTGATTTCAGGCATCCACTGGGGGTCTTGAAACGTATGCACCTTGAGTAAGGGGAGACCACTGTATATAAAAATTTTGGATCACTATGTTGTACAACTGAAACTAATGTAGAAAGAACGAAAGAAAGAAAGAAAGAAAAGAAAAGCAAGAAAGAAAGAAAAGAAAGAAAGAAGGAATTCATCAAGCCCAGGCCTTCCTTGCTGTGCGTGGAGATGGCGTGTGAGCACGTCTATGGGGAGAATCCAGGATGGAAAAGAAGCTCCATCTACACATCTGGCTATCTGTCAGGCACTTGTGTTCCACCCGGGGCTGACTTCTCCATCAGGCACTGGAAACCTAGTGCCCAGGACCCATAAAACTTTTCTTAGAGGAGGAGATTTCTTATGATGTTTTAAAATTTATTTATTTATTTATGGCTGCATTGGGTCTTCGTTGCTGTGCGCAGGCTTCTCATTGTGGTGGCTTCTCTTGTTGCAGAGCACTGGCTCTAGGCACGTGGGCTTCAGTAGTTGTGGCATGCAAGCTTCAGTAGCTGTGGCTCACGGGCTCTAGAGTGCAGGCTCAGTAGTTGCGGCTCACGGCCTTGGTTGCTCCGTGGCATGTGGGATCTTCCCGGACCAGGGCTCAAATCCATATCCCCTGCATTGGCAGGCGGATTCTTAACCACTGTGCCACCAGGGAAGTCTGTGATAATGTTTCAATTTCTTTTAAAATCAGACGAGGAAAAAATGAACATAGTGACTGCTACATCCTGGAATATATTCATCTTTATACCAGCATGGTCATAAAATATAACTTTTTAAAAATTGAAGTAAAGTTGGCTTACAATGTTGTGTTAGTCTCTGCTGTACATTAAAGTGATTCAGATCTGTATATACATATAGATATACTTTTTCAGATTCTTTTCCATTATAGGTTATTACAAGATTTTGAATATAGTTCCCTGTGCTATACAGTAGGATCTTGTTGTTTATCTATTTATATATAGTAGTGTGTACCTGTTCATCCTAAACTCCTAATTTATTCCCCCCCTTCCACTTTGGTAATCATAATTTTGTTTTCTATGTCTGTGAGTCTATTTCTGTTTTCATTTGTATCATTTTTTAGCTTCCACATATAAGTTATAGGTATTTGTCCTTCTCTGTCTGACTTACTTCACTTAGTATGATAATCTCTAGGTCCATCCATGTTGCTGCAAATGACATTATTTCATTCTTTTTTTTATGAACGTAATATTCTGTTATATCTATATAGATATAGATATATATATCTCACATAGTCTGTATCCATTCATCTGTCAATGGACATTTAGGTTGCTTCCACGTCTTGGCTACTGTAAGTAGTACTTCTGTGAACATTGGGGTGCATGTATCTTTTTGAATTAGGGGTTTCTCTGGATGTATGCCCAGGAGTGGAGTTGCTGGATCTTATGGTAAGTCTATTTTTAGTTTTTTAAGGAAGCTCCATACTGTTTTCCATAGTGGCTGCACCAATTTACATTCCCACCAACCGTGTAGGAGTGTTCTCTTTACTCCACACTCTCTTCGGCATTTATTATTTGTAGACTTTTTGATGATGGTCATTCTGACTGGTGTGAGGTGATAACTCATTGTTGTTTTGATTTGCATTTCTCTAATAATTAGTGATGTGGAGTATATTTTCATGTGCCTTTTAGCCATCTGTATGTCTTCTTTGGAGAAATGTCTATTTAGGTCTTCTGCCCATTTTTTGATTTTTTTTTTTTTTTGATATTGAGCTGTCTGAGCTATTTGTATGTTTTGGAAATTAATCCCTTGTCAGTCGTATCATTTGCAAATATTTTCTCCCATTCTGTAGGTTTTGTTTTCCTTTTGTTTATGGTTTCCTTTGCTGTGCAAAAGCTTATAAGTTTGATTAGGCCCCACTTGTTTACTTTTGCTTTTATTTCTTTTGCCTTAGGAGACTGACCTAAGAAAACATTGCTACAATTTATGTCAGAAAATGTTTTGCCTATGTTCTCTTCTAGTAGTTTTATGGTGTGATTTCTTATATTTAAGTCTTTAAGCCATTTTGCGTTTATTTGTGTGTATGGTGTGAGGGAGTGTTCTAACTTCATTGATTTACATGTGGCTGTCCAGCTTTCCCAACACCACTTGTTGAAGAAACTATCTTTTTCCCATTGTATATTCTTGCTTCCTCTATCGAAGATGAATTGACCATAAGTGTGTGGGTTTATTTCTGGGCTGTCTATTCTGTTCCTTTGATCCATATGTCCACTTTTGTGCCAATACCACACTGTTTTGATTACTGTAGCTTTGTCATATTGTCTGATGTCTGGGAGGGTTATGCCTCTAGCTTTGTTCTTTTTCCTCAGGATCGCTTTTGCAATTCTGGATCTTTTGTGGTTCCATATAAATTTTAGGATTATTTGTTCTAGTTCTGTGAAAAATGTCATGGGAAATTTGATAGGGATTGCATTAAATCTATAGACTGCTTTGTGTAGAATGGCCATTTTAACTATAATTCTTCCAATCCATGAGCATGGGATATCTTTCAATTTCTTTGAATCATCTTTAATTTTCTTTCTTTTTTTTTAAAACATATTTATTGGAGTATAATTGCTTTACATTGTGTATGATAATTTTCTTTATCAATGTTTTATAGTTCTCAGCATATAAATCTTTCACCTCCTTGGTCAGGTTTATTCCTAAGTATTTTATTTTATTTTTTATTTTTTAATTTAATTTTATTTCTTTGATGTGATTTTTAAAAGGGTTTTTTTTTTTTTGTTTTTTTTTTACTTTCTCTTTCTGATATTTCATTGTTACTGTAAAGAAATGCAACAGATTTCTGCATGTTAATCTTGTATCCTGGACTTCCCTGTGGGCACAATGGTTAAGAATCCACCTGCCAATGCAGGGGACATGGGTTCGAGCCCTGGTCCAGGAAGATCCCTCATGCTGTGGAGCAACTAGGCCCATGCGCCACAACTACTGAGCCTGCACTCTAGAGCCCTTGAGCCACAACTACTGAGCCTGCGTGCCACAACTACTGAAGCCCGCGTGTCTAGAGCCCATGCTCTGCAACTAGAGAAGCCACTGCAATGAGAAGCCCGCACACTGAAACAAAGAGTAGCCCCTGCTCGCCACAACTAGAGAAAGCCCATGCACAGAAACGAAGACCCAACACAGCTAAAAAAAAAAAAAAAAAGCCCGTGGCTGCTGATGCCAGACCTGCCCTAGCCACAGGGGCGCCAGATGCCCCAGGGGGTAAACCCTTGGAAGTCACACAGCTGCAGGGAATCAGCTCAGATTTCAGCCCTGCCTCTGCGTGTGGGTAACCTGCAGGCACTCGTGCGCTCCCAGACCTTATAGAGGTTGAGCTGAGCCCACTGTGAGCACGCTGAGAATGAGGCTGCTTTGGGGGGGGGTCATGCCCTCCCCTTTACGTGTGCATTGACAATGACCTCCCCAGTTGTGGCCTGGACCACACTCCAGGCCCTTTGGGCTGTCCCCACACAGCTGACCTCAATCCAGTCCCTGGATCTGTCTGTTGAAGCCTGAGTTTCAGCCCCCAGGCACTGCATACTCCAGCGGGTGAGATCTCTGGCTGGGAAGTGCAGCAAAGTGACCAGGACCTTCTGTGCTGCTCTGTCTCAGTCCTGCCTGATGCAAGGCTGCTGCACTCACCTCTGAGCCTCTGAGGCTCCCTATCTGTGCTGGCTGATCTCTCAGCCAGGGAGGATTGCCAGGGAAAAGGAACCCTTCCTCCTTCACAGCTCCCTCCCATGAGCACAGGTCCCGTCCAATTCCTTTTTTTTCCCCCTTTGGTCCTACCCAATCTGGGGATCTTTCTTGCAGCTTTGGTTGTATGAGATCTTCTGCCAGCTTTCAGTAGGTATTCTGTGAGAACTGTTCCACATACAGATGTATTTTCGATGTACTTGTGGGAGGACGTGAGCTCCATGTCCTATTTCACCATCTTGATCTCTAGCTCATTAGATCTTTTTTCGAATATAACTTTTTGTTTGTTTGTTTTTGTTTTTTGGCCGCACAGTGTGGCTTGTGGAACCTTAGTTCCCCAGCCAGGGATTGAACCCACACCCTTAGCAGTGAAAGCACAGAGTCTTAACCACTGGAGAGCCAGGGAATTCCCGTCAAATATAACTTTTAATGTTATTTTGTTGAAGCTCAAGAATGTAACTTTTTTAAATAAAAATTTATTTATTTATGGCTGCATTGGGTCTTCACTGCTGCCCACGGACTTTCTCTAGTTTTGGTGAGTGGGGGCTACTCTTGGTTGCCGTGTGCGGGCTTCTCATTGCGGTGGCTTCTCTTATTGCAGGGCATGGGCTCTAGGCACACAGGCTTCAGTTGTTGTGGCTCGCGGGCTCAGTAGTTGCGGCTCATGGGCTCATTAGTTGTGGCTTGTGGGCTCTAGAGCGCAGCCTCAGTAGTTGTGGTTCGTGGGCTCCAGAGTGTAGGCTCAGTAGTTGTGGCGCAGGGGCTTAGTTGCTCCAGGCATGTGGGATCTTCCCGGACCAGGGATCGAACCCGTGTCCCCTGCATTGGCAGACAGATTCTCAACCACTGTGCCATCAGGGAAGTACCGCAAATGTTAAGTTTTGATATTACTTTTATGGGGCAAAACCACACAGGACCCACAAAAGTCCTAATACAACCCTGGGTCCCTGCCTTTGCTCGGTCTGCTTAGGTGTATACAGTGTGTCTGAGCCCCATGCCTGCTGTAACAGGTTACATTCCTCTGGCGTCTCTGCCTCGGTTCGTGTGGTGCGTATGAGCTCCTGCCTGGCCTAGGCAAAGCTTGGTGCAGCGGCTGAAAACACGGTCAATTAACTCCCGAAGCTCTAGAAGCCACAAGTCCAGAGTCACTTGCCCTGCGCTCATGCCCAGGTGTCTGCCAGGCTCGTTCCTTCTGAAGGCTCCAGGGAAGAGTCTATTTCTTGGCCTTTTCTCAGCTCTTGGTGTCCCCACATTTTTATGCCTTGTGGCCCCTTCCTCCCCACATTCTCTGCGGTCTTCACGACCTCTGTGCTCACGTCGCTGTCCTCCTTCTCTGCCCCCCTCCCACTTAACACCCTTCAGGAGCTTCCCATCTGAGAAATGAAACCCAGCCTCCTTGGGAGCACCGTGTGATACACCTGCCGTGTCCCTGGCTCCCAGGACTTGGAGCGGGAGGTGGAGAAGCCGTATCAGGCCCAGCAACCCGCCACCCCCATAACCTCACCGTTCCATAGACCCAGGCACAACATAGAGGAAAGCCCCTTGCTGGAACTTCAGGATGGCAACGGGGAAGGCTTAAAGCCAGCCTGGGCCCTGCAGGCTGCGCGGGTCCCCCAAGTACCATAGCAAATGCTTCTGGGCTCCTCTCCCTGGGGAATGGGGAGGAACTCCAAGGGCTGCTTTATCTGCCTTGCCGCACGTCACCACGCCACAGGAACCTGAACCACTCAGCGCCTGCGGATGCGGACGAGGCTCGTGCCTCTGCAAAGCCGCATGTGTCACCCGGCTTCCCGGGGCAGCGTGCGGAACCGAGAACCCTGTTTTCTGTAAACGGCAAGTCCATTCTGAACCGAGGGCCTGGAGACGCCCTAATCTCAGCACTCATGCGTGATGGACCTGCTCCAGACGTTGTGATGGGGCCTGACCACATGGTGGGCAGCCAGGCACAAATGACCACGTGCACGATGGATAAAAATCCCTCCCGCGACCCCATGGACTCCTGGAGCTGGCGACAGGAGGGTGCACCCGTGCACAGAATGGCCCTTCTCACCCCTGACTCTTGTTCCTGCTGTGCCCTCCGCCTGGTGTTCCCCTCTTGTTCACCATGAACTCATTGACACTCCTCCCACAAGCCTTCGCTATTCCACCCTGCGTCGCCTGGCTTTCGCATCCACGTCTGCTTCTGGGGGGCCCCTCAGTGTCCAATTCCTGCACTTTTGTTGACATTCCTAGGAAAGAGCGAGCCCTGTTCCATGCAGCCGGCCCTGGGAGGATGCAAGCTCACATGGGGTCACAGGGGCAAGACAGCACAAGGAGGGGCGAAGTCTCTTCAGGGGAAAGGGGAGCCCAGAGCGGCGTGGGGTCAGGGCCGCCCGAGGGCGAGTCCCCTCTGCTGAGCTTTCCCGGACAGACCCGGGCGTCCATCTGCACAACCAGCCCGCGAGTCTCTGGGACAGGGTCTGCGCCCCACCGACCTAGCGCAGGGGAGGGTTTCCGACAGGGCCCAGGGTCCGGGTCGGGGGCAAGCCTGGTCTGCAGCAGCGCCGGGGGGAACCGGTGTCCTTCTGACGGAGAGCAGACAGACGCAAGCCGCAGGCCAGATGGACATGTGGTAAAATGGAGGCTCTCCAGTTACCGACGGAGCGAGAGAAGTGAGGCAGAGGCGTGCGGCACAGTGACATTTATGTAAAAAGCAAAAATTAAAAGCACAGGTGCACGGAACTCGATGCATGTTGGGCAGGACGTGCGCAGGGACACGGTTTGCTGGGATGGCCTGGGGCGCTGCGTGCGGGGAGGGGGCTGGGACTGGAGCGGGTGGTGGGGTGAGAGCAGGGCTGGGTGGATGCAACACTGTAAATCCCAGAGGAAAAAGAAGCGATCCGTGGGCACCGGGCCATGGAGACGTGGGCTGGAGCCCAAACTGGGCACCCGCAGGCTCTCGGTGCGGCCGCCCCCTCACCTTCCTGCCGCGGCATCTGGGTGAGGTCCTCTACCAGGCTAGCGGCCAATCGGAAGCCGCCTAGGCTGTGTTCCCCGCCCCAATGGAGTCCGGGTGTTACCGGGACACGGATTCGGTCGCCATGGTAACGGGGTGCCCTGTCCGGAGAGGGGGCGGAGAATGTGCAGTGTCTGCACTGCCTCTGAGCGGTGCTGTGCAAACGTGCTCCCTTTGCAATTCAGCTGCTAGGTAAGGCCGAAATTCCAGACAAATGAAGAAAGTTTTTCTTTTTGACTATGAGTGTGTCTCATATTTAGTATGTTAAAAAAATTGTTTTAAAAATATTTATTTATTTGGTTGTGCCAGGTATTAGTTGAGGCAGGCGGGTTCCTTAGTTCCCGCACATGGGCTCCTTAGTTGTGGCATGTGGCCTCTTAGTTGCGGCATGCATGTAGAATCTAGTTCTCTGACCAGGCATGGAACCCGGGCCCCCTGCAGTGGGAGCGCAGAGTCTTAACCACTGCGCCACCAGGGAAGTACCAAAAATTTTTTTTTAAAAAAGTATATCTTGGTTAGTGTAATATGTCCCAGTATAGGATTTCCACATTTAGCAACTTAAAAAATAGGAGAGGCCCAGTTAAGAATTGAATTGGAGATAACCATGAGTGTTTTTTAGGATTAGCATGTTTCACATTGAGTGTATTTTAAGAACTTCAAATAGATAAGCAGCAAGGATCTATTGTACAGCACAGGGAAATATAGCCATTATTTTGTAATTAATACAATAAATTTAAATGGAGTATATTCTATAAAAATACTGGACACTACGTTGTACACCTGAAACTAATATAATATTAGTTTCTATACTTCAATTTTAAAAAAGCGATCAAAGCCCAAGTATAGCAAAGGGATGATACCACATATGAAAAAGGAAAAAGAGGATTACCTTGTCTGCTATCGGACCATGTAATATCAATTAGTCAAATAAATATGAAATAGACACACGAAAAGCAAGTTTTGTTGCCTGTTGTCAAAGATGCCTGCGGGACTTCACTGGTGGTGCAGTGGTCAAGAATCCACCTGCCAATGCAGGGGACACGGGTTTGATCCCTGGTCCGGGAAGATCCCACATGCAGCGGAGCAACTAAGCCCATGTGCCACAACTACTGAGCCTGCGCTCTAGAGCCCGCAAGCCACAACTACTGAAGCCCGCGTACCTAGAGCCTGTGCTCCGCAACAAGAGAAGCCACCGCAATGACAAGCCCGCGCACCCAACTAGAGAAAGCCTGCGCGCAAAGACGAAGACCAAACATAGCCAAAAAAAAGAGCCTGGGACTTCCCTGGCGTTCCAGTGGTTAGGACTTCGTGCTTTCACTGCAGAGGGCACGGGTTTGATCCCTGGTCGGGGAACTAAGATCCCGCGTGACCACCTAGTGGGAGACATGTGGTCAGCCCTGCACATCCCCATGGCCTGGCTCCTAGGGCTCTATAAATTTCCCAAGGTGAATCACCCCAAAGCCTGTCCCCTTCACAAACTGTGCTTTCGCTACTACCGGCCAGGTTTCCCGCTAATGCTTTATGTGCCAGACACTATTTTTACTCCACACCATAACCTGGTGGTGAGGGAACCTCAATCCCTGTGACATCAACGAGGAAAGTGAGGTTTAGAAACAAATCAATGATGGGTCCAAGCTCACCCAGGGAGGCTTGGAATGCCACCACCTGGCGTTCCCCAAATTTCAGGCCCTGGGCGTCATCCCTACGACGGTGGTCATCTTCTTGTCTTCCTTTAAATTTGGCTCCTACGTTCACAGGTTTGTTGAGATAGAATTCACACACTACGCCACTCACCCACTTAAAGTGGACAATTCAGTGCTTTTAGTCTACACTCAGAGTTATGCAGACATCACCACAATCAGAGAACATTGTCATCACCCAATAAAGAAACATCAAACCCATGAGCCACCACTTCCCATCATCCTCAGCCCCTGGCAACCACTAATCTGCTTTCCATCTCTATGGATTTGCCTTTTCTGGACATTTCATATAAATGGAATCATGTCTCATGTGGTCTTTTGTGTCTGGCTTCTTTCACCCACCATAATGTCTTCAAGGTTCATCAGTGTTGTAGCATCTATCAGAGCTTCATTCCATTTTATAGCTGAGTGATATTCCATTGTATGAATGGACCACGACGTGTTTATCTGTTTATCAGCTGAGGGACATCTGAGCTGCCTCCACTTTTTGGTTATTGTGAATAATGCTGCTGTGAACAGGGTAGGTTTTGTGTATGTGTGTTTTCAAGTCTCTTGGGGATTTGAGTGGACTCGACGGGCCACATGGTAATTCTATGTTTAACTATTTGAAGAACTAACAGAGCATTTTCCAAAGTGGCTGCACGGTTTTACATTCCCACCACATTGTCTGAGGATTCCAATTTAAATCTATTCATTTTGACTTTGAAACTATATATTGGAGTGAATTCTCTCCTTGAAGCCTTAAATCTGCTAGGTCCCCAGTCCTGCCGGGAGAGGATTTCCATCCTACCCGTGAAGCTGGGGCCTTATAAGTCACAGAATAGGTTCCAGGGCATTTCTGGGGGCGGGGCTTTCGGGGTGTGGGTGCCACAAAGGAAGTCCACCCCTGGTTCCTCCTCGGAGGGCTTGTCACGTGACGCGGTTTATTCTTAAGTGTGACACTCCAGGTATGGGCTCGGCTGCCTGACTGATTCGTCCAGTTCTCTCCTGATAAAAAGGAGTCTTAGAGAACCTCTGCAAGTAACCACACCGCTGTTACAGGGGAAGAAACTGGGGACAGCTATCTGTGGATTCTGACAGGGCTGTGAATGCAAGATGCCATCTAAAGAAGAACGCTTGTATGGGGGGCAGGATGCTGAGGTAGCCCCTGAGATCCTTGCCTGCGGGTGCACACGCCCCCTATGGTCCCCGACCCTGAGCGGCCAGAGCAACCTGTGAGCGCGCTGGGGCCCTCGCTTTCGTGATTATGTTACATCATACAAGACTCGACAGAGTAGCCTGAAGAGACACTTTTCTCTTCTGACATAAAGGAGAATCAAACGGTATCATACTGATATCATACTGATATTTTTCCTTTGAGATAATTTATCTTTTTATTAAAAACTTTTTTAGATTTTAACTTATTTATTTTTATTGAAGTAGAGTTGATTTACAGTGTTGTGTTAGTCTCAGGTGTACAGCAAAGTGATCCATTATATATATATTTATATATATATTCTTTTTCAGATTTTTTTCCCTTATAGGTTATTACAAAAATTTGAGGTCTTCCCTCGTGGCGCAGTGGTTGAGAGTCCGCCTGCCGAAGCAGGGGACACGGGTTCGTGCCCCGGTCTGGGAATATCCCACATGCCGCGGAGCAGCTGGGCCCGTGAGCCATGGCCGCTGAGCCTGCGCGTCTGGAGCCTGTGCTCCGCAACGGGAGAGGCCACAACAGTGACAGGCCCGCGTACCGCAAAATAAAATAAAATAAAATAAAATAAAAATTTGAGTATAGCTCCCTGTGCTGTACAGTAGGTTCTTCTTGGAAACGGCCATATTTTGAGAGTAGGAGGCCATGTGACAAGAATCTGAGGTGGCCTCCAGGAGTGGAGAGGGGCCCTCCACCAAGAGCCAGCAAGAAAACAGGACCTCACTCTTACAACTGCAAGCAACTGAATTCTGCCAACAACCAATGATCCTGGACGTGGAGCCCACACCTCAGATGAGAGCCCAGCCCTGGCTGATTCCGTGCTGGCCGCCTTGGGAGACTCTGAGCAGAGGACCCAGTTAAGTAAGCCATGCTCTCACTCCTGACCCACAGAAGATGTTAGCTAAAAAATCCGTGATTTTTTAAGCTGCTAAGTTGCAGAAACAATTGGTCCTTGCTTAAGACAGGCACATAGATGGTTGTAGCTGCATTGCCTCAACTGAAATGATGATCCAGTTTGAAAATAAATTGATCAGGTGGTAACACAATAATAAAACTTCATTCATATCATAAGCAAAAAAAAAAAAAAAGAGAGAGAGAGAGAGCCTTGTGAATTTGTTATTGTCATATATTATATTAATACAAGTCTGGAATTTGGTTTTCCTTCTGTTAAAATGCCAAACTGGTCTTGGCATATTCAGACCATTCTTAGCAACAGGTAGTAAAAAGGCGATTCTTTGTGTAATCTGCCCAGAGAGAGGAGATTCAGAAAATTACCAGAATAACCCCTGGGGCTTGGGCTGAATTGTCATGCCCCAGTTAAAAAAGCAAACAAACAAACAAACAAAAAAATACAGAATTTTTTCCCCTCACTTCTGAAAGAGCTAATTTTATTTTTTTAATTTTATTGAAGTATAGTTGAGTTACAATATTGTATTAATTTCTGCTGTATAGCAAGGTGACTCAGTTATATATATATATATATATATGTTCTTTTTCGTATTCTTTTCCATTATGGTTTATCACAGGATACTGAATATAGTTTCCTCTGCTATACAGTAGGACACTGTTGTTTATCCATCCTTTATATAATAGTTTGCATCTGCTAATCCCAATCTCCCAGTCCATTGGAGGCAGGAGATAGATGGGCTCCAGGCTAGACATTTACAACCGGCCTCCTGTTCACACTTACTAGGGTGAGAAGAAGGTGGGCTCCAGGCTGGACATTCACTACCAGCCCCCTGTTTACATTTCCTGAAGCAAGAGACAAACGGCCTCTAGGACTACATATTTATGACCAGACTCCTGTTTATATTTTGAGATCTGCACCTCGATATAAAAACCAGCAACAGAAACAGGGTAAATAATTGGAGATTGGACATTCTTATGGCAGGGACGGAGTGGGACTAAACCCTGTTAAAAGATCAAGAGGTCATACATTTCCCATCCTTGGAGCAAGGGAAACATTGCACATGCGCAGAAAGGTTCCTTGGGGGCCAAAAAGGAGGGGGCGCCACCCCATAATAGGTGATGCTAAGGCCGTCCCATAGGCGTCTGGGCTGTAATCCATCTTCTAAAAAAGTTGAGCACACGGGCTTCCCTGGTGGCGCAGTGGTTGAGAGTCCGCCTGCCGGTGCAGGGGACGCGGGTTTGTGCCCCGGTCCGGGAAGATCCCACATGCCGCGGAGCGGCTGGGCCCGTGAGCCATGGCCGCTGAGCCTGCGCGTCCGAAGCCTGTGCTCCGCAACGGGAGAGGCCACAACAGTGAGAGGTCCGCGTACTGAAAAAAAAAAAAAAAAGGTTGAGCACGCATGTTGGGGAGGGTCCTAGGGCAGGGCAGGTGTGGAAAAAGAAACCAGATAATTGACCAGAGGTAAACAGAGACCCGGAAGAACTGCCCTATATGAATGACTTAACCGCCTCTTTACTGGTCTCCTCCTCATTAGGGAGGATGCCCACACCCTTTCTCTCCGGGTGTGCATCTCTGCCTTGCTTCTGTCTTAACGAAACAAACTGCTTCTCTGTGTGCTCTCCCACTTGTTGTTGTGCTGTCTCTAATAATAAACTCTGTACCTGTTTTTACAGTTTTTGCCTCCGTGAGAAATGCACTTTTCACTGGGGGCAAAAGCCATGGGGTGTAGTGGCCAGGATTCCTGGTTTTCATCCAGGCTCCCCAGGTTCAATTCCTGGGCAGGGAATTAAGATCTTGCTTCACGCCACCACTCACTGCTGCCTCTCTGAGATCCTTCCCCCACACCCCCTACCCCTTGGTAACCCCAGGTCTGTTCTCTGTGTCTGTGACTCTGTTTCTGTTTCATAGATATGTTCATTCGTGTCATATTTTAGATTCCACCTATAAGTAATATTATACGGTATTTGTCCTGAAAGAGCTAATTTTAACTGTGTTCTGTTTCTTTTAGAATCTAATCAGATATATGACTATTAGTTTCACATAATGTTTAAGATTTTTAAAAAATGTAACCTGGGACTTCCTTGGTAGTCTAGTGGTTAAGGCTCTGAGCTTCCACTGCCAGGGGCACGGGTTCCATCCCTGGTCAGGGAAGTTCAACATGCTGCAGCACAGTGCGGCCAAAACAAACAAAAAACATGTTCAACTAAGTTGAATTATCATTCTGACACATTTTTATATCAATAGTAATTATGATCCATGTGGTATCAACTGAAGGATAATTTCCAAGAACCTAACTTAACATTAAGAGATTGGACTCATGCTAATTTCTTAATTATTTAACGATCTTTGGATACTGGAACAATTTCTAAGTAAGTCAGAATACTGAAAGTCTGGCCACAAAGAATAGATTTGGTGTTTTTTTTTCTTTTTTCTTTCTTGCCGCACCATGCTGTTTGCAGGATCTTAGTTCCCTGAACAGGGATCAAACCTGGGCCCCCTGCAGTGAAAGCGTGGAGTTCTAACCACTGGACACCAGGGAATTCCCTAGATTTTGTATTTCTACCTTGACTTCATATTTCTACGCATTGTAGGGTAACATAGATTTGGGTCATGTTAATGAGTGTGCTTATTTTTGACACTTTAAAGTGTGTAAAGGATGTGTGTGGCTTTAGGGGGTAACATCATGCCTCCCAACGTACCCATCCTCAACAGCCTTTGGGTTGTTGGGTCTTTTGACTTGTGGGGTGTGATGCTATCTCATTGTGGTCAGAACAGCAATTTAATCTCCAAAGGAAGGGGTGGCAGAATGGGTGAGAGTTGCTGTCCTAGTCGGCAAGGGCTGCCATAACAAAATACCACAGACAATGTGGCTTAAAGAACAGACGTTAATTTTCTCAGTTCTGACGGCTGGACATTCAAGATCAAAATGTCGACAGCATTGATTCCTTCTGAGGTCTCTCTCCTTGGCTTGCAGATGACCACCCTCTCCCTGTGTCCTCACATGGTCGTCCCTCTGTGCATGTCTGTGTCCCAATCTCCTCTTCTTACATGGCAAGTCCACTGTGGCTGTGGAGTGATGTAGCCGAAAAATGACATTTTATGAAAGAACTATCCAACAACCTACGACTGATGCTTGCCTTCATTACCCACCTAATAAACAAAAACACCCAGGCACAGGATATAATATTTAAATGTCTTTGTTAAAATAAATGAATACATTTTTGTCTCTTATTTAAAAAACACAGGGCTTCCCTGGTGGCACAGTAGTTAAGAATCCGCCTGCCAATGCAGGGGACACTAGTTCAAGCCCTGGTCTGGGAAGATCCCACATGCCGCAGAGCAACTAAGCCCTTGAGCCACAACTCCTGAGCCTGCGCTCTAGAGCCCATGAGCCACAACTACTGAGCCCACGTGCCACAGCTACTGAAGCCCATGTGCCTAGAGCCCGTGCTCCACAAGAGAAGCCAATGCAATGAGAAGCCTGCGCACTGCAACAAAGAGTAGCTCCTGCTCTCCACAACTAGAGAAAGCCCACACACAGTAACGAAGACCCAACGCAGCCAAATAAATAAATAAATTTATATATATAAAAAAAACCAATAACAACAAACCAAATAAACAAGTAAGGTGACATTTATTTTTACTTCATCTCCAGGATGGTATATTTGTGAAGATAGCATCTTCCACACCTGGGGTGAAGGGCAGGCTGTCCTCAGAGGCCTCACGAGGCCTGGAGACAATGGACTACAACTTCCAGAATGCCTCGCGCCAAGAGGTCGCAGACTGGACCCGCCCACTGCACCGCGAAGCCCCCTGGGAGATGTAGTAGGACGCTCTAGGTGCCCGCGCGGCGCCTGGCGGACAAGGTGATTATGAGTTCCTAGGACGCCCTGAACGCCCAGAACGCTCATCTTCAGACTCCCCGGACCCTCTGGATGCCCGCCCAATAGTCGCTTCTGTGTGTTACAGTGAGATAAAGTGGTCTCAGTGCGTCCTAGACCTGGCCCGTGAGCCAGGACTTTGATTCCCGAAGGCCCTATTCCCAGCCTAGGCCCGGCCCCGCAAACCCATTGGGCGGTTCCCCCGCGCCGCCACGCCTTCTGGGAAATGTAGTCTGACTCTCTGTGCGCTCAGGAACAGGGCTCCGGCAGCGGCGCACATGTGTTGGTCGGCAAGCCGCGCCGCGGGTCTCCTGGTCTTGGTAGTTTCCCCGGAGGGCGCTCTGGGCCGAGGTCTCCGGAGTCCGCGGTCTGGGGACGGAGTAACCGTCGGGAGAGCTGCGGGGTCCGGCCGGCCGGGGCCTGGGGCGGACGGTGTCGGGAGCTGACGGGACCCGAGAACCGTGGCCCTGGCCCCTCCCTGTGTGCAGAGACTCCGGGGTGGGCGTTGCGGGTCGGACCTGACCGCCGTCGAGGTTTGTTACTCGCCTTTCCCAGCTCTGACTCGGTCGAGAGCTCGGAGTCGGAAGAGATGACGGCCACGGGGCTCTTGGCTGCCTGCCTCCCGGTGAGTGGCCTCTCCTCTCCCTCCTGATGGGCTAGGCCTGGACCCCAGGCTAGGGGGCATAACTCCCCCGACTTCGGACCCTCAGCCCGTCGTTCTGGCCGAGGAGGGATGAACAGAAGAGGCAGAAAACTGCCTTGTCCTGCAGTCCTTAAGTGTATCAATAAAGCCCTAGAGCCAGTGAAGATCTAGTCACAAAGCCCCCCAGCAAGAAACTTCCTGACCCGAATGGCTTCAGCTACCACCCGTTTAATGAACAAACGATTCTGGTATTTCCATCATCTGGAATGATTTGTCTAAAAGAGGGAGCATGTCTCTGTTAATTCTTATGAAGCCCACGTAACCTGTGTTCCAAAACTTGTGCACTTCTCTCAGCTCAGGCTCCTCCTTTGAAAGGACAACAAAACAGACTCCAGGAAGTGGCAACTACTTTCTCAGACTGTTTCCAGGGTTAAGTGAATTTCCGTTAGCGAAAGTGCTGACTTAGCATTACGCTCAGCCTGGAGAACTCTTGGCAAATGTTAACATTATTATCAGCAGTTAATAACATCATTTTTTTATGCCTGATATATAAAAAGGAAGAGGAATCGTGAAGGATGACTGTACATTTTGATCTCGTGGAGGATCCTTAGTTTATCAAGAAATGCGTGAGATTCTTAGGGGGTAAACATTTCAGTATTATGGGGGCTCTCCTCTGAAATGGCTGATGGAGGCCCCCAGATCCCCCGGGGAACCTTGAGTATCCCTCCGAAGCCAGAACCTTCTCAGGACATCTCTCTGTACGCCTGAGTCCATCCTCACGTTCTCATGTATGCTGCTCCCAGCCCTTGTGGGAGCTTTGCAGAGATCAGGGTCTTAGCTAAGCAGACACGACGGTGACATTTCAAGGGCAGTTAACCTTCGATGATGTGGCTGTGGACTTCACCCAGGAGGAGTAGGGGCTGCTGGGCCCTGGCCAGAAGACCCTGTACCACAACATGATGCTGGAGACCTTTAGGCACTTGGTCACTGTGGGTGAGGCTGTGCCTTGTGTTGACTTGCATCTGCCTGGGGTCTTGGCAGAGTGGGTGTGACCTGGCTGGGAGTGTGGGGTCAGTGAACCCTAGAAGGGTTTCTCTTCTTCCAAGCCCTCAAGGCCTGATCTCTCACTTGGACAGTGTCTTGGATCTCCAAACCAGCTATCGTGGCCCAGCTAGAACCCGGAGTAGAGCCATGGATAATGGACAGAGGACTCTCCCAAGATTCCTGCCCAGGTGAGAAAGGATCTTTACAGTCAATGTTTATATTTTCCTTCATATCTACCCTTTCATATACTCTTCGCTCTCTTTGGTATTTCCATAATTCCTCCTAGGATCATTTTCCTTTTGTCTGAAGAGCTCCCTTTATCATTTCTTTTAGAGTGACAGAATTTCCCCACTTTGTGTTTGCCTGAAAATGTCTTTATTTCATCTTCATTTTGGAAAGATACTTTAAGCAGAGAATTTTAAGTTGGCAGTTCTTTTTTTTTTTTTTCAGCCCTTTAAAGACACCATGCTATTGTTTTCTGTATTCCATGGTTTCTGTTGAGAAGTCAACTCTCCGTCTTATTATTGTTACTTTGAAGACAGTGGGCCTTTTTGTATGTATTTTTGCTAACAGTGCTTTGTTAAATACACAAATTTTAAGTGTACAATTGAAAAATTTTGACAAACGTGTACCTATATGTAATCATTCAAATTGAGCTTGAGGACATTTACATTACCTCACAAATTTCTTTTGTTACCTTTTCCATTTAAAAAAAAATTATTTATTTATTTATTTATTTATTTATTTTTGGCTGTGTTGGGTCTTTGTTGCTGCACGTGGGCATTCTGTAGTTGCAGTGAGCGGGGGCTACTCTTCGTTGCGATGTGCGGGCTTCTCACTGTGGTGGCTTCTCGTTGTGGAGCACAGGCTCTAGGCACGCGGGCTTCAGTAGTTGTGGCACTTGGGCTCAGTAGTTGTGGCTCGCGAGCTCTAGAGCACTGTCTCAGTAGTTGTGGTGTGTGGGCTCAGTAGCTGTGGTGCACGGGCTTAGTTGCTCTGCAGCATGTGGGATCTTCCCGGACCAGGGCTCGAACCCGTGTCCCCTGCGTTGGCAGGCAGATTCTTTTTTTTTTTTTTTTTTTTGCGGTACGTGGGCCTCGTTGGGGCCTCTCCCCTTGCGGAGCACAGGCTACGGACGCGCAGGCTCAGCGGCCATGCATGTGTTAATGAATTGTGGCTTTGTCATGGCACTCGAGGAGTGTGACTGGCGGTGTGTGCATGCTTCATGGCCTTATTCAATTAAGCGCTCTATTCTTAATTTACTACTAAATCCTCCTTTAGTTTTTAGGTTTCATAAAAACTTTCGTGTGGGTAAAGGGTGTTATTGGTGTAGAAAATGTAGCCTATTTCTTCCCACCCCATAGGTTACACCTTGACCTAACGTTCTTAGGTGTTATAATTGTGCTTACTTTTGCTCCTTTTTAGGGATTGCTGAAGATGGAGGCATATAGACTGGAGTAGCAAGGGTTGGTGAGGTTTATCGGGGTTTATCGATTATAGAACAGGCTCCTCTAGAGAGGTGTGAAGCACCAGCAAGTCCTTTGAGTTTTAAGCTGTTGCCAGTAGTACTCTGGTGAATAGTCTAGTTCTTATGATTATTTGGGTTTAGGGCTAAGAATAGCGGGGTATCTAATCCCAGTTTGGGTCTTAGCTATCGTGTGATCAGAATATGTTAAAGTCACTTTAGTAGTTGATTTTTATTTTAATTATGGTTTTTTACAGCTTAATTAAGGTTTAACTTTATATTGTATGGTTCTTTAACACGCTTTACGCCGTAGTTCTATTAATTTGGGTCAATCATATGACCGCGGTGGCTGGCACGAAATTTACCAAACCAGATTAATATGGCTTAGTCAAACTTCCATTTATGGCTTAATTTTTATCCCTGCTGTCTCCCATGGGGGTGTGGTTAAGCAAGGTGTTGTGAGCTGCTGGTGTAGCATGCTTGATACCTGCTCCTTTTAATCTTAGTGATTTAGAGGGTATTCTCACCGGAGTGCGGATACTTGCATGTGTAATTCTATGAAAAACTAATAGAAAGGCTGGGCCCAAACCGTTATGTTTACGGGGCTAGTGAGCCCATCTAGACATTTTCAGTGTCTTGCTTTAGGAAATATTTGAGCTACATTAACTTGTTGCACATAGCTGGTGTTTGTATGGTTGTATTATGTGGCTTATGTCAGACTTAGTATTAAATTTTTGATAAGATGGCTGGCGAATCTAGGGGGATGTCTGTCTATATGGGTGGTGAATATCTAAGTAGCTCATTGGTATGATAGGGAGGGAGTTGAGGTTGATTTATTGTGATGGATAAATATTTTAAGCCGGGGTGGGGAATAGTAAAGTGCTATGTCCTGTGACCATTAAGTGATTGTACAACACAGGTTGCTCTTGCCAATTAATAAATACATCCAGGTCCAGCTACAATTTGCTTGACTGTGTTAAGACCTTTTAAGGTCATAGCTGAGTCTAAGCACTTCGCACCCCCCCCCAAAATAGAAAATACCAAACATATGAAATCGCAGTTATATGTGAGCATGGGCTGATTAGTCATTAACCCATCGACATGTCTTACTTAAGGGGAAAGAGTGGGTGATTTTAGGTGAGATGGCCCTGAAGTAAGAACCAGGTGTCTGATAAAGTTCAGTAGAAACCCCCACAAGTTATGGGCCCGGCGCGAGAAGAGGGACGCCTGCCGAGCGGGTTGATGGTTTCACGCAGCCTGGTGATTAAGCTCGTGGTCTAATGGACGGGATTCCAAGCATGTTGATTTAAACTGATTTAACTTAATGTACTATGTTCGATCAATAATATGTATTATGTAATATCAATGATTACATTACATACTAATATTCCCCATATTAGTTGTGTTTGGTTATACAACGGCTATAGCCGCTGAACAATATCCTGAGGTTTGGGTTTCTAATAAGGTTGTATTGGGGGCGTTTCTTTTAGGGTTAACAGTAGAGTTTTTACTGGTGTTTTGTATTTTGAAGGATGAGGATGTGGAAGTTGTGTTTAAGTTTAATGGGTTGGGGGATTAGGTTATTTCTGATACTGGTGACTCTAGGTGTCTTAGTGAGGAGGCTGTGGGGATTGTGGATTATATAGTTGTGGTACTTGGTTGGTGATTGTTACTGGTTGGTCATTATTTATTGGTGTTGTGCTTATTATGGAGATTACTCGGGGTAATTAAATAAGAGTATACTAAGGGTGACGGTGATGAGAAATGATAGAAAGTATAGTTTAATAAGGTCTTTTTGGTTTGAGATTAGTGTGGAGGATTTTAGTTGAATGAAGGCTATAGTCTTTGGTAAGATAGTTTCTAGTCAGATTAAGTCTAGGAGGGAGGTTGCTAATTTTTGGCTCATTAATAGGTTTAGATGGGGAGGTAGGCCGTGTATGATGGTAGGGAAATATCCTAGGAGAGTAGAGAATTTAAAGGAATTTGAGGGTAAGTATATTTTGAGTTTTGTGCGTTAAGGTTGGTTTCGAATGCTAGTACAAAACCCGAGCTGTTACTACGAGGGCAGTTAGTTTTAAGTGCAAAGGTGTGGTTATTAGGGGGATGGTTGTTGGGGGAATGTTGTTGGAGATGATGAATCCAGCAAAGATACTTCCGGTTAGTAGGTGTTTGATAGAATTAACTAGGAGGGGATTGTTTTCATTGATAGGAGCTGAGGTAGAGTAGCGGGTTGTCCCAGTAGCGTGAAGAAGATGATGCGAGTGCTATAGCTGGCTGTGAGGGAGGTAGCGATTAGAGTTATTAATAGGGCTCAGGCGTTGGTATAAGACGTGGTGGTGGTTTCGATGATTAGGTCTTTAGAGTAAAAACCAGTGAGAAAAGGCATTCCTGTCAGTGCCAGGCACCCAGTGATAAGGGCTGCTGCAATGAAGGGCAGGGTTTTGAATAGGCCTCCTATTTTTCGAATGTCTTGCTCGTTGTTTAGGTTGTGGATAATGGATCCAGAGCACATGAATAGTATGGCTTTAAAAAAAGCATGTGTGCGAATATGTAAGAATGCTCGACGGGGTTGGTTGATACCGATTGTTACCATCATCAGACCTAAATGGCTTGAGGTAGAGAAAGCGATAATTTTTTTAATGTCGTTTTGGGTGAGAGCGCATATAGCTGTGAGTAGGGTGGTAAGAGCTCCTAGGCATAATGTTATTGTTTGAATGAGTTTGTTGTTTTCTGTTAAACGGTAAAATCGGATAAGTAGGAAAATTCCTGCTATGGCCATTGTGCTTGAGTGGAGTAGGCCTGATACTGGGGTAGGACCATCTATTGCTGAAGGGAGTCAAGGGTGAAGTCCAAATTGGGCTGATTTTCCGGCTGCGGCTAGTACGAGTCCTGTGAGGGGGAGGTTTAGAGAATTTACGTCGAGTATAAAAATTTGTCGTAGGTCTCATGCCTTTGAGTTGGACAGAAATCATGCTGTTGATATAATGAATCCGATATCTCTGATGTGGTTATGTAAGATTGCTTGGAGAGCAGCTGTGTTTGCGTCTGTTCTTCCATATCATCACACGATGAGTAGGAAAGATATGATTCCTACCCCCTCTCACGCAATAAAAAGTTGGAAGAGGTTGTTGGCTGTAACAAGGATTAGTATAGTAATGAGGAAGAAGAGTAGGTATTTGAAGAATTGGTTGACATAAGGATCTGAATGTATGTATCATATTGAGAACTCTGTGATGCATCATGTGATAGACAATGCCACTGGTACAAACATAGTTGAGAAATAATCTATTTGAAGCTGAGTGTCAATTTAAGGGTTTGGACAGTGATTCAGTGTCAGTTTGAAGTGATTATTTCTTGGCCTGTATGAAGGAATATTATTGTTGGGATTAGACGGGTAATGAAAGCACATGAGACGGTATTATTTTACATATGATGGGTATTTATCACTTTTGTAGGAGTTTGTACTAGTTATCATGATTGGAATAATTAGTACTAGTAATGTGATTAGGGCAAAAGAAGAGAACAGGTTTATTACTTTTATTTGGAGTTGCACCAGTTTTTTGGTTCCTAAGACCAATGGATAACTACCATCCTTTAAAAGTTTGGAAAAGCCATACTATTAGTCATGGGGGCATGAATTAGCAGTTCTTGCAGTAGTTTCTCGGTAAATAAGAAGTTTTAGTCTTCTGTTGCTAGATTCACAATCTAGTGTTTTTTTAAACTATATTTACAGTATAGGGGGCCCAAGATGATTTTAGGATTTAGTGACAGGAGTAGAAGTGGCAGGATATGGAGAGCTGTAAGGGCGTTTTCTCATGTGAAGGAGGGTGTAATATTACTGATGTCGTGTGTACATTTGCCGCGTTGTGTTGTGATTAGTATATACATAGAGTATAGGGTTGTAATTACAATATTGGTTCCTATTAGGATAATAGTGAGGTTTGATCATGAGAAAGTTGATATAACTACGAACAGTTCTCCAATTAGATTAATAGTAGGGGGTAGGGCCAGGTTTGTTAGGCTTGCTAGTAATCATCAAGTGATTATTAGTGGGAGGATAATTTGTAGGCCTCGGGCTAGGATTATAGTTCGGCTAGGATTCGTTCATAATTTGAGTTTGCTAGGCAAAATAATATAGACGATGTGAGGCTGTGGGCAATTATTAGGGCGGTAGCCCCTATGTAGCTTCAAGGGGCTTGAATGAGGATAGCTGCGATAACAAGTGCCATGTGGCTGACTGAGGAGTAGGCGATGAGTGATTTTAGGTCTGTTTGACATAGACAAATAGAACTGGTTATGATTATTCCCCATAAGGAAAGCATAAGGAAAGGGTATGCTCTGAACTCTGTTAGGGGGTTGAGTATTGATGTGATCCGTGGTATGCCATAGCCCCTGTTTTAGTAGTATGGCTGCAAGGACTATAGAGCCTTCGATAGGAGCTTCTACGTGTGATTTGGGTAGTCAAAGGTGGAGGCCGTAGAGGGGTATTTTTACTATAAAGGCTATCATGCAGGCCAATCATATAAAGACGTTGGATCAGGAGTTGAATAGTGTTTGAGCTCAATATTGAAGTACTAGGAAGTTTAGAGAGCCTATGATGTTTTGTATATATGTTAGTGCCACTAGTAATGGGAGTGACCCAACTAGTGTGTAGAATAAAAAATAGAGTCCGGTGTTAAGTTGCTCTGTTTGGTTACCTCAACAGGTAATGATAATGAGGGTAGGAACTAGTGTGGCTTCAAATATAATGGAAAATAGTTCTGTGGCGGTGAATGTTGTGATTAGGAATGATTGGTATTAGTAACATGATTAGTATTGTGATGTATAGCTTTTTTTGGATTAGTGGCTCTTTGAGTAGGTAAGATTGGCTGGCTATTAGTATTAGGGGAAGGAGTCATATTGTTAGGATTAGTAATGGTGGGGAGAGGGAGTCAGAGAAGAATGTTAATGAGATGTTGAGGCTATTGTCGTTGAATTGGTTAAGAAGAAGTAGGCTTGTGAGACTAATTAGTAGACTGCGGGTTGTGGAGTTAATTCAGATTATACTACCTTTCCGCCCCGCCCCCCCCGCCCCCGTACGCGGGCCTCTCACTGTTGTGGCCTCTCCCGTTGCGGAGCACAGGCTCCAGACGCGCAGGCTCAGCGGCCATGGCTCACAGGCCCAGCCGCTCCATGGCATGTGGGATCTTCCCGGACCGGGGCACGAACCCGTGTCCCCTGCATCGGCAGGCGGACTCTCAACCACTGCGCCACCAGGGAAGCCCTATACTACATTTTGATAGCCAAGTTAGGGGTATTAGTATGATTGTGGGGCTGATAAATTTTAGCATTGGAGAAGATTGAGGTTTTGTATGTAATCGGTTCCATATTTGTTTGATACCATTACCGATAAGGCTAATACGAGGGCTGCTTCGCAGGCCGCGAATACCAGTAAGGTGATTGGTATTATGCTGGCTAAGGTGAAATGTGAGTTTAAGGTTGTCAGGGCTGCTAGGATAAATAGTGACAGTATCATGCTCTCTGGGCATAGTAGTGAGACTATGAGGTGGGACAGATATATTAGTGACCCTATGAGGGACATAGTGAAAGCTATGATAATATTTATATGTACTAAGGACACTTGGTAATTATGAGTTTAACCATAATCTAATGAGTCGAAATCACTTGTTTTATTTTAAACTAAATACCATATTCAGCTCGTTCCAATCACCTTTGAGTTCATTCAGAGGCCAGGCTAACTGCTAATAATGAGATTAAAAGTAGGGCTATGGTAAGTATTGTTTTTAGGTTGTCTAGGTCGAAAAGGAGGAAGGTGATCGCTACTAGGAAAAATTTTATGGAAAAGGGTAGGCGGGCGGATCCTATAGGGTCAAATCTGCATTCCTAGGGGCTTGTTTTTTCTGTGTGTTTAGTTGAGGAAGTCAGAAGGCGATAAGTACGAGTAATGAGGCTAGTATTGTGTTTGTTAATAGGGTCAGTATTAGGTTTATTGTTCTTTATCGGGGTGTACCGAAACTAGCTGATTGGAAGTCAGTTGTACTAATTAATGCTAAAAGGACTATGAGCCTCATCAATAGACAGATACATGAAGAGTCACACAACGTCTACAGAATGTCAGTATCAATCAGCAGCTTCGAAGCCGAAGTGGTGGTTGGATGTGACGTGGAATTTTAATTGGCGTAGGAAACAAACAATAAGGAAAGTAGACCCAATAATTACATGTAGTCCGTTGAATCCTGTGGCTATGAAGAAAGTTGATTTGTAGACTCCATCTGAGATCGTAAATGGGGCTTCGTAATACTCTGATGCTTGTAGGAGTGTAAAATAAACACCGAGGGCGATTGTAATAAGAAGGGCTTGAAGTATGTGCTTACGATTTCCTTCTATAAGGCTGTGATGGGCTCAGGTAATGGATACGCCAGAGGCCAATAACACAGAAGTGTTGAGGAGTGGTACTTCTAGGGGGTTTAAGGGGTGAATGCATAAGGGGTAGCCAGCACCTGCCTAATTCAGGGGTAGGGGCGGGGCTTGAGTGGTAGAAGGCTCAAAAAAAGCTGGTAAAAAATAGGACTTCTGATACGATAAATAAGATTATTCCGTCTCAAAGTCCCTTTTGGACGGTTGGTGTGTGGTGGCCTTGGAAAGTGCTTTCTCGAATGACGTCTCGTCATCATTGATATATTGTTAGAATATTAGCTAGTAGGCCCAGTATTAGTAGAACTATTGAGTTGAAGTGGAATCATATGTTATGAGAAGTGCTGAAAGAGCTCCTGTGAGAGGTCAAGGACTAGGATTTACTATGTGACACGTGTGGGTTTGGTGGGTCACTATGTGTTGCTATGCAGGTATAAGCTTACTAAGAGGGTGAATACATAGGCTTGAATTATAGCAACAGCGAATTTGAGGATGGGGAGTAGGGCGGGAATGATAAATGTAATGAGAGCCGTGAATGTGCTGGTGCTTATTAGCACTAGGGTTGTCTCTTCGATTAGATGTATTAGTAAGTGGCCTGCTGTAATATTGGCTGTTAGTCACACAGCCAGTGCTACTGTTTGGATGAATAATAGGCTGATAGTTTTGATAATTTCTAGCATAGGGATAAGGAGGGTGGGTGTGCCTTGTGATAAGAAGTGGGCTAGGGATGCTTGTGTTTTATTAAGGAAACCTGTAATGATGGCACTGGCTCATAGGGGGATGGCCATTCCCACATTCATTGAGAGCTGTGTGGTGGGGGTAAATTAGTGGGGTAATAGTCCAAGGAGATTGGTTGAGCCAATAACTAGAATGAGTGGTATTAGTATTAGTGATCAGATTTGTCCTTTATGATTATGGATACCTATTATTTGTTTTGATGTGAGTTGAATTAGTCATTGTTGAAGGGAAATTATGCAATTATTAATTAGTCCTTTTGATGTTGGAAATAAAATACTTGGGAATATAATGATTAGAACGACTACAGGGAGGCCTATTATTGGGGTTACGAAAGGGGCAAATAGATTTTCGTTCATACTGTTTCTCAAGGGGCAGGTTGTTTTTGCACTTTAGTGAGTGCTGATTTTGGGTTGGGGTAGTAGATGTGTTTTGAGATTTTTAGTTGAAATATAATAAATAATGTTAGAAATATAGATGAAATAGTAGTAAATCATGTTGATATATCTAGTTGTGTCATGCTATCAAGGAGAACTTTAGCTTTCAGTCTTTAATTTAAAAGGTTAACAATAATCTAGCTTCTTAATGAGTTTATAGCATAGACGTGGATCATTTTTCAAAGTATTTTAGGGGCACTAGCTCAAGGACAGTTGGCATGAAGCTATGGTTTGACCCACAGATCTCTGAACACTGTCCGTAATACAAGCCTGGTCGTGTTGATATTAGGGTTGTTTGGTTTAGGTGCCCTGGCATTGCGTCTGTCTTTAGGCCTAAGGAGGGTACCGCATGAGTGTAATACGTCTTCGAAGGAGATTAGTATTTGGATTGTTATCTCTATAGGTAAAACTACTCAGTTATCTACTTCTAGCAGTCGTAGCTCTCCTGGTTTTAGGTCTAGTGTTGGGATTATATAGGAATCAAAATTTAGGTCTTCGTGGTCTGTATATTCATAGCTTCAGTATCATTGGTGGCCTATAGGTTTTACAGTAAGAGATGGATTGTTGATTTCATCTATTATATAAAGGATTCGTAATGATGGCAAGGCAATTAAGATTAAGATAATAGCCGGTAGGATAGTCCAGATAGCTTCTACTTCTTGTGCATCTGTTGTGCTAGTATGTGTTAGCTTAGTTGTAAGTATTATATAGAATATAATATAAGTATTATACTTATAAGTAATATAAGTATTATATAGAATACTTACAAGTAATATAAGTATTACTTATAAGTAATATAAGTATTATACTTATAAGTAATATAAGTATTACTTATAAGTATTCTATATAATAGTTATAAGTAATATAAGTATTATATAGAATACTTACTTAGTTGTAAGTATTATAGCGTAATAATATAGAGAACTAAGGAGCTAATTAGGAAAAACAGTTATCAGTGTGTGGTCTTGAAAATGTAGCAGTTCTTCTATCATGCGTGATGTTACATCTTGAAAACCTAGTTGGAAGGGATATGCCATAGAGTATACAAGATTTTCACTTGTGACTTAACTTCGACAAAGTTATGTAAAATTTTACTAATACCTCGTTCATGAAGAAAGACATAGCGGCTATGATGTTGGCCTGAAACCAATAAAAGAGGGTTCGATTCCTTCCTTTCTTGGCTACTTTAGATTAACGTAAGTTGGCTATTCAAATGTATGGTATGGTGGAGGACATCCATTTAACCACTCTAATTTGTAAGTTCTACTGTTAATACTTCTCCTTTGGATGTGAATACTTCTCAGATAATGAAGACTATCAGTATGACCGCTGTTAATGAGATGAATAAGCCTATTGATGAAATAGTATTTCATGTTGTATAGGCGTCTGGATAGTCGGAGTACCATCGAGGCATGCCAGATAAGCCTAGAAAATGTTGTGGGAAGAAGGTTATGTTGACACCCACGAATATGATCACGAAGTGAATTTTTGCTCATGTTGAGTGTATATCCTGAGAGTAGTGGAAATCAGTGTACAAATCCTCCTATGATAGCAGAAAGAGCTCCCATTGAGAGCACATAGTGAAAGTGTGTGACTACATAGTAGGTATCATGAAGGACAATGTCTAATGATGAATTATCTAGGACAGTACCTGTTAGTCCGCCGACTGTGAAAAGGAAGATGAAACCTAAGGCTCACCTCATGTCCGGGCACCATTTAATATTGCCTCCATGGAGTGTTGCCAGTCAGCTAAATACTTTTACCCCTGTAGGAATAGCAGTAATTATAGTGGCTGATGTAAAGTATGCTCGCGAATCAACGTCTATACCTACTGTGAATATTTGATGGGCCCATATGATAAACCCTAAGAACCCGATTGATATTATAGCTCATACCATACTCATATACCCGAGAGGCTCTTTTTTACCTGAGTAATAGGTTACAATGTGTGAGATCATTCCAAATCCAGGTGGGATTAAAATGTATACTTCAGGGTGTCCAAAGAATCAAAATAGATGTTGATATAAGGTTGGGTCTCCTCTTCCCGCAGGATCGAAGAAAGTTGTGTTCAGGTTTCGATCAGTTAATAGCATGGTGATTCTGGCTGCTAGGACAGGTAAGGATAGTAGAAGCAATACTGCTGTGATTAGTACTGAGCATATGAATAGTGGTGTTTGGTACTGGGTTATAGCGGATGGTTTTATGTTGATGATAGTAGTGATAAAATTAATAGCCCCGGGCTTCCCTGGTGGCGCAGTGGTTGAGAGTCCGCCTGCCGATGCAGGGGACACGGGTTCGTGCCCCAGTCCGGGAAGATCCCACATGCCGTGGAGTGGCTGGGCCCGTGGGCCATGGCCACTGGGCCTGCGTGTCTGGAGCCTGTGCTCCGCAACGGGAGAGGCTGCAGCGGTGAGAGGCCCGCGTACTGCAAAAAACAAACAAAAAAAATTAACAGCCCCAAGAGTTGAGAATACACCAGCTAAATGTAGAGAAAAAATAGTAAGGTCAACTGAAGCTCCTGCGTATGCTAAGTTTCCAGCTAAGGGTGGATATACAATTCAACCTGTACCCGCACCGGCTTCAACTATTAATGATGCTAGTAACAATAGGAAAGAAGGAGGGAGTAATCAGAAACTCATATTGTTTATACGGGGAAAAGCCATATGGTCGCCCCAATAATTAGGGGTACTAGCCAGTGGGCCGTTACTACCACGTTGTAAATTTGGTCATCTCCGAACAGTGTTCTGGGTTGGCCTAGTTCAGTGCGAATTAATAAGCTTAGGCCAGTGCCCACCATTCCGGATCAAGAGTCAGATAGTAAGTATAAAGTACCAATGTCTTTGTGGTTGGTTGAGAATAATCAGCAATTTATGAATATAGGTAAAATGGCTGAGCAGGCATTAGACTGTAAATCTAAAGACAGAGGTTAAGTCCTCTTTTTGCTAAGTCCCCTGGTGAATTGATCATTTTGAATTGCAAATTAAAGGAAGCAGCTTCAACCCTGCCGGATTTCTCCCACCTTTTTTTTTCTCGTGGCTGGAGAAGTAGATTGAAGCCAGTTGATTAGGGTATTTAGCTGTTAACTAAAAGTTCATGGGAGATGTATCCCTCCCATCTAGTGAGGATTTAGCTTAATTAAAGTGTTTGATTTGCATTCAATTGATGTAAGATACAGTCTTACAATCCTTATTAGGCAGGAATTAAGTAAATTGTACTTGCTTAGGGCTTTGAAGGCTCCTGGTCTGGTTTAACCTAAATTCCTACTCTAGGATTGACAGTATTGGTGTGAGAGGTAGAAGTATTGTGGATACTGCGATTATGGTTGGTAAAAGGATTATTTGTTTTGTAGAGTTAAATTGTCATTTTATCTTCATGTTGTTTGTAGAGGGGAATAAGGTCAGTGCTGTGGAGTACGTGAGTTGTATGTAGAAGTACAGGTTGAGCAGTGCTGTGGTAGTTATGAGTGTGGGTAGGATAATAGTATTGTTTTTTGTTATTTCTTGAATAATCATTCATTTAGGCATGAATCCTGATAGTGGTGGGAGTCCTCCTATTGAGAGTAGGAGGGCAGTACATCAAAATGCTTATATTTTATATAAAGTTCTCCAAAGATAGTCCAGGTAAGCACGTACAAAGCGAACAGCAAGTCACTATGACCCCTACAGAGTTGGGAAAGAATGCTGTTCTTTTGTTTTCTTTGCCGCGCTGCGCGACATGTGAGACCCTAGTTCCCCAACCAGAGATCGAACCTGCGCCTCCTGCATTTGAAGTGTGGAGTCTTAACCACTGGACCGCCAGGGAAGTCCCAAGAATGCTGTTCTTTTAAGAAGTTACGTTTCTAGAGTCAGAAGAAAGGGAAAAAAATTGATCTTTACCGTCAAGCAGGCACTCCCATCTTTGAGGAGCTCTGGTTAATGTGTAATGCAGATTCACGCTGCACATTAGGGAGGGAGGGAGAAGGCCCAAACAAACACAGATAATTTTACGTTTAATTTTTTCTTGTCCTGCCTTAAAATATAAATTTTATTTCATCACTGTGAACTTGCTAAAATCACTTACATGTTCTAGAAATTTGTTAGTTTCCTTGGATTTCTTACACAATCATGTCATATACAAACAAAAAAAATTGCTTTACTTCTTCCTTTCCAGCCTTTATGTTTTCCTTATTTAATGTTAACTATACTGACTAGGATCTCTAGTACTTAACAGTGAGACATGCTGTCCTTAAGAGTACAGTCCAGTAAAGTTTTAGAACTGTATATTTATGTAACCCATACTCTAATCCACACATAGAATATTTTCATCTCCCGATATATTTCCTTTATGTCCCTCTCCAGTTAGTACCCCCAGAGGTGACAGCCATTGTTATATGATATCTGTCGCTTTAGATTATCCAGTACAATCTTGAATAAAAGTGAGAATGGACATACTTGCCTTGCTCATGATACCAAGAAATAGCACTCAATATTTCACCATTAAATGTGATCTGATGCCCTTTATTTGATTGAGGGCAATCGGATTGAGGACACTCTATTCCTAGTTTGCTGAGTTTTTATCATGAGTGGGCATTATATTTTATCAAATACTCTACATGCATGTATTGTCATGATGGTATTGTTTTTACCTTTGTTCTGTTGGTTTCCCCACTTGACTATTTTGTTCCTTTTTCTTGGTTTAATTTGCTTTCCTTTTCCCTGGCTTCTTGAGGTAGAAGCTTAGGTCATTAATTTTTTTTTAAGATTGATTTATTATTTATCTATTTTATCTATTTTTGGCTGCATAGGGTCTTAGTTGTGGCACGCGGGATCTTTGTTGAGGCAGGCGGGATCTTTCCTTGTGGCCCGGGCTCTTCGTTGTGGTACTTGGGCTTCTCTCTAGTTGTGGCATGAGGGTTTTCTCTTCTCTAGTTGTGGCGCACATGTTCCAGGGCTCTGTAGTTGGCAGCATGTGGGCTCTAGTTGAGACGCGTGAGCTCAGTAGTTGGGGCATGTGGGCTTAGCAGCCTTGTGGCATGTGGGATCTTAGTCCCCTGACTGAGGATCGAACCCGTGTCCCCTGCATTGCAAGGCGGATTCTTTACCACTGGACCCAGGAAGTCTCTGGGTCATTAATTTTAATCCTTCCTTTCTGATGGTTGCATTTATAGCTACACATTTTCCCTTAAGCCTATTTTAACTGCATCCTGCACATTTTCATATGTTATATTTTCATTAGCGGTCAGTTCTTTGAATATATGAAACCGATTTCTTCTTTGATTTGTAAAATACACTGTTTAATTTCTAAATATGAGGAGATTTTTATTATTGATGGCCAGATTAATTCCATTGTGGTCAAATAACATATCTGTATGTATCCAGTCCTTTTAAATTTATTGAGAAATGTCTTTATGAGACAGCATATGATCTATTTTAGTGAATGTGTATTCTGCTCTTGTTAGGCATAGTGCGTGATAAATGTCAATTAAGTCGAGTTGCTTAGTTGTGTTGCACACTTTATTCTCATGGATTTTCTTGTTTGCTTGTTCTGTCAGCTGCTGACAGAAGAGTGTTAAAATCTCCAACCATTACTGGATTTCTTTATTTTTTTAAATCAATTCTTTTTTCTTTTTCTAGTTTTATTGAGATATAATTGACATGTAAAATTGTATTACATTAAGCTGTACAACATTATGACTTGATATATGTATATATTTTGAAATACCACAATAAGTTTAGTTAAAAATCTATCACCACAGAGCTATAATTTTTTATTTCTTGTTATGAAAACTTAAAGTTTTTATGAAGCTAGCGTAACTTTATTTTTTTATTGAAGTATAGTTAACTTACAATGTTATATTAGTTTCAGGTGTACAAAATAGTGATTCAGTCTTATAGATTATATTCCATTTAAAATTATTACAAAACAATGACCATTTCCCTGTGCTGTGCAATATATCCTGTTGCTTATCTATTTTATACATAGTAGTTTGTATCTCTGAATATTTTTTATCAATTTTTGCTTCATGTATTTTGAAGCTATGTTACTGGGCTTAATGACATGGCAGATTGTTCAGTCTTCCTATTGAACATACACTTTTTTTTTTTTAATATTTATTTATTTGGCTGCGCCGGGCCTTAGTTGCCGCACACAGGATCTTCAGTGCTACATGCGAAGATTGCATGTGGGATCTAGTTCCCTGACCAGGGATCGAACCCAGACCCCCTGCATTGGGAGCACAGAGCCTTAGCCACTGGACCACTAGGGAAGTCCCACATGTCTTTTTCTTCATTTTTACTTTCAACTCACCTGTTGAAATGTTAAAGTGAGTCTCTTGTAAACAGCATTTAATTGGGTTTTGTTTGTAATCCATTTTGGCAGTCTTATTTCTTAATTTGTTCAGTAAATTTGTATTTATTATATACTGATATGTTTGGGTTTATGTCTGCCACCTTGTTATTCTGTTTGTCTCCTCTGGTCTTTGTACCTTTGTTTTTCCATTCCGCCTTCTTTTGGATTAATTGGGTATTTATTCCATTTCATCTCCTTTTATTTCTTCTTAGCTTTATGTCTTTGTAATATTGTATAATCTTATGTTTTATTTTCTCTAAGGTTAACAATACAAATTTTATTTTATAATAATCTACCTGGAATTAATATTATGCCACTTAATGTAAGAACTTATATATTAGTATAATTGCAGTTTTCCCTGTTGTCGTATATATCACTTTTTACATATTATATAAGTCCATTATGCATTTGTTTTTCTTTTTTTTTTGCGGTACGCGGGCCTCTCACTGTTGTGGCCTCTCCCGTTGCGGAGCACAGGCTCCGGACGCGCAGGCTCAGCGGCCATGGCTCACGGGTGCAGCCACTCCGCGGCATATGGGATCTTCCCGGACCGGGGCACGAACCCGTGTCCCCTGCATCGGCAGGAGGACTCTCAACCACTGTGCCACCAGGGAAGACCTATGCATTGTTGTTATTCTTGCTTTGTACGGTCACCAGCATTTTAAAGAAATTTATAAGTAATTTTGTACAATATTTTTTTCCTAGTTAATTAGTTTTGGGGTTGCTCTTCATTCCTTTCTGCAGACCCAGGCTTCTGTCTTTGATGGTTTCCTTTCAGGCTAAAAAACTTACTGTACCTGGAGGAGACTTCAGATGAGTCTGTCATCATTCTGAAGTCTTGGCTGCTTCTTCTGTTATTCCAGCCTGGATGAGGCTCCCACATGTGTCTCACTTCTCTCTGGGAGGGAGGTGCAGTTCATGAACTGTTTTTAAGGGAGCAGAGAGCATCTACAGGAAACAAATTAATGAGATTAGAACTGATGGTTCAGTTCCTGTGTCTCTGGGTTTGGTGCTTTAAAGTTTAAACCCACACTGCCTGTGACCTTTCACTTTTTTGATTCTGTTTTGGCAAGTGTTTAATACGGGCTCAACAAAAAAGTTACATTAAAAAAATGGAAATTAAGTGGGGAGGGGGTAAAATGGAAATCTGGTTTTCATGTATAGTTTCCCCCCAGAGACTGTCATTTAGAATGACGTTACTAGCTGTATTTATCATACATTGAAGTGTGTAATGACATGCTAAAAACTATGATGTCAAACGTCAGAATCATCAGATTTTCTCTGCAGGTTGTTGCCCTTGAACAGTAAACATCTATTAGGGTAAGGACTACATTATCACCATATCTGGCTTCTTTATTCTCAGTTCAGATTACTTAACTCAGTAAATATTTGTTATATATCAGGTTATATATCTAACAGATGTAACATGCCAGATTTCAGTGCTTTGCAAATACCACCATCCAAGTTACTTCTATTATTATGATCTTTCTTGTACTGATTCGGTTCTAGCTTTCTTACTTATCATCACGTATCAGTAATTTCTCCCCAAGATCAGACTGCCGTTACCCTGGTTGAGATTGAGGCAGACATATACAATAATTGACACTTTGCTTATTTATACAGATGATGAGTCTCAGTCATTATTTGTTAATTTTACTAGATTAACTCTCAGAGGGTAACCTTATGCTAGAGTTTTGAGGTTGCTTTACTATCACCATAGAGTATTAGCAACAGAAATTACCTGTAGATAAAAAATTAACATCGATGATAATTGATTTAACAAACAGAATAGTTTTTGAAAGATAATAATAAAATTTAAATGCTAATGTTACAAATATCAGACCTTAGGGATAGAACATTTGCCAGGAAATAAATGCACATACCTATACTCCTGCTGTTATGAAGGATAATGGTGGAAGGGGAGAGGCTTCTATTTAGACATGTAATCTTCTAACCCAGGTTATGCAGGCAGCTGATAGAAGCCAGTACTAGTAAGGAATGTTGGCTGAATGCAGTAGTGAAAAGATAGAGGGTCAAGAGTTAAAAGACAACATCAGCTCGTGGCTTTTCCTCCATTTTGTTAAACGATGTTCAGTTTCAGGTACCTGCTTTGTTATTGAGTTTCATCATCAGTATTATGTTAGTTACCTTTCAGTTTTATTGTTATATCATTTCTTATGACTGTAGAGTGATAGGGAATAAACTACTCTATGTAAAAACAACAACAAAACATGCTGTAGTATTTCTTGTGATATGCTCAGATGATGAAAAATTCTCTCCACTTTATGTGTGTGTGTGTGTGTGTGTGTGTGTGTGTATGTGCATGCGTGCCTAAAAATGTCTTTATTAAGCCTTCATTTTGGAAGGATTTTTTTCTTGGATATAAAATTTTAGGTTTTTTCTTTCAGCTTTAAACGTAAGGTAGATAGCTAGTGGGAAGCAGCCGCATAGCACAGTGAGATCAGCTCGGTGCTTTGTGATCGCCTGGAGGGGTGGGATCTGGAGGGTGGGAGGGAGGGAGACGCAAGAGGGAAGAGATATGGGAACATAATGTATATATATAACTGATTCATTTTGTTGTAAAGCAGAAACTAACACACCATTGTAAAGCAATTATACTCCAATAAAAATGTGGGGAAAAAAAAAAGATGTTTGTCTTGGGGCTTCCCTGGTGGCGCAGTGGTTGAGAGTCTGCCTGCCGATGCAGGCGACACAGGTTTGTGCCCTGGTCCGGGAAGATCCCACATGTCACGGAGCGGCTAGGCCCGTGAGCCATGGCCACTGAGCCTGAGCGTCCGGAGCCTGTGCTCCACAACGGGAGAGGCCACAACAGTGAGAGGCCCTCGTACCGCAAAAAAAAAAAAAAAAAAAAAAAGGTGTTTGTCTTTTGTTTCCTTGTTTCCATTGTTTCTTGTGGGAAGTCACCTGTTTTCCTTCTTGTTGTTCCATGAATATAATCTGTTGTTTTCTTCTGATTACTTTTAAGATTTTTACTTTTTATTTGGTTTTCAACAGAGTGTGATGTTTTAGGTGAGGTCTTCTTTGAAATGATTCTGTTTGGAGTTTGCTGAGCTTGTAGGATCTATAGGATGGTGCCTTTAATCAATCTAGGAAAACTCTCCCACATCTCTTCAAATATGCCTTCTGCTGCTTTCTGTCTCTCTGCTTTAACATTACACGTTACACGTTAATCCTGTGTCAGATGCTCTGTTTTTACATTCTTTTCACTTCCTTTGTATCATCATAAAGTTTCCACCTACTGCCTTAATTCACAATCCTTTCTTCTACTGTGTCCAGACTGCAGTTAAGTGCATTCATGGTTTACGTCAGATATTATATTTTTATTTAGTTGTAGAATTTTTTTGGGTTCTTTTCTTCTTTTTTTTCCATGAAATTATTTATCATGTTTATAATAATTTTAAAATCTTTTCCTGCTACTTCTGATGTTTGGGATATCTGTTTTTGTTGACTTTTTTTTTCTTGATTATGTGTCACATTTTCCTGATTCTTACATTTCCTGATTCTAGTCATTTTTTTTGTGTACTGGACACTGTGGATGATACCTTGTAGGGAATATAGATTGTTATCTTCTACTAAAGAGTGTGAATTTTGTTTTGGTAGGCGGTTAAATAATTACAAATCACCTTAATCCTGATGAGGCTTGGTTTAGGATTGATTAAGGTAGAGTTACTTTGATTTTGCTTAATCCTTGGGTGTAGCCCTTATTCTTGGGCATGGTCTTTCCTTCTGGGATGTAGCTTTCTAGGGTTTCAGCTGAATGCCTTGGGTGCTTACTGATGTTCTTTTGCCCAAGCTGGGTCAGAACTCTAATGCCTCCCAACACTGTGTAACTCCTGAAACCTCTGCTCAGAAACCTAGCAGCTGTTCTTTGCCAGGTCTTTGAGAGCCTTTTCCGATACATTTGCAGTTAGGGTCCAGCTAAGGACTCATGGAGAAACCCACTGCAGGTTTCTGGGTCCCCTCCTTTGCTCTGCTTGACTCTGCAAAGCCCTCCTCACAGACAATTCCATAGCCTCCTCCCTGTGGACAGGAATGTAAGGCCTCCCCGCCTGGCAGGAGCACAATTGTGTACCCTCTGTCCACCTCACAGACATGTCCCAGGCACCCACAGAGCTACCAGTGCTGTGCTGGTGTCTGGGGAAGAGCAGACAATAAAGGACCAAACGAACAAGGTGATGTTAAATAGCACTAACCAGTGCTGAGCAGCAGATAAAACAGGACAGTGAGCTGGAAAATGAGGAGTAACCCATGTAGGAGGGGAGGTCAGAGAGGGTCTCTTAGAGGAGGTTACCTGGGAGTTGTGACCTGAATGATGAGAAGAAAGGGAAGGGTTGCTGTCACCTGAGACCTTGGGAATCAAAACAGACAGGCCTCAAACAGACAGGAATTGTGTGTTAATGGGGGAAATGGTCACTTACAGGGAGAACTAAAGAAATCCAGCAGAAAATGGAACAAGGAGAGCTGTGGTAGTTTGACCCTGATTCTGAGTGCTTGGGAGGATCAAGAGGTATCCTCTTGACATTGTGAAACTTGTTTGTTAGGAAGGTTAATATGATGTCAGTTACAGGAGGAATGGACCTAACTAGGGAGATGGATCAGAATTTGGAGATATCTAAGGATTAAAGAGGGGTGGCTGTTCAGAATATTTTATGTTGGCGATGTCTGCTTATTCCATGATGTTTCCCCTAATATGTCTTCTCCCCCTGTTTTGCTGATGACTTTTTTAGCTGATCAGTCTTCCTGTGGATTCCTCTTGTTCTGTGTGTACATTTTGTGGCTTCTCTTCTCAAAGTTCCATCTGTTCCCTTAGTTGATATTTAAAAACATCTACTTGTATTGTGCACATCTTGTTGCTTTTATCTCATCATTCTCACTCTAGGAGTTTTTTTTTCCAAGCATCTGTTTTTCATTTCCTTCCAGCATGGAAGCAGACCTAAAAGCCAAGAGTCACCATCAACAGAGGCCATTTCTGGTGACAGATTACCCAGCAGCATGAACCTGGAAAGATACACAATGGGTGATTCCTGGTGTTCTACCATAGCAGATGACTGGAAATCTGAGGATGAATCCGAAAAGCAGAAGATGTACAGTGTTAGTGTGGGGCCAGTGGAATATGAACAAGGGCAACTAGTGACCCCGGATGGGGATTGGTAAAATGCTGAAGTTGTGGGGAAATGCAGCTTCTATTCCGACTTTGTTTCTTCACAGAGATTTCTTATCAAAGAACATTTTAATAAACTGACTCAGGGGTTCACAGTTTACAGCATAATTTTGTTTTTCAGAATCATCAGGAAATCTTGGTAGAAAAGAAATCTTGTAAAGGCAATCCATGTGGAAAAGTCCTGGAAAAATTGTGTAAGTTGAATGAGCATGGTAAATATACCAACCAGAGCATATGCTTTTCTACACATGAGGTAATTAATACTGGAGAAAAATGTTATGGATATAAGGAAAGTGGGGATTTTTTTGCCCATAGGTCACACCTCTCTCAGTTCATGAGATCTCATGGTAGGGAGAAGTCCTATGAATGTAATGAATGTGGGAAAGCCTTTAAGAAGCTTTCATCTCTTTCTCACCATCTAAGAAATCTCAGTAGAGAAAAAGCCTATGAATGTAACGAATGTGGGGAATCTTTCTGGCAGAGTGTTCACCTCATTTTGCACCAGAGAATTCACACTTTTGAGAAACCTTATAAATGTAATAAATGTGGAAAATCTTTTAGCCAAAATTCTCACCTTAATGTACATCAGAGAACTCATACTAGAGAGAATCCCTATAAATGTGATGAATGTAGAAAATCCTTCAGTGGACGGTGTAATCTTATTGTGCACAAGAGAACACATACTGGAGAGAAACCCTACAAATGTAATGAATGTGGGAAAACTTACAGTTTTCATTTATCCTTCACTCAACATAAGAGAACACACACTGGAGAGAAACCATATGAATGTCATCAGTGTAGGAAAGCTTTCAATCAAGGTTCTAACTTTATTGGGCACCAAAGAACTCATACCAGGGGGAGGAAATTACACATTTCATTTTAATTCACAAAAGCTGTACAAGTATATGTATATTTTGTCTTTTTTAACCATTTCCAGAGAAGGGCTGAGACTGGGTGGTATTTGATACCTGGGTAAATTGCCAATGAAAAATAATTAGTAAAATCAAAACTCCCTTCAATAATACTAGTTAATACAATCAACCAGTGTGGGAAAGGCCGTTGCTGAGAAGTCAGAATAGGTTGATGATATTTGACTCAAAGACTGAATGTACTATTTCAAAGAGCCAGAGTGCTATGATTTACTTCTTTGTTCTCCAGTGCTAGAAAGTTAGGGTACTTTTAATTTGTTTCAGGAAGTCACCATAAACTGTTATTATGAACACTGTGTAGAAATACGGAAAGCACCTGTAATGTGTACTGAGAAGTGTAGAATTGTTGTGGCTGTGTTATCCTATGTGTGCATCTGGACAAGGGCTTAGAAGAAAACAGAAATGAACATAGCTAATTTAATAAGAGTCTGGGAATACTGGGCCTTTTTATGTTTCTCTAAAAATTGGTACAGTTTTACAACAAATAAAAATACAAGGAGGAGGGGCTTCCCTGGTGGCGCAGTGGTTTGAGAGTCCGCCTGCCGATGCAGGGGACACAGGTTTGTGCCCCGGTCTGGGAGGATCCCGCATGCCACGGAGCGGCTGGGCTCGTGAGCCATGGCCGCTGAGCCTGCGCGTCCGGAGCCTGTGCTCCGCAGTAGGAGAGGCCATAGCAGTGAGGCCCGCGTACCGCAAAAAAAAAAAAAAAAAAAAAAAAAAAAAAAATACAAGGAGGAGAAAGAAGCTCAAATGTCAGTCTGAATCATTAGAAATGGGCGCACTAAGGTAGCAAAAACAAGAAGAAATGGAAATAAATTTAGTGCTAAACACAAGAAATTAGAAAAAAAATATTTCTAATCAAGGCAGAAACAAGGATGTAATAGTGATAAAAGGAGAAAATACATGGTAAAAGATGATTCTGAGAAAAACAAACTATAAATTCCAAACTAACAGGATCAAGAAAAATAACACACAGATTTGCACCATTGGGAATGAAAAGGGAAATAAACATAGAGAAAATTATATCATAAGATTTGTACATTTTTGTGTTAACACACCTGAAAAACTTAGACGAAAAAGATAGTTTTCTAGAAAAACATAATATTGACTGAAGAAGACACAGAAAACCTAATAGACGAAACATTTCAGAATAAATTGAAAAAGTTCTCAGGAAATTACTCCACAAAATTTCAAGCCCAAGCTATTTTACCACTGAATTATTTCCACCTTCAAGAAATAGAAAATTCTTTGATATACAACTATTCCAGAACATATAGAGAGTTGAATGCTACCTCTTTTGTGATACCAGTCTGTCAAAGCTCAAAGAAAGAAAAAGGCCAATATCTCTCAGGAATATTAATGCAAAAGTTCCAGATCAGACATTACAGCGAGTACACCTGGATTTAGGAACAATCACTCCAGTAAACAGGTACTTTGTATTAGGAAATATACGACTACCATGCTCCATTTTAATCAAGCAGTGGGGAAAAACAAGTCATCTCGATGATTAATGAAAAAGAAGCTGATAAAACTTAATATTTATTATTTCGGGGGAGAAAAAAACCCTGGTAACGGAAAAAGTATTTTTGTTTGTTTGTTTTTGCGGTACGCGGGCCTCTCACTGTTGTGGCCTCTCCCCGTTGCGGAGCACAGGCTCCGGACACGCAGGCTCAGCGGCCATGGCTCACGGGCCCAGCTGCTCCGCGGCATGTGGGATCTTCCCGGACCGGGGCACGAACCCGTGTCCCCTGCATCGGCAGCCGGACTCCCAACCACTGCGCCACCAGGGAAGCCCGGAAAAAGTATTTTTATAATATGATGATATCAGGCTTAATGGTGGCACTAGAGCTGAGGTTGGCAAACTAGGGCCCACAGGCCAAATCTGGCCCATGTGTTTTTGTAAGTAAAGTTTTGTTGGAACATAGCATGTACCCACTCATTTCCATGTTGTCGGTAGCTGCTTTATGAGGTAGAGTAGCTGTGAAAGAGGTCGCATGGCCTGAAAAGCCAAAATGCCAGAAAAGCTTTGCCAATTCCTGATCTAGAGCCGTTCCTGTTCCATTCAGGAAGGACCAAGGCAAGGTTGCTCACCAGTCCTTATGTATGAGCAGGCAGTTAACAAAAGGAGTACATATGGACAATAAATACATGGAAAAGTGTATGAGCTCATCAATAATCAAAGAGATATAAATAAAAATGATAAAAGTATATACTTGGGCACCTGTTATGAGGTAGGCAGTATCCCAAGCATTCAGTCTAAGTAACCTCATTTAATACAAAAATCCTAGTAAGGAAGTTCTGTTTAGACTGCAGAAAATTCAGTCCCAGGAGGCTAACTGACAGGTAAAGACTGGCAAGGATTTTAAAAGACTGTGTTGGATGTAGGCAAAACTAGTAGGGAAATTGACCCTATTATTCAGCACCCATGGATGGTTATATGGGTGCCCCCTCTTTATAGGGTGGTCAGGTTAGAAGTGTCCATATGTAAAGTATGCTCATGAGTTGATTCAGCAGTCTCACCCGTGGAAATAACTGCCCAGTTATGAACGCACACGGCCCTAGGACCTTTGTTATAGCACGGTTTGTAACAGCAAAATAAGAAATGCTCACCAATAGGAGAATGTTTAAGTAACTGTGGTGCAGAAATTAAATGGCATATTGTTGGGAGACAAAATTAGGCTCATAACAACCTGGATGATCCCAACTCTATGAAACCATAAATCTCAGGGGAACTCTGTGGAAGAATGTCACCCACATGTTGACATTGATTATCTATGGGTAATGGGACTTTTAAGCAATGTTTGCTCTACCTTTTCCTAAGCGATTTTGTTTACAGTGAATGTGTACCATTTGATACACATGCAGCTTACTTATTCAGCACAGTTCCCAGAATAAGTAACTTCTCAGCCTGTGTCTGGTTTCTGCCTGCCTCTGAATGCTCCCACCGTAGCACTGTCCCAGGTGTTCACCCTGCTTGGCTTGCACTGGCCCTGTTCTGGTTCCTGGAATCTTGGCAAGGTGCCTGCAAATGTTTTTCCCTCCATCTGGAACCACAGTCCACCCAGCATAACCTTTGGGAAGCTGAGACCCATCCTTCTGGTCTGGGTTTAGACATCACTTTAGAAAGGACATTCATGACCAACCAGACCTAGCTGATCCTTCGTCATACCATTTATCAGAGTTTGCAAAGATTTGTTTACCTGTTTATTCTTCAAACAGCAAGTAGAATTCCTGCTGAAACGTTAACTCCTGTCATGCCAGCCTCTGTGGAGAAAGTTCCTGTGTCTTCCCATTTTATCCAGAATTTAAGATTCAGATCCTTAACATGGAAAAGCTTACTGGGGCCCTCACCTGTGATTCTCCCCCTGACTACATTTTAATCACAGAGGTAGCTTTAAAGAAAATGACAACATCAAACTTGTTTCCAGTGAAGATGTAGGAGTGCATGAACAACCTTAGCTCCCAATGTAACAATGAGTAAAACAAAGTTTAAAAATTATACTCTCCTATGGTACACTACCAAAGAGGGGCTGGGAGCAAGGAAGCCTTGATGCATTTCAAGGAGGTGGCCCCTTCACAGGTGAGCACGCTGGGGACAAGCAACTTGTCTGGGTGCAGGTAGGCCTCAAAATTGGCTAGAGCAACTCTGAACAAAGAAGGAGAGAGCAGCAGAGCCCTGGACAACAGTGAGCGGGTGGAACAGAGCCCCAAACTTGGGGCAGGAAGAACTCCAAGTGCAAAAGTAATTTTCTCATCCTGAGAATCCCCTTAGCCTAGAATTTTGCTGTGTACCCAGAACAGTGAAGTGCTCATATCTTAGAGGCACCATTGAATCATTTTTGACAAATGCATATCAAGACACAACATTTCTATTACGCTAGCAAGTTCTTTCATGTCCCTTGCCTCAACCTGATAAAAGGCATCTACAAAAACCTACAGGTAATATCACACTCAATAGTAAAAAACGGAATGCTTTACCTCTAAGATGAGAACAAGACAAGGATGTCTGATCTCACCACTTCTATTCAACATTGTAATGGAGGTTCTAGCTAAGGCAATTGGCAAGAAAATGGAATAAAAGGAATCCGTATTGGAATGGAAGAAGTAAAATCTGTTATTTACAGATTAACTGATCTTCAATGTAAAAATCTGATGGAATCAAAAAAGAAAAAAACTATTAGGACTAGCAAGTGAGTATAGCAGGATTGCACAATACAAGATCAATATTCAAAAATCCCTGGTGGTCCAGTGGTTAAGACTCTGCACCCCCAATGCAGGGGGCCCAGGTTCGATCCCTGGTCAGGGAAGTAGATCCTGCATGCTGCAACTAACATAGCCTACATGCCGCAACTAAAGATCTGGCACGTGGCAACGAAGATCCCACATGCCACAACTAAGACCCAGTACAGCCAAATAAATAAATAAATAAATATTTTTTTAAAAAAATTGCAGGGAGCTCCCTGGTGGTCTAGTGGTTAGGGTTCAGCACTGTCACTGCCATGGCCTGGGTTTTGCTATAAAAAGAGGAATATTTTCAGTGTTATTGGCCACAGTGACTTTTTCTTGTTGTTGTTGTTAATGATGTTCTTTTAGAGATTTTATGTGAGAATAATTTCCTTAGGTAAATATCCAGTTATTTTGGAAAGATCTTTTTCCATTTTGTTTTTGTTGTTTTTTAAACAGTTGAAATAACAAAAATCCTAAGTACTCAAAAAAATTAATTGCAGAGAGTTCCCTTGTGGTCTAGTGGTTAGGATTTGGTGCTTTCACTGCCGTGGACTGGGTTCAAATCCCTGGTGGGGGAACTGGGATTCCTCAAGCTGTGCGTGCAGTGGAAGCATGGAGTCCTGTCTTTTACTTTGTTTATGGTGTCTTTTGAAGAAAAGAAGGATTTTTAAAAATGTCTTTTTTCTTTCATTGTTTGTGTTTTATGTCTTCAGTTCAAAATCCCAACTACGTTTGGGTCCTAAAAATAGTAGCTTGTATTTTCTCCTAAAAGACTTTCTAATCAGCTTAATTGCAATATAATTGACACATAATAAAACTGCACATGGACTTCCCTGGTGGTGCAGTGGTTAAGAATCTACCTGCCAATTCAGGGGACACGGGCTCAATCCCTGGTCCTAGAAGATCCCACATGCTGCAGAGCAACTAAGCCCATGCGCCACAACTACTGAGCCTGTGCTCGAGAGCCTGTGAGCCACAACTACTGAGCTCATGCGCTCTAGGGCGTGTGTGCCGCAAATACTGAGCCTGCGTGCCACAACTACTGAAGCCCTTGTGCCTAGAGCCTGTGCTCCGCAACAAGAGAAGCCACCACAATGAGAAACCCGCGCACCGCAATGAAGACTATCCCCCATCACTGCAACTAGAGGAAGCCCGAGCGCAGCAACGAAGGCCCAACGCAGCCAAAAAATAAATAAATAAAAATAAACTGCACGTATTTAAAGTGTACAATTTCATAAATTTTGACCTTTTTAAAAAAATTTTATTTTTGGCTGCATCGTGTCTTAGTTGCAGCACGCGGGATCTTCACTGCGGCATGCAGGATCCTTCACTGGGGTGCGCGGGCTTCTCTCTCTAGTTGAGGCGCACAGGCTTAGTTGCCCTGCAGCACGTGGGATCTTAGTTCCCTGACCAGGGGTCGAACCTGCGTCCCCTGCATTGGAAGGCAGATTCTTTACCACTGGACCACCAGGGAAGTCCAATTTACTTTTTTTTTTTTTTTGCGGTACGCAAGCATGTGGGATCTTCCTGGACCGGGGCACGAACCCGTGTCCCCTGCATCGGCAGGTGGACTCTCAATCACTGCGCCACCAGGGAAGCCCCCCTTGACCTTTTTTTAAAAAATTATTTTTCTTTTGGCCACGCCATACGGCTTGTGGGATCTTAGATCCCCTATCTGGGATTGAACCCGTGCCCCCTGCAATGGAAGCGCTGAGTCTTAACCACTGGACCTCCAGGGAAGTTCCAATTTTGACGTTTAAATCTGTAAAACCATCACCACAATCAAGAAAATGAATATGACCATCACCCCCGCACGTTTCTTCATGCCCCTTGAAGTCCCTCCTCCTACCTCTCCACATCCTTCCCCATTCCTCTGTTCCCAAATGACCACAGGTCTGCTTTCGGTTACTATAGATTAGCTTGAATTTTCTAGACTTGTATATAAATGGAATGATATGTTGCATACTCTTTTTTTGGGGGGAGGGGGAACTGGCTTCTTTTACTTAGCATAATTATTTTGATATCCATCCATGTTGTTGCATGTATCAATAGGTCATTCCATTTTACTGCTGACTAGTATTCCATTTTATGGATCTACCACAATTTGTTTATCCAGTCATTTGTTGGTGGACATCTGGGTTGTTTCCAGTTTGGAGCTATTACAAATAAAGCTGCTATGAACACTAGTATAGTGTACAAGTCTTTGTATGGACATATATTTCCTTTTCGATAAATAGGATTAAAACATCTGGATCATACAGTAGGTGTAAGTTCAGCATTTTAAGAAACTGTCATTTTGTTTTTCAAAGTGGTTATACCATTTTACATTCCCATCAGCAAAGTATGAGAGTTCCAGTTCCTCCACATCCCCATCAATATTTGGTATAGTCAGTCTTTTTGATTTTTGCAACTCCAGTAGATGTGTATTGGATTCTCGTTGTGTTTTTTTTGTTTTGTTTTGCGGTACGCAGGCCTCTCACTGTTGTGGCCTCTCCCGTTATGGAGCACAGGCTCTGGACACGCAGGCTCAGCGGCCATGGCTCATGGGCCTAGCCGCTCCGCGGCATGTGGGATCTTCCCGGACCGGGGCACGAACCCACGTCCCCTGCATTGGCAGGCAGACTCTCAACCACTGCGCCACCAGGGAAGCCCTGTTTTTTTTTAAATAAATTTATTTATTTAATTTATTTATTTTTGTCTGTGTTGGGTCTTTGTTGCTACGCGTGGGCTTTCTCTAGTTTTGGTGAGCAAGGGCTACTCTTCATTGCGGTACGCAGGCTTCTCATTGCAGTGGCTACTCTTGTTGCAGAGTATGGGCTCTAGGTGCGCGGGCTTCAGTAGTTGTGGCACGCAGGCTCAGTAGTTGTGGCTCACGGGATCTAGAGCGCAGGCTCAGTAGCTGTGGTGCATGGGCTTAGTTGCTCCGTGGCATGTAGGATTTTCCCAGACCAGGGATTGAACCTGTGTCCCCTGCATTCTTAACCACTGCGCCACCAGGGAAGCCACTGATTGTGGTTTTAATTTATATTTCTCTAATTACTATTGATGTTGAGCATCTTTTCAAGTGCTTGTTTGTCATTTGCCCATCTTCTTTCATGAAAATATTTTACTCTTTTTTCAAAAATTGGGTTCTAATTGTTGATCCACTTTAATTTTTGTACACGGTGTGAGTTAAGGATCAAAGTTCTTTTTAAAAAAAAAAATAAAGATAGATATCCTGTTGTTCCAGTACTACTTGTTGCAAAGGCTATCCTTTTCCCACTGTGTTGCCTTCTGTGCCATTGTAAAAAATCAGTTATCCATAGATGTATGGGTTTATTTCTGAACTATATATTCTGTTTCATTGATGTATCTGTTTATACCAATACCATGCTGTTTCGATTATGTACTTTATAATAATTTTTGAGATCAGATAGTGCTAACTCTCCAATTTTCTTCATTTCTGAGTTGTTTTTATTATTCTAGGTCTTTGCATTTTCATATGATTCCATGTCTACAAAAACTCCTGCTGGGATTTTGATTGGAAATGCATTGAATCTATATATTTGAAGATAATTGACATCCTAACAATATTGAGTCCTCTAACATATAAACAAGTATATTTCTCTATTTGTTTAGGTCTTCTTTAATTTCTGTCAGCAATATTTTGTTTTCAATGTATGAATTCTTCACATCTTTTGTCACATTTATCCCTAAGTATTTCATATTTTTTGATGTTGCGGTAAATGGTATTTTTACTATTTTCAATTTCCAGTTGTTCATTATAAGCATATAAAAAGGCAATTGTTGGGACTTCCCTGGCTGTCAAGTGGTTAAGACTTTGCATTGCAGTGCAGGGGGGTGCAGGTTCGATCCCTGGTTACAGAGCTAAGATCCCACATGCCTCATGGCCAAAAAACCAAAACATAGAACAGAAGCAATACTGTAACAATTTCAATAAAGACTTTTAAAAAATGGTCCACGTCAAAAAAATAATCTTTAAAAATAATGCAAAAATAATAATAATGCAGTTTTTAAATAATGCATTAGGACTCCATGCTTCCACTGCAGGGGGCCGGGTTCGATTCCCTAGTTGGGGAACTAAGATGCCACATGCCACACGGAAAAAAAAAACAACACTGAAAGGATAAATCTTTCCTTATATATGGAGCAAAAAATGCAAGTTGCAGATGAAATCTTATGCATTTATGTGAATGCAAAACGTGCTTTGTATTGCTTTCGAACACAGGCATGTAAAGTTTCAGGAAATGTATGGAGTGATCCACATCTCATTCAGGATAGTGGCTGCCTCTGGAGGAAGGGGGGTTTCTATTGGCGAGGGAAACACAGGTGTTTCAGCCTGTAGGTTGATTTTTTTTTTTTCAGCTTAGGAGTGTGTTCACAGGGTTTCATTGAATCTCTGACGAGTTTACTATATTTTACATGTTTTTCTTAAAAGAAAAACGAGCAGACGTCTAACGTTAAATTCCAGAGATGTGAGAATTTGGATGCTGAATGGTGAACTGGTGGCAAAGAAAAGCTGTGGAAGGGGGAGCTTCTGCATGGTCACCAGCAGTAAAGAAGCATCTTGACGTCCTTCTGGGGGGACTCAGAATCCCATAGTGTTGACCTTAGTGACTCTTGGACTCTTAGCTGGAGAAGATGAGTTAATCCTAGGATTTGAGAGCATAAGGTAACTTCAAGTCTAGCTGACTTGTGCTAGTTATTATACTATTGGCGACCCTACAACCCAGTTCATAAAATACCCTACTTATTCCAAGTAATGTATCCTGGACTCCTCCTCCCTTTACCTTAAAAAAAAGAAAAAAATTAATTAAGTTTTATTTATTTATTTTTGGCTGCACTGGGTCTTCCTTGCTGCGTGCAGGCTTTCTCTAGTTGTGGCCAGTGCGGGCTACTCTTCATTGTGGCGTGCAGACTTCTCATTGCGGTGGCTTCTCTTGTTGCAGAGCATGGGCTCTAGGTGCGCGGGCTTCAGTAGTTGTGGCTCATGGGCTCTAGAGCGCAGGCTCAGTAGTTGTGGCACACGGGCTTAGTTGCTCTGCAGCATGTGGGATCTTCCCAGACCAGGGCTCGAACCTGTGTCCCCTGCATTGGCAGGTGGATTCTTAACCACTGAGCCACCAGGGAAGCCCCCCCTTTACCTTTCATTCTTATCTGGTTATGAGGAAATGGAACCAGCTGAAGCCCTTCACGTGGCATGGAGTGACCACATTTTGGGCACCTCTCAGAGGAAGGGCATGTCCACAGACAACCTAGATTCTCCTACTGCTCTGGTCTCTCCCCACTCAGAAACCTCAGTAACAGCCCAGACGTAGCCCAGACTTCCATAATGTGGCATCCAAGATGGCTGTTCGCCCCAGCGTTTGCCACCTCGTGACAGAGAGAACAAGGTAGGATCCAACAAGCTGGGGTACCTGAAGTAGGAGAGGGCCTGGGTATAGGGAAGCAGTATCATCACACACCTGTAACCCACTCCCCACCGGGCCCTGGTGAACTGCTCTGCATTGAGAGGCCTCCTCCATGCCCTTCCTTGTTCTGGGTATTACAGACTGGACCGCAGCCCATGATGCACAACCTTTAACCTACTGCCTGTTGGCGCTACCTTTTGAACGCTAACATTTCCACAATCTGACCACGGATCACCACCCACGTTGATTACTGCATTGGTACAAAGGTCACTCTGGTCCTTCCCTCACCCTCTTTAACTCTGCTCTCCACACAGAAGCCACAGTGAGTGATCCTTTGAGGAGGCCAGAGCCCATGACTGCTCTGCTCAGAACCATGCCCTGGCTCACAGCCAGAGCCATTCCGATGCCCCTAAGGCTCTCTGCAATTGGCCACTCTCTGACCACCATGCTGTCCCCCCAACTAATCAGTCGAAACTAGGGTGGAGAAATGAACAGGCATGGCGAATAAGGAGCAAGGAGGAAGGGGCTAGGGAGCTCTGAGCAAGGGTCACCCCCAACACAGCTGGGAAGGAGGCCTCGGTCCAGCGGACTCAAATTCGTCTCGGTAACAAGGAGTAGGGCTTCATATGTGAGGGGAAGCTCAAAATTAGGTTCCTTGTCCCAAAAGGGTATCCTAACAACCACTTCCTTACAATCTTTTAACTACTGAACGAAAAGGAAAGTGCTCAGACTTCAACCAAGTTCCCACCGCTAAGTGCGGCTACAGCAAGCCGCCGTTTTACGGACGGGCAAACTGAGGCTCGCCGACCGGCGATTTACCGAGGCCCCCTACCGTCAGGCAGCGGTGGCTGGGGAGCACGGTCCGCCGCTGGGAAACCACCGCCCGCCTCGCCGAGGTCTCTGGCACGGCGGTCCGGGTAAATCCCTAGAAGGAGGAACTCGGAGGCCGAGCACCTCCAGGAACTTGCCAAGGTCTAACCGGAAGCGCTCCGCCTGGAACTACCACTCCCAGCAGCCTGCGCGGCGCGTCCCGGTCGACGCCGGGCCGGGGTGGGTGGGGGGAGCGACCGCCATTGTCCGCTGCTGAGGTGAGGCGGTCGCCCAGTCCGTGGGGTTGCTACTGCTGCTGCTGCCGCTGCTGCTGCCGCTGCCGCTGCCGCTGGCCGGGAGGTCGGGAGAACGGGTGGAGAGAGCCGACGCCTACACTCGCGGCGGGCGCGACGCCAGGGCAGGTCCCTCGGCCCGCCTACGGCCTCGCGGCCGCGCTGGAACAACTGGGCGGGCCTGGGTGAGCTCTGCGCGTCGGGCCTTTGTCCTCCGGGCGGGAACCCCAGACGCACGGGCGAGCCGGGCCGAACGTCCCCGGCGAAGCAAACGCGAGCTTGTTAAGTCGCCCGCGAAGAGCGGCGGGCACTGGCCCTCAGGGGTGCGAGGCCGGTGGTTGCGAACCAGGTGAGTCCGGCCGTTCCCGGGACGGGCTGAGAGCATCGCACCCGCGGCAGGGTTGCGGAGGAAATCCGGGGCGGGAGGCCAGGAAGCAGGAGGCGAGGACCCCTCCGAGGCCGTTCCGGGGAGTCTACCTTTCCTTCCCTGGCGGGCGTTTCTCGTACGAGTCCGTTCTCATCTGACGCAGAGGCAAGTCAAAAGTGGGTTGGGAACAGCCCAGGGCTCCTTTAAACGTACAGTGACCGAGGACTTTGTCAAGTTGCAGGCAAGAGTGCAGAATACTCAGTGTGCCGACTTGGAGTTCGGGCGCAGATCCCGGTGCCCCTGGTGCCCAGTGGGCGTCCCAGCGCTTTGTGCACTCTCCCAGGAATCCGCAGAGCTCTGCCAATGGGCGTCGGGCCCTCAGAGAGGTGCGGGACTTGCATAAATAAGCCTAGAACTTAGGGAGTTGGGGATGGTCTGGGCTCCAAACCCGGCTTTCTTTTGGCCTCTGCACCAGCAGAGACAGACAGACTTGGGCCTGGTAGGTCTTCCAGGTGGATTTTTTTTTTTTAAAGATAAAATTTACGTAACATAAAATTAACCATTTAATCGTACAAGTCAGTGATTTTGTTGTGCTTTCAGAACGTTGTGCAGTCATCACCACTATATAATTCCAGAACATTTTCATAACAACCCCCAAGGGAAAAACCCCTGAACCCATTAAGCATTCATTCCCCCGTTCCTCCTTCCTTTCTGCTCTAGACAGCCACTTACATGTGAAGGTTGTACGTAGATTTTATAGTAATTTTCGTTAAATCAACAGAAAAGCTACCTTGTCCTTGTCAGTAGCTGTCTCTTGAAAACTGTTGACAAATTTCTGCTCTCTTATTCTGGAACGTGCCCATTTTTCAGCTAATTCTTGTCACCCTTCATTTCTCTTAAGAAATTCTGTTATGTTTTTGACATGTAAATTGTATTCTTATATTGCTCTGTAGGAGTCTTTTTGTTTCTGTGGATGTGTTCTCTTTATTCCCACTGGATCTTCTGTGAGGAAAGACCATTTTTTGTCTTTTTACACTTTTATCACTAGGTGGGTATTGCAGTTGCTTTCAGTAATCACCCAAATCCACTGCTCCTGGGCAAGCTCCTGGTGGATTAATCCTGCAGGATGGCAGCCATCAACCCGTGGGCTTCCTGGGGTGAGTACAAATCTTGTTTCTTCTGGGCCTCCCCAGCAATGATGTGCTGGAGAGGGGCTGAGGGCTTTTGGGATTGGGGAGTGGGGGGGTGTCTCTGTCTTGGTATAGAATTAGAACTGAGTGAGATTTCTTTAAAAAGTTGGTTGTTTGTATTAAAGTCAGTGTAATTTTTGTGTATTTCATAGTCATCTCCTGAGAAGTCTCATTAGTTTTAAGAGATTTTCTAGTGATTTGTGTGACAGTCGTACGTACAACCAAAATTTCTCTACTACACCCGTATTTTTTTACTATTATTATTGTTTCTTATTATATAGCAGTGTTTTATGATATAAGAACAATGTTAAAATAGTGTCAGTGGTGTGTTTTATCTTTAAGCGAGCTTTCATGTATCTGTCATTAAAGATATCAAAGGAGTATCTTTCTACTAATATTTTTTAAAAATTAAGTAATGTTAAATTTTATCAAATACCTGTCCAGCCTATATAAGTAGTTCTGTCCTTAATTGTTCTGTTGCTGTGTCATATCAATAAAATTCCTGAAAGTGACCCACCTGTGCATTTCTGCTATAAATCTAGCTTATGTTGGGTTTGTTTCACACGTCCTTGGTCTCTACTTATGGAATTTTGTTTTGCGCATTAGTGAGACAGTTCTCCTTTTCCATTTGTAGCCTTTAGTCACTAGGATTGGTGTCACAGTTCTTTCCTTTCCTTGTCCTAACCGGATCCTCTGATGCAGGTATCTTTACGGACCAGTCCTGGGGGATGGCGGCTGTTGACCCGTGGGCCTCCTGGGGTGAGTCAAGAACTTTTGTCCCCGGACTTCCCTGGTGGTCCAGCAGTTAAGACTCCACACTTCCATTGCTGGGGATGCGGGTTCCATCCCTGGTCGGGGAACTATGATCCGACATGCCTCATGGTGTGGCAAAAAAACAACTTGTGTCCCCATCAGCCACATTGGTTAACATGTTGTGGTCTCTCCCAGCAGTAACCTGCCATTGCCAGGGAATTAGAGCTGGGGAGGAGGGGGCCGGGGGCGTGGGGTCTGGTCCAGCTCTGTCTCTGGGCAGAGCTGGAACAGAGAGGGACCAGAACACTCCACTGGGGGGTACAGTGTGATGATATCTCCAGGACAGGATGCATGAGAATGAATGTGTGGCCACTTAGGGCTCAGGCCTAGAAAGTCTGTGAAGAGACACTTTGTCTAAGACAGTACCTCAGCAAGGGGAGATTATCCCTGTGTTTAGGCACATTCTTTAATTTCTCAGCCCCACTGCTTTCATCTATAACATGAGGAGGTAGGGTTTTTCCCTTGCCCAAAGGGGAAGGACAGGGTCAGGAGGTGGGACTCATGTGGTCACACTTCTGGGAGGGAGAACTGCCTCTGTGACTTCACTTTCCTCCCCCAGCTCTGTGTCCTCAGGACTCTACCTGGTGCGTGGAGAAGACCCCTGAGGAGAGAAGGAGGGCCCCCAGGCTTCCGACAGCCCAGGCCCAGGTGAGATGGGGCTTCTGCTTTTTCGTGAAGGGTTGCCCTGTTCCCTAAGGTGTTCAGGGTGTTCCCGGCCATCCCAGTCGATGTACTTCCTCAGTTTACCACAGCTAGGGTTTGGGTAAAGAAGAAATCAGCTAGAAGTTTATTGATTCCTGAGCACAGGTCGGGAGAATTCTGTTTTCCATGACTTGCAGCCTCACTGTCAACCAGCCTGTTCAGAGTCCCGGGCCCCAGCTGTGCTGTGGGCTGTTTGGTGGATAAGGGGCAACCCTCTTCTGGCTAGCATCCCCCTCCTCTTTTTCCCTCCCACCTTCCCTCATGTATTCAGTGCCTGACTCAGATTGATGATGTCTGCTGAGCTCTGTGCTTACTGGGAGGAGAACAAGGTGAAGTGTTAGCCCCCATCCTGAGGAGCTCCCATGCCACTTTCCAGGGTGGTTCAGTCAACTGCTGAGACCTCACCATCTGCCTAGTGCTGCACATGTGGTTCAGGACACAAGCCAGAGGTGCTTAGGGAGGCCCTGAGCCCTGGAGGAGCTGAGCACAACTGATGCCTTGGGAGAGTCTGCATAGAGGCCGTGGGGCACAGAGCACCTGGGGTCCTTTTGCTGTGGAGAGGAGGCTGCCTGGGAGATAGAACACCCCTGAGCCAAGGGGTAAAGGGGACACATCAGCCGGGTGGGCATAGCCTGCTGAGCAGGAATCTGGCCTCCTGTAGCACCATGGGGACACACCACATGACCAGCATCTGGGTGAAGGCTGGCCATAATTAGATTTTAGGCCAAAGAGGCCAGGACAAACCCAGCCGCATCCTGAATGCCCGCCACCGAGCTGGGTCTCCATCCTGGTGGTAATGAGAAGCCTCAGAAGTGTTGGAAGCAGGAGGAACCAGGGTCTACAATGTGGCTGGAAAGTTGCCTCTGGCAGGGGAGTGGAAAGAATGGGGGCTGTGGGAAGCAGGCTGGCGTATCAGGCTTCAGTCTGACCAGCACCTGGAAGCCAGATCTGAGAGGTATAAGGGAGTCGAAGCAGGAGGACTTCGTGACTGTAAGGGCACAAGGGTGGCTCCCAAGAGAAATAGGGCAGCACAGTTCATGATGTTGGACAGGTGTCATCTCCCTCCCCTCTTGCTCAGCCCCCTTACTTGAGGCAGCCACTTAAAAAAATTTTTTTAATAAAAGCTTTATTAAAATATTAATGTACCATAAAGTTCAACTTTTTAAAGTATGTAGCTCAGTGGGTTTTAGTATATTCACAGAACTCTGCAACCATCACCAGTATCTAATTCTAGAACATTTTCATCATTCCAAAAAGAAACCCTATACCCATTAGTAGTTACTCCCTGTTTCCCCAACTCTCAGCTCCTGGCAACCACTAATCTACTTTCTCTGTATTTGCGCATTATGGGCATTTCATATAAAGGGAATCATATAATATATGGCCTTTTGTGTCTGGCTTTCATGGGTCCTGTATGTCATATCGTTTATCAGTATTTTATTTCTTTTCATGACTTGGAAGTAGCCATTTTTAACTTATGTTTCAGTTTCTTAGGGTTTTTTCTAAATGAGAGATTTTTATCCTAGTTCTTCACATTTACATGTACTCTAATGATTGTCTGCTGTGAAAGACAAAAATAGTTTCATTACTATATTTAGATTTTTCATTTCTAAGTTAAAATAATGAATCAAGCAAATGTGAGATACTGTGATATAAAAATGTTAATAACATCTCTGCTTAGCATTACGCCTCCCGCCAAGTTAAAAAAAAATTAACAAAACCTCCCACGGTTTCAAGGCTGACTGGTGAAGCACGTCGTGAGCATGCTGTCCCCACGTCACAGCACTGCCGTCTCAGGTCTGAGCCACGTAATGAGGGCTTCACAGCTTGGGTGACTGGTGTTCGTTGCTCTTACAACGTGCGGTCATTTGCAGACAATCGATAGTGAAGCTAGACTAGGCTGAAAGATGGGCCCTGATCAGTTGCTTGGGAACAGAAGTTAGCTGTAGTGAAGTGCTGTGAAGAAATTCTAATAACCACTGTGCTGCACTCTGCTGTCCATTTATATGAGGGTTTCTGAGAGTTATTAGAGTTAATGCCGAGAAAATAACATGGAGAATTAAAATAACACCACCCTCTAATGTCTGAAGAGTTGTGATTTGTGAGCATGTACTCCTGGCCCCTTCCCACACCCACTTTGGATCTTTCCCTGTGGGAAACTCAAGACTTGAATGTGTGAGTTTTGTATTAAGTGAGGTCTTGGGAACACAAACAAGAGCGCCTTATCCCTCTATTGTTCCCTCCAAATTAAATATTTATTGAAATAAAGCATTCACCTGGTGAAAATATCAAATGCTGTCATCCCTTGTTATCTGAATAGTCTGATCTTACAAACATGTTGGTTAGTGAAGTTTCAGCTAGTGGGAGCCCATTATTTTGATGAATAGGGAAAATAATAATAATATCCCAGCCCATATAAAAACCCCAGCCAGACCCCCCCAAATATGGAAACTCTCAAACCCCCACTATAACAATACACCAAAGATTTCTGCACAGTAAACATTCACATAAAACACGAATTAATGGAATACTCTGCCTCCGTCTTTGGTTGTTTCAAGGTTGAGCACAGTTTAGTTATATTTTCCTTCTCTGCAAAGAGCTTGCCCTAAAATATTAATAAATAATGAAATTCTGAAGATGCCAGAGAGTATATCTGGACTTCCCCAGGTTCCATGAAGGGGCCAGTTGTCAGAGAATTCAGGTAATGCAGGAGCAATCAGATGAGATCCTTAGCTGTCAGGTAAACAGCTAAGACCCAGCTCAGAACCCCCTACATCCTCTCTTAAACCCTCCTGTAGTTTAAACGTGAGGCTGGTGTGTCAGATTTCATAAAGTGCCTTAGAATGTCTAGATAAATGATTATACTTGTATACAAAGCAACATGTCCAAAAATGTTTACAAGAATTTGGGTGAAACATCTTTGCAAGTCATCCTGGCAGATGATATTTGGAAAGTAGGAGTTCAGGTAAGGGTTACCTGTGAAATGGAAGGGCTCACTCCTACCTAGGGGGTGGGGCCCTTCTCTGTTCTGCTTCCTTGCTCCTAAGCATTAGGTAACTGAGGCTTTCGTCTCCCAGCCCCACCTCTTGTCTCCACAGCTGGTGAGACTAGGTGCCTATCTTCTGCTGTCTCTTTGTTTCATCACCAGCCTCAGTTTTGCATTTTCTTTGTATCCCTAAGGCCTCCAGGAGTTGTGGGCCCTGACATTGGGGCATATTCTGCTAGGGGTCTTTTTTCTTCCTGATTGGCAGTCCATGGGCCCTTCCAGTTTTGATGACATCTCTCAACTCTGAAAATATTTTTTATTTAAATTTTTATTTTGACAAATTCCATAACTGCAGAAAAGTATAAAAAGTGATTAAACAGGGTCCCACTCCAAATCATCGTTAATGTTTTGCCATATTTACCTTTCGTTCTTTTTCGTCCCCAATCACATTCTTTTTGCACCCTTCCTGACAACAACCACTTAAGATACGTACATAGTTAATCCATTTTCATACTCATGTAGGTAATAAACTATATAGACATTATAAGGTAATAATCTGGTTTTTTTAACAATGCTTTTTCCACATGTAGCTTTTCTACACCTTTCAAGGTCAATTTTGAGGTATATCCATGTGGTAGATGAAGGTCAAGTACATTCCTTTTGCCACATCAGAGAAGCGCACTCTACTCATCTCTTCTGAGAATAAGCTTATAAGTCCTTCCTCCTTCCACCATTTTTCCTATTCCAAACAAAGCCCTGTGGAAGTTCTTTTAGTTTTGCTTTGTGCGCACATTTAAGTTTATCTAGGCATACCTTGGAGGCAGCACTTCGCTGAGTTTTAGGGTGTTTGTGTTTTCCGTGTGACCAGTGCTTCCACGTGGTTCTGAAAGGGCAAAGCCCCTTCTCAGTCTCCCCACTCAGAAGGTGCATATTTCCCTGCATCTTTGCTGCCACTTGACAATATTAATATCGGGTCTTTTAATTTTTGTTTACCTCAAGACCACAAAAGTTTATTGCATTATTTTAATTTGCATGTTTTTGATTGCTAGTGAGGTTGAATATCTTTAAATGAGTTATTGGCCATCTGTATTTCCTTCTTTCTCTGTGTGTCTCCCATCCCTAGATTTCTGTAGATTCTCACATTAATATGTAGGCATTTCATGCTTTCTGGATCCTGAGTCTTTGCCACATATGGATTATCTTCTCCAAATCTATAGCTTGTCTCTATGGTGTCTTTTATCAGTGAAATGTTTTTTGGTATATTTTTGTCAAATATATCTGTCTTTGTTTATGGCTAGTGTTGGTTGTGTCTTTTTTAAAGAAGTCCTGTGTTTTTAAAAAATTCCCTCCTGTTTTCCTTTATATTATTTTTCTGAGGTTGTCTGTTAGATGGCCCCCTGACTGCTGTGTTTTTTATCTCTTCTTCATATTCTCTGAGCCTCTTGTATTATCCTGTCCTATTTTATACCGAATCTTTCCAATCTGGGAATTAGAAGTATAGGTCATTGGAAGTTGGATGTGACTGCTGCCTGGATTCTCTGTCCTCTTAGCTGCTAAGTTCAGTCTTTCCACCTGTGCAGATGTTCCTCATGTGTGCAGGGGCCCTCTGGTCTGTCTTTGTTTACCAGAGAAGAGCTGTGAGGCTGTGTCTGACAGATCTGCTTTGTGCACCTGAGTAGGTCTGGTTCCTGATTGACCTGCCTCTAGGTCTCTGTCTCTATCTGTCTCTCTCCCTCCCTCCCCTGACAAGTCTCACTCTAATCTCCATGTGCCTCGGTGGGCCAGGATCACCAGGTCGGTTCTGCTTCCGGTTTCCTGGGTGCACAGCTGGCTGTTAGGCCACAGACCCCTCCCCTCTCCCTGTGTTGGGCTGAAGGGGTCTCAACTCCAGGGTAGTCACTCATCCAGGCAGCCTGAGAACCTCCCACACTCTTGAGTATGAGGAGGGTCCAGGGAGTTTTTCCCACAAGGCAAACTGGCTGGCAGGGATGTGGGGCAACTGGCAAAGTTGTCCTGAATATAGAGGTCCTGAGTATAGACCTTGCAGCCTGATTCTCCTGGCTTCAGTGGCATTTAAGCTCAGAGCCCAGAGCCTCTCTTGGGGTCCTGCTTCCCCTGCAGCCCCTTCTAATGTGCAGGCCTGGGGTCTCCTTTGCTCTGGTTCCTTGGTCAGCCACACTCATCTCCCCATCTTGCGGGAATGTGTAGAACACCACATGCCGACGGCCTCTTCGCTGGCCAGTTATGTCGTTTACTTTCTTAAAAAAAACTTTTGGAGGGGCTTCGCTGGTGGCGCAGCGGTTGAGAGTCCGCCTGCCTATGCAGGGGACGCGGGTTCGTGCCCCGGTCTGGGAGGATCCCACATGCCACGGAGCTGCTGGGCCCGTGAGCCATGGCCGCCGAGCCTGCGCGTCCAGAGCCTGTGCTCTGCAGCAGGGGAGGCCACATCAGTGAGAGGCCCATGTACCGCAAAAAAGAAAAAAAAAAAAAAACTTTTGGAGATTTAAAAACCCTACGAGTTTCCTGTTGCCGCTATAACAGATTACCACAAACTTAATGGCTTAGAACAACATGAATTTATTCTCATGTTCTGGAGTCTGAAGTCTAGAATGGGTCTACAGGGTTGTGTTCTTTCTGGAGGCTCAGGGGAGAGGCTGCTTCCTTGCTTTCACTCGCTTCTAGAGGCTACCTGCCATTTCTTGGCTCATGGCCCCTTCCTCCATCTTAAGTGTGCATCACTCCGACCTCTGCTTGCATTGTCTCCTTTTCTCTGACGCATACACTCCTACCTCTTTCACTTGTAAGGACCCTTGTGATTTCATTGAGCCCACTGGATAATCCAAGATAGTCTTCCCATCTCAACATCCTTAACGTAATCACATCTCTGTAACTATGACATCTTTTGTCATATTAAGGTAACAGTCATTAGGACATGGACGTCTTTGGCAGTGCCATTATTCAGCTGACGACAGACACCCACATTCACCAGCCTTAGCAAATGTCACCTTCCAACTTTCTGCCTTTTCATTTATTCGGACAACCTTTTAAAAAAAAAAAACTAGAGTATTTTATAGCAAAGCACAGATACTGTATCATTTCACACTTCTGTGTATGTATCTGAGACATTCATACCTTTTAGAAGATAAACACAATACCTTTACACACCCAACAAAATTAACAACAGTAATTCCTTACTATTACCTAATACCAAGCCCGTATTCACTTTTCCCCACTTGTCCCCAAAATGTCTTTTGCAGTTGTTATTCAAATCAGGATCCAAGCAAGGACCACATGTTGCATGTGCTTCATATACTGAAGAAACCAGGTCACCTGTCTTGGGTTGCCTGATTTTGCCTTTGTGATGTCCTTGGATGAGTTCCTCTATCCAGCTGTCTCCCATAGACTGGTAATTGAGCTAGAGGATAGGGCAGATTCAGGCTTTGTATTTTGGGCAAGAGTACTTGATAGGTGGTGCTGGGTCCTTCTTACTGTCCTGCATCAGTGGGCACAGGTTGTCTGGTTGGCCCATTTCCAGGTGATGTGATGGATTAGTGGCTGCAGGTATTGTCAGCCTGACCCCTCCATCGGACATTTCCCTTATGCCTTTCACCTGTGGTTTAGCAGTCATCGATGATCATTGCCAATGTCCACTATTTTAGTAGGGGTTGCAGAATCTCTCTAGTGATTTCATTCCTTCTGTGTCAATTAGATGTGGTGGTTTTGTTCCTTTTTAAGTATGTGTATGGGGATCTGTTGGGGTCTTGGGAAGGGTGGGAGGTGAACTTGTGGCTCAGTCCACCAGCTTGACAGCTGCCACGGTATGGGCTTGGACCTTGTTAACTATTGAACTTTGAAGCCATCTAAGTAGGTGCCACCCTTGAGATTAGGGAGCATGAGATGGGCACACCAGGAGCACCCTGGGCAGGAAGCCTGGCCTCCCAGCTGGTCTCCCAAGTGTGATCACTCTGAAAGTGCATTGAGTTTAGGTATGGTGCACACTTCGGTTTTGTGCACTTCTCTACCCGAATGTTACATTTAAGTAAAAAAAGTTTACCCCAAAAATGTAGAAGCAGCAGCCAGTAAGGAAACTGAGGCCTGGGCATGTCTGTAAGAGGAAAATAAAAAAATTGGAATGGAGGAGTCCAAGGCTAAGGAGGGTTTCACTAAAGGAGGTTGTGAATAGCAGTTGTAAATGCTTTTTGGAGTTAGAGAATCACTGGAGCAGAAGCAGTTCTGTGTTTCAAGCCAGCCATGTGAAGGTGGAGGAGGAGCAGTTCAGACCAGCAGAGCAAAGTCTACACTGAAGACCAGCATGAGGGCTGACCCTGGTCGGGGATGACTCTCAGGACAGAAAGGAAGGCCACATGTGGGTGGAAGAGAAGTGAATAGCAGGCTGTGAGGAAGTGGAGGGATGCTTGGAGTGGAAGCGCACTGCACGTGTATCCATTCAGTGGGTGTTTGTCCTGGGGATGATTCTGCACTGACATGGAAGGGAGGACTGTAGTGCACAGACAGCCCAGGAGGGGGCCCTAGGAAGGAACAGGGGCTGTGGGGTTTGTCGCTCACTCACCTCCCATGAAGCACAGCTCGCTCCCCAGTCCCCCTGCCACAACCTGGAAGTGTCCAGATACCTGAGGCTCACGTTGATGGCTTCAAAGGACTGTAAGGGATGCATTCATTGCAAAAATCAGACTTCCCTTTAGCTTTCTAGTGGGTATTCTTGGTTCTCTTTTTCCTAAAAACATCAGTTTGAACTTTTTCAAAATCAAAGTGCTTTGACAGCAACTGTAAGTGATTCTCTTTGGCTTGGGCTGCTCTGCTTAATCCTGTCTCACCCCTACCTCCAGTCCTTGGGTCGGAGACAATCTGGGAGTGGAAGTGTCTCTGCTGTGGCCAAGAAGGCGGTCACCCTTCCAGGTCCTAGATCTACACGTGGAGCAGACTTGAGCCCCAGGTTCTCTGGTCTGTGACCAGGGCTCAGAGTCTGCATCCACCCTGGTCCTGGTCTCGGTCTTATTAAGTGTCTGCAGTTCCAGAGAAGCAGGAGGAATTGCCCAGATGGGAGTCCTGTCCATACTAGCCAGTGTTAACTAGAATTGGGCAAGATCTTAGGAGAGACCTGCTCATCTCTATTGTGGTTATTGTGGGCCCAGATATCTAACTCCCTAAGAGTACATCCCAAATGCAGGGCCCTGGGTGGCTCCCAGTGAGACCTGACCCACGTCAGTGAGAATACCGAACGCATCCAGGACAATTCCTCTATGTACTGTCTCCTCTCCAGGGCTGTCAGCCTCACTCCAGCCCCAGAAAACACTGGAGTGGGGGTAGCTCCGGGCTGAGGAGGAACATGTGTGCTCTTTTAGGAACCAGTGACCTTCAAGGATGTGGCTGTGGACTTCACCCAAGAGGAATGGGGGCAGCTGGACCCTGTTCAGAGGACCCTGTACCGTGATGTGATGCTGGAGACCTATGGGCATCTGCTCTCTGTGGGTAAGGCGGGGACTGCCCAAGTAAACAATGCTGTCCCCCTTGCAATCCCCTGTGCTACTCTCTGTTTACAAGCTTACGAGGCCTCAGAAGGGCTGAGATGATCTAGAGCCCTGAGGTTCAAGGATGAAATGAAGTCATTCATGAGAAATAGACAAGGGAGGGTTACATGGCTCTACAAGTCTGTGTTTTTCCTCCACATGTAGGGAATAAGATCGCCAAGCCCGAGGTCATCTCCCTGTTGGAGCAAGGAGAAGAACCGTGGTCAGTGGAGCAGGCATATCCTCCTCAAGGCACTTGTCCAGGTGAGCGCAGACCCCAGGTGGGAGCGAGGAACCTTCCTCCAAGCCATCCTTGTTTGGGAAGTGGGCTGAGGCTGTGAGGAGTTCACTTCCTCAGAGACGGTCACAGTTCCTTCCAAGGAGCTTTATCCCTTTATCCCTTGACTTTTTTCTGCTGTTGATTCAGAGCAAAGATGCCCACCTTTTTAACACGGTAACAGTTTTTGTATGCTACAGTTTCCCTCCTCACCTCTCATGTTCTTTGCTTTGTCCCTTTGTCTAAGAAGACTTCTCATTCATTTACCTGCTTTTTAATGTTTTATTGCCAAACTTGTGGCCTGTAGTCACTAACTCTTCTTACAAAAAAACAACAAAACATGTTTTTTTAATATAGATAATGTATTTACATGATTCAAAAAACTCAAAGCTATATAAAATGTGTAAGCTGAAAAAAATCTCATTTATACTCTCTCCTCTTATCCACATTATTATTATTCTCCAGAGAGACACACAGATAGACACACAGACACACAGAGGCACACACAGGTAACCACTTTCCTTTTACTGTAAATTTTGGGGTTATTTTATTAGTGGTTGCCCTGGGAATTATAATTAACATCTTAATTTATAACAATTTAGTTTGGGTTACTATCAGTTTAATTTTGATAGTATACAAAAACTTTGCTTCTGTATAGCTCTGTCCTCCCTCTTTTGTGCTATTATTGTCACAAATTACATCTGTACATTGTGTTTCAACATAGATTCATAACAGATCTTTAATTTATTTATAATTATTGCTTTATGTAGTTGTCTTTTAAATCAGATAGGAAACAAACAAAAAACACATTTGTATGGTCTTCTTGTATTTACCTATGTAGTTACCTTTACTGGTAGTCAGTATTTCGAGTTAGTGTCTTTTCATTTCAGCCTAAAGAACTCCTTTTAGCATTTCTTGTAGGGCAGGTTTACTAGCAGCAAACTCTTAGCTTTTTTTATCGGAGAATGTCTTGATTTCTCCACTTTTGAATGATAGTTTTGCCAGGTATAGAATTCATGGTTGACATATTTCTTTTTCTCTCTGGCCTCCGTGGTTTCTGATGAGAAATAAGCTGTTTATCTTGTTGAGGATCCCGTGTATATGATGACTTGCTTCTCTCTTGTTGCTTTCAGGATTCTCTCTTTGGCTTTGGCTTTTGAAAGTTTAATTACAGTGTGTATGCATGGGCCTTCTAGATTCCCAGGAATATGTTAGGACTTTTCAAATCTATGGACATCTCACTCCTCAGGTTTTCCTTTCATTTTCTGGTTTGTGTATTGTGTACCCCGTCTGTTTTCCATCACCTCAGACAGTAACGCTTTAAAACATTGCCATTAAACGTTTGACAAATACCTACTTCCTAGAAGTTTTTAGCGCTGTGCAAGTTCCCACAAGCCTTTCAAGTGGGGTCTTCCTGGGAACCACCAAACAGGTCAGATGATGACTGTTCTTTGGGAATGAGGCTTTGAAAAAGCTCTAGCTTTGTTCTGTTCCTTCTATCACCAGAAATGTGAGCTGTTATTTTCCAAGGCTACTGCTGAGTTGAGGAGTCAGATGGGATTAGGGTAAGTTAAAATGCCACAAAACTCACCGTTATTATTGAAACTCAGTTTTCCTTGAATAAACTCTCCCTGGGTTGCTGCAAGTCTTTGGTTAATTTAGAGAATTCAGAAGAAACTTATTCTGTCAGGTTTTGCCAGTTTTATGGTTGCTTTTATGGAGTGGTGAAATTTCACTGACGTCTTACCGAGGTTAATTGCTTGCAATAATTTCTATTGTTTGTTTCCTGAGTTTTTTTTATGCAATTATAAGAATATAGGCATATGTAGGTACTTTTCACCTTTCCAAAGGTAGAATACAATACACATCATTCTGTATCTTGTTGTTTTTAATTTAACGATATACCATGGCCCCCTCTTGAGTCCTGAAGTTGGACATCTTCCCATCTAACGAAGTGAACTTTTGTGGAGTCTTAACCAGCTGCCCCCTATCTGGATCTGAAACCTTCCACCAAGGAGTCATGAATTCCAGAAGCTTTAATGGTCAGTGCTGACCATTCTAAGTAACTGTCCTGAGCCCTGTGGTTCCACCACCTCCATCCTTACACTTCTGCCTTCTTGGAAATCATCTCAACTGTCTCCTTGATCTTGGTAGAACCAGGAATCTCAGCTCTCCCTTCTAGATTGTTTCCCCGTCTTCCTGATCTATATCCCTGATGCCAACCTTCTATGAGTCTGCTAAGCTGGAAATGGGGAAGTCATCCTGACTGCCTGCTCTTTCCTCTCTAAGAAGTAATCTCTTGTTTGACTTCTGAGATTTTCTTCCTCTGAAATGTCAGCTGTGTCATTCAGCTTCCACCAACATCACCCTCAGGTAGGCATCCTCATAAAATTCCAGCTCAAGTTGGTGAGTGAATTATTATTTGTTATTAGCCCCCTCAGATGTTGTTTCTAGATTTATATCCCTGAAATCTTCCATTATGAGGTCTCTGCCAGTAAACCTACAGTGACTTGAGTTGCCTTTTAAATAACTCTGACCAGATTTCAAGACCTTCCAATTTTTTCTATTATTTTGCTCATTTCCTGACTAGTTCCTGCAGTTTACTCAGCTGGCATCCTTAAGGCCCTCCTTACATTTCAGTCACATCACGCATGCCTTTGCTCATGCCATACCAGCAGTCTGTCTGTATTTGAGCCATGCCCGAAGACTGAGCTCATGTTATTTCTCTTGTGTGAAACCTTCCTTGATTGCTTCTGTCGTGGTCTCCTTTTCTGACCTCCCATCCGCTTAGCATCTACAACCCCACAAACTCTCAGTGATGTAATGTGTGTATTCATAACTGTTTAGATCGTCACCTCATCACATAGATTATAATTTACAGGTGGAAGAGACACTCAGGCCGTAAGTACTGAGTATGAAGCTGGACGGACATTATTTATCTAATCAGTGACTTGGTCAGCTACCATTTTTTAAAGTTTCTACTGGAAAAATTCAAAAGTTGTTTGAAGATCATTCCCTAACTACTAGAAGCTAAGCTTAAAATTGATAGTAAGTGCCATTTCTTGAGCAGAGTAGGATCTCTCCTGTTGTAATGGACTTGGGTAATAAAAGAGGGAAAATGGTGTATAGTGAAGAAGAAAAACCTGGAGAAAGAGGACAAGGGTCTAGGCCCTGTTGGGTACCTGCAGCATTAGACCCTGTGGTATGCTGAATAATGAATGATACCCACCCCTGCAAAATGTCCACATCTGAAACTTGTGAATATGGTACCTTATATGGCAAAAGAGACTTTTTCAGATGTGAATTAAACTAGGGATCTTGAGATAGATTATCTTGGATTGTCTGGATGGGCCCATGTTATTGTGAGGTCATTCTAAGAGTGAGGCAGGAGTGTCAGAGACACAGAGATGTGACTGACAGAAGCAAAGGTTGGAATGATAAACTTTGAAGATGGAGGGGGGAGCTGCAAGCCAAAGAATGCAGGCAGCTTTTAAAGATGGCAAAGGCAAGGATGTGGATTTTCCCCTAGAGCTTCTGAAGGAAAGTTATCTTGATTTTAGCCCAGTGAAAGCCATTTAGAACTTCTGACTTTCAGACTGTGAGACAGTGAGTTTGTTATTTTAAGCCACAACATGTGTGGTAATTTGTTACAGCAGCAATAGGAAACTAATACAGACCCCTGTTGTTGGAGGACTGATACCTCAGCAGTGATGATAGGTAGCTTCCACGTATTGAATTTGCCAGACATTTTGCTGGATTCACAATCTCATTTAATCTTCAGAAAAGTCACGTAAGGATAGTGGCAGAGCCAGTACTTAAATACAGATTATCAGACTATAACTCCTGTATCTGCTTCATTGCAGTGTGCTGTCTTTCCAGTCTATCTCTTTTGTCATTATTCTACACATGTTAGAAGAACTTTAGGAGTATCCTGAAACCACGTGATTTTTGCCATTCAGGAGGATGATTTTGTGTTATTGACTGAACTCTGTGAGATAGGAAATAATGTGATAGCTTGAAGCCTTTGTTGGTGATACTTTCTCTTAACCCCATCCCCTTCTTTTTTTGGCAGGTGTCAAAGTAGGGGAACAGTAAGGACATTATAACATAGAAATGAATTAGCACACTTTAATAATTTAAACATTAGTTTCTGAGGGGCTGGTTGTTCATCTGTCTTTTGTTAAGCCAGTTACTATTTTTTCACCTTAATAGTATTAAATGCATCTGGATCCTCCAGACAACCCCCAGGTTCAGTGATTCACTAGAAGGACTCCCTGGACTCAAAAGGCATTATATTCAGGGTAATGGTTTATTACAGTGCAAGGACACAAAGCAACATCAGCAGAGGGTAAAGGTGCATGGAGCGAGGTCTGGAGGAAACCAAATGCAAGCTTGGAGGAAACCAAATGCAAGCTTTCAGTAGTTCTTTCCCAGTGGAGTTGCAAAGAACACACTTAATTCCTTCAGCAATGAGTTGTGTGAAGTGTCATCTACTAGGGAAGCTTGCCCAAGCCTGTGAGTCCAGGGTGTTTATTGGGGGTTGGTCATTTAGACACACATGACTGACTGAGTAATCATGGAAGCTCCAGAACCCCAGAAGGAAGCAGGTGTTCACCATAAATGACATTGTTTGTACAAACTATCTAGAGAAGTTGGTACAGTATACTTCAAGGGTTCAAGCATGCAGAACACTCTTATGAGTTAGAACATTGCAGGATCTCAGGCCTTAGAAGTTGGCCGAGGGCCAGTCATGAAACAGGCCTTCTTGGGAATGTGCAAAGTGTGACCAACTCAAGTGTGTAGAGTTAACTCTTTCCTGCACACACGTAATAACTGGTCCTCCTTTTCATGGGAAGATACTCCTAAATGGGTTTTATTCATATTCAGTGCACACTTTGTATTCTGGTAAACTACTTTTGTTCACTTTTTACTATTCTTCTCTTTCCTATTACAATCTTCCTCTGGGTTACAAGTCTATTTGGAAACAAGTTCATGCTTACCTTTTCAATAATATGGACAGTAAATCTTACCTTTTCCACTCTACTCTTAGAAGTTCTTTCCCTATGCTCTCATGGATATTTTCTGTTTATTTCAGAATGGGTGAGAAATCTTGAAAGCAAAGCGTTGATCCCAACACAGAGCATTCTTGAGGAGGAACAGTCCCATAGCATGAAGTTGGAGAGATACATATGGGATGATCCTTGGTTCTCCAGGTTAGAAGTTTTGGGATGTAAAGACCAATTAGAAATGTATCACATGAACCAGAGTACAGCTATGAGGCAAATGGTCTTCATGCAAAAGCAAGTACTGTCTCAAAGAGGCGCTGAGTTCTGTGAACTTGGGGCAGGGTGTAGCCAGAGACTAAGCATTGTTCCATCTCAGAAAGTTTCTCAAATAGAACATTTCTATAAGCCTGATACAAATGCTGAAAGTTGGAGATGTAACTCAGCCATAATGTATGCAGATAAGATTACCTGTGAAAATAATGAGTATGACAAAGCCTTCTACCACTCCATGCAACCTGTTCACCCTGCAAGGGTGCAAACTGGAGATAATCTTTTCAAATGTACTGATGCTGTTAAATCTTTCAATCATATACTGCATTTTGGTGATCATATGGGAATGCATACAGGAGAAAAACTATATGAATATAAGGAATGCCATCAAATCTTTAACCAGAGCCCATCATTTAGTGAACATCCAGGACTTCATATTGGAGGAAACCAGTATGATTACAAAGAATATGAGAATATCTTTTACTTTTCATCCTTTATGGAACATCAAAAAATTGGTACTGTAGAGAAAGCATATAAATACAATGAATGGGAGAAAGTCTTTGGGTATGACTCATTCCTTACACAGCATACAAGCACTTACACTGCAGAGAAACCCTACGAATATAATGAATGTGGGACGTCTTTTATCTGGAGCTCTTACCTTATCCAACATAAGAAAACTCATACTGGAGAGAAACCCTATGAATGTGATAAATGTGGAAAAGTTTTTAGGAATCGTTCAGCCCTTACTAAACATGAACGGACTCACACTGGAATCAAACCCTATGAATGTAATAAATGTGGAAAAGCCTTCAGCTGGAATTCTCATCTTATTGTACACAAGAGAATTCATACGGGAGAGAAACCTTATGTATGTAATGAATGTGGGAAGTCTTTCAACTGGAACTCCCATCTTATTGGACATCAGAGAACTCATACTGGAGAGAAACCTTTTGAATGTACTGAATGTGGGAAATCTTTCAGCTGGAGCTCCCATCTTATTGCCCACATGAGAATGCATACTGGAGAGAAGCCCTTTAAATGTGATGAATGTGAAAAAGCTTTTAGGGATTACTCAGCCCTTAGTAAACATGAAAGAACTCACTCTGGAGCAAAACCATATAAATGTACTGAATGTGGAAAATCCTTCAGCTGGAGCTCCCACCTTATTGCCCATCAGAGAACTCACACAGGAGAGAAACCCTATAACTGTCAGGAATGTGGCAAAGCATTCAGAGAACGTTCAGCCCTCACTAAACATGAAATAATTCATTCTGGAATTAAGCCCTATGAATGTAATAAATGTGGAAAATCATGCAGCCAGATGGCTCACCTTGTTAGACATCAAAGGACTCATACTGGAGAGAAGCCCTATGAGTGCAATAAATGTGGAAAATCCTTCAGCCAGAGTTGCCACCTTGTTGCCCATCGGAGAATCCACACTGGTGAGAAACCCTACAAATGTAATCAATGTGAAAGATCCTTTAACTGTAGCTCTCATCTTATTGCACACAGGAGAACTCATACTGGAGAGAAACCATATAGATGTAATGAATGTGGGAAAGCATTTAATGAGAGTTCTTCCCTTATTGTACATCTGAGAAACCATACTGGAGAAAAACCCTACAAATGTAATCATTGTGAGAAAGCTTTCTGTAAGAATTCTTCTCTTATTATTCATCAGAGAATGCATAGTGGAGAGAAACGCTTTATATGCACTGACTGTGGAAAAGCCTTTAGTGGTCACTCAGCCCTACTTCAACACCAGAGAAATCATAGTGAAGAGAAACTCTGTGAATTGAATTGATGAGAGATTTTTCTTTTATTGTACATTTGATAACACATTGAAAAAAAACCTATAAGTATAATCAAGAGGGGAAATTTTTAATACTAGTTCAGTAAGACTTCTCCCCTTATTAATCAGTAGAAATTATCATCGTAGAAGAAACCTGTGAATGAAAAGAATAGGCAAAATCCTTCCACAGTTGTGTAGCCTTTATTTAACATCAAATAATTACAGTGAAGAGGACACCAGGAATCCTACTTGAGCAACATGAACGTAGGGAATGAGACATCTTTTTGTAAGAGATCTCAACTATTTGTGGATCAGAGTGCATTGTTAAGGAAAAACTTTATCCTAGGAAAAGTGTTTCAACTAGAAATCCGCTGTTTTGCATCAAGCTGGAATATTGGATGGAAGCTTTACAATAACATTTTGTGCATCATTATGGAAACACAGATTGTGCTATTATAAGGGGAGGGTCTGGGTGCCCTTTAAGGAATAGAATATGGAATACTAAACCTGAATTTAAGGAAAAAAAAGTGTTGAATGGGATATCTACTGTTGATTGAGATTAACCTTAGAAAAGATTAGTAAATGAGATTACTAATGATGGAAAGGTATTGCCCATAAGTATGAGACTGATGTTGTTGGAACAAAAGGTGATACTTAATAACCCAGTGTGTCAGTGACCATGGTTTACTCATTACTGCATTGTTGGACAATTAGTTTGTAATCTGTTTTAGGCAGTCACTGTAAGTTATAATTATGGATACTGAGTCAATATACATAACAAAAAAGGAATTAAAAAGGACACAAAATTGTATATACATATCTACTATAACATCTAAAAAGTGTATATGCATAACGACTGGAAAGACCCATGGATAAATTAACCCGTTAAGGTTTTTTTTTTAAGTTTTACAAACACATACAGCACTTATCACGTGCTAAACTTTGTTTTAAATACTTTTCAAATATTAACTTGTTCAGTCCCCTTAATTCTATGAGATAGGTACTATTATCCCAGTTCTACAAAGGGAGAAACTGAGGCAGAAATCATCAGAAACCTACCTAAGGACACACAGCTAGTTAGGAATAGAAAGATTGTTTGGCTCCAGAGATTGTTTTAACCACTGTGTTGCACTGCCTCTGCAGTGATTTTTTTTCCCCTAATGTTTTTTTTTTTAATTTTGTCCAGTGTTCTTATAGTAGATATTTGATAATAAAAATCAAATTCCTAAACAATGAGAAGTAAAGTGACCTGGCTTTCTGCCCTGTGGGATTTCGGGTACCATGAGAGCAAACCTCCCTTTGGAATATGAAGTCTGGATTGGACATTCAGAATCAGTGCATTTTCTGGGCCCTGGGTTCCCTAGAATTTCACCAACTATGACCCTGAAGATTACAGCAGAGCAGGGGCTGGAGGACTCACTGGAGGTTTGGGCAAGTCAGAGGAAATGCCCCTTGATGGGTTTAGAATGCCCTTCATGAGGCAGAGGGCAAGAGACACATCTGCACATGAGAGCACCATTTCTCAAGGTCTCCGTAGAATTCAATGTTTATATTTTCTTTATCTTCTCCAGATGAAGAGATTACTTGATAGTAAGGAAGATTCAGAAGGAAAGGGAGCTAATCAGTCATAAAATGAGGAAGTTTCTCTGAGTGCTCAGAGTGGAAAGGGGGCAAGATGACTAGGAGGACTTGGGTGGCGTTTCTTCGGTTCACAAATATTTCCTGTATTTCCCTAAGGTAGGGCTATAATTAGGGGCCAGCAGTCCTTCCTGGATGGGTTTCAAGGGCATTGGTTAGAAATCCAGGGTACAGAAGGTTCATCTAGTTCTCGAGGGGTCCATGACTCTCCAGTGGTTGAGAAAAAGTGGCCTGCTGGTATGGTGGGACTCTGTGCTCACTGTCAAACTCCTGTAGCTGGCGCTTCCATAGGTATGTAACAGTGACCCTACCTTAATGTATAGGGGTTGCCCAGTAAAGGTTGCAGGGGTAAATTAATTGGATTTCTTGTATGATTTGTGCAGAGATCCTTGGAGAGAATAGAGGCAGCACTATTAACCTCTGTAAGAGACAGCAGCCTAATGCATCAAGAGGTGTACTGCCAATATATGGGTATTGTATTCTAATACCCAAAGTAATACACTTTGAACCCAGATTTTCTGATTTAGGGACTACAAAGGATTTTGTAAGTTATGCACAAATATTCCACAAGCATCCTGGCAAGTTCTGTAACTGTACCACCAAGCTTAGTATCTTTTAAAAAATATTTCTAAAAGGGCCTCCTGGACTTTTAAAGTGTCCTTCTAAAAGGGTCCCAGACTTCTGCTTCCTCCTAGAAGGATTCCCTACCTCCCTACCACCTATTACACAACCTTATGTATGCCCAGGGCTCCCAGGTCCCCTCTTACCTCCCTATTCTAACCCACATCTAGCTCAGTTCATTGCCCTTTTGATCCCCACGCTCCACTCTTCCCCAACTCTGAAACCTGCTGGGCCCAGTTGGAACTCTCCATTCAGCCATCTTCTGCTGTGACTGAAACTTGGGTCTCCCCTCTGCACAGTACCTTTTCTTACGATCCTTGCAGGGAGTGGCTGCTTTGTCTCCCACTCTTCTTCATTTGTTGCTTCTAGATTGTTTCCCCTCCCTTCTCTCTAAAACTGAGTTCTGACTCTTGGGACACCAAACTGTCATATCACTCCTGCTTCCCTCTGTTGCAGTCACCTTATGAATGGTTCACTCTTCCCATCCGTAAAGATTTCAGCTCTTGCTGTATTGCATCTAAAACCACCCCCATCGTAATACTTCCTGATTTTATTGTCCAGTAGATGATCTTCCTGTGTCCTGACCTCACAGTTCTTTGACCTGTCTGCTCACGGTTTTGTCACCCACCCTGCAACAGACAGTCACTCCCATTGTCATCCCTAGGACCATTCCATTACCAGTGACTGGAACCTCCCCACCATCGGTTTCAAGTGTCTTTTCTTAAGCTAGTTGGCTGTTTAGTACCAAGATTCCAACATTCCCTTCACTGAATCTTCCCTTACGCTTGTTCCCAGCAGAAGACTTCGCTTCCTGTTTCCCTGAGTGATAGAAGCCAGCAGAGGCCTTGCATGACATCTGTCCACCTTCTCTGCCCACTTTCCATAATTTCCGTGCCTTCCCACTTGTGCGTGTATATGAACTGACTGGGTTGGCACCAGAGCCTGTCCCATGTCCACTACTCCAAGACATCGCTCCAGCAAGTTTCCCGTATCTCTTGTATCCTCAGGTTTTCTGTATATACTGGATTATCCCCATGGACATGTAAACATACTTAAAAAAAACAAAACAAAAAATCCTCTGGCTCCTGAATCACTTTCTGCTTTGTTTCAGAAAGCAAAATATCTCAAAAGTTGTCTGTTCTTGCAGTCTTCACTTCCCTTCCATTCTTTCTTTCTTTTTTAAAAAAAAATTATTATTTTTGGTTGCATCGGGTCTTAGTTGGGGCACACGGGATCTTTTGTAGTGGCATATGGGCTTCTCTCTAGTTGTGGCACGCAGGCTTAGTTGCCTGGCAACATGTGGAATCTTAGTTCCCCGGCCAGGGATCGAACCTGCGTCCCCTGCATCGGAAGGTGGTTTCTTAACCACTGGACCACCAGGGAAGACTCCTTTCCATTCTTTCTTGGACCCACTCCAAAACCTGCGTTGCTGCAAGATGACCTCCACATTGCTAAATCCAGTGGTCAGTTCTGTTTTCTTCCTTGACGTTATCAGCAGCATCTTAGATTCTTAGATAATAGATCATTTCCTCCTTGAAACACGTTCACCTGGCCTTTGGGACTTGCCTCCCGCCTCTCTCATTTCAGGCCCCATTTGCTGTTCCTTCTCCACCTCCTTTACCTCTTACTGTCAGACTGCCCACTTCCCATCTGCTCACAGTGCCTAGATCTCATCCAGTCTGGAAGCCCTGTAAACACAACTGGTATGCTGATGACTCTCCCTTTAAGGCCACAGTTTGATGAGTTTTGAAAAATGTCAACACCCTTGCAACCACCACTACAACAAAAATAGAGAATATTTGCCCTTCTCCAAAAAGTTCCCTCATGTCTTTTCATAGTTAATCTCCACCCTACCCCAAGACCTGGGCAACCACATGTCTGCTTTGTCAGTACATATTAGAATTGTCTTTTAGGGTTTTATAAAGATAGAATCATACAGTATTCATATGCTACGTTTGTATGCAGATTCTTTTGCTCAGCATGTTTTGGAGGCTCATCCACGTTGTAGCATTTATCAGTGGTCTACTTTCTTTGCCGAGTAGCTTTCCATTATGCGGATGTGCCACAGGTAGTAGTCATCCTGTTCACCTAGATGGACATTGACTTGTTTCCAGTTCTGGGCTAGTGTAAATACAGCCGCTATGGGCATTCTTCTTCAGGGCTTTTTTGTGTATGCAGGTTTTCATTTACCTTGGGTAAAGACCTAGGAGTGGAACAGCTGAGTTGTATGGTAAGTAAATGTTTAACTTCATAAGACACTTCTATGGGCCTTTTAATCTGATGTCTTTATTACGTTTTACATTCTGGGAAATTTATCTCTTATTTTTTAATATTTCATTTTTGCCATTTAAAAAGTTTCTCTTTTTAGGACTCCTATTATTTAGATGTCAGCATATCTGTGTCGTTCATATCTGTTACCTGCTCTTTTATGTCCTCTAGTTCCTTCTCCTTTCTTCCTTTTGTCTGGACATTTCCTCAGCTTGCTAATTTGTTTCTCAGCTGTCCATTTTGCTGCTCATTTCCTCTATTGTGTCTTCATTTCAACCACTATTTTACATTTCTAATATTTCTACTTGGTTCTCTTTTATGTGTTCTTATTCTCATTTCCTATTGTTAGTATCATGCCATATCTCTTTAAATGTACTTAATTGACTAAGTTAAAATTTTGGTCCATCTGTTCTAATATACGTGCTTCTGGTGGAATCTGTAATCCAGTGTGGTGTTTTTCTTTTTGAAATAGTTATGCTCAGAAAATTGCTTACTGCCTGGCCAGTGAGCACATTTATTTCTCTTAGGGAAGCAGCTACTCCATCAGTTTTTATGCATACATGAGACAGGATCAGATCCTGGTCCCTGTAAACCCCACTGAATTCAGGGGTGGGAGGATGGATACTAGGATGGAGAGGTGAAGGCATCAGAAAGCCAATCACTGACTTCTTACCTCACAAGATAACTGAAATGTGATTCACCAGCCCAGGGCTCTGTGGAGGCAGGGTGGAGAAACATGTGCCTGATGTGATGTAGTCTCTGCCTGTCTCTCAGCTACTCCAAAGCCCTGCCTTGATTCCACTCCTCGGGAAGCCTGAACCAGAGGCTGTGTCACTGCAGCTGTGGGTGATGCCGGACCATCCAGTCAACGAATTCTCCTCACTTTCCACCTCACTGCCCTGTTTACTTGCTTCATCGCACACGTCACTACAGAACATCACCTGGTCTATTTTTTTCCTTCCTTACTGTCCACACCATCTCCCGAAACCACACATTAGGCTGTGATCTCCATGGGGGAGGGCACCTCGTTGGTCCTGGTCGTGCTGTGTCCCTAGTGTCCAGTGGTTCTGTGAGTGCTTGGAACACACCAGCAGGTTGTTGCTTGTGCTTCCCAGCAGCCCGACCTCATCAGGTGGGGTGGCCATGAGTTCTCATCATCCTGGGTCTCCTGACCAGGGAGAGGAGACTGGGGGTGACTGTGGAGTGGTGCCCACAGGGAGAAGGGCTTCGCAATCATAGACAGATGGTCAAGAACACCTGTATGTGGGAGAAGGACTAGTCAGAAGGCTTGGCCATAAAATGGGGGGTGGGGGTGGATATCAAAGACACCACAAATCAGACTCACCTTGTGGGCAGAGGAGAGAAGTGGCCAGGAATGTGGGCGGTCCTGCTCTCCAGCAACACAGAGTCTTCGAGTCACGAGGGTCAGGGCTCATCCCAGCCTTCCCTGCAGATGCTGTTCTGTCTGCACAGGCAACACCCTCCCTTGTGTCGTCACAGAGACAAAATCGCTCTGCAGATGGAGTGAGCAGCACTTATGGGCAGCAATGTTCTCAAGGTGGGTCCTCGTGGTGGGAGGAACTGCTGAAGAGTCTAGACAAGTATTTATGCCCTGAGGATGGAGGGTCCCCAGGTGGAGAACTGGGGGCCCGAATCACAGGGAACCCGATCAGATTTTCCAGCAGAAAGTCACTAAGTTTGGCCTTGCTCCCCAAACTCCTGATCCTAAAAGTCACTTGGGGGCTTATTAAAAATATAGACCTCCTGGCCCCAACCCCGATCCGCTAGACCCAGTGCTCTGGAGATTCTTGTCATGCTGGGAGCAGACATCCAATGGGACCTGATATGGAAGAAAGCCAGCTTGGATTGGGATCATTATGGGTCCACCTTGGGCAGAACCCAAGCAAGGTGTGAGGGACTCTAACCCGGCCCCATGCAATGATGACACCATAGGAAAAGTTGGTAGCCCAGGCTTCATGTGGCCTAGAGGGGCAACCCCAAGATCCTCTTCAAAGGGTTCTGGGATAAAGGAGGGGTGAAACCTGGAGGTGAGGGGTGACAATGTTGAACCTTTCCTCCAGGCTCCTGGAAAACAGACAGTTGGATCCCTCCAACCTTTTGTGTTCCAGGAAACGGCTTACTGTGAAGGACAGATGGGACTCTTTACCCCTCTTTCACATAGGACAAGGCTAGAGCCAGACTCTCCAAATTTCCATTCACTCTCATAAATGATTAGCTAGACTGATCAATCAGAACAAAAGTCTGTTGAGTTGACTTCACCAAACTTTAGTTCAGCTTCTTCACTCCCCAAAGACCCTTGAACTCTGACTTACTCCTAAGGTTAAATAAGTATTCGAATGCAGGAAAGTGGCCCCTCTCTAGAACCAGCTGACAGCAAGACATCTCCTGCTGCAGTCCGATCTTCCACTCCCCGCACCCGGTTCTTTCTAGCCTTGTTCACTCCTCCCTATGAAAGAAAGTTCCTTTCTGTGCAACCTTGGAGATGCTTGCAGATCTTACTGTCAAGAGTGTTCTCCCTACTGCAACAGTCCCCCTCTCCTTACTGGAATCGTCTTTCTGAACGTAGTCTCTCCTTGCCTAAGCTTGATTTTGTTTTCTGTTTGGCAGAAGTTGGCTCCAGGCCCTGCTTCTGGGTCTGGTCAGAACCCACAGCAGGAAGGATGACCTCCCACAAGGCCTTGGTGAGCTGCCCAGACACGCACGAAGGCTGGGTTTCTGTATGGGAACCACTGAGCAACTTTAACCAGGAAGGACAGAAAATGCTTTTGTTTTTAAAGAGGTCCTAGTGGCTGCTGTGTGGATAATGACCTGATGGAGGCAACCGTTACCAAGGAAGGCAAGCGCGGAGGCTACTGTGTTCGTTCCGGCAAGAGATGGAAACTTGGACCAACGTGGTGCTGCAGTGCGCAGAGAAGTGATGAAACGCTTCACCGTACAGATTCAAACCGCTCAGTGAACTTCAGAGCAAGATAAACACAAAGAAACCACATTATTAAAAAGTACTGAAGCCCAAGAGAAAAGGTCATGGTCATGGTGGAGAAGCTTGGATCGGATTTACCTTCTTTCCGGTAATAATTAAAAACTCCTAACCTTGAGCAAAAAGCTTAAGGCAACTGGAGAACAACCGTAGCAGGAAGAGACTGTGGTGGAGCCCATCCTCAGTTACCTAGGAGACGCGGCTGGGCTGCACAGCCTTCTGGGAATTGTGGTCCATAGGCCGGGTCCTGGCCTCCTCGGGCCTGTGAGGCTCAGACTACAACTCCCAGAGGGCACCGTGGCGTGCCTCCGACTAATGAGAGCACTCAGGCCGCTGAGAGACAGCGGCCTGTGCAGGCTTCTGGGAGTTGTAGTCCATGGGCTGCACTTAAGATCACCCAAAGTCGGGCTTCCCTGGTGGCGCAGTGGTTGAGAGTCCGCCTGCTGATGTAGGGCACGCGGGTTAGTGCCCCGGTCCGGGAGGATCCCACATGCCGCGGAGCGGCTGGGCCCGTGAGCCATGGCCGCTGAGCCTGCGCGTCCGGAGCCTGTGCTCCACAACGGGAGAGGTCACAGCCGTGGGAGGCCCGCGTACCGCAAAAAACAAACAAAAAAAACAAAGATCACCCAAACTCAAAGGCTTTTCTCATTTTTTAAAAATAATAGCTTTGACAGGGAGGGACAAGACAGGGGTAGGTGATTAAGAGGTACAAACTACCATGTATAAAATAAATGAGTTACAAGTATGTGTTGTACATAACAAGGGATATGCCAATATTTTATAGTAACTTTAAATGGAGTATAATCTATAAAAATTTTGAATCACTGTGTTGTACACCTGAAACTAATATTATGATCAACTACACCTTATTTTAAAAAGAGCTTTGAAGCTTTGAAAAGAAATGAGTTGCCAAGCCATGAAAAGACATGGAGAAACATACTACTAAAGAATATATTAAATAAGTATTAATAAGTGAAAGGAGCCAATTTGAGTATGTATTCAAGGCTACATACTGTATGAGTCCAACATATGACATTCTGGAAAAGGGAAAACTATGGGGATAGTGAAAATATCAGTGGTTGCCAGAGGGTTGGGGGAGGAGAGAGGGATGAATAGGTGGAGCATAGTGGATTTTTACAGCAGGGCAACTGTGCTGTATGACATTTTATAAGATTGGATACATGTCATGCTACCTTTGTCAGAACCCACAGAATGTGTAATGCCGGGAGTCAACCTCAACATAAACTAGGGACTTCGATTATGATGTGACAATGTAGGTTCATCAGCTGTAACAAATGTACCTCTCTGGTGTGGGATGTCAATCATGGAGAAGGCTGTGTGTGTGTGTGTGTGTGTGTGTGTGTGTGTGTGTATGAGGGGGCAGGGGGTACGTGGGAACTCTGTTGTGAACATAAAGCTACTCTAAAAAAGGAAGTCTTTTGAAAAAGCAATAGCTTTCTTGAGGTATTCACATACCATAACATTAACCTTTTTAAAGTGGTTTTTAGTATATTCACAATATTGTTCATTCCTCACAATTATCTAAATCCAGAACATTTCATCACTCCAAAAGGAAACCCCATTAGCAATTACTCTACTCCCTATTCATTCCTCCCCCCAGCCCTTGGCAACCAGTAATCTACATTCTGTCTGTATGGATTTTCCTATTTTGGACCTTTCATATAGATGGAATGATATAATGTGGCCTTTTGTTTCTGGATCCTTTCACTTAGCGTAATGTTTTCATAGTTAATCAGTGTTGTAGCATAAATCAGTACTTTTCCCCTTTTCTTGGATGAATAATATTCCATCATGTGGATATACCCTTTTTGTTTATCCATTCATCAGTTGATGGACATTTGGGTTTATAATAACTTTTTGGTTATTATAAATAATGTTATGAACACTGTTTTATGTTCTTTTAGGTGATGGTCAGTCAGGTGCAGCCATAAGAGGAGACACAGGAGAGTAGCAGGAAGAAACAAAGTTTATTATACTCACAGGTCCAAGAAAGACGGAGGTACGGCATGCCACGAAGGTCCACACATGCTGTAAGCCAGGGAGCGGGCTCAACCAAGCAGGTGGGGAGCAGAGAGTGAAGACTAGCCCACAGGCAAGTGCTTTTATTAAGGGTGTGGGTAGAATACACAGGGATAGGCATGAGGTATGTCATTGGTGCTTTTGAATGTTACTAGGTCATGTTCAGGGGAGAGCAAAGAGGAAGCCCCTTGTAGCAGGGGCCAGCCTTATCACTTGATAAGCCTGGTCACCTGGGAGGGGTGCTCACAGCCTGTTTGCGGGTATGTTGAGGCAGCAGGAAAATACAAAATTTAAAATTTTACAATACGATGAAATAGGTGAAAGGGGTAAAAAGGTACAAAGATCCATTTATAAAATAAGTCATGGGGATGTAATGTACAGCATCACAACTGTAGTTAATAATGCTGTATTGCATATTGAAAGTTATTAAGAAAGTAAATGTTTTTATTTGTCTTTATTTTTTATTGAAATATAGATAATTTACAATGTTGCGTTAATTACTGCTGTACAGCAAGGTAACTCAGTTATACATATATATACATTCGTTTTTTATATATTCTTTTCCATTATGATTTATCACAGGATATTGAATAGAGTTCCCTGTGCTATACAGTAGGACCTTGTTGTTTATCCAGTCTCTGTATAAAAGCTTACATCTGCGAGCCCCAACCTCCCATTCCATCCCTCCCCCAACCCCCTCGCCCTTGGCAACCACCAGTCTGTTAAGAGTAGATCTTTTTTTTAAAAAAAATATTTATTTACTTATTTATTTTTGGCTGTGTCTGGTCTTAGTTGCAGTGTGTGGGCTCTTCATTGTGGCGTGCGGGCTCTCTAGTTGTGATGCAAGAGCTTAGTTGCCCCTCGGCGTGTGGGATTTAGTTCCCCAACCAGGGGTCGAACCGGCGTCCCATACATTACAAGACATTCTTAACCACTGGACCACCAGGGAAGTCCCAAGAGAGTAGATCTTAAAAGTCCTAATCACAAGAAAAATTTTGTAATTATATATGTTGTAATATGTATATGTGACAGATGTTAACTAGACTTATGATCATTTCACAATACATACAAATATCGAATCATTATGTTGCACACCTGAAACTAATATAATGTTAATGTCAGTTACACAATTGAAGTTACACTTCAATAAAAAAAAACTACAATACAATCCACACTGTAGTGCTCCAACATCATTAACAATATTATTTGGGGTGAATAACACTTGCCACCTGGGTTGTGGAGATGCTAAACTGACTGGGACGGCTGGACATGGCCACTGACGGCAAATTTTGGTAAAGGTGACAATGAGGAATTGTCCTATAAGGCATATGACGAAGGTTGGGAACACAGTTTTGCAACCGGACACACTACTTTGGAAGAAAGCCAAGAGAACAGGTCAGGCACCTCTGGATTTAAGGGAATCTGTTGAAAGGTTTTGGTGACATTATGAAAGATCTTATCTCTTGGCCTAATCCTCATAGCTTGACCTTGTATTCGCTACACATCTGTCAGCATTATTAACTCACAGTGGTATTCTGATGCTTGTAGGATTCATCCAGCTGGGCTGGGTGCACAGACTGTAAGAACCAAGTCTAGGAAGAGCCAGGTGTTCACAGACCTATCGGAGAGGATTGGGCAAGGCAGTAGTGACCATTGGGAAGTTGATATCCCAGACCAGCCCCAAAGACAGCGGTGTCCATGGGGAGCTTGAGAGACCTAAATCCAGTCTAAAGGTCACAGTACCGAGAGGGAGCCCCAAACTAAGTTCAAAGAGACACAGCAGATGAACTCATCCAGACAGGCTTGATTGGGGGTGACTCTGAGACTGCAGGATTTAGAGAGAGAGCGTGGGGCGCTTGTTCTTACCTGGTTCATCCCCGGGCATGGCAGGAAGGGAGGAAGGCAGATTGGGTTGTTGTAAGAGCAGAGCAAGAAACTTCATGGTCCACAGAGGGCGTATATCTGGAGGCCTGCCTTGTCATCTCCTGACATTCAGGAAGGACAGCTGCCCTTTGGGGCACAGCACACGAGGAACCAGCTCCTAACCCCAGGGGACTTTACAAGCCTCGAACGGTCTCTGGTCTGTTCACTTATTCTAATTGGTAGGAGGAATGAAAACCTGTTTTCTGTATTGTGGGAACTACCAGATGGGCAAGGGGCACGTCCAGGGGACAACCTTCTTCCATGCCATCTAGTTTTCTATCCCATTTCCACATTTTCAGATGATTCATTTAATCTCCTTTAAAGAAACTTCTGGAGATGGCCACTTGGGTCTAGGTTTCTGAACAGCACCCCCAGAGGCTGGAGGAGTACTGAATTGCTTTATTGAAAATATTATACTCTCCTATTTTACAACCAGAACACTCTTTTTGAGCTTTGCATGGACTCTTTTATTGAGCCATCGCTGTAACCCTGTGAAGTAGGTTCCTGTTCTATTCTTCTGCTGAGGAAACTGAAGCTCAGAGGGGTAAGTAACTTGATCAAGCTCAAACATCTAGGAAGCCAGAGATGAGGGTTAGAATTCAGGCATTTGAACACAGAGCCCTGCTGTTTTCTCTGTTGGCTTCTTATGATGTGTCACATTGAATTATTATTATTTTTTAAATATTTATTTATTTATTTAGCTGTGTCGGGTCTTAGTTATGGCGTGCATGTGGGATCTAGCTCCACCACCAGGGATCGAACCCGGGCCCCCTGCACTGGAAGCATGGAGCCTTAGCCACTGGACTGCCAGGGAAGACCTCACATGGGATTATAATTGATTTCTATCTGCCTCCTCACTAATCTGACGTTCTCTGAGGGCAGGGACCTGTTCTTATTCACATCTGTACCCAAGAGCTTAGCATCCCTCCCAGCGCACTCACTCATTCTGTTAGGCTCACCACTGGCTGACCTGATTCCGTGAAAGAATTCCATGTGGCAACGTGAGCTGACTTCACACTGGTGGTTCCCAGTCAGAACGCAAACATTCTGTAGTGAGAAGAGCTCCTTAGTTCCTCAGAGAAATATAGGACAGATGCTAGCCTACAACTAAATACTTCCTTTCACCCATACGATAACAAACTAGCAGTTTTGGAACGATGGACAGGTTCAAAGTTCTTTCGCCATTTTATTTTTGTTTGTAATGGAATTCCCACTTCATTTGTGCTTGCCTTATGCAGATGAGTTCAAACCAGCTGGACAAACAACACGCTTAATGGGTAGCTTCAAGCATGATTTCACTTGTTTTAGAGGAAGTAAAAAGGAGTAATTATATTTCACTGCTACAACTTTTCTTTTCCAGGTTATATGCAGTCACAAAGACCCACAAATGTCACCCAAAAGCCCACACTGTACGCTAAGGAATTTCAATTATCTCACGTTCAAGGAGCTTTCTCAAAACACAGAGGTGAGTCATTGTTAGTATTCGTTCAGTGAAATGAGAATGTATTCTGGGGTCCTCTTATGTGCTATATCAATGTGTCTCTTCTTTTTTTTTTTAAGATTAAAAAATTTTTAAATTTAGTTTTGGTTACATGGGTCTTCTTTGCAGTGCGTGGGCTTCTCATTGCAGTGGCTTCTCTTGCTGCAGAGCACGGGCTCTAGGCACACGGGCTTCAGTAGTTGCAGCACGTGGGCTCAGTAGTTGTGGCTCATGGGCTCTAGAGTGCAGGCTCAGTAGTTGTGGTTTGCGGGCTCTAGAGTGCGGGCTCAGTAGCTATAGCGCACGGGCTTAGTTGCTCCACGGTATGTGAGATCTTCCAGGACCAGGGCTTGAACCTGTGTTCCCTGCATTGGCAGGCAGATTCTTAACCACTGCACCATCAGGGAAGCCCAATGTGTCTCTTCTTGTATATTTGTTAGTAGCATGGTCCATAAAATAATAAAACTAGATAAGCATTGCTTGGAAATTATATCCTATACTCTTCACTCTCCGTAAGCTGGGTGACAGAAGGGCTGTGACTATTGGGCCCTCCCTGGCCCCGGCTCTCTGACCTGATGAGAGCACAGCCCTCTTCAGCTCTGTGCTAAGTTTCTCCAGGTCCTCAGCTTGGGAGGAGGTTTCCCAGCTTGCGTGACTGCAAAAGCAGATCAGGACCCACATGCAATATGTTCTTAATGGTCCAGATTCATCAAAGGAAACACTAGATGCAAGCAGAGCAGCATGCTTTTGCAAATTAAGCCACGCATTTCTATCAATACTAGGCATTGGAATAAATTTATTGAGAACATTTACCATCTTAGCTATTTGGAAACTACGGTTTAGGCCCCCTCATCTAATACCAAGTTACATCTTAATTTTCCTAAGTGCATCTTAAACCTGTCTCTTCTTTCTGATCCCCTTCAACGTCCGTATAGCTCCAGCACGTACTACACCCATGCCATTCCCAGGGCGTGCTGGTAAGTCAAGGCATCTGGGAGGGTGGGTGGGATCCATGGACGTTCACACAGCTGCTGTGCTGTGTGGATCCAGAGGGCACCCCGCGCTGCTTGTCACTAACCTGTACAGCCCCTTTGTGCAAATTAGAAAAAGCCGTCCCCCGCCCCATGGTTGGATTAGTAATGATGTTGCTTGGGGCAGATTAGAAAATAGCACAGAGGTCAAAGCATCAGGAAATACAGGAAAAAAAAATCCACAATTAATCCATCCCTCCATCCATCCCAAAGACGCTATTACCCTCCCTAAAGCCCAGCTATAATATTTCACTTCCCAGTTCACCACCCCCCACCCCCTCGCCAGCACCAAAGCCCAGAAAAGAAGTTCAGGCCAAGGTATCAGAAGGCCCACATTCTAGTCCTTACTTTGACACTAACTTGTCTTGTGAGATGGCAATAGAGGTTCACTGAGACCTCTGCCACGCCTGAGCTTTGGGTCCCAAGTGTAGCTTCTGATACAGAGAGAGACAGAATTGTCTAGTCAGGTCACTGGAAGACTCCCATTTTCTCCTGTAACCTTCAGCTCTTGGTTATATAGAAAGATGTCTACCTCATAATAGGGAAAATACACATTGAAAATAAACTAGAATTCCAGTTTTCAGGTATCATGTTGAAAATAGGCAAAATACTTCACAACAAACTCTCCTGGCAAAAGAGTAGAGAAAGATAATCTCATATCTTGTTTGTAGGCTAGGAATGAGTACAACTTCTACAGAGCACAATTGGCAATTCTTATGAAAAGAATGCATTCACTTTTTGACCCAGAGTGTTGAAATATACCTGGGATTTGTTTTAATCAGGAATGGTAATACACGCAGACACAGAAATGGTTGTCATGAAGGAAGACCTTTATACACACGGAATCCTAGAAACAGAAGGCATGGCACAGCATGCCAGGCCATGTGGGAAAGGACCAGAGTGGGTTAGGAGGCAGGAGGAGGAGAGGGGAGAGAATGACCCAGAGCTTCTATTGGGGGTTTTGAGGGAAGAAATGGGTGAGGTGGGGTAGGTACATGGAGTAAGCTTAGTGTTGCATAGTTTGAATAATTTTGGTGGGCTCTGGGCTATACGAGTGGTTCTCAGGTGTCCAGTACCTGGCCCTGGGGTGATTCAGGGCAGAGGGAGTATTGGCCTGGTGTGTGAGGGTTTGATGGTTGGTTTGAATATCAAAGACACCACAGGGGAGTCGCTTGCTGTCTCTGGGAAGTAGCCAGCCCTGAGAGGTGGAGCCTTCCCAGGATGAAGGCCCCAAAGGGTAGACCATCAAGGATATAGAAAATAAGAAAATAGAGTCAATATACCCCGCAATTCCATTTCTGAGAATTTTATTTAAAATATGCTATTCCAGGGAATTCCCTGGCAGTCCAGTGGTTAGGACTTATTCACTGCCAGGGCCTGGGTTCAATCCCTCGTCAAGGAATTAAGATCCCACAAACCACGTGGTGTGGCAAAAAAAAAAAAAAAAAAAAGAAAGTAAGCTACTCCATTTCCTTAGTTCATTTACCCTCCCCTTTTTCTTGGTGACTTTCTCGTCTATTTTTCTCATCCCACAAATACTCCCAACATATCTACCCCAAGCTCGCTCTTAGGGGATGACCTTGTTTCCTCCATCACTGACAAAACACAAGCACTTGACAGAGTGTCTGCATCCCCTGATCCAGCACAGTTGTACTTTCTCATTTTTCCTCCTGTCTAGGCCAAGGCTGACCCCTCACCTATGCACCAGCTAACATCCTCTCAGACCAACTGGGGACACCCCAGGCAATTCTCTCTCCCTTTCCAGGAACATCACAGTATTTAAAAGTATCATCCCCGTTCTTATATGAACATGCTGTCGGTTTTCCCATATTAAAAAACAAAACTCATCTCTTGATCCCTCAGCCTCCTCTGGGAGCTGCCCCCATTTCTCTTCCCTCCATGACAGCAAAACTCTTCAGGAAGTTTCCAAAACTTGCTCTCTCCAATTCCTTTCCCCCTGTTCTCTCTCAGACCTGTTTCACTCATGCACATCGATAACATCTCCTTTGACTAGGTCTCCAATGACCTTCCCATTGCCAAGTCCAGCAACCAATTTTCAGGAGTCATTGTATTGAAACAGACTGTAACCCATACCCCCCCACCCCTAATATTTCATTAAGAAAATCTGAAAACACAGAAAATTTGAGAGAATCATAGAATGAACATCTATGTAAGCCACACCTAAGGTCTACAATTAAGCGTTTAATCTGCAAGCATTTTTACAGTCCAGGTTCTTTTTGTCATGTCAGGCTGACTTCACATTGAGGTATGAATCTCAAAATACTTCTCAGCTCAGTCGTTGAACCAGTGAAGGGACAGAAAGTGAGGGAAGGCCACGTTTGCAACAAGGAGTAGCACTTCAATTTGTCAGATTTTTACAAGTGGTATTTTTTTTTTGTTTTTTTTAAAAATATTTATTTATTTTGTCTGTGCTGTGTCTTAGTTGCGGAACGTGGGATCTTAGTTGCGGCATGCAAACTCTTTAGCTGCAGCATTTGGGATCTATTTCCCTGACCAGGGATTGAACCTGGGCCCCCTGCATTGCAAGCGTGGAGTCTTACCTACTGGACCACCAGGGAAGTCCCTACAAGTGGTTGAGTAATGTACTTAGTCAATTGCTCTTTTGTTCAGTTTGTACCAACAATAGCTCTGTTTATTTATTTTTATTTCAGATAATGGGAGAAGTGGTACACCTGGTCTACAAAAAGCATCCAAGGTTTTGTAGCACATTCAGTGGGCCTAAATACAAACCCCAATACAGTTTTGCGGAATTAGATTCTGAATTGCCCTACAATATTCCTTTTGAAACAGCACTACACAACCTAAGACCATCTGGGCAACACTTGGGTTGCAAAACTAAGGCCACTCTCCTTTCAGCTACATCAACGGCTGGTTCTGCTGTACTGAGTCAGGGATCCAGTCTCATAAGAGAGGGCTTTGACCAAAGACAGGAAGCAGATGGAAAAAGGAATCAGAGATTGGGTGAGAATTCAAATTATATTTGTTCACACAGGCTGTACAATCTAACCTCTGTGGTTTTTTTTTTTTAGTTAAGAATACTATTTTTAAGGTTATTTCTGATTTTGTCTGCCAAAACAATATGATTAACAAATATATTAACTGATAGTCACACCTAAAATGAGATTTTATGAGAACTTTTTTTTCCATTTTTAGCACTGATTCCTCATAGACCTGCTATTGTTCAAGTAATTACAATTGCGTGTATAGCCTTCAGTATTGCCCTGTTATGTGGGATCACTATTTCCTACATGATATAGTAAGTCTATGGTAAATAACTTTTACCATCCTTAAGTAAGACATAACAAGTTAACTAGGTTATTATTTTGTGATAGTAATGATGATGATGGTGATAATTCTTATAATCCTTAAATTATTATGGTCATTATACATTTTCAGACACTGTTTTTCAGAATATGGGCTATATTCATGTTGGGTCATGATATAAATGAAAAAATTTAAACTGGATAAAAAGAATTTTTAAAGTAAAAATAGAAATTAATTTTTAAAAAAGCAAGGAAACAAACAAAAAAGAAACAGGACAGAATACAATTTAGTAGAATAGAAAGTATTAAAGTAAATGTTGGGCTTCCCTGGTGGCTCACTGGTTAAGAATCCACCTGCCAGTGCAGGGGACACGAGTTCCAGCCCCGACCCGGGAAGATCCCACATGCCACAGAGCAACTAAACCCGTGCACCACAACTACTGAGCCCACGCACCACAACTACTGAAGCCTGTGCACCTAGAGCCCGTGCTCTGCAACAAGAGAAGCCACCACAATGAGAAAGCCCACGCACCGCAACAAAGAGTAGCCCCCCCACCCCAACTAGAGAAAGCCCACGCAGCAACGAAGAGCCAAAGTAGTCAACAACAACAACAACAAAAAGTAAATGCTGATTTTCAACCTTTTCAGACTCAAGATTGTGAGGTAAATCTTATCTCTTACTGTGGATCATGATCAAAAATGTTTGAAAGCCACAGTCAGAGATGCTGTCATCCTCCCAAAATGTGGCTTTCTAGAGTGAACTTGATACTTTGGAGGGAATCTTAATAGTGCAAAGCAGAAAAGAGTGACCACTCTCTCTTTCACTAGAAACTTATTATTAATGCAATAGTAGGGGTAATAGTAGCATTTAAGGAAGACACTTCATCTTGTTCGCACAAATAAAGCTTGTGGTCAAGCTCAGGTTATGTGATCATTTTGAAATTAGTGTCAGACGAAAGCGAGCCGCACCGTGACATCATGCTACTCTGATCAGGAAAAACACATTGATTCCTATTCTAGGATTTAGTTCCAGGACTCCATTATATCCCATCAGAAACAGCTTGAGGAAGTACTAAATTATTTACTCTATCAGAATTAAGTGTGTACATGGGAAATGTATTGCCATGTATGGGATATTTTTTAAGGTAGCCATTTTAGAACCACTTGGAATATGTCAAATGAAGGCAAAATTAAAGGTAAAATTGAAGAAATTTTGCTAAGGAGAGAGTGTCCCCAGTATGTTTGGTTCTGGGTTATCTATGACTCAATTTATGTAACTAGAATTTCAGTTTATTTCATTAGTCTAGACAAAGATGTTAACATATGAAGATTGCTAAAGTAACTCACTACAACGTATCCTCCTGGAATTTCAGTGTCCAATTAAATTACTGAGCTAATGTCAACATTTACAGCTTTTACATTTGTGTTACCCCCAGTGACATTTTAGAACCTGAGGCAAAAGGAAAAATATGTGCCCCAAAGTTCATGTTTTTACATAAATTTTAGTGGTTAATTTTTTCCAGAAGTACATTTTTGAAAATATATTGGTGAGTTTGATTTCACTTAAACCAGGAAAGTAAAGTTATAATAAATTTTGTTTCTGGTAAAGATAAAGTATTTAAACTTAAAATAATGCTGTGAGTTATGATACAGCACTTTTCAATTTTTAAAATATATTTCAACTACTTTAATGTTTTGGAAAAGAAGAACCGTAAAATAATACATAAAAACATGTATATAGGGACTCACATTTTCCCTTTTGACTCAGTCTCCCATATCGTTCATCACAGCACTAATGGATCCTGTCTTTAAAATTTTGATATTTTGTTTATTATGGATTTTTCCCATTCATTTCTTTTTCTCTTTTTTTTTGGCCATACCATAAGGTTTGCAGGATCTTAATTCCCCGACCAGGGATTGAACCTGGGCCCTAGGCAGTGGAAGCACTGAGTCCTAACCACTGGACCGCCAGGGAATCCCCTCATTTCAATTTTTTACAATATTAAGTCAAAATATTTATCCCCATTACTGAGTTTTTTGGCACCCCCTTAAACTGTGCACCTAAAGCGAGCACCTCACTCTCCTCACCCAAAATCTGGTCCTGTTCCAGCTTCCTGATTATCTGTAACAGTGTTTACAATCAGGCCATTTCTTCCTGCTACAGAGCATGATTCTGGAATGTTCCCCCTACACCCCTTCCTCCATCACAGTCCCTTAGAACACAAATAAGTTAACCCTAAAATGGTTTGTTATTACATGAGTCAAACACAATTAGGAAGGTAAGTATGTTAGGAGAAAGTAGAACACTCTATTACCCATTTTCACTTCACACAGAAATATCTGTTCAATGATCCACTTCCAAGTTTGGGCCTAGGGTGGGTGAGCGAGGCACTCACCTCAGGTGCAAAATTTAAGGGGGTGCAATCGTCAAGAAACTCAGTAGTCAAGAAAAATAATAATTTATTGCAATATTTTTAAGTCTAAATTAATGCCCTCAAAAATCCATGATGAACAAAATATCAACATTTTAAATACATGATCAGTGATGATGTCGGGCCAAAGCATATTGGAGACTAAGCAAAAGGAAAAATCAGCGGTACCTATGCTACCTTTATTTAAAATGTTGACATTGTGTTCCTCATGGATTTGTTGGCATTAATTTTTCTTTTGTAAAATATTGCATTAAGATGTTATTGAACTTGATCATGGAGGTTTGTGCCCAGCCCGAGTGCCCCATTCCTGTCACCTGGCTCCAAATCACTCGCCCCTTTTCTGCGTGTCAGCCCCAATCTGAGTTCTATAACTCTATAGAACTATAGAATTCTATAATTCTAATTATATTTCTATAATTAATTATAGTTCTATAATTATTTGGGTTCAAGTCTATTTCTGCTTCCTCCCCCATGTACTAGTGACCCCTTTGCTGTCAGAAAGTCACAAGATTAAGACAGGATGATTTAGTGGGAAAATTGTGCTTTTAAATGTACCTATTTTGTCCTCCAGTGGACTGGTACAGGCTGAGGAAAAACAACAACTTGCGTCACTCTATAAAAATGTCAAGATACCATTATTAGGAGATGAAGAGGAGGGCTCTGAGGATGAGGGCCAGGATGAGTCCACGCACCTCCTTCCAGAGAGTGAGAAGGAACCGGAAAAGTTCATTCATTCAGGTAGAGGGTCAACCAGCTTTTCTTGTCAGATCCAAAATCCAAGGGAAGCTGAGCTGACAATGATGGTTGGGTTTTCCACGGCAAAGCTAATGAATATTTACAGCCACATATGCAGGAATGAGCCATTCGTATCAAATTACACAGAGGGGCAAACAGCTGTGTTGTTGTTTGATTCCTTTTGCAAGGCAATTCCGAGGACTGAAAAGAGAGTTCAGGAAACAAGACTTTTCCTGGACTCAACATTTCCCTTAAACATACTTATCAATGTCGTGTTGTTGCCGAGTTTTGACCACAGACAGGCAGATGCCCTCCTGCGCTGTCTGCCTCAGTTTGATGTGGAAATGGGATGCAGGCCCACAAAAAGAGGTTACTACCCCCAGGTCAGAGACGCCCCAGTGAGAATTGCCCACTACCCCTGCAAATCCTTGTGAGGATAGAACAACATATACGCTCATAGAAACCTGATTTTGTAGAAGTTCTGAGATTCTTCAGTACTTGCTTAAAATTTCTAGAGCAAAACGACGTAGATTGCAGTGTCTGATTCAATACTATTAAGCATGCACTGCATGGATCTCCTCTCTAACCACCCCAGAGATAGTCAGAGAGAGGCTGAGAGGCCAAGAGTAGAAGAGATAATTGATGCTTACTGAGGCAGACCGCCCTTGTACTCTTAGAAAATATTTTTTAATGTCTTTTCATTGCATTGAGTTATAACTTTTCTAAATGTTTAAAAATTGAAGTATAGTTTATTTACAATATTATACATTTTAAAAACTGGATATTTATAAAGCTTGAATACAGAAAGTGGGAAAAGCATTTCGAAATGCAATTTTCACCATCCTTATCAGACAAATGACATTCATGAAAGCCTGAAAATTCCATTGTTTGTTCCTTTATTTTTCCATATATTTCCTCACTTCTTTTGTCTCTAATTCCTGATTTATTAGTATCTAAATAATGTTATGTCTACATTTTAGTCGTTAGATCAAAAAGAAGAAAACATATGGAAAAGAAGAGATTGAACACAGAGCAAAAGTTGGTAAAGGAAGTGGAAATAAAGGATGCTATGCATACCGCAAATCCGGGGTGTCTGTGAAAAGAAATGAAAGAGAGGCAGGACATGCTAGCCAGTGTGGGGAAACAGTGACAGATGACAGAGTGTGAGCATGACTTGCTCCTGGAGAACCTTGTGCAAGAGCACTCTAAAGGAAGAACACCAGACGTAAAAACAGGAAATAAATTCATATGATATAGCAATCTTGCTTCCTAGTTCTTAGAGTTTATGAATAAATACAACGTAATTGGAAAAGGAAAAAATCCAACTTCGTAAGTGTGAAAGAGAAATTGTCAGGATTTTCTTTTCTCACTCCTAACCAGTAGTTTCTTCGGGTAAGTCTCTCAGACCAGGTGAGGAAACCACTTTCATGAAACAAAGCTTCCCCAGTGACATTATCTGTTAATTCCAGTAGCTCGCTTCCATTTTACGTATAACAAGACTGAGAATGTCAAAATGAATATGACAGCAGACAGTAACCTTTGTTTTTAGGGATCTGGGACCTGGTGCAGGAAATAGGTCTGCAGGCAAAGAGCTATAAAGCATTGCCAGGTGTACTGAGTGCTGTAAACTGGGAGTCACCGAGAGCTGTGGAAACACAAAAGGGGCAGGATTTAATCTGAGCGGTGTTATTGGTGTGGAAAACAGTCTGATGGTTCCTCGAAAAGGTAAACATAGAGTCACTACCTGACCCAGCAATTCCAGTCCTGGGTATATATCCAAAAGAATTGAAAATATATGTACCTGCACACAAGAGAAACCCTCACACAAACGTTCATAGCAGCATTATTCATAAGAGCAAAAAGGTGGAAACACCGCATATGTCCATCAACCGATAAACAAATTAACAAGATGTGGTCTCTCCATAGAGTGGGATGTTATTAAGCAAGGAGAAAGATAGAAGTACTGATACATGGTACAACATAGATGATCCTTGAAAACATTATGCTAAGTAAAAGCGGTTAGAAACAAAAGGTCCACACATCGTATGATTCCATTTATACAAAATACCTACAATAGGCAAATCCATAGAGGGTCAAAGTAGATAAGTGGTTCTGGGTGCCGGAGGAGGGGAGAAAAGGGAAAGATGGTTGGTGGGTAGGAGGATTCTCTTGGGGGCAATGAAAATGTTGAAAAAAAAGATTAGTGTAACTTGAGGAGGCTGGTACCGAACCCAAGTTCAGCTGCTCACCACTCAAAAGACCAATACTCAAGAGACAAGTGTTATACTTGATGTACAACATTGTTTTAATTCCTGCTGTACAGCAAAGTGACTCAGTTATACATATATATATACACTCTTTTTCTCTCTTTCTTTTTTTTTTTTGGCCGCACCTTGCAGGATCTTAGTTTGCCGACCAGGGATTGAACCGGGGCTACCGCAGCAAAAGCGCTGAATCCTAACCACTGGACCGCCAGGGAAATCCCTGGACTGCTTTTATCAAGTATCAAGCACGTGAGAAGAGCATGAATCTTCTCAGGCAGATGTGTCTTAGCAAGAATCACTGAGGCAGGCAGAGTTCTAAGATGGCCCCAAGACTCCTGCCCTCTGGTGTACACAGCTGTGTAGTTCCCTTCTCTTGAGTGTGGGTCTTTGAATATGACGGATGTCACTCTTGTGATTATGAAAAGGTGATGGGATTGTCGCTCTCTTAATTGTTACATTAAGCCACCTGTCCAAGTCTTCAGGGACTGGCTCCATGCAGGGAAAGACATTTACTAATCAACCCAGTGTGAAGGCTTCAGGCTTTCTCAGTTTTTTTCCAGACATGCATCTTCCCTGGTGTGTGTGTGTGGTGTGTGTGTGTGTGTGTGTGTGTGTGTGTGTGTGTGTGTGTGTGTTTCACCAGTTCTATCATATACAGTATGCTGCATTTATTTTTATTTTTTTAAAGTAGGATTAAAAGCCTTGTAGTCTTTTTTTTTTTTAATTTGTGGCTGCATTGGGTCTTCGCTGCTGCGTGCGGGCCCTCTCCAGTTGAGGCTAGCCTGGGCCTTACACTGCGGTGGCCTCTCCCTGCTGCGGAGCATGGGTTCCAGGCACATGGGCCCAGCAGTTGTGGCTCACGGGCTCCAGAGCACAGGCTCAGTAGCTGTGACACTTGGGCCCAGCTGCTCTAAGGCATGTGGGATCCTCCCGGACCTGTGTCCCCTGCATTGGCAGGTGGACTCCCAACCCCTGTGCCACCAGGGAAGTCCCTATGCTGCATTTAAATGTCTTGATTTCCCTAATAGTCTCACTCCCCACCCTTGCTCCGATTTTTCTCAGGGCTTTAAACATTCTACTGCATTCCTCTGCCTTAGTCTTTTTGTTGCCCGGCACTGTAGGACTGCAATCTCCCTGCAGCTGCCACAAGGTTTGGAATCTACCAGTGCCCTTGCTGGCAACTAATATTTGTGTATAGTTTGAAGAGGAGGTCTAAATTCATATTTTACCATTTGTGTACTTCAGTGCTGCAGACCTTATTTATTTATTTATTTATTTGGTCACGCCACTCGGCATGTGGAATCTTAGTTCCCTAACCAGGGATCGAACCCGCACTCCCTGCATTGGAAGCATGGAGTCTTAACCACTGGACTGCCAGGGAAGTCCCCAGACCATATTTATTTATTTATTTAAATTAATTAATTTATTTATTTTTGGCTGCGTTGGGTCTTCGTTGCTGCACAAACTTTCTCTAGTTGCGGTGAGTGGGGGCTACTCTTTTTTTTTCTTTTTTGCTGTATGTGGGCCTCTCAGTGCCGTGGCCTCTCCCGCAGCTAAGCACAGGCTCCGGACGCGCAGGCCCAACGGCCATGGCTCACGGGCCCAGCCGTTCCGTGGCATGTGGGATCCTCCCGGACCGAGGCACGAACCCGTGTCCCCTGCATCGGCAGGCGGACTCTCAACCACTGCGCCACCAGGGAAGCCCGGGGGGGGGGGGTGCTACTCTTGGTTGAGGTGCGCAGGCTTCTCATTGCGGTGGCTTCTCTTGTTGCGGAGCATGGGCTCTAGGTGTGTGGGCTTCAGTAGTTGTGGCACGCAGGCTCAGTAGTTGTGGCTCACGGGCTCTAGAGCACAGGCTCAGTAGTTGTGGCGCACAGGCTTAGTTGCTCCGTGGCATGTGGGATCTTCGCGGACCAGGGCTCGTACCCATCTCCCCTGCATTGGCAGATGGATTCTTAACCACTGTGGCACCGGGGAAGTCCCTCTGTTTGTTTTTTACTGTATATTTATATCTCAATTTGTTTCAGAGCAATTACTTCAAACGTACATAGTTAATTTATTTTTGTCTATGATCATTGCCGTATGATTGTTAAAGATAATTTCTTGAATTCCTAAACATGGTTTAATTTTTATAATTTTGACGCTTGAATTGCTTATGATAATTTTTATGAGTTTCCTATACCCGGGGACACAACTTTTGTGACTCTATGGAATGACAGGTTCATTTATATCTGTAGCCTTTAGGGGCGTCTGAAAGAATTTGTTTAGCCTCTCAGAGCACGCTGAGCTTCCCGGGAGTACAAACTAATACGTCTCCAAACACCTGCGCCATCAGTTGCAGAAAGGGCTCCCCAGAAATCTGAGTATGGCCTTTTCAAGAAGGAGCGAAGTCCCTCCTCTGCCCGAGAACCCAGACGCACAATTTCCCAGCGCCCCTGGCAGCGGAGCTCTGCCTTTTTTTTTTTTTTTCTGCCTTCTTTACTAGAGGTCGGCGGGGAGTATCCTCACACGCGGCCTGTGGTTCTGCGGGAACTACATTACCCAGAATGCTCCACGACGGGCGGCAGCGCCACTCAGCCAATCAAAGTCTCATAAAAGGGGCGTTTCCGTATCAGGTGCAATTCATAAGGGAGAGACTTCTGGTTTCCTTCTCGTGGCGGCCATTTTAACTGCTCTGGGTCTGTTCTGGCTCCGGACTGCTGGGTCTGGACCGACGTGACGGCCAACAAGGTCCGAGAAGAGGCCTTGTTCCCCCAGGACAAAAGCGGGTCTGAGGCTCGGCGACGCCGCCCCGATGCCCCGCTCCAGGCCTGGGAGAGGGACTACCGATCTGGGTCCCGCTCTGCCCACAGACCCCAATGGCAGCGGTGGTGCTGAGGGACCCGCCTCAGGTAGATGCCTGTCCTCCGGACCCTCACCGCGCTCACTCCAGCAGACACTAAAGCCCCCAGTGCGGGGCGCCTGCTCTTGTGCTCGCAACCCTAACCCCAGCAGACAATAAAGCTCCCAGTGTGGGGCTTCTGCTCTCGTGCTCCCAGCCCAGGACCCTCTGTCCAGGATGGTGAGGCGGCCGTGGGTGTGATGCCAAAAGCTTGGCCTCTGTGCACAGGTGCCGAATCGAATCTCAGAGACAGTTTTCGGTGAAGAAGAAAATAATAGTTTTATTGCTTTGCCAGGCGAGGGGGGACACAGTGGGCTCGTGCCCCGAAAACCTGTTGTCCCAACACCGGGGGAATTTGGCGAGGAGTTTTACAGCAACAGTTGAAGAACGCGGTTGTTGATTAGGATCAGGGTGTGAGCAGGGTTTGCATTCCTTTAATCTGGCCTCAGGTGGTGTCCTGATCTCTGAAGAGTGCTTCATCAAGTAGTTAGCATCTTCTATTTGTTGGGGGTTTTAGTTCAGTAGAGCTCAAGGATATTGTTATGAATATCCCTTGACCTACAAACAAGAAAAGCAAGACACAGAAAGGCTTCCGTACCCAGGAGCCCCTCAGGGTCCTGCTAGGTTTCTGGTGGGGCCCTGTTTCTGACAGTGTGGTGGCAAGTGGGGGAGGGTGACAGGCACAGGGACACCTTGTAAAAGGGGAACTGATCACTGAGGCTCAGAGATTAAGTAGCTATCCCAGACTTCAGGGCCAGGCAGGGGTACATGGAAGCCTGAGCCCATCAAACCCCTCCATAGACTCATCACTTGTTCCACATTTCCATGGCTGCTTATGGAACCAACACAGTCAAGCGGAAGATGTCCCGTTCCCTCGCTGGGCCTGACACTGAATCACATGTCTGGATTGTGGTGTCTTGGGACCCTTAAGTGCTATTTCCCCAGTCCTTGAGTCCCACCTGGGGTGGTGGAAAAGGAATTGGGGAGGCTCTCAGAGACAGTGTTGTCTGGCAGGTGGCCAAGGCTCCCAAGAAAAGACGACATGAGATGGATGCACAGTCATAGTAGCAATTGAAGTGAGATGACAGTCAAGCCAGAACTGGTGCTTATTTACCACTCTGTACACACCAGGATTTTGTGAGGACTTTGGTGGAACTTGTTTCTCTCTTTTTTTAAAAAAATTAATTTATTTATGTGTTTATTGGCTGAGTAGGGTCTTTGTTGCTGCGCGCAGGCTTTCTCTAGTTGGGGCAAGCAGGCGCTGAGCGGGGGCTACTGTTCGTTGCAGTGCGCGGGCTTCTGATTACGGTGGCTTCTCTTGTTGCGGAGCATGGGCTCTAGGCGCGCGGGTTTCAGTAGTTGCAGCATGCGGGCTCAGTACTTGTGGCACACGGGCTTAGTTGCTCCGCGGCATGTGGGATCTTTCTGGACCAGGGATCGAACCCGTGTCCCCTGCTTTGGCAGGCAGATTCTTAACCACTGTGCCACCAGGGAAGCCCATGTAGCTTGTTTATCATTCAGCCTGGAGGATAAGGTCAAGAGCAAATGTAGTCATCTGTGAGAGTCACTAGGCTTGGGGTAGGCCACCTGTGGGCTGTTCTTTGAACGAGGGGTAGGTGGACAGAGGAAGGTTGTAGTGGTAGGGGGCAGCAAGTGAAGCACACAAGTAGAGGAGAGCCATGTGTGTCTGAGATACACGTGTGATTCTGTGTGACTAAGTCAGAGGCAAGGAACTGAGCCAGGCAGGGAGATCTTCATAGAAAGTTTTGGGGCTGTGACTGCTAGTGGAAGCCATGGGATGTCTGGCATCATACTGGATTGTGTTTAACTATGTCAAGCATAATCTTTATGTAATCTGTCAGATTGCAGCATAAGCCCGTTATGGGTAGCCTTAACATGGGTGGTAGAAAATGGGATGGCTCAAATGTCCTCAGTGCAAGTTGCCCTCCCCACTCTGCTCCTACCAGATACCCCCTTTTTAGCAAGGAGACCAGAGCAGTTCCTGTTCATCCCTTTGTAGCAGGTTTCAGTTCCTACCAATCCATGGAATTTTGCACAAAGCCAATCACACCCTCCCATGGGAACCAAGGAACACTTCTCCCTCTTGATACTACAAAGCTTATGTCCCACAGCCCCCAGTGTACAGCCTCTCTTCTGGAGTACAACCTCCATGTGGCCCTGTGTAGTGTGGTGTGTCCTCCTCTCTCAGGCTGTGAGTATATGTGATTTATAAACTGCTGTCTCATATGTTCAGTGTCAAATGTCACATGTTTGGCTGTCTCCATAACTATACACTGGGAATTCCACCCTCAACAGTGGGTTGAAGAGGTGTTGATTAAGACACGAGTAATGTAGGGAGACCAAAGACATGCCTATGGTGTGGGCCCTAAGGTGGTGGTGGCCATGGGCATGTGGCTGTGGAATCTAGGGATGTGAGGGATGTGCATTCTAAAGAGTGGTGTGAACTTAGGGAGTATACCTGAAGGTTCCAGGATCTGGTATTGAGACTTTGGTAATACCAGGGTAATATGAGCCTCTGGATCCTCTATGCCAGGCCCATGGCTTAGATATTGTTGACCCTTCAACAACAAGGGGTTAGGAGCACCAACCCTCTGCACACTCGAAAATCTGCATAAAAGTTTACAGGTAGGCCCTCTGTATCTGTAGTTCCACAACTGCTGATTCATCCTACCTATACACAGATCATGAGTACTGTAGTATTTATTTATTGAAAAAAATCCAAGTATGAGTGGACTCTTGTGGTTCAAACCTGTGTTGTTCAAGGGTCAACTGTATGTTTCTCCACCTGCCTCCTGGACCCAGGGATTAATGGGCACATGAAGACACAATGGCATCAGTGGTGCCAAGGCCTAGTTTCTCAAAACGCTGAGTTAAGGAGCTTGGGAGGAGGGTGGGCATGGAATAGATGTTGGGGGAAGGGATTGTGACTCAGAAGTGGACTGCTTTTGGTTCTTCTGTCATCATCTTAGCAGGGCAATGTGACCTTTGAGGATGTGGCCATGTACTTCTCTTTGGAGGAACGGAATCTCCTTGACGAGCCTCACAGATGCCTGTACCAAGATGTGATACTGGAGAATTTGGCACTTGTAACCTCCCTGGGTAAGACCCTCAAACCTACCCCTGTGCCCAGAGATAGCCTCTGCCCTTTCTCTTTCCCCAGGACCAGCTATGTCATTCTCAAATCAGGACTGTGGGCACTGCTTCCTCAGTTTCCTGAATAGGTGCTGTGGTTGGTAGGACTGCCCTCTCCTCTCTTTGAGCAGGTCCTACACCTGCTTTCCTGCAGACTCCCAGGGAAGGATGCAGGGTCCAGAGTCTTGTACTTATCCTGCATCCTACCTTACTTGCCTTCTCCCGGGCCAGGTGACTTTGTCCAGATCCAAGGAACGTGTGTGACCCAGGTCTAACTTACTTCCTCTAGTTGACATTTCCTCATGCCTGCCTGTGCCAGCAATTACCATCACTGACATAGTCACTACTTATGTGGATCATGTTCTGTTCTTGTAAGAGCCTCCCCCAAAGTTCTCTTTGTAATAGTTTTCTTTCCTGTGGGCTATCAGTATTCTGGGCCAATCCTGAATGCCTTCTGTCCTGTCTTTCCCTTAACACTTCCATCACCCAGGTCCCATGTAGTTGCTCATCTTGGGGGTGGGGTGGAGAGCCCTGGGTGGTTCACAGAATGGAAATAAATTGTCGTAGTCAGTTCATGCTGCTATAACAAACTAACATGGTTGGGTGTTTAAACAAACATTTATTTCTCACTCTTCTGCAGTCTGGGAAGTTGAAGATTAAGGCACTGGCCTTGTGGAAAGAGCCTTCTCTTTTTCTACGAAAAGAATAGGTATGTACTGTCTACTGCCCTAGGATGGTTTGCCTCTCTTTGACAACTTATCAGGATTTGGACAACATTCCATGAGGACATAAAACAAAAAAGTCCTCTCCTGGAGCCTCTGGTGAACAGTTGGGTCTTGCTTTACAGTGTGGTTCCATTCACAGCCTCCATCCTCCACACAATCCTACTTCTAAACATGGCCTCTCTCAGCAAAGAAGCCAAGCATAGATTATGGGAAAAATTGTTAATAACCAGGAAACTGGGTCTCACTGAGGAGAAGCAGCTTGTCCAAGGAACTATGGCCTCAACACCCACAAATCCCATTAGGGACTTCAGGGTTCCAAATCCTGCCTTAGCACTTGCAACTTGGAGTGCTTAAATGAGTAACAAACCTCATTCTCCTTTAGATCTGTAGGGCACAGTGATTTTCACATTCTAGGAACTATATCCTGACACTGTAAATTTTTAAACCTGCAGTTTAGGAGACAGTTTAAAAGGTAGAAAGGGAGCTAAAGGGCAGAAATTATGATTGCATAATACATTACATTACTGTGTTGCTCAGTAGCTTACCAAACCCTTTTACCCACATGTTTATCCCTGTCTGTCTTAGTACATTCAGGCTGCTGTAACAAAATACCACAGACTGGGTAGCTTATAAACAACAGAAATTGATTTCTCACAGTTCTGTGGGCTGGAAAGTCCAAGATCAAGGCACCAGCATGAGGTTCTGGTGAGGGCCCTATTACTTGTTCATAGCTGCCACCTTCTCTTTATGTCCTTATATGTTGGAAGGGGCTAGAGAGCATTCTGGGGTCTCATTTATAAGGGCACTAATCCCATTTATTATGGCCCCACCTTCATGACCTAATCACCTGCCAAAGACCCCCACTTCCTAATACCATCACATTGAGGATTAGGATTTCAACATATGAATTTTGCGGGGACACAAGCATTCAATCTATAGCATTCTACCCTTGGCTCCCAAAATTCATGTTCTCTCACATACAAAATAAATTTATCCATTCCAACAGCCCCCAAAATCTTTTTTTTAAACATCTTTATTGAAGTATAATTGCTTTACAATGTTGTGTTAGTTTCTACTGTACAACAAAGTGAATCGGCTATATGTATACATATATCCCCATATGCCCTCCTTCTTGCATCTCCCTCCCACCCTCCATATCCCACCCCTCTAGGTGGTCACAAAGCACCAAGTTGATCTCCCTGTGCTATGCGGCTGCATCCCACTAGCTATCTGTTTTACGTTTGGTAGTGTATATATGTCAAAACCACTCTCTCACATTGTCCCAGCTTACCCTACCCCATCCATGTGTCCTCAAGTCCATTCTCTACGTTTGTATCTTTATTCCTGTCCTGCCCCTAGGTTCTTCAGAAACTTTTTTGTTTTTTGTTTTTAGATTTCATATATATGTGTTAGCATATGGTATTTGTTTCTCTCTTTCTAACTTATTTCCCTCTGTGTGACAGACTCTAGGTCCATCCACCTCACTACAAATAACTCAATTTCGTTTCTTTTTATGACTGAGTAATATTCCATTGTATATATGTGCCACATCTTCTTTATCCATTCATCTGTTGATGGACATTTAGGTTGCATCTATGTCCTGGCTATTGTAAATAGAGCTGCAATGAACATTGTGGTACATGACTCTTTTTGAATTATGGTTTTCTCAGGGTATATGCCCAGTAGTGGGATTGCTGGGTCATATGGTAGTTCTATTTTTAGTTTTTTAAGGAACCTCCATACTATTCCCCATAATGGCTGTATCAGTTTACATTCCCACCAACAGTTCAGGAGGGTTCCCTTTTCTCCACACCCTCTCCAGCATTTATTGTTTGTAGATTTTTTGATGATGGCCATTCTGACCAGTGTGCAGTGATACCTCATTGTAGTTTTGATTTGCATTTCTCTAATGATTAGTGATGTTGAGCATCCTTTCATGTATTTGTTGGCAATCTGTATATCTCCTTTGGAGAAATGTCTATTTAGCTCTTCTGCCCATTTTTGGGTTGGGTTGTTTGTTTTTTTGCTATGAGCTGCATGAGCTGCTTGTATATTTTGGAGATTAATCCTTTGTCAATTGCTTCATTTGCAAATATTTTCTCCTATTCTGAGGGTTGTCTTTTCACCTTGTATATGGTTTCCTTTGCTGTGCAAAAGCTTTTAAGTTTCATTAGGTCCCATTTTTTTATTTTTGTTTTTATTTCCATTTCTCTAGGAGGTGGGTCCAAAAGGATCTTGCTGTGATTTATGTCATAGAGTGTTCTGCCTATGATTTCTCTAAGAGTTTTATAGTGTCTGGCCTTACATTTAGGTCTTTAATCCATTTTGAGTTTATTTTTGTGTATGGTGTTAGGAAGTGTTCTGATTTTATTCTTTTACATGTAACTGTCCAGTTTTCCTAGTACCACTTATTGAAGAGGTTGTCTTTTCTCTATTGTATATTCTTGCCTCCTTTATCAAAGATAAGGTGTCCATATGTGTGTGGGTTTATCTCTGGGCTTTCTATCCTGTTCCACTGATCTATATTTCTGTTTTTGTGCCAGTACCATACTGTCTTGATTACTGTAGCTTTGTAGTATAGTCTGAAGTCAGGGAACCTGTTTCCTCCAGCTCCGTTTTTCTTCCTCAAGATTGCTTTGGCTATTCAGGGTCTTTTGTGTTTCCATACAAATTGTGAAATTTTTTGTCCTAGTTCTGTGAAAAATGCCATTGGTAGTTTCATAGGGATTGCACTGAATCTGTATATTGCTTTGGATAGTATAGTCATTTTCACAATGTTGATTCTTCTAATCCAAGAACATGGTGTATCTCTCCATCTGTTTGTATCATCTTTAATTTCTTTCATCAGTGTCTTAATAGTTTTCTGCATACAGTTCTTTTGTCTCCTTAGGTAGGTTTATTTCTTGGTATTTTATTCTTTTTGTTGCAGTGGTAAATGGGAGTGTTTCCTTAATTTCTCTTTCAGATTTTTCATCATTAGTGTATAGGAATGCAAGAGATTTCTGTGCATTAATTTTGTATCCTGCTACTCTACCAATTTCATTGATTAGCTCTAGTAGTTTTCTGGTAGCATCTTTAGGATTCTCTATGTATAGTATCATGTCATTTGCAGACAGTGACAGCTTTACTTCTTCATTTCCGATTTGGATTCCTTTTATTTCTTTTTCCTTCTCTGATTGCTGTGGCTAAAACTTCCAAAACTACCTTGAATAGTAGTGGTGAGAGTGGGCAACCTTGTCTTGTTCCTGATCTTAGTGGAAATGCTTTCAGTTTTTCACCATTGAGAACTGGCTGTGGGTTTGTCATATATGGCCTTTATAATGTTGAGGCAGTTTCCCTCTATGCCTAATTTCTGGAGAGTTTTTATCTTAAATGGGTGTTGAATGTTGTCGAAAGCTTTTTCTGCATCTACTGAGATAATCATATGGTTTTTATTTTTCAATTTGTTAATATGGTGTATCACATTGATTGACGTGAATATTGAAGAATCCTTGCATTCCTGGGATAAACCCCACTCGATCACGGTGTATGATCCTTTTAATGTGCTGTTGGATTCTGTTTGCTAGTATTTTGTTGAAGATTTTTGCATCTATGTTCGTCAGTGATATTGGCCTGTAGTTTTCTTTTTTTGTGACATCTTTGTCTGGTTTTGGTATCAGGGGGATGGTGGCCTCATAGAATGAGTTTGGGAGTGTTCCTCCCTCTGCTATATTTTGGAAGAGTTTGAGAAGAATAGGTGTTAGCTTTTCTCTAAATGTTTGATAGAATTTGCCTGTGAAGCCGTCTGGTCCTGGGCTCTTGTTTGTTTTCCGGACTGGGGCACGAACCCGTGTCCCCTGCATCAGCAGGCGGACTCTCAACCACTGCGCCACCAGGGAAACCCCCTGGGCTCTTGTTTGTTGGAAGATCTTTAATCACAGTTTCAATTTCAGTGCTTGTGATTGGTCTGTTTATATTTTTTTCTATTTCTTCCTGGTTCAGTCTTGGAAGGTTGTGCTTTTCTAAGAGTTTGTCCATTTCTTCCAGGTTGTTCATTTTATTGGCATAGAGTTGCTTATAGTAATATCTCATGATCCTTTGTTTTTCTGCAGTGTCAGTTGTTACTTCTCCTTTTTCATTTCTAATTCTGTTGATTTCAGTCTTCTCCCTTTTTTTCTTGATGAGTCTGGCTAATGGTTTATTAATTTTGTTTATCTTCTCAAAGAACCAGCTTTTAGTTTTATTGGTCTTTGCTATTGTTTCCTTCATTTCTTTTTCATTTATTTCTGATCTGATCTTTATGATGTCTTTCCTTCTGCTAACTTTATGTTTTTTTGTTCTACTTTCTCTGTTTGCTTTAGGTGTAAGGTTAGGTTGTTTATTTGAGATTTTTCTAGTTTCTGATGTAGAATTTGTATAAACTTCTCTCTTAGAACTGCTTTTGCTGCATCCCATGGATTTTGGGTCATTGTGTTTTTTCTGTTTTTATTATTATTTTTTTTTTGAGGTACGTGGGCCTCTCACTGCTGCGGCCTCTCCCGTTGCGGAGCACAGGCTCTGGACGCACAGGCTCAGCGGCCATGGCTCACGGGCCCAGCTGCTCCACGGCATGTGGGATCCTTCTGGACTGGGGCACAAACCCGTGTCCCCTGCATCGGCAGGCAGACTCGCAACCATTGCGCCACCAGGGAAGCCCGGTCATTGTGTTTTCATTGTCATTTGTTTCTAAGTATTTTTTGATTTCCTATTTGATATCTTCAGTGATCTCTTGGTCATTTAGTAGCGTATTGTTTAGCCTCCATGCGTTTGTGTTTTTTAACAGTTGTTTTCCTGTAATTGATATCTTGTCTCATAGCATTGTGGTTGGAAAAAATACTTGATAAGATTTCAATTTTCTTAAATTTACCAAGGCTTGATTTGTGACTGAAAATATTGTCTCTCCTGGAGAATGTTCCATGGACACTTGAGAAGAAAGTGTATTCTTTTGGTTTTAGATGGAATGTCCTATAAATATCAATTAAATCTATCTTGTTTAATGTGTCATTTAAAGCTTGTGTTACCTTATTTATTTTCATTTTGGATGATCTGTCCATTGGTGAAAGTGGGGTGTTAAAGTCCCCTACTATTATTGTGTTAACTTTCAATTTCCCCTTTTATGGCCCTTAGCAGTTGCCTTATGTATTGAGGTTCTCCTGTGTTGGGTGCATAAATATTTACAATTGTTATATCTTCTTCTTGGATTGATCCCTTGATCATTATGTAGTGTCCTTCTTTTGTCTCTTGTAATAGTCTTTATTTTAAAGTCTATTTTGTCTGATATGAGAATTGCTACTCCAGCTTTCTTTTGATTTCCATTTGCATGGAATATCTTTTTCCATCCCCTCGCTTTCAGTCTGTATGTTTCCCTAGGTCTGAAGTGGGTCTCTTGTAGACAGCATATATACAGGTCTTGTTTTTGTATCCATTCAGCCAGTCTATGTCTTTTGGTTAGAGCATTTAATCCATTTACATTTAATGTAATTATCAATATGTATGTTCCTATTACTATTTTCTTAATTGTTTTGGGTTTGTTTTTGTAGGTCTTTTCCTTCTCTTGTGTTTCCTGCCTAGAGACATTCCTTTAGCATTTGTTGTAAAGCTGGTTTGGTGGTGCTGAATTCTCTTAACTTTTGCTTGTCTGTAAAGGTTTTAATTTCTCCATCAAATCTGAATGAGATCCTTGCTGGGTAGAGTGGTCTGAGTTGTAGATTTTTCCCTTTCATCACTTTAAATATGTCCTGCCACTCCCTTCTGGCTTGCAGAATTTCAGCTGAAAGATCAGCTGTTAACCTTATGGGGATTCCCTTGTAAGTTATTTGTTGTTTTTCCCTTGATGCTTTTAATATTTTTTCTTTGTATTTAATTTTTGATCGTTTGATTAATATATGTCTCGGAGTGTTTCTCCTGTATGGGAATCTCTGCGCTTCCTAGACTTGATTGATTATTTCCTTTCCCATGTTAGGGAAGTTTTCAACTATAGTCTCCTCAAATATTTTCTCAGACCCTTTCTTTATTTTCTCTTTTTTTTGTGGTATGTGGGCCTCTCACTGTTGTGGTCTCTCCCATTGTGGAGCACAGGCTCTGGACGCATAGGCTCAGCGGCCATGGCTCACGGGCCTAGCTGCTCCGTGGCATGTGGGAACTTCCCGGACCGGGGCATGAACCCGTGTCCCCTGCATCGGCAGGTGGACTCTCAACCACTGAGCCACCAGGGAAGCCCCAGACCCTTTCTTTTTCTCTTCTTCTGAGACCCCTATAATTTGAATGTTGGTGCATTTAATGTTGTCTCAGAGGTCTTTGAGACTGTTCTCAATTCTTTTCATTCTTTTTTCTTTATTCTGCTCTGCAGTAGTTATTTCCACTATTTTATCTTCCAGATCACCTATCCGTTCTTCTGCCTCAGTTATTCTGCTAATGATTCCTTCTAGAGAATTTTTAATTTCAATTATCGTGTTGTTCATCATTTGCTTACTCTTTAGTTCTTCTAGGTCCTTATTAAACGTTTCTTGTATTTTCTCCATTCTATTTCCAAGATTTTGGATCATCTTTACTATCATTACTCTGATTACCCTTTTTCAGGTAGACTGCTTATTTCCTCTTCATTTGTTTGGGCTGGTGGATTTTTACCTTGCTCCTCATCTGCTGCATGTTTCTCTGATTTCTCATTTTATTTAACTTACTATGTTTGGGGTCTCCTTTTTGCAGGCTGCAGGTTTGTAGTTTCCATTGTTTTTGGTGTCTGCCCCCAGTGGGTGAGATTGGTTCAGTGGTTTGTGTAGGCTTCCTGGTGGAGGAGGCTGGTGCCTGTGATCTGGTGAGTGAGGCTGGATCTTGTCTTTCTGATGGGCAGAACCACGTCTGGTGGTGTGTTTTGGGGTGTCTGTGAACTTAGTATGATTTTAGGCAGCCTCTCTGCTAATGGGTGGGGTTGTGTTCCTGTCTTGCTAGTTGTTTGGCATGGGGCATCTAGCACTGGAGTTTGCTGGCCACTGGGTGGAGCTGGGTCTTAGTGTTGAGACAGAGATCTCTGGGAGAGCTCTCGCCAATTGATATTACGTGGGACCAGGAAGTCTCTGGTGGTCCAATGTCCTGAACTCGGCTCTCCCACCTCAGAGGCTCAGGCCAGAGCACCAAGACCCTGTCTGCCACATGGCTTTCCTGGGCTTTGATTTGCTCATTTTAGTTTTTGGTCGAGCTCCAGTTGACATTTGGTTTGGCACACCATCAAGATTCTGAATGTTTCCAGTTTTATTTCTCCAATTTCCTTCCTTCTGATGATTTTTCTAAAAGCTTACTCTTCAGGTTTTTAGAAATCTCATTTTTTTCTTCTCAGTAATTCTGTGAGGTTGGTCCTGTTGGTCAAATTTTATAAAAGAATTCCTAAAGAGAATAAGTTGCTTGACTAGGATCACACAGCAAATAAGAATGCTAGGATCTCTTGATTCTTCTCAGTAACTTCTCTCTTCCCCCATATTTCTCTTTGTATCCTGGCCCAGCCCCACTTCCACAACCTCTCCAGTGTAAATCTCAGCAAGGGTCTATTGCATCATAGACTGTTCAGCTGGTTAATGGGCTTGGGCTCCTTTTAGCCCTATTGAAGACAGATACCACATATACCGTTAATTTTCCACATAGATTTCCAGAAACCTGACTCTCAGCCAGAAACCCAAACCCTGTAGGTGGAAAGGAAAAAACAAAAAAAAACCCCAAAAACCTACTACACCACCACTTCCACCTTGCAGGGCCAGCAAACGTGCCCCCCAAATCTTAACTAGTTCTAGCATCAACTCTAAATTCCAAAGTCTCATCTAAATATCATTTATATCAGATATTGGTGAGACTTGAAATACCGTTTACCCTGCAACAGATCTCTCTCCAGCTGAGAACCTATATAACCAAACAAGTTATGTGTTTCCAAAATATAGTGGTGGAACAGGCATGAGGTAGACATTCCCATCCCAGAATGAAACAATTCCCATTCTTAAGGGAAGGGAGAAAGGAGTGATAGGTACCGAGTAAGTCCAAAGCTTACTGGGGCAAATGTCTTTGGACCTTAAGCCTCAAGTATAATCCTCTGTGGTTCAGTGCTCTGCCCTCCAGGCCCACTGGGGAGCAGTCTTGTCTCTGCTGCTCTCCTGGATTGGGATCTCATGACGGTGGTTCTCAGACTGGCAGTGTTAGCTGGTGGCTCTGTTGGTGTTGTGTCCAGGTGCTATGGCTCTGGGAATCCCTGGCCCCATGTGTCTGCCGAGCACAACACAGCTCTCTGCCGGGGCCCCGCCGTGAGGCATGGAGTGGGAACATCGTGGTGTGCCTGACCCAGATAGGTGGCCCCACCCATTGGAGTCATGTTGCTCTCCCTTGGCCCTTGCTCTCTGGGCCTGTGGTGGAGGTGGCAGCCATGAGGGCCCCTGATCACCTTAAGGGGGATCATTTTTGAGATGGCAGATGAGGTTTCTGGGTCATATGCATGCTAATCTTATCAAAGTCTTAGTGTTCCCTTCTGAAAACACCTCATTCTTTTCAAAATGGATAGGCTGAGAATTTTTCAGATCTTTAAGTTCTGGTTCCTTTTTGCTTAACAATCCCGTCCTCAAGTCATCTCTCTAATTGTATCTTACTCTAAGCAGTTAGGAGGAACCAAGCTGCTCTGCAGCATGGTTTAGAATTTTCTCAGCTAAATATCAAATTTCATTGCTCACACATTTTACCTTCTATAAAACACTAGAACATGAACAAAATTCAGCCAAGTTCTTTTCCACTTTATAAAAAGGATCTTCAGTGTTCCTTGTCTAATAACATGTTCCTCATTTCTTTCTCAGACTTCATCAGAATAGAATAGCATTTACCGTCCATATTTCTATGCACATTTTGTTCATGATTCATTATCATCTAAGAAGATGGAAGCTTTCTCTATAACTCCCCTCTTTTGTTCCTAAGCTCTTACCAGAATTACTTAGCATTCTTGACAATATTGGCTTTTGCAAATATGCACCTCAAAACTCTTGGTAGCCTCTGACCATTACCCAGATCCAAAGCCACTTCTAATTTTTCAGGTTTTTCTTGCAAGCAGCATCCCACTTCTCAAACCAATTTCTGTTTTAGTCCAGTCAGGTTTCTATAACAAACTACCATAGGCTGGTACTTACACAACAAACATTTATGTCACAGGTCTGGAGGCTGGGCAGTCCTCGATCAAGGCACTGGCAGTTTCAGTGTCTGGTGAGGCCCACTTCCTTGTTCATAAATGGTCTCCTTGTTGCTGTGTCCTCACATGGCAGAAGGGGAATGAGAAGGCTTTCTGGGGTCACTTGTACAAGGGCACTAATCCCATTGGTGAGGGCTTCACCCTCATGATCTAATCACCTGCCAGAGTCCCCCACCTCTTACTACCATCACATTGAGGGTTAAGATTTCAACATATGGTGTTTGCAGGAACATAAACATTTGAGTTTGCAACATAAATCCAGCTACAGCAGTATGGATTCCATGGGAGCCTAGGCCTGGGGGAGGCACGATGTCTGATCTGTGCTCAGATCATACAGAAACCTATTCTGTTTGTGTAGTATTTTGGTGCTGTTGACAAAGGCAGCCTAATGCCTTTCCTTTCCCATTCTTGACACTGCCAACTTGTCAGGTCTGCTATTTGTCACTTCTGCTCTTCCAGCTCAGGGCTGTTCACCACATCTGTGGGCTACACATCTCACTCGCTGTTCTCATTGCTCCACCTGTAGTACTCTCTGACATTGGCCTCTCCTCTACATGTGCATTGTAACATGCACACATATTCTTTCTTTCTTTATTTTTTTTTAAGACTTTTTTGATGTGGACCATTTTCAGAGTCTTTATTGAATTTGCTACAGTATTGCTTCTGTTTTATGTTCTGGCCCTGTGGCCCCAAGGCATGTGGGATCCCAGCTCCTCGATCAAGGATCGACCCCACATCCCCCGCACTGGAATGCAGAGTCCCAACCACTGGACCGCCAGGGAAGTCCCACACACATATTCTTAAACAGTCATTGAACACCAGCTACTCTGTTGTAGTTGCATTTTCTTGGGCCTGAACACACTCTTCTACGTAACACACCAATGTCAGCAGAAGACCAGATCTCCAGAGAGAGTTGTTTCCAAAGGAGGGAGTTGTAGACCCTTTCCTCCCTGTGCTGCACTCAGTGGTGCTGTATTTAACCTCGTGAGTCCTCCCCTGTTCTGTGGTCTTTAGAGGCCCAGTTCTGCTAATCAACCCATTCTCAACCTGTACCCAACTCTTTGGTCCCCAGAACAATCCCACTGATTGTTCCTGGGTTTGTCCCACACACACTTTTCTACAGGTTACCCTTCTCACCGGAATCAACATGCACTTCACCAGCATTTCTTTCTTTCAGGTTGTTGGTGTGGAGTGGAGAATAAGGAGGCATCTTCTGAGCACAGCATTTCTGCAAAGTAATGCCACAGGATAGGACTCTTAAAGCAGGTCTGTCTCCCCAGAAGGCCCACCTCTGTGAGATGTGTGGACCCATGTTGAGAGAGGGTTTGCACTTGGTTGAACACAGAATCCATGAAAAATGAGGATTGACTGATTGTCTTGCCATAAATTGTGCATAATTAAAGATATACTCAGGCTGAAACTTGTGCTTTTTTACCATTTTATAGACTAACCAAGATTTTGTGAGGACTTTGGTGGAGTCTGGGATGTTTCATTCAGCCAGGTGCATATGATCAGGGGCAAATTCAGTCATCTGTGAGTCACAAGATCTGGGGTGGGTTATCAGTGGGGCTGGGCTTTGAATGATGGTTGGATGGACAGAGGAAGGGTGTGATTTCTGAGGGCACAGCAAGTGCAGGAAAAGCAGATAGGACCATGGGTAGCTGAGATCCACACATGGTTCTCTGTGACTGCGTCTGAGCCAAGGAGTTGAATGAGACCTGCATGGAGTGATTTGGGGCTGTGGTTGCTAACAGGAACCATGGGAAGTCTGTAGTCATACTGGATCCTCTCTGAATTTGTCAAGGATATTCTGTCTGCCAAGTTGTGTTGTAAGTTCTAAAATTAAGGCCAATAGGTATGCTGCCTTGACATCTGGTGAAACAAGTATGCCCTCAAATGGCCATGGTGCAAGTTTCCCTTCACATGCTTCTCACAGGTAATGTCTCCTAACCTTACAACCCTTTTTATCAAAGGGAGCAGGCACAGTTCCTGCTTATCCCTTTGTAGTTAGTTTCAGTTCCCTACCAGCCTGCAGAGTCATTTAAACAAGCCAGTCATGTCCTCTTGCGGGAAGCAGGGCACCGTACCCTCTCGATCCCACAGAGACTGCATCCCACAGCCCTTTGTTGTTCACTCCGCCAGTGTGTGGCCTTCCCATGGCCTTGTGTGTTGTCTCCCACATGTTAATATGTAGTTAATAAATGGCTGTTGATTGCGTCTGGCCAGTGTCAGGGGTCGTGTGTTTGGCCACACCCTTAGGGTGGGAATTATACCCTCACCAGTGGGGTTATGAGGAGGTGACTGAAACACGAGTAACAAGACGCCTACAGTAAGGGGCACTGATGCTGGTGGCCGTGGGTATGGGGCTCTGACAGATGTGCATTCAGACAGGGGGCACATCTGATGGTCTAGGGCACTGCACTGGAAACCACATGACTGTGGCCACACCCGGGTAATAGCCTGTGGAGGTGGTACATCCTTCTGTGCTTGTCCCAGAGCTTAGCTGTTGATTGTCCATGTGCCTCCTGCCACTGATGGCTTTGCCCAGTGATCAATGGACCCCTGAGGAGACAGAGGCACCAATGGCCCCAGGGCCTGGTTTCTTCTCTGAGTTGGGGAGGTTGGGAGGAGGATGGGCATATGGTAGATGTGGGGGTGGGTGGGTTGGTGGAGAATGGATTGTGGCTCCTTGAGAGTGGGGCTGTTTGTGGTTTCATCTGTCCCCATCATAGCAGGATGGCGTGACCTTTGAAGATGTGGCTGTGACATTTTCCGGGGAGGAATGGGGTCTCCTTGATGAGTCTTGGAGATGCCTGTATTGTGATGTGAAGCTGGAGAACTTGGCACTTACAGCCTCCCTGGGTAAGAACCTCAGATCCACCCCTGTGTCCTTCCTCTTTCCCCAGTGACAGCTCTGTCCTCTCATCAGGACCACAGATACTGCTTCCTTTTCCATTTCCCTCGGTTGGTGCTGTGGTTGGTTGAGATGATGTGTGAGCACTGCCTTCTGCTCTCCTTGAGCAACCCCAACACCTGCTTCCTGTGGTGTCACGTGGAAGGTGTCAGAGGCAGAGGTTTTTCAGTCACCTTAGTGGACCCCCCTTTGTTTGGCCTTGCCCTGGCCAGATAACTGTCCAGATGCAAGGCACCTGTGTACACCAGGTTCTAATTTTTTCCTCTAGCTGACATTTCCTCATGCCTGCCTGTGCCAGGAATTGTCATCGCTGACATGGTCACTACTCATGTGGACCGTGGTCTGTTCTTGAAGACCCGCCTCTGAAATTCTCTTTTTATTTTATTTTATTTTATTTTATTAATTTATTTATTTGGTTGCGTTGGGTCTTCGTTGCTGTGCGCAGGCCTCCTCTAGTTGTGGCGAGCGGGGGCTACTCTTTGTTGCTGTGTGTGGGCTTCTCATTGCGGTGGCTTCTCTTCTTGCAGAGCACAGGCTCTAGGCGTGCAGGCTTCAGTAGTTGTTGCTTGCATGCTCTAGAGCACAGGCTCAGTAGCTGTGGCACAAGGGCTTAGTTGCTCCATGGCATATGGGATCTTCCCGGGCCAGGGCTTGAACCCATGTCCCCTGCATTGGCAGGCAGATTCTTAACCACTGTGCCACAGGGAAGTCCCTCTTTTTTAAATTTTAAATGTAATGTTAATTTTATCGAAGTGTAGTTGATTTACAATATTGTGTTAGTTTTAGGTGTACAGCAAAGTGATTTATTTATATATATATTTTTTGTTTGTTTTTCTCAGATTATTTTCCATTGTAGGTTATTACAAGATATTGAATATAGTTCCCTGTGCTCTACAGTAGGTCCTGTTGCTTATCTATTTTATATATAGTGTTGTGTATCTGTTAATCCCATACTTCTAGTTCACCCTTCCCCCACTTCCCATTTGTCAACCATAAGTTATTTTTTCTAAGTCTGTGAGTCTCTTTCTGATTCATTTTTATTATTTGTTAGATTCCACATGTAAGTGATACATAATATTTGTCCTTCTCTGATTTCATTTAGTATGATATTCTCTAGGTCCATCCATTTTGCTGCAAATGGCATTATTTCATTTTTTTATGGCTGAGTAATATTCTATAGTGAGTATGTGTTGTGGATATGTGTGTGTGTGCATCACATCTCCTTTATCCATTCATCTGCTAATGGACACTTAAGTTACTTCCATGTCCTGGCTATTGTAAATAGTGCTGCTATGAACACTGGGGTATATGTGTCTTTTTGAATTATGTTGTTCTCCAGATATATGCCCAGATATATGATCTAGTGGGATTGCTAGATCATATGGTAGCTCAATTTTTAGGTTTTTTGAGGAACCTCCATACGGTTTTCCATGGTGGCTACACCAATTTACATTCCCACCAGCAGTGTAGGAGGGCTCCCTTTTATCTGCACCCTCTCCAGCATTTGTTATTTGTGGACTTTTAAAAAATATTTTATTTTATTTATTTATTTATTCTTGGCTGCTTTGGGTCTTCGTTGCTGCGCGTGGGCTTTCTCTAGTTGTGGTGAGTGGGGGCTACTCTTCGTTGCGGTGCACAGGCTTCTCATTGCCGTGGCTTCTCTTGTTGCAGAGCATGGGCTGTAGGCGTGCAGGCTTCAGTAGTTGTAGCGCACGGGCTTCAGTAGTTGTGGCCTGCGGGGTCTAGAGTGCAGGCTCAGTAGTTGTGGTGCACGGGCTTAGTTGCTCCGCGGCATGTGGGATCTTCCCAGACCAGGGCTCGAACCCGTGTCCCGTGCATTGGCAGGCGGATTCTTTACCACTGTGCCACCAGAGAAGTCCCTAAAAATTTCCAGTTCTTAAGGATACACTCCAGAGGTGTTTCTTCTGGTTTAGAAGGGGATCCTCCCATGTTGAGCAACCTACAACCAAGCATTCCTAGAAATGGAATCCGGCTTCCCGGAAACATTTGCCAGGAGGCTTTAACTTGAAGGGGTCAGAGCATCCTCCGAATTCCTTTTGAACCTAATGGGGTTTTCAGTGTCTTCTGCTCTCCCATCGCCCAACCAGATGCCTGTGGCCAGCTCAGTCCCTTTCATGAGGGTCCCCAGGGGTTGGGGGTGGGGACGTTTGAACCAGTGCCAGTGTGTTGCCAGGACTCTCCCTGAGGGGCATCTGTTGTGTATAAAGCCTATGTCCTATAACAAGTTTCCCTACACTGGGGTGTATTCCTCATGCTTGAACATCTACAGAGTTTATAATATGGGCTTCTGGGCAGCGGCCACCCCGATAGGCTGTCCATAGCAGTGCATGGGCTGCCAAGGCCTGGAGTGAAGGGGGTCCGATAGATTCAAAGAGGAATCCTTGGAGAAAGTGGAGCTGGGCAAGGGGTTCAAGACCTGAGGCCGGGAAACAGAAATTCTTTAGATTTTTGTAAGTTGGGTGAGGTGAGAGACTAGAGAGCAGAAGAACCCCAAATCCTTTCCCCTGTCTGTTTTTGCCTGTCTGCCACAGGCAACAGCGAGCTTGGACAATGTTTTCCATGTAATTTAACACAGCAAGTAAACCCAACTAGTTTAGGATGCTCCAGGGGCCCTTTGAAGCACCCCAAAGTTAGCTGGAGTTCAAAGAATCTGATATTTGGAAAGTTTGTTCAAAGTTTTCAAAAGTTTTAAAACACCTCATCAGAGAGGATTATACCCAAAAGATTAAAAGCAGGACCTGGGACAGAAATGGGTACACCCACATTCCAAGCAGCGTGAATCACAATACCAAGAGGCAGATGCCACCCAAGTGTCCATCGACGGATGAATGGGTAAACTACATGTGATATCCACACAAAGGAATGTCATTCAGCCTTAACAACAAAGGAAATTCTGACAATTCCTACAGCATATATGAACCTCAAAGGCATTATGATCAGTGAAATAGCCCTGTCACTTTAAAAGGACACACATGATGAGTTACTACATATAGGAGGTATCCAGAGAAGTACAATTCAAAGGCAGAAAGTAGAATGTGGGTGCCAGGGACTGAGGGGAATTAGTGTTCAATCAAAGTACAGTGTTTCACTGGTGAAATTGGAAAAGATCTGGACGTGGACGGTGAGGTTATTTGTACAACAACGTGCCTGTGGTTAATGCCATAGGACTGTGTACTTTAAATGGTTCAGATGCTAAATGTGATGCCCATTTAGTCACAACAAACAATGAATGAAGTACTGATCTGTGTAACCACACAGAAAAGGCCACCCAGATCATACTTGTGTTGTGTGCTCTCAATCCATCAAGGTTGTGAAAAGGAGGGAAAGGATCTGTTAGTGTTTCAGAAAAAGAAACCTGGATCAGAATGGAAAAAGACATTTCCCTAGCGTTGGGGCACCTGGTGAAAGTGGACGTGGGCCTGTGGATTGGATTATAATGTGGAAACCATAAAAATGTCCTCACTTGGAGGTCACATGCTGCTTCCCTGGAAGAGGATTTCTGCTTTGCATAAAACACAATATAGAATTCTGTGTGAAATGGCAAATGTGAGTCTTTTCTACTGCTAGGGACAATTTTCTAGACTTTGGAAATGACTGCAGAGTCAATTACTTTTCAAAACAAGCATGTCAGTGAAGGGACAGGAAAGCAAAGAAGATGTCATAGTTTGTTATGGAGGCCAAGCCCTACCCAGCTCCTGCTCCCCAAAGTGATGGTTCAGTTCACCGCTGTAGGATGGCAGAGATTTGAGGGGCACGGCGGGAAGATTATGTCAGTAGCCACCATGTCTTGGTGTTCTGGATGACCTGGATGTTTTAGAAACAGTGGTATTTCTAATTGCAGCTTTCCACATCCAAACACCAAAACACGGTTAGCAGTAGTGCATGAATTCAGGGAAGTTGCATGTTACAAAATCACAAATACACAAAAGTCAGCTGTGTTCCTATACACTAATAATGAAACATCAGAGAGAGAAAAGAAGAAAACCATCCCATTTATAATAGCATCAGAAGGACATAACTCCTAGGAATAAATGTAACCCAAGAAGTGAAAGACCCGCAAACCTGCCCACAGAGAGGCCAGGCCTCTGTTCCTGGCTCCGGGTTGTCACCTTGCATCAGATGGGTGTGTCCGTGCTCCGTGGTCTTCACACTGGGCTGGTCTGTGCTGACGGCGTGACGCATGGTGGGGTTTCCTGAGCCCCTCACAGGCGCTGGAGTGAAACTCCAGCCACACGGGGTTCCCCACGTCAACGTGGTGGACCTCAGTGACACCCTGCACCCCAGGGCTCAGGTCGCTTCCCTAGGTGGTCATACCTGATGGACCCCCCAACTCTCCTCCTGACCTCTGCTCTCAGCTGATGTTATCTGATTTCTTTTAGCATAACAAATCCTGAGCCTGAGTATAAATCTTCAGTGAGTCCTGGGAACCTCTAAGAAAAAACCTGGGGTGGTCTAGGGGCTCCCAGTCTTGCAGTTGGGGTCAGAAGTGGGGTGGTCTCAGAGCCCTAGAACATGCAGGGCCCCTCTACCAGGCACGGTGTAGAAGACACCTGAGTCTAGTGCCCTCGGCATATGGGGCATCCTAGGCCCGTGGATCAGGAAGGGGCCCGCTGCCTCTCCTCCTCGGCTGAGTCTCTGGCTTTTGTAAAATGCCCTGGGGGCCGAGGGGGTGGGGGAGAGTTGGAAAATCACCCCGCCCTTATCTAAACTTCCCTCCCCTTAGGGACACCCCCCTGCGCCTACACTGTTTGCACAAACCATGTGGTTCGCGCTGAACAAGGCTCCCCTTCTGGGCCCAGGCATTTGGGAGGGTGAGGGTGGAAATCACGTGACCAGCCCCAGCTGAGTGCCAAGTCTATAATGAGCTTCCCTGGGGGAAATGTCATGGTTTCATCCTTCGTCACTGGGGTAAGAGACGTTCTCGAGACCCTTGAGGAGAGGAAGGGTCACGAAGATGCTGGCGCAGGGATCCCCCTTTTCATCCCTACTGCACATCCTGACCCATCTTAGCCTTGAGCACACAATGTACTGAGCCCCGTGACCTCCCAGCAAGTCCCCGAAGGTGAGGGAGGCCCTGCAGACCCCACCCCTTTCCTTCACGTCTAGTAGGTGGAAGACCCACTTCTTGCCATTCTGGGATCAGTTCTAGAGCTGATCTGGGAGCTGTTCTGGGGTTTTGCGGGCTGAGCCCCTGTTGCTATACCCCCACTTCCCCACAAGAGCCTCCAGAGAAAGCTGTTTGCCCTGTTGCCTGAATGCCCCCCTCCACCAATATTCTCAGGAAAGAATCGGGTTTCTGGGGGCTTCCCTGGTGGCGCAGTGGTTGAGAGTCCGCCTGCCGATGCAGGGGACACAGGTTCGTGCCCCGGTCTGTGAATATCCCACATGCCGCGGAGCGGCTAGGCCCGTGAGCCATGGTCGCTGAGCCTGCGCGTCCGGAGCCTGTGCTCCGCAACGGGAGAGGCCACAACAGTGAGAGGCCCGCGTACCACAAAATAAAAAAGAGAAAAAATCAGGGGTTTCTGTAGCAGCGTCTGCAGGCAGCTCTGCAACTCCGGTTGTCCCACCCCCCGAGCAGGAAGCATCCCACCACATTTTCTTCACCTTTCCCTCCCAGGGTGGAACCTCCCGGCAGTTCTTGGGGAAACCGAGCTACCCTTCATGTGGATGCAGGTCTGCATTTTCCAAAGCCAAAGCCCTGGCGGGTCCTGCGGAGACCTAACCCCAGTCAGCTGTGCACAGGGCCAAGCCTGTGGGCAGAAGAGGCAGGTCCCGCATTGGTGAGAGATGCCGGCTTGTCGGCCTCCGCTGGCCACCTGGGAAAATGCAAGCAGCACCCACTCCCACTTCAGGGGAGGCTGAGTTCCCTGTGGGCAGCCCCGCTCAATGCACTACACTCTGCAGGTTCCAAGGGACAGAGGCCAACATCCCAGGACTTCTGGAAGCTAATTACAGGAGAATTAGGAAACACGTGCCACGAAACGAATGTAGGCACAGACTTTACAACTCGCACCAAAAGTTACTCCAAATTGTCCACAGGCAAATTTAAAATATAAAACTTTAAAAATTATAGAAGATCATATAGAAGAAAATTGACATGGCCATGGGTTTGGTCACATAGATCACGAGCTTTGATTTCTAACACCACGTGAAAAGCCCTCACACAAAAGGGAAAAACTTAATAAAACTGAAAATTGTACTTGGTTAAATACCTTATTCTGAAAGCCAAGAGACAAGCCAGAAACTGGGAGAAAAATATTTGCAAAATACATATGTGATAAATAATTTATATTCACATAATATGAAGTGCTATAAAAGAAATAGCTACATTCAAAGCGAGTCTGCAGCACAGCAGCCAGCGCCCACCTGCTGACCTCCTTGCTCTACGTGAACCCGCGCAGGGTTTCAAGAGCCCACAGTGTCTCCTGCTTCTCATCTCACCCCAGCATTGTCCAAGGGTGAGGAAGCAACTTTGTGCTGGTGGCAAAGAGGATGCTTGTTCCACAGCCCCTCCCACTGCAAGGGCTCTTTTACACAGGCCCTTCCCAGGATATGGAGCTCACCTGAGCAGGCACCCAGCAGCCCACGGGGCTAAGGTGGGCAGGCACCTTCCAGAACATGGGACTCACCTGGGCAGCCCATGGGGCTTATCTCGTCTCCCTCCACCGGGTCTTCCAGAGACTTACACTGCAGCCGGGGCACCAGGCCTCTGTCTCCACCCACCACCCCTCCTCTCCCTGACTCCTGGGTTCCTCTGATTAGGAGAGGGTCTTCTTGAAGTTGTCTCCCACTCATGGACCAGATAAAATGATTAGAAAACAAGCCAGGGCTGCAGCCCCTTGTCTATCCTGACCCTCAGGACCCCACACCAGTTCCTTGGACCTGGCCCGTGCAGCAAGGCCCAATTTGTGCAACTCTGAGCCCCTGATGGGCGAGGAATGGCTGACCTGGGCAGCCTGACCCAGCCGGCCAGCCCTCCCCAGGTGTGCCTGGGTTGAGGTCAATATAAATACCCCTTCCAGGCAAGGGTACCTGCAGCTGTGCCTGACGCCATATTCTCTGCCCCGTCAGCAGTCTCGGGTTGGGCTGGTGGGAGGGAGTAGGGCCCACGGCTTTGTGGGTGTCCTGGTGTTAGTGGGGCTCTGCTGGACTTTCTGCAGGAGTTGTTGGGCTGCCACCTGCTAACGAAGAGGATGTGTCACCCATACCTGCCGCTGGAATTTCTCCCTGGGCAGAGGTGAGGAAGAAAAAAAGCACTGGGGGCCGGGACAGGAGGGGTATCTCAGGCAGGGAAATGGAAAGCTTCCAGAAGAGCGCCCGCGGCCAGGACCATCCTGGCTGGCCTGCAGGCACCAAGTCGGCCTGCGTGCTGTCGCTGGTGTGGCTCCACGGCCCTTCCTGTAGGCTTTCAATTCCTTGTACACATTCAGGTGTTATACCTGGGAAGGGTGGGAACAGTTCAGCAGCAGCTGGCCTGGGGCTCAGCTCACGTTTACTCACAGACGCCTCCGCACGGTCCCCCAGCTTTGCAATGAGGACGCTCCTTGCCGGGGTGGGGGGTGGGGGCTGCTGGCTGCATGGGAGACGATTCCCCACCTTGACCAACTTCAGAATTGTTTACCACTGGAGCAAGTGTTCTGACAGGGTTTTCATCTGTATAACTGGTGGGTTCTTTTTTTTTTTTTTTTTTTTTTTGGTACGCGGGCCTCTCACTGTTGTGGCCTCTCCCGCTGCGGAGTACAGGCTCCGGACGCGCAGGCTCAGCGGCCATGGCTCACTGGCCCAGCCGCTCCGCGGCATGTGGGATCTTCCCGGACCGGGGCACGAACCCGTGTGGCCTGCATCGGCAGGCGGACTCTCAACCACTGTGCCAACAGGGGAGCCCCAACTGGTGGGTTCTTAATTAACAACGTGAACGGTGACATCAGAGGTCCTGAATCAGGATGGAAATACTTATCCCCAGCATGTACATGCGTAAAAACCTGGGGAGGCCGTATGCAGCCGGCACCCTTAGGGATGGGCTTCCAAGTTGACTCCTCAACGTTCCGGTGTCCAGCCACTGCTTTAGGATTTCTGGGGCCCAATGCTGACTCTAAGGGTTCTGTAATCCAACCTCTATCTGTCTTTAGTGAGACCCGCACTTCCAGGATCCTACAGAGCAGGGTCTGTGTGACTGTTCTGTGGCTTCTGTAACAAATGACCACAAGCTGTGTGGGGTGGTTTAAAACAACAGTAATTCATCCTCCCCCAGTCCTGGAGACCAGATGTATGAATCAAAGTGTGGGCCGGGCCATGTTACCTCTGGAGGCTCCAGGGGAGTGTTCTTCCTGCTTCTACTGGATTCTGGGGGCTCCAGGCGTCCCTGGGTTTGTGGCCACCTCTCTCCCATCTCTGCCTCTGTGTTCACGTGGCTTCCCTGTGCCTTTCCTCTTCCGTCTCATATAAAGACACTGTTATTGGATTTAGAGCCACCCTCATCTATGATGTCCTCATCTCAGATCCTTCACTAATCCTGCAAAGACCTTTTTCCCAGACAGGGTCCCTTCACACGTTCTGAGGGACACATCTTTTGGGGTCACCATTCAACCCATTATCTTTGTGTAAAATAACCCTCTTGTTTTAGGAGGTGACTGAGGTCCCATATAGACTGGCACTGGCAGCAGCCATGTGGGTGGGGGTCTGAGGAGAATGAGGACCCTGGAAACACCCTGGATGGGGTAGGGTGAGTGGCCAGGCTACCTCCCAGCTTGCCTTTCGGGTTTTCACTTCGATGTTGGGGCAGCGTTGGCCTCACCACTGGATTTTGTTTGTTTTGAAGCAGTCAGATAATCGGACTTTCTACGTGGCTTCTCCACTTATGACATATTTGGAAAGACCTTCCCTATTCTGATAATATAAAAATTATTATCACTCGAGTTCTTCCACTACTGTCCTTCTGTTTTTTGGTTTCTGGTTTCACATCTTTGATCCAGCTGGAGTGTGTGTGTATGTGTGTGTGTCTATCAGGTGTGAAATAGGAGGCTTTTTTCCTAAATGACTACCTAATTTTCTCAATACCAGTCAATGAAAGGCCCCTCTTTTCCCAACTATCTGCAATATTTATCTTCTACTAAAGTCACGTATGATTTTGGGTCTATGTCTGGCATTTTTATTGTTTTGTTCATCTGAGAATCCATGCCTCAATGCCATTCCAAGGCAGATATCTTTTCACACTTGTGAGATCTTTGAATCAGGAGGCATCTAGCAAGTCATAGCCTAATAGCCAGAGTTTTTCTTAGTGGCACACGAACCAGTGATGCACCTTTTAATACAGTGTACTCGATTCAACAAGACGGTAATAATTGTGGCTGTAAAATATGTTTTACCTCCTGGTAGGCCTTATCACACCTCACTACTTGGGCCCACTTTTTTCCCCCTCAGCGTTTTCCTAGGTATTCTTGCTCATTTTTCTGTATGAAATTTAGAATCAGATTATTCTGAAAATAAATCTGAATGGTTTTCAATTAGGATTATATTAGATGATAAACTAATAAGTGACATTTATATGACATTCAGCCTGACCACTAAGAACATTATGTGTCTTCACAATGACCCAAGTACTTGTATGTGTGTATATCCCTCCAGAGAGTGTGGAAGTTTCCTTTACGTTCATTCTGTAAATACTGGGCGTTTACATTGGAGATGCAGCATTAGACATCGCAGACACAAATTCCTGCCCTCAGATTTTTGCCTACATGAGATCATGAAGACATTCTCCTACGTCATCTTCTGGTTTTTCTTACCTTTCCCATTTAGATCCACTATTCACTTGGAATTGACTCTTTTTTTTTTTTTTTTTTTTTTTGCGGTACGCAGGCCTCTCACTGTTGTGGCCTCTCCCGCTGCGGAGTACAGGCTCCGGACGCGCAGGCTCAGCGGTCATGGCTCACGGGCCCAGCCGCTCCGCGGCATGTGCGATCTTCCCGGACCGGGGCACGAACCCGTGTTTGAACCCATCGGCAGGCGGACTCTCAACCACTGTGCCACCAGGGAAGCCCCTGGAATTGACTCTTGATGAATTTTATTCTATCTAGATGGTCAGTTGATGAAGCACTATTTACTGAGAATCTGCTTCACTGCTCACCAGTACTCATATCGTAATAAAGCAAGTGCTCATATATGGGTAGATATAGATGTATTTCAAAATCAGAATCAGCTTTATTTTTCAATTCAGAACTGGAGTTTGTGGAAGAGGAAGGAGCCAAGAATGACCCGGTTGGTTGGGCCTGAGAAACAAGAAGAGGTGTCAGATATGGGGGAGGCACCTGGAGGAACAGAGTGGGGATGGAAAGTCATAGCTTTGGATGTGGGTGAGGTTGAGGCAGTTCTTAGACATTAAAGTGAAGATGTAGGATAGGCAGGTGGAGATGAAACTATCAAATTACATCTCTGAGAACCATTACCTTTATAAAATTTAAATCTTAATACTTTTTTTAAAAGATTTTTTTGATGTGGACCATTTTTAAAGTTTTTATTAAATTTGTTACAGTATTGTTTCCTTTTTATGTTTTGTTTTTTGGCCGTGAGGCATGTGGGTTCTTAGCTCCCTGACCAGGGATCGAACCCTCACCCCCTGCATTGGAAGGCGAAGTTTTAACCATTGGTCTGTGAGGGAAGTCCCAATCTTTATGCTTTTTTGCTTTCAATTCTTTTGCTGAAATTAAAAACTGCCATTACTGTTTCTTTTTATTTCTTTGAGAATTGGTAATTTAAGTGTATAATTTTACACTTTTTAAAGTGTATAATTTTAAGTGTATAATTCTGTGGCATTAATTACATTCAGAATGTTTGCAGCCATCACCCCATTTCCAAAATTTTTTCATCACCCCAAACAAAACTCTGTACCCAATCATTCCATTTCTTCCCTCCTCCTAGTTCCTTGTAACCACAATCCTTTCTGTCTCTCAGAATTAGTCTTTTCTAGATATTTGTCCTTTTACATCCAACTTCTTTCAATGAGCATAATGTTTCTAAGGTTTATGCATGTTGTAGCATGTATCATAACTTCATTACATTTTATGGCTGAAAGACATTCCACTGTATGTACTGTTGACCTTTGAACAATACAGGGGTGAGAAGTGCTGACCGTCCATGCAGTCAGAAATCTGTGTACACTTTACAGTCAGCTCTCTGTATCCTCAGTTTCACATCCGTGGATGCAACAACCATGGATAGTGTAGTAATATATATTTATTGGAAAAAATCTGAGTATAAGTGGACCCCTGCTGTTCAAACCCGTGATGTTTGAGGGTCAACTGTCTAACACGATCATGTATCCATTCATCTGCCGATGAACAGTTGGGCTGTTTCTACCTTTTGGCTGTTGTGAATAACGCTGCTGTGAACATTCATGTACAAGTATCTGTTGAAATCCCTGTTTACAGTTCTTTTGGGTATAGACCTAGGAGTAGATTTGTCAGGTCATACAGTAATTTTTTTAAAACTTATTTATTTTTGGCTGTGTTGGGTCTTCGTTGCTTCGTTGCATGTATCAAAAAGATACATGGATCCCTTTGTTCATTGCAGCTCTATTTACAATAGCCAACACATGGAAGCAACCTAGGTGTTCATTGACAGATGAATGGATAAAGAAGATGTGGCACATATATACAATGGAATATTACTCAGCCATAAAAGTAAATGAAATTGAGTTATTTGTAGTGAGGTGGATGGACCTAGAGTCTGTCATACAGAGTGAAGTATCAGAAAGAGGAAAACAAATACCGTATGCTAACACATATATATTGAATCTAAAAAAAACCAAATGGTTTTGATGAACCTAGGGGCAGGACAGGAATAAAGATGCAGACGTAGAGAATGGACTTGAGGACACAGGGAGGGGGAAGGGTAAGCTAGGACGAAGAGAGTAGCATTGAGATATATACACTACCAAATGTAAAATAGATAGCTAGTGGAAAGCAGCTGCATCACACAGGGAGATCAGTTCGGTGCTTTCTGACCACCTAGAGGGGTAGGATAGGGAGGGTGGGAGGGAGACACCAGATGGTGGGGATATATGTATCCATATAGCTGATTCACTTTGTTATAGAGCAGAAACTAACACACCATTGTAAAGCAAATATACTCCAATAAAGATGTTAAAATCTTTTCATATTAAGCTTTATCTGTGTGATATTATTATTATTATTATTTTTGCAGTACACGGGCCTCTCACTGTTTCAGCCTCTCCCGTTGTGGAGCACAGGCTCCGGATGCACAGGCCCAGTGGCCATTGCTCACGGGTCCAGCTTCTCCACAGCATGTGGGATCTTCCCGGACCAGGGCACGAACCTGTGTCCCCTGCATCAGCAGGTGGACTCTCAACCACTGTGCCACCAGGGAAGCCCTTTGTGATATTATTAAAGGTCCTAATTGAATGGAAAATGCAAAAAAAAAAAAAAAAAAAAAGAAGAAAAATGAAACAAATGTCTGTACCTTGTGTATCCCACTGCAAACACTACTTCCACTTTCCCCCCAAGAGGTATGTACTAACATGAGTTTCTAGTTCAGTCTTTCCTGACTTTTCTATATGGTTTCATATGTATGAATCCCTACCTAATATAATTTCTAGACTGTATATTTTTGAACATGAAATCAATAGTATATTTGTTTTAAGTGTATTTATTTATTTTTGGCTGTGTTGGGTCTTTGTTTCTGTGCACAAGCTTTCTTTAGTTGCAGTGAACGGGGGCTACTCTTCGCTGTGGTGCATGGACTTCTCATTGCTGTGGCTTCTTGTGTAGTATGGACTCTAGGCGCACAGGCTTCAGTAGTTTTGGCTCGCAGGCTCTAGGGCACAGGCTCAGTAGTTGTGGCTCATGGTCTTAGTTGTCCCACAGGATGTGGGATCTTCCCGGGTGAAGGCTTGAACCCGTGTCCCGTGTATTGGCAGGTGGATTCTTAACCACTGAGCCACCAGGGAAGTCCCCAATAGTATCTTACAGTATAAATTCTTCTGTTGCTTGTTTTCAACTCACAATATTGTTTTCAGGATTCATCCATGTTGTTACATGTGGATGGAATTCATTCTTTCTCACCATTGTGTAAAATAACTTTGTATGAATGAACCATAGTTTATTTATCTGTTCTACTGTCAATGAACATTTGGACTTTTCCCTGTCTATGCTATTATGAATGTTGCTATCATAAGTATTATTTACGTTTCTAAGTCTATTTTTATATAAAATTCTTTTCTACAATATAAATCTGGAAGCAGAATTGCTGCTTACTAGATTATATAAATATTCAGGTTTCCTAGAAAATGCCAAAATGTTTACCCAGTGCTTGTTTGAATACATATTCCTAAAAAAACACATAATTCTTTTTTTCCATATTACTACCAGGAATACATCAGACTGATCTGCCAGTATCATTGTGGTTTAAATTTGTATTCTCTGATTACTAATAAGGTTGAATATCTTTTCACATGTTTGTCATTTGTATATATTTATCAAATTCCTTGTATATTTTTTTCTTTTAAAAGATAAAAATAAATGTCTGTAGAGAAGTGTATTGGCCATGCCAATAACAATGATAATAAAAAGAATTAGAAAACAGTCTGCCTCAATATATACCTCCCAAAATTCCAAAGTTTAATATCATTTTCAAATAAGTGATACATATTTAAACCAAAATTTGAGAATTTAAAAAAGTTTTCATAGTTTATGCAGCAGTGTATATAAATATATCTCAGTTGTCACTAGATAAAAGTTTACTCTTGTGTATTTAAATCTTATGAAGCACACAAGGTTAAAACCTTGGTGTTATTCAAACTGTGGATGATAATATGTATGTAGTGGATTTTAAGGAGCATTTTTATTTTACTATTTTTCAAAATAAATTTATTTATTTATTTTTGGCTGTGTTGGGTCTTCGTTGCTGCGCATGGGCTTTCTTCTTAGTTGTGGCAAGTGGGAGCTACTCTTCATGGTGGTGCGCAGGCCCCCCATTAAGGTGGTTTCCCTTGTTGTGAAGCATGGGACCTAGGTGTGTGGGTTTCAGTAGTTGAAACACATGGGCTCAGTAGTTGTGGCTCGTGGGATCTAGATCACAGGCTCAGTAGTTGTGGTACACAGGCTTAGTTGCTCTGTGGCATGTGGGATCTTCCCGGACCAGGGCTTGAACCCATATCCCCTGAATTGGCTGACAGGCATTGCCTGTCTCAGAAAGGATAGAGTCTCCAGTCCATGAACAGAGTCTTGCCCTGGGCTTTGTGGGTAACTTGGCAACTTGAGGAAATCATGACTCACGCTGTGTTTAGAGAATAATTTCTCCCCAGGAGTCCTGTGACTGTCCTATTTATAGCCAAGTCTCTAGTGATTTAAGAAACAACTGAAGGACTGTTGTTATGTCAATTAGTACTTCAAACACACCAACGACAGCAGCAGTTTATTCTAAAGCCCAGAGCCTGAATGAACAGCAGGTAGAGTGGTGACAACAATGACGACTGGCTCACTTCAGTATTTGCTATGTTCTTTACATCCTTTGGGTGTTGTCGGTGTCACTTTTACATGTGGTCTCTTCTGTCTCCCCCTGCATCAGTCTGTTTCTTTGAAAATGCCTCATTTTAATCAATCTTCTTCCCCAGATTCCATATCGAATTTTTTTCCATAGAGGAATGTATGATTTTTTAATTTTTGGTTGCGTTGGGTCTTCATTGCTGCGTGCAGGCTTTCTCTAGTTGCAGCAAGCAGGTGCTACTCTTCGTTGCAATATGTGGGCTCTAGGCATACAGGCTTCCATAGTTGTGGCATGTGGGCTCAGTAGTTGTCGCTCGCAGGCTCTAGTGTGCAGGCTCAGTAGTTGTGGCACACGGGCTTAGTTGCTCCGCGGCATGTGGGATCTTCCCAGACCAGGGCTCGAACCCATGTCCCCTGCATTGGCAGGTGGATTCTTAACCACTGTGCCACCAGGGAAATCTGCATATTAATTTTTTAATAGTGCTTTTGTCATACATTGTGACACCTCTTTTTCTAACTTCTCTTGGGCATTTTTCCTTTTATATAAGCTTTGAGCTTTTAAATGTAAAACAGCATATGAGGTATGATATAAAATTGAATTATATATTATTAGGAGAGAAATGATTTTCTCTTTATGGTATTATGCCTTCCCGCCTAGAGAACATGCTTATCTATATTTTCTATTTCTGCAGGTCTTATTCTATGCCCATCAGTGAAATTGTGCAGTTTTCTCATTAAGGTCATATGCTTTTCTTGTTAAATTTACTACTGAGTATTTTCTAGTTCTTGATCATTACTGTGAATAATTTTCCCCCAGAAACTCATTGTAGATTTATCAGTGCAATGTACCAAATCTGTTTTTAAACAAATTGCCTAAATTTTCCAGTTATATAATCACCTACCCAACAAAAAAATTCATCTCCTTTCCCAGGTTTTTAAAAATTATTCATTATTTTGTTTTCTACATCTGTCTAAAACACACAAAAAAATTTAAAAGGGCCTATTACCTCTCAATGTAACTGGTTTTAATAATTCTTATAGTTTAAGTGGTTTTATAATATTTTATATATTAAATTTGCCTGTGGAGAACTTGGAGTGACTTTTGGTGTGAGTTGTAAAGTCTGTGGCCACACTCATTTTGGGGCATGTGTTTCCTCATTGTCCTGAAACAACTAGCGTTCCAGAAGTCTTGGGATATTTACCTCCATGAGTTTGAGTTTCCACAGTGTTGTGAATTCAGCAGGACTGCCCCCATGGAACTCAGCCTCCACTGAAGTGTGAGTGGGTTCAAACTGTATTTTCCCAGGTGACCAGCAGAGGGCGATCAACCTGACTCTCATGCCAGTGCAGACCCTGTCTCTTCTGCCCACAGGCTTGGCCCTGTGCACAGCTGACAGGCATTAGGTCTACACAGGACCAGCCAGATCTGGCTTCGTGAATATGTGGAGCTGCATCCACACTAGAGGAGCAGTTTTCCTCAAGACTTCTTGGGAGGTTCCACCCTCGGAGAGACAGGTGAGGAAGATGTGTGGGGATGCTTCCTGCTGGGGGCTGAGGGCTGAGGGCTGAGGATGGGGGGGTCCGTTTTGAGAAGACCCATCAGAGGAAAATCTTGGGGAAGAATATTTTACTTAGTCATTTGTGTGGTGCAGGAGGAGTCCTGCATCCTTTTAGGGGGTCCTGATCAGTTTTCCAGGTCACTGATTCATCTGATTGTGCTTGCACTGATGTAGGGTCCTGGCAGCTTTGTCTCACACTAACAAACCTCATATGTGTGTGTCTCTTCATAAGCTCTCTTGACTCTTCCTCACAGACTGATGAGTTTATTTCTGAGATCTCCATTCAATTCCAGTCATCTCATTGTATATCTTCAAGCCAGTATCACAGTGTTTCCCTCGTTGTGGCTGTGTAAGTACATATGCAACTGGGAAGTGTGAGCCTTCAAATTAGATTTTTCTTGTGAAAAATTTTTTAGACCTGTGGGGGTGTCTGAATATTATATATTTTTTGCAGGTTCCATTTCTGTTTCCCCATTACCTGAATGTACCCCCTCCCTCTTTGCTTATGACCTCATGTCCTTATGACCTCCTGATTGTTTTAAGGTGTCAACAGTATGAACAGAGCTTCCATGCAAAAAAGGATCCTTGCTTTTGTCTAGATACAGTTTCTGAAAACAATTCCATGACTCCTTGGAAGCTTGAAAGATGGTCTTCAGTGTTGGATTTGATTGGCTTTGGAATATATTTCCAAAGGATGTCTCGAGGGGGCGTCAATGTGTTCCATCAGCAAGGAAGGAGATTCTAGGTCCATCTACCTCACTACAAATAATTCAATTTCATTCCTTTTTATGGACGAGTAATATTCCATTGTATTGCCACATTTTCTTTATCCATTCATTTGTTGATGGACATTTAGATTGCTTCCATGTCCTGGCTATTGTAAGTAGTGCTGCAATGAACATTGGAGTGCATGACTCTTTTTGAATTATGGTTTTCTCAGGGTATATGCCCAGTATTGGGATTGCTGGGTCATATGGTAATTCTATTTTTAGTTTTTTAAGGAATCTCCACACTGTTTTCCACAGTGGCTGTATCAATTACATTCCCACCAACTGTACAGGATGGTTCCCTTTCCTCCACACCCTCTCCAGCATTTATTGTTTGTAGAGTTTTTGATGATGGCGATTCTGACCAGTGTGAGGTGATATCTCATTGTGGTTTTGATTTGCATTTTTCTAATGATTAGTGATGTTGAGCATCTTTTCATGTATTTGTTGGCCATCTGTATGTCCTCTTTGGAGAAATGTCTTTTTAGGTCTTCCGCCCATTTTTGGATTGGATTGTTTTTGAGATATTGAGCTGAATGAGCTGCTTGTATATTTTAGAGATGAATCCTTTGTCAGTTCCTTCATTTGCAAATATTTTCTCCCATTCTGAGCATTGTCTTTTCATCGTCTATGGTTTCCTTTGTTGTGCAAAACCTTTTAAGTTTCATTAGGTCCCATTTGTTTGTTTTTATTTCCCTTACTCTAGGAGGTGGGTGAAAAAGGATATTGCTATGATTTATGTTAAAGAGTGTTCTTCTTCTGTTTTCCTCTAAGAGTTTTATAGTGTCTGGCCTTACATTTAGGTCTTTAATCCATTTTGAGTTTATTTTTGTGTATGGTGTTAGGAAGTGTTCTAATTTCATTCTTTTACATGTAGCTGTCCAGTTTTCCCAGCACCAATTATTGAAGAGGTTGTCTTTTCTCTATTATATATTCTTGCCTCCTTTGTCAAAGATAAGTTGACCATATGTACATGGGTTTAACTCTGGGCTTTCTATACCGTTCCATTGATCTATATTTCTGTTTTTGTGCCAGTACCATACTGTGTTGATTACTATAGGTTTGTAGTATAGTCTGAAGTCCAGAAGCCTGATTCCTCCAGCTCCGTTTTTCTTTCTCAAGATTGCTTTGGCTATTTGGGGTCTTCCATGGTTCCATACAAACTGTGAAATTTTTTGTTCTAGTTCTGTGAAAAATGCCATTGGTAATTTGATAGGGATTGCATTGAACCTGTAGATTGCTTTCAGCAGTACAGTCACTTTCAAAATATTGATTCTTCCAATCCAGGAGCACGGTATATCTCTCCATCTGTTTATGTTATCTTTTTTTTTTTTCATTTTAACATCTTTATTGGAGTATAATTGCTTTACAATGGTATGTTCGTTTCAGCTTCACAACAAAATGAATCAGTTATATATATACATATGTTCCCATATCTCTTCCCGCTTGCGTCTCCCTCCCTCCCACCCTCCCTATCCCACCCCTCCAGGCGGTCACAAAGCACCGAGCTGATCTCCCTGTGCTATGCGGCTGCTTCCCACTAGCTATCTACCTTACGTTTGGTGGTGTATATATGTCCATGCCTCTCTCTCGCTTTGTCACCGTTTACCCTTCCCCCTCCCCATAGCCTCAAGTCCATTCTCTAGTAAGTCTGTGTCTTTATTCCTGTTTCATCACTAGGTTTTTCATGACATTTTTTTCCTTAAATTCCATATATATGTGTTAGCATACGGTATTTGTCTCTCTCTTTCTGACTTACTTCACTCTGTATGACAGACTCTAGGTCTATCCACCTCATTACAAATAGCTCAATTTCGTTTCTTTTTATGGCTGAGTAATATTCCATTGTATATATGTGCCACATCTTCTTTATCCATTCATCCGATGATGGACACTTAGGTTGTTTCCATCTCTGGGCTATTGTAAATAGAGCTGCAATGAACATTTTGGTACATGACTCTTTTAGAATTATGGTTTTCTCAGGGTATATGCCCAGTAGTGGGATTGCTGGGTCATATGGTAGTTCTATTTGTAGTTTTTAAAGAACCTCCATACTATTCTCCACAGTGGCTGTATCAATTTACATTCCCACCAACAGTGTAAGAGGGTTCCCTTTTCTCCACACCCTCTCCAGCATTTATTGTTTCTAGATTTTTTGATGATGGTCATTCTGACTGGTGTGAGATGATATCTCATTGTAGTTTTGATTTGCATTTCTCTAATGATTAGTGATGTTGAGCATTCTTTCATGTGTTTGTTGGCACTCTGTATATCTTCTTTGGAGAAATGTCTATTTAGGTCTTCTGCCCATTTTGGGATTGGGTTGTTTGTTTTTTTGTTATTAAGCTGCATGAGCTGCTTATAAATTTTGGAGATTAATCCTTTGTCAGTTGCTTCATTTGCAAATACTTTCTCCCATTCTGAGGGTTGTCTTTTGGTCTCCTTTATGGTTTCCTTTGCTGTGCAAAAGCTTTTAAGTTTCATTAGGTCCCATTTGTTTACTTTTGTTTTTATTTCCATTTCTCTAGGAGGTGGGTCAAAAAGGACCTTGCTGTGATTTATGTCATAGAGTGTCCTGCCTATGTTTTCCTCTAAGAGTTTGATAGTTTCTGGCCTTACATTTAGGTCTTTAAGCCATTTTGAGCTTACTTTTGTGTATGGTGTTAGGGAGTGATCTAATCTCATACTTTTACATGTAGCTGTCCAGTTTTCCCAGCACCACTTATTGAAGAGGCTGTCCTTTCTCCACTGTACATTCCTGCCTCCTTTGTCAAAGATAAGGTGACCATATGTGCGTGCGATTATCTCTGGGCTTTCGATCCTGTTCCATTGATCTATATTTCTGTTTTTGTGCCAGTACCATACTGTCTTGATTACTGTAGCTTTGTAGTATAGTCTGTAGTCAGGAAGCCTGATTCCTCCAGCTCCGTTTTTCGTTCTCAAGATTGCTTTGGCTATTCGGGGTCTTTTGTGTTTCCATACAAATTGTGAAATTTTTTGTTCTAGTTCTGTGAAAAATGCCAGTGGTAGCTTGATAGGGATTGCATTGAATCTGTAGATTGCTTTGGGTAGTAGAGTCATTTTCACAATGTTGATTCTTCCAATCCAAGAACATGGTATATCTCTCCATCTATTTGTATCATCTTTAATTTCTTTCATCAGTGTCTTATAATTTTCTGCATACAGGTCTTTTGTCTCCTTAGGTAGGTTTATTCCTAGATATTTTATTCTTTTTGTTGCAATGGTAAATGGGAGTGTTTTCTTGATTTCACTTTCAGATTTTTCATCCTTAGTGTATACGAATGCCAGAGATTTCTGTGCATTAATTTTGTATCCTGCTACTTTACCAAATTCATTGATTAGCTCTCGTAGTTTTCTGGTAGCATCTTTAGGATTCTCTATGTATAGTATCATGTCATCTGCAAAGAGTGACAGCTTTACTTCTTCTTTTCCGATTTGGATTCCTTTTATTTCCTTTTCTTCTCTGATTGCTGTGGCTAAAACTTCCAAAACTATGTTGAATAAGAGTGGTGAGAGTGGGCAACCTTGTCTTGTTCCTGATCTTAGTGGAAATGCTTTCAGTTTTTCACCATTGAGGATGATGTTGGCTGTGGGTTTGTCATATATGGCCTTTATTATGTTGAGGAAAGTTCCCTCTATGCCTACTTTCTGCAGGGTTTTTATCATAAATGGGTGTTCAATCTTGTCAAAAGCTTTCTCTGCATCTATTGAGATGATCATATGGTTTTTCTCCTTCAATTTGTTAATATGGTGTATCATATTGATTGATTTGCGTATATTGAAGAATCCTTGCATTCCTGGAATAAACCTCACTTGATCATGGTGTATGATCCGTTTAATGTGCTGTCGGATTCTGTTTGCTAGTATTTTGTTGAGGATTTTTGCATCTATGTTCATCAGTGATATTGGCCTGTAGTTTTCTTTCTTTGTGACATCCTTGTCTGGTTTTGGTATCAGGGTGATGGTGGCCTCGTAGAATGAGTTGAGGAGTGTTCCTCCCTCTGCTATATTTTGGAAGAGTTTGAGAAGGATAGGTGATAGCTCTTCTCTAAATGTTTGATAGAATTCGCCTGTGAAGCCATCTGGTCCTGGGGTTTTGCTTGTTGGAAGATTTTTAATCACAGTTTCAATTTCTGTGCTTGTGATTGGTCTGTTCATATTTTCTATTTCTTCCTGATTCAGTCTTGGCAGGTTGTGCCTTTCTAAGAATTTGTCCATTTCTTCCAGGTTGTCCATTTTATTGGCATAGAGTTGCTTGTAGTAATCTCTCACGATCTTTTCTATTTCTGCAGTGTCAGTTGTTACTTCTCCTTTTTCATTTCTAATTCTATTGAGTCTTCTCCCTTTTTTTTCTTGATAAGTCTGGCTAATGGTTTATCAATTTTGTTTATCCTTTCAAAGAACCAGCTTTTAGTTTTATTGATCTTTGCTATCGTTTCCTTCATTTCTTTTTCATTTATTTCTGATCTGATTTTTATGATTTCTTTCCTTCTGCTAACTTTGGCGTTTTTTTGTTCTTCTTTCTCTAATTGCTTTAGGTGCAAGGTTAGGTTCTTTATTCGAGATGTTTCCTGTTTCTTAAGGTAGGATTGTATTGCTATAAGCTTCCCTCTTAGAACTGCTTTTGCTGCATCCCATAGATTTTGAGTCATCGTGTCTCCATTGTCATTTGTTTCTAGGTATTTTTTGATTTCCTCTTTGATTTCTTCAGTGATCACTTCGTTATTAAGTAGTGTATTGTTTAGCCTCCATGTGTTTGTATTTTTTACAGATCTTTTCCTGTAATTGATATCTAGTCTCATAGCGTTGTGGTTGGAAAAGATACTTGATACAATTTCAATTTTCTTAAATTTACCAAGGCTTGATTTGTGACCCAAGATATGATCTATCCTGGAGAATGTTCCATGAGCACTTGAGAAAAATGTGTATTCTCTTGTTTTTGGATGGAATGTCCTATAAATATCAATTAACTCCGTCTCGTTTAATGTATCATTTAAAGCTTGTGTTTTCTTATTTATTTTCATTTTAGATGATCTGTCCATTGGTGAAAGTGGGGTGTTAAAGTCCCCTACTATGAATGTGTTACTGTCGATTTCCCCTTTTATGGCTGTCAGTATTTGCCTTATGTATTGAGGTGCTCCTATGTTGGGTGCATAAATATTTACAATTGTTATATCTTCTTCTTGGATCGATCCCTTGATCATTATGTAGTGTCCTTCTTTGTCTCTTCTAATAGTCTTTGTTTTAAAGTCTATTTTGTCTGATATGAGAATTGCTACTCCAGCTTTCTTTTGGTTTCCATTTGCATGAAATACCTTTTTCCATCCCCTTACTTTCAGTCTGTATGTGTCTCTAGGTCTGAAGTGGGTCTCTTGTAGACAGCAAATATATGCGTCTTGTTTTTGTATCCATTCAGCCAATCTGTGTCTTTTGGTGGGAGCATTTAATCCATTTACATTTAGGGTAATTATCGATATGTGTGTTCCCATTCCCATTTTCTTAATTGTTTTGGGTTCATTATTGTAGGTCTTTGCCTTCTTTTGTGTTTCTTGCCTAGAGAAGTTCCTTTAGCAGTTGTTGTAGAGCTGGTTTGGTGGTGCTGAACTCTCTCAGCTTTTGCTTGTCTGTAAAGGTTTTAATTTCTCCATCAAATCTGAATGAGATCCTTGCTGGGTAGAGTAATCTTGGTTGCAGGTTTTTCTCCTTCAACGCTTTCAATATGTCCTGCCACTCCCTTCTGGCTTGCAGAGTTTCTGCTGAAAGATCAGCTGTTAACCTTATGGGGATTCCCTTGTGTGTTATTTGTTTTTCCCTTGCTGCTTTTAATATGTTTTCTTTGTATTTAATTTTTGACAGTTTGATTAATATGTGTCTTGGCGTATTTCTCCTTGGATTTATCCTGTATGGGACTCTCTGTGCTTCCTGGACTTGATTAACTATTTCCTTTCCCATATTAGGGAAGTTTTCAACTATAATCTCTTCAAATATTTTCTCAGTCCCTTTCTTTTTCTCTTCTTCTGGAACCCCTATAATTCGAATGTTGGTGCGTTTAATGTTGTCCCAGAGGTCTCTGAGACTGTCCTCAGTTCTTTTCATTGTTTTTTCTTTATTCTGCCCCGCAGTAGTTATTTCCACTATTTTATCTTCCAGGTCACTTATCCGTTCTTCTGCCTCAGTTATTCTGCTATTGATCCCATCTAGAGTATTTTTCATTTCATTTATTGTGTTGTTCATCGTTGTTTGTTTCATCTTTAGTTCTTCTAGGTCCTTGTTAACTGATTCTCGCATTTTGTCTATTCTATTTCCAAGATTTTGGATCATCTTTACTATCATTATTCTGAATTCTTTTTCAGGCAGACTGCCTATTTCCTCTTCATTTGTTAGGTCTGGTGGGTTTTTATCTTGCTCCTTCATCTGCTGTGTGTTTTTCTGTCTTTTCATTTTGCTTATCTTACTGTGTTTGGGGTCTCCTTTTTGCAGGCTGAAGGTTCGTAGTTCCTGTTGTTTTTTGTGTCTGTCCCCAGTGGCTAAGGTTGGTTCAGTGGGTTGTGTAGGCTTCCTGGTGGAAGATACTAGTGCCTGTGTTCTGGTGGATGAGGCTGGATCTTGTCTTTCTGGTGGGCGGGTCCACGTCTGGTGGTGTGTTTTGGGGTGTCTGTAGACTTATTATGATTTTGGGCAGCCTCTCTGCTAATGGGTGGGGTTGTGTTCCTGTCTTACTAGTTGTTTGGCATAGGATGTCCAGCACTGTAGCTTGTTGGTCGTTGAGTGAAGCTGGGTGTTGGTGTTGAGATGGAGATCTCTGGGAGATTTTCACCATTTGATATTACGTGAAGCTGGGAGGTCTCTTGTGGACCAGTGTCCTGAAGTTGGCTCTCCCACCTCAGAGGCACAGCACTAGCTCCTGGCTGCAGCACCAAGAGCCTTTCATCCACAGGGCTCCTTAATTTGGGATGATTCGTTGTCTATTCATGTATTCCACAGATGCAGGGTACATCAAGTTGATTGCGGAGCTTTAATCTGCTGCTTCTGAGGCTGCTGGGAGAGATTTCCCTTTCTCTTCTTTGTTCTCACAGCTCCAGGGGCTCAGCTTTGGATTTGGCCCTGCCTGTGTGTGTAGGTCACCGGAGGACGTCTGTTCTTTGCTCAGACAGGACGGGGTTAAAGGAGCCGCTGATTCGGAGGCTCTGGCTCACTCAGGCCGGGGGTTAGGGAGGGTCGTGGAGTGTGGGGCGGATCTGCGGCAGCAGAGGCCAGCTGGCGTGACGTTGCTAGCCTGAGGCACGCCATGTGTTCTCCCGGGGGAGTTGTCCCTGGATCCCAGGACCCTGGCAGTGGCAGGCTGCACAGGCTCCCTGGAAGGGGGTGTGGATAGTGACCTGTGTTTGCACACAGGCTTCTTGGTGGCGGCAGCAGTGGCCTTAGTGTCTCATGTCTGTCTCTGGGCTCCGCACTTTTAGCCGCGGCTCGCGCCCGTCTCTGGAGCTCTCTTAAGCAGCGTTCTTAATCCCCTCTCCTCGTGCACCAGGAAACAAAGAGGGAAGAAAAAGTCTCTTGCCTCTTGGGCAGGTCCAGACTTTTCCCCGGACTCCCTCCCGGCTAGCTGCGGTGCACTAACGCCCTGCAGGCTGTGTTCACGCCGCCAACCTCAGTCCTCTCCCGACGCTCCGACAGAAGCCGGAGCCTCAGCTCCCAGCCCCGCCTGCCCCGGTGCGCAATCAGACAAGCCTCTCGGCTGGTGAGTGCTGGTCGGCCCGATCCTCTGCGCTGGAATCTCTCCGCTTTGCCCTCCGCACCCCTGTTGCTGTGCTCTCCTCTGCGGCTCCCAAGCTCCCCCACTCCGCCACCCGCAGTCTCAGCCTCCGAAGCTCCCCCACTCCGCCACCCAAAGTCTCCACCCACGAAGGGGCTTCCTAGTGTGTGGACACTTTTCCTCCTTCACAGCTCTCTCCCACTGGTGCAGGACCCATCCCTATCCTTTTGTGTCTGTTTAGTTTTTTCTTTTGCCCTAACCAGGTACATGGGGGGGTTCCTTGCCTTTTGGGAGGTCTGAGGTCTTCTGCCAGTGTTCAGTAGGTGCTCCATAGGAGTTGTTCCACACGTAGATGTATTTCTGGTGTATCTGTGGGGAGGAAGGTGATCTCCGCGTCTTACTCTTCCGCCATCTTCCCGGAAGTCCCTGGTTTGGGAAGTTTTCTATGTTATCTTTGATTACGTTCATCAGTGTTTTATAGTTTTCTGAGTACAGGTCTTTTGCCTCCTTAGGTAGATTTATTCTTCAGTATTTTATTCTTTTTGTTGTGATGGTAAATGGGATTGTTCCCTTAATTTCTCTTTATCATATTTCGTTGTTAGTGTATAGGAATGCCAGAGATTTCTGTGCATTAATTTTGTATCCTACAACCTTACCATGTTCATTGATTAGTTCTAGTAATCTTCTAGTGGCATCTTTAGGATTCTCTATGTATAGTATCATGTCATCTGCAAAGAGTGACAGCTTTACTTCTTCTTTTCCGATTTGGATTCCTTTTATTTCCTTTTCTTCTCTGATTGCTGTGGCTAAAACTTCCAAAACTATGTTGAATAAGAGTGGTGAGAGTGGGCAACCTTGTCTTGTTCCTGATCTTAGTGGAAATGCTTTCAGTTTTTCACCATTGAGGATGATGTTGGCTGTGGGTTTGTCATATATGGCCTTTATTATGTTGAGGTAGGTTCCCTCTATGTCCACTTTCTGGAGAATTTTTATCATAAATCGGTGTTGAATTTTGTCAAAAACTTTTTCTACATCTATTGAGATGATCATATGGGTTTTATTCTTTAATTTGTTAATATGGTGTATCACATGGTTTGACATATATTGAAGAATCCTTGCATCCCTGGGATAAATCCCACTTGATCATGGTGCATGATCCTTTTAATATGTTGTTGGATTCTCCTTGCTAGTATTTTGTTGAGGATTTTTGCATCTATGTTCATCAGTGATATTGGTCTATAATTTTCTTTTTTTCTGATATCTTTGTCTGGTTTTGGCATCAGGGTGATGGTGGCCTCGTAGAACGAGTTTGGGAGTGTTCCTTCCTCTGCAAGTTTTTGGAAGATTTTGAGAAGGATACGTGTTAACTCTTCTCTAAATGTTTTATAGATTTCGCCTGAGAAGCCATCTGATCCTGGACTTTTGCTTCTTTGAAACTGTAGTTTAAAATCTTCCATTTCATTACCTGTGAAGGGTCTGTTTATATTTTCTAATTCTTCCTGGTTCAATCTTAGAAGGTTGTACTTTTCCAAGAACTTGTCCATTTCTTCCAGGTTGTCCATTTGATTGGCATAGAGTTGCTTGTAGTAGTCTCTTATGATCTTTTGTATTTTTGTGGTATCAGTTGTAATCTCCTTTTTTATTGCTAATTTTATTTCTTGGAGCTCTCTCCCTTTTTTTCTTGATGAGTCTGGCTAAAGTTTTATCTATTTTGTTTATCTTTTCAAAGAACCAGCTTTTAGTTTTATTGATCTTTGCTATTGTTTTCTGTTTCCATTTCATTTATTTTTGCTCTAATCTTTATGATTTCTATCCTTCTACTAACGTTGGGTTTCCTTTGTTATTCTTTTTCTAGTTGCTTTAGCTGTAAGGTTAGATTGTTTCAGATTTTTCTTATTTCTTGAGGTGATCTTGAATTGCTATGAAATTCCCTCTTAGAACTGCTTTTGCTGCATCCCATAGATTTTGGATCATCGTGTTTTCATTGCCATTTATTTATAGGTACTTTTTAATTTCCTCTTTGATTTCTTCAGTGATCTCTTGATTATTTAGCAGTACACTTATTAACCTTCATGTATTTGTGTTTTTTGCTGTTTTTTTTCCCTGTAATTTCTAATCTCATACTGTTGTGGTCAGAAAAGTTGCTTAATACGATTTCAATTTTCTTACTTTTTCCAAGGTTTGATTTGTGACCCAAGATTTGATCTATTCTGGAGAACGTTCCATGTGCACTTGAGAAGAAAGTGTATTCTGCTTTTGGATGGAATGTACTAAAAATACCAATTAAGTCTATCTGGTCTACTGTGTCATTTAAAGCTTGTGTTTCCTTCTTTATTTTCTGTCTGGATGATCTATTGGTGTAAGTGGGGTCTTAAAGTCCCCCACTACTATTGTGTTACTGTCAATTTCTCCTTTTATGGCTATTAGCATTTGTCTTATGTATTGAGGTGCTCCTATGTTGGGTGCATAAATATTTATAATTGTTATATCTTCTTCATGGATTGATCACTTGATCATTATGTAGTGTCCTTCCTTATCTCTTGTAACAGTCTTTATTTTAAAGTCTATTTTATCTTTTATGTGTACTGCTACTCCAGCTTTCTTGTGATTTCCGTTGGCATGGAATATCTTTTTCCATCCTCTCACTTTCAGTCTGTATGTATCCCTAGGTCTGAAGTGGGTTTCTTATAGACAGCATATATAAGGGTCTTGTTTTTGTATACATTCAGCTAGTCTGTGTCTTTTGGTTGGAGCAGTTAATCCATTTATATTCAAGGTAATTACTGATATGTATGTCCCTATTACCATTTTCTTAATTGATTTGTTTTTGTGTGTCTTTTTCTTCTCTGTGTTTCCCACTTAAAGAAGTTCCTTTAGCATTTGTCGTGAAGCTGGTTTGGTGGTGCTGAATTCTCATGGCTTTTGCTTGTCTGTAAAGCTTTTGATTTCTCCATGGAATCTGAATGAGATCCTTGCTGGGTAGAGAAATCTTGGTTACAGATTTTCCCCTTTCATCATTTAAAATATGTCCTGCCACTCCCTTCTGGCTTGCAGAGTTTCTGCTGAAAGATCAGCTGTTAACCTTATGGGGATTCCCTTGTAAGTTATTTGTTGCTTTTCCCTTGCTGCTTTTAATATTTTTTCTTTGTATTTAATTTTTGATAGTTTGATTAATATGGGTCTCAGCATGTTTCTCTTTGGATTTATCCTGTATGGGACTCTCTGCACTTCCTGGACTTGAATGACTATTTTCTTTTCCACGTTAGGGAAGTTTTCAACTATAATCTCTTCAAATACCCTTAGACCCTTTCTTTTTCTCTTCCTCTTCTAGGATCACTATAATTCAAATGTTGGTGAGTTTAATGTTGTCCCAATGGTCTCTGAGACTGTCCTCAATTCTTTTCATTCTTTTCTTTATTCTGCTCTGGGGCAGTTATTTCCACTATCTTATCTTCTAGGTCACTTATCCGTTCTTCTGCCTCAGTTATTCTACTATTGATTCTTTCTAGAGTATTTTAAATTTCAGTTACTGTGTTATCACTGTTGGTTTGCTCTTTAGTTCTTCTAGATCCTTGTTGAATGTTTCTTGTATTTTCTCCATTCTGTTTCTGAGATTTTGGATCATCTTTACTGTCAGTACTCTGAATTCTTTTTCAGGTAGGCTGCCTATTCTGTCTTCATTTATTTGGTATTGTAGGTTTTAACTTTGCTCTTTCGTCTGCCACCTATCTATCTATCTATCTATCTATATATATATAGGTGGGGCTGTATTCCTGTCTTACTTGTTGTTTGGCCTGAGGTGTCCAGCACTGGAGTTAGCAGGCAGTTGGATAGAGCTGGGTCTTTGTGCCAAGATGAGGACCTCCAGGAGGCCTAACTCTAACATTCCCTGGGGTCTGAGGTTCTCTGTTAGTCCAGTGGTTTGGAGTCAGCTCCCACCACAGGAGCTTGGGTCAGACTTCTGGCCTGGGAACAAAAATCCTGCAAGCCACGTGGTGAAGCAAAAACATAAAAATACAATCCCAAAAATTTTAAAACAAAATAAAATTAGATAAAAAATATATTGGGGGCTTCCCTGGTGGCACAGTGGTTGAGAGTCCACCTGCCGATGCAGGGGATGTGTGTCCGTGCCCTGGTCTGGGAGGATCCCACATGCCACAGAGCACCTGGGCCCATGAGCCTTGGCCACTGAGCCTGTGGGTCCAGAACCTGTGCTCCACAATGGGAGAGGCCAAAACAGTGAGAGGGCCGCATATGGCAAAAAAAAAAAAAAAAAAAAAAAATATATATATATATATATATATATATAAATAATATATAATTGACACAACTGCAATAAGGTAAAACAAAACTACAGCAGAAAAAAAGCCAAAAGCAGAACAGTAACAAAGTATAAAAAATAAAATTAGAAAAATAAAAGTTTAGAAAAAAATGTATAAAGGGTTCAACATCAGTGAATCAAGAAGGTAAAACAGAACCCCAATCTAAAAGAGAGAGAGAAAAAAAAAAAAACCTTGGCTACGGGGTGGTGGGGCTGGTGTGGAGTGTAGGCAGAGGTGGAACTCAGGCAGGGGCAGGGTTTCGGGTGGGGCAGAATCTAGGTGGGTGTGTGGGGTGATGTTTGAGTGTGAGGCGGAGCCTAGGCACAGAACCCAGGCAGCCAGAAAAGGCCTTGGGGGCAGAGCTCAGGCAGGGCGATATTCAAGTGTGGGGTGGGGCCTCTGCTTAGGACCTGCCCGGAAGTGGAGAGGCAGCACATCCAAAGGGCTGCCTATGGAGTGTGGAGTTCTGGAATTTGGAGGTAAGGGCCTCAGCAAGGGTGTGTGGGTGGGGTTTAGGCCCAGTGTGCTGGAGTGGGTCTCTGAGTATAGAGGTAGGGCCCTGGGGGTGTAGGGGCGGGGCTTGGGTCTATGGGCAGTAGAGAGGCTCTGAGGGCACAGGATTAGGCCTGGGAGCCCAACAGGCTCCCTGGTGCCTAAGTGGACAGGGAAATCACTACCCATGTTCCCTTCCATTCCTCCACATCCCCGCATGTCTCCCCCACGGTCCCCCACATTCCTGCTGGATCACAACCATGGATGTAGGAACTCCTCCCCTCCCCCAACCACCCCTCAGGGGTGCCAGTTCTGTAAGTCCAGCCTTTACTTTCAGTCCCCCTTCCCTCCCTCCCACTCCCTTAGGACCTGTGTGGCTGGAGGGGAACTCCATGAGCAGAGTATCAGGACCAGAAACTCAGCAGGCTCCTGGGGCCCCAAGAGGGCAGGGAAAACCTGGCCACACTCCCTTTTTAAAAATTATTTATTTGGCTGTGTTGGGTCTTTGTTTCTGTGTGAGGGCTTTCTCTAGTTGCGGCGAGCACGGACCTCTCACTGTCGTGGCCTCTTATTGCAGAGCACAAGCTCCAGACGCACAGGCTCAGTAGTGTGGCTCACGGGCCTAGTTGCTCCGTGGCATGTGGGACCTTCCCAGACCAGGGCTCGAAGCCATGTCCCCTGCATAGGCAATCAGATTCTCAACCACTGCGCCACCAGGTAAGCCCCACACTCCCTTTTGATCCTCTGCCCTCCCAATGGTCCCCCAATTTCCCCCATTGGGCATAGGATCCCTTCTCCCCCAGTCACCCCTCAGGGTCACCAGTATAGTCTCATCTCCTCTTCTCCTCACCCCTCACTCCCCTGCCATGCCCAGCATCCTACCCAGTCACTGGGGGTTCCTCCCATCCCTTTAGGTGTCCGAGGTCCCCCACCGGTGCCTGGTAGGTACCCTAGTTGTGCAGAGATGCGAATTCTGCATCAACCTAGTATGAAATCTTGACTCCTCTCCCAAGTCATATTTTTGTCTGCACTTCTTTATTATCTGTAGATCATCTCAGGCCTGGTGTCTGTTCAGCTCTTTACCCATTGTGAAGGTAGCTGTCTGGTTTCTCATTCTTTTCACACACTGAGTAAAATTTTATCTGATATATATTTAGGAAATATATATTTCTCTCAGTGTGTGGCTTCTCTTTTTGCTTAGGGAGGAAGGTAATTCACAGAGAATAACACATGCATCAGGTGTTACTGCTGTTTGTTTCCTCTTGTGTGAGGGCTTTTTGTTCCAAATCCTGCTTCATGAGCTATGTGACCAGACCCATGGCTGCCCTCATACTGTCTACACCTTAAAGGAATCAAGAGATCTTCAATACATGTGTGCCTCAGCAAAGAGGAGGGGGGTGTACATCTCAGTGAAGGAGAGCAGAAAAGGACATGCCAAAATATGGAATTTCAATGACCCCAGAGCTCTAACACAGTTATTATTTTCTTTCTGTGGTATGCGGGCCTCCCACTGCTGTGGCCTCTCCCGCCACGGAGCACAGGCTCCGGACGCGCAGGCCCAGCAGCCACGGCTCATGGGCCGAGCCGATTTGTGGCATGTGGGATCTTCCTGGACCAGGGCACAAACCCGTGCCCCCGCATCGGCAGGCAGACTCCCAACCACTGCACAACCAGGGAAGCCCCACAATTATTTTTTTTTTAAAAAACCCTAAAATTTGAAGGCTCACACCTCCCACTTTCAAATGTTCTGAACACAACGCTAGGAAATTGAAACATGGTTAAACTAACATAAGACATATACTGAGATGAATAGAAATGAAAGGAGATCCAAGAAATAGATTCATCAGTCTGTGAGAAAGAGTTGAGAGACCCCAGGAAGAAGACACACATCTCTGGTGTGTTAGCCAAAGACAAAGCTACCAGGGACCGAGAGCAGTGAAAGGACAGCCACCCTAACAACAAAGAAAAGACCTAGACTATGGAACATCATGACCCTAAAAGAGGACACTGGACTCCTTCCCCACCCCACACAAGACTAAAAGTCACAATATTCCTCCCCATTTTTGCTCTGCTGGGGCCTCTGAGACAGACCTCCCTGCCCCCGGTAACCCCAACCAGCAGCCTGTCAGGAAACATCCCCCCGCCCCGCCATTTCCTCACCTTTCCCTAGCAGGCCAGACGTCCCAGCAGGTCTAGAGGAAACCTAGCTAACCTCCATGTGGATGCAGCTCTGCATTTTCCCGAAGCCAAAGCCAAAGCCCTGGCCTGCCCTGGAGAGACCTAACGCCTGTGAGCTGTGCACAAGGCCAAGCCTGTGGGCAGAGGAGGAAGATCCCGCACTGGTGAGAGAGGCTGGTTTGTCACCCTCTGCTGGCCAACTGGGAAAATGCAGGGGGCACCCACTCCCACTACAGTGGAGGCTGGATTTTTTTGCAGGCCGTCCCGCTCAATGCACCACACTCTCCAGGTTCCAAGGGACGGAGGCCAATATCCCGGGACTTCTGGAACCCTAATCATAGCACAGTTAGGAACCACGTGCCGTGAAACGAATGTAGGCACAGACTTTATGACTCGCACTGAAAGTCACTCCAAATTGTCTGCAGGCAAATTGAACATATACGAAACCATAAAAAATTACAGAGGATCACAGAGGAGAATATCAACACGGCAATGGGTCTCGTCATGTCCATCTTGAGCTGCGATTTTCGACACACATCATGAAGAGCCCTCACACAAGAGGAACCAAAATTTAACAACTACTTTATTAAATAAAAATTTCTCCATGCTGAAATACCTTATGCCAAAAGCCAGAAAACAAGCCACAAACTGGAAGAAAAAAACGTATTTGCCAAACACAGATCGGATAAAGAATTTTTCCTCAGAGTAGACAAAGAACTAGAAAACAAACAGCTCCATTCAGGGTAAGTCAAGATCTGAAGAGACACCGGGCCAATGAAGATATACAGATAATACATAAGTGGACAGAAATATGATCCAGATCGGGCCTTATGAGGAATGCAAAATTACAACCACAAGACAGCACTACGCACCTCTGAGTCCTGCTAACCTCCTCCCAAAATGATGATACCCATCACTGGAGGATGGGGGACAACAGCAACTCTTTCTTGCTGATGAAACCCATATAACAGTCCGTAGAGACACCACTGGGTACCATTTGCCAAAGCCAAAATAGTCTAACACCTGCACACCACCAGGCAGGTCTCCCAGCATTCACACTATTGATTTGAAAACCTGTAGCGAAACCAAAAGAAAAACAATGTTTTGCACAGAAGCTCCACTCATACTGTCTACACCTTAAAGGATTCAAGAGGTCTTCAATACATGTGTGCCTCAGCAAAGGGGAGCAGAACAGGACACCCCAAAATATGGAACGTCAATGGACCCCACAGCTTAACATAATTATTAAAAAAATAAAAACCTCAAGATGGAAGGCTCAGACCTCCCACTTTGAAATGTTCTGAACAGAACCCCAAGAAATGAAACACAGTGAAACTGGCATAAGGAGGTATATCGAGATGAATGGAATTCAAAGGATCTCCCAGAAATAAACCCATCGGTCTGTAAGGAATAGTCGAGAGACCCCAGCAAGAACACGCACATCTCTGGTGTGTTAGCTGAAGACAAAAGCTGCTAGGGACCTAGAGCAGTGAAAGGACAGCCACCCTAACAACAAAGAAAAGACCTAGACTATGGAACATCATGACCCTAAAAGAGGACACTGGACTCCTTCCCCACCCCACACAAGACTAAAAGTCACAATATTCCTCCCCTTTTTTGCTCTGCTGGGGCCTCTGAGACAGACCTCCCTGCCCCCGGTAACCCCAACCAGCAGCCTGTCAGGAAACATCCCCCCGCCCCGCCATTTCCTCACCTTTCCCTAGCAGGCCAGACGTCCCAGCAGGTCTAGAGGAAACCTAGCTAACCTCCATGTGGATGCAGCTCTGCATTTTCCCGAAGCCAAAGCCAAAGCCCTGGCCTGCCCTGGAGAGACCTAACGCCTGTGAGCTGTGCACAAGGCCAAGCCTGTGGGCAGAGGAGGAAGATCCCGCACTGGTGAGAGAGGCTGGTTTGTCACCCTCTGCTGGCCAACTGGGAAAATGCAGGGGGCACCCACTCCCACTACAGTGGAGGCTGGATTTTTTTGCAGGCCGTCCCGCTCAATGCACCACACTCTCCAGGTTCCAAGGGACGGAGGCCAATATCCCGGGACTTCTGGAACCCTAATCATAGCACAGTTAGGAACCACGTGCCGTGAAACGAATGTAGGCACAGACTTTATGACTCGCACTGAAAGTCACTCCAAATTGTCTGCAGGCAAATTGAACATATACGAAACCATAAAAAATGACAGAGGATCACAGAGGAGAATATCAACACGGCAATGGGTCTCGTCATGTCCATCTTGAGCTGCGATTTTCGACACACATCATGAAGAGCCCTCACACAAGAGGAACCAAAATTTAACAACTACTTTATTAAATAAAAATTTCTCCATGCTGAAATACCTTATGCCAAAAGCCAGAAAACAAGCCACAAACTGGAAGAAAAAAACGTATTTGCCAAACACAGATCGGATAAAGAATTTTTCCTCAGAGTAGACAAAGAACTAGAAAACAAACAGCTCCATTCAGGGTAAGTCAAGATCTGAAGAGACACCGGGCCAATGAAGATATACAGATAATACATAAGTGGACAGAAATATGATCCAGATCGGGCCTTATGAGGAATGCAAAATTACAACCACAAGACAGCACTACGCACCTCTGAGTCCTGCTAACCTCCTCCCAAAATGATGATACCCATCACTGGAGGATGGGGGACAACAGCAACTCTTTCTTGCTGATGAAACCCATATAACAGTCCGTAGAGACACCACTGGGTACCATTTGCCAAAGCCAAAATAGTCTAACACCTGCACACCACCAGGCAGGTCTCCCAGCATTCACACTATTGATTTGAAAACCTGTAGCCAAACCAAAAGAAAAACAATGTTTTGCACAGAAGCTCCACTCATACTGTCTACACCTTAAAGGATTCAAGAGGTCTTCAATACATGTGTGCCTCAGCAAAGGGGAGCAGAACAGGACACCCCAAAATATGGAACGTCAATGGACCCCACAGCTTAACATAATTATTAAAAAAATAAAAACCTCAAGATGGAAGGCTCAGACCTCCCACTTTGAAATGTTCTGAACAGAACCCCAAGAAATGAAACACAGTGAAACTGGCATAAGGAGGTATATCGAGATGAATGGAATTCAAAGGATCTCCCAGAAATAAACCCATCGGTCTGTAAGGAATAGTCGAGAGACCCCAGCAAGAACACGCACATCTCTGGTGTGTTAGCTGAAGACAAAAGCTGCTAGGGACCTAGAGCAGTGAAAGGACAGCCACCCTAACAGCAAAGAAAAGACCTAGACTATGGAACATCATGACCCTAAAAGAGGACACTGGACTCCTTCCCCACCCCACACAAGACTAAAAGTCACAATATTCCTCCCCTTTTTTGCTCTGCTGGGGCCTCTGAGACAGACCTCCCTGCCCCCGGTAACCCCAACCAGCAGCCTGTCAGGAAACATCCCCCCGCCCCGCCATTTCCTCACCTTTCCCTAGCAGGCCAGACGTCCCAGCAGGTCTAGAGGAAACCTAGCTAACCTCCATGTGGATGCAGCTCTGCATTTTCCCGAAGCCAAAGCCAAAGCCCTGGCCTGCCCTAGAGAGACCTAACGCCTGTGAGCTGTGCACAAGGCCAAGCCTGTGGGCAGAGGAGGAAGATCCCGCACTGGTGAGAGAGGCTGGTTTGTCACCCTCTGCTGGCCAACTGGGAAAATGCAGGGGGCACCCACTCCCACTACAGTGGAGGCTGGATTTTTTTGCAGGCCGTCCCGCTCAATGCACCACACTCTCCAGGTTCCAAGGGACGGAGGCCAATATCCCGGGACTTCTGGAACCCTAATCATAGCACAGTTAGGAACCACGTGCCGTGAAACGAATGTAGGCACAGACTTTATGACCCGCACTGAAAGTCACTCCAAATTGTCTGCAGGCAAATTGAACATATACGAAACCATAAAAAATTACAGAGGATCACAGAGGAGAATATCAACACGGCAATGGTTCTCTTCATGTCCATCTTGAGCTGTGATTTTCGACACACATCATGAAGAGCCCTCAGACAAGAGGAACCAAAATTTAACAACTACTTTATTAAATGAAAATTTCTCCATGCTGAAATACCTTATGCCAAAAGCCAGAAAACAAGCCACAAACTGGAAGAAAAAAACGTATTTGCCAAACACAGATCGGATAAAGAATTTTTCCTCAGAGTAGACAAAGAACTAGAAAACAAACAGCTCCATTCAGGGTAAGTCAAGATCTGAAGAGACACCGGGCCAATGAAGATATACAGATAATACATAAGTGGACAGAAATATGATCCAGATCGGGCCTTATGAGGAATGCAAAATTACAACCACAAGACAGCACTACGCACCTCTGAGTCCTGCTAACCTCCTCCCAAAATGATGATACCCATCACTGGAGGATGGGGGACAACAGCAACTCTTTCTTGCTGATGAAACCCATATAACAGTCCGTAGAGACACCACTGGGTACCATTTGCCAAAGCCAAAATAGTCTAACACCTGCACACCACCAGGCAGGTCTCCCAGCATTCACACTATTGATTTGAAAACCTGTAGCCAAACCAAAAGAAAAACAATGTTTTGCACAGAAGCTCCACTCATACTGTCTACACCTTAAAGGATTCAAGAGGTCCTCAATACATGTGTGCCTCAGCAAAGGGGAGCAGAACAGGACACCCCAAAATATGGAACGTCAATGGACCCCACAGCTTAACATAATTATTTAAAAAATAAAAACCTCAAGATGGAAGGCTCAGACCTCCCACTTTGAAATGTTCTGAACAGAACCCCAAGAAATGAAACACAGTGAAACTGGCATAAGGAGGTATATCGAGATGAATGGAATTCAAAGGATCTCCCAGAAATAAACCCATCGGTCTGTAAGGAATAGTCGAGAGACCCCAGCAAGAACACGCACATCTCTGGTGTGTTAGCTGAAGACAAAAGCTGTTGGGGACCTAGAGCAGTGAAAGGACAGCCACCCTAACAACAAAGAAAAGACCTAGACTATGGAACATCATGACCCTAAAAGAGGACACTGGACTCCTTCCCCACCCCACACAAGACTAAAAGTCACAATATTCCTCCCCATTTTTGCTCTGCTGGGGCCTCTGAGACAGACCTCCCTGCCCCCGGTAACCCCAACCAGCAGCCTGTCAGGAAACATCCCCCCGCCCCGCCATTTCCTCACCTTTCCCTAGCAGGCCAGACGTCCCAGCAGGTCTAGAGGAAACCTAGCTAACCTCCATGTGGATGCAGCTCTGCATTTTCCCGAAGCCAAAGCCAAAGCCAAAGCCCTGGCCTGCCCTGGAGAGACCTAACGCCTGTGAGCTGTGCACAAGGCCAAGCCTGTGGGCAGAGGAGGAAGATCCCGCACTGGTGAGAGAGGCTGGTTTGTCACCCTCTGCTGGCCAACTGGGAAAATGCAGGGGGCACCCACTCCCACTACAGTGGAGGCTGGATTTTTTTTGCAGGCCGTCCCGCTCAATGCACCACACTCTCCAGGTTCCAAGGGACGGAGGCCAATATCCCGGGACTTCTGGAACCCTAATCATAGCACAGTTAGGAACCACGTGCCGTGAAACGAATGTAGGCACAGACTTTATGACTCGCACTGAAAGTCACTCCAAATTGTCTGCAGGCAAATTGAACATATACGAAACCATAAAAAATTACAGAGGATCACAGAGGAGAATATCAACACGGCAATGGGTCTCGTCATGTCCATCTTGAGCTGTGATTTTCGACACACATCATGAAGAGCCCTCACACAAGAGGAACCAAAATTTAACAACTACTTTATTAAATGAAAATTTCTCCATGCTGAAATACCTTATGCCAAAAGCCAGAAAACAAGCCACAAACTGGAAGAAAAAAACGTATTTGCCAAACACAGATCGGATAAAGAATTTTTCCTCAGAGTAGACAAAGAACTAGAAAACAAACAGCTCCATTCAGGGTAAGTCAAGATCTGAAGAGACACCGGGCCAATGAAGATATACAGATAATACATAAGTGGACAGAAATATGATCCAGATCGGGCCTTATGAGGAATGCAAAATTACAACCACAAGACAGCACTACGCACCTCTGAGTCCTGCTAACCTCCTCCCAAAATGATGATACCCATCACTGGAGGATGGGGGACAACAGCAACTCTTTCTTGCTGATGAAACCCATATAACAGTCCGTAGAGACACCACTGGGTACCATTTGCCAAAGCCAAAATAGTCTAACACCTGCACACCACCAGGCAGGTCTCCCAGCATTCACACTATTGATTGGAAAACCTGTAGCGAAACCAAAAGAAAAACAATGTTTTGCACAGAAGCTCCACTCATACTGTCTACACCTTAAAGGATTCAAGAGGTCCTCAATACATGTGTGCCTCAGCAAAGGGGAGCAGAACAGGACACCCCAAAATATGGAACGTCAATGGACCCCACAGCTTAACATAATTATTTAAAAAATAAAAACCTCAAGATGGAAGGCTCAGACCTCCCACTTTGAAATGTTCTGAACAGAACCCCAAGAAATGAAACACAGTGAAACTGGCATAAGGAGGTATATCGAGATGAATGGAATTCAAAGGATCTCCCAGAAATAAACCCATCGGTCTGTAAGGAATAGTCGAGAGACCCCAGCAAGAACACGCACATCTCTGGTGTGTTAGCTGAAGACAAAAGCTGTTGGGGACCTAGAGCAGTGAAAGGACAGCCACCCTAACAACAAAGAAAAGACCTAGACTATGGAACATCATGGCCCTAAAAGAGGACACTGGACTCCTTCCCCACCCCACACAAGACTAAAAGTCACAATATTCCTCCCCTTTTTTGCTCTGCTGGGGCCTCTGAGACAGACCTCCCTGCCCCCAGTAACCCCAACCAGCAGCCTGTCAGGAAACATCCCCCCGCCCCGCCATTTCCTCACCTTTCCCTAGCAGGCCAGACGTCCCAGCAGGTCTAGAGGAAACCTAGCTAACCTCCATGTGGATGCAGCTCTGCATTTTCCCGAAGCCAAAGCCAAAGCCCTGGCCTGCCCTGGAGAGACCTAACGCCTGTGAGCTGTGCACAAGGCCAAGCCTGTGGGCAGAGGAGGAAGATCCCGCACTGGTGAGAGAGGCTGGTTTGTCACCCTCTGCTGGCCAACTGGGAAAATGCAGGGGGCACCCACTCCCACTACAGTGGAGGCTGGATTTTTTTGCAGGCCGTCCCGCTCAATGCACCACACTCTCCAGGTTCCAAGGGACGGAGGCCAATATCCCGGGACTTCTGGAACCCTAATCATAGCACAGTTAGGAACCACGTGCCGTGAAACGAATGTAGGCACAGACTTTATGACTCGCACTGAAAGTCACTCCAAATTGTCTGCAGGCAAATTGAACATATACGAAACCATAAAAAATTACAGAGGATCACAGAGGAGAATATCAACACGGCAATGGGTCTCGTCATGTCCATCTTGAGCTGTGATTTTCGACACACATCATGAAGAGCCCTCACACAAGAGGAACCAAAATTTAACAACTACTTTATTAAATGAAAATTTCTCCATGCTGAAATACCTTATGCCAAAAGCCAGAAAACAAGCCACAAACTGGAAGAAAAAAACGTATTTGCCAAACACAGATCGGATAAAGAATTTTTCCTCAGAGTAGACAAAGAACTAGAAAACAAACAGCTCCATTCAGGGTAAGTCAAGATCTGAAGAGACACCGGGCCAATGAAGATATACAGATAATACATAAGTGGACAGAAATATGATCCAGATCGGGCCTTATGAGGAATGCAAAATTACAACCACAAGACAGCACTACGCACCTCTGAGTCCTGCTAACCTCCTCCCAAAATGATGATACCCATCACTGGAGGATGGGGGACAACAGCAACTCTTTCTTGCTGATGAAACCCATATAACAGTCCGTAGAGACACCACTGGGTACCATTTGCCAAAGCCAAAATAGTCTAACACCTGCACACCACCAGGCAGGTCTCCCAGCATTCACACTATTGATTTGAAAACCTGTAGCCAAACCAAAAGAAAAACAATGTTTTGCACAGAAGCTCCACTCATACTGTCTACACCTTAAAGGATTCAAGAGGTCCTCAATACATGTGTGCCTCAGCAAAGGGGAGCAGAACAGGACACCCCAAAATATGGAACGTCAATGGACCCCACAGCTTAACATAATTATTTAAAAAATAAAAACCTCAAGATGGAAGGCTCAGACCTCCCACTTTGAAATGTTCTGAACAGAACCCCAAGAAATGAAACACAGTGAAACTGGCATAAGGAGGTATATCGAGATGAATGGAATTCAAAGGATCTCCCAGAAATAAACCCATCGGTCTGTAAGGAATAGTCGAGAGACCCCAGCAAGAACACGCACATCTCTGGTGTGTTAGCTGAAGACAAAAGCTGCTAGGGACCTAGAGCAGTGAAAGGACAGCCACCCTAACAACAAAGAAAAGACCTAGACTATGGAACATCATGACCCTAAAAGAGGACACTGGACTCCTTCCCCACCCCACACAAGACTAAAAGTCACAATATTCCTCCCCATTTTTGCTCTGCTGGGGCCTCTGAGACAGACCTCCCTGCCCCTGGTAACCCCAACCAGCAGCCTGTCAGGAAACATCCCCCCGCCCCGCCATTTCCTCACCTTTCCCTAGCAGGCCAGACGTCCCAGCAGGTCTAGAGGAAACCTAGCTAACCTCCATGTGGATGCAGCTCTGCATTTTCCCGAAGCCAAAGCCAAAGCCAAAGCCCTGGCCTGCCCTGGAGAGACCTAACGCCTGTGAGCTGTGCACAAGGCCAAGCCTGTGGGCAGAGGAGGAAGATCCCGCACTGGTGAGAGAGGCTGGTTTGTCACCCTCTGCTGGCCAACTGGGAAAATGCAGGGGGCACCCACTCCCACTACAGTGGAGGCTGGATTTTTTTGCAGGCCGTCCCGCTCAATGCACCACACTCTCCAGGTTCCAAGGGACGGAGGCCAATATCCCGGGACTTCTGGAACCCTAATCATAGCACAGTTAGGAACCACGTGCCGTGAAACGAATGTAGGCACAGACTTTATGACTCGCACTGAAAGTCACTCCAAATTGTCTGCAGGCAAATTGAACATATACGAAACCATAAAAAATTACAGAGGATCACAGAGGAGAATATCAACACGGCAATGGGTCTCGTCATGTCCATCTTGAGCTGTGATTTTCGACACACATCATGAAGAGCCCTCACACAAGAGGAACCAAAATTTAACAACTACTTTATTAAATGAAAATTTCTCCATGCTGAAATACCTTATGCCAAAAGCCAGAAAACAAGCCACAAACTGGAAGAAAAAAACGTATTTGCCAAACACAGATCGGATAAAGAATTTTTCCTCAGAGTAGACAAAGAACTAGAAAACAAACAGCTCCATTCAGGGTAAGTCAAGATCTGAAGAGACACCGGGCCAATGAAGATATACAGATAATACATAAGTGGACAGAAATATGATCCAGATCGGGCCTTATGAGGAATGCAAAATTACAACCACAAGACAGCACTACACACCTCTGAGTCCTGCTAACCTCCTCCCAAAATGATGATACCCATCACTGGAGGATGGGGGACAACAGCAACTCTTTCTTGCTGATGAAACCCATATAACAGTCCGTAGAGACACCACTGGGTACCATTTGCCAAAGCCAAAATAGTCTAACACCTGCACACCACCAGGCAGGTCTCCCAGCATTCACACTATTGATTTGAAAACCTGTAGCCAAACCAAAAGAAAAACAATGTTTTGCACAGAAGCTCCACTCATACTGTCTACACCTTAAAGGATTCAAGAGGTCCTCAATACATGTGTGCCTCAGCAAAGGGGAGCAGAACAGGACACCCCAAAATATGGAACGTCAATGGACCCCACAGCTTAACATAATTATTTAAAAAATAAAAACCTCAAGATGGAAGGCTCAGACCTCCCACTTTGAAATGTTCTGAACAGAACCCCAAGAAATGAAACACAGTGAAACTGGCATAAGGAGGTATATCGAGATGAATGGAATTCAAAGGATCTCCCAGAAATAAACCCATCGGTCTGTAAGGAATAGTCGAGAGACCCCAGCAAGAACACGCACATCTCTGGTGTGTTAGCTGAAGACAAAAGCTGCTAGGGACCTAGAGCAGTGAAAGGACAGCCACCCTAACAACAAAGAAAAGACCTAGACTATGGAACATCATGACCCTAAAAGAGGACACTGGACTCCTTCCCCACCCCACACAAGACTAAAAGTCACAATATTCCTCCCCTTTTTTGCTCTGCTGGGGCCTCTGAGACAGACCTCCCTGCCCCCGGTAACCCCAACCAGCAGCCTGTCAGGAAACATCCCCCCGCCCCGCCATTTCCTCACCTTTCCCTAGCAGGCCAGACGTCCCAGCAGGTCTAGAGGAAACCTAGCTAACCTCCATGTGGATGCAGCTCTGCATTTTCCCGAAGCCAAAGCCAAAGCCCTGGCCTGCCCTGGAGAGACCTAACGCCTGTGAGCTGTGCACAAGGCCAAGCCTGTGGGCAGAGGAGGAAGATCCCGCACTGGTGAGAGAGGCTGGTTTGTCACCCTCTGCTGGCCAACTGGGAAAATGCAGGGGGCACCCACTCCCACTACAGTGGAGGCTGGATTTTTTTGCAGGCCGTCCCGCTCAATGCACCACACTCTCCAGGTTCCAAGGGACGGAGGCCAATATCCCGGGACTTCTGGAACCCTAATCATAGCACAGTTAGGAACCACGTGCCGTGAAACGAATGTAGGCACAGACTTTATGACTCGCACTGAAAGTCACTCCAAATTGTCTGCAGGCAAATTGAACATATACGAAACCATAAAAAATTACAGAGGATCACAGAGGAGAATATCAACACGGCAATGGGTCTCGTCATGTCCATCTTGAGCTGTGATTTTCGACACACATCATGAAGAGCCCTCACACAAGAGGAACCAAAATTTAACAACTACTTTATTAAATGAAAATTTCTCCATGCTGAAATACCTTATGCCAAAAGCCAGAAAACAAGCCACAAACTGGAAGAAAAAAACGTATTTGCCAAACACAGATCGGATAAAGAATTTTTCCTCAGAGTAGACAAAGAACTAGAAAACAAACAGCTCCATTCAGGGTAAGTCAAGATCTGAAGAGACACCGGGCCAATGAAGATATACAGATAATACATAAGTGGACAGAAATATGATCCAGATCGGGCCTTATGAGGAATGCAAAATTACAACCACAAGACAGCACTACACACCTCTGAGTCCTGCTAACCTCCTCCCAAAATGATGATACCCATCACTGGAGGATGGGGGACAACAGCAACTCTTTCTTGCTGATGAAACCCATATAACAGTCCGTAGAGACACCACTGGGTACCATTTGCCAAAGCCAAAATAGTCTAACACCTGCACACCACCAGGCAGGTCTCCCAGCATTCACACTATTGATTGGAAAACCTGTAGCCAAACCAAAAGAAAAACAATGTTTTGCACAGAAGCTCCACTCATACTGTCTACACCTTAAAGGATTCAAGAGGTCCTCAATACATGTGTGCCTCAGCAAAGGGGAGCAGAACAGGACACCCCAAAATATGGAACGTCAATGGACCCCACAGCTTAACATAATTATTTAAAAAATAAAAACCTCAAGATGGAAGGCTCAGACCTCCCACTTTGAAATGTTCTGAACAGAACCCCAAGAAATGAAACACAGTGAAACTGGCATAAGGAGGTATATCGAGATGAATGGAATTCAAAGGATCTCCCAGAAATAAACCCATCGGTCTGTAAGGAATAGTCGAGAGACCCCAGCAAGAACACGCACATCTCTGGTGTGTTAGCTGAAGACAAAAGCTGCTAGGGACCTAGAGCAGTGAAAGGACAGCCACCCTAACAACAAAGAAAAGACCTAGACTATGGAACATCATGACCCTAAAAGAGGACACTGGACTCCTTCCCCACCCCACACAAGACTAAAAGTCACAATATTCCTCCCCTTTTTTGCTCTGCTGGGGCCTCTGAGACAGACCTCCCTGCCCCCGGTAACCCCAACCAGCAGCCTGTCAGGAAACATCCCCCCGCCCCGCCATTTCCTCACCTTTCCCTAGCAGGCCAGACGTCCCAGCAGGTCTAGAGGAAACCTAGCTAACCTCCATGTGGATGCAGCTCTGCATTTTCCCGAAGCCAAAGCCAAAGCCCTGGCCTGCCCTGGAGAGACCTAACGCCTGTGAGCTGTGCACAAGGCCAAGCCTGTGGGCAGAGGAGGAAGATCCCGCACTGGTGAGAGAGGCTGGTTTGTCACCCTCTGCTGGCCAACTGGGAAAATGCAGGGGGCACCCACTCCCACTACAGTGGAGGCTGGATTTTTTTGCAGGCCGTCCCGCTCAATGCACCACACTCTCCAGGTTCCAAGGGACGGAGGCCAATATCCCAGGACTTCTGGAACCCTAATCATAGCACAGTTAGGAACCACGTGCCGTGAAACGAATGTAGGCACAGACTTTATGACCCGCACTGAAAGTCACTCCAAATTGTCTGCAGGCAAATTGAACATATACGAAACCATAAAAAATTACAGAGGATCACAGAGGAGAATATCAACACGGCAATGGGTCTCGTCATGTCCATCTTGAGCTGTGATTTTCGACACACATCATGAAGAGCCCTCAGACAAGAGGAACCAAAATTTAACAACTACTTTATTAAATGAAAATTTCTCCATGCTGAAATACCTTATGCCAAAAGCCAGAAAACAAGCCACAAACTGGAAGAAAAAAACGTATTTGCCAAACACAGATCGGATAAAGAATTTTTCCTCAGAGTAGACAAAGAACTAGAAAACAAACAGCTCCATTCAGGGTAAGTCAAGATCTGAAGAGACACCGGGCCAATGAAGATATACAGATAATACATAAGTGGACAGAAATATGATCCAGATCGGGCCTTATGAGGAATGCAAAATTACAACCACAAGACAGCACTACGCACCTCTGAGTCCTGCTAACCTCCTCCCAAAATGATGATACCCATCACTGGAGGATGGGGGACAACAGCAACTCTTTCTTGCTGATGAAACCCATATAACAGTCCGTAGAGACACCACTGGGTACCATTTGCCAAAGCCAAAATAGTCTAACACCTGCACACCACCAGGCAGGTCTCCCAGCATTCACACTATTGATTTGAAAACCTGTAGCCAAACCAAAAGAAAAACAATGTTTTGCACAGAAGCTCCACTCATACTGTCTACACCTTAAAGGATTCAAGAGGTCCTCAATACATGTGTGCCTCAGCAAAGGGGAGCAGAACAGGACACCCCAAAATATGGAACGTCAATGGACCCCACAGCTTAACATAATTATTTAAAAAATAAAAACCTCAAGATGGAAGGCTCAGACCTCCCACTTTGAAATGTTCTGAACAGAACCCCAAGAAATGAAACACAGTGAAACTGGCATAAGGAGGTATATCGAGATGAATGGAATTCAAAGGATCTCCCAGAAATAAACCCATCGGTCTGTAAGGAATAGTCGAGAGACCCCAGCAAGAACACGCACATCTCTGGTGTGTTAGCTGAAGACAAAAGCTGCTTAGGGGACCTAGAGCAGTGAAAGGACAGCCACCCTAACAACAAAGAAAAGACCTAGACTATGGAACATCATGACCCTAAAAGAGGACACTGGACTCCTTCCCCACCCCACACAAGACTAAAAGTCACAATATTCCTCCCCATTTTTGCTCTGCTGGGGCCTCTGAGACAGACCTCCCTGCCCCCGGTAACCCCAACCAGCAGCCTGTCAGGAAACATCCCCCCGCCCCGCCATTTCCTCACCTTTCCCTAGCAGGCCAGACGTCCCAGCAGGTCTAGAGGAAACCTAGCTAACCTCCATGTGGATGCAGCTCTGCATTTTCCCGAAGCCAAAGCCAAAGCCAAAGCCCTGGCCTGCCCTGGAGAGACCTAACGCCTGTGAGCTGTGCACAAGGCCAAGCCTGTGGGCAGAGGAGGAAGATCCCGCACTGGTGAGAGAGGCTGGTTTGTCACCCTCTGCTGGCCAACTGGGAAAATGCAGGGGGCACCCACTCCCACTACAGTGGAGGCTGGATTTTTTTTGCAGGCCGTCCCGCTCAATGCACCACACTCTCCAGGTTCCAAGGGACGGAGGCCAATATCCCGGGACTTCTGGAACCCTAATCATAGCACAGTTAGGAACCACGTGCCGTGAAACGAATGTAGGCACAGACTTTATGACCCGCACTGAAAGTCACTCCAAATTGTCTGCAGGCAAATTGAACATATACGAAACCATAAAAAATTACAGAGGATCACAGAGGAGAATATCAACACGGCAATGGTTCTCGTCATGTCCATCTTGAGCTGTGATTTTCGACACACATCATGAAGAGCCCTCAGACAAGAGGAACCAAAATTTAACAACTACTTTATTAAATGAAAATTTCTCCATGCTGAAATACCTTATGCCAAAAGCCAGAAAACAAGCCACAAACTGGAAGAAAAAAACGTATTTGCCAAACACAGATCGGATAAAGAATTTTTCCTCAGAGTAGACAAAGAACTAGAAAACAAACAGCTCCATTCAGGGTAAGTCAAGATCTGAAGAGACACCGGGCCAATGAAGATATACAGATAATACATAAGTGGACAGAAATATGATCCAGATCGGGCCTTATGAGGAATGCAAAATTACAACCACAAGACAGCACTACGCACCTCTGAGTCCTGCTAACCTCCTCCCAAAATGATGATACCCATCACTGGAGGATGGGGGACAACAGCAACTCTTTCTTGCTGATGAAACCCATATAACAGTCCGTAGAGACACCACTGGGTACCATTTGCCAAAGCCAAAATAGTCTAACACCTGCACACCACCAGGCAGGTCTCCCAGCATTCACACTATTGATTTGAAAACCTGTAGCCAAACCAAAAGAAAAACAATGTTTTGCACAGAAGCTCCACTCATACTGTCTACACCTTAAAGGATTCAAGAGGTCCTCAATACATGTGTGCCTCAGCAAAGGGGAGCAGAACAGGACACCCCAAAATATGGAACGTCAATGGACCCCACAGCTTAACATAATTATTTAAAAAATAAAAACCTCAAGATGGAAGGCTCAGACCTCCCACTTTGAAATGTTCTGAACAGAACCCCAAGAAATGAAACACAGTGAAACTGGCATAAGGAGGTATATCGAGATGAATGGAATTCAAAGGATCTCCCAGAAATAAACCCATCGGTCTGTAAGGAATAGTCGAGAGACCCCAGCAAGAACACGCACATCTCTGGTGTGTTAGCTGAAGACAAAAGCTGCTAGGGGACCTAGAGCAGTGAAAGGACAGCCACCCTAACAACAAAGAAAAGACCTAGACTATGGAACATCATGACCCTAAAAGAGGACACTGGACTCCTTCCCCACCCCACACAAGACTAAAAGTCACAATATTCCTCCCCATTTTTGCTCTGCTGGGGCCTCTGAGACAGACCTCCCTGCCCCCGGTAACCCCAACCAGCAGCCTGTCAGGAAACATCCCCCCGCCCCGCCATTTCCTCACCTTTCCCTAGCAGGCCAGACGTCCCAGCAGGTCTAGAGGAAACCTAGCTAACCTCCATGTGGATGCAGCTCTGCATTTTCCCGAAGCCAAAGCCAAAGCCAAAGCCCTGGCCTGCCCTGGAGAGACCTAACGCCTGTGAGCTGTGCACAAGGCCAAGCCTGTGGGCAGAGGAGGAAGATCCCGCACTGGTGAGAGAGGCTGGTTTGTCACCCTCTGCTGGCCAACTGGGAAAATGCAGGGGGCACCCACTCCCACTACAGTGGAGGCTGGATTTTTTTGCAGGCCGTCCCGCTCAATGCACCACACTCTCCAGGTTCCAAGGGACGGAGGCCAATATCCCGGGACTTCTGGAACCCTAATCATAGCACAGTTAGGAACCACGTGCCGTGAAACGAATGTAGGCACAGACTTTATGACCCGCACTGAAAGTCACTCCAAATTGTCTGCAGGCAAATTGAACATATACGAAACCATAAAAAATTACAGAGGATCACAGAGGAGAATATCAACACGGCAATGGGTCTCGTCATGTCCATCTTGAGCTGTGATTTTCGACACACATCATGAAGAGCCCTCAGACAAGAGGAACCAAAATTTAACAACTACTTTATTAAATGAAAATTTCTCCATGCTGAAATACCTTATGCCAAAAGCCAGAAAACAAGCCACAAACTGGAAGAAAAAAACGTATTTGCCAAACACAGATCGGATAAAGAATTTTTCCTCAGAGTAGACAAAGAACTAGAAAACAAACAGCTCCATTCAGGGTAAGTCAAGATCTGAAGAGACACCGGGCCAATGAAGATATACAGATAATACATAAGTGGACAGAAATATGATCCAGATCGGGCCTTATGAGGAATGCAAAATTACAACCACAAGACAGCACTACGCACCTCTGAGTCCTGCTAACCTCCTCCCAAAATGATGATACCCATCACTGGAGGATGGGGGACAACAGCAACTCTTTCTTGCTGATGAAACCCATATAACAGTCCGTAGAGACACCACTGGGTACCATTTGCCAAAGCCAAAATAGTCTAACACCTGCACACCACCAGGCAGGTCTCCCAGCATTCACACTATTGATTTGAAAACCTGTAGCCAAACCAAAAGAAAAACAATGTTTTGCACAGAAGCTCCACTCATACTGTCTACACCTTAAAGGATTCAAGAGGTCCTCAATACATGTGTGCCTCAGCAAAGGGGAGCAGAACAGGACACCCCAAAATATGGAACGTCAATGGACCCCACAGCTTAACATAATTATTTAAAAAATAAAAACCTCAAGATGGAAGGCTCAGACCTCCCACTTTGAAATGTTCTGAACAGAACCCCAAGAAATGAAACACAGTGAAACTGGCATAAGGAGGTATATCGAGATGAATGGAATTCAAAGGATCTCCCAGAAATAAACCCATCGGTCTGTAAGGAATAGTCGAGAGACCCCAGCAAGAACACGCACATCTCTGGTGTGTTAGCTGAAGACAAAAGCTGCTAGGGACCTAGAGCAGTGAAAGGACAGCCACCCTAACAACAAAGAAAAGACCTAGACTATGGAACATCATGACCCTAAAAGAGGACACTGGACTCCTTCCCCACCCCACACAAGACTAAAAGTCACAATATTCCTCCCCTTTTTTGCTCTGCTGGGGCCTCTGAGACAGACCTCCCTGCCCCCGGTAACCCCAACCAGCAGCCTGTCAGGAAACATCCCCCCGCCCCGCCATTTCCTCACCTTTCCCTAGCAGGCCAGACGTCCCAGCAGGTCTAGAGGAAACCTAGCTAACCTCCATGTGGATGCAGCTCTGCATTTTCCCGAAGCCAAAGCCAAAGCCCTGGCCTGCCCTGGAGAGACCTAACGCCTGTGAGCTGTGCACAAGGCCAAGCCTGTGGGCAGAGGAGGAAGATCCCGCACTGGTGAGAGAGGCTGGTTTGTCACCCTCTGCTGGCCAACTGGGAAAATGCAGGGGGCACCCACTCCCACTACAGTGGAGGCTGGATTTTTTTGCAGGCCGTCCCGCTCAATGCACCACACTCTCCAGGTTCCAAGGGACGGAGGCCAATATCCCGGGACTTCTGGAACCCTAATCATAGCACAGTTAGGAACCACGTGCCGTGAAACGAATGTAGGCACAGACTTTATGACTCGCACTGAAAGTCACTCCAAATTGTCTGCAGGCAAATTGAACATATACGAAACCATAAAAAATTACAGAGGATCACAGAGGAGAATATCAACACGGCAATGGGTCTCGTCATGTCCATCTTGAGCTGTGATTTTCGACACACATCATGAAGAGCCCTCACACAAGAGGAACCAAAATTTAACAACTACTTTATTAAATGAAAATTTCTCCATGCTGAAATACCTTATGCCAAAAGCCAGAAAACAAGCCACAAACTGGAAGAAAAAAACGTATTTGCCAAACACAGATCGGATAAAGAATTTTTCCTCAGAGTAGACAAAGAACTAGAAAACAAACAGCTCCATTCAGGGTAAGTCAAGATCTGAAGAGACACCGGGCCAATGAAGATATACAGATAATACATAAGTGGACAGAAATATGATCCAGATCGGGCCTTATGAGGAATGCAAAATTACAACCACAAGACAGCACTACGCACCTCTGAGTCCTGCTAACCTCCTCCCAAAATGATGATACCCATCACTGGAGGATGGGGGACAACAGCAACTCTTTCTTGCTGATGAAACCCATATAACAGTCCGTAGAGACACCACTGGGTACCATTTGCCAAAGCCAAAATAGTCTAACACCTGCACACCACCAGGCAGGTCTCCCAGCATTCACACTATTGATTTGAAAACCTGTAGCCAAACCAAAAGAAAAACAATGTTTTGCACAGAAGCTCCACTCATACTGTCTACACCTTAAAGGATTCAAGAGGTCCTCAATACATGTGTGCCTCAGCAAAGGGGAGCAGAACAGGACACCCCAAAATATGGAACGTCAATGGACCCCACAGCTTAACATAATTATTTAAAAAATAAAAACCTCAAGATGGAAGGCTCAGACCTCCCACTTTGAAATGTTCTGAACAGAACCCCAAGAAATGAAACACAGTGAAACTGGCATAAGGAGGTATATCGAGATGAATGGAATTCAAAGGATCTCCCAGAAATAAACCCATCGGTCTGTAAGGAATAGTCGAGAGACCCCAGCAAGAACACGCACATCTCTGGTGTGTTAGCTGAAGACAAAAGCTGCTAGGGACCTAGAGCAGTGAAAGGACAGCCACCCTAACAACAAAGAAAAGACCTAGACTATGGAACATCATGACCCTAAAAGAGGACACTGGACTCCTTCCCCACCCCACACAAGACTAAAAGTCACAATATTCCTCCCCTTTTTTGCTCTGCTGGGGCCTCTGAGACAGACCTCCCTGCCCCCGGTAACCCCAACCAGCAGCCTGTCAGGAAACATCCCCCCGCCCCGCCATTTCCTCACCTTTCCCTAGCAGGCCAGACGTCCCAGCAGGTCTAGAGGAAACCTAGCTAACCTCCATGTGGATGCAGCTCTGCATTTTCCCGAAGCCAAAGCCAAAGCCCTGGCCTGCCCTGGAGAGACCTAACGCCTGTGAGCTGTGCACAAGGCCAAGCCTGTGGGCAGAGGAGGAAGATCCCGCACTGGTGAGAGAGGCTGGTTTGTCACCCTCTGCTGGCCAACTGGGAAAATGCAGGGGGCACCCACTCCCACTACAGTGGAGGCTGGATTTTTTTGCAGGCCGTCCCGCTCAATGCACCACACTCTCCAGGTTCCAAGGGACGGAGGCCAATATCCCGGGACTTCTGGAACCCTAATCATAGCACAGTTAGGAACCACGTGCCGTGAAACGAATGTAGGCACAGACTTTATGACTCGCACTGAAAGTCACTCCAAATTGTCTGCAGGCAAATTGAACATATACGAAACCATAAAAAATTACAGAGGATCACAGAGGAGAATATCAACACGGCAATGGGTCTCGTCATGTCCATCTTGAGCTGCGATTTTCGACACACATCATGAAGAGCCCTCACACAAGAGGAACCAAAATTTAACAACTACTTTATTAAATGAAAATTTCTCCATGCTGAAATACCTTATGCCAAAAACCAGAAAACAAGCCACAAACTGGAAGAAAAAAACGTATTTGCCAAACACAGATCGGATAAAGAATTTTTCCTCAGAGTAGACAAAGAACTAGAAAACAAACAGCTCCATTCAGGGTAAGTCAAGATCTGAAGAGACACCGGGCCAATGAAGATATACAGATAATACATAAGTGGACAGAAATATGATCCAGATCGGGCCTTATGAGGAATGCAAAATTACAACCACAAGACAGCACTACGCACCTCTGAGTCCTGCTAACCTCCTCCCAAAATGATGATACCCATCACTGGAGGATGGGGGACAACAGCAACTCTTTCTTGCTGATGAAACCCATATAACAGTCCGTAGAGACACCACTGGGTACCATTTGCCAAAGCCAAAATAGTCTAACACCTGCACACCACCAGGCAGGTCTCCCAGCATTCACACTATTGATTTGAAAACCTGTAGCCAAACCAAAAGAAAAACAATGTTTTGCACAGAAGCTCCACTCATACTGTCTACACCTTAAAGGATTCAAGAGGTCCTCAATACATGTGTGCCTCAGCAAAGGGGAGCAGAACAGGACACCCCAAAATATGGAACGTCAATGGACCCCACAGCTTAACATAATTATTTAAAAAATAAAAACCTCAAGATGGAAGGCTCAGACCTCCCACTTTGAAATGTTCTGAACAGAACCCCAAGAAATGAAACACAGTGAAACTGGCATAAGGAGGTATATCGAGATGAATGGAATTCAAAGGATCTCCCAGAAATAAACCCATCGGTCTGTAAGGAATAGTCGAGAGACCCCAGCAAGAACACGCACATCTCTGGTGTGTTAGCTGAAGACAAAAGCTGCTAGGGACCTAGAGCAGTGAAAGGACAGCCACCCTAACAACAAAGAAAAGACCTAGACTATGGAACATCATGACCCTAAAAGAGGACACTGGACTCCTTCCCCACCCCACACAAGACTAAAAGTCACAATATTCCTCCCCTTTTTTGCTCTGCTGGGGCCTCTGAGACAGACCTCCCTGCCCCCGGTAACCCCAACCAGCAGCCTGTCAGGAAACATCCCCCCGCCCCGCCATTTCCTCACCTTTCCCTAGCAGGCCAGACGTCCCAGCAGGTCTAGAGGAAACCTAGCTAACCTCCATGTGGATGCAGCTCTGCATTTTCCCGAAGCCAAAGCCAAAGCCCTGGCCTGCCCTGGAGAGACCTAACGCCTGTGAGCTGTGCACAAGGCCAAGCCTGTGGGCAGAGGAGGAAGATCCCGCACTGGTGAGAGAGGCTGGTTTGTCACCCTCTGCTGGCCAACTGGGAAAATGCAGGGGGCACCCACTCCCACTACAGTGGAGGCTGGATTTTTTTGCAGGCCGTCCCGCTCAATGCACCACACTCTCCAGGTTCCAAGGGACGGAGGCCAATATCCCGGGACTTCTGGAACCCTAATCATAGCACAGTTAGGAACCACGTGCCGTGAAACGAATGTAGGCACAGACTTTATGACTCGCACTGAAAGTCACTCCAAATTGTCTGCAGGCAAATTGAACATATACGAAACCATAAAAAATTACAGAGGATCACAGAGGAGAATATCAACACGGCAATGGGTCTCGTCATGTCCATCTTGAGCTGCGATTTTCGACACACATCATGAAGAGCCCTCACACAAGAGGAACCAAAATTTAACAACTACTTTATTAAATGAAAATTTCTCCATGCTGAAATACCTTATGCCAAAAGCCAGAAAACAAGCCACAAACTGGAAGAAAAAAACGTATTTGCCAAACACAGATCGGATAAAGAATTTTTCCTCAGAGTAGACAAAGAACTAGAAAACAAACAGCTCCATTCAGGGTAAGTCAAGATCTGAAGAGACACCGGGCCAATGAAGATATACAGATAATACATAAGTGGACAGAAATATGATCCAGATCGGGCCTTATGAGGAATGCAAAATTACAACCACAAGACAGCACTACGCACCTCTGAGTCCTGCTAACCTCCTCCCAAAATGATGATACCCATCACTGGAGGATGGGGGACAACAGCAACTCTTTCTTGCTGATGAAACCCATATAACAGTCCGTAGAGACACCACTGGGTACCATTTGCCAAAGCCAAAATAGTCTAACACCTGCACACCACCAGGCAGGTCTCCCAGCATTCACACTATTGATTTGAAAACCTGTAGCCAAACCAAAAGAAAAACAATGTTTTGCACAGAAGCTCCACTCATACTGTCTACACCTTAAAGGATTCAAGAGGTCCTCAATACATGTGTGCCTCAGCAAAGGGGAGCAGAACAGGACACCCCAAAATATGGAACGTCAATGGACCCCACAGCTTAACATAATTATTTAAAAAATAAAAACCTCAAGATGGAAGGCTCAGACCTCCCACTTTGAAATGTTCTGAACAGAACCCCAAGAAATGAAACACAGTGAAACTGGCATAAGGAGGTATATCGAGATGAATGGAATTGAAAGGATCTCCCAGAAATAAACCCATCGGTCTGTAAGGAATAGTCGAGAGACCCCAGCAAGAACACGCACATCTCTGGTGTGTTAGCTGAAGACAAAAGCTGCTAGGGACCTAGAGCAGTGAAAGGACAGCCACCCTAACAACAAAGAAAAGACCTAGACTATGGAACATCATGACCCTAAAAGAGGACACTGGACTCCTTCCCCACCCCACACAAGACTAAAAGTCACAATATTCCTCCCCTTTTTTGCTCTGCTGGGGCCTCTGAGACAGACCTCCCTGCCCCCGGTAACCCCAACCAGCAGCCTGTCAGGAAACATCCCCCCCGCCCCGCCATTTCCTCACCTTTCCCTAGCAGGCCAGACGTCCCAGCAGGTCTAGAGGAAACCTAGCTAACCTCCATGTGGATGCAGCTCTGCATTTTCCCGAAGCCAAAGCCAAAGCCCTGGCCTGCCCTGGAGAGACCTAACGCCTGTGAGCTGTGCACAAGGCCAAGCCTGTGGGCAGAGGAGGAAGATCCCGCACTGGTGAGAGAGGCTGGTTTGTCACCCTCTGCTGGCCAACTGGGAAAATGCAGGGGGCACCCACTCCCACTACAGTGGAGGCTGGATTTTTTTTGCAGGCCGTCCCGCTCAATGCACCACACTCTCCAGGTTCCAAGGGACGGAGGCCAATATCCCGGGACTTCTGGAACCCTAATCATAGCACAGTTAGGAACCACGTGCCGTGAAACGAATGTAGGCACAGACTTTATGACTCGCACTGAAAGTCACTCCAAATTGTCTGCAGGCAAATTGAACATATACGAAACCATAAAAAATTACAGAGGATCACAGAGGAGAATATCAACACGGCAATGGGTCTCGTCATGTCCATCTTGAGCTGCGATTTTCGACACACATCATGAAGAGCCCTCACACAAGAGGAACCAAAATTTAACAACTACTTTATTAAATGAAAATTTCTCCATGCTGAAATACCTTATGCCAAAAGCCAGAAAACAAGCCACAAACTGGAAGAAAAAAACGTATTTGCCAAACACAGATCGGATAAAGAATTTTTCCTCAGAGTAGACAAAGAACTAGAAAACAAACAGCTCCATTCAGGGTAAGTCAAGATCTGAAGAGACACCGGGCCAATGAAGATATACAGATAATACATAAGTGGACAGAAATATGATCCAGATCGGGCCTTATGAGGAATGCAAAATTACAACCACAAGACAGCACTACGCACCTCTGAGTCCTGCTAACCTCCTCCCAAAATGATGATACCCATCACTGGAGGATGGGGGACAACGGCAACTCTTTCTTGCTGATGAAACCCATATAACAGTCCGTAGAGACACCACTGAGTACCATTTGCCAAAGCCAAAATAGTCTAACACCTGCACACCACCAGGCAGGTCTCCCAGCATTCACACTATTGATTTGAAAACCTGTAGCCAAACCAAAAGAAAAACAATGTTTTGCACAGAAGCTCCACTCATACTGTCTACACCTTAAAGGATTCAAGAGGTCCTCAATACATGTGTGCCTCAGCAAAGGGGAGCAGAACAGGACACCCCAAAATATGGAACGTCAATGGACCCCACAGCTTAACATAATTATTTAAAAAATAAAAACCTCAAGATGGAAGGCTCAGACCTCCCACTTTGAAATGTTCTGAACAGAACCCCAAGAAATGAAACACAGTGAAACTGGCATAAGGAGGTATATCGAGATGAATGGAATTGAAAGGATCTCCCAGAAATAAACCCATCGGTCTGTAAGGAATAGTCGAGAGACCCCAGCAAGAACACGCACATCTCTGGTGTGTTAGCTGAAGACAAAAGCTGCTAGGGACCTAGAGCAGTGAAAGGACAGCCACCCTAACAACAAAGAAAAGACCTAGACTATGGAACATCATGACCCTAAAAGAGGACACTGGACTCCTTCCCCACCCCACACAAGACTAAAAGTCACAATATTCCTCCCCTTTTTTGCTCTGCTGGGGCCTCTGAGACAGACCTCCCTGCCCCCGGTAACCCCAACCAGCAGCCTGTCAGGAAACATCCCCCCGCCCCGCCATTTCCTCACCTTTCCCTAGCAGGCCAGACGTCCCAGCAGGTCTAGAGGAAACCTAGCTAACCTCCATGTGGATGCAGCTCTGCATTTTCCCGAAGCCAAAGCCAAAGCCCTGGCCTGCCCTGGAGAGACCTAACGCCTGTGAGCTGTGCACAAGGCCAAGCCTGTGGGCAGAGGAGGAAGATCCCACACTGGTGAGAGAGGCTGGTTTGTCACCCTCTGCTGGCCAACTGGGAAAATGCAGGGGGCACCCACTCCCACTACAGTGGAGGCTGGATTTTTTTTGCAGGCCGTCCCGCTCAATGCACCACACTCTCCAGGTTCCAAGGGACGGAGGCCAATATCCCGGGACTTCTGGAACCCTAATCATAGCACAGTTAGGAACCACGTGCCGTGAAACGAATGTAGGCACAGACTTTATGACTCGCACTGAAAGTCACTCCAAATTGTCTGCAGGCAAATTGAACATATACGAAACCATAAAAAATTACAGAGGATCACAGAGGAGAATATCAACACGGCAATGGGTCTCGTCATGTCCATCTTGAGCTGTGATTTTCGACACACATCATGAAGAGCCCTCACACAAGAGGAACCAAAATTTAACAACTACTTTATTAAATGAAAATTTCTCCATGCTGAAATACCTTATGCCAAAAGCCAGAAAACAAGCCACAAACTGGAAGAAAAAAACGTATTTGCCAAACACAGATCGGATAAAGAATTTTTCCTCAGAGTAGACAAAGAACTAGAAAACAAACAGCTCCATTCAGGGTAAGTCAAGATCTGAAGAGACACCGGGCCAATGAAGATATACAGATAATACATAAGTGGACAGAAATATGATCCAGATCGGGCCTTATGAGGAATGCAAAATTACAACCACAAGACAGCACTACGCACCTCTGAGTCCTGCTAACCTCCTCCCAAAATGATGATACCCATCACTGGAGGATGGGGGACAACAGCAACTCTTTCTTGCTGATGAAACCCATATAACAGTCCGTAGAGACACCACTGGGTACCATTTGCCAAAGCCAAAATAGTCTAACACCTGCACACCACCAGGCAGGTCTCCCAGCATTCACACTATTGATTTGAAAACCTGTAGCCAAACCAAAAGAAAAACAATGTTTTGCACAGAAGCTCCACTCATACTGTCTACACCTTAAAGGATTCAAGAGGTCCTCAATACATGTGTGCCTCAGCAAAGGGGAGCAGAACAGGACACCCCAAAATATGGAACGTCAATGGACCCCACAGCTTAACATAATTATTTAAAAAATAAAAACCTCAAGATGGAAGGCTCAGACCTCCCACTTTGAAATGTTCTGAACAGAACCCCAAGAAATGAAACACAGTGAAACTGGCATAAGGAGGTATATCGAGATGAATGGAATTCAAAGGATCTCCCAGAAATAAACCCATCGGTCTGTAAGGAATAGTCGAGAGACCCCAGCAAGAACACGCACATCTCTGGTGTGTTAGCTGAAGACAAAAGCTGCTAGGGACCTAGAGCAGTGAAAGGACAGCCACCCTAACAACAAAGAAAAGACCTAGACTATGGAACATCATGACCCTAAAAGAGGACACTGGACTCCTTCCCCACCCCACACAAGACTAAAAGTCACAATATTCCTCCCCTTTTTTGCTCTGCTGAGGCCTCTGAGACAGACCTCCCTGCCCCCGGTAACCCCAACCAGCAGCCTGTCAGGAAACATCCCCCCGCCCCGCCATTTCCTCACCTTTCCCTAGCAGGCCAGACGTCCCAGCAGGTCTAGAGGAAACCTAGCTAACCTCCATGTGGATGCAGCTCTGCATTTTCCCGAAGCCAAAGCCAAAGCCCTGGCCTGCCCTGGAGAGACCTAACGCCTGTGAGCTGTGCACAAGGCCAAGCCTGTGGGCAGAGGAGGAAGATCCCGCACTGGTGAGAGAGGCTGGTTTGTCACCCTCTGCTGGCCAACTGGGAAAATGCAGGGGGCACCCACTCCCACTACAGTGGAGGCTGGATTTTTTTGCAGGCCGTCCCGCTCAATGCACCACACTCTCCAGGTTCCAAGGGACGGAGGCCAATATCCCGGGACTTCTGGAACCCTAATCATAGCACAGTTAGGAACCACGTGCCGTGAAACGAATGTAGGCACAGACTTTATGACTCGCACTGAAAGTCACTCCAAATTGTCTGCAGGCAAATTGAACATATACGAAACCATAAAAAATTACAGAGGATCACAGAGGAGAATATCAACACGGCAATGGGTCTCGTCATGTCCATCTTGAGCTGCGATTTTCGACACACATCATGAAGAGCCCTCACACAAGAGGAACCAAAATTTAACAACTACTTTATTAAATGAAAATTTCTCCATGCTGAAATACCTTATGCCAAAAGCCAGAAAACAAGCCACAAACTGGAAGAAAAAAACGTATTTGCCAAACACAGATCGGATAAAGAATTTTTCCTCAGAGTAGACAAAGAACTAGAAAACAAACAGCTCCATTCAGGGTAAGTCAAGATCTGAAGAGACACCGGGCCAATGAAGATATACAGATAATACATAAGTGGACAGAAATATGATCCAGATCGGGCCTTATGAGGAATGCAAAATTACAACCACAAGACAGCACTACACACCTCTGAGTCCTGCTAACCTCCTCCCAAAATGATGATACCCATCACTGGAGGATGGGGGACAACAGCAACTCTTTCTTGCTGATGAAACCCATATAACAGTCCGTAGAGACACCACTGGGTACCATTTGCCAAAGCCAAAATAGTCTAACACCTGCACACCACCAGGCAGGTCTCCCAGCATTCACACTATTGATTTGAAAACCTGTAGCCAAACCAAAAGAAAAACAATGTTTTGCACAGAAGCTCCACTCATACTGTCTACACCTTAAAGGATTCAAGAGGTCCTCAATACATGTGTGCCTCAGCAAAGGGGAGCAGAACAGGACACCCCAAAATATGGAACGTCAATGGACCCCACAGCTTAACATAATTATTTAAAAAATAAAAACCTCAAGATGGAAGGCTCAGACCTCCCACTTTGAAATGTTCTGAACAGAACCCCAAGAAATGAAACACAGTGAAACTGGCATAAGGAGGTATATCGAGATGAATGGAATTCAAAGGATCTCCCAGAAATAAACCCATCGGTCTGTAAGGAATAGTCGAGAGACCCCAGCAAGAACACGCACATCTCTGGTGTGTTAGCTGAAGACAAAAGCTGCTAGGGACCTAGAGCAGTGAAAGGACAGCCACCCTAACAACAAAGAAAAGACCTAGACTATGGAACATCATGACCCTAAAAGAGGACACTGGACTCCTTCCCCACCCCACACAAGACTAAAAGTCACAATATTCCTCCCCTTTTTTGCTCTGCTGGGGCCTCTGAGACAGACCTCCCTGCCCCCGGTAACCCCAACCAGCAGCCTGTCAGGAAACATCCCCCCGCCCCGCCATTTCCTCACCTTTCCCTAGCAGGCCAGACGTCCCAGCAGGTCTAGAGGAAACCTAGCTAACCTCCATGTGGATGCAGCTCTGCATTTTCCCGAAGCCAAAGCCAAAGCCCTGGCCTGCCCTGGAGAGACCTAACGCCTGTGAGCTGTGCACAAGGCCAAGCCTGTGGGCAGAGGAGGAAGATCCCGCACTGGTGAGAGAGGCTGGTTTGTCACCCTCTGCTGGCCAACTGGGAAAATGCAGGGGGCACCCACTCCCACTACAGTGGAGGCTGGATTTTTTTGCAGGCCGTCCCGCTCAATGCACCACACTCTCCAGGTTCCAAGGGACGGAGGCCAATATCCCGGGACTTCTGGAACCCTAATCATAGCACAGTTAGGAACCACGTGCCGTGAAACGAATGTAGGCACAGACTTTATGACTCGCACTGAAAGTCACTCCAAATTGTCTGCAGGCAAATTGAACATATACGAAACCATAAAAAATTACAGAGGATCACAGAGGAGAATATCAACACGGCAATGGGTCTCGTCATGTCCATCTTGAGCTGTGATTTTCGACACACATCATGAAGAGCCCTCACACAAGAGGAACCAAAATTTAACAACTACTTTATTAAATGAAAATTTCTCCATGCTGAAATACCTTATGCCAAAAGCCAGAAAACAAGCCACAAACTGGAAGAAAAAAACGTATTTGCCAAACACAGATCGGATAAAGAATTTTTCCTCAGAGTAGACAAAGAACTAGAAAACAAACAGCTCCATTCAGGGTAAGTCAAGATCTGAAGAGACACCGGGCCAATGAAGATATACAGATAATACATAAGTGGACAGAAATATGATCCAGATCGGGCCTTATGAGGAATGCAAAATTACAACCACAAGACAGCACTACGCACCTCTGAGTCCTGCTAACCTCCTCCCAAAATGATGATACCCATCACTGGAGGATGGGGGACAACAGCAACTCTTTCTTGCTGATGAAACCCATATAACAGTCCGTAGAGACACCACTGGGTACCATTTGCCAAAGCCAAAATAGTCTAACACCTGCACACCACCAGGCAGGTCTCCCAGCATTCACACTATTGATTTGAAAACCTGTAGCCAAACCAAAAGAAAAACAATGTTTTGCACAGAAGCTCCACTCATACTGTCTACACCTTAAAGGATTCAAGAGGTCCTCAATACATGTGTGCCTCAGCAAAGGGGAGCAGAACAGGACACCCCAAAATATGGAACGTCAATGGACCCCGCAGCTTAACATAATTATTTAAAAAATAAAAACCTCAAGATGGAAGGCTCAGACCTCCCACTTTGAAATGTTCTGAACAGAACCCCAAGAAATGAAACACAGTGAAACTGGCATAAGGAGGTATATCGAGATGAATGGAATTCAAAGGATCTCCCAGAAATAAACCCATCGGTCTGTAAGGAATAGTCGAGAGACCCCAGCAAGAACACGCACATCTCTGGTGTGTTAGCTGAAGACAAAAGCTGCTAGGGACCTAGAGCAGTGAAAGGACAGCCACCCTAACAACAAAGAAAAGACCTAGACTATGGAACATCATGGCCCTAAAAGAGGACACTGGACTCCTTCCCCACCCCACACAAGACTAAAAGTCACAATATTCCTCCCCTTTTTTGCTCTGCTGGGGCCTCTGAGACAGACCTCCCTGCCCCCGGTAACCCCAACCAGCAGCCTGTCAGGAAACATCCCCCCGCCCCGCCATTTCCTCACCTTTCCCTAGCAGGCCAGACGTCCCAGCAGGTCTAGAGGAAACCTAGCTAACCTCCATGTGGATGCAGCTCTGCATTTTCCCGAAGCCAAAGCCAAAGCCCTGGCCTGCCCTGGAGAGACCTAACGCCTGTGAGCTGTGCACAAGGCCAAGCCTGTGGGCAGAGGAGGAAGATCCCGCACTGGTGAGAGAGGCTGGTTTGTCACCCTCTGCTGGCCAACTGGGAAAATGCAGGGGGCACCCACTCCCACTACAGTGGAGGCTGGATTTTTTTGCAGGCCGTCCCGCTCAATGCACCACACTCTCCAGGTTCCAAGGGACGGAGGCCAATATCCCAGGACTTCTGGAACCCTAATCATAGCACAGTTAGGAACCACGTGCCGTGAAACGAATGTAGGCACAGACTTTATGACTCGCACTGAAAGTCACTCCAAATTGTCTGCAGGCAAATTGAACATATACGAAACCATAAAAAATTACAGAGGATCACAGAGGAGAATATCAACACGGCAATGGGTCTCGTCATGTCCATCTTGAGCTGTGATTTTCGACACACATCATGAAGAGCCCTCAGACAAGAGGAACCAAAATTTAACAACTACTTTATTAAATGAAAATTTCTCCATGCTGAAATACCTTATGCCAAAAGCCAGAAAACAAGCCACAAACTGGAAGAAAAAAACGTATTTGCCAAACACAGATCGGATAAAGAATTTTTCCTCAGAGTAGACAAAGAACTAGAAAACGAACAGCTCCATTCAGGGTAAGTCAAGATCTGAAGAGACACCGGGCCAATGAAGATATACAGATAATACATAAGTGGACAGAAATATGATCCAGATCGGGCCTTATGAGGAATGCAAAATTACAACCACAAGACAGCACTACGCACCTCTGAGTCCTGCTAACCTCCTCCCAAAATGATGATACCCATCACTGGAGGATGGGGGACAACAGCAACTCTTTCTTGCTGATGAAACCCATATAACAGTCCGTAGAGACACCACTGGGTACCATTTGCCAAAGCCAAAATAGTCTAACACCTGCACACCACCAGGCAGGTCTCCCAGCATTCACACTATTGATTTGAAAACCTGTAGCCAAACCAAAAGAAAAACAATGTTTTGCACAGAAGCTCCACTCATACTGTCTACACCTTAAAGGATTCAAGAGGTCCTCAATACATGTGTGCCTCAGCAAAGGGGAGCAGAACAGGACACCCCAAAATATGGAACGTCAATGGACCCCACAGCTTAACATAATTATTTAAAAAATAAAAACCTCAAGATGGAAGGCTCAGACCTCCCACTTTGAAATGTTCTGAACAGAACCCCAAGAAATGAAACACAGTGAAACTGGCATAAGGAGGTATATCGAGATGAATGGAATTCAAAGGATCTCCCAGAAATAAACCCATCGGTCTGTAAGGAATAGTCGAGAGACCCCAGCAAGAACACGCACATCTCTGGTGTGTTAGCTGAAGACAAAAGCTGCTGGGGACCTAGAGCAGTGAAAGGACAGCCACCCTAACAACAAAGAAAAGACCTAGACTATGGAACATCATGGCCCTAAAAGAGGACACTGGACTCCTTCCCCACCCCACACAAGACTAAAAGTCACAATATTCCTCCCCTTTTTTGCTCTGCTGGGGCCTCTGAGACAGACCTCCCTGCCCCCGGTAACCCCAACCAGCAGCCTGTCAGGAAACATCCCCCCGCCCCGCCATTTCCTCACCTTTCCCTAGCAGGCCAGACGTCCCAGCAGGTCTAGAGGAAACCTAGCTAACCTCCATGTGGATGCAGCTCTGCATTTTCCCGAAGCCAAAGCCAAAGCCCTGGCCTGCCCTGGAGAGACCTAACGCCTGTGAGCTGTGCACAAGGCCAAGCCTGTGGGCAGAGGAGGAAGATCCCGCACTGGTGAGAGAGGCTGGTTTGTCACCCTCTGCTGGCCAACTGGGAAAATGCAGGGGGCACCCACTCCCACTACAGTGGAGGCTGTATTTTTTTGCAGGCCGTCCCGCTCAATGCACCACACTCTCCAGGTTCCAAGGGACGGAGGCCAATATCCCGGGACTTCTGGAACCCTAATCATAGCACAGTTAGGAACCACGTGCCGTGAAACGAATGTAGGCACAGACTTTATGACTCGCACTGAAAGTCACTCCAAATTGTCTGCAGGCAAATTGAACACATACGAAACCATAAAAAATTACAGAGGATCACAGAGGAGAATATCAACATGGCAATGGGTCTCGTCATGTCCATCTTGAGCTGTGATTTTCGACACACATCATGAAGAGTCCTCACACAAGAGGAACCAAAATTTAACAACTACTTTATTAAATGAAAATTTCTCCATGCTGAAATACCTTATGCCGAAAGCCAGAAAACAAGTCACAAACTGGAAGAAAAATCATATTTGCCAAACACTGATCAAAGATAAAGAATTTTTCCTCAGAGTTGACAAAGAACTTGAAAAGAAAAGCTCCATTCAAGGTAAGTCAAGATCTGAAGAGACACTGGGCCAATGAAGATATACAGATAATACATAAGTGGACAGAAATATGATCCAGATTGGATTTGTGAGGAATGCAATATTACAACCACAAGATAGCACTACACACCTCTGAGTCCTCCTAACCTCCCGAAATGACGATACCCATCACTGAAAGATGAGGAACAACAGCAACTCTCCTTGCTGATGAAATGCAGTTAATGGCCCCTGGAGACACCACTGGGCACCATGGGCCAAAGCCAAAATAGGCTAACACCTGCAGAGCACCTGGTAGGCCTCCAAGCTTTCATGCAGTTGCTTTGAAAACCTGTATACAAACAAAAATAAAAACGATGTTTTGCTCAGAAATTTCACTCATGCTGTCTAAACCTTAAAGGAATCAAGAGGTCTTCAATACATGTGTGCCTCTGCAAAGGGGAGGGGGGTGTACATATCAGCATAGGGGAGCAGAAAAGAACACCCTGAAATATGGAATGCCAACAGACCCCACAGCTCTACCAGAGTTATTAAAAAAAAAATGCCTCAAGATAGAAGGCTCAGACCTACGACTTTCAAATGTTCTGAACACAGCCCCTGGGAAATGAAACACGGTGAAACTGGCATGAGGATATATACTGAGATGAATGGAATTGAAAGGTGATCCCAGAAATAAATCCATTGCTCTGTGGGGAAGAGTCGAGAGACCCCAGGAAGAACACACACGTCCCTGGTGTGCTAGAATATGGAACATCATGACCCTAAGAGAGGACACCAGACTCCTTTCCCACCCCACACAAGACTGACTAAAATTCACAATTTTCCTCCCCCATTTATTCCTCTGCTGGGACCTCTGAGATGGACTTCCCTGCCCCTGGTATCCCCAACCAGAAGCCCCCATCAGGAAACATCTTCCCCTCATTTCCTCATCTTTCCCTACCAGGCCAGCACCTCCCAGCAGGTCCAGAGAAAACTTAGCTACCCTCCATGTGGATGCAGCTCCACATTTTCCCAAAGAAATTCGACACGGCCATGTGTCTGGTCACGTCAGTCACGAGCTGTAATTTTCAACACACACCCTGAAGAGCCCTCACACAAGAGGAAACAAAAAGCAACAGCACATACTTTATTAAATGAACATTTCTCCTCTCTGACATACCTTAATCTGAAAGCCAAAAGTGCAGCTACAAAAAAATGGAGGTAATGAATACAAAAAAAAAAAAAAAAGAAAACCTTGAAACTGGCAGAGAAAAATATTTGCTGAATACACATGGGATAAAGAATATTTACTCACATAAGATATAGAACTAGAAAAGCATCAACTACACTCAAAGTACATAAACATCTGAATAGACAGGATGGGCAACACCTACAGATCTGGGGAAAGGGCCAAAGAGTGTCTGCTTTTTGACTGTGTGCTCCTGTGCGGAAGATAGTGACAAAGCTGCCAGAGAGGGCCAGAATGTGCGAAAGAGTCTGGGGCATTGATGCCATGGATTCAGTGGACTCCCCAATTTCATGAACATCTTTCCAGGACAGTTAAGAGCACAGATGGGCACTCACTAGGCAGGGATACGTTTCAGTGGTCGGCCATGCAGTGATTCAATTGGAGGTAGTGAGCCTGGATGTAGAGGGTCCTGTTGGGAAACTCCTGGGATATTCCTGTAAGAAAAAGTTGAGTCCTGCGCCAGGGCAATTGTTGTGAGGCTGGGTCATTGGGGAGAGGCAGTACAGATATTCTAGTGGCAGAATCAAGTACCGGGAGTTAGTTGTAGGAGGGACGGCAAGGAAGGAGTCCCGTCTATACTCAGATTTCTGGCTCAGACAACTGGACTTAACACTACACCAGCTGGCACACTGTAAGTAGATGGGTCACGAAGCAGGTGCACACAGACAATGAGCAGTTCAGTGATGGGTGTCAGACACGTTGTGAAAGCCCCGGTGGAATAAAAGTGTGCTCGTCTGAACTCTGACTCCTGGTTCATTCTGCCTGCCCAGTTTTGTACATCACACCTTGTCAGTTTTAAAACACACATCCTTTATCACTTCTCTGAAATCAGGATTTTTTTTTTTTTTTTTTTTTTTTTTTTTTTTGCGGTACGCGGGCCTCTCACCGCTGTGGCCTCTCCAGTCGCGGAGCACAGGCTCCGGACGCGCAGGCTCAGCGGTCATGGCTCACAGGCGCAGCCGCTCCGCGGCATGTGGGATCTTCCCGGACCGAGGCACGAACCCGCGTCCCCTGCATTGGCAGGTGGACTCTCAACCACTGCGCCACCAGGGAAGCCCTGAAATCAGGATTTTTTTAAATGACTGTGTGACATGGTTTAGTGGGCAGTGTACTTTTTTAGAGGTACATAAAATAGTGATTCTTCTTATAATGGATGAAATCTTGGCTTTGGTGAAATACAATAATGTCTATCAAACTCAGAAGAAAATAATACATGAATGTCTCTCCTTATGTCCTGAATTTTACCGTGTTCCAAAATGATCTGAAGTACCCTTTCAAAGTAAAGCTCGTAGGACAGGACAATTTCTGTAGAAAGACAAAATCCCTACCTGGGATCGAATATTGGAAGGAATCCTCAGAAGGCTCTTCTCTCTCTTCTCTCGGGAGACTGTGTTTACAGCTCAAATAAAAACAACAGAATGGGGCTTCCCTGGTGGCGCAGTGGTTGAGAGTCCGCCTGCCGATGCAGGGGACGTGTGTTCGTGCCCCGGGCCGGGAAGATCCCACATGCCTCGGAGTGGCTAGGCCCGTGAGCCATAGCCGCTGAGCTTGCGCGTCCGGAGCCTGTGCTCCGCAACGGGAGAGGCCACAACTGTGAGAGGCCCACGTACCGCAAAAAAAAAAAAAAAAAAAAACAACAGAATGGGAATTCCCTGATGGTCCAGTGGTTAAGAGTTGGTCTTTTCACACTTTCACTGCTGTGGCCCGGCTTCAATCCGTGGTTGGGGAACTAAGATCCCAGAAGGCTTTTGGCACAGCCAAAATAAAAACAAAAAACACAGAAGGACAAACAAGCTTCCAGAAACTCCCAATCCTAAGAACTAAAACCCAAACCAGGAGACAGAATAATCTAGAAAAAAAAATAACAGGAATAAATTGACTTTCAGACAGCACAGAGATGGGTGTGGCCTGGAGATCTCAGGAATGGCATCTTTTAAAAAGAGTGGATTTGGTGGGGACTTAAGGGCTTCATTGCTGCTCTTCCCAAAAAGAATATGACGAAAGACAAGGCCCATTAATATCTTAGCGATACTGTTCAAGGGCTTCATACAGCTTCACTGAAGAACTGAAAAAACATCTCCTGGGACAAATAAAACATTCTGAAAGAACAGCCTGTGTGCTTTCTAGACTGTTCTGTGACACAGCACACAGCTGGGTCCACACTCATTTTGGGAGAAGCCAGGCTCCTGCCACATGCAGGAAGCAGAGCCTCTGACTCACTGAAAGTAGTGAGTCCTTCCACATTGGGGTTCACAATGCAGACCATGTGGCTGCCTGCCTCCTCCACACAGTAGCAAAACAAGGGCTCCAAGACATCAGCATCTGAAACCCCAAGGGCCTTACTTCAACTCTCTTCTGAAACTTTGCATCTCCCCACCCATGACTGAATGCCAAGTCACCCCTTTCCTTTCCACAGCTCTGACCTTTTCCAGCTTCTGTAACCAGGCTCTACCTGGGTCTAATAAGAATAGCAATAGGACTTCCCTGGTGGTACAGTGGTTAAGAATCCACCCGCCAATTCAGGGGACATGGGTTCAAGCCCTGGTCCAAGAAGATCCCAAACGCCGCGGAGCAACTAAGCCCATGTGCCACAACTACTGAGCCTGCACTCTAGAGTCCATGAGCCACAACTACTGAGCCTGCAAGCTACAACTACTGAAGCCTGCGTGCCTAGAGCCTGTGCTCCACAAGAGAAGCCACCACAATGAGAAGCCCACACACCGCAACAAAGAGTAGCCCCCGCTCGCTGCAACTAGAGAAAGCCTGTGTGCAGCAACAAACACCAAACAGCCAAAAATAAATATAAATAAATAAAACAAGAATAACAATAAGTATGGAAGTGTTCATACTTACAGCTACAATTTTTGAGAACCTGCCATGTGCCATGCTTTGTTTATATGCTCTCATTTAATTCTCACAAATATTCCTTGGGAGCATGAATCCCATTTTCTTAATGAAATCCTGTGAAGGACAGTGAAGGCAGAAAAATATGGTTCCTATGTATCCGTTTAAAGAAAAATATCTTCTTTAAGTCAGAAGGGGGGGAGGTGGTATATTAGTATTTGTTATGTTATTCCTTATACGTCTATGCTTCCACAGCCAATTTCTTTTCATTAATAGAAAAATGAGCCTGAAATTTACCACTCAGCCTAAAAACACCACCACTACAAACATCAAGAGAATAGCAGGAAGAGGTGCTGCTGGCCTCTTGTACCCCCACACCCAGAGATGCCTTCACCTGGTTTATTTTGACTACTTAAAGGCTACACCTGAGGGAGAAACAGAGAAATAATAAGCAAAAGGACCAGATTCAGGAAACTCTTGTTTTACAAATCCATGTGGCCAGAGGTCTTTAAATTGTTAGGCACAAACTCTTATTAAAAATAATGGTTCCAGAGAAGGACGTCAGCTCACCTCCTCTCACAAAAACACCAAAATCACAACTAACTGCTATGATCACCACACAGCAAATCACAACAAAAAAACAATGGAACCTACCAAAAAAATTATGCTACATCCAAAGACACAGAAGAAACCACAATGAGATGGTAGGAGGGGCTCAATTGTGATAAAAATCCAATCCCATACCCACCAGGTGGGCAAAGCACAAACTGGAAAATAATAATATCACAGAGGTTCCCCCACAGCAGTGAAAGTTCTGAGCTCCACATCAGGCTCCCCAGCCTGGAGGTGTGGCATCTGGAGGAGGAGCCCCCAGAGTATCTGGCTTTAAAGACCAGTGGGGCTTGATCGCAGGAACTCCACAGGACTTTGGGAAACAGAAACTCCACTCTTGGAGAGAGCATACAAGGTCTTGTGTGCATCAGGACCCGGGGGAAAAAGCAGTGACCTCATAGGAGCCTAGGCCAGACCTACCTGGTGGTATTGGAGAGTCCCCTACAGAGGTGGGAGGTGACTATGGCTCAATGCAGGGACAAAGACACTGGTGGTGGTAGTTCTGGGGAATTCTCATTGACGTGAGCCCTCCTGGAGGCTACTGTTTTCTCACCAAGACCTGGCCCTACCCAACCTACAGGCTCCAGTGCTGGGACTCCTCAGACCAAACCAACAGGGCAGGAACACATCCACACCAATCAGCAGATAGGCTGCCTAAAGTCTTCCTGAGCTCACTGCTTCCCACTAAAGACACCCCTTGACACAGCCCTGGCCACCAGAGGGACAAGACCCAGATCCAACCACCAGTGGGCATGAAGCAGTTCCACCCACCAGAAAGCCTGCACAAGCTTCTTAGACCAGCCTCATCCTCTAAGGGGTAGACACAAGAAGCAAGAAGAACTACAACCATGCAGCCTGCAGGACGTAAACTGCAATCACAGAAAGTTAGACAAAATGAGATGGCAGAGGAATATATCCCAAACGAAGGAACAAGATAAAGCCCCAGAAGAACAAGTGAAGTGGAGATAGTCAATCTACCCAAAAAAGTATTCAGAGTAAAGACAGTAAAGATGATCCAAGATCTTACAAAAAGAATGGAGGCACAGACTGAGAAGACAAAAGAAATGATTAACAAAGAGCTAGAAGATCTAAACAAACAGAGATGAACAATAAGATAACTAAAATTAAAAATACACTAGACAAAATCGACAGCAGAATAAATGAGTCAGAAGAAAGGCTATGTGAGCTGGAAGACAGAATGGTGGAAATCCCTGCCATGGAACAGAATAAAGAAAAAGAAATGAAAAGAAATGAGGACAGTATAAAAGACCTCTGGGACAACATTAAACACACCAACATTCACATTGTAGGGTTCCCAGAAGGAGAAGAGAGAAAGGACCTGAGAAAACATTTGAAAAGATAATAGCTGAAGGGGCTTCCCTGGTGGCGCAGTGGTTGAGAGTCCGCCTGCCGATGCAGGGGACACGGGTTCACGCCCTGGTCTGGGAGGATCCCACGTGCCACGGAGCGGCTGAGCCTGCGCGTCCGGGGCCTGTGCTCCGCGGCGGGAGAGGCCACAACAGTGAGAGGCCCGTGTACCACCAAAAAAAAAAAAAAAACAAAAAAAACAAAAAAAAAAAAAAAAAAAAAGATAATAGCTGAAAACTTCCCTAACATGGGAAAGGAAGCAGTCACCCAACTCCAGGAAGCGCAGAGAGCCCCAGTCAAGATAAACCGAAGGAGGAACACGCTGAGACACATAGTAGTCAAACTGACAAAAATTAAAGAAAAAGATAAAAAATTAAAAGCAACAGGGAAAAGCAACAAATAACATACAATGGGATTCCTATAAGGTATCAGCTAATTTTTCAATGGAAACTCTGCAGGCCAGAAGGCAGTGGAACCATATACTGAAAGTGATGAAAGGGAAGAACCTACAACCAAGAATACCCAGCAATCTCATTCAGATTTGAAGGAGAAATCAAAAGCTTTACAGACAAGCAAAAGATAAGAGAATTCAGCAGCACCAGACCAGTTTTGCAACAAATGCTAAAGGAACTTCTCTAGGTGGAGAAAAAAAGAAAAAAAAAGAGGGCTTCCCTGGTGGCACAGTGGTTGAGAGCCCGCCTGCCGATGCAGGGGACGCGGGTTCATGCTCCTGTCTGGGAGGATCCCACATGCAGTGGAGCGGCTGGGCCTGTGAGCCATGGCCACTGAGCCCGTGTGTCTGGAGCCTGTGCTCCGCAACAGGAGAGGCCACAACAGTGAGAGGCCCGCGTACCACAAAAAAAAAAAAAAAAGAAAAGAAAAGAAAAGAAAAAGGCCACAACTAGGAACAAGAAAATTACAAATGGAAAAACTCACGGGTAAAAGCAAACATACAGACAAAGTAGGAAAGCAACCAAACACAAATATGATATCAAAACCAGCAATCAGAGCTTCCCTGGTGGCGCAGTGGTTGGGAGTCCACCTGCCAATGCAGGGGACATGGGTTCAGGCCCTGGTCCGGGAGGATCCCACATGCTGCAGAGCAGCTGGGCCCATGTGCCACGACTACTGAGCCTGTGCTCTAGAGCCCGTGAGCCACAACTACTGAGCCCGCGTGCTGCAACTACTGAAGCCCACACACCTAGAGCCCGTGCTCTGCAACAAGGGAGGCCACTGCAATGAGGAGCCCGCACACCGCAACGAAGAGTAGTCCCTGCTCACTGCAACTAAAGAAAGCCTCCGTGCAACAATGAAGACCCAACACAACCAAAAATAAAAATAAATAAATTTATAAAAAACAAAACAAAACAAAACAAAACCCCCAGCAATCATGAGGAGAGAACAAACGCAGGATACTGGACATGCATTTGAAATTAAAAGAGCAGCAAGTTAAAATAATCTTGTTTATATAGACTGCTATATCAAATCTCATGGTAATCACAAACCAAAAATCTACAATAGATACACACACCAAAAAAAAAAAAAAAGGAATCCAAACACAACATTAAAGTTAGTCATCAAATCACAAGAGAAGAAGGAGTTCCCTGGCTATCCAGTGGTTAGGACTCAGCGCTTTCACTCCTGTGGGCCCAGGTTCAATCTCTGGTCAGTGAACTAAGATCCTGCAAGCCACACAGGACTGCCAAAAAAAGAAAAGATGTCTCAGTAAATCAGAAGAGAAGAGAACAGAAGAGGAAAGGGAGAAAAAAGACCTACAAAAATAAATCAAAAACAATTAACAAAACAGCAATAAGAACATACATATTGATAATTACCTTAAATGTAAATGGATTAAATGCTCCAACCAAAAGATATAGATTGGCTGAATGGATATAAAAACAAAACCAGTATATATGCTGTCTATAAGAGAGCCACTTCAAATCTAGGGACACCTACAGACTGAAAGTGAGGAGATTGAAAAAGGTATTCCATGCAAATGGAAATCAAAAGAAAGCTGGAATAACAATACTCATATCAGACAAAACAGATGTTAAAATAAAGACTGTTACAAGAGTCAAAAGAAGGACACCACATAATGATCAAGGGATCAATCAAGAAGAAGATATAACAACTGTAAATATATATGCACTCAACATAGGAGCACCTCAATATATAAGGAAAATACTAACAGCCATAAAAGGAGAAATCAACAGTAACACAATAGTGGGGGAGTTTAACAGCCCAATTTCATCAATGGACAGATCACCCATACAGTAATTCAGTAAGGAAACACAGGCCTTAAATGACACATTAGACCAGATGGGCTTAATTGATATTTATAAAGCATTTCAACCACAAGCAGCAGAATACACATTCTTTTCAAATGCACATGGAACGTTCTCCAGGATTAATAATATGGCGGGCCACAAAGCAAGCCTTGGTAAACTTAAGAAAATTGAAATCGTATCAAGCATCTTTTCCAATCACAACATTATGAGATCAGAAATCCACTACAAGAAAAAAACTGTAAAAACCACAAACACGTGGAAGCTAAACAATATGCTACTAAACAACCAATGGATCACTGAAGAAATCAAAAAGGAAATCAAAAAATACCTAGAGACAGAGAATTCTCTGGTGGTCCAGTGGTTAGGACTCCATGCTTTCACTGTCAAGGGCCTGGGTTCAATCCCTGGTCAGCGAACTAAGATGGCACAAGCTGCACAGTGCAGCAAAGAAAGAAACAAAGAAAACAACTAGGCAGAAATGAAAAAGAAAGAACGAAAGCACGAAGATCCAAAACCTATGGGATGCAGCAAAAGCAATTCTAAGAGGGAAGTTTATAGCAATACAATCTTACCTCTGGAAACAAGAAAAATCTCAATCTAACCTTATACCTAATGGAACTAGAGAAAGAACAAAATGAAAAGTTAGTAGAAGGAAAAGAAATCATAAAGATCAGAGCAGAAAGACATGAATTAGAGACAAAAAAAATTGAAAAGATCAAAGAAAACAAAAGCTGGTTCTTTGAAATGATAAACGAAATGTATAAACCTCTAGCCAGACTCATCAAGAAAAAAAGGGAGGGCTTCCCTGGTGGTGCAGTGGTTGAGTCTGCCTGCTAATGCAGGGGACACGGGTTCGAGCCCTGGTCTGGGAGGATCCCGCATGCCGTGGAGCAACTGGGCCCGTGAGCCACAACTGCTGAGCCTGCACATCTGGAGCCTGTGCTCTGCAGCGGGAGAGGCCGCCATAGTGAGAGGCCTGTGCACCGCGATGAAGAGTGGCCCCCGCTTGCCACAACTAGAGAAAGCCCTCGCACAGAGATGAAGACCCAACACAGCAAAAATAAAATTAATTAATTAATAAACTCCTACCCCCAACATCTTTAAAAAAAAAAAGAAAAAAAAAAAAAGAAAGAAGGGGAGAGGGTCCAAATCAATAAAATCAGAAATGAAAAAGAAGTTAAACTGAAACCATGAAAATACAAAGGATCATAAGAGGCTACTACAAACAACTATATGCCAATAAAATGGACAACATAGAAGAAATGGACAAATTCTTAGAAGGTTACAATCTCCCAAGAACCAGGAAGAAATAGAAAATGTGAACAGAGCAGTTACCAGTAAGGAAATTCAATCACTAGTGGGTTTTTTTTTTTTTTTTTTTTTTTTTTGGTGGTACGCGGGCCTCTCACTGTTGTGGCCTCTCCCGTTGCGGAGCACAGGTTCCAGACGCGCAGTCTCAGCGGCCATGGCTCACGGGCCCAGCCGCTCCATGGCATGTGGGATCTTCCCAGATCAGGGCACGAACCCATGCCCCCTGCATCGGCAGGCGGACTCCCAACCACTGCACCACCAGGGAAGCCCCAATCACTAGTTTTAAAACTACCAGAAAACCAAAGTCCAAGACCAGATGGCTTCACAGGTGAATTCTACCAAAAATTTAGAGAAGAGTTAACACCTATCCTTCTCAAACTATTCCCAAAAAATTGCAGAGGAAAGAATGCTTCCAAACTCATTCTACCAGGCAAGCATCACCCTGCTAGCAAAACCAAAGGTATCACAAAAAAGGAAAATTACAGGTCAATATCACTGATGAACATAGATGCAAATATCCTCAACAAAATATCAGCAAATTGAATCCAACAATACATCAAAAGGATCATACACCATGATCAAATGGAATTTATCCCAGGGATGGAAGGATTTTTCAATATCCACAAATCAATGTGATATACCACATTGACAATTAAAGAATAAAAACATTTCATTTTAATAGACGCAGAGAAAGCTTTTGACAAAATTTGACATCCATTTATGATAAAAACTCTCCAGAAAGTGGGCATAAAGTGAACATAACTCATCATAATAAAGGCCATATATAAGCCCACAGATAACATCATACTCAATGGTGAAAAGCTAAAAGCATTTCCTCTAATATGAGGAACAAGACAAGGATGCCCACTCTTGTCACTTTTGTTTAACATTGTATTGGAAGTTCTTGCCACAGAAATCAGAAGAAAACGAAATAAAAGGAATCCAAATGGAAAGGAAGAAGTAAAACTGTCAGTGTTTGCAGATGATGTACTATATATTGAAAACAGTTTAAACCACACATACTTAAAATCTACCTTTTGATCTACTGATGCATGCTTACAACCCTGAAACCAAGTTTCCTGCTGCCTTTTAAAATTTATCCTTCTCAGCATATAAAATTACTGATACAAGGACATATATATTTTTGTTATAAAAAAAGACTTATGAAAAAAAGAAAGAGACTGTAATGAAACCAGATGAATCCATCCCCATCTTCCATCATTTCATGGCCATTCTTATTTCATCTTTCCCCATTTACACCAGTGCCTTAGTTTACCACAGTCTCTCCCTTATTCACAGATTTGCTTTTTGGGGTTTCAGTGACCCAAGGTCAACTAAGGTCTGAAAATATTAAATGGAGAACTCCAGAAATAAGTCATGAGTTTTAAATTGCGTGCCTTTCTATATGCTGCAATCTCTCACCGCCCTCTTCGTCCCACCCACAGCATGAATCATCCCATTGTCCAGTGAATCCACATAGGCATCGTATCATCTCACATCATCACAAAAAGGGCGACTACAGTACAATAAGCTATTTTGAGAGAGACACCACATTCACTTAACTTTTATTACAGCTATTGTTATAATTTTTATCATAGGTATGCATGTATAGGAAAAAACATAGTACATATAGGGTTTGGTACTATCTGTAGTTTCAGGCATCTACTTGGAGGTCTTGGAACGCATCTGCTGCAGATAAGGGGGAACTACTGTACTAATTCCAGACATGGTATCACTTAATGCATAATCTCTTCAGAATGGATTTTTCATAACACAATAGTTATCAGAAAAATATAAACGTTGTATCAATGCTGAATTGTCTCAAAAATGTGTTTGTTTCTTAAGTCAAATTAGTTGCAATCAGAATCCAAAATATATCCTTACAGGGTTCAGTAGCTCTGTCTCACAGATCTCTTAACATGTGGGGTCCACTTATCTTTTAAAATTCTTATTTGTTTCTCATAATTTGCTGTCATTGGTTCATCAGAATTTGGCACATGCAAGATGGGTCTTAATGAGTCTCTAATATTGTTTAACTGTTCACCCTCCCCCCATATATCCTGTATACTAGATGTTGACGAGATGGGTGATGAAGTTTGATCCCTGCAGACAGGTGCCTGATGATGACTGTTAGGGAAGTAAAAACAAAAATCTCTCCCAACCTGGTAATCCTTTCCACAATGGTAGTAGAGACAGAAAACCACTTTTATTATTGAATAAACATTAAAGCAAAGTACTCGTGCATCACAGGCAATCCACCAGGAAACTGCAAAGACAGAAAAAACCTAAATCCCCTATTTATCCAAACAGATACAACCCACTGCATATGTATATTCAAGATAAACAATATCTAGTCCTCAAGTAAGAGGAGTTGACAGTGCCATTTGTCATACAGAGTCCTAATTTTACCTGGTAATTGGGGTGACTATCTGTGTTTGCTTATCGGTTTTAGCCACAGGAAACACAAACTTCTCATCTTTGTAATAGGAGGTAGTTTTTTAAGTTGGAGCACAGCATCCACTAAGATGAGACTCCTATCCTCGTACAAGAACTGATAAATGAGCTAACTCCCTGATGTCTGCAGTTTGAGGAGAAAGCAGGTTCTTGAGAAAGACATTTCTGAATCCTAAAACTGGAAGAAAAAAAAAGACCAGCTGAAAAAAGGCCTCTCTAGTCTTCAAAGACATGCATTTTAAAAGAGATGAGACAGTTCCTGCAAGTTTTCTAAGGTAAATCGTCTAAGGGAGAGGAACGAAATCTCATTCCCCATTTTCAACAGGGAGAAGTAAATCTCTTGTTTTTTACGTGTGTATTTGTCAAATAAAATAATTTGTATGTGACACACCTAGAAACACAAATATTGTGACTGTGTTTTGCTACCACACCATAACACAGCCTGGAAACAAACGTTTCAGGTATTGGATATGACCTGCCTATATATATCTGGGGACACAGTGTAACAAGTGTGGGACACTGTCATCCTGTGATATGTGAATGATGCAGGATTTACAAGACAGGCCAGACTTCATCTAGCCCATTCAGGGAATGGTGGTCAAGTTTAGTTCCCCAAGAGAGAGCAGGAATATTCTTAGGGATTAGCAGTCATTGGTTTGCTTTTTACCTAGTGTTGGGGAGGACCAAATTCACCAGCTGGAGGGAGTGAGAAGAAGAACCATGGGGACAGGGACAGGGGAGTGTTACAGTAGACATTCTTAGTCCTTAGCATCTCTTCCAATGTCCACAACAGTGACAGCTGAGTAATGGGACACTGATTGGAGAAGACGCCCTGAGGTGATGTTAGTAGGAAGACCAACAGCCTTGGGATGACTCACATGTGGCAGCAAGGGCCAGTCATGTGTTTGGGGTGACACCTGGGGAAGGTGCTGCATGCCTGTGGGGGTGGGGAGCCATGTCAGAGGGAAGACCATGTAAAGACAGAGGAAGAGGACAGCTATTTACAAGCCTCCAAAGAAACCACTGTTAACCTCTTGATCGCAGACTTCTACCCTCTGGAATTGTGAGGAAATAATTTTCTGTTGTTTAAAGCACCCAGGCTATGGTGCCATGTTTTGTCAACCTTAGCAAATTAACACAGGGACCATCAGCATTTGGGAGAGGATCTGCAGGGCAACAGGGAAGAGGTTGAGAAGGCTTCTAAGAGGAGCCCGAGGGAATAAGGAGAGGTTTTTTTGGGTGGAAACAGGCCAGAGGGAAAGGGGAACACAGTGGGTGAGCCTGCGATTGATTTTTGCATCCCCACCTCTGCCGGGGTCACAGTAAGAGATACCCCCTCCAGTCCCACACATTGTCAGTTTCCCCCAGTGCAAAATGGGGCTAATGATGGAGCTGCCTCAGGGGCTCTGGGAAGATGCATAGGGCCGGGCCCATAGTAAGGCCCCCAAGGAGGTAGCTGTTGGGAGTCCTGATACCCTGGAGAGTGGTGGCAGTGCCCTTGGGGAGGCTGCAACAACAGGAGAGAGTTCCAGGGGCTGAGGGGCCCCAGCCCATCAGGGGGCTCTTCCCATAGCAGCTCTGATCCCTACTTGGGGTCCTACCTGGCAGCTACACCTGTGTCTTTAGCCAGCAGGGAACTGCCCAGGGCACCTGTATACATAGGAGGCACCCTGAGATACTTCTGCCACAGGGGTTCAGGTCTCTGCTCTGCCTCTTCCCAGCCACAGGACTGTCCCCTGGTTCTGGACACTCAGTTTCCCTGCCTGTGGAATGGGTAATGCTACAAAAGAAAAACAGACTCACAGACATAGAGAATACACATGTGGTTGCCAAGGCGGAGGGCGGGTAGTAGAGGGAAGGATTGGGGGTATGGGATTAGCAGAGGCAAACTATTATATAAAGGATGGATAAACAACAAGGTCCTATTATATAGCACAGGGAACTATACTCAATATCCTGTGACAAACCACAATAGAAAGGAATATGAATAAGATTACACACATATATATAACTGAGTCACTTTGCTGCACAGAAGAAATTAACACAGTGTAAATCAACTATATTTCAATAAAATAAAAAAACCCAAAAAACAAACAGGAAGCAAAATGCTGGAGGCCGCTCAAAACAGGAAACAAAATCCTAGAGGACAGAAGCCGGCAATAGAGGACACCCAAATAAACTAGAACTTCTACCAACATGGGTGGCTTAGGTACAGGAGGACTCACCACCACGATTTGGGATCACCAAGGAGATGATTGATAAAGCATAACAGGCTCTTGCAGGCACCTTAACTGAATCCAAGCTCTTCTGACACCATGTAATGCCAACCAAAACACAATATAGGAGGCTGCAAATAAGAAGAGTTTAGGGACTTCCCTGGTGGCACAGTGGTTAGGAATCCACCTGCCAATGCAGGGGACATGGTTTCAAGTCCTGGTCTGGGAAGATCCCACATGCCGCGGAGCAACTAAATCCATGTGCCACAACTACTGAGCCTGCAACCCACAGCTACTGAAGTCCGCGTGCCTACAGCCCATGCTCTGCAACAAGACAAGCTACTACGAGAAGCCCATGCACCACAGTGAAGAATAGCCCCCACTCACCACAACCAGAGAAAGCCCGCGCGCAACAACGAAAACCCAACATAGCCAAAAAAACCCAAACCAAACAAAAACGTTATAAAAAAGGAAAAGTTTATTTGGAGTCTACAATTCAGGAGACACAGATTCAGGTAACCCCAAAAGATGTTCCAGGAGAAGAGAGTAAGGGGCTTACAAAGACAAAAAGCTCTGAGTTTGTTAAAGCTGCCTCTTGAGAATTGTGATTGAGTCTGATGCAATTTAGGAACTATTTGTCCTTAAGAAATCAGGAGTTATTTTAGGGTTTTGGTCTGATAAGTAGACAGGCTGTCATGAGTTATTTTACGATGAGGGTTTGATAAGAATCTTGACTTTCTGGCAGATGTTCTGGATGGCCTCATTAGGACAATAAGAAGTCAAAAGATCAGATTCCATCCAGGCTGAGAGGTGCATAAGTCACACTTCCTTAATAGATTCCCGGCTCCATTTTAGACAGCCCTGAGCAATATCGGCTCCATTTTTATTTTCCTTTCACAATAGTCACCCCAATTGCCAGATAAATTTAGAAGAAGAACCATGTGTGACAAGTGGTACAGTCAAATTCTCTTGGCTATTTTTTTGTTTGTTTTCTGGGCCTATTTCTTACTTTTAGAGTAGACCTACTTTGATGGTTTTAAGATAAGGAATCAGATGGAAGTTTAAGAATCTGCGAGAGACCTGCCAAAGGATTATTCTGTTGCCTCTTTGCTCTGACGAAACCATATTTAAAATTAATCTAATATTATACATATAGTTTCAGTTCTGGGCAGCCATGAAAGTAGGCTGCTCAGTTTTTCCTTTACGATGTATCCTTCTCTGAGGAGTGCAGCTGGCCAACAACCCCCAGCTGTGCTGCCTTGGAAGCCACCACAGCATTCCAAAGGTCATTCTCAGCAAGCTATTCTCAGCCAGTGACTGAGCATGGCACGGGTACTAGAGCTAGGTGACTAGTTATTATCATCAAAATATGTATGTAATGAGTTGTACCTGCTTAGCTACATAAGGTGGAGTTTTTTTTTCAGCCTTTGCAATTTCTTAGCATATGACCTGTGATACATATCAAACTCTGGTTTAATGCTTACTCGATAATAAAAGTGTTTTCTGTCACTACCACCTTTGAGGAGAAGATTTCTGAGTCCAGAGAGTTTATTTTTATTTACCCAATAGTCACCATCACACACTTTGCTGGGACCAAACTTCAATCACCTACCTCATTAATATCTACTGCACAGGATTATGGGGAAAGGGTGATCAGTTAAACAGTATCAGAGATTCAATAAACCACATCTATAATCTGCCTAATTCTGATCAACAAATAAGAATAAAAATGGCAAGTGAGACTTAAAGGTTAAGAGACTTAGTGCGACACAGTTACCAAAAACCCTAAGAATACATTTTGGATCCTGACCGTAATTAATCTGCCTTAAATACATTTTTGAGACAGTTGAGAAAACTGAGCATACTTCCAAATTCTTAAGTGTTTTCATTTTATGTGATAGTTATTAGAGTTATGAAGGAGCACTCAATTTCTAAAAATGCATCCTGAAGAGGTTATGCATTATATGTTATGTCTGGGATTAAAAGTAGAATAATCCTCTAGCATATATGAAGATAAATGAAACAATGGCCAAGAAATGATAAATAATGGTGGCAGATTGGAAAGGGGTTCATCCAGTTTCCTAATACAATCTTTTCCATTTTTATGTATATTAGAAATAACAAATGATATGTCATTGTATCAGTAATTTTATATGTGGAGAAGTTTAACTTTAAACTAAGTTAAAATAGGTAGAAGGAAAATTTTGGTTTCAGTTGTAAGCACGTGTCAAACCATTAAAATGTACATTTAAAATATGTGCAGTTTACTTTATGTAATTTTACCGCAATTGAATTGTTTAAAAATATATAAAAACTTCTAGGGCTTCCCTGGTGGCGCAGTGGTTGAGAGCCCGCCTGCCGATGCAGGGGACACGGGTTCATGCCCCGGTCCGGGAAGATCCCGCATGCTGCGGAGCGGCTGGGCCCGTGAGCCATGGCCGCTGAGCCTGCGCGTTCGGAGCCTGTGCTCCGCAACGGGAGAGGCCACAGCGGTGAGAGGCCTGCGTACTGCAAACAAACAAACAAACAAAACCTTCTAACTTCTTAGTCATTTCACTACATTTTTCTTCTATGTTCTTGAAGCTTGTGGCTACTGTATCACTACAGTGGAAATAGAATATATTGGTGTGCTACTGTCAACTTTCAAACTCCATGTTCAGTGATATCACATTGGAAGTTTTAAATCGACGAAAGTGGGAATATTCACACTGGGGAAACTGCAAACAATACAAATCTTGGCTTGATTATGGAGAATATGTTAGTAATGCTGATTAAACTTTAAAAAGCATATGCTGTATGTGGCCACTGCACTGTGTACAGCAGAAAAAAAGTTAGGAAATAGTATTTCAGAATTCAAAAATAATTATTTCTTATGGCTAGGAGTCACATCACTAAAGAATGAAGTTTCAAGTCTTCATTGTTTCATTATCTTATTTAGTAATGAAGAGAGAAATAGTCAAAATTAATTATTTTTAAATGGACAAAAGCTATGAAAAGACATTTTACCAAAAGAGGACTTAAAAAATGAAAAAAATGCTCCACGTCATAAAACATCTGAGAAATGCAACTAAAACCACAGTGAGATACTGCTATACACTTATTAAAAGGGTCAAAAAGTCTTATTAAAAGACTTGGGACTAACCTGGCGGTCCGGTGGTTAACAATCTGCCTTCCAATGCAGGGGACACGGGTTCGACCCCTGGTTAGGGAATTAAGGTCCCATGTGCTGTGGGGCAACTAAGCCCACATGCCACAACTAGAGTGCCCACATGACACAACTAGAGCGCCAGTGCGCCACCACTGCTGAGCCCATGCTCTCTGGAGCCTGTGCACCACAACTAGAGAGAAGCCCGTATGCTGCAACGAAGAGCCCACACACCGCAAAAAAAGATCCCGCATGCCTTAATGAAGATCCCATGTGCCACAAACTAAGACCTGATGCAGCCAAATTAAAAAGAAAAAAAAAAGTTTAAAAAGACTAAACATATTGGCAATGATATGGAATAAATGGAAGTCCCAAACTCTTCTGGTAGGAATGCAAAAGGAAACAACCATTTCAGATCACACTGTAGAGTTCTTTAAAAAGTCATCCATTCACTAAGACTGAAACTCAGGCACTGCACCCTAAAGTATTAATAGAGGAAAAGTGAAACATAACCATGTATAGAATTATATTCAAAAGTCTGCAGCAATTTTACTTCCAACAGTCAAAAACTGGAAACAACTCAAATACGGATAAACAGATGAATAAACAAATAGTAGTATATCCTCAGAACATCATACTTCTCGTCAATATAAAAAGAATGAACTACTCACTGATGACTCTCAAAATAAACATGTCACATGAGGGTACCTGACGGGAAAAGAATAAACACTTTATGACTTTAATCATATAAAATTCTAGACAATGCAAACTTATCTATTGTAAAGAAAAATAAATCAATGATTGACTAGAGGTCAGAGTAACATCAATAAAAGAAACAAGGTAAATATGAAGGTAGATAGGTTTATTATGGATGTGATGGTGGTTCCATGGATTTATATAAATGTCAAAACTTATCAAATTGTATATTTTAACCATGTGCATTTTATTGTATGTATTCATATCTTATTAAAGCTTAAAAATATTATCCAAAATAAAAATCTGGATTTCTTACTCTTTTTGTAAAATCCCCTCTATTGACTTCACCACTTTCTGCCTCACACCCTGGGAGGGTCACCTTGCCTCAGTGGTCAAAAATATAAGGAAGCAATGAAGACTGTTCCCACCTGATTCAACAGGAATACTGTCTGGGTCACAAAGTCCATTACTTGATGAAAAGATATCCCTTCTCTCTATTCTCATTTTTCTGTCTGGCACAGAAATGGCCTTGAGGAGGATAGCCCACAGAGGCTACAGAAATCCACAAAACCTTCAGTTTATGTTCTCTTGTAATGCCCTTCTCAATTCAGGAGATCTGAGAATTTCTGTACATGCTCATCCTTCACAGCCACAGTGACTGGAACACTGTCATTGTGGATGCCCCTTTAAATGAGGCACATTCCAACCAGCTTGTAATAGTGTCCTCCTCCCACTATTAATCCAATGTTTTCTGTAACAATTATCATTCCCCCTATAATCTTACAACCAGTGATGCTACACTGCAGAATTCTGCACATAAGGGCACATGGCTCTACTGCAGGGCCTGGGAGAATATTTTCCTCACTAATGCTGAGCTCAAGGCAATATCCCCTGTGAACAAGGCAACAATTTCATGTTACTCTCAGAAACAAGGAAGATTGTCACAATTGCTCCTTCCCCAGGCTGACCTCTGAACCAAGAAAATATGGCACTCAGGCCACAAATTAGAACCAGAAAGCTCTGTAGTCTTTCCTTGGAAGCCTTGGGCAATAATGCAAACAAGGCCAAAATGGAGAGAGGTATAACTGCTATCATATTGTGCCCTTAAGGCACACAAAGCGTGGGATTCCCAACAAAAGCTGATCAGTCCTTTATGTTAGCAGAACCCGTGTTTTCAAATCATCCCCTACAGTGAATGGAACCTCAAGATTAAATGTGGCTTAAACAGTGAGACCTTTATAATTGCACAAACCAGAGCAATGGGAGGGAAGCTACTCCTGGATTGGTGACTTGATGGCTAGAAAATCCTATCATAGGAGTTATGTGGGCTAGAAAATCCCATCATAGGAGTTATGTGAGGCCAACAATATCCCTGAATAAGGTCGTCCATTTTTACAAGTCACAAGCAGAGTCCTTTGGGCCAAAAATGGGTCAGGTCAGTGACTTAACTCATCAAAGAAATGAGAAAGGAGTGAGTGCTCAGGCTTCTCACAATCCCTCCTGTGAATGGTAAAGACCAATGTTTCTTTCCCTGAACACCCTGGGGTGGGTGAATGCTGTACACTGTGAGTACCTGCCAGGTGGGAGAGGTGAAATGGCTTTGGCCACAGAAACTGTCAATGACAGAAATCTGGCAAGGGACCTGGGCAGGTTAAAAAGTACAGTGCAGCTCCCACATACCTGGGATGTTTGCAGATGTTTGGATGTATGAGGTTCAATTCAGATGGTACCACGATGAGGGATCTCAAGTGTTGACATACTGAAAAAGGAAACTGTACATCCCTGCACATGTAAGATGTTTTTTCCCTTCTGAAATCTGTGGTTCCAGAGTCAAAACCTTGGGCTAATGGCCTTATCGTATTCATTGCATTAACAAGGCCTTGATCCAGTGTAAACAGTCTAGTGTTTTAAGAGACTGGAGCTGTAGGTAAAGAATTCAGCATATTCCCCAAATTGTAAGGCCTTTTCTCACTGTGAACTCTCTGATGTGTGATGAGGTTAGAGCTTTGGCTAAAGGATTTCCCACATTCACTGCACTCATAAGGCCTTTCTCCAGTGTGAACTCTCTCATGTCTAATGAGATGGGAGCTTTTGCTAAATGATTTCCCACATTAGCTGCATGTGTAACATCTTCCTCTAGTGAGGACTCTCTGGTGCTGAACAAGTGTGTTTGCCACTGAAAGTTTCTGGGCAGTATCCCCATTTATAATGATTTTTTCCCCTTGGAAAGGGAGTCGCACGCTCAGTTCCACTATTTGACTTCTCCCAGGTGCATGTGGCCTGTTGGTGAAGAAATCCTGAGTTGCCCAGGAAGTCCTTCCCAACATCCCCAAAGGTAAAGGGCTTCCTTGATACATAGAATTTTCAGCTGTTCACAAACAATGTTCTCCTCACATCACTTCTCAATTGTTTCTCTCCAGTGTGCTGCTTTTGGTGATGGAGGTTTGTTCTGAAATAGAATGGTTTCTCACACGTCCCACACGTGTAGTTTCTGCCCACAGCGTGCTACCTGGTACTCAGCCAAGTGAAAAATGTCACTCAAGATCGGGCCACACATCTCATAGAGATTGGCCTTCTGGGGAGACAGACCTGCCTTAACAATTCTGATCTGTGAGCTTCCTTGATCAGAGATACTCTGCTCAGAAAGTGCCTCCTCATCCTCTTCTCCATGCCAACAACCTGAAAGCAGAGAAATGCTGGAGATGTACACGTTGACTCTGTGCAAGGAGAAATCCCCAATACAGATCTGTGTCTCACAAATCCAAGGATGAGTCCATGGGACTGTTTGCAAGACAAGGTGGTTGGGTTCAAGTTGAGGATGAGGCTGCTTAGCAGCACTGGGCCTTTAAAGATTACAGAATGGGGGAGGCCTCACAAGGTGAGGAACACAACCATGTGGAGTGACACAAAGAGAAGAGGCAGGGTCTACAGCTCATTCTGCAAACAACTTTCAGCAGGATCTTGTTTGGTGGTGACACATGAGTACTATGTAGTAGGTTGTATCCAGGCTCAGGAAAATCCAACTGCAACAGAGCAGCTGGTGTTCAAGGATTAAGAATGTGCACACCTCATGACATGAATGGTACAGGCCAATGTTGGACAGCACTGCAGACGGACCAGTGTGAAAAAGCATTGAGAGATGGAGTCCAGGGAGGTGAGAATTAGCCCTACGTTGGAAATAAAAAGTGACAAGTAGTAGAGTTGAGAAGGTGGCTAACTGAAGAATGGGGAAGTACAGGCAGAAATGAGGTGTGGCCGCCACTGTGATTGGCACCAAAAGGCTAGTCAGAGAATAGCTTTCTGGCATGATTTGTATACGGCCCTGACATCACGCCCTGCCCCAGGTGCTACTTATCAGGGCCAGACTATGTATGAGTCCTTGCTGTAGTTGGAGTCCTTTCTATTCTGTGAACCTCTCTACTTCACCCCCTTGATGAGCAGCTACGCAGAACCTGGATGATTCAAGTACTAAAGTAAAGACAGGACAGATAAGCAGCCAGCAATGGCCAAAAAGATAGAGCACAAGAAATAAAATTAAATCTTACAAAAAGAACTTCAGAGGAATATCTTGTAAGAATAGCCCATTGTCCTTATAATAACAGTGACCGGGTCAGTAACAGCAATTTCTGGCACAAGCAAGAATGAGGAAATGTTAGCTAGGTGAAGGAAGTAGGACCTGGGGTACACAGGTGCCTTGGATCTGGAAAATTCACCTGGCTATGGAGAGGGTAAACAAGGTGGGCTTCATGCCTATAAGACTCCTGACTCTGGATCCATCCCTGCAAGGCAGGGGGTAGCAGGTGCTGGATCTGTCAAAGAGAAGAGACAGCAGTGCTCACACCTCAGCCTTACTAACCACAACACCTACTCCGGGAACTGGGGAAGAAAGCAGTGCCCAGGTACTGATGTGAGAAGGGGAGACTTGCCAATGGATAAAAAGAAAGGGCAGAGACTAGTTCAGGGCACAGGGGTGGGTTTGAGGGCCTTACCCGGGGAGGTTGTAAGTGCCAAGTTCTCCAGCATCACATCATGGTACAGGCATCTCTGAGCCTCGTCAAGGAGACCCCATTCCTCCAAGGAAAAGTTTACGGCCACATCTTCAAAAGTCACACTGCCCTGTCGTGATTGGGACAGATGAAATCACAAACAATCCTCTCTCAAGAGGACCTACAATCATTTCCCCTATTTATCTATTCTATGTCTATCCTCCTCCCAATCTCCCCAGTCAGAGGAGAAACTAGGCCCTGGCGCCATTGGTGCTACTGTCTCCCTATGGGCCCAATGACTACTGGGTCCAGCCGTCAGCAACAAGAGACAGGTGCACAAACAGATATTTAAACTGTGGGCCTGACATAGAGGCATCCAACACTCCTACCAGGCAATAACCCTGGTGTGATCAAGGTCATGTAAGTCCCAATACCAGGGACCTGGGACCATGAAACATACTCCCTCTCCATGTACACATCACTCTCGAGACTGCACATCCCTCATATTTAGACATGCCCATGGCCACCACCACCTCACCATCCCACTCTACAAGCATCTCCCTGGCCTCCCCACACGTTGAAATATTTTTATCACCTCCTTTTTTAAAATAAAGTTTTTCTTAAATTTTTATTTATTTTTTTATTTTTGACTGTGTTGGATCTTTGTTGCTGCGCGCAGGCTTTTCTCTGGTTGAGGCGAGCGGGGGCTACTCTTTGTTGTGCTGCACAGGCTTCTCATTGCAGTGGCTTCTCTTATTGAGCAAGGGCTCTAGGCACACGGGCTTCACTAGTTGTGGCACAAGGGCTCAGTGGTTGTGGCTCGTGGGCTTAGTTGCTCCGTGGCATGTGGGATCTTCCCAGACCAGGGCTCGAACCCATGTCCCCTGCATTGACAGGTCGATTCTTAACTACTGCACAACCAAGGAAGCCCTGATCACCTCCTTTTCACTCCACTGGTGAGGGTGGGATTTCTGCCTAGGGTTAGGGCACCTGACACTGGAAAGATGTTATCAGCAGCATCTTATTAATCATATATATCCACAGCCTGGAATAGGAAGACACCACATTCCATACAGGGCTACATGGAGTTACACTCTGGAAAACAGTGAACAACCAAGAACTGTGAGACATAAGCTTTGTAGTATCAAGAGGGTAAGGTGCCCCTGGTTCCATGGGAGGATGCAATTTCCTTTTCTGAATAATTCCAAAGGGCTGACAGGGAACTGAAACTCACTACAAAGGGATAAGCAGGAATTATACCTAGTCCCCTTTATAAAAAGCGTTGTTTGGTTAGGAGACCTTATCCACTGGAGCAGAGCAAAGTGGGGACCTGCTGCTCAGGCCATTTGAGGTCCTGCCAGTTTCAACACATGTCAAGGAAGCATATAATACTGGGAGTTAATTTTAGGCCTTACGCCACAACTTAGCTGACAGCATCCAGAATATGCCTGGCAAATTCATAAAGGATCCAGTAATCCTCTAGACTTCCATGGCTCCCACTAGCAGTGGCAGTGACAAAATCTTCTATAATGGCCGCCCTGACAGGCTCCATTCCTTACCTCTGACTTAGCCACACAGAATCGACTGTTCATTTCAGACACCCATGGCCCTATTCCACTTCTATGCTATACTTGTTGTTCCCTTAACAAGCACAACTTTCCTCCATCCACTTAACCCTCATTCAAAGCCTAGCCCATTGGTGGCTCACCCCAGGCCTACTGATGCTCACATATGATGACATTTTCCCCTGTTCTTATCCTCCAGGCTGAATGAAACATGTCAGAGCATACCAAAGTCATCAAAAAATCCTGGAGCATCCATAGGGAAGTAAGCACCAGCTCCAGCCTGACTGTCATCTTGCCTCAATTACTTCTAGGCCTCTGTATCCCTCTCATTTCCATTGGCCACTTAGAATGTCTACTCATCTGCCACACTATGTCGTCCCCAACACAACCTCCCTTTATGGCCACTTACCTTCCTCACTTTTGTTTGTGAAGCCCAATACCATGACCCAAGTACTGAAGCCAGATATCGAGTCCACAGCCCCACCCTCCCTTTCCTGGGCACCTAATAGCTTTACACCGTAACCTGAAGACTGCCCCTCCTTAATGTCACCACAGCTTACTCATCATGGTCTACAGAGTACCGACCACATTTTGGATGTCTCCATCTTAAACCCCTCCGCACATTTCCACACCTATGTGTTCAGCTGCTCCTTTCACGCCTCCACTCAGTGATCTCTGATACACCTCAGACTTTAAACATGGCTAAAACAAAGCTCTTGTTACCCCCAGTGACTATCACTTACTATAGTCTTTCTCATCCCATATGATGGAGTTTTCATCCCTACAGTTGCTAAGGCTGGAAACCCTGGGGTAATCTCTGACTCCTGTTTTACTCCCTCACTGTTCACATTAGAAAAAAATCTAGTTGTCCCTTTTTAAAACACGCATCCAGAATACAACCACATTTCCTAAGCCACCATTATGGTCCATTAACCCTCACCTGGATTATGATAGGAGCCTCTACCCTGATTTTCCCCTCCTCTCTCAGCTTCAGTCTCTTCTCCACTTTACAGCCAAATGGAGCCTGTTTATAGACACTGGTAAGAACATCTCTCTCCTCTGATCCAAATCTCCCTTCGCCTCTAGAATAGACATACATCTTTTCAGGGAACCATTTCTATACTGACTCCTGTCCCTGCTCTTTGTTCTCACCTAAAAGAAAGGAGACCTGTGGTTTCCTGAACAATCCCTGATCAGTTTTACCTCTAAACATCTGGAAATCTTGGAACAAGTTCCTGGAAGAACCCTCCACGCCTGTTTACACTGATTGCCAATCATGAGAATACCTCTATATAAAGGCTCACATGGATTCACGGCTATGGGTTTGGAGTTTCTTCAGCGTTCCCAGACTCAAGAATTGGAGGGATAGGATTAAGAGTCCCAGGAAACCACAATTCAGAGAACACAGGAGTGGGGTTTGTGGCCCTGAGGGACTGGGACACGCTCCACCTTCCTGTGTGAATTCCACAAGCACTTCTGCAGCCATGGGAACCTGTGCAAAGAGGCAGGGCTCGGAGGAAGGGATCCATGGTGAGGTTCCATGTGCTGATCTCCTCCCTGTACCCTTCCCTGACCCTGGAGCCAGGTGACCTCAGGCTGATGGTCTAATCTCAATGATCAGTGTCCTTACCAGCTGCGTGAGAACCTGAACAAATACTCAACCTCCCAGTACCTAAATGTCGTCATCGCCTCTTTCGTTTTTCCTTTGAACAGCTTTTGGGAAATTTTTAAACTCTGACGTAGATCCTGTATTTCTTTTCTTAAAACTCCCCATGGCTTCTAGAGTTCTAACATTAAGAACCCTCATCCTGCTATTCCAGGCTTTGCTTCACGTTGTTTGTTCCCTGCGGACAGAACATGGGTCACAGGTTTCCCGAATCCTTCCGCCTCAATCCGACCTCCAAGCCTTTGCACCTGCGGTCCCTCCACCTGAAACCTCTCCCACGAGCCATCACACTGTCTGTCTGAAACAGGGCCCCACCCACGACCACCTCACCGTCCAGGACACCGCGGCCTGGGCTGCGGGCACGTGAGCAGGCGCCCCGCTTAGTGTCTGGTGGGGTGAGGACGGTGAGGGGTCGGAGGACGAGCGTTTACCTCAGGCGGGTCCCTCAGCGCCGCCGCAGCCATCGGACTCTGTGGGCGGGGCGGGGCCGGTAGCGGCGGGAGAGGAGGCAGGACGCGGACACTGCGGTCCCTCTCCCGGGCCTGGCGCTGGGCACCCCGAGAGACATCGCCGAACCTCAGGCCCGCCTCTGTGCCACAGGGTCAGCCCCTCCTCTCGCACCTCTTCTTTCCCGTCACCTCCGTCCCTACCCAGCGTTGCGGAGCTGAAACAGACCAAGGCCAATTAAAATGGCCACCTGGAGGAGGAGACAGGAAGTCCCGCCCGACGCTTTGTGCCCAAACAGAAACTCCTTTTTCCTGAGCCTTTATTGGCTCAGGGACTCTGCCTTCGACGCAAGGCATTCTGGGTCATGTAGTTCCCATTTCCAGGAGAAAGGCCAAGATCCACCGCGAGGATGCGCTGGGAAATTGCGTGCGAAACGTCTAAGGGACACTTTGAAAATGGCTAATGAAAGCGAAGGCATCAAGCATTTTCCTTACTTTGCTGTACAGACTGCATTTTAGGGTAAACAAATAGAAAATTAGGAGTTTCTTCTTTATATATGCAGAATTCCTGATAAGAATTAGGTAGAATAGGGACTGGTCTACAGCGCATAAAGTAATGAATTTAATCAATGATCACCAACCAATTACTTCAGCCAAATAACTGCAAGGGACAGCTAACACAACAGATAAAAGTCCAGTGGGGGAAAAATGACATTGGATGAAAAAACCCTAATAACATTTGGACCCACTGTGTGAAGTGTCCAAGAAAATTTAATCAGTCTACCTAAGAAAGAAATGGAAAATTTTATTCAAGCCAAGTAGGATTATAATCCGGGAACACCCTCTCAGAAAGCTCCAAGAACTGTTCTGGTCGTTAAAGGTCAAAGCAGTTATATAGGTTTATAATTATATAGACAGAGGGCTGTACTTTAAATGCCGTAGACAGTTTGCACAATCCAGATCTGTAAGTACAACGTGGTGGGTCATCGTGACACCACACAAGATCAAGAAGGCATGTTAGCTTTTTTTTTTTTTCAATGGTGTGTTAGTTTCTGCTTTATAACAAAGTGAATCAGTTATACATATACATATGTTCCCATATCTCTTCCCTCTTGCGTCTCCCTCCCTCCCACCCTCCCTATCCCACCCCTCCAGGCTGTCACAAAGCACCGAGCCAATATCCCTGTGCCATGCGGCTGCTTCCCACTAGCTATCTACCTTACTACGTTTGTTAGTGTGTATATGTCCATGACTCTCTCTCGCCCCGTCACAGCTCACCCTTCCCCCTCCCCATAACCTCAAGTCCGTTCTCTAGGAGGTCTGCATCTTTATTCCTGCCTTACCCCTAGGTTCTTCATGACATTTTTTTTTCTTAAATTCCATATATATGTGTTAGCATACGGTATTTGTCTTTTTCTTTCTGACTTACTTCACTGTGTATGACAGACTCTAGGTCTATCCACCTCATTACAAATAGCTCAATTTCGTTTCTTTTTATGGCTGAGTAATATTCCATTGTATATATGTGCCACATCTTCTTTATCCATTCATCCGATGATGGGCACTTAGGTTGTTTCCATCTCCGGGCTATTGTAAATAGAGCTGCAATGAACATTTTGGTACATGACTCTTTTTGAATTTCGGTTTTCTCAGGGTATATGCCCAGTAGTGGGATTGCTGGGTCATATGGTAGTTCTATTTGTAGTTTTTTTAAGGAACCTCCATACTGTTCTCCATAGTGGCTGAACCAATTCACATTCCCACCAGCAGTGCAAGAGGGTTCCCTTTTCTCCACACCCTCTCCAGCATTTATTGTTTCTAGATTTTTTGATGGCATGTTAGCTTTTAAGGAATTTTCTTGTTGGTGCTAGGAGAATGTTGCTCTTTATGGTTGAGCAGGTATTTCTGCCAATGGGGAGGTTTGGTGGATGCATAATGCAGATATACAATGCACAGTAGAGGGGAAAGAGGAGGACAAAGGGCACAGAAAATTTTTTATGTTTAAATTATCCTTGACTTGCCTCAGAATACAAATTTTTCTTGCATCAATCGTTAACTTTGAAAAGCAGAGACACTCAGACTTCAGAGCATCTGTTGGTGATGCAGTCATAAGTCTCAGCCCTGCCTGTGGAGTACAGTGACCAGAGTGAATTTGATCAATGCCTCTGGCTCTAGTTATACATTTATTAGAAGCAATGCAGAACATGTTAGGCCATCAGAGAAATGCAATTAGAAAATGTGGGAAATTATGCCAAATGACCTAGTTATGCCACCATATATACGACAAATATAACAGAAGAATGTAAGACAAATCTTTGAAATAAAAGAGAACTAAGATGTATAATTAAACATAAAATGGGAGTATATTGTTTGTGATTTAAACATAATGATTATGAAAATATAATTTTAGAAAAAGTAGGAAAATTCAATTTCAGTTATTGGTATTTCTGTTAGTATGAAAATGATGTAATTGTCACAATGAAAGAGAATGTGTACTTTATAGACATACTGGAAAGATTTATAAGTGAGGTGATGTGTCTGGCATTTTCAATGCTGTTAGTTTAGGAACATATTTATGAATTATATATAGAGAAAATGAAAAAGTACATATTTATACTGAAATTTGACCTATATATAGCTAAGAATTCTTTTAAAATCATTTGAAATATTATAATTAACAAGAGATTATGGGTATGCATATATGCAATAAAAATTAAAAATCAATATTAATCTTGTAAGAAGATTTCTCCTAATTAAAAATTTAAAGCAAATGTTACTGAAATACAAAAATTTGAAAAACATTAAAACAAAGAAATGTGAAAGAACTGAAGAAAATTAAAAACCATAGAAATTAAACCAGAAATTATAAAAACAACCTCTAAATAAAAATAGATATAAAGCAAGTTTCTATAAAGGCTATTATGAATAAAAATACTAAAAGAGGTAATTTACTTTATGTATTTCAAACAAAATGCTAGTGTTTCAGAGCTTATTAGTTAAAGCTTACTTAAAGGGATGACAAAAGTATTTATTAGAAGAAATTATAAATATATCCAACAGCTTATTCTGGCAGAGAAAATCGTAGTGGGGTTAACAGTACATAGTAGTGAGCCTGGAAACACACCTTACTGATATGTACATATTGAATAATTTAAGGGGGCATATATATATTAAACTTGATTATCAATTTGGACAGAAAATATATAATGTAATGAAATATTAAAATAGATTAAAACTTGAGATGGAAAAAATATTTTCAAATTGGAAATAATTTAATCAAACCTACACATGAAAAATCATATCTGTATGGATTGGGTAAAAATTTTCTCAGTGATGGGACTTCCCTGGTGGCGCAGTGGTTAAGAATCCTCCTGCCAATGCAGGGGACACAGGTTCGAGCCCTGATCCGCGAAGATCCCACATGCTGCAGAGCAACTAAGCCCGTGCACCACAACTACTGAGCCTGCACTCTAGAGCTTGCGAGCCACAACTACTGAGCCTGCACACCTAGAGCCTGTGCTCCACAACAAGAGAAGCCGCCACAATAAGAAGCCTGCACACCACGATGAAGAGTAGCCTCCACTCGCCGCAACTAGAGAATCCCATGCATAGCAACAAAGACCCAATGCAGCCATAAATAAATTAATTAAATTAAAATTTTTTTCTCAGTATTTTAATTTATATAGCATTCTATAAAATTGAACAAAACTAGCAAATTGGTAGTACAATAAAAATACTAGAGTAAGAGAATTATAAAAAGGAAAACAATGGAAATAGTTTATATAAAACCTTTGAAATGAATTTAAGTCATATACAAGCAGCATTATTTGTTTTGTATAAAGCATAACAAAACTTGTTTTATTTAAAGAGACAAGGGCCTGCAAATTCTAAACTTGCTCTCATTATTGTACACATTGCCCTTTACAAACTGCAGGTTTTTTTAGATAACAAAGCCTCTTAAATTTCCCCTGATTAGAGAGGTTCTATGTGAGCACAAATAAGGTGTAATCAAGAAAACTTCACTCTCCACAAAATGATTGAAAGATATCTGTCAGTGTGTGTGATCAGGATATGATTTGTTGGAACAAACCGTCTCATGACTTCGAGATAATGAACTAGATACCTACAGATTCACCACTGAATCATCAGAGATCTTTCCAGAGAGAGGAGGCAAAATATTAATAATAATGAAGATATTATTTATATATAAAACATGCCGTCATACAAGATAACCTTTAGCTTTGAGATTCTTTACATCCCTGATTATCTTGCTCTTTGTATCTTACAATCTTTTATTCACATGTTTCTTAAGTGTGCCTTGCTTTCACGAAATCTGAAAGGAAGTTTTAACACTTGCACTCATCAAAGACATCTTAGTAAAACACTCCTACAGATTTCATTTGCAAATCATGCTCCCAAAAGATAAAAAATGCATATCCAACAATTGACATAAATGTCCACTCAAAAACTGAATAAAACACAGTCTTCTTACTCTTCGTGGGGAGCAAAGCTCTTAGAATGGACATTGTGAGGCTCAATGTGTTTGGTCAGCAATAAGAGCAAGTATAATCCAGACAGGTTGTAGAGGAAATATGGATACTAGGCAGCCTTAAAGCAAGTAGATGAGGTGGCACCATGCCTCTTGGTCCCTCAGAATGCATCCCTTTTGTATCTCTTTGTCAGTATTTGTGTTTCAATCCCAGAAAGCAGATTTTTCCCCCCATATAACGTTTCTTATTGAATTTTCTGAGATATGGTCTATTTCTTCTAAGAATATGACATGTATCTGGGAATAGTGCTTACTTACCAAATTTACATTTGTTGCCAGGATGGCCAAAATATCGGCATCTGTGTATGGGGTAAAAAGTGGGCATCCAAACAAGAGATAAAGGTTTTTAATTCCACGATCTCATCTCCTTGCTGGGCAGTGATTATTATTTCACCTGTAAATGCAGTGGCAGTGTCTGCAAGGGGACTCAAGAATATCTCTGAAAAATATTTGTAGAGTGAGCAAATTACAGAAAGTTATTAATGTTGATTAATGGAGTCATCCATTAAGCACTGTGGAAATCACTAGAAGAGAAAAGGACTTGTGAAACCTGAGAAGAGGTAAATCTCAATGGGTGATAAATGAAGGACACTGAGTCCTAAAATGTGAGAGAATTGAGTCCATGGTTATGCTGGAGACTTGGCTACCATGAAATTCTTGTTTCCACAAAGTGTGAATCCTTTCCATTCATGACAATCCTGGGAAAACAAACTTGAGAAAAAGAAATAGTAAGGTGAGAGCAGAAAGAGGTAGAAGAATGGAAGGAAAGCTATGGCATCATGTTTTATTCCATCAATAATCATTTACTAAACATCTCATCTGGCTCAGAGGCTCACCTAGATAAGAGTTATACATCAGCAACCAAAGAAATGTGTTCTCATGCAGCCTTCAATCCAACTCTTTATTGAAGGAATAGTCAATAAATCACAAAGAAAATATTCTATATTATAGTAATTATAATTAATATAGTAATCTATATTATAGTAATTACTAATTATAGTAATTATTCTATATTATAGTAATTATAAGTATAGTAATTCTATATTATAGTAATTATGACAAAGAGATACAAAATCACAAAGAAAATATTCTATATTATAGTAATTATATTATAGTAATTATAAGGTGACAGGTGGTGTGGAAATATAAAAGAGCAGCAATGAGGAATGCAGGCATGTGGAGTCTGAGGATTTCAGTAGGAAATAGAGGTGTCAGAGATGTTCTCATACTGCAGATAATATTCGAGCAAATATTTAATGGAGAGGAGAGAGTGACAAGGATACATCAGAAAGATGTTCCATGGAGAAGAAATAGCCAGTACGCTTTCCCAAAGGTAGTTGTTTGCCTGGAGTGCCAGACCACTCATATGACCATTGTGCCAGTTCCAGGGTGCTAGAGATATTTTCTGGTATGTGTGTGTTTTTGTTTTGTTTAATTTTTATTGGAGTATGCTTTACAATGTTGTGTTAGCCTCCACTGACAACAAAATGACTCATCCATACACAGATATCCCCTCCCTTTTGGACGTCCCTCCCATTTAGGTTACCACAGTGCATTAGATAGAGTTTCCTGTGCTATACAGTATGTTCCCATCAGTTGTCTATTTTATACATAGTAACAATAATTGTATATGTGTCAATCCCAGTCTCCCAATTCCTCCCTCCCCACCCCTTTTCCCCTTGGTATCCATACATTTGTTCTCTATGTCTATGTCTCCATTTCTGCTTTGCAAATAAAATCTATACCATCTTTCTAGATTCCACATATATACGTTATTATATGATATTTGCTTTTCTGACTTACTTCACTCTGTATGACACTCTCTAGGTCCATCCTTGTCTCCAAAAATGACCCAATTTAATTCCTTTTTATGGCTGACGTGGTGTGTTTTAATATACTGTAAAATACAGTAAAAATATGTTGGTCTCTACCACTAGTTCCTGCCACCAAGCTCTGAAATCCCTTGGAATTTCATTTTCTTTTTCTTCTCTGATTGCTGTGGCTAGGACTTCCAAAACTATGTTGAATAAAAGTGGCAAGAGTGGGCATCCTTGTCTTTGATTAAATGCTTTCAGCTTTTCACTGTTGAGTATGATACCAGTTGTGGGCTTATATGACCTTTATTATGTTGAGGTATGTACCCTCTATGCCTATTTTCTAGAGAGTTTTTATCGTAATGGGTGTTGAATTTTGTCAAAAGCTTTTTCTGCATTCTATTGAGATGATCATATGATTTTTATTCTTCAAAGTGTTAATGTGGTATATCACATTGATTGATTTGTGGATATCCAACCATCCTTTCTTCCCTGGAATAAATCCCACTTGATCATGGTGTATGATCCTTTTAATGTATTGTTGGATTTGGTTTGCTAATATTTTGTTAAGGATTTTTGCATATATATTCATCAGTGATATTGGCCTGTAATTTTCTCTTTTTGTGATATCTTTGTCTTGTTTTGGTATTATAGTGAGGTTGGCCTTGTAGAATGAGTTCAAAAGTGTTCCTGCTGTAAGTTTTGGGGAATAGTTTGAGAAGCATAGGTGTTAACTCTTCTCTGAACTTCTGGTAGAATTCACCTGTGAAGCCATTTGGTCCTGAACTTCTGTTTGTTGGTAGTTTTTTAAAATTGCTGATTCAATTTCATTACTGGTTAATTGGTCCATTCATATTTTCTATTTTTTCCTTGTTCAGTCTTGAGTGTACATTCTAGGAATTAATCCATTTCTTCTAGGTTGTCCATTTTATTGGCATATAGTTGTTGATATTAATCTCATGATCCTTTGTATTTCTGTTGTGTCAGTTGAAACTTCTTCTTCATTTCTGATTTTATGGATTTTGGACTTCTTTTTTCCTTGATGAGTGTGGCTAAAGATTTATCAATTTTATTTTTCTTTTCAAAGAACCTTCTCTGACCATAACTTTTCCTACTTGTCAAGTATCTTTTTTGACCACAATGCTATGAGACTAGAAATCAACTACAAGAAAAAGAAAAAAAAAACTGCAAAAAACACAAACACATGGAGACTAAATAATATGCTAACAACCAATGGATCACTGAAGAAATCAAAGAAATAAAAAAAAATATCAGGAGTTCTCTAGTGACCTAGTGGATAGGATTCCAGGCTTTCACTGCTGTGGCCTGGGTTCAATCACTTGTCGGGAAACTGAGATCCCTCAAGCTGCCCAGTGTGGCAAAAAAAAAAAAAAAAAATCTCTAGGCAAACGAAAACAAAAACAAAACAATCCAAAATCTATGGGATATAGCTAAAGCAGTCCAAAGTGGGAAGTTTATAGTGATACAAGCCTACCTCAGGAAAACAAAAAAAATCTCAAACAACCTAAACTTACACCTAAAGGAACTATTAAAAGAACAAACAAAACCCAAATTTAGTAGAAGAAAGAAATAATAAAGATCAGGGCAGAAATAGAGACTAAAAAAAAATTGAAAAGGTCAATGAAACTGAAATTTTGTCAGTTTCTTAACAACAAAAAATTCACCTACCATCTGACTCAGGAATTATACTCACAAATCTTAGTTCAAAATAAATGAAACACATTTCCACATGAAGACTAGCTATAAATGTCTGCAGCAGCTTTATCTTTAACATCCCCAAGCTGGAAACAACTCAACTATCAATAACAAGTGAATTGAGACAGGTGAATGGCATGTAACTGATATTCAGCTGATCCAGTTGGGGACCCAGGTTGGCTGTCTCTGGCATCTGTACTATTGAACTACAACGCTTCACAACACTGCTCTAGAAGGTGCCAAGTTCAGGCATGTTGATAATGAGGATAATGATGATGATGATGGTGGTATCAACAGGAGCAGTGATGGCAACAGAGATCATACCTCAGACCTGCACAGTCAGGAAGTAACAGACTGGTCAGTTTTCATACATGAACCCATTTAGACAAACAATAGTACTGTGACATAAATACCATATTACCCCATTCTGTCAAGGACTCTAAGCCAGGGAGAGGTTCAGAAACTTGCCTGGGGCCATACAGCCTGTGAGAAGCAGAGTTGGGATTCTCACCAGGAGCTATGGCTCCAGGACTCGGCCTCCTGAGTGCTACACTGAGGAGGAAACAGTGCACAGCCCTGTGTAGGGCCAGCATTCTTGGAAAAGGTAGCCATGTGAGGGGGAGGTGATCTGGAGTATTTAATCCTTGAGAAAGGGATATCTCTGTGAGGGGATGACTTGGTCATTCCCAGATTTTGATATTTCATGGACCTGTAAAATTTTTTTAAAAATCAGGAAATCTACATGGTGATTTGGTGCAGAAAGGACATTAACTATCATCTACACTCACTTACATTTCATTTTTAAAAAGAACTTTTAGGGAATTCCCTAGCAATCCAGTGGTTAGGCCTCTGTGCTTCCACCGCAGGGGGCAGGGGTTCGATCCCTGGTCTGGTCTGGAAACTAAGATCTTGCATGCCGTGCAGCGTGGTCACAAAAAGGACTTTTAGCAGCAAAGAAAGCACAGGTTGGCACCTCATAAAGAAGGCACATCTTCTATGTTGAATAACTTGAGGTTTCTGAGGGACTCACTCAGTGGCTGTATTTTCCTTACTTTGCTGAGAACAGGATGTTGGAATTCAAGGAATGGAGTCTGAACAGTGCCTGCAACAAACCTGACACCTGGTCTGTGTTTACAGGAACTTGGCTGTGGCCAGTGTTACAATTCTCTTTTAAATGACCTATATTTTATTTTTCTTATATAGATTGCATCTTAAAAAGAATATTTGTATCTCTCTGCTAATTGGGAAAACCAGTTTGACTTGGGACAAGTGGAAGTTTACCATGAAAATACAATGAAATCAAAATAATGCTCTGAAGTCCCAGGGACCCCATGAGGTATGCTCACGGGTGCCCCCTCTATTAAAAAGGGATATTAGTTTCATGTCCCTGTTCGGGCACAAAAAATGGGGAGGGGGATATTAGTAACAGTGGGCAATAGAGATCTAGCACTATACCAAGAAGACTTTCTCCTGACAGCAGCAAGGGAAAGAGCAGGGGAAAAGAATTGCTTTCTCAGGCTGTCCAAGCATTCCACTTTACGTCAGATCTGTGCACCCTCTAAAATCATCTCCTGAAGCAGCACAGGAGCATGGTCTAGGCCTTAAGAAACAAGGGACAATGGTGTAGCATTCAGGAGTTACCCTCACCTTTTTTTGTTTTGGCCATGCTGCGCAGCATGTGGGATCTTACTTCGCCGACCAGGGATCGAACCGGTACCCCGTTCATTGGAAATGTTTAGTCTCAACTACTGGACCACAAGGGAAGTCACCAGGAGCCTGTTTTAACTGGGATTGTATGGTTTAAGAAGATACCCTGGATGAACTGATGCTAAATGATTCTCAAGAAGTACTGCCTGACTCACCCTCTTCTCTGAAGCAGCCTATCACCCATGACCTTGCTAACTGGACCGAGGGGACACATGACCCAACCAGGCTAGGCTAGTCAGTTCCCCTTCTGTGTAATCTGGAGTGGGGACCTCAGATGTGGTTAGAGTGTGATGGGCACTCAGGTGAGGACTTGTGTTTTTTACCAAAAGACCCTTGGTGCAGACAGAAAGGTTAGAATAGAGGATGTCGGTCCAGAACATGGTGAGGAGTGCAGGGAAGAAGGACAGTGTGTGCCAGTGGTCTTCTCAACCAGCCAGTTCTGGACAGAGGGGACAGAACCAAACAGGCAGCAGGTCCATGAATGGAGCAGAGGTGAGCTGTTACCCAGTGAGACCAGGAGCACATAGGTCTCCATTATCACCTCCTGGAACCAGGTCTTCTGGGCTGGGCTGTCTCTAGTCCTCCAGGATGAAGGTTACAAATACCTGAAAAAGTCAAACCTCATATTGGGATGTTAGATGGCATCAGAAGCTGTCACTCAAGTCGCTGATGAAGGTGGAGAGACCCAGCCCTGAATCACTGATTCTTGAGGGTTAAGCTCTGTGCTGTGCTCAAAGGAGAGGAAGGTGCGGCCTTTGGACATAATGCAATTGCAGCTGAGAGAAAAACCTCCCATTGGGGAAGCCACTAGTAATGACAGACAAGGGTGTTCCTGTGAGAACTGTGAGGGCAGGAGGTAAGTGGGGAAATGGTCATGTTGATAATTCCAACAAAGGTAACAGCAGCTGAAACTCCTTGGAACTCTGTGCATGCCTGCCCAGGGGTGAGTGCTTCACGTGCTGAGGTAAAGGGATTAAACATCCCCAGCTCTGGAGCTAGACTTAGGGGTATGAATCCAGCATCTTCAACCAGACACTTGGCCATTGTGTGACCTTGGGGAACCCACAACATCATTCTGACCCTGGATTTCCCCAGCAGTACAATAATAGTTCCCACTATCTTGGGTCGTGAGAATTAAAGAGAATATGTTCATAAAGAAACCCTGGAATCCTGGCACTGTTAGGTACTCAGTATTTTGTTACTTTTATTAATCCTCACAGGAACCAAGGTAAGCGCCTCATCACCTCCATGTCAGTCAGCAAACTGAGGCTCAGGGAGCTCTAGCAAGTTGTCCAGAGATTCCCAGGTGGGGAACCCACACTGAGATGTCAGTACAGCCTCTGCCTCCTGGTGGGTGGGTGGGGTGGGTGGGTCAGTGGCTTCTGAGAAGCCCCATTTCTTTCCCAAATGTACCCAGGGACTTTGGGGAAAATGAAGGGTGCCTGGCCAGGGAATGTCACGGAAGGCAGAGGCTAGTGCTGCCTAGGTCCAATGAGGTTGCGGGTATAGCCACGTTTCAGCTCTTCACCTCCCACAGCTCACTGGTAGAGCCACAACTTATACCTATTTTACAAAGGGGGAAACTGAGGCCCAGAGTGGTTGGTCATTTGCCTGTGAGTCACAATATTTTGGGATCAGGATTCAAACCCAGGCTGCCTGACCCAGGGCTTGGGGAGTCTGATTACTGCCTTATTTCCTGTCCTGCTAGGCTTTGGGACTCAAAAAACACCCTGTTCATCCTGATGCCATCTCATCTCCCTCACCAAGAGTTCTGCTCCAACCCACCAACTCCCATGATGATAGACCAGGCAAAGGGGCAAACACTACTAAGCAAGGGTTTGTGGTATTATTAAATGTCTGAACTTTAGAAAGTGATGGAGAGTACATTATTAACACAGATTAAAATTAAAAGTATATGGTATATGTTTCCATTACACTGCACATAGCATAAAAAATTGAAAAAATTAGAACATATTATTCCAGTATTAAAAACAATTATTCCATAAATTAAAAAGTCACAAAATGAGTGAAATTCCAATACAACTTGGCTGTTTTACTGTTCTTTTGTGAAAGGAAGAAAATAGCCAAAATTCACAGAATAGGCAGAAGATATGAACATTTCACTAAAGATACAGAGGTAGCAAATATGCATCTGAAGAAATGCTCATCATGAATCTTTAGGGAAATGTAAATAAAACAACAGTTAGATAGCTGGACAAACTTACAAAAAGGGTTAAAATTAAGAATGATTGGCTATAAAAAATACAAATAATAAAAAAAAAGAAATACACATTCCCAATAAAAACACTAATATTCTGGAATGTTATCTTTTATCCCATTTATGTAGAAAAACACATATGTACAATATAATAAAGTGACAACTTTTGTTAAAAAAAAAAAAAGAATGAACAAATGAAATATTCACCAGGATGTGGAAGAAATGGAGCTCTCATACACTGCTGGTAAGAATGAAAAAAATGGGAATTCCCTGGCAGTCCAGTAGTTAGGACTCTGCACTTTCACTGATGAGGCCTGGTTGGGAAACTAAGATCCCACAAGCTGTGCAGCACGGTCAGAAAAAAAAAGAAAAGAAAAAGGTATAATTAGTTCAGATCACAATTTGCTAGTCTGTTTAAGTTAAGCATTCACCTACCCTATGACTCAAACTTTGCACTCTGAGTTACTGAAGATAAACATACATCCACATAAAAACTTATACACAAATGTTTGTACCAGCTTTTTTTTCCAATAGTCAAAAATTAGAAAAACCCCAAATGTCCATAAGCAAGTGAATGGATAAATAGTGGTATATTCCAATATAAGAATGTTTCTTAGAAAAAAAAAAATGAGCTGCTTATATATCATTGATGACTCTCCAAGTATTTATGCAACATAAATAAAAGCAGGAAAAAGAGTAAATACTTTGATTCCCATCACATGAATTCTAGAAAGTGGAAAGTTACATATTATAAAGGAAAGTAAATCAATGGTTACTTGAAGGTGTGTGAGGGGCAAGAAGAGAGAGATTATAAAATGTCATGAGATAAATATACAGTAACACATACAGTCATTACCATGACTACAATGATGGTTTCAGTTCCATACATATGTCAGAGCTATCTGATAACAAATAGCTTTTGAAATGCTTCAAGATAAAAAAAAAAAAAACTATGTCCAACTGTTTTGGGAAAATAGGTTTGGCAATCCTACATTCATTCCACTTTGGCATGCCCTCTGGCGGTCAGTCTTACCTCAAAGACAGCAAATAGAGTGAGCAATGACTTTCCACCAGAGTCAACAGGAATGAGGCCTGGGTCACAAGAGACACATCTGTGGACTACAGATTCTCCTTTTCTCTCTTTTTTTAAAAAATCTGCCTGGCTCTTTGTAAGACCTGGGGAAGAGAGTTCCCTCAGCATTGCTGACATGCCCTGTGAACAAGGGAAAAAATTCATGCTGCTCCCAGAAGCAGTTGAGGTTTTCACACTGGACCCCTCCTCAGGGTGCCCTCTGAGTCTCCTAAAACTCATAGCATCCAGGCCTCAAATGAAGACAAGAAAGTCCTGCAGTCTTTCCTAGGAGGCCATGGGCAGAAATGCAAATTTGACAAAAACTAGTAAGTTAATTTCTGCCTTTGTAATGTCTCCTCTGAGGCACAGAAAGTTTGATACCCCCATAAAAGTTGCTCGCCCCTTCATGCCCAAATCTGTTTATAACCTACCCTATTTGGTAAATAGAATATCCAAGATTAAAGAGGACTTAAACAGTAAGGTCTTTGTTACTGTTCTGGCAATGTTCTGGCAGATCTGCCAGCAATGGCTGGCAGTTCTTTAGCTGGTGACTCAGAAGGTATAAAACTTCATCACAAGTATCTTGAGACCAACATGTCCCTGAAAATGGTAATCCCTCTCTGGAAGCTGCCAGATGAACTCATATGATGTTCTCTGGGCCAATAGTAGGTCAGGCCCATGCCCAAGCTGGTCAGAAAGGGAATCCTAAAGGTTCAGGTTATTCCTAATTTCCTCCCAGAAATGAGAGAACAGAGTTGGCTTCCCTGAGCACACTGCAGTAGTGACTGATGCACACTGTGGGGACATGCCAGCTTATAGAGGTGAAATGGATCTGGCTACAAAAAGTGGCAGTGACATAAATCTATCAAGAGCCCTGGGTAGGTTAGAGAGTGTAACACAGTCACACATGCTTCCCACAAAACTGAAAATTATGAGGAATCTCTCTACTCCTGATGTTTGGATGCATGGGACAACTAGTGCCTCAGTTTCATCCAATGTCACTACACTGAACAAGGAAATTATACATTTCTTACACATTTAAGGCCTTTCTCCAGTGTGAACTCGCTGGTGCTGAGAGAGGTTAGATTTTCGGCTAAAAGACTTCCCACATTCGCTGCAGTCATAAGGCTTTTCTCCTGTGTGAACTCTCTGATGATAATGAAGGGTGGAACGAGAGGTAAAAGATTTCCCACATTCACTACACTCATAAGGCCTTTCTCCTGTGTGAACTCTCCGGTGAATTATGAGGTGAATTCTTTGGGTAAAGGACTTTCCACAGTCACTACATGTATGAGGCCTTTCTCCTGTGTGAACTCTCCGATGGCGAATCAGTATTGAGCTATTGGTAAAAGATTTCCCACAGTCACTGCACTTATAAGGCCTTTCTCCAGTGTGAACTCTCTGATGATAACCAAGGGCAGAGACAGAAGTAAAAGATTTCTCACATTCACTGCACTCATAAGGCCTTTCTCCAGTGTGAACTCTCCGGTGTTTAGAGAGGTATGAATTCTGGCTAAAGGATCTCCCACAATCACTACATTCATAAGGCTTTTCTCCAGTGTGAACTCTCTGGTGTTGATTCAATTGGGAACTGTCCCTAAAAGATTTACCACACTCACTGCAGTCAAAAGGCCTTTCTCCTGTGTGAACTCTCTGATGACAACGGAGGGCAGAGCTAGAGGTAAAAGATTTCTCACATTCACTGCACTCATAAGGCCTTTCTCCAATGTGAATTTTCTGATGATAACGAAGGGCAGAACCAGAGGTAAAAGATTTCCCACATTCAATGCACTCATAAGGTCTTTCTCCTGTGTGAACTCTCTGGTGTATGTTGAGATGATTTCTTTGGGTAAAGGATTTCCCACATTCACTGCACTCATAAGGCCTTTCTCCTGTGTGAACTCTACGGTGTCGAATGAGTATCGGTCCATTGGTAAAGGATTTCCCACATTCACTGCACTCATAAGGTTTTTCTCCTGTGTGAACTCTCTGATGATAACAGAGGGCGGAACCAGAGGTAAAAGATTTCCCACATTCACTACATTCATAAGGCCTTTCTCCAGTGTGAACTCTCTGGTGTTGAGACAGGTAAGATTTGTGGCTAAAGGATTTCCCACATTCACTACACTCATAAGGCCTTTCTCCTGTGTGAACTCTTCGGTGTATAATGAGGTGATTTATTTGGGTAAAAGACTTTCCACAATCAGTACACTCATATGGCCTTTCTCCTGTGTGAATTCTCTGATGATAACGTAGGCCAGAGCTAGAGGTAAAAGACTTCCCACATTCCCCACATTTATAAGGCTTTTCTCCAGTGTGAACTCTCTGATGATAACGAAGGGCGGAGCTAGAAGTAAAGGATTTCCCACATTCACTGCACTCATAAGGCCTTTCTCCTGTGTGAACCCTCCAGTGTTCAATGAGGTCAGATTTTCGTCTAAAGGGCTTCCTACATTCAATGCACTCATAACTCATTTCTCCAGTGTGAACTGTCTGTTGTTGAAAAAAGATGGAGCTATGGCTAAAAGATTGTGCACACTGATGGCAAATGTGGCAATCTTCTCCAGTGTGACTCCTCTGAGGATAAATGAAGACAAATTCTTGGCTAAAGGATTTCCCACATTTGCTGCACTTGTACTGCCTTGCCCCAGTATGAATTCTTCGATGTTGAATGAGGGCTGAGCTTCCCCTAAAAGATTTTCCACAGTCGCCACAGTCATAAAGCCTGTCACCAGTGTGAATTCTCTGGTGCACAACAAATGAGGATTTATACTTGAATGTTTTCCCACATTCACTGCACATAAAACACTGTCTTTCAGTGTAGACACTCTGGGCCTGAACAAGTGTGTGTTTGGGGCTGAAGGCTTTCTTGCATTCTCCCCTGGTGCAATGACTTTTTCTGCTTTGTAAAGTTTCCATGCAGTGGGTGACTGTGTTTGGCTTTTCCCCAGTGTGAATGGCCTGTTGATTCAGATGTCCTGAGGTGGCTAGGAAGTCCTCTGCAACTTTCTTGCAGGTAAAAGCCTCCCCTGACACATGGAAATTGCTGCTCTTCACAAATGAGGCCCTGTCCACACCGATTATGAACGGTTTTTCTTGCATGTGTTGCTCCTGGTGCTGCTGAGTGTCTGCACTGAAATAAAATCCTTTTGCACATGCCCTACGCTTGAACAGTTTCTGGCTGTGTTGTGTTCCCTGCTGCTCAGTCAAATGGAAAATGTCTCTCAAGACTGGACCACACATCTCACAGGGGTGAGTCTTCTGGGAAGATGAAGGTTCCTTGGAAGTCCTGACCTGTGACATTACCACAGAAACATTCTGTTCAAAGGATGCCTCAACATTCTCTTCTCCACTCCAGACACCTGAATGCAAAGAAACACCGATGAGGTACACATTCACTTTATTGGAAGGGGCAACCGAACCACAAACGTGCAAATGAAACAAAAAAAGAATAGGGGAAATTATACTATGTCAGAAAAGACAGACTTTAAGTAAATAGACAAAGGAGGTCATTATATGATAAAGCAGTCAATTCATCAAGAGGATATAACAATTACAAGTATATTTGCATCCAATATTGGAACACCCGAATATATTAAGCAAATACAAACAAATCTGAAGGCAGAAAAAGACAACAGTGAAGTAATATTAGGGGTTCAATGCCCCACTCTGAATAAGAAAACGTTGGTCTTGAACTGCACCTAAGATCAAAGGGACCTGACAGACATGTACAAAAGATGCCATCCAACTATAGCAGAATACACATTCTTCTCAAGTACACAGAGAACACTCTCTAGGATAGATCACATGTTAGGTCACAAAACAAGTATTAACAAATTTAAAAAGATGGAAAACATATTAAATATCTTTTCCAACCACAATGGTACAAAACTAGAAATCATTAACAGGAGGAAAGCTGGGAAATTCACAAATACGTAGAATTTAAATGACACACTCCTGAATGACCTATGGGTTAAACAAGAAATGATTAAAAAAAACATATTCAAACAAATGTAAATGGAAACATAACACACGAAAACTTATGGGCTGCAGTAAAAGCAATTGTAAGAGGATAGTTTATAGCAATAAATGACTACATTAAGAAAAAAGAATGATCTCTAATAAACAATCTAACTCTATATCTCAAGGTATGAGAAAAAGAACAGACTAAGGTTAAAGTTAGCAGAAATAAATAATAAAGATCAGAGCAGAAATAAATGAAATAGAAACTAGAAAAATGACAGAAAACACCAATAAAAGTAAGAGGTTTTTAAATTTTTTTTAAAAAACTTTTTACTTTGTTTTTTGGCCACTCTGTATGGCTTTTGGGATCTTAGTTCCCTGACCAGGCATTGAACCTGGACCCCCTACAGTGGAAGTGCAGAGTCCTAACCACTGATCACCAGGGAAATCTCAACAGTTGGTTTTTTTGAAAAGATAAATTGACAAGCCTTTAGCTAGATTATGAAAAAAAGAGAGACGACTCAAAATCAGAAATGAAAGAGGAGACATAACAACTGATACTGCAGGAATACAATCAATCAGAAGAAACTAGAATGAACAATTATTTGCCAACAAATTGGATAACTCAGAAGAAATGAATAAAACTCCTATAAACATAAAACCTACCAAAATAAAATCATGAAGAAATAGGAAATGTGAATTAACCTATAACTGGTAAGCAGATTGAATCACTAATAAAAACAATCTCCCAACAAAGAAAAGCCCAGGACTAGGCAAAATCACTGGGAATTCTACTAAATATTTATTTATTTATTTATTTTTTGCGGTATGAGGGCCTCTCACTGTTGTGGCCTCTCCCGTTGTGGAGCACAGGCTCCGGACGTGCAGGCTCAGCAGCCATGGCTCATGGGTCCAGCTGCTCAATGGCAGTGGGATCCTCCCGGACCAGGGCACGAACCTGCATCCCCTGCATCAGCAGGCGGACTCTCAACCACCGTGCCACCAGGGAAGCCATCTACTAAATATTTAAAACATTAATATCAATCCTTCTCAAAGTCTTCCAAAAAATTGAAGCAGGAACACTTCCAAGTTCATTTTATGAGACCAGCATTACTCTGATATCAAAGCCATTTAAGAAGAATACAACAGAAGAAAATTACAGGTCAATATCCCTGATGAGGGTGTCCCTGGTGGCACAGTGATAAAGAATCCACCTGCCAATGCACAGGACACAGGTTCGAGCCCTGGTCCAGGTAGATCCTACATGCTGCGGAGCAACTAAGCCCATGTGCTCTAGAGCCTGCGAGCCACAACTACTGAACACGTGTGCTGTAACTACTGAGGCCTGCATGCCTAGAGCCCGTGCTCTGCAACAAGGGAAGCCACCACAATAAGAAGCACGTGCACCACAACAAAGAGGAGCCCCCACTCGCTGCAACTAGAGAAAGCCCACACACAGCAACTAAGATCCAACAAAGCCAAAAATAAATAAATAAAATAAGTAAATAAAAAGAAAATCCCTGATGAATAGAGAGGCAAAAATCCTCAACCAAATACTTGCAAACCAAATCCAACAGCACATTTATAGGATCATACATCACAATCAAGTAGCATTTATCCTTGGGGTGCAAAGATGGTTCAAAATCATGTGCAAATCAATAAATGTGATACACCACATTATCAGAACGAAGGATAAAAATCATAATCATATGAATAGATGCTGAAAAGCCATTTTAAAATTCAATATCCATTCATGATAAAAACTCTCAACAAGTTAGGTATAGAAGGGGGACTTCCCTGGTAGTCCAGTGGTTAAGAATCCATCTTCAAACGCAGGAGACACGAGTTCAGTCCTGGGTTGGGGAACTAAGCCCATGCACTGCAACTACTCAGCCCATGCACTGCAACTACTGAGCCCACACACTCTGCAGCCCGCCTGCCACAACTAGAGAGCCCATGCACCACAACTACTGAGCCCACGTGCTCTGGAGCCCACATGCCATAACTAGAGAGCCTGTGCGCTGCAACCAGTGAGCCCATGCGCTCTAACTAGAGGGCCTGCAGGTCACAGCTACTGAGCCCGCACACCACAACTAGAGAGAAGCCTGTACACAACAAAAAGATCCTGTACACCACAACTGACACCAGACACAGCCAAATTAATTGTTTTTTTTTTAAAAAAAGCTAGGTATAGAAGGAATGTACTTCAACATGTCTGACAAGCCCATACCTAACATCATATTGAACATTCAAAAGCTAAAAGGTTTTCCTCTAACATCAGGAACAAGACAAGGATGCCTACCCTATCCGTTTTTATTCAACATAGTACAGGAAGCCCCACCCAGAGTAAGTAGAGAAGAAAAAGAAAGAAAAGGCAGTCAAATTGGACTGGAAGAAGGAAAAGTGTTTGTTTGCAGGTAACGCACTCTTATATGTAGAAACCCCCAAAATTCCACCCTAACAAATGAATTCAGTAAAGTTTCAGGATAAAAAGAACCAATATACAAATTTCAGTTGCATTTATATACACTAATTACAAACTGTCTGAATAGAAAATTAAGAAAGCAATCTTATTTTAAATAGCATCAAAAGAATAAGATACTCAGGAACAAATTTAATCTAGGGGATGAAAGATTTACATTCTGAAAATCATAAGACAACGATGAAAGAAACTAAAGAAGACATAAATAAATGGAAAGATATCCAGTATTCTTGGATTGGAAAAATTAATATTGTTAATTTTACAAAGAGCAATTTACAGATTGAAAACAATCCATTTCAAAATTCAAATGACATTTTCCACAGAAATAGAATAAACAATCCTAAAATTTGTATGGAATGATGAAAAATTCCAAATAGCCAAAACAATCTTGAAAAAGGACAAATCTAGAGGCATCACACTTTCTGATTTCAAACTATTACAATTCTATGGTAATTAATACATTATGGTACTGGCATAAAAATAGACACATAGACCAACTGAACAGAATACAGAGCCCAGAAATAAACTCATGCATATGTGGTCAACTGATCTTTGATAGGCACAACAAGAACACACAATGGAGAAAGGATAGCTTCTTCCAAAAATTGTGATGGAAACACTGGTTATCCACAAGCAAAAACAATGAAACTATGGCCTTATCTCACACCACTCACAAAAATTAACTTGAATCGGATTAAAATTTTGAAACATAAACCCTGAAATTGTAAAACTTTTAGAAGAAAATACAGAGAAAAAGCTCCTTGACATTGGTGTTGGCAACGATGTTTTTTAGATAACACCCATAGCACAAGCAATGAAAGCAAAAATAAACAAGTGGGACTATATCAAATGGAAAAGCTTCTTTATAGCAAGGGAAACAAAATGAAAACACAACCTAAGGAAAAGGAGAAAATACTTGCAAAGGATTTATCTGATAAGGGGTTAATATCCAGAAAATATCAGAACTCATACAATTCAACAATAAAAAACTAAAGAATCCAATTAAAAATGGGCAAAAGGACCTTAACAGATATTTATCCAAAACATACAAATGATCAACAGGTATGTGAAAAGGTGCTCAAAATCACTAACATCGGGGAAATGCAAATCCAAACCACAATGAGATACCTCACACCTGTCTGGAACACTACTATCAAAAAGACAACAGATACATGTTCGTGAGGATGTGAAGAAAAGGAAAACCTTCTACATTGTTGGTAGGAATGTAAATCGGTACAGCCATTAGGGAAAACTGTATGGAATTTCCTAAAAATTAAAAATAGAACTCTGGGGCTTCCCTGGTGGCGCAGTGGTTGAGAGTCCGCCTGCCGATGCAGGGGGCACGGGTTCGTGCCCTGGTCTGGGAAGATCGCACATGCCGCGGGGCGGCTGGGCCCGTGATCTATGGCCGCTGAGCCTGCGCATCGGGAGCCTGTGCTCCACAACAAGAGAGGCCACAGCAGTGAGAGGCCCGTGTACAGCAAAAAAAAAAAAAAAAAAAAAAAAAAAAAAAAAAAAAAAATAGAACTCTGCATGGTCCAATAATCCCAATTCTGTGTCTATTTTCAGAGGAAATAAAATCTGTATCTCAAACAGGTGTTTGCACCCCCATGTTCACTGCAGCATGATCCACAATAGCCCAGGTATAAAAACAACCTAAGTACAGGCATACCTTGTTTTACTGTGCTTCACAGATAACTCATTTTCTTACAAATTGAAGGTATGCAGTAACCCTGTGTCAAGCAAGTCTACTGGCGCCATTTTTCTAACAGCATTTGCTCACGTTGTGTCTGTGAGTCACGTTTTGGTAATTTTTGCGATATTTCCAACTTTCTCATTATTGTTATACTTGTTATGGTGATCTGTGATCAGTGATCTTTGTTTTGGGGTGCCACAAACTGGACCCATAAGACAGCAGACTTAATCGATAAACACTGTATGTGTTCTGCCTGCTCTACGGACTGGCGAATCTGTCTCTCTCCCTCTCCTCACGCCTCCATATTTCTTGAGATGCAACAATACTGAAATTAGGCGAATTAATAACCCTACAATGGCCTCTAAGAGCTCAAGTAAAAGGAAGGATCACATGTCTTTCACTTTAAATCAAAAGCTAGAAATGATAAAGCTTAGTGAGGAAGGCAAGTTAAAAGCCAAGAGAGGCTGAAAGCCAGGTCCTTGGACCAAACAGTATTAACCAAGTTGTATCAATAAATGCAAAGGAAAAGTTCTTCAAGTAAATTAAAAGCGCTACTCTAGTGAACACACAAAGAATAAGAAAGCAAAATAGTCTTATTGCTGATATGGAGAAAATTTTAGTGATCTGTATCCAAGATCAAGCCAGCCACAACATTACCTTAAGCCAAAGCCTGATCCAGAGTCAGGCCCCAACTCTCTCCAATTCTGTGATGGCTGAGAGAGGTGAGAAGCTGGGGGAAAAAAAATATGAAGCTAGCATAGGTGGGTTCATGAGATTTAAGGAAAGAAGCTGTCTCGATAACATAAAAGTACAAGGTGAAAAAAAAAAGTACACAGTGAAGCAGCAAGTGCTGATGTAGAAGCTGTACCAAAGTTATCCACATGATCTAGTTAAGATAATTAATGGACATGGCTACACTAAACAACACATTTTTAATGTAGATGAAACAGTCTTATGTTGGAAGAAGATGGCATCTAGGACTTTCACAGTTAGAGAGGAGAAGTCAATGCCTGGCTTCAAAGCTTCAAAGGACAGGCTGACTCTCTTGTTAAGGGTAATGCAGCTGGTGACTGAAAGTTGAAGCCAATGCTCATTTATCATTCTGAAAATCTTAGGCCCTTAACAATTCTGCTAAATCTACTCTGCATATATTCTATAAATGGAACAACAAAGCCTGGATGACAGCATGTCTCCTTATAACATGATTTACTGAATATTTTAAGACTACTGTCGAGACCTACTGCTCTGAAAAAAAAAATGTTCTCAAAATATTACTACTCACTGACAATGCAGCTGGTCAGCCAAGAGCTCTGGTGGAGATGTACAAGATTAATGTTCTTTTCATGCCTACTACTACAACATCTATTCTGTAGCCCATGGATCAAGTAGTTTACACTGTCAAGTCTTAAGAAATACATTTCATAAGGCTATAGCTGCCATGGATAGCAATCCTCTGATGGATCAGGGCAAAGTAAATTGAAAACCTTTTGGAAAGGACTCACCATTCTAGATGCCATTAAGAACATTTATGAATCATGGGAAGAGGTAAAACTATCAACATTAACAGGAGTTGAGAAAAAGCTGATTCCAACTCTCTAGATGACTTTAAGGGGTTCAGGATTTCAGTGGAGGAAGTAACTGCAGATGTAGTGGAAAAACCAAGAGAACTAGAATTAGAAGTGCAGCTGGAAGATGACTGGATTGCTGCAATCTCAAGAGAAAACTTTAACAGATGAGGAGTTGTTTCTTATGGATGAGAAAAGAAAATGGTTTCTTGAGATGGAATGTACTCCTGGTGAAGATGCTGTGCAGATTGTTGAAATGATGACAAAGGCTTTAGAATATTACATAAACTTAGTTCATAAAGCAGCAGTAGGGTTTGAGAAGATTGACTACAATTTTGAAAGAAGTTCTACTGTGTGTTAAATGCTATCAAACAGCATCACGTGCTACAGAGAAATCATTCCTGAAAGGAAGAGTCCATTGATGTGGCAACCATCATTCTTGTCTTATTTGAAGAAATTGCCAAAGCCACCAAAACCTTCATCAACCTGATCAGTCAGCACCTTGATCAGTCAAAATTAAGGCAAGGGACTTCCCTGGTGGCACAGTTGGTTAAGAATCCGCCTGCCAGGACTCCCTGGTGATGCAGTGGTTAAGACTCTTCCTGCCAATGCAGGGGACACGGGTTCGAGCCCTGGTCTGGGAAGATCCCATATGGTGCGGAGCAACTAAGCCCGTGCGCCACAACTACTGAGCCTGCGCGCTAGAGCCAGCGAGCCACAGCTACTAAGCCCGCATGTCACAACTACTGAAGCCCGTGTGCCTAGAGCCTGTTTTCCACAAGAGAAGCCACCCCAAACAGAAGCCTGTGCACTGCAATGAAAGAGTAGCCCCCACTTGCTGCAACAAGAGAAAGCTCACGTGCAGCAATGAAAACTCAATGCAGCCCAAAATAAATAAATAAAATTAACAAACAAACAAAAAATAGAATCCACCTGCGAAAGCAGGGGACATGGGTTCAGGCTCTGGTCCGGGAAGATCCCACGTGCCGCGGAGCAACTAAGCCCTTGTGCCACAACTACTGAGCCAGCACTCTAGACCTCGCGTGCCACAACTACTGAAGCCCATGCACCTAGAGCCCGTGCTCCACAACAAAAGAAGCCACTGCAATGAGAAGCCCCTGTACCACAATGAAGAGTAGCCACACTCGCTGTAACTAGAGAAAGCCTGCGCACAGCAACAAAGACCCAACACAGCCATAAATAAATAAATTTATTTATTAAAAATTTTTTTAAATAAATTGCTCCAGCAGCAAAAAGATACAACTCAAATGATGATTAAAATTTTTTTAGCAATAAAGTATTTTTTAACTAAGGTATATATGTTGCTTTTTAAGACATAATGCTATTGCACACTTACTGGCTACTATACAGTGTAAACATAACATTTATAGGCACTAGAAAACAAAACTTTTGGTGACTTGCTTTATTGTGTTACTCACCTTATTGCGGTGGTCTGGAACCTAACCTGCAATATGCCTGTATCTGTCTACGAATGAATGGATTAATAAAGTCTGGTATTTATATGCAATGGAGTAATATTCAGCCATTAAAAAAGGAACTCATGCATTTGTGACAACAATGATGAACATGGAGGGCATAATGCAAAGTGAAATAAGCCAAAGAAAGATAAATACTGTATGCGATCCCTTATATATGGAATCGTGGGATAAAAAACAGTTGAACCCATAGAAACAAAGAGTAGATGCAGGGTGCTCAGGTCTAGAGGAAATGGGAAGATGTTGGTCAGTTTTATAAGATGAATAAGCTCTGAAGAACTAATACAGCATGGAGCCTATACTTAATAATGCTGTATTGTATACTTCAAATGGGCTAACAGAGTAGATCTTAAGTGTTTTCACACACAAAAAAAATGTAAATACAATTATGTGAGGTAATGGATGTGTTAATCAACTTGACTGTAGTAATCATTTCATACTGTATGTGTGTATATAAAATCATGACATTGTACACTTCCTTGTACTTTTTATTTTTTTTTTTCATTTTTTGGCCACACTGCGTGGCTTGTGGGATCTCAGTTCTCTGACCACGGATTGAACCCGGGCCATGGCAGTGGAAGTGCTGAATCCTAACCACTAGACCACCAGGGAACTCCCTGTACACTTTAAATACATACAGTATTATTTGTCAATTATACCTCAATAAGCTGGAGAAAAGAAAAGAGATCTAAACACCACAAGTAGAACCATTAAGGACAGCCTTAGAAAACAGCCCATGGTCCAGGTAAGTAATGGTCATGACAATACCTTCAATTCCTGGCATATGGAGGCAGAAGGAAATGTCAGATAATAAGAAGGAACAAAACCTGGGACACAGAAGTACCATGGACCTGGACTCACCACCTGACCAGGGAAAGGGCAAGTAAGATGCAATCCATAAGCCTCACTGCAAGAATGCTGACCTCAAATCCACCCCTACGAGCATTCAGTACAGACTGTATTGGGGCTACGGGGAGAGAAGGGGGCAGTGCCAACAACCCAGCCCTACCTATCACAGCAACTACCCAGAAAGCTGGGGAAACAAGCAGTGCCCAAGGTCCATATGTGAGAAGGACAGAGCACACCTTGGAGAAAAGAGGGTGAGGCAGGATACAGAGCCTAGCCCAGGTCACTGGGGATGGTCAGTCTCTTACCCAGTGAAGATATAAGTGCAAAGTTCTCCAGCATCACATCATGGTACAGGTGTCTCTGAGCCTCATCAAGGAGCTTCCATTCCTCCCAGGAGAAGTACAGGGCAATGTCCTCAAAGGTCACACCAACCTGTCATGAATGAGATAGATGAAACATAAACATTCTCTCTCTGAGGACCCACAATTCATCTCCTCACACATGTATTCCATGGTCATCCTCCATCAGAGTTCCCCACGTCAGGCCTCGTGCCAATGATGCCTGATCTCTCCTCACTGCGTTCAGCCCTCAGCCACAAAAGGCGGTGGCCGGGGGGATAAACGCCATCTAAACGCTGGGCCTGGCCTACAGGGCCCCATCCCTCCCCCGAAGTAATTCCCCTGAGTTCTCCCACATTGTGCCTCCAATACACAGCAAAACATGGGCTCATCTTTACCCTTAATCCCCAACACCAGGTCCTGTGGGCCCTCAGCTCACACTTCCCCTTGATGTGCACGTCATTCAGTTGACCAAACCTCTTTCACATCTTCAGACCTCACAGTTGCACTCCCACAGCTCTACCACCTCCCTGCCCCACATCACAGGCACCTCTCTGGACTCACCCAGGTACTTGGAACGTGGCATCCACAGAGTGCTTAACAAAATCAAACATGATCTGGTACAATCCCAGTTCTCTGAGGGAGCCCATAGCCAGGGAAAGCCCTGCCTGCCTTGCTTCTGATCTCTGTTTCAGTATTAGCCACCCAGAACCAGTGAGGGACTGGGACACCCTCTCCTGCCTTACATAGGTTCCATAAGTGTCTCTTCAACCTTCAGAACCTGGGCGAAAAAGGAAGGCAACCATGGCTGGGCTCCATGTGTGCAGGACTCCCTTGTACCCTGGAACCTAGTGACCTCAGGCTGACTGACTAACCTCTGCTGTCTCTCATCAGATCCTGTGACATTGGACGAGGACTCAACTCCCTGTGCCTCTCTTTGTCATCCCCATTCCAATCCTATCTGTTCGTTCTCTGAGCAGCTTTTTGAAAACTTTTAAAGCCCTCAAATACACTGCTCTTCGTCCGTTCACAGCCCTCCGTGGCTCGCAGGTCCCTCAGAATAAAGCAACAACCTCTCTCTCTGCCGGTCCAGGCGTGATTCCACCTCACACTCTCTTTACTGCAGTCATAAGATGCACCCCAGGTTTCCCGAATCCTCCTGGCTCAGTCCGACCTCCAAGCCTTTGCACCTGTCGGTTCCTTCGCCTGTCACCCTCGCCCACGCGCCGCCCACGGCCACGTCACCGTCCTGGACACCGCGGCCTGGGCTGCGGGCACGTAAACAGGCGCCCCGCACTCGGGGCTATAGTGTCTGGTGCCTTGTGGGCGGTGAGGGGCCGGAGGACGAGCGTTTACCTCAGGCGGGTCCCTCAGCGCCGCCGTCGCCATCGGACTCGGTGGACAGAGCGGGCCCGGGAGCTGCGGGAGATGAGGCGAGACGCGGGCACGGCGGTCACTCTCCCGGGCTTGGCGCGCGATACCCCGGGCGGCGTCGCCTAGCCTCAGACCTGCCTCTGTGTTGCGGGGACAGGCCCTCCTCTCGGATCTTCTCGGTCCTGTCACTTCGATCCTGACACAACGCTCCGGAGCGCGAACAAACTGGAGGGGAGCATAAATGACCGCCACAACGGGGTCGCCGGAAGTCCCGCCCAGACGCGCACGCGCGGGAACCCCTCATCCTGATTGGCCGTTGCTGCCTCTCGGCCCGTGCCTTCAGGGTAATGTAGTTCCCAGCGCTCCAGAGGCCGCGGCGAATCTAGTTCATAATGTTCAACAGGAGCATTGGATTTGCAGCCCCTTGAGGAACGCTGCTGGTGGTGTTCCTACCTCAAAGGAGGGAGGGGCTTTGGTCGTTGTTAAAGGCCGCGAAGAGACATTATTTCAGACTCCATTAAGCCCAGGCAGCTCCTAGAGGATAAAACTATTATTTGCGATGCTCGCAAATCTACTCATCTAAATGGCCGTATCATTCCAGTCATTCGTATATAAAATGAATCCACACATAGCTAGAAACATTGTTTATTGATCTTCAAATGCATGTGGTCTGAAGTGTTACTCAGTTTTTTAAGTTTCAGTTTGTTTGGTCAGGAAGAAGAAAAAAGAGTCCATTGAGGTCCATGACAGAAAAGCAAGTAGTGTGATGTTAGGCTGCCCTGAAGCGGATGGACAAGCAGGAGCTCTGCCTCTGGTTCCCCCAGAAAACGGTTCCCCTGCCTATGTTATCAGTCATTTTGAGGAGTAGAAGCAAAAATGAACAGGATCATCAAAAGTGGAAGAAAAATAGGAACTGCCAAACTAAACGCCCTAAATTGTATAAAAGCTAATTTTTATTTTGTGGCCTTTTTAGAATTGTTACAATTGTGTAATCCTCTCTCTCTCTCTCTCTCTATATATATATATTGTTTGTTTGTTTGTTTTTGTTTTTGTTACACAAATCAACCCATTTATTAAAGGCTAGCAAGGTTTCAAATGGTGGTGCTTCTATGGTCCTTCAATTCCTTCAGTTGTCTGATGGCAGAATTTACTGTGACAGCAGAAGTGGTGTTGTAGACCTAACTATATTTCTTGGGTGTTGAGCTCATTTATTTGGTGATGAGAAAACATTAAATGAGAATTGTGTTTGTCTGCTAGGGCTGCCATAACATTTTAATACTATTGAAACCTTGGGTAGTCATAAGTTATAAACTGTAACCTGCCTTCACTGATCAAACTCACTTTGCTTTTACAAAAACTTGCGGGTACTCCCAAGCGGCAAATAGCCTAAACACTAAGATCTTTGCCCAAGTTGTGTTTTAGGAAATTGGGAGTCAGCTGTGTCCAGTTTGAGCTCGAGCTGGTTAAAACTGGTTAAGACCACTGACCCTCCATCTGGGCATGTGCAAATGTCGGCTCAGTGACCTTTTGATGTCAGAGGGCCAACAGCCCACCCTCAGAACATGCTAACACTGCCGTTTTCTGAACAGGTGTCTCATGAAAAAATCTGTAGCTTACTTTTACCTGTGCAGAACAACAATCACCTTTTCTTATCTTCAATTCCCATCCCCCTACCCCCACCCCCCACCCAGCTTTATCCCATAAACATTCCTAGCCTCTCCCCTTTGGGGAGGTGAATCTGAGATTTGTCTTTGCTTCTGCTCGCTTGGCTGCCTTATGAATAAACAGTTTCTCTGCTGCAAACCTCAGCGTCTCAACGTTTGGCTTGCTGTGCATCGGGCAAATGAAACTGGTTTAGTAAGAGTATAGACTGGGTGGCTTAAATAACAGAAATTAATTTTCTTGCAGTTCTGGATGCTGAAAGTCTAACAGGAAGGTGTCAAAAGGTATAGTTTTTCCTGAGGCCTCTGTTTTGGCTTTTGGGTAGCCAACTTCTTGCTCTGTCCTCACATAGCCTTTTCTCCCCGTGTGCATACTCCTGGTGTCTATCCCTCATCTTATGAGTGGTGCAATGATATTTATATTTCAAGGCAGGACAAGAAAATTTAAACATAAAATTTTCTGCTTTGGCCCCTCTACCTCCTTAATGTGCAGTGTGCTTCTGCATTACACACTAACTAGTCTTCCTCAAAGATGGGAATGCTTTCTTGACTGCAAAGATCAATTTTTTTCCCCTTTCTTCTGATGCTAGCAATGTAACTTCTTAAAAGATTAGCATTGTTTCCCAACTCTATTGGGGGTTATGGTGACTCACTGACTGCTTTGTACATGCTTACTTGGCCTATGAACTTTGTGTAAAATGTCAGCATGTCATTTTGTTGTATGATCCTGTCTCATAAATGTATATCGTTGTGCCTTCAACTTCTAACAGGCCGAACAGATCTCAGACATTCTGAGACTCTGTCTCCCGGGTTACAAACCTGTTTAATTGAATAAAGTTAACTTTTTTCTTCTTGATTGTTAATTGAGTTTTTGTCAATGGAAGGAAACAAGTCTTAATGGAATACAGCCACACTCTTATAATCTCACTTATCCTTATTTACCTCTATAAATGCCCTATGTCCAAATACAGGCCCTTTGTGAGTTAGTGCTTCAACATTTGACAGGTATTATGTTAATAAATGTTAGTGGTAATAAAAGGCAAATAACTTACTACAGTTGGGTAATAAAGAGGAAAAGAGCATTCAACTTTTAAAAGTATCCTCCAATTGCCAATAGATCACAATTTCTAAAATTCACTTTCATAAAAACGTAATTTCCAAAATATTCCTATTAAATACTGTAAATGCATCACTGCTAAGAACTACTTCAAACAAACACAAAGTTTTCAATTAAAACAAATATTAAATGATGCTAAAATGTAGAGTTTAATAAAGTAAATTTATTTGAATCAAATACTTACACTTGTTATCATATACAACACTGATTATTATCCCACCTGACTAATCCCCCACAAACTCATCATCTTCCCTACAAAAACTTCGGATCATTCTCATCACTGAGATATCCTCTGATACCTGGCAAAAAAAGCCTTCACCTGCTTCCTCTGCTTGTTTTCTCATCACTCTTCCCATCGCACACTATACCACAAACACATCGATCTTCCTTCAGTCTTTGAATTCCATATGTGACTTTACAGCTCAAGAGTATTCCCAGGTCTTTTGCTCTCCAAATGAAACATCTATTTTCCCCACTATGCTTTGTAAATTCAAATAAATCTTTTAAGTGTCAACATAAAGTTTAACGTTTAAATTAAAGTGCTGTTATAACCTACACTCCTAAATCTTGAACATTCTCTATATTATCATAAAATTCCCTGAACCTGTAGTGAATAACATTATATACTTTTAGAAAATTATTTTTGAATAACTATGAGTAGCTTTCGTGTTTTTATACTCTACATGTAATACAAAGCAGAGCTATTATCACTGTTATCAATTTTGAGTCAAAATCTTCTGGAAGATGAAATGACATAAAACATGAGCCTACAAATATATAAAGTTGATTAAATACATGGCGGGGTATTCTAGAGAGAACTTATAGCCCAGGAGCTACACTCAGAATATTTGTTTTCCTTGCCCAACAGGAAAGCTAAACTGAGAGAGCTGAGTGTCACTGCCAAAAAGCACTAAGGGATGAATGTCGGGAAACCTGAAAATACCTTTGCAGAGGCGTTCATTAGACCATGATGTGGGTTCATAATCGGAGTTATCCAAAAAGATAAAATAAAAAGAGAGGGTAAAAGCAGACAACATATTCACCAGAATGAGAATGGTGAACGCAGTTTTTTCCTCAGCACGATAAGAATGGTGCTTTGGTCTCATGGGAAAGTCTAGGGGAGGGGCTGCTGCTGTGAACGCATTGGATTCTCTGCTTGTGTCTGTGTGGGAAAAGACCCATGGAGCCACTGGTAGACCAGGAGCCCGTAACACATCAGGTCAATGAAGAACAACATGAATGCATGTAGTGAGGCAATACACCTTTCTGAAATGACTGAAAAACAGTATCTATGAATTATTTCTGTAGTTGTTTTTCCTCTTTCTTGGTCCAGTTTACTCACAGCAACTAAAGGTATTTATCAGGTGCTACAGTATCCAGCAGAGGAAAGAGCAGAATCCAATGCACTTGGGGGATGTCACTCTGAATTCCACCCACCTTGAAATACTGGAGCAAAGCTTAATGGCTAAGACAACTCCTCCTGCCCACTCTGTGAAGACAAAGGACAAGTTTATATCCAATATCATCTAGAAAATATTTCCTTCCAAAACTGCCACTGTCTTCAAAGACCCTTTACGGAGACACCCTAAGGAGAAGCTCTTGGCCAAGACAAGCTGTTTTATCAAATCTCTTGTAAGATAAGCCCATCAATGCGCTTCAGTCTCTTTGAATCTCTTAAAAATAACTTGATAAATATTGGACACCTTGAAACAATTACACGTCACTCTTTCATCCAGTACATTTTCTGATTCTACCATTTCTTACACCCTTTGCAACTCCACTGTTTTTTTTAAATTTATTTTTTGGCTGCGTTAGGTCTTCGTTGCTGCACACAGGCTTTCTCTCTACTTGTGGCGAGTGGGGTCTGCTCTTCATTGCGGTGCACCGGCTTCTCATTGCTGTGGTTTCTCTTGTTTTGGAGCGTGGGCTCTAGGCAGGCAGGTTCAGTAGTTTTGGCACGTGGGCCCTAGAGTGTGCGGCCTTCAGTAGTTGCAGCGTGTGGGCTCAGTAGTTGTGGCTCGCAAGGTCTAGATTACAGGCTCAGTATTTGTGGCACATGGGATTACTTACTCCGCAGCACCTGGGATCTTCCTGGACCAGGGATTGAACCCGTGTTCCCTGCATTGGCAGGCGGATTCTAAACCACTGCACCACTAGGGAAGTCCCTACAACTCCACTTTTTTAGAGCATTTTCCCTCTCTTATTCTATTATCTCAACTCTTAGGTAATTCTTCACTCATTCTACGTGCAGGTTTATCCTCATAAAACCAATGTCATGAGCAAACTCCTAAACATAACAGTGATAGGTAAGATTTTGGTTAAACATCCTCTCAGTAGCTTTAGACACCATTGATAATTTTTGCATTTTTAACTTAAATTTGCAGATTCTTCATTTTCTCTCATCCACTTAGTAATGGAATTCCTGAGAGTTTAATCAATAGTCATCTCTCCTCACAATCTGCACACATTAGTGATCTCATTCAATGTCATGGCATAAATACCACTGTAAGCCAAAATTTTCCAAATTCCTATCTTTGCACATGTACACAGGGGTCATTTTACCCAGTAGATAAAAGTCTGGGACAATATCAGGTCATGTACTTGCTGGGAAGGAATTTTTATTTCACACATAAATGCAGTGGCAGTGTGAGCATGGGGACTTGAGATGATCTTAGAGAAACATTTTAAAATGATCAAATTATTGAGAACTATTAGCAGTGATTAAGTAATTTATTGAGGAAGGGAAGAAGCCAGGAACCCAGGCCATAACATATCTGAAATGGCTGGAAAAGATCAGGTAAAATTGATAGGCAAGACACAGTCTAAAAAGTGACAGAAAACAGCTAAGACAAAGGATGGGCTTCATGGGCTGTGTTTCTCACCAACCCAAGTGTTTTACCTAGAAAATATTATTATTTTTCATTTCTGACTTCTGAGCACTACTGCAGCCTGGAAGAAGAAGAAAAGAGAGAAGTAGGAAGAACTTACAGAATCTTAAAAAGGAACATGAACAAAATGGGTATACTTTTATTCACTGCTTCAATAGGCATGTGTTAAGCATCTGATGTGTGTCAAACATTATTCGTGTCTATAAGAGGTATCAGAAAGAAAAATATCTGGTAAAGGACCTGCCTCTATTAAGCCAATACTAGCAACAAAAAAGATATACATCAGACAGAATAATAAATAAAATATACAATATATTGTAAGATGATAAGGGTACACACAAGGATAGAAGGAATTGTGCCTCCACACTGTGTACACACACACACACACACACACACACACACACACACACACACACCCTACTGATTCTGTTTCTCTGAAGAACACCGAGTAGTCCAGACTTAGGAACCAGGAAGAGAGGTGCTACTATGACAAATACCTACACGTATTCAAGTGACTTTAGAACTGGGTAATGAGCGGAGCTAAAGGAGTTTTGAAGAACAAGTTAGAAAAGGCCTAGACTGCCCTGAAGAGACTGCTGATTGAAACATGAAAGTTAAAGGTGATTCTGAAGAGGGCTCAGAGAGAAAAAAAGGAGAGCTGTAGAAAAAGTTCCTATCATCTTACAGATATACATACATCATCATAAACAAAAGAGTGGTAGAAATATAAATATTAAAGCTGCTTTTGATGAGGCCTGAAACGGAAATGTGGGAACATGTTATTTGAAATGGGAAGAAAGGCAATCATTGTTATAGTGACAAAGAACTTGGCCAAACTGCATTTTCATGTTTTGTGGAAAGTAGAACCTGTTAGTGATGAACCTGGATACTGACATGAGATTTTTAAGCGAGCTCTTGAAGGCATGGCCTGGTTTCTCCTTGCTGTTCACAGTAAATGCAAGAGGAGAGAGAGAAACTGAAGCAGGAATTGTTAAGCAAAAAGGACCAGGAACTTGAAGACTAGGGGAATTCTAAACCTATCTCTCTTCTAAAAACTGGGGAAGGCTGCTCCTGAGAGAACATCAAGGTTGTGGCTGGATGATTATTTGTTGAAGATATGATGGGCATGTGATGCCTGATCCAAGGGGTTAAGACTTTGCAGGCAAGTGGGTTGCAGTCAATGTATTTTTTATGTGAGAAGGACGTGAATTCAGTTATGCCAGAGTATGAAGTATTATGGGCTGAGTTGTGTCCTCCCATGCCCCCCACCAAATTCATATGTTTAAATCCTAACCCTCAAGACCTACAAATAAGCCTGTATTTGGAGACAGGGTCTTTAAAGAGGTAATTCAGTTACTGTGAGTTCATTAGGGTGGGCCTTAATCCAATATGACTGGTGTCCCTATAATAGGAGGAGATTAGAACACAGACACTTACAGAGGGAGCTCTGCATATAAGCTGTCTTCAGACTGCAACATCTGCTATTCCCAGGGTCTCCAGCCTGCCAGCCTTCCCTGCAGGTTTTGGACTTGCCATCCACCACAATTCTGTGAGCCATTTCCTTAAAATGTCTCTTTCTTACCACAGTTATCCCTGAGAAAAGATAAATAGATAAATAAATAATAAATTAAGTCTCTCTCTCTCCCTGTCTATACATCGGTTCTGTTACTACAGAGAACTCTTAATAGTCTCTGTAAACTTTCTGTGATTAATATAGAACTGAACACCTCCATCTTCTTTCTTACTGGTTCTGGGGAACAGGATGCACTTTATCAGTAATTTTATGTCTACAGCAAATTACTGGGATCAGTGCAAAGAAGGTACCTCTCATTCGAAATAATAAACATTTCATTTGATAAAAGAAAGAATGAATGAAAGATTGCCAAGCTTAGAGGGAAGGAATAATGAAGGTGCATAATGGTGTTAAGGAATAAGTGTTTCCCTGAAAGTCACCACTGGCTCCAGATCTGTGAGGATTTTTAACGATTTCGCCCCACTCCTTCTTTGAGTAGTGATAACTTGGTCTGATCTGACCTCCAAAATTCAAGCCACAGACCTGGGTGGGGGTTGGAGACAGAGGGGAATTTTCCATAAAGTTTATAAAGTTTATTTGCATGCATTTTACCACCATTTATTTGCATTTAGGTTGCTGCTGTGGAGCAGAGGCACCCTTTCAACGAAGCATTTCTATAAGCATGTCACTGGCCAGGACTCCTAAGGCACCTTCGTTTTCCCAGAAGAATCACTCCAGTGAGACGTGTAGTCTGGTCTTGAGAAGTATTTTTCACTTGGCTGAGCATGAAGAAACACAACACAGTCAGAAAGTGTTCCCGTGTAGAATATGTTTGAAGCGATTTCGTTTTAGTGCAAACCTCCAAAAACACCAGAAGCAGCACATGGAAGAGAAATCCTTCAGTAATGCTGCAGTCAGGACCTTGTTTGTGAAGAACTGCAAATGCCATGTGTGAAGGAAGACCTTTACCTGTGAGGAAGTTGGGAAAGACTTTCTGGCCACCTTGGGACATCTCCAGCAACAGACCACTCACACCAGGGAGAAGCCAAAAATGATTGCCCAGTGTGAGGCAACTTTACAAAGCAGAGAAGTCATTACAGCTGGGGAGAATGCAAGAAAGCCTTCAGCCTGAAACATGCAATTGTTCAGGACCAGGGTGTCCACCCTGGAAGACACTGTTCTGTGTGCAGTGAATGTGGGAAGACATTCAGGTACAAATCCTCATTTGTTGTGCACCAGAGAGTGCATACTGGAGAAAGGCTTCACGTGTGTGGTGAGTCTGGCAAATCTTTCAGGCGAACCTCAACCCTCAATCTGCATGGAAGAATTCACACTGAAACAAGGCAGTACAAGTGCAGCAAATGTGGGAAATCCTTTAACCAAAACTTTGTGCATATTTATCCCTGGAGAAGACACATTGGAGAAAATTATTACCTGTGCAGTGAATGTGCACAGTTTCCTAGCTGTAGATCCATCATAGTTCAAGAACGGACATTTCACACTGGAGAAAGGCGTTATGAGTGTACTCAATGTGGGATATCTTTTAGATGAAAATTTTACCTAATTGTACACTGGAGAGTTCACACAGGAGAAAGGCCTTCTGAGTGCAGTGAGCATTGGAAATCCTTTAGTCATCAATCTTACCTCACTCAACACTGAAATGTTCATAGTGGAAAAAGGCCTTATGAATGCAGTGAATGTGGGAAATCTTATACTTCTCACCCTGGCCTCTATTATCTTTAGAGAGATCACACAGGAGAAAGGCCTTATAAGTGTAGAGAGTGTGGGAAATCTTTTACCAGTAGGAGGAAACTTCGTTATCATCAGGGAGTTCATACTGAGTGCAGTGAATGTGGGAAATCTTTTCCATCTAGGTCCGGCCTCTCTTATCATCAGAGAGTTCACACAGGATTGAGGCCATATGAGTGTAGTGTGTATGGGAAGTCTTTTTCCAAGAGCCCTGTGATTACTGAACATCAGAGAGTTCACACTGGACTTAGGCCTTATCAGCGCCGTGAATGTGGGAAGTCTTTTTTCTCTGGTTTCAACATCAATAATCATCAGAGAGTTCACACAGCAGAAAGGCCTTATGGGTGCAGTGAATGTGGGAAATGTTTTCCCTGTAATTCCATCCTTCATGAACATCAGAGAATTCACACAAGCAAAAGGCCTTATGAGCACAAGGAATATAGGCAGTCCTTTAGAGCAAATTCTTCTCTCCTATAAGACTTCTCTGCAGTGTGACCTCTACAGTGTTCAAGGTGTACAGCACCAAGTAGGCATATTCTAGAACTTGTTCATATGCCAGAGGATTCCTGCAGGACCTATTCTGCTCGTGATGTGACGCTGTGTAGAAAGCATATGTCCAAACCCAGAAGAAACCAACTGCAGTAGAATAGCTTCTGTTCAAGGCCAATTTAAGGATGTGTGGACACCTCATAGCACATGCAGACCTAAGTTGCAGAGCAAGAGAGGAGGAGGTATGAGAGAAATGGCTGAGATTTGAAGTCCAGAGACATGGGGCTTATCCCTGGGCTGGAAGTCAGAGTAGATATCACAGTGGAGTAAAACTGACTAGTCAGCACAGGATTAACAGTGGAGAAGGGAAAGTAGACATGGGCTGTGTCGCGAGCTACAACCAAAAAAATACTGGGTAAATGAGAAACATTCCTGGTATGATCTGAACACAGTACTGATGTCACACTCTCCAGGTTCACCAGGGCAAGGTACCTGTGAGTTCACCTTGCAGCCTTGCCTATTGAGAATCCCTACAATCTATGGTGTCCCTAGAGCTGACAGAGCTGCAGAGCCATTACATGGCTGGTCCCTTCTGACAGCCCAAACTGCCACACCCCACCTAGCCAGTGACCTTGTAACCAACCCAAGTTAAGGTCTTTCCCTACCAAAACCAGTCTGAAAATCCGGATGATGTGACTGATCCATCAAATGCATAAACATGAACAAAAGACTCTAAGAAACATGGAATATCAAGGAAACAAGACATCACCAAAGGAGTGTAAGTTTCCAGCAAGTGAATCCAAAGAAATGCATATCTATAAACAACTGGATGAAGATTTCAAAATAAATGTTTTAAGGAAGGTCAGCCAGCTCCAGGAGAACACAAACAGTAACTCAATCAAAGTAGGAAAAAAATACACAAACAAATCAACAGGTTCCAAGAATGGGAGTTCCCTAGCAGTCCAGTGGTTAGGGCTTCACACTCCCACTGCAGGGGGCACAGGTTCCATCCCTGGTCAAGGAACTAAGATGCCACATGCCATATGGTGTGGCCAAAACAAACAAACAAAAAAACACAAGAAGTTCCAAGATACAAAAAAAAAAAAAAGAAAAAAGAAAAAAAAGAAAAAGGAATTAAATTTTGGAGCTGAAGAACACAATGAATGAAATGAAAAATACAACAGAGACCAGCCAACTTGATCAAGCAGGAGAAAAATCTATGACCTTGAATCAGGTGATTTCAAATCATCCAGCTAGAGGGATAAAAGACTGAAGAAAGCCTATGTAAATTATGGGATGCCATCAATGGAAATAATATTCACATTGTAGAAGTGCCAGAAGGAGAAGTAATGGAGAAAGGAGCAGAAAGCTGATTTAAATAAAAAATGGTGGAAACAATCAACCAAATCAAGAGAGAGAGGTGAGGATATGCAGGTACATGATGCACATAGGTCCCCATCCAGATTCAATCCAACAAGATCTTCACTGAGACAGTAAAATGAAAGTCTGAAAAGTCAAAGACAAAGAATTTTGAAAGCAGCAAAAGAAAAGAAACTTATCACATACAAGAGAACCCCTGTAAGGCTATAAGCACATTTCTCAGCAGAACCCATGCAGACCAGGAGAGAGTGGGACATTAAATCCAAAATGCAGAAGGAAAAAAACTGCCAACTAAGGAATACTTTATCTGGCAATGTTGTCCTTCAGAAATGAAGGAGTGATAAAAACTCTCCTACATAAACAAAAGCTGGGAGAGTTCATCACCATTCAACCTGCCTTACCAGAAATGCTAAATGGAGCTTTTCAACCTGAAAGGAAAAGACACTAATTAGCAACAGGAAAATATATGAAAATATGAAGCACAGTGGTAAAGGTTAAGTATATACTCAAATTCAGAATATGCTAACACTGTAATATGGTGGTGTGGTAATCACTTAATTCTAGTATAAGGGATAAAAAACAAAAGTATTAAAAATTACTACGCCAACAATTACTTTTAATGACTACAAGTATAAAAACATATAAACTGTCACATCAAAAATATAAATGCAACAGGGGTGAGATACTAAAATGGGACTTTTTTTCCCTTTTATTTTTTATCTTTATTGAAGTATAGTTGATTTACAACATTGTGTTAATTACTGTTGTATAGAAAAGTGATTCAGTTATACATATATATACATTCTTTTTTAAAAATATTCTTTATCATTCTGTTTTATCATAGGATACTGAATATAATTCTCTGTGCTATACAATAAGACCTTTTTTATCCATCCTATATATAAAAGCTTATACCCACTAACCTCCCACTCCATCCCTTCCCCAAACCATCCCTCTTAGCAACCACTAGTCTCTTCTCTATGTCTGTAATTCTGTTGCTGTTTCATAGATAGGCTCATCTGTGTCATATTCTAGATTCCACATATAAGTGATATCATACGGTATTTATCTTTCTCTTTCTGATTTATTTCACTTAGTATGATAATTTCTAGATGCATCCATGTTGCTGCAAATGGCACTATTTCATTCTTTTTTATGGCTGAGTAGTATTCCATTCTATATATGGACCACACATCTTCTCTATCCATTCATCTGTTGATGGACATTTTGGTTGTTCCCATGTCTTGGCTATTGTGAATAGTGCTGCTATGAAGATTTGGGTGTGTGTATCTTTTTGAATTATAATTTTTTCTGGACATATGCCCAGGAGTGGGATTGCTTGATCAAATGGTAATTCTAGTTTTAGTTTTCTGAGGAACTTCCATACTATTTTCCACAGTGGCTATACCAACTTACATTCCCACCAACAGTGTAGGAGGATTCTAAAAGGAAACTTTTAGTATAGAACTGACATTAAGTTGTTATCAGCTTAAAATACTGTTATATTTTACGCAAACCAGACAGTAAACACAAAGCAATAACCTACAGTAGATACACAAAGATAAAAAGAAAGGAATCAAAGCATACCACTACCGAAAACCATCAAATCACAAAGGAAGAAAGTGAGAAAGAAAAAAAGGAACAAAGGAACTACAAATCAGCTGTACAAAAATTAACAATGTGGCAATTACAAAGTCCTTACAAAATTCTCTCCATTCAAAAGACACACAGTGGCTGAGGATAAAGTCTTCAAGAGACTTGCTTCAGCTTTAAGGACACAAATAGGCTGAAAGAGAAGGAACTGAATAAAAACTCAATACAAATGGAAACGAGAAAACAGTAGCTTATACTTATAATAGCCTTCATTTAGGCCAGAAAAATAAACTTTAACTCAAAACCTATCACAAGAGACAAAGAAAGTCATTGAATAATGATAAAGGTGTTGACTCATCAAGAGGACAGAACATAAACAATATGAATCTAACAGCAGAGCACTTAAAAGTGTAAGGCAAATATTAAGAAACTGGAAGGTGCAATTCCCTGGTGGTCCACTGGGTAAGACTCTACACTCCCAATGCAGGAGGCCTTGGTTCCACCCCTGGTTGGGGACCTAGATCCTGCATGCACGCCTCAACTAAGAGCCCACATGCTGCAACTAGGAATTCCACATGCAGCAACTAAAATATCCCACGTGCCACAACGAAGGTCCTGTGTGCCGCAACGAAGACCCAGCACAGCCAAAAGTAAATAAATAAATAAGTATTAAGAAAAAAAGAAAAGAAACTGGTAGATATAAAAGACAACAATGAAATAATGTTAGCAGACTCCAATACCCATCTTTTGAGAATGGGTAGATTAACCAAACAGAAAATCAATAAGGAAATATTTAATGACACTTTAGCTCAAACATTGACGAAATATTGAATGGAACTTTAGACCACCTCAACCTAACATACACAGAACATTCCATTCAACTACAGCACAATACATTCTTCTCAAGTGGACACAGAACACTCTCTAAAAGACATCATATGTTAGGTTACAAAACAAGTCTTCACACCTTTAGGAAGACTGAAATCATATCAAGACTCTTATTCAGCCATAAGAGTTGGAAACTAAAAATCAATAACATAATATATTTGTGAACACTGGAAAGTTCAAAAATATATGGACATTAAATAACACATTCCTGAACAACAAATGTGTTCAAGAAAAAAAATCAGAAGGAAAAATAAAATTATCTTGAGATGAAGTAAAATGGAATCAAAACATGCCGTGAGATGTAGCAAAAGAATTTCTAAAAGTAAAGCTGATAGTAATAAATGCCTACATTAAGGAAAAAGACTCAAATAAACAACCTAACTTTACACCACAAGGAACTAGGAAAAAAACAACTAAGCTCAATTCTAGAAGGAAGGAAATAACAAAGATCAGACCAGAAAGAAATAAAATACAGACTAAAAAGAATAGGAACATCAACAAAGCTAAGAACTGGTTTTTGAAAAGAACCAAAATTGACAAAACTTTAGCTACACTACATTAGAAAAGAGAAGATTCAAATAAATGAAATCAAAAATGAAGGAGCAGCTAGTACAACTGATACTACAGATACACAAATATCATAAACAATGAACAATTAAATGCCAACAAACTGGATAAACAAGAAGAAATGGATAAATTATTTGAAACAAATTACCAACATTAAATCATGAAGGAAAAAATATGAGTAGGTCAGTAACAATTAAGGAAACTGAATCATTAATTAAAAATCTCCCCAAAAGCTAAGCAACAAGGATATATTTTACAGCACAGGGAAATACAGCCAATTTTTTATAATAACTTAAAATTGAGTATAATTTATGAAAAAAAATTTTTTGGTTGTGCTGCACAGCACATGTGATCTTAGTTTGCAGACCAGGGATCAAACCCATTCCCCTGCAGGGGAAGCACAGAGTTCTAACCACTGGACCATCATAGAATTCCCCAATTTATAAAAATACTGAGAACTTCCGGGAAGATGGCAGAAGAGTAAGACGCGGAGATCACCTTCCTCTCCACAGATACACCAGAAATACATCTACGCGTGGAGCAACTCCTACAAAACACCTACTGAACGCTGGCAGAAGACCTCAGACCTCCCAAAAGGCAAGGAACCCCCCACGTACCTGGTTAGGGCAAAAGAAAAAAACTAAACAGAGACAAAAGGATAGGGACGGGTCCTGCACCAGCGGGAGAGAGCTGTGAAGGAGGAAAAGTGTCCACACACTAGGAAGCCCCTTCGCGGGTGGAGACTTCGGGAGGCGGAGTGGGGGAGCTTGGGAGCCGCGGAGGAGAGCACAGCAACAGGGGTGCGGAGGGCAAAGCGGACAGATTCCAGCGCAGAGGATCGGGCCGACCGGCACTCACCAGCCGAGAGGCTTGTCTGCTCGCCCGCCGGGGCGGCCGGGACTGGGAGCTGAGGCTCCGGCTTTTGTCGGAGCGCCGGGAGAGGACTGAGGTTGGCGGCGTGAACACAGCCTGCAGGGCGTTGGTGCGCCGCGGCTGGCCGGGAGAGAGTCCGGGGAGGGGTCTGGACCTGCCGAAGAGGCAAGAGACTTTTACGTCCCTCTTTGTTTCCTGGTGCACGAGGAGAGGGGATTAAGAACGCTGCTTGAGAGAGCTCCAGGGACGGGCGCGAGCCGCGGCTAAGAGTGCGGAGCCCAGAGACGGACATGGGACGCTAAGGCCGCTGCTGCCGCCGCCAGGAGGCCTGTGTGCGAACACAGGTCACTAGCCACACGCCCTTCCGGGGAGCCGGTGCAGCCCGCCACTGCCAGGGTCCCGGGATCCAGGGACGGCTCCCCGAGAGAGCGCACGGCGCGCCTCAGGCTGCAGCATCACGCCGGCCTCTGCCGCGGCAGGCCCGCCCCGCACTCCGTGACCCTCCCTACCCCCCGGCCTGGGTGAGCCAGAGCCTCCGAAGCAGCGGCTCCTTTAACCTCGTCCTGTCTGAGCAAATAACAGACGCCCTCCGGCGACCTACACGCACAGGCGGGGCCAAATCCAAAGCTGAGCCCCTGGGAACTGTCAGAACAAAGAAGAGAAAGGGAAATCTCTCCCAGCAGCCTCAGAAGCAGCGGATTAAAGCTCCACAATCAACTTGATATACCCTGCATCTGTGGAATACCTGAATAGACAACGAATCATCCCAAATTAAGGAGCCCTGTGGATGAAAGGCTCTTGGTGCTGCAGCCAGGACTCAGTGCTGTGCCTCTGAGGTGGGAGAGCCAACTTCAGGACACTGGTCCACAAGAGGCCTCCCAGCTGCACATAATATCAAACAAAAATCTCCGAGAGATCTCCATCTCAACGCCAGCACCCAGCTTCACTCAACGACCAGCAAGCTACAGTGCTGGACATCCTATGCCAAACAACTAGCAAGACAGGAACACAACCCCGCCCATTAGCAGAGAGGCTGCCCAAAATCATAGTAAGTCTACAGACACCCCAAAACACACCACCAGACGTGGACCTGCCCACCAGAAAGACAAGATACCAAAAGACAACCCTCAGAATGGGAGAAAATATTTGCAAATGAAGCAACTGACAAAGGATTGATCTCCAAAATTTATAAGCAGCTCATGCAGCTTAATAACAAAAAAACAAACAACCCAATCCAAAAATGGGCAGAAGACCTAAATAGACATTTCTCCAAAGAAGATATACAGAGTGCCAACAAACACATGAAAGAATGCTCAACATCACTAATCATGAGAGAAATGCAAATCAAAACTACAATGAGATATCATCTCACACCAGTCAGAATGGCCATCATCAAAAAATCTAGAAACAATAAATGCTGGAGAGGGTGTGGAGAAAAGGGAACCCTCTTACACTGTTGGTGGGAATGTAAATTGATACAGCCACTGTGGAGAACAGTATGGAGGTTCCTTAAAAAGCTACAAATAGAACTACCATATGACCCAGCAATCCCACTACTGGGCATATACTCTGAGAAAACCATAATTCAAAAAGAGTCATGTACCAAAATGTTCATTGCAGCTCTATTTACAATAGCCCAGAGATGGAAACAACCTAAGTGTCCATCATCGGATGAATGGATAAAGAAGATGTGGCACATATATACAATGGAATATTACTCAGCCATAAAAAGAGACGAAATTGAGCTATTTGTAATGAGGTGGATAGACCTAGAGTCTGTCATACAGAGTGAAGTAAGTCAGAAAGAGAGAGACAAATACCGTATGCTAACACATATATATGGAATTTAAAAAAAAAAAAATGTCATGAAAAACCTAGGGGTGAAACAGGAATAAAGACACAGACTTACTAGAGAATGGACTTGAGGCTATGGGGAGGGGGAAGTGTAAACGGTGACAAAGCGATAAAGAGGCATGGACATATATACACTACCAAACGTAAGGTAGATAGCTAGTGGGAAGCAGCCGCATAGCACAGGGAGATCAGCTCGGTGCTTTGTGACCGCCTGGAGGGGTGGGATAGGGAGGGTGGGAGGGAGGGAGACGCAAGCGGGAAGAGATATGGGAATATATGTATATATATAACTGATTCATTTTGTTGTGAAGCTGAAACTAACATACCATTGTAAAGCAATTATACTCCAATAAAGATGTTAAAAAAATAAAAAAAAAAAAAAAAAAAAAAAAATACTGAATCACTATGTCTTACTCTGACACGAATACTGTAAATAAACTATACTTCAATTTTTAAAAATTAATTAATTAATAATAACAAACTGTCCCAACAAAGAAAAGCACAGGACCAGACAGATTCACTGGTGATTTCTTCCAGTGATTTTAAGAATTAATGTCAATCCTTCCTCAACTCTTCCAAAACGCTGAAAGAACATTTCCAAACTCATTTTCTCAGGCTAAGGCGAGAAATATACCTTGATACCAAAGCATGTTATGGAAACTATAAGAAAAAAAAAATTACAGGCCAACATCCTTGATGAACATAGAAGGAAAAAATTCCCAACAGAAAACTAGCAAACTAAACTCAACATCATATTCAAGAATCTTACATTATCATCAAGTGTGGCTTATCCACAGGAAACAAGGATAGTTCCTCATATGCAAATCAATAAACATGACACACCATATTAAGAGAATGAAGGATAAAAATCATACGATCATCTCAATAAATGAAGAGAAACCACTTAACAAAATTGAGCATACTTTCCTATTAAAAATTCTAAACAAATTAAGTGTACAAGGAATATAATTCAATATGATAAACCCATAAGCAATAAGCCCATGCTAACATCATACTCAGAATTTAAAACCTAAAAGCTTTTCCTCTAAAACCAGGAACAAGACAAAGATGCCCACTGTCCTCATTGCTATTCAATATTGTTCTGGAAGGCCTACCCAGAACACTTGGTCAAGAGAAAAAAGTAATAATAATAAAATCATAAAAAAAGTAAAACTACTGCAGAAGGCATGATCTTATATGTAGAGGATCCTAAAGACTCCCCCCGAAAACTTACAACTATTAAACAAATTCAGTAAAGTTGCAGGATACAAAATCAATACACAAAAATCAGTTGCATTTTTGTAAACAATGAAATATCAGAATAATAAATTAAGAAATCAATCGTATTTACAAAATCAAAAACAATAAAATACATATGAATAAATTTAACAAGGAAGTAAAAGCTCTGGACTCTGAAAACTATAAGACACTGATAAAACAGACACAAATAAATGAAAAGATATCCCACATCCTTGTATTGGAAGAATTAATAATGTTACAATGTCCACACCACCAAATGCAATATACGGATTCAATGCAATTCTTATCAAAATTACAATGAGATTTTTCACAGAAATAGAGAATGAATCCTAAAGTTCATATGGAGCCACAAATGACCTCAAAGAGCCAAAGCAATCTTTTTTTTTTTTTTAATGTATTTATTTTTTGGGCTGTGTTGGGTCTTTGTTGCTGTGTGTGGGCTTTCTCTAGTTGCAGTGCATGGGGCTTCTCATTGTCATGGCTTCTCTTGTTGCAAATCACGGGCTCTAGGCACGTGGGATTCAGTACTTGTGGCATGTGGGCTCAGTAGTTGTGGCTTGTGGGTTCTAGAGTGCAGGCTCAGTAGTTGTGGGGCACGGGCTTAGTTGCTTCGTGGCACGTGGGATCTTCCCGGATCAGGGATCAAACCCGTGTCCCTTGCATTGGCAGGCAGATTCTTAACCACTGTGCCACCAGGGAAGACCCCAGGGATGATATTTTAAACACATAGCATACTCATAGAAAAAGAATAATCTGATTAAAATATGGGCAGAGGATCTGATTAGACGTTATTCCAAAGATGATATACAAATGGCTAACAAGTGTAAGAAAAATTGTTCTTCATCACTAGTCATCACAGAAATGTAAATCCAAACCACAATGAGATATTACTACATAACTGTTAGGATGATTATCATCAAGAAGACAAATGTTGGTAAAGGTACAGAAATAAGAGAACCCTTGTACACTTGTTGGCAAGATAATCTGGTAGAGGTGTTATGAATAAACAGTATGGAAGTTCCTCAAAAATTCAAAACAGAACTATCATACAATCCAGCAATCCCACTGCTTGGAATATAGCCAAAAGAAATGAAATCCAATGGGGAAAATATAACCTGCACTCTCATGTTTGCAGCAACATTATGAATAATACACAAGACATGGAAACAACCTAAGTGTCCATCCACGTAGGAATGGATAAGGTGTGATATACTCACACATACACATGCACGCCTTGAATATTATTTAGCCTTAAAAACAAAGGAAGTCCTGCCATGTGGGACAACATGGATGAACCAGATGGATACTACGCCAAATAATGTATGATATCACTTATATGTAGAGTTTAAAACAAACAAAAAACATTCAACTCATAGAAACAGAGAGTAGAAGGCCAGGGGCTGTGGGATGGGAGACATGGAAAGTTGTTGCTTGAAAAGCACAAACCTTCAGTTACAAGATGGTACAGATCATTAAACACACTGCAGGACTACAGACCTCAAATTCTTCCCTGTGAGGATCCGGTACAGCAAATATTGGGGTTGCAGGGGAGAGAAGAATGGAGTGTGAACAACCCAGGCATACCTACCACAGCAACTACCCAGAAAGCTGGGGAAACAAGCAGTGCCTGATGTCCATGTGTCACAAGGACAGAGCACCCCCGCAGAAAAGGGGTTGAGCCAGAATACAGAGCTCACTCCAGGTCACTGGGAAGGCTGTGAGAGTCTTACCCAGTGAGGATATGAGTGCAAAGTTTTCCAGCATCACATCGTTGTACAAATGCCCTGAACCTCATCAAGGAGCCTCCATTCCTCCCACGAGAGGTACAGGGCAATGTCCTCAAAGGTCATACTGTCCTGTCAACATGGGGACAGATGAAAGAATGAACACTCTGAGAACCAACAGTCCATCACCACACACATCTACCCTACTATCATCCTCTTCCCAAGCTCCCCACCACAGAGGAGATACCAGGACCCGGTGCCACTCCGCTCACTCTCTCCTCAGGTCCCATTAATCACTGTTCAGTCCTCAGCATTAACAGACAGGGGGACATATAGTTTCCACATAAGCTCTGGGCCTGGCGAGCAGAGCTCCATCCCTCCTGCCAATCAATACCCCTGAGGTCTCCCAGACTGTACGTACAAGACACGGTCAAACCTGGGCTCATGCTTCACCATTAAGTCCCCAATACCAGGGCTGTAGGGCCATAAGCTCACATTACCTGTGTATGTGCATATTATTCTGTAGACTCTCACTCTCTAACATCATCATTCTCCAGGTTTACACTCCCACAGTTCTGCTTACCTTCCTGCTCTACAATACAGGTATCTCCCTGGACTTAACCATATACCTGGCCCATAGTTTTCTTCCAGAGACCGCTTGACACTCAAAAACTATTCAATCCCAGACCTCTGATGAATCCCAATACCAGGGAAAGCCCCTCATGGTGCTTTGAAGGGCTCTCCACCTGCTTCTGATCCTTGCTTCAATATTAGCCACTCAGAACCACATGTGAATTACAGACACCCATGACATTCTTCTACTTCTGTGATGCACTGTCTGATTGCCTGTCCCCTCAACAAGTCACAACCCTCCTCTCTCTACTCAAACTTCCTCACAAGCCAGCCCTTACAATCTCCCTGCCAGGCATAACGACTTTCACAAATGACCCCGTTTACCCTGAATCTTATCCACCAGCAAGACTAAAACACTCTAGACCCCAACAAGGCTCACTACACGATTCTGGAGAATCTGGACAGTAGTGAATTAGCAGGAGCCCTGGCCTCACTGTCAAATTGTCTCAATTATTTCTCTGCATCCCAAACCATGTATTTTGCAACCATTCATCCCATGGAAGCCTTGGCCACCTGCCAGATCATCTTCTCTCCCAGACCATCCAGAGCCATTCTGTCTCTCACCTGTGTTTGTTATACTCAGGAACCTCAACAAGGTGCTAAGCAAGAGAACCACTCCTCGGCATGCACCCTAGTCCTTCTGACCCACTGATAGCATTACCACTCTAACCTGCATTCCACTTTCGAAATGTCATCCACAGCTTCACTCTGGTCCTTACAATAGCTACCACTTTTGGAAATCTCCATCCTGATCCCCTCCCCAAATTTCAGAAATGTGCGTCCAGCTGCCCATTTGATGCCTCCACTCACTGTTCTCTGAAACATCTCAGACCCCTATCAGGACCAAAACAAAACTTCTGATTTTCCCAAGAAACATAAACCTACTGACAACTGCCATATCCGATTTGATGAAGGATCCATCCCTTCAGCTGCTAGGACTAAAAATCTTGGAGTCATTTCTAACCTCTAACTTACCTAACAACATCTAAAAATCTACTTGGCTCTTCTTTAAAAATGTACCTAGAGGGGCTTCCCTGGTGGCACAGTGGTTAAGAATCCGCCTGCCAATACAGGGGACATGGATTTGAACCCAGGTCCGGGAAGAGCAACTAGGCCCATATGCCACAAATACTGAATCTGCACTCTAAAGCCCGCAAGCCACGTAAATTGAGCCCGTGCACCACAACTACTGAGCTCGCATTCTGCAACTACCGAAGCCCAAGCCCCTAGAGCCCGTTCTCTGCAACAAGAGAAGCCACCACAATGAGAGTGCACCTCAAAGAAGAGTAGCCCCTGCTTGCCACAACTAGAGAAAGCCCGCGTGCAACAATGAAGACCCAACACAGCCAAAAATAAATGAATGAATGAATGAATGAATGAATGTATCTAGAATCCAAACTTGTCTCCCACCTTCATGGCCAAAACTCTGGGGCTTCACCACTGGTCTGGATTACAGACCTGGGCTCTTCCTGGGCTCCCTGACGCCCTCCTTAACTCCACAGTCTTTTCTCTCCAGTCAGATGCAGCCTATTAAAACCTGGTTAATACCACTTACTTCCTCTTATCCAAACCTCTCATTACCTCCATAAATGATGTTGAAGCTCTTAGCCAGATCACAGGCCTGATTATTGATCCTCTACTCTTTGTTCTTTTTTTAAAAAATAAATTTATTTATTTTTGGCTGCATTGGGTCTTTGTTGCTGGGCTTGGGCTTTCTCTTGTTGCAGCGAGTGGGGACTACTCTCCGTTGTGGTGCCTGGGCTTCTCATTGCAGTGGCTTCCCTTGTTGCAGAGAACGGGCTCTAGGCGCGCAGGCTTCAGTAGTTGTGGCACGCAGGCTGTAGAGTGCAGGCTCAGTAGTTTTGTCACATGGGCTTAGTTGGGCATGTGGGATCTTCCCAGACCAGGGCTCGAACCCAAGTCCCCTGCACTGGCAGGCGGATCCTTAACCACTGAGCCACCAGGGAAGCCCTTGCTCTTTGTTCTTAACTAAAAGAATGAAGACCTGCTGTACCCTGTTTCCAGCTCAGTCACACCTCCAAGTACTTGCACATGCTGGTATCTATTCCTGGGAAAACCTTCCATACAACTTTATACTGGTTGTCAGGAATGGGAACTCCTGTATGTTATCCTTGTCCTGCACTCAGGACCCAGGGCTTGGGGATATCCTCAGGGCCCCCCTATCCAAGAGCTGAGACTGTATCTAGGGAAGAGTCTCAAGACAAAATACCCAGATAACCTACAGATGGTGTCAATACCAGTGAGGGACTGGGACACCCTCTCCTGCCTTGTGTAGGATCCCTAAGTGCTTTTTAAAAAAAATCTTTATTGGAGTATAATTGCTTTACAATGGTGTTAGTTTCTGATTTATAACAAAGTCAATCACCTATACATATACATATATCTCCGTATCTCCTCCCTCTTGTGTCTCCCTCCCACCCTCCCCCTAAGTGCTTTTTCAACCTTCGGAACCTGTGGGAAGAGGAAAGCAACCATGGCTGGGCTCCATGTGAGCAGGACTCCCCTGTATCCACACCTGGCCCTGGAACCTGGACCTGGGGTTAACTTACTAACGTCTGTGTTTCAATCTTAGAGCTGACTCTTACCAGATCTCTGACTTTGGACAAAGGCTCTACTTCTCTTTGCCTCAACGTCTTCATCAACCACATTCCAGTCTGTTCCTACTTTTTTTGTTTTGGCCTTGCCCCACAGCATGTGGGATCTTCGTGCCCCGACCAGGAATCACACCAACGCCCCTGCATTGGAAGTGCACAGTCTTAACCACTGGATCACCAGGAAAGTCCGTGATAACTTTTAAAACCGTAACACATAATATGTCTCTCTTCTATCCACTACCCTCCGTGGCCTCCAGGTCCCTCAGAAAAAGGAACAACCTCTCTGCCGAACCAGACGTCACTCTACCACACCCTCTGTTCCCTGCAAGCGGAAGGCTCATCCTAGGTTTCCCGAATCCTCCCGCCTCAGTCCGACCTCCAAGACTTTGCACCTGACGTTCCCTCCGCCTGGCACGCTCTCCCACGCGGCATCACACTGTCGGAAACAGAGTCCCAACGACGACCGCCTTACCGTCCTAGACACCGCGGCCTGCCTGCAGGCACGTGAGCAAGGCGCCCCGCACTCGGGGCTTTAGTGTCTGATGGCGTGAGGGCGGTGAGGACCCAGAGGACGAGCGTTTACCTGAGGCGGGTCCCTCAACGCCGGCGCCGCCATCGGACTCTGTGGAGGCAGCGGGGCGGGGACAGGCGGGACGCGGGCACTTCGGACCCTCTCCTGGGCCTGCGCGGGGCACCCCGGGCGGCGTCCCCGAACTTCAGACCCGCCTCTGTGCCGCGGGGACAGCGCCTCCTGTCACGTTTTCTCACCTCGTTACCCTGGTCCCGACCCAGCGCCCCAGAGCCAAAACAGACCCGGACAATTAAAATGACCGTCGCTAGGACGAGGCCGGAAGTCCCGCCCAGAGCCGAGGAATTTTCCCGGAAATGCCATTATCCTGAACTATCACTGGCTCAACCTGCTGCAATTTCTTCTGGGTAATATAGTTCCTAGAGCCCTAGAGGCCGCAGCGAAGGGTATTCTCATTCCTGACCAACCAGAACCTGTCACACGCGGATCCAGGAAGGATGCTGTGAGGGGGTCATCCGGCCTCAAGAAAGGCAGGGCTTTGCTCGTTAACTGCAGCAAAAAGAAATAATTTTAGACTTCGTGAATCTCACCTGCCAAAGGATTAAAATATCATTTAAGGGAATTCCCTGGTGCTCCAGTGGTTAGGACTCAGCGCCAACACTGCAGGAGACGCTGGTTTGATCCCTGATCGGGATATTAAGATTCCGCAAGGCGCGCAACGTGGAAAAAAAAAATCATTTGAGATGCTCTCAGATCTACTGTTCTAAATGGCCATTTTACTATAGAGTCATTCAGACATAAAATGATTCAGTGCATAGCTGGATATATTATATACTTGTCATTCAAATGCATGTAGCCTGAAGCTAACCATTGGAAGTGTGTGTGTGCATTTAGTTGTATTATGATTGGCTATGAGCAAAACAGTCCGTACAGAACCATGACTGGGAAGAAAGAAGACGGATATTCTGAGGGTAGTCACATTCCACTACCCTCCCCAGCTCTGACAACCACTCAATTTGATCTTTTAGTTTACCTGACAGAGTCAGACATTTTATGCAGCTGCTTTATATTTTATCTCCATAAACCCTCAGATTGATTTCCACTCCTTGAGAATGTACAACCTTATAGTCATTTGCATACCAAAATGATGAGATGTAAAAGCTTATTTAACTCCCAACTCTCATATTATTCTTGGAATATGACTTCATATTTATACAATTTCATACACTGTAAATATTTATTGGGAATAAGTTCATGCAATAAGCTGTATTGAGGCTGTGTCCTTCCCATGCCTCCATTTACAGAATCTTTATAATCAGGTCAAGGGTGTGTTTCAGTAAACCACAAAGACTTGAATATTTTCCAATTAGCTAAATGGATCACCAAATAACATTTTCCCCCAATATAAAATTATACCTTTGCCCAATGATAGCTAATGAATACTGTTAAACAATGAAGCCACAACAGATAAAACAGTTTAGTTTAACCACACTGATGCCACCACCTCACACACACACAACCTTCACAAAGTGAGCACTCCCCAATTTGCTCTAACTTTGACTTTCTCAGTTATTTCATTTCTTCACATGCCTATCCCTGTATTCATTTCTTACTGCCCCTGAAACAAATTACCACAAATGTAGAACCTGAAAACAGTACAGATGTATTATTACATAGTTTCTGTAGACAACATATAGTTTGGTCTTGCTTTTTTTTTTTTTTTTTTGCCGGTCACAGGCGTCTCACTGCCATGGCCTCTCCCGTTGCGGAGCACAGGCTCCGGACGCGCAGGCTCAGCGGCCATGGCTCACGGGCCCAGCCGCTTCGCAGCATGTGGGATCTTCCCGGACCGGGGCATGAACCCGTGTCCCTTGCATCCGCAGGCGGACTCTCAACCACTGTGCCACCAGGGAAGCCCTGGTCTTGCTTCTTAATCCACCCTGAAAATCTTTTAATTAGTGCATTTAGACCATTCCCATCAAAGTGATTATTGATGCAGTTGGATTAATATTTACCATATTTGTTATTTCTTTTTTAAAATTCTTATTTATTTATTTTTGGCTGCGTTGGGTCTTCGTTGCTGTGCACGGGCTTAGTTGCTCCACAGCATGTGGGATCTTACTGGACCAGGAATAATTCCTGGAGGTGGAATCCTCATGAATGGTGCCTTTATAAAAGAGGCTACAGAGAGATCCCTAGCTCCTGCTACCATGTGAGCACACAGCAAGGAGGTGTCAGCTATGAACCAGGAAGCAGGACCTCACCACAGAATCGTCCATGCTGTCACCTTGATCTTGGACTTCCCAAGCCTCCAAAAGTGTGAGAAATAAATGTTTATTTATTTTTTAAATAAATTACCCAGTTTGTGGTATTTCATTATAACAACAAGAATGGACTAATGTTGCAGATTTAATGGCAACAAATTCCCTATTTTTGTTTATTTGAGAAAGGCTTTGTTTACCCTGCACTATCAAAGGATAATTTTGCCAGGAACAAAACTCTAGGTTGATGGTTTTTTTCTTTTTCAATACTTCAATTATTTCACTTAAATCTCTTTTTGCCTGCACAGTTTCTAAGAAGATGAATTTAATTCTTATCTTTGTTCTGCTATAGGTAAGGGATCTCCCTCGTCCCCCTGCCCTGACTTCTTTGATTTTCTATAATTTGAAAATGATATCACAAGTAGAATTTTAGCATTTATCCTCCTTAGTGTTCTCTGAACTTCCTGGTTCTGTGGTTCCTTGTCTGACATTAATTTCTACCCTAACAATATATCTTGGATAATCCAATCAAGTGTGAGTGTGAGTCCCTAGTTGGCTCCAGAGACCAAATATGAGATTTTTAAATAAATTTATTTATTTACGGCTGCGTTGAGTCTTCTTTGCTGCATACGGGCTTTCTCTAATTGCAGCGAGCAGGGGCTACTCTTCGTTGTGGTGCACGGGCTTCTCATTGCGGTGGCTTCTCGTGGAGTATGGGCTCTAGGCGTGCAGGCTTCAGTAGTTGTGGCATGCAGGCTCAGTAGTTGTGGCTTGCAGGCTCTAGAGCGCAGGCTCAGTAGAGCTTAGTTTCTCAACGGACTTAATTGCTCCACGGCTGTGGTATCTTCCCGGACTAGGGCTCAAACCCATGTCCCCTGCATTGGCAGGTGGATTCTTAACCACCACACCATCAGGGAAGTCCCCAAATATGAGATTTTTGACTCAAAGACTGAGTCCTGCTTTTCCACCTCAGAGTCAGAATCCCAACTTTTGCATGCTGTCACCAAGGTGTGCCCAAGCTGTGGACATGGACGGCTAAGTGTCCCTACCAGATGCATGAGCGGTGGACGCTGGGGTGCTCCTGGGCAGGGTGGGGAGCCTGTGGATCTCCATGAACTCTGCTGCATCCCTCAGGGGACTCCAGGGGCAGATCTACCAGAACTCTGGGCAGGACACTGCCTTAGGCGATTAGCTTCTAGAGGGAGAAGCAGGGATTAAGCCCAGTGGGTCCTTCCTGAGTCTCCACATGGGGCAGACAAATATTAGATGTCTCCTTTGGTCCCTGCACTGTCCCAGCCTTCCCACCCAGCATTGTGGGTATGGCTCTCCCTGCTGTGGTCCTCCATCACCACCACACCTGTACTCCTCCTCCCGCTCTTTAGAGATGCAACCTCAGATCACAGGTGTCCCCGCTGACTTGATACATGTGCATCTTGGAGGAAAAGATGTAACCAGGTCCTTCTTAAGGTGTAGAGCAGAGAAAGCGTGCCCTAGACCCCTGCCCTGCACACTCCCAGCCCCAGTACTGCCTAAACCGTGAAGGTAGGCAGTGGCCCTGCATCTAGAATGTGGTCCTGGGGTGCAGGTGTCTGAAATAGTATCCAAGTATGTGGTGAGACCCATAGAAGGTAAACACAGTTGGAAATAAACAGTCAACAATTACAGAAAGGTAGAGATGAAAAGAACTTTGGAGAGTTCAGAGGGTGAGAATCTCTTGCAAGATAACCGGTGGGGTCAGAGGAGGAAACTCAGGATAGTTTGACTGCTCTGATACCTTGTCACTAACAAGGTGAGGCCAACTAGGGTTTCCACTGACACCCCAGGGTGTTCAGGGACATACCTCCCCCCTGGCCAGTCAGAATTATGTCTCTGAGGCGTCTGAGCCTCCAGCCAGCCCACAGCCCCCGCAGCTATTGTCTGCCTGGCCTTGTAAAGTCTCCTCCTGCACATGCTAAGTTTAGTTTTCCATCAAAAAACCTGGGGGACCTTGAGTAGAATTTTTCAGTTCCTTCTCTGATCACATTCCAAATGAGTGGTGGGAGAATTTACACTTCAGAAATTGGGAAATACTACAAAGCAGGACTACATTTAATGTATTACTGAATGCCTCGACTTAAGTGATGGAGATTATGTTAATAATACATACTGATCTTAAATATGTGTGGGATTTGTGGTCATGATATTTTGCACAACACAGAAAATTTGAGGAAAAATCCTACCTTAATACAGGTATATCCTACCTGTATTAAAAACAATTATTCTGTATGGCAAATGTTACTCACTTCATTTAAGAATGAGTAAAATTCCACATATGTCTTTGTTGTTTTGATGTCTTATTTGTAAATGAAAAGGGAAACAGCCATAATGCATATTTTTTTAAAAAAAGCAAATAACAAGAACTGAAACAGCACACACACACACACACACACACACAAATATATGTATATACATATACATTTGTTAATATATATATACACATACATACATAGAGGTGGCAAAGACCTGCAAAATGCTCAAAATCATGAATCATTAGAAAACTGAAATTAAAACCACACTGAGATAACACTATACACTTATGAAAAGGGCTGGCATAAAAATTAACCATACCAAGCACTGGCAGGGATGTGAAAGAAATGGAACTCTCTAACATACTGCTGGTTAATATGCAAAAAAAGTACAGTCACTTTAGATCTACCCTGTGACTCAGACACTCCACTTTAAGTTACTGACACAAGATCAAAGAGACACACATCCATATAAACTGACACAAATGTTTGTAACAGGTTTATTTCCAATAGTCACAACCTAGAAATAACCTAAACACCCACAAATAGATGGATAAGTAAATCAACAGTGGTATATCCAAGGATAAGAATATTACTCAGGAAAAAAAAGAGAGAGATGAGCTACCCATATCTGAAAGTAATTACAAAGCATGAAGGAAATCAGAAAAAAATAAACAGCTTATTTTTCCAAGCATATAAATACAAGAAGATGCAAAGGTTATCTATTGTAAGGGAAAGTAAACCAATGGTTACCTGGAGAAGCTGGAAAGGAGGTAAGAAGAGATTATAAAAAGACATGAAGTAAATGACAGATATGGTCATTATCGGGAATAGGATGATGTTTTCAGAGGTTCATACCTATGTCAAAACCTATCAAACTGTACACTTTAAATATAAGCTGTTGAGTACATGTAAATTATATCTTTATAAAGCTTTAAAAATTAGCTCAAGCTAAAAAAGAAGAAAACTATCTATGTCCCACTCTTTATGGGAAATAGGTTGGGCAATGCTGTATTGACTCCAGCATCTCTCTCCTCATGCCCTCTGGAAGGCCAGTCTTGTCTCAGTAGCAGCAAATATAGGGAGCAATGAACGTCTCCACCCAAGTCAAGAGGAGTGCTGCATCAGTCAAGAGAGCCACATCCTCAGAATATGAATCCCCTTTTCTGTTTTTTCTTCCCTGCACAGTAAGGGCCTTGAGGCGAACATCACCGAGAGGCTACAGCAATCCACAAAACCTGATTAATTTCTGACAATGTCCTCAGCTACACAAGATAAGCATGCCTAGAGGTCCCAAGATTTGTGTACACACAGATCCTCTGGTCACAGAAACATTTCTGGCTACACTTTTAGAAGAGGAACATTTCATTTAGCTGGCTGCAGACTCCTCCACTACCTACTAAAGTAGAGTTTCCGTACCTATTACGGTTTCCCTTGGAACCAACAGTCTTATAACAAGTGAGACTAGCCCAGTGACTTGTGGCCATCAGGGAATGTGGATCTTTGTAGACCTGGGGAAAATATCCCCTCAACAGTGCTGGGATACTCTGTGATATCTACCTTGAGTAAGAGAAAAAAATCATGTGGCTCTCAGAAACACTGTTAAGATTCTCACATGTCCCCCTCCTTAGAGTCATCCAAGACTCATAAAAAACATAGGATACAGGCCTCAAATGAGGAAGAGAAAGCCCAGCAGTCTTTCCTAGGAGGCTCTATGCAGCAATGCAAATTTGGTAAAAATTGTCAAGTTGTTTTCTGCCATCTTGCTGTCCCTCCTCAGGCACAGCATGAGACCCATAAAAACTTCTTCTCCCATTCATGCCTGTAGAGCACAAATTTGTACTAGTTTATAAACTACCCTACACCAGAATAGAACTCCCCAAATTAATGAGGACTTAAAGGCCTTAGTTATTATTCAAGTCAAGGCAATATGTGGCCAAGAGTTCTAGAGTGTGTGACTTGCAAGCTGGAAAGACACATCACAAGTATCACGTGACACCAACATGTCCCTGAAAATTGTAGTCTTTGTTTGAATGCTGCCAGAAAACTCAAATGATGTTCTATGGAACAACATTGGGTCAGGTCCATGCCTAAGGTAATCAAAGAGGAGGGAAATATCCCCTAGGGCTCAGGTGACTCCTAACTTGGCTAACACAGTGGGGGACAGAGTCAGCTTCCCTGAGCAAACTGGGTTGGTGACTGATGCACACTTTGTAGGCCTGCTGGCCGGTAGAGATAAAATGGCCTTCCCACATAACCGGGGATTCTCCCCACTGTGCATGCTCAGATGTATGAGAGTCAATTCAGAGAGATGGCTCCTCAGATAGTTTCCTCCACTGCCCTTATACTGACCACTGAAACTGCACATATCCTGCCCATCTATGCCATTGTGCAGTGTGAACTCTCTGGTATTGAAAGAGGTTACATTTTCCTATACAGTAAGTCCCCTACATACGAACCTTCAAGTAGTGAGCTTTCAAAATGCGAACATGCGTTCTCATGTCCAATCACATGAGTTAGTTCATGTGTCTGGTGTACATTTTAACATGTGTGTATCCTCTACAAGTGCTTGTGCTTTTGCGTACTTACTGAACAGTACTGTATAGACTAGTACAGTATCTTTATTTCAAGTCCAGGATGTCCAGAAACAAGCATAAAAGCAGAGGTGATGTGAAAGATTTTGGACGATGTGGACCAGTAACAAACTACGAACACTGTAGAAGAGCTCCTGGATCTCATCAGGCTCAGCCTGGATGAGTGAAAATGAGAAACAACACAGAGCTTCGAGGGAGGTTACATTAAAATATGATATTGGGAGATGTGGAAGAAACTGTGACAACTATAGAAATTGATGAACAAACATATGAAGAAATATATAAATCAACAAAATGGAATATTCCAATGCTCTTTTTCCGGGGAGATGGTGTTGTCCTAGTTGCCCCGCCATTGAGAGTTAGCTGAAACAAAGAATTTATCCTGTGTGGAAAATGAGATTTTGTATAATTGCCTCTTTAAATGTAGAAGATATTCAAAAGAGAAACTGGCATACAGTTTGATTTAAGAAAAAAACAAGAATTCTTCCACTCTTGAAATAAGTTGATTTTCAGATAACTCACAAATTCTTAGGCTAAATGGCAGTTTAATTTTCTCCAACCCTTCCAATAAATGTGATCACCAAGATGCAGAACTTTTTCAGGAGTTCATTTGCCCCACTCTTTTTTCAGACAATTTCTGGGTTTCTTTCTTTAAACTGAATTGTTTCCTTTTTTTTGATTTAAAAAAAAAAAGCAATGGTGATGGAGCTGGTACTATTGTACTTTTCAGGGTACTGTAAAGTATGATTAAAAACGTTTTATTTTTTGTTTGTTTTTTATGTACTATTTGTGCGAAAAGTATTATAAACCTATTACAGTACAGTACTATATAGCCCATTGTGTTAGTTGGGTACCTAGGCTAACTCTGTTGAACTTAAGAACAAATTGGACTTACAAACTCACTTGTGGAACAGAACTTGTTAGTTCGTATAAGACATACTGTAAAAGGTTTCCCACATTCACTGCACTCTTAAGGCCTTTCTCCACTGTGACCTCTCTGATGACAACGCAGTTTGGAAGTGGTAATAAAAGACTTCCCACATGCACTGCACACATAAGGCCTTTCTCCAGTGTGAACCCTCTGATGATAATGGAGAGTGGAACTACAGGTAAAAGATTTACCACATTCACTGCACTCATAAGGCCTTTCTCCTGTGTGAATTCTCTGGTGTATTATGAGGTTATTTCTTTGGATAAAGGATTTCCCACATTCGCTACACTCATAAGGTCTTTCTCCAGAATGAACTCTCTGATGATAATGGAGGTCAGACCTAGAGATAAAAGATTTCCCACATTCACTGCACTCATAAGGTCTTTCTCCAGTGTGAGCTCTCTGATGGTAACGAAGGCTGGAGCTGAAGGTAAAAGATTTCCCACATTCATTGCACACATAAGGCCTTTCTCCTGTATGAATTCTCTGGTGTAAAATGAGGTTATTTCTCCGATTAAAGGATTTCCCACATTCACTGCACTCAAAAGGCCTTTCTCCTGTGTGAACTCTCCAGTGTTGAATGAGTGTCCACCTATTGTTAAAAGATTTCCCACATTCAGTGCACTTAAAAGGCTTTTCACCAGTGTGAGCTTTCTGGTGTTGATTCAATTGGGATCCATATTTAAACAACTTCCCACACTCACTACATTCATAAGGCCTTTCTCCTGTGTGAACTCTCTGGTGTTGAATGAGAACCCACCTATTGTTAAAAGATTTCCCACATTCACTGCACTCATAAGGCCTTTCTCCAGTGTGAACTCTTTGATGATAATGAAGGTTAGAGCTAGTGGTAAAAGACTTCCCACATTCACTGCACTCATAAGGCCTTTCTCCTGTGTGAGATCTCTGATGGTATCTGAGGGCAGGCCTAGAGATAAAAGATTTCCCACAGTCACTACACTCATAAGGCCTTTCTCCTGTGTGAGATCTCTGATGATAAGTGAGGGCTGAGCTAGAGGTAAAAGATTTTGAACATTCACTGCACACGTAACTGTTTTCTCCATTGTGCCATGTGTGGGGAGAAATGAGGATAGATTTGTAGGGTAAGGATTTCCCACATTTGCTGCACTTGTACTGCCTTGCCGCAGAATGAATGCTTTGATGTTGACTGACGGTTGAGCTCTGCCTAAAGGATTTTCCAAATTCACCACACACATGAAGCCTTTCTCCAGCGTGGACTCTCTGGTGTACAACAAATGAGGATTTGTACCTGAATGTTTTCCCACACTCACTGCACACAAAACAAGGTCTTCCAGTGTGGACCCACTGGTCCTGACCAAGTGTGTGTTTGAGGCTGAGGGCTTTCTTGCATTCTCCCCAGGTGTGATGACCTCTCCTGCCTTGTGAAGTTGACTCGCACTGGGTGATTGTGTTTGGCTTCTCGACAGTACAAGAGGCCTGTTGCTGCAGATGTCCCACAATAGTCAGGAAGTCCTTTTCAAACTCCCTACAGGTAAATGGCTTCTGTGACACATGGAACCTGCAGCTCTTCACAAACAAGGCCTCATCCACACTGCTTCTGAGAGTTTTCTCTCCCATGTGCTGCCTTTGGTGCTGTTTAAAGTTTGCACTAAAATAAAATAGTTTCACGCATGCCCCACACCTCAACAGTTTCTGGCTGTGTTGTGTTTCCTGATCCTCAGCCAAGTGGAAAACATTTCTCAAGACTGGACCACACATCTCACAGGGGTGCGTCTTCTGGGAACACAAAGCTGCCTTGGGAGTCCTAGCCTGTGACATTCCTAGAGAAGCGATCTGTTCAAAAGGTGCCTCTGCATCCTCTGCTCCACAGCAGCAACCTGAACAGAAAGAGATGCTGGTCAAGTGCATGTCGACTATAGGGAAGGGTCAAGCTCATCACAGATGTGCATCTGTCTCAACTACAAAACAGCCAGAAAACAATTAAAAAGATGGCAACAGTAAGTCCTTACAAAATTCTACAATTCAAAAACAGCAGCAAGGGGACTTCCCTGGTGGTACAGTGGTTAAGAATCCGCCTGCCAACGCAGGGGACATGGGTTCAAGCCCTGGTCCAGGAAGATCGCACTTGCCGCAGAGCAACTAAGCCCATGTACCACAACTAATGAGGCCGTGCTCTAGAGCCCATGAGCCACAACCACTGAGCCCATGTGCCACAACTACTGAGCCCGCATGCCACAACTACTGAGCCCACATGCTGCAACTACTGAAGCCCATGCACCTTGAACCCATGCTCTGCAATAAGAGAAGCCACCGCAATGAGAAGCCCGTGCACCGCATGAAGTCTAGCACCCACTCGCCACAACTAGAGAAAGCCCATGCGCAGCAATGAAGACCCAATGCAGCCATAAATAATAAATAAATAAATAAATAAATTTAAAAATAAAAAGAAAACAGCAGCAAGGACTTCCCTAGCAGTCCAGTGGTTAAGACTCCATGCTTCCACTGCAAGGGGCGTGTGTTTGATCCCTGGTAGGGGAACTAAGATTCCACATGCCATGTGGCATGGCCAAAAACAAAAAATAAAACAAAAATACCCCAGCAGCCAAATTGATAAAAGAACAAGACTCAATCATACATTGCCAAAGAGACTCACTTCAGCATTAAGGACACACATAGGCTGAAAGTGAAGGCAACATAAAGACATTTCATGCAAATGGAAAACCAAAAGCCAGCGAGAGTAGCTATACTTATGTCAGACAAAATGAACATTAAGTGAAAATCTGCCACAACAGACAAAGAGGTTCATGATATAATGATAAAGGAGTTAATTCATCAAGAGACTATAACAATGGTAAGTGTATATGCAACTAACATTGGAGCACAAAAATATATGAATCAAATATTAACCAATCTGAAGGCAAAAATAGACAGGAACACAATAAGGGACTTCCATATTCTCCTTTCAACAACAGGTAGATCATCCAGACAGAAATTCAACAAGAAAAAAAAGAAAACTTTGGACTGGAACTATACTTTAGATCAAATGGACATATACAAAACATATCATCCAAATGCAGCAGAATACACATTCTCAAGTGCACACAGAACACTCCCTAAAAAATAAAAATAACCCAAACAAACAACAACAAAAGAACATTCCCTAGAGCAATCATATGTTATAGGTTATAAAACCAGATCTAACAAATTTAAGGAGATTGAAATAATACAACGTATCTTTGCTGACGACAATGGTATGAAACAAGAAATCAGTAACACGAGGAAAGTGGGGAAATTCACAAATATGTGTAAATTAAACACACAATCATGAAAAAACAATAGGTCTCAGAAGAAACCAAAGAACACCTTAAGACAAATGAAAACAGAAACACAAAGTACCAAAACTTATGGGACACAGCAAAAGCAGTTCAAAAAGGGAAATTTAGATAAATAAATAGCTAATGTAGGCATTTATAGAAAAATAAAAATCTTGGCTTCACAGTTGACGTCTACCAAACACTCAAAGAAGATTAAATACCTATCCTTTTCAAACTCTTCCAAAATACTGAAGAAAAAGGAATGCTTCCTAACTCATTTTACTAGGCTAACATCACCTGATACCAAAAACAGAAAAAGACAACACAAAAAAAGAAAATTATAGGACATCTCTGATGAACACAGATGCAAAAATACTGAACAAAGTATTAGCAAACTAAATACAACATTAAAAGGATTGTACAACATGATTATTCCAGGGATGCAAGGATGGTTCGACATCTACAAATCAATCAATGTGATACATCACATTAACAAAATGAAGGATTAAAACCATATTCTCATCTCAATAGATACAGAAAATGTATCTGGCAAGATTCATCACCCATTTATGATTAAAAACTCTGAAAGAATTGCATAAAGAAGGAACATACCTCAACATAATAAAGGCCATATATGAAAAACCCCTCAGCTGACATCAAACTCAATGGTGAAAAGTCAAAAGCTATCCCTCTAAAATCAGGAACAAAAAAAGGATGTCCACTATCTCCACTCTTCTTCAACATAGTATTGGAAGTCCTAGCCAGAGCAGTAAGGCAAGAAAAACAAAAGGCATCTAAAGTGGAAAGGAATACGTAAAATTTTCACTATTTGCAGATAACATAATTTTACACATAGAAAACTTTAAAGACTCTACCAAAAAACTATTAGAAATAATCAACAAATAAAGTTGCAGAGTACAAAATCAACACACAAAACTCAGTTGAATGTCTAAACTCGAGCAATGAGCTAGCAAAAAAAAGGAATTAAGAAAACAATCTCACTTAAATGGCAACAAAAAGAATAAAATACATAGGTATAAACTTAACTATGGATAAAGACCTGTACAATGAAAACTATAAGACATTATTGAAAGATTGTAAAAGAAATCTTTTCAAACAAATGGAAAGACATTTAACGCTCATTGATTGGATGAATTAACATTGTTAAAAGGTCCATATTAGGGACTTCCCTGGGGGTCCAGTGGGTAAGACTCTGAGCTCCCAATGCAGTGGGCCTGGGTTCAATCCCTGGTCGGGGAACTAGATCCCACATGCATGCCACAACTAAGAGTCCGCATGCCAAAACTAAGACCTGGCGCAGCCTAAATAAATAAATAAATCTACCCTTAAAAAAAAAAGTCCATATTGGGACTTCCCTGGTGGCACAGTGGTTAAGACTCCGCCTGCCAATGCAGGGGACATGGGTTTGAGCCCTGGTCCAGGAAGATCCCACTTGCCACGGAGCAACTAAGCCAGTGTGCCACAACTACTGAGCCTGTGCTCTAGAGCTCATGAGCCACAACTACTGAGCCCGCATGCCACAACTACTGAAGTCCACACACCTAGAGCCTGTGCTCCGTAACAAGAGAAGCCACCACAATAAGAAGCCCATGCACAGCAATGAAGAGTAGCCCCAATCGCCGCAAGTAGAGAAAGCCTGCGTGCAGCAAGAAGACCCAACGCAGCCAAAATAATCATAATAATAATAAATAAAAAATAAATTTATAAAAACTAAATAGGGGCTTCCCTGGTGGTGCAGTGGTTGAGAATCCGCCTGCCACTGCAGGGAACAGAGGTTCGATCCCTGGTCCGGGAAGATCCCACATGCCGTGGAGCAACTAAGCCCGTGAACCACAACTACTGAGCCTGTGCTCTAGAGCCTGTGAGCCACAACTACTGAGCCCACATGCCACAACTACTGAAGCCCACACACCTAGAGCCTGTGCTCTGCAGCAAGAGAAGCCACTGCAATGAGAAGCCCACATACTGAAATGAAGAGTAGCCTCCGATTGCCGCAACTATAGAAAGGCTGTGAGCAGTGAAGACCCAACACAGTGAAAATGAAAAAAAAATTAAAAAAAAAACACTAAATAAAATAAAATGTCCATATTACCTAAAGCAATTTACAGATTGAATGCAATCCCTATTGAAATCCCATAAAAAATAAATTTATAAAAATAAATAAAATAAAATGTCCATATTACCTAAAGAAATCTCAGATTGAATGCAATCCCTATTGAAACCCCAATGACATTTTTCACAGAAATAAAACAAAAAATTCTACAATTTATATAAAACCACAAAAGATCACAAATAGCCAAAGCAACCTGAGATTTAAAAAAAAACAAAAACAGGGCTTCCCTGGTGGCGCAGTGGTTGAGAGTCCACCTGCCGATGCAGGGGACACAGATTCATGCCGCGGTCCAGGAAGATCCCACATGCCGCAGAGCAGCTGGGCCCGTGAGCCATGGCCATTGAGCCTGTGCGTCTGGAGCCTGTGCTCTGCAACAGGAGAGGCCACAACAGTGAGAGACCCACGTACCACAAAACAACAACAACAACAACAACAAAAAAAAGCTAGGGGAATTCCCTGGCAATCCAGTGGTTAGGACTTAGCATTTTCACTGCAGTGGCCCGGGTTCAATCCCTGGTCCAGGAACCAAGATCCAACAAGACACACTACATGGCCCAGAGAAATAAACAAACACTAAAAAACAAACAAAAAACCCCCCAAACAACATAAACAAAGCTATAGGTATCACAACCCCTGATTTCAAACTATATTACAAAGCCATAGTAATCAAAACAGCATGGTATTGTCAGAAAAACATATATATAGATCAAAAGAAACAGAATTGGGAACCCAAAAATAAACCCACAGATATGTGGACAATTAAGATTGATAAAGGAGCAAAAACCATACAATGGAGAAAGGTCTTCAATAAATGGTGTTGGGAAAACTGGACAGTCACATGCAAAGAAATTAAACTAGACCTCTATCTCACAGCATACACAAAAGTCAACTCAAAAAGAATTAAAGACTTGAATGTAATATCTGAAACCATAAAACTCCCAGAAGAAAACACAGGCAGCACACTCTTTGACATCGGTCTTACTAATCAATAACTTTCTAGATATGTCTCTTCAGGGAAAGGAAACAAAGGAAAAAATCAACAAATGGGATTACATCAAACCAAAAAGCTTCTGCACAGCAAAGGAAACCATCAATAAAATGAAAAGACATCCTGGGACTTCCCTGGCAGTCCAGTGGTTAAGACTGCCTTTCCACTGCAAGGGGCATGGGTTCGATCCTTGGTTGGGGAACTAAGATCCTGCGTGCCATGCAGCAAACCACCCCCCCACTCCCTGCCCAAAAAAAAGACACCTTATTTAATGGGAGAAGGTATCTGCAAGTGATATATGTAATAACGGGTTACTATCCAAAATATATAAAGAATTCACACAACTCAACAATAACAAAACCAAAACAACCCAATTAAAAAATGGGCAGAGGAGCTGAATAGACATCTTTCCAAAAGACATACAGATGGCCAACAGGAACAAAACCAGTATCTCCATGAAATACATGCACGTACATATATATATATACATACATATACATATACATATATAATATTGCAGCATTATTCAGAAGAGTCAAGATATGGAAACACTATAAGGTGTTCATCAGGGGATGAAATGATACAGAAAATATGATATACACATAGACACACGCACCAACTTTCCCATGCATATGTGTGCAGAAATACTTAGCCATGAAAAAGGAAAAACTGCAACTTGCAACAAGGATGAACCTAGAGAACATTATGCTAAGTGAAATAAGCCACAGAGAGAAAGACAAATACTGTATATTACTTATATAGAGAGTCTTAAAAAAAGTAAAACTTAGAGAAACATAAAGCAGAATGCCAGATATTGAGGGTTAAAGAAATGGGGAGATGTTGGTCAAAAACACTTTCAGTTATGAGTAAGTTCTAAGGATCGAATGTATAGCATAGTGACTATAGTTATTTATTTATTTATAATTTTTTCTTAATTAATTAATTTTTTTTTTTGGCTGCATTGGGTCTTCTTGCTGTGTGTGGGATTTAGTTACAGGGAGCAGGGGTTACTCTTCATCGCAGTGCACGGGCTTCTCATTGCAGTGGCTTCTCTTGTTGTGGAGAATGGGCTTCAGTAGTTGCAGCATGTGGACTCAGTAATTATGGCTTGTGGGCTCTAGAGCACAGGCTCAGTAGTTGTGGCACACAGGCTTAGTTCTCCACGACATATGGGATCTTCCTGGACCAGGGCTTGAACTCAGGTCCCCTGCATTGTCAGGCAGATTCTTAACCACTGTGCCACCAGGGAAGTCCACTATAGTTATTTATTAACACTGTATTGTACACTTGAAATCTGCTAAAAGAGTAGATCCTAGGTGTTCTCACACACGCACACATAGAAAAGTAATTATGTCAGGTGATAGGTGTGTTAATTAACTTCACAATGGTAATTATTTCATAATATATATGTATATCAAATCATCACATTATATATATTAAATACAGAAATTTTGTCAATTATATCTCGATAAAGTTGGGGCAGGATGAAATGGATAGAAGAAGTCTAAACATCACAAAAAGAACTATATAGGATAGAGTTCAATAGTAGTCCATGTACGTAGTCACCATGACAATGGCTGCAATTCCATAAACAGGCAGGCACAAGAAATTATCAGATACAGGAGTGGCCACAGAAACTGCATGGACCTGGACACACTGACCCATCCAGTGAAAGGGCAAGCAAGCCTTACTGCAAGACTTACTGCAAGACTTACTGCAAGCCTTACTGCAAGACTACTGACCTCAAATCCTTCCCTATGAGGGTTTGGTACAGCAGGAATTAGGGCTGTAGGGGAGAAAAGACGGTAGTGCAAACACCCCAGCCTTAACGACCACAACTACCCAGAACAATGGGGAAGCAAGCAGTGCCTACACCACATGCAGCACAGAGCACTTTCTGGGGGCGGTGAGGCAGAATACAGACCCTAGCCCATGTCACTGGGGAGGGGGAGGGTCTTACCCACTGAGGATATAAGTGCGTAGTTCTCCAGCATCACATCAAGGTACAGGCGTATCTGAGCCTCATCAAGGAGTCTCCATTCCTCCCAGGAGAAGTACACGGCAATGTCTTCAAAGGTCACACCAACCTGTCACAAAGGGGACAGATGAAACCTTGCACATTCTCTGAGAAATCACAACACATCTCCCCACACACCTATGCCATTCCCATCCTCCACTGGAGCTCCCCACCTCAGAGGAGATACCAGGCCCTGGTGTCACTGATGCCTGCTCTCTCTTCATCATCCCGTTTTATCACTGTGTTCAGCCCTCAGCAGTAACTGGCAGTGAGGGTGCACCCAGATGCCATCTAAGCTCTGGGCTTGGCCGGTAATATCCCTTCCCTCCAGCCAAGGAATTCCCCTGGAATCTCTCAAATTGTGGGAATTGAGACACAGCCAAATGTAAGCTTATGCTTTACCTGTAAATCCTCAAAACCAGGGCCTGGGGGCCATCAGCTCACACTTCCTTTCCATGTGCACATCATTCTGTAGATGATATTTCTCTCACAATTTCAGACCCTAGAGTTGCGCTTCCACAGCACTGCCACATCCCTGCACCACACCATAGAATTCTCCCTGAACATACCCACACATTTGGCGCTTGGCATCCAGAGGGGGCTTAAGAAATTCAGACAGGATTTGGTACAACCCCAGTCCTCTGATGGATCCAACTCCAGAGTAAGTCACAAATGCTGCTTAGAAGATCTCCCCAACTGCCTCTAATCTTTGCTTCAGTATTAGCCACCCAGAGCCACATGTGAATTTCATATTCCCTCAACTCTCTTCAACTTTCTTACTGCCAGTTCTGTCCTTTCAGCAGCCACAACACTCCTCTCTCTCTCCACTCAACCTCTGTAAAAAAAAAAAAAAATCAGTCCTAAAAGCCTCCCTGCCAGGCACAGTGACCCACAAATGACGACATTTGCCGCAGACCATATCCACTAGCAAGCCTCAAACGTCCCACACCCCGTCAAAGCTCACCACAAAATTCTGGAGAAGCCACATAGTAGTAATACCAAATAAGCAACAGACCCAGTCTCACTGCCTTCTTGTCTCAATTACTCCTAAGTCTCCTCAACCGTCACTTGTCCACTCATCCCATGGAAGCCTCGGCCTCCCGCCAGATCAAACTCTCTCCCATACCGTTCCCACTGCCACTTCTCTACCTCACTTGGGTTTGCAATGCCCAGCAACCCAATCAGGCCCTGAGCCAGAGAACCACTCCTCAGCACACACCAATCTTTCTGACCTACTAATACCATGGCCCCTATAACCTGTACTCCCCTCCTAAATGTGATCCACAGCTCCACCCTAGTCCACACAATGGCCATCACTTTCTAAAGTTTCCATTCCTGAACACCTTCCCCAGTTTTCCAGACCTGCCTGTCCAGCTGCCCACTTGTTGCCTACACTCACTCTTCTCTGAAACATCTCAGACTCTTAACAGCGCCAAAACAAACTTATAACATTCCCAAGAATAATTAACCTGCTGCTAACGTCCCCATCCAGTTGATGGGCCTTCCATCCTTTCGTCTACTAGGACCAACACCCCTAGGGTCATCCCTCACTACTTCCTTTCTCTTGGCACCAGCAACACCCACAATTTGGTTTGACCCTTCTCAAAAAATTGATCCAGAATTCAACCACTTCTCGCATATCCAAGACAGTCACTGTGGTCCATCAGCACTCACCTAGGCTATTGATATTAATCCGTCTGTGCTTCCTGTCTCCTCCCTTACCCCCCTGATTTGTTCTATTCTTTGCAGCCAGAGGAAGCCTATTTTGGTCTGGGTGAGATCGCTTCCCACCTGCGAGTCAACCCTATATCACCTGTGTAATAAACGGCCAACTTTTTTTTTTTTTTTTGCCACACCATGCGGCTTGTGGGATCTTAGTTCCCCGACCGGGGATTGAAACCCGCCCTTAGCAGTGAGAGCACGTTGTCGTAACCACTGGACGGCCAGGGAAGTCTCATAAACGGCCAGCTTTTCATGCAGCAACGCTGCAAGCTTAACTCTGGGCAGCAGCATCTTGTTCCTAGCAGAAACAATCGAGAATTGCCTCAGTCCCTGGTCAGTCAGACCTCCAAACCTCTGCTCGTGACGGTCCCGGTCCCTCCGCCTGTGACCCTCTGCCACGCGCCAGCACACTGTCAGAAGAAACAAGGCCCCACCCACGGCCGCCTCACCGTCCTGGACACCGGGGCCTGGGCTGCAGGCACGTGAACAGGGGCCCCACACTGGGGGCTTTAGTGTCTGGTGGGGTGAGGGCGGTGAGTGGCCGGAGGACGAGTGTTTACCTGACGCGGGTCCCTCGGCGCTACTGCCGCCATCGGACTCTGTGGGCGGAGCGGGGCCGGAGCTGCGGGAGAGGAAACGAGACGCTGGCACGGCGGTCACTCTCCCGGGCCTGGTTCAGGGCCCCCAGGTGGCGTCGCCGAGCCTCAGACCCGCCTCTGTGCAGCAGGTACCTTCTCAGTCTCGTCACCTCTTCCCAGCACCGGTAACCGAAGCTTTCGAATTGTGAAAACGCTCAAGCACATTCAAAATGACGTCCACAACGAGGCGGCCGGAAGTCCCGCCCTGACGCTAATGCGTCCCAGGAAAACCCGGCTTCTCTTGCCTTAATTGGCTCATCTTCGCAGCCACCCATCGCACATCCGTCTGGGTAATGCATTTCCCACAGATCCACAAGCGTAGGTCCAGAATGTTACAACTCTGACATCTTGGAGAAAAGCCAAATCTACACCGCGAGGACTTACCGCTAGGAAAACCAACCAAAGTCCAGAGACGGAGGACGGGCATTGCCTCTTCTTAAAGAGAGTGCACTCAGATGTTTGAGGAATACTATCTGTAGCTGATCACCCAAGTGTTTGGAGACGTTATTTCAGGCTCTGTGAAGCTCAGCGTGTTCCCAGAGTCGAAGAGTATCTTTCGAGATGCTCTCAAATCCATTAATCCAAATGTACATACTATTGCAGAGTCATTTAGACAAATAATGGAGCCAATGGAAACTGAAGCTAATGAACAATAGTGTACTCTCCGTCTGAGTATGTTTGGTAAAGACAAAATAAACACCCCAGAAAGTGTAGCGATAAGAAAGATAGAAGGATGTTACGCCACCTTGAGGAAGGAGTACAAAGACGGGTCTTTGACGGTGATTCCCACAGAGAACATGTCTCCTGCCTGTACAGTTAAATGCTGTGTCCACTTCGTTGAGCAACACTTTCATCTACTTAATATATCTTACTCCATATCCTTACATGTATTCAATTCCTTTCTGAATCTGACGTCAGTCTCAAAAAGAGAAAAACAAAACAAATGCTATTTTGGCATGGGACAATGGCTGCAGTGTTTTGCCGTATTCCATCGTTATTTATCATTTCATGGTTGGTCTTGTTTCATCTACCCCATGCACCTTAGTATATTATTTCACCTGTAATCCTAGAAAGCTTGTATTTTAATGTATAAACTCTACAGAATGTGTTTTTAAAATGTAAGGGTTCTTTCATAAATCCAATAAATTTAGCACATAAAACCATAATATTTAAAATTATAGGGACTTCCCTGGTGGTCCAGTGGTTAACTTTGCGCTCCCAATGCAGGGGGCCCGGGATCCATCTCTGGTCAGGGAAATAGATCCCACATGCATGCTGCAACTAAATGTTCGCATGCCGCAACTAAGAGTCAGCATGACGCAACTAAGAGTCAGCATAACACAACAAAGATCCCATGTGCAGCAACTAAGAACGGGCACAGCCAAATAAATATTTTAAAATAAATAAATAAAATTATAAATATGTTAGTGCTGAATTTTCTTGTTGTAGTATTCGTTATTTAGGGAGGATTTATTGCAATCTGGAAACAAAATATATATTTAGCCAATTATTGTGCCTTGTTAGTCTATTAACCTATACGTACCCACTCAGTGTGGGCACACTAGAGCCAAGTAGGTGGAAGGCACTGCAGCCTGTAGACTGTGATGGGCCCACTGCATCTACCAGTCAGTGGAAATTTGTTGTAACCTCCCTAGGGACCCAGGAGGATATGGAGCCCTGAGGCCTGTAGTCCATTTATCCTTCTGCCCCCACCCACTCTTTGCCACTACTGCGGAAGGAAAGTTTGCATCAGGTAAGAGTCAGCTCTGCTTTCCAACTGCTGAAACTTATCATATGGGTTTGTCCCCACCAGCTCTGGACCCTGGAAGAGTTGTATAATGTCTTCGTACCTCAAGATAAAAGTTAGCCTAGGTTCAATATAGCTGATTTCACAGATGTACAAGACTCATCTTGGCTTAGCACAGGATGAGTTTTTCTCATTTATAGATATGTTCCTATGTATAGGCAGTGAACTCAGCACCACACAGTGATTCAGGGACCAAGATGCCTTCTATAGTAAACATGTGGCTTTAAGGCTTTCCTGGCACCATCCAGCTGACCAAGAGGAAACAAGAGGAAAGGGAGAAGTCACACCCACTATCACATACCTGACTTCCAATCACATTCTGTTGACAAGAACTAGTCTTTTTGGCCACCCCTGTGTGCATGGGCAGGAAAATGAGGTTGAGCTGTGTGCCCAAGAGAAGACCAGATGAGTCTGGTGAACATACATGCAGTTGGCTGCACTCCGCATACTCTTGAAAAATGACAGCCGTAATAGATTCTATGCCGTGTAAGCAGATAACGCAGGAAATGATCCACATAAGACCTTGGTCACAGTGTGTGGCTCAACAAAAGTTACTTATTAATATTTGTTATGTAACAATGATAGTCATAATGAATATTAATAACTCAAATTTATTTGCAGACTCACTTGAAAAGTCACACTTCCTAGTTAATTATACCCATAAGGGACTTCCCTGGTGGTTTCAGTGGTTAAGACTCTGCACTTCCAATGCAGGGGGCGCAGATTCGATCCTTGGTCAGGGAACTAGATCCCACATGCCACAACTAAAAATTCCGCATGCCTCAACTAAAGATCCCACACAAAAAATAAATAAAATAGGACTTCCCTGGTGGCTCAGTGGTTGAGAGTCCGCCTGCCGATACAGGGGACACGGGTTCGTGCACCGGTCCGGGAAGATCCCACATGCCGCGGAGCGGCTGGGCCCGTGAGCCATGGCCGCTGAGCCTGTGCGTCCGGAGCCTGTGCTCCGCAACGGGAGAGGCCACAACAGAGAGAGGCCCACATACCGCCAAAATAAATAAATAAATAAAGTACCTATGTACATTGTTATGATGGTAAACACCTCCACCTTAGAGAAGATGCCATTGCTAGGGAACTGTTGACCGAAACTGCCTGCCTTGGCCAGGCATGATAGATAATAACTACTTGCAGGAGTTGTCTCAGGGCAGGAGGTCCTGATAAGGAACATGGTGCTGCTGCCAAAAATCAGGAGAATTCAGGAGAGGTCAGAAGGAGGGAAGAGGGGACTTCCCTGACGGTCCAGTGGTTGAGACTCTGCACTTCCAATGCAGGGGGCTCGGGTGGGGAAGTAAGATCCATGAGATCTTAAAAAAAAAAAAAAAAAAGAAAGAGGGAGAGAGAGGAGAGACCAGCCCAGAATATGTCTTGTAAAACTAACCTTTGACCACCTAGAGGGGTGGGATAGGGTGGGTGGGAGGGAGATGCAAGAGGGAGGAGATATGGGGATATACGTATACTATAGCTGATTCACTTTGTTATACAGCAGAAACTAACACACCATTGTAAAGCAATTATACTCCAATAAAGATGTTAAAAAAAAAAACTAAACAGAAGAATTCAGAAGGGGCCTAAAGGAGGGAGGAGATGCCAGTCCATATGTCCTGCCAATTTCACAGAAATCCTCACGCAGGAATCCATCTTGGCTGAGAGATGCACGTCCCACCAGGAAGGACCCTGAGCCAGACCAAATATGGGCACGAGCAAGATGACTGGCCACAGACAATCTGGAAAGCTAACCCCATCACCATAAAACCTGAGACTGGGAGCCACATGGCAGAGCGGTTCTCCTGGGATCCCTTACCCTGCTGCTCTCCTCCCGGGCGCCCCTCCCCAATAAAGTCTTTTGCTTTGTCAGTACGTGTGTCTCCTCGGACAATTCATTTCTGGGTGTTAGACAAGACTGCACTCTCAGACCCTGAAAGGGGTCCCCCTTCTGGTGACACCATAACAGATATAGACAGATAATAAATGGAGATAGAGGAATGGTCCTTTTGGAGCCTATGCTGAAGATCCCTCAACTTCCTTTTCATCTGGGATCCTAGAATAGTGTATCCCTACAATATCCTAAAACGTCTTCATGCTTCCTACAAGGATCTTTTCTGCAAAGACTTACTTGGGCTAATTCACCACAACTTACCCAGAAACATACCTTTTGACAGGTTTTTCTACCAGCATCTAAGCCTCTTTCCCTTCTTCCAGTAAGATGGTCACATCTGCATTACTGCTATGAAAAAGCTATAGTCCTCTGGGAGGAGAGGCCATCACAAGAAGGATTAGAGGGAAAATTGAAAGATATTGTTGAAATGGGAAGATAAGCTTCAGAAATAGCAAAGTGGAACTGCCTGTTTCCTTGGGAACATGGACCAGAAATTCGGGCATTTACCTAGGAGGTTCCCTGGCAATTCAGAGTGGCAGAAAATTAGAAACAACAGGTTCTCATATTACTGCAAGTCACATCCATGTATAAATCTCTGTGAGCAGAATCTGGCCTTTGACATTCTTTATGAAAGAAGTCTATGACCACATCAGTCCAGAGACTGCAGCTCACTTCAGATTCCAATCTCAAGTAGTAGGTCCCCAAGTTACCCACAACTTCTCTCCAACTTGGCTACAAATTGGAGGTTCCCATGACCTCCTCCCATTTGGATCAAATTATTTGCTAGAGCGGCTCACAGAACACAGGGAAACATTACTTATGTTTACCACTTTACTGAAGGATAGGATAAAGGATATCAATGAACAGCCAAATGGAAGAAATGCATAGGGCAAGGTACTGAACCCAAGCAGGACCCATTGTGCCCCCTGTTTCTTATTTGTAGGAGATAGGCTTCCTTCAGCCTCCTAGACATTCCCTGAGTTCCAAAGAACAGATTCAAACAGTTGCTAATCATGGAAGTGAGGGGATGCAGAAACAAAGGAAGAGCAGTCAAGAAACAAGAGTGCGGCAATGCAGCAAGATCCTGGTTGCTGCTCAAGGGATATACATAATCCTGCATAATGCTGCAGAACTCAGTATCTTTGAGTTCTTCCGCAGCAACTAAGGCCCTCACCCAGGTGGAAGATGGCAACTTCAGGTTGAGCAGAGATTCCCACCCTGTTACCTCACTACCAACCAGTCAGAAGAAAGTCACACACCCTGCAGCTCTCACCCCCAATTTTGCCTATAAAAACTTCTCCCCCGGGAGTTTGGGATAGACATGTACACACTGCTATATTTAAAGTGGATAACCAACAAGGACCTACTGTATAGCACAGGGAATTCTGCTCAATGTTATGTGGCAGGCTGCATGGGAGGGGATTTGGGGGGAGAATGGATGCGTGTATATGCATGGCTCAGTCCCTTTGCTGTGCACCTGAATTTATCACAACATTGTTAATCGGCTATACTCCAATATAAAATAAAAAGTTTAAAAGAAAAAACTTCTCCTCCAAAAACATCAGGGATTTGGGGGTTTTTGAGCTCAAGCCACCCATTCTCTTTGCTTGGCCCTGCAATAAACCTTTCTCTGCTCCAAACTCCAATGTTTTGGTTTGCTTGGCCTCACTGTGCGTTGGGTACAGGAACTTGCATTCAGCAACAAGAGAAAAAGAGTAGGGAATAGAAGGAGTCAGGGGCTTATAAAGACAAAAAGCCATGAGATTGTTAAAAGTTGCCTGGTGAGAATTGTGTCGGACTCTGACCCGAGTCAGGAGATACCTGTCCTGCAAGAATCATGAGTTGTTTTGGGGTAAGGGTCCGATAAGTAACTCGAGTTTCTGGCAAATATTCTGGATGCCTTCATTAGGGCAATGAGTGATCAAAAGGTCAGATTCCATCCAGGCTGAGACATGCATAAGTCATAAGTCCTTAATGGCCTCCTGGCTCCATTTTAGAGAGGTCTCTTAGCAACAGAAACTCCGTTTTGATTTTCCTTTCACAAACCGTAGTCTCTATGAGGACTTCATCCAGATTTTGTTTTTACAATTCTAGGTAAGGGAAGTATTTCCCAGCCAGACATAATATCCATTTCCATTAAACACTGAGGTAAAGTTGACAAAACTTTATATCCTAGAAACTTCTCTTTGAAACTGCACAACCCAGATGGGACTTGAACCCACTGTCTTTTTTTTTTTTTTTCCGGTACGCGGGCCTCTCACTGCTGTGGCCTCTCCCGTTGCGGAGCACAGGCTCCGGATGCACAGGCTCAGCGGCCAAGGCTCATGGGCCCAGCTGCTCCGCAGCATGTCGGATCTTCCCGGACCGGGGCACAAACCCGTGTCCCCTGCATCTGCAGGCAGACTCTCAACCACTGCGTCACGAGAGAAGCCCGAACCCACTGTCTTTTAATTGAAATCGCACACTTTGTTTCAGGACTTAATGAAGCTCAGGTTCTTTATGTCTCATCGCATAAAGAATTTAGTGAGAGACGAAGTGATATGTAAGAAGCGGATTTATTTAGAGAGATACATATTCCATAGACAGAATATGGTCCGTCTCAAAAGTCTTGAGAGTGGCCCCAAAATACGGGGTGGTTAATTTTCATGGGCTTGGTAATTTCATAGGCTAATGAGTGGGAGGATTATTTGAACTATTTTGAGGAAGGGGAGGATTCCCAGGAATTGGGCCACCACCCACCTTTTGGACTTTTACGGTCAGCCTCAGAACGGTCCCGGTGCCTGTGGGTATGTCATTTAACATGGCAATGTATTACAACGAGTGTATAATGAGGTTCAAGGTCTACTGGAAGTGGAGTCTTCCACCATCTTGGACCTAGTCGGTTCTAACAAGTTTTTATCATATTCTCAATGGTTATGTTATTCGTTTAAAATTGTGCCCTACCCCCTTCCCTACTGTTTCATCTTTTCCACTCTGACCATTTTACTCACTCTTATGCAAAAGGCTTCGGGTCCACAGTAAAGGGTGAAGCCAAGGGACCCTGACTTTTACCTTGAATAATCTGCCTAACCACTGCCCCAAGTGACTGATGGTCAGGGTACTCATAGTAATCTTGGCTTTCAGGTTTTTTTTAATGTCTCCAAACTGGGGTAAATAGAGCAGACTTGTTTGGGGCCATTTAATGTTGAGTCCCAGAAGGGGGTCCATTTGGCCCACTCAATATTTGGTAGTGCTGGATTAAAACTTTTGTCTCAACCCCATCAATATCTGCTAGATTCAACCCATTTCTTTTTGGCCGCGCCGCTTGGCTTGTGGGATCTTAGTTCCCTGACCAGTGTTTGAACCTGGGACCTTGGCAGTGAGAGCACGGAGTCCTAACCACTGGACCGCCAGGGAATTCCCTAGATTCATCCCATTTCTTAATAGCAACTAAAGATTTCCAAACAGGGCTTCCCTGGTGGCGCAGTGGTTGAGAATCTGCCTGCTAATGCAGCGGACACGGGTTCGAGCCCTGGTCTGGAAAGATCCCACATGCCGCGGAGCAACTAGGTCCGTGAGCCACAACTACTGAGTCTGCGCGTCTGGAGCCTGTGTGCCGCAACGAGAGGCCGCGATTGTGAGAGGCCCGCGCACCGTGATGAAGAGTGACCCCCGCTTGCCACAACTAGAGAAAGGCCTTGCACAGAAATGAAGACCCAACACAGACCAAAATAAATAAATAATTCATTAAAAAAAAAAAGTAAATTCTATTTAAAGATTTCCAAACTACTAGGACAAGTCATATTACTCGTTCCTTTACATTTCCTCTTTGTTTCACTCATATTAGTATTTCCTTTATTCACCTCATTTCTTAAAAACTTTAAAAAATTTTTCACCTTCTTGGCAAGAGTCCCTTGATGCTGATAAAAAACATTGTTAATTAATAAGAGACTGGAGAGAGTCCTAGGGGAGAGTCAAGGGACTTTTCTCAATCTCTTATTAATTAATATAATGTATTTTTTGTTTGTTTGTTTGCTGTACGCGGGTCTCTCACTGTTGTGGCCTCTCCCGTTGCGGAGCACAGGCTCCGGACGCGCAGGCTAAGCGGCCATGGCTCACGGGCCCAGCCGCTCCGCAGCATGTGGGATCCTCCCGGACTGGGGCACGAACCCGTGTCCCCTGAATCGGCAGGCGGACTCTCAACCACTGCTCCACCAGGGAAGCCCTAGTATAATGTTTTTATCAGCATTTGTAATACCCACGAAGGGAAACTGAGACAGCAATCATTTCCATAAGGTTTCCCTGAACTGTTTTCGGTTTTCGCAACAAGGTCATACGGGGTGCCCATGCGAAAGGAGCTCCTTGAACTACGGCATTTACCACGACCTGGGTAATGGACATATTCAGCCGGTGAGTATCCCCATCATCATAAAGCCAGTCCCACACTGCTTGCATACAAAGCATATCATCTGCTTCGCCTGGGATGCTCCACCTGGCATACACTGGGGGAGATGGACCTTCCCCCTTCTCAGGCTAAACAGACTTTACAGTGGCTTCTATCCTTCCACCAAGCTGGCTGTTCCCTCAGCAACAACCTCCTGTGTGTCTGGATCACATATAGACATCTGTGATTATTTCATAGTGACCTGTGAGTCCTGCTGTAACCCAAACACGCTCTTCCACTCTGCAGCACTTGAAACCAAACACATAGCCCCCAAATTATTTACTCTCATAATCCATTTTAGCAAAGGTTCCTCAGGAAGCTGATGATGCTGATCCACAAAATGTAACAACTCCTTCACACTGTCAACTGGGGGAAAAAAAAAAAACGATTTCATACAACTTCCTCCAACTAACAGATACTAGTATGTTTTAGTTATGATCTGTATGTTTTTACACTGGATTGAATCCTTCCCTTGCAGACAGGCTACTGCCTCTTCTGTGGCTAATGTCTTTTTGGAAAAGATTATCCCTACCTGGGGAACTCCTCTCGAACTTCATAGTGATCGAGGAACAATTTTACTGGTCAGGTGTTTCAACATGTCTGTGCTGTTTGGTCAGTTTTACAATAATTTCACTGTGCTTACTGCTCTCAATCCTCTGATTTAGTCAAATGTTCTAACAACTTTATTAAAACTTAGTTGGCAAGATTTGTAGAGGCCTGCAAACATCGTGGCCAAAAGCATTGCCATTGGTCCTTCTAAATCTCAGATCCCCCACTTTGGGACTCGTAAACTCTCACCCTCTGAGATAGTCACAGGATGCACAATTCACTTGGCTCCTGCTTCTTTTGACCCACAACTGATAAGAGATACTCCAATTTAGCAAAGGCCTGATTGCTTCTATTAAAAATAACCATGTTTTGGTCGAGCAATCTTTTCACAGTGTGCCCTCAGGAGACAAATATCTTAAGCATCACATTTTGCAACCTGGAAATTTCATCTATTGGAAAAGACACCTCCAGAAGAACGCTCTTCAACCTGGCTGGGAAGGCCCCTATCAAGTACTGCTACCCAGCCCTTGTGTCACCAAACTACAAGGAACAGACTCTTGGATTCATATGACACCTAAAGAAAGTGCTGAACCCTGACTGGGTCTGCACATCATTGGTGACCTGAGAGGAAAGATTTCCCAGAATTGAAGCAGAGGACATCTGATGACACAGCTTTCCCAAGATATCTGGACCAGGCCTGTTAGAAGTTTGCCACCAACCCTTTGGTGGTAGGATAATGCTTCATAAGATCTCCAATGTTTATGATCTTGATAACATGGACTTCAGATAAAAAGTGCCTAAGACTTGAATGTGACCTTAATAGGTTTCTAATCTGTGCACTTTTCCTCGGACTTGAGACACTGCACCCAGGAAATGTCTTTCCTGACATAGAGGAACAAAAAGCCACTGAAACTAGAAAACCTGACTCATGATCAGTGATGCATTCAGAGGAAGATCCTGATCAACATGGGAGGTGGGAATTTCCTGGCAGTCCAGTGGTTAGGACTCGGCTCTTTCACACCCAAGGGCCCGGTTCGGTCTCTGGTCTGGGAACTAGGATCCCACAACCCTCCTGGCGCAGCAACGGGGGTGGGGAGGAAAGGAGGAGAATGTGAAAAATTAATAAACAGAATATTTGGACTTCCCTGGTGGCACAGTGCTTAAGAATCCACCTGCCAATACAGGGGACACGGGTTCGAGCCCTGGTTCGGGAAGATCCCACATGCCGCGGAGAAACTAAGCCCGTGCGCCACAACTACTGAGCCTGTGCTCTAAAGCCCAAGAGCCACAACTACTGAGCCCACGTGCTGCAACTACTGAAGCTCTTGAGCCTAGAGCCTGTGCTCCGCAACAAGAGAAGCCACCGCAATGCGAAACCCACGCACCGCAACGAAGAGTAGCCCCCGCTCGCCACAACTAGAGAAAGCCTGCACGCAGCAACGAAGACCCAACCCAGCCAAAATTTTAAAAAATAAAATAAAAACAGAAACTTCAATTAAATAGAGTTGGGAGACGAGAAGGGGGAGCTCTCATGACCTGCACTGATAGCAGAACCCTAGAGGAAGAAGAAAGACTGCTCTTCTTTCTTGTCAAGGACTCAGCCAATGAAAAGCCTCAGACTCTGTTTACTACAGCCCTCCCAACTTCCTTTTCTTTACTGCAAAATCATTCTCCTTCCCTAGCTGGGTAGAGGCTTTCAAGTGGCTCACGATGGTTGCAGATTCTCTGCAATTCTCAGCTGATCCCAAATAAACCCATCTTTGCTGGAGAAATATCTGGCAGCCTATTCGTTTCAGGTCAACACTTCACCTGAATAATCAATGAAGTACAAACCTAGCTTTAGCTCATCTGTTTACCAATGAACACATCATCCAATCAATTACCTCATCTATTTTTTAAATAAATAAATAAATATAAAATAAATAAACATATTTGGTTGCGCCAGGTCTTAGCTATGGCACGCGGGATCTTCTTTGCCGCATACAGGCTCTTTCTTTTCTTTTTTAGTTGCAGCATGCCGGATCTAGTTCCCTGACCAGGGATCAAACCCATGCCCCTGCATTGGGAGCGCAGAGTCTTAATCATTGGACCACCAGGGAAGTCCCTCAATTACATCTTGCACAACTTACCTCATCTTCCTCTTTTTGCCATAAAAACCCGTCTCCTGTAATTGAGACAATAATTGGGTTTCTACCTAAACCTGTGTGCCCCAAACTGCAATTCTTTGATCTCAAATAAGCTCTTTGCCTCTTGAAGCAGACTCTTGTTTCCTAGGCTGGCATAAGAAATAATTTAGGGTTTGGGTTTTTTGTGTTTTTTTTGCGGAGGGGAGCTCAAAGCTATACAGAGGCTCCTAGTCGAAAACTAAGAAACTTTTAAAATCTGTAATAGAAAGAAGAGCATTGAGAGAGAACAATACTTTGAAGTCCTTCAGTAACCTCCACACTTTACTATACTGAAAGGAATTGCAGATTCAGACCCTAAAGGAATGTAAGGTGGAAACTGTCACAAGCAAGGCAGACACTTGAATCCACTAAGAAAGTGTTTCAGGAAGATTTGGAAAACACTAGCTCAACTGGGAAACAACTTGATAATTTCCAACAGCCAACACGGTCCTGTTTCCAGGCTCCTTCTTTGAGAAGGTCCATGTCCTGAAAAGGCAGATCTCTGACATAAAAGCAGTAATGAGAAACTAGGATTCCTCTCCACCTGTGTGACAAACCAGAATGAAAAAGCATCCTGGGAATTGCTCTCTGGGACTCTCATCTTTTCTAGACCTAACAAGGGCCTCCTGGGCACAAGTGAGCACTTCTCTGGTGCTCCCTGCATGAAAACCATCAATTCTATACAGAAGAGACAGACTCATAAGACACTAGTATTAAGCATGTTAAACATTAGCTCTTTCAATCTTCACCATTCTCCAGGGTAAGCAGTCCTCTATTGTCAAATTCATGTTTTTCTTTTTTAATGATGAGAAAACTGGAGGTCTGGGTTATTGAAGGTACTCATCCAAAGTTAATACCTTGTAAAGAGTCCGCGCCAAAACTGCCTAACAAAACCATCAGCAGATGCCATTCATGTGAGCACAAGCTGGGTGCAAAACATCTGATGCGCTCTGGCCCATTGCGTGTCTTAACAGCTCCAGAGGATGAGCATTATCCTTGCTCCCCTCGCGTACGGCTCGGGACAAGGAGACACGGAAAAGTCAGGCCCTGCCTGATGTCATACCACCACCCCAGTGCACCTGACCGAGTCTAAAATCTCTGGGAAAATCCTCTGAAGATATTTTTTTTTATTATTTGGTGACTTACTAACTGTAGAGCGTTGAGAAGAATATACCAAAGACAGGGAAAAGTACATGTGAAGGACAAGTAGTGGGAAGGGGTGTGAGCATTCAGGAAACTGAGGTAGAGGGTGGAGAGAGAATGAAGGACACTTTGTGTCAAGATGCTGAACTGAGCAGACACAATTATTTGTGGAGATATTAACTTAGCTGACCCATAAACCCAATGTAATATATTTGTAAATTTCAAATCTTTAGAAATTAAATTTTAGTCTTCTATAAACTACAATACTGTGACAATTTTTTTCCCCATGGTAGTAGAAGATGTACGTTCTGTTTTAAAATTGAAATTATGAAATTACTGTTTGTTCGAAAAGTCATCCTGGGCAGTGCCGTGTGGCTTGTGCGGAGTGCGGGTGACGTTCGGGCGGCGCACGCGGGCTTTGCTTCGCTCTGTCCCGGCGCTGGCGGGATGACGCGCTTTGCTCTGACAGTGGTCCGGCATGGAGAAACAAGACTTAACAAGGAGAAAATCATTCAAGGACAAGGAATAGATGAGCCTCTTTCAGAAACTGGATTTAAACAAGCAGCTGCTGCTGGCATATTCCTTAATAACGTGAAGTTTACTCACATTTTCTCCAGTGACCTCATGAGGACAAAGCAGACCGTGCACGGAAGTTTGGAGAAGAGCTAATTTTGCAAAGATATGACAGTAAAGTATGATTCAAGACTTCGAGAAAGTAAATACGGGGTTGCAGAAGGCTGGCCGCTGAGTGAGTTAAGGGCCATGGCCAAAGCAGCTGGGCAGGAGTGCCCTGTGTTCACACCGCCCGGAGGAGAGACCTTGGACCAGGTGAAAATGCGTGGAAAAGACTTCTTTGAATTTCTTTGTCAGCTGATCCTGAAAGAAGCAGGTCAGGTCAGAATGAACAGTTTTCCCAAGAAGCCCCGAGCAACTGTTTGGAGAGTTCTTTGGCAGAGATATTTCATTTAGGGAAAAACTGTGCCTCCAAGTTTAATTTGGACAGCAGCGCTCCAGGGCTAGTGGCCAGTGTCTTAGTTGTGAGTCACGGCGCCTACCTGAGAAGCCTGTTGGATTATTTCCTGACTGACCTTAAGTGTTCCTTCCCGGTGACCCTGAGCAGGTCCGAACTCACATCAGTCAGCCCCAATTCAGGGATGAGTGTCTTTATCATAAACTTTGAGAAAGGAGAAGTGAAACCAACCACCCAGTGTGTGTGTGTGAACCTACAGGGCCACCTGACCGGGGTGACCAAAATTCACTAAATTTAAATCTGCATCGAATGCTAACAAATGTGAGCCTCTGAGGGAGTGCCTTTGACTTTATTTCCACTCTCTGCTAATGCATACTTGGAAACAGTTAAAAAGCTGTCCATTATAGCAGGTTATAAAGCTCGAATGGAATCAGAGCCACATGAAACACTAATGGAAAACCATTGAGAATTGACTTCTTTTTTGTGAGTACAGTTGGAATTTTCCAGGGTAATTTTACTGCCCTGCTCAGTGACATCTCTTGATTGTAAATGGATGAAGGAACTCAGTATTGCAAATTGGGGGATTAATAATCCTGTTACTATTTTTTTTTTTGCTTTTTTAATGTCCTGGTTTTTTTGGTATTTTTCTTTAATGTCTGAAAAATCTGGCCTATTTTATTGGCTCTTGGTAAGATACTGTATGTTTTCTTTTTTACTGTCTCATCCAGTTCTTGGAAGAGGGAACTATTTGTAATTTCCACTCCATATTTATGTGAAAATATGTTATATTCAAAAAGTTCTTTAAAGGAGAAATGCTTGCCGTCATAGTTTATGTAAAAGCAAACGACACTAAATGTTTAATACAGAAATCAACTGTTGGAATTGTTTACTCTGGAGGGCTTGAGATGCAGATGAATATGGATTGTGGTTGCAGAATAGTCTCGTGAGGAAGAAGCATCATCTGATTACAAAATTTTTAAAGAAGGAATCTGAGCGGAGGAAGAGGAAAGAGCAGATCTTTCTTATCTAAGCTGTAGGCTGAGGAATTTAGTTTGAAGATGGCACTAAAGAAAGTAAACGGTTGCTTCACAGTAGCCCCAGAATAAAAGAGGGGTTTCACTGAAAAGAACCGTGTTTTTTTTGTGGAAGGTACAGATGAGGTTTCCTCTCTTTTCCACCAGATGACACTGGAGAAAAGGGAGTTTGGTTACCTTAATTCTGTACAAAAGATGGGTCGCTCTGAGGCCCTCATGTAAATGGAGAACGTGTTTTCCATGCAGTTTGCTTTTAAATTATCATGTTGATGAATGCTGTGAGTCTCAGCTCACAGAGGGTAGGACTGAGGCTGTCAGTTAAGGCTAAAATCACGTGTAGTCATATTTCAAGTTCAGGATCATGCTGTCCTTAGTGTGTCCAGAGCTGCCAGTGTTCGTGCCAGTGCTGGAGCAGAGCATGTGGTTGAGCGCAGAGGAAGTTCACTGCAGACGAAAAGTTGGAAAGTAACCAAAAAGGACAGATAATAAACGTCCACATCCCTGCCACCCAGAAGTAATATTCCCCCCCTTTTTTAAAAAAAGAAATAACACATTGCGATGTAAGCCAAGTTCCTTTAAGCAGCTGTCGCTGTCCTGTTCCCTCCTGTTCTCTACAGAGACAGCCAGCACCGCAAGTCTATATACCCATCCGTCCTTCACGTGGCCACCTAGTGTCATGAGGGAAAAATGGGTTCCCTTATGGGAACCCATTAGGGTTCTGGTGTTTTTAAACAATGGTATTATTCTGGTGTTTCTGGTCTTGATACAAAATATCAAGCTGTCTGTATTCTGTATTTTCACTTATTACATATATCTTGGGGCTCTATATTGGTATGTATAGATAGATCTGGTTACTTGTAACCACTGTATTGTACAAAATGAATGTAGTACATTAAAAAAAAAAGTCATCCTGGGGCTTCCCTGGTGGCGCAGTTGTTGAGAGTCCACCTGTCGATGCAGGGGATGCGGGTTCGTGCCCCGATCTGGGAAGATCCCACATGCTGCGGAGCGGCTGGGCCCGTGAGCCATGGCCGCTGAGCCTGCGCATCCGGAACCTGTGCTCCGCAATGGGAGAGGCCACAACAGTGAGAGGCCCGCGTACAGAAAAAAAAAAAAAAAAAGTCATCCTGGTAAGGATACTGTAGAAACTTCCAAAAATATAATTTATAAATATCTATATACATAAACCAAATGTTTAAAGACACTTGAAATTATGCAAAAGCTCTGAGAGTTTCCTGTTTCTTCTTACCTGGTAACCTAGAAGTCAATGCCATTATTAAAAATTATACTTTTTCAATTTTTCCTTGAGAAAACAGCTTTGAGCAAGATTGTGTTTAGCAATGTAAAGAGCTGACTACATCAAAATCATTAGAAGTCTAATATTTCTTTCCTTTACTAGGTTAGTATAATTTCTTACATTTTCCAGTGTCTTTTTCAAAACTTTTGTTTTCGGTTGTATTGTTTTTAATCCTTAAACTCTATAAAGTTTCATTAATCTTCAAATCCTTTTCGGGAAACGTCTAAGAGATTTTTCAACCGATATTCCTGTTTTTCTCAACTCAGTCAAAAGAAGTGACTGATCTCTGGACTGTGTGTACCCAGAAATGAATGTTCTAATAAACTTTCTTTTCCAACCTGGGATTTAGGAAGTCTTCAATGCCAGAGATTAGAACACAACAAAGTTGAATGTCCATGTAGGAGGGCTTCCTCCATGTGGAAATTACAAATTCAAGGGACATTGAGCAGGAATTCCTTGGCAGTCCAGTGGTTAGGACTCCGCACTTCCACTGCAGGGGGCTCGGGTTTGATCCCTGGTTAGGGTGCTGCCTGGCAAAAAAAAAAAAAAAAAAGGACACTGAGCTACTTGAGCCAGGTTAGGAGAATACTGAAGAGGAAAAGAAAAGAAAGGAAAGGTGGTGGGATATAAGAAGAAAAGGAGCAAGGTTTAGGCAGATTGACCAGTGAGGAAGTTTTAACTTATTCATAAATTATCTGAAGCAAGTCCCCCTAAGTGATACTAGGAGGGGAGAGGAGGAGAGGGGAGGGAAGGGGGGGAAATTCTGATTAACAAATGGCCCACTTTCTATACACGGTGTGATGAGGCTTCCAAATGCAATTTAGAATAACAATGCCTCCTTGAAAGATGTTAGTCAAGGGTATCTTCTTAAGTGAATCCATTAGTTGCTAAAATGTCAATAACCTAAAATAGAAAATGAAATACAACAAACTAAATGCTGTATGAAATAAATACTTGTATAATCACAGTCAAAAACTATTTCAAATCAATTTATAACACAGAATTTTAACTACACGTATTTTGTGGAATGTGTCCTAAGACCTGTGGAAATAAAGACCAACCACATGAGAACACTCAAAGCCTATTTATTCAGATCTACAAATCATGGCTTGACAGCGCTGAATATCTAGACCTAAGAAGTGATCAAGAATGTTAACAATTAGGGCTTCCCTGGTGGTGCAGTGGTTGCGAGTCCGCCTGCCGATGCCAGGGACACGAGTTCGTGCCCCGGTCCGGGAAGATCCCACATTCCGCAGAGCGGCTGGGTCCGTGAGCCATAGCCGCTGAGCCTGTACATCCGGAGCCTGTGCTCCGCAACGGGAGAGGCCATAGCAGTGAGAGGCCCACGTACCGCAAAAAAAAAAAAAAAAAAAAAAGAATGTTAACAATTAAACTTAAAAAGTAGATGCTGTATGTGGCCACTATGTTGTGTACAGTACACAAAATATTTATGAAATACTCCCGTATTCAAAAACAATAATTTTTATAGCAAAGAAGTCACATTACTGAAGAATGAATAAAGTTCCAACATAAGTTTTTGTTGTTCACTATCTTCTTAATTGTTAGAAAAAAAGAGAAACTGCTAGGACTTCCCTGGTGTCTCAGTAAATAAGACTATGTGCTCGCAATGTGGGGAGCCCAGGTTCAATACCTGATCAGGGAACTAGATCCCACATGCATGCTGCAACTAAGAGTTCACATGCCACAACAAAGGAGCCCACCTGCTGCAACTAAGAAGCTCACCTGCTGCAACTAAGACTGGGTGAAAAAAATAAAAATAAATAATAAGGGCTTCCCTGGTGGCACAGTGGTTGAGAGTCCGCCTGCTGATGTAGGGCACACGGGTTCGTGCCCCAGTTTGGGAGGATCCCACATGCCGCGGAGCGGCTGGGTCCGTGAGCCATGGCCGCTGAGCCTGCACGTCCAGAGCCTGTGCTCCGCAACGGGAGAGGCCACAGCAGTGAGAGGCCCGCGTACCACAAAAAAATAAAAAAATAAAAAATAATAAGCCTGTCTCCTTAAAAAAAGAGAGAGAGAGAAAGAGAGAGAGAGAGAGAGAGAGAGAGAGAAACTGCCAAAATTCTTTTTTTTGTTTTTAATTCTTTTTATTTATATATTTATTTTTGGCTGCAGATTGCGGGATCTTAGTTCCCTGACCTAACCTGGGCCCTCAGCAGTGAAAGTGCAGTCCTAACCACTGGACCACCAGGAAATTCTCCCAAATTTCGTTTTAAAAAACAAGCAATAGATATGCATAGATATTTTACCAAAAACAACATAAAACTGGCAAATACAGGTATACTTTGTTTTATTGCACTCCGCTTTACTGCACTTTGCAGATGTTTGTTTGTTTTTAATTGAAGGTTTCTGGCAACTCTATATTGAGCAAGTCTACTGGTGCCATGTTTCCACAGCATTTGCTTGCTTCATGTCTGTGTCACATATTGGTAATTCTTGCAATACTGCAAACATTATCATCATTATTATATTTCTTATGGTGATCTGTGATCTCTGATGTTACTACTGCAAAAACCTTACAACTAGCTAAAGGCTCAGATGATAGTCGACATTTTTAGCAATAAAGTATTTTTAAATTAAGATATGTTTTTTTTTAGACATAATGCTATTGTACACCTAACAGACTACAGTATAGCATAAACATTACTTTTACATGCACTAGAAAATCAAAAACTTCATGTGACTTGCTTTATTGTGATACTGGCTTTATTGCAGTGGTCTAAAACCCAACTCATCATATTTCTGAGGTATGCATGTAAACAAATGAAAAAATGCTCAACATCATGCAACATCAGGGAAAGGCAACTAAACCATAGTGGGATACAGTTACAGACTTATTTAAAAGGTTAACATTTTCAGCTTCCCACTTTCGGGAAGATGGCAGAAGAGTAAGACTCGGAGATCACCTTCCTCCCCACAGATACACCAGAAATACATCTACGCGTGGAACAACTCCTACGGAGCACCTACTGAACGCTGGCAGAAGACCTCAGACCTCCCAAAGGCAAGGAACCCCCCCACGTACCTGGTTAGGGCAAAAGAAAAAAATAAACAGAGACAAAAGGAAAGGGACAGGTCCTGCACCAGCGGGAGGGAGTTGTGAAGGAGGAAAAGTGTCCACACACTAGGAAGCCCCTTCGCGGGCGGAGACTGCGGGTGGCGGAATGGGGGAGCTTGGGAGCCGCGGAGGAGAGCACAGCAACAGGGGTGCGGAGGGCAAAGCGGAGAGATTCCAGCGCAGAGGATCGGGGCCGACCGGCACTCACCAGCCGAGAGGCTTGTCTGCTCGCCGGGCGGGGCTGGGAGCTGAGGCTCCGGCTTATGTCGGAGCGCCGGGAGAGGACTGAGGTTGGCGGCGTGAACACAGCCTGCAGGGCGTTACTGCACCGCGGCTAGCCGGGAGGGAGTCCGGGGAAAAGGCTGGACCTGCCGAAGAGGCAAGAGACTTTTTCTTCCCTCTTTGTTTCCTGGTGCACGAGGAGAGGGGATTAAGAACGCTGCTTAAGAGAGCTCCAGAGACGGGCGCGAGCCGCGGCTAAAAGTGCGGAGCCCAGAGACAAACATGAGACACTAAGGCCGCTGCTGCCGCCACCAAGAAGCCTGTGTGCGAACACAGGTCACTATCCACACCCCCTTCCGGGGAGCCTGTGCAACCCGCCACTGCCAGGGTCCCGAGATCCAGGGACAACTCCCCCGGGAGAATGCACGGCGCGCCTCAGGCTAGCAACGTCATGTCGGCCTCTGCCGCCGCAGGCCCGCCCCGCACTCCGTGACCCTCCCTAACCCCCGGCCTGAGTGAGCCAGAGCCTCCGAATCAGCGGCTCCTTTAACCCCGTCCTGTCTGAGCAAAGAACAGACGCCCTCCGGCGACCTACACGCACAGGCAGGGCCAAATCCAAAGCTGAGACCCTGGGAGCTGTGAGAACAAAGAAGAGAAAGGGAAATCTCTCCCAGCAGCCTCAGAAGCAGCGGATTAAAGCTCCACAATCAACTTGATGTACCCTGCATCTGTAGAATACATGAATAGACAACGAATCATCCCAAATTAAGGAGCCCTGTGGATGAAAGGCTCTTGGTGCTGCAGCCAGGAGCTAGTGCTGTGCCTCTGAGGTGGGAGAGCCAACTTCAGGACACTGGTCCACAAGAGACCTCCCAGCTTCACGTAATATCAAATGGTGAAAATCTCCCAGAGATCTCCATCTCAACACCAACACCCAGCTTCACTCAACGACCAGCAAGCTACAGTGCTGGACATCCTATGCCAAACAACTAGTAAGACAGGAACACAACCCCACCCATTAGCAGAGAGGCTGCCCAAAATCATAATAAGTCTACAGACACCCCAAAACACACCACCAGACGTGGACCCGCCCACCAGAAAGACAAGATCCAGCCTCATCCACCAGAACACAGGCACTAGTACCCTCCACCAGGAAGCCTACACAACCCACTGAACCAACCTTAGCCACTGGGGACAGACACAAAAAACAACAGGAACTACGAACCTTCAGCCTGCAAAAAGGAGACCCCAAACACAGTAAGATAAGCAAAATGAAAAGACAGAAATACACACAGCAGATGAAGGAGCAAGATAAAAACCCACCAGACCTAACAAATGAAGAGGAAATAGGCAGTCTACCTGAAAAAGAATTCAGAATAATGATAGTAAAGATGATCCAAAATCTTGGAAATAGAATGGACAAAATGCAAGAATCAGTTAACAAGGACCTAGAAGAACTAAAGATGAAACAAACAATGATGAACAACACAATAAATGAAATGAAAAATACTCTAGATGGGATCAATAGCAGAATAACTGAGGCAGAAGAACGGATAAGTGACCTGGAAGATAAAATAGTGGAAATAACTACTGCAGAGCAGAATAAAGAAAAAAGAATGAAAAGAACTGAGGACAGTCTCAGAGACCTCTGGGACAACATTAAATGCACCAACATTCGAATTATAGGGGTTCCAGAAGAAGAAGAGAAAAAGAAAGGGACTGAGAAAATATTTGAAGAGATTATAGTTGAAAACTTCCCTAATATGGGAAAAGAAATAGCTAATCAAGTCCAGGAAGCACAGAGAGTCCCATACAGGATAAATCCAAGGAGAAATACGCCAAGACACATATTAATCAAACTGTCAAAAATTAAATACAAAGAAAACTTATTAAAAGCAGCAAGGGAAAAACAACAAATAACACACAAGGGAATCCCCATAAGGTTAACAGCTGATCTTTCAGCAGAAACTCTGCAAGCCAGAAGGGAGTGGCAGGACATATTGAAAGTGTTGAAGGAGAAAAACCTGCAACCAAGATTACTCTACCCAGCAAGGATCTCATTCAGATTTGATGGAGAAATTAAAACCTTTACAGACAAGCAAAAGCTGAGAGAGTTCAGCACCACCAAACCAGCTCTACAACAACTGCTAAAGGAATTTCTCTAGGCAAGAAACACAAAAGAAGGAAAAGACCTACAATAACAAACCCAAAACAATTAAGAAAATGGTAATGGGAACACACATATCGATAATTACCTTAAATGTAAATGGACTAAATGCTCCCACCAAAAGACACAGATTGGCTGAATGGATACAAAAACAAGACGCATATATTTGCTGTCTACAAGAGACCCACTTCAGACCTAGAGACACATACAGACTGAAAGTAAGGGGATGGAAAAAGGTATTTCATGCAAATGGAAACCAAAAGAAAGCTGGAGTAGCAATTCTCATATCAGACAAAATAGACTTTAAAACAAAGACTATTAGAAGAGACAAAGAAGGACACTACATAATGATCAAGGGATCGATCCAAGAAGAAGATATAACAATTGTAAATATTTATGCACCCAACATAGGAGCACCTCAATACATAAGGCAAATACTGACAGCCATAAAAGGGGAAATCGACAGTAACACATTCATAGTAGGGGACTTTAACACCCCACTTTCACCAATGGACAGATCATCCAAAATGAAAATAAATAAGGAAACACAAGCTTTAAATGATACATTAAACGAGATGGACTTAATTGATATTTATAGGACATTCCATCCAAAAACAACAGAATACACATTTTTCTCAAGTGCTCATGGAACATTCTCCAGGATAGATCATATCTTGGGTCACAAATCAAGCCTTGATAAATTTAAGAAAATTGAAATTGTATCAAGTATCTTTTCCGACAACAATGCTATGACACTAGATATCAATTACAGGAAAAGATCTGTAAAAAATACAAACACATGGAGGCTAAACAATACACTACTTAATAATGAAGTGATCACTGAAGAAATCAAAGAGGAAATCAAAAAATACCTAGAAACAAATGACAATGGAGACACGATGACTCAAAATCTATGGGATGCAGCAAAAGCAGTTCTAAGAGGGAAGTTTATAGCAATACAATCCTACCTTAAGAAACAGGAAACATCTCGAATAAACAACTTAACCTTGCACCTAAAGCAATTAGAGAAAGAAGAACAAAAAAACCCCAAAGTTAGCAGAAGGAAAGAAATCATAAAAATCAGATCAGAAATAAATGAAAAAGAAATGAAGGAAATGATAGCAAAGATCAATAAAACTAAAAGCTGGTTCTTTGAAAGGATAAACAAAATTGATAAACCATTAGCCAGACTCATCAAAAAAAAAAAGGGAGAAGACTCAAATCAATAGAATTGGAAATGAAAAAGGAGAAGTAACAACTGACACTGCAGAAATACAAAAAATCATGAGAGATTACTACAAGCAACTCTATGCCAATAAAATGGACAACATGGAAGAAATGGACAAATTCTTAGAAAGGCACAACCTGCCAAGACTGAATCAGGAAGAAATAGAAAATATGAACAGACCAATCACAAGCACTGAAATTGAAACTGTGATTAAAAATCTTCCAACAAGCAAAAGCCCAGGACCAGATGGCTTCACAGGTGAATTCTATCAAACATTTAGCGAAGAGCTATCACCTATCCTTCTCAAACTCTTCCAAAATATAGCAGAGGGAGGAACACTCCCCAACTCATTCTACGAGGCCACCATCACCCTGATACCAAAACCAGACAAGGATGTCACAAAGAAAGAAAACTACAGGCCAATATCACTGATGAACATAGATGCAAAAATCCTCAACAAAATACTAGCAAACAGAATCCAACAGCACATTAAACAGATCATACACCATGATCAAGTGGGGTTTATTCCAGGAATGCAAGGATTCTTCAATATACGCAAATCAATCAACATGATACACCATATTAACAAACTGAAGGAGAAAAACCATATGATCATCTCAATATATGCAGAGAAATCTTTTGACAAAATTCAACACCCATTTATGATAAAAACCCTGCAGAAAGTAGGCATAGAGGGAACTTTCCTCAACATAATAAAGGCCATATATGACAAACCCACAGCCAACATCGTCCTCAATGGTGAAAAACTGAAAGCATTTCCACTAAGATCAGGAACAAGACAAGGTTGCCCACTCTCACCACTCTTATTCAACATAGTTTTGGAAGTTTTAGCCACAGCAATCAGAGAAGAAAAGGAAATAAAAGGAATCCAAATCGGAAAAGAAGAAGTAAAGCTATCACTCTTTGCAGATGACATGATACTATACATAGAGAATCCTAAAGATGCTACCAGAAAACTACTAGAGCTAATCAATGAATTTGGTAAAGTAGCAGGATACAAAATTAATGCACAGAAATCTCTGGCATTCGTATACACTAAGGATGAAAAATCTGAAAGTGAAATCAAGAAAACACTCCCATTTACCATTGCAACAAAAAGAATAAAATATCTAGGAATAAACCTACCTAAGGAGACAAAAGACCTGTATGCAGAAAATTATAAGAGACTGATGAAAGAAATTAAAGATGATACAAATAGATGGAGAGATATACCATGTTCTTGGATTGGAAGAATCAATATTGTGAAAATGACTCTACTACCCAAAGCAATCTACAGATTCAATGCAATCCCTATCAAACTACCACTGGCATTTTTCAGAGAACTAGAACAAAAAATTTCACAATTTGTATGGAAACACAAAAGACCCCGAATAGCCAAAGCAATCTTGAGAATGAAAAACGGAGCTGGAGGAATCAGGCTTCCTGACTTCAGACTATACTACAAAGCTACAGTAATCAAGACAGTATGGTACTGGCACAAAAACAGAAATATAGATCAATGGAACAGGATAGAAAGCCCAGAGATAAACCCAGGCACATATGGTCACCTTATCTTTGACAAAGGAGGCAGGAATGTACAGTGGAGAAAGGACAGCCTCTTCAATAAGTGGTGCTGGGAAAACAGGACAGCTACATGTAAAAGTATGAGATTAGATCACTCCCTAACACCATACACAAAAATAAGCTCAAAATGGATTAAAGACCTAAATGTAAGGCCAGAAACTATCAAACTCTTAGAGGAAAATATAGGCAGGACACTCTATGACATAAATCACAGCAAGGTCCTTTTTGACCCACCTGCTAGAGAAATGGAAATAAAAACAAAAGTAAACAAATGGGACCTAATGAAACTTAAAAGCTTTTGCGCAGCAAAGGAAACCATAAAGAAGACCAAAAGACAACCCTCAGAATGGGAGAAAATATTTGCAAATGAAGCAACTGACAAAGGATTAATCTCCAAAATTTATAAGCAGCTCATGCAGCTTAATAACAAAAAAACAAACAACCCAATCCAAAAATGGGCAGAAGACCTAAATAGACATTTCTCCAAAGAAGATATACAGCGTACCAACAAACACATGAAAGAATGCTCAACATCACTAATCATTAGAGAAATGCAAATCAAAACTACAATGAGATATCATCTCACACCAGTCAGAATGACCATCATCAAAAAATCTAGAAACAATAAATGCTGGAGAGGGTGTGGAGAAAAGGGAACCCTCTTACACTGTTGGTGGGAATGTAAATTGATACAGCCACTGTGGAGAATAGTATGGAGCTTCTTTAAAAACTACAAATAGAACTACCATATGACCCAGCAATCCCACTACTGGGCATATACCCTGAGAAAACCATAATTCTAAAAGAGTCATGTACCAAAATGTTCATTGCAGCTCTATTTACAATAGCCCAGAGATGGAAACAACCTAAGTGTCCATCATCGGATGAATGGATAAAGAAGATGTGGCACATATATACAATGGAATATTACTCAGCCATAAAAAGAAACGAAATTGAGCTATTTGTAATGAGGTGGATAGACCTAGAGTCTGTCATACAGAGTGAAGTAAGTCAGAAAGAGAGAGACAAATACCGTATGCTAACACATATATATGGAATTTAAGAAAAAAAATGTCATGAAAAACCTAGTGATGAAACAGGAATAAAGACACAGACTTACTAGAGAATGGACTTGAGGCTATGGGGAGGGGGAAGGGTAAACAGTGACAAAGCGAGAGAGAGGCATGGACATATATACACTACCAAACGTAAGGTAGATAGCTAGTGGGAAGCAGCCGCATAGCACAGGGAGATCAGCTCGGTGCTTTGTGACCGCCTGGAGGGGTGGGATAGGGAGGGTGGGAGGGAGGGAGACGCAAGCGGGAAGAGATATGGGAACATATGTATATATATAACTGATTCATTTTGTTGTGAAGCTGAAACGAACATATCATTGTAAAGCAATTATACTCCAATAAAGATGTAAAAAAAAAAAAAAAAAAGGTTAACATTTTCAATGGCTAACCATACCCACTACTGGCAAGGATATGGAAAAACTGTATGTCTCATACACTGCTAGCAGGAATACAAAAGATCACAATTTGCAATTTCTTAAAAAGTTAGCTATCCACTTACCCTGTAACTCAGGCATTGCACCCGCCTCCACCTCCACCCCACCCCCCACCGCCAAATTAACACAAGATAAATGAAACATGTATGTGAAGAACTAGATTCAAATATCTTAGCAGGTTTATTTGCAACAATCAGAAACTGGAAAGAACTCAAATATGCATAAAAAGACAAAAGAATAAACAAATAGTGGTACACCCACAAACTGTCATACTTCTAAGCAATACAAAAAAAAAAACTACTCATTTAAGCACCATTGATGACTATCAAAATGAGTAAGCCACATGAGGCTACTCAAAGGAAAAAAAGTGTAAACACTTTATGAGTAGAATCATATACAATTCTAAAATGGAAGCTAATCTATTATAATGGAAAGTAAACAAATGTTTGCCTGGAGAGCAGAGATAGTACAGAAGGAGACATTATTAAAGGGCATGAAGTAAAACAGAGGATGATGGAGAGGCTCATTATTATGATTGTGGTGGTGCTTTTATGGATTTACATGAATGTCAAAACTTGTCAAAATGTTAAGTTTAAATATAATCAGTTTGTTGTATGTCACTTATACCTTACTAAAGCTCTGAAAATATGATTCAAAACAGAAAGCTAGATTTCCTACAATTCTGGAAAATTAGTTTGGCAAACCTCTACTGATTCCACAACTCTTTCCTCATGTCTGGGAGGGATACCTTGCCTTGGTGGTGGCAAATATCAGAAGCAACAAGGCAATTTCCACCAAATTCAATGGGAATGAAGGCTGGGTTACAAAGGGCACAACTCATCTTCACCATCCTCATTTTCCTACACAGCAAGAGATTTGAGGTGAACACGCACACATGCTACAGGAATCCACAGAACATTTATAAATTTTTCCTCTCGCAACAGCTTCCCTACACAAAATACACAGTTCTGGAGGCCATGAGAATTTCTGCACCTGCTCATCCTTCATAGCTATAGGGACTGGAACATTGTGGAGGTCCGCTCAAAACAGACACATTCCAACAATCTTGTGGCAGTCTCTTCCCCTCCCTACAAAACCAGTGTTCCTGTAACAAATGATTTCCCTGCCCATAAATCATATAACCTATGCTGCCACTATTTGGAATTCTGGACATGAGGGTACATGGCTCCAATGCAAGACCTGGGAAACAGATTTCCCTTACCACCTGGACACAATGCAATACTCCCTGGGAACAAGACAATTTCTTCTTGCTTTAGGAAGCACCAAAGGTTATCACAACAGCCCCTCTACAGACTGACCTCTGAACCAAAAAAATACCAACGCATCCAGGTTACAGATAAGGATTACATCCCTGCAGTCTTTTCTTGGAGGCCTTGGGCAGCAATGCCAACTAGGACAAAACTAGAGAGAAGTATACTTTACATCATATTGTTCCCTCTGAGGCGCACAGAATTTGAGATCCCACAAGAAAGCTCTTCAGCCCTGTTGTCACAACTCAGTTGTTTTCAAATCACCACAGTGTACAGAATCCCAAGATTAAAGGAGCTTAAACAGTAAGGCCTCCATTTTCACACCAACCAGTACAATGGGAAGAAGGCTATTCTTGGACTGGAGACATGAAGCACAGGAAAATCCCATCACAGCAGTCACGTGAGACCAACAACATTCCTGAAAAAAGTAGTCCCGGTTGCAAGTCACCAGCAGAGTCCTCTAGGCCAAAAATTGGTCAGATCAGTGAGGTAACCCATCAAACAAATTAGAAAGGAATGAGTGCTCAGGATTATAAAGACTCCCACAAACAGGACAACATCAAGGTTTCCTTCCCTGGACTCGGTGGGGTGGTTCAATGATGCACATCATGAGCACCTGCCCACATAGTAGTGGTGAAATGGCTTTTGCTATGGAACTGGCAATGATGTAAACCTGGTAAGGGCCCTGGGCAGGTTAAGAAATGCACTGAAGCTCCCATAAACCTGGAATTTAAGTGGTTTATTGGGTATATTGGCAGATAGCACCCTCATAAGGGATCTCCCCAGTGTTATACTGAACAATCCATCCCTGCACAACTACTCTTTTTCTGAAGTGAACTTTGTGGTATCCAATGAAATAAGACTGAAGCCTGTGAACTCTCCAGTGTGAAATGAGGCTACAGTTTGGCTAAAGGTTTCCCACAGTTATCACATCCATAAGCCCATTAACCAATGTGAACATTATGGTGTTTTATGAGACTGTAGTTTTAGGTAAAGGATTTCCAACATTTCCTACAACATACAGACTTTCTGCAGTGCGGACACTCCTGTGTTTAATGAACCTGGAGTTTTTAGCAAAGGATTTCCCACATTCACAGCACTTATATGGCTTTGATCCAGTGTGAGTTCTCTGATGTTGAAAAACAGAGCTTGGGCTAACCAACTTCCCAAATTTTCTTTACTTTTATGAGTTTTCTCCAGTGAACTCTCTGATGTCGAAGGACTGAAGAACTTTGGGCAAATGCTTTCCCACACTCACTGCACTCATAAGGCCTTTCTCCAGTGTGAATTCTCCTGTGTTTAATGAAGGCTGAATTATCAGCAAAGGATTTTCCACATTCAGTGCACTCATAAGGCCTTGAACCAGTGTGAATTCTCTGATGTTGAAGGAGTGTAGAGTTTTGGCTAAATGATTTCCCACATTCGTTGCATTTATATGGCCTTTCCCTGGTGTGAACTCTCTGATATATAATGAGGTAGGATTTCTTGCTAAAGAATTTCCTACATTCCCCACACTCATATGGCCTTTCACCAGTGTGAACTCTCTGGTGTTCAATGAGATGGGACTTTTTGCTAAGTAATTTCCCATATTTCCCACACTTATAAGGTCTTTCTCTAGTATGGACTGTCCAATGTTGAATAAGGTTGGACTTTTGCCTAAATGATTTTCCACACTCCCCACACTTATAAAGCCTTTCTCCAGTGTGAACTCTCTGATGTCGGAGGAATGAAGAGCTTTGGCAAAATGTTTTTCCACATTCACTGCATTTATAAGGCCTTTCTCCAGTATGAACTCTCCTATGTTTAATGAGTCTGGAGTTTACAGCAAAGGATTTTCCACATTCAGTGCATTCATAAGGCCTTGATCCAGTGTGAAGTCTCTGATGCTGAAGGAGCACAGAGTTTTGTGTAAAAGTTCTACCACATTCATTGCACTCATAAGGCCTTTCCCTAGGGTGAATTCTCCGATGTTGAAGGAGGGTAGAGCTTTGGCTAAACGATTTTGCATATTCATCACATTCATATGGCTTTTGTTTCATGTGAACTCTCTTGTGTGTAAAGAGGTTGGAGCACTGAGTAAATGATTTCCCACATTCTGTACATTCATAAGGCCTATCTCTAGTGTTATTTCTCTGGTGTTCAATGAGGTTGGAGCACTTAGTAAATGATTTCCCATATTCTGTACATTCATAAGGCCTATCTCTAGTGTTACTTCTCTGGTGTTCAATGAGGTTGGACTTTCTGTTAAATAATATCCCATGTTCCCCAGGTTCAAAAGTTCTTTCTCCATTGTAAACTTTCTGATGCTGACTGACGTTACAGCTTCTCTCACACTGATTACACATAAAACATCTTTCTCTAGTGAGGAGTCTCTGGTGCTGAACAAGTGTGTGTTTGGGACTGAAAGCTTTTGTGCATTCTTCCCAGTTATGATAAGTTTTTCCCCTCTGAAAGGCCATCCCACACTCGGCTCTGCTGTTTGACCTCTCCCAGGTGTGAGTAGCCCATTGCTGGAGAAACTGAGAACAGGCCAAGAAGTCCTTCCCAACCACCCTGAAGACTAATGGCTTCCTTGACACATGGTACTTGCAGTTCTTCACAAATGAGGCTCTGTCCACCTCTCTTCTGAAGGGTTTCTCCCCGATGCACTGCCTCTGATGCTGATGAAGGTTTATGCTTACATACAATTGTTTCCCACATGTCTCACACCTATGTAATTTCTGCTTTGAATGTGTTCCTTGATATTTATTCAAGTACAAAAATTCTCTCAATATCTGGACACATATTTCACAAGGGTGGGTCTTTCTGAAGGACAGATCTGCCTTGGGACTCCTGATCTGTGACACTCTTTGAACAGAAGTACACTGCTCAAAAGAAGCCTTCTCATTCTCCACTTCATGGCAACAACCTAAAAGCAAGAAATGTTGGCGAAGTACATGTTGATTTCCATGGGAGGGGGGAGCCCACACACCAGTGTGTGTCTGACAAACACATGAATGAGTTTGTGTGATTATTTACAAGAACACAGAGTTGGGTTCAAGTTGATGACATGGCTGTTAGCAATACTGGGCTATAAAGGCCACAGGATGGGGGAAGACCACATGAGAGAAAAGACACAACCATGTGATGTGTCATAGGGAGGAGAGGCAGGGTGAAAAATTAAAGTTGACGGTTAAAAAATTAGTTACAAACAACTTTCAGCAGGACCTTGTCTGCTGTTAACACATGACTGCAATGTAGATGGGTATTTCCAGGCCCAAGAAAATGGGACTGCAACAGAACAGCTGTTGGTCAGGAACATTTTAAGAATGGGTACATGTTTGATTATAGAAAATATATGGGCCAACGTTAGAGAATGCACAGATAAAGCAGTGAGAAAAGTGGGTGATACAGGGAGTTTAGAGACGTGAGGATTAGCCACAGGCTGGAATAAAAGTGGAAGAATCACAGTGCAGAATTGACAAGTCAGCACTGTTAAGAATGGGGCAGAAAAAGCAAAAATAAGGTGTGACCACTGGAAGTAGCATCAAAACACTAGTCAAACAGAACAAATTTCTGGTATCACTTGAACACAGGACTATCATACACTCCCATAGTGCTACTGTACAGCAGCCCTTTGAGCCCATTTGGCTGAGTCTGAATTCATATCCATCCTGTGGACAAACAAGGGCTCTCCACCCCACTTCCAAAATGAACAAGTGTATGGGACCTGGATGATGAAAATAAGAGGGGAAAAATACCACCTATGAGCAGCTGACCCATACTCATCACATCATAGTCCAGAGAAAAACATCTAAATACTATTAAGAGAACTTTGGAAAGGGGTCTTGCAAGAAGTCCATGGTCTACATCAGAGAATTAATTCCCAGCACAGGCAGTCATGAGGAAATGTCGGTGAAAAGAAGGAAGTAGAATCTGAGGCGCAAGGATGACATGCATCTAGACAACATCACCCAGAAGGAAGAGGGCAAGTATGGTGGGATACATTAGGCTGAATGGAAGATTCCTGACCCTGGATCCTTCCAGGGAAGGCTGTAGAGAAGCAGATATGGGGCCTATTCAAGGAGAACAGATGGCAGTGCAAACATCTCAGCCCAACCAACCATAGCAACAACTTAGGGAATTGGGGGAAAAAAGCAGTGACAATGGTCCCGACATGAAAAGGACAGACTTGTCTCTGGGGAAAAGGAAAGGGCAGAGACTAGTTCAGGACATGGGGAAAGATTTGAGGTTCTTACCCAGGGAGGTTATAAGTGCCAAGTTCTCCAGCATCACATCATGGTACAGGTATCTTTGAGCCTCATCAAGGAGACCCCATTCCTCCCAGTAAAAGGTCACAGCTACATCTTCAAAGTTCACACTGACCTGCCATGATGGTGACAGATAAAACCACAAACAGTACACTTCTGAGAAGTCACAATCTATTTCCCCACACATCTTCCCTATGACTATCCATCACCCAAGCTTCCCAAATCAGAGGATCAATCAGGCCCTGACACCATGGTGTGGTTTTCTCCCCACGGGCCCACTGCTCACTAGGTACAACAACCAGGAAGAAGAGACAGGTGGATGAACATATAGCTCAGCTATAGGCCTGGCATAAAGGGATCCACCCCCTCCTGACAAGCAATTCCCCTGGTGTGGCCATCGTCCTGAAATTATCAATGCAGTGCCCTGGAACCATCAGACATGTTCCCTCTTCAAGCACACATCACTCCTTAAACTGTACATCCCTCAGTCTCAGTATCCCACAGCCACACATGACCATGGCCACCAACACCTCACTCTCCCACACCATAGCCATCTCCCTCCCCTCCCCATGTTACTTGTATTTAAATCAGTTCCTCCTAACCCCACCACAGGACTATGATGGTGGCCTAACACATGACACCTGAGACTGGACCGATGAGACTGACAGCAGTTTCTTAATCACATAAATTCACACATCTGAGAATAGGACACCACTCACCACAAAGGCGTACATGGGCAAAAACAACACACACAGGGGCTGTGGGATGGAACCTTTCTAGGATGAAGGGGTTGGGATGTTCCAAGGAGGATGTGATTGTCTTATCTGAACAATTCTGAGGGCTGGTAGGGAACTGATACCCGATACAAAGAAGCTCCTGGTTTGCTTTGTAAAAATGGTTGTTAGGCTAGGAGACGTTATCTGAAGGAACACTGTGGGGAGATGAACTTGCACTCAGGCCATTTGAGGGCACCCAGGTTTCACCAAGCGTGAAGGAAGCACATCGTATTGGGTTTAGGCCTTACACCACAACTCGGCAGACAGCATCCACAGTACAACTTGTAAAGTCAAGCAGGACCCAATATGACCACAGACCTCCCACAATTCCCAATGGCAGCATCAGAAATCATCTATAAATGCCTTACTGCATGACTCTGATCCTTGCCTCAAATTTAAGGAATAGAACCACGTGTGGATCTCAGATACTCACAGTCCCATGCTACTTCTGTGCTGCCCTTCCTGTCCCTCGGCAATGACAACACTTCTCTGCTCCCTTACCTTCATTCATACTCCAGCCCCATTACTCACCCTCCCCAAGCATAGTGATTCTCACAGATGACCTTATTTGCTCATGGCCATATATACCGGGTTGAATGAAACACCCCAGACCCTACCAAAGTCCTCACAAATCTTGGTGAGCCTATATAGTGGTGAATAAGCACCAGATCTGGCCTGAGTGTCATATGCATGAATTACCCCTTGCTTCTACATCCATCTCATGTCCACTCTTCTCTTGGAAGCCCTGGCCACCTGCCAGACTTTCTTGTCTCATACACCAAACCTTCATGGCCATTTACCTACATTTATGAAAGCTGACACCATCACCCAGGTACACAAGCATGAGACCCAATCCTCTGACCCCACCCTCCACACATCTCCCCCTAAAAGCTTTGCCACCACAACCCGAAGCTTGCCTCTCTTAATGTGAGCCACAGGTCATTCACCTTGGTCCACACTCTAGTTACATTCTGGATGTCTCTAACCTGAATCACTCCCAAGAATTCCAAACCTGTATGTTAGATGTTCATTTGATGCCTTTATTCAGTGGTGTCTGAAATATCTCAGACTCTTAACATGGTCCAAAAGAAGCTCCTGCTAAACCCAGTGAATATTACACCTACTACCAACTTGCTCATCTCAACTGATGCAGCTTCCAACCCTACAGCTGCAAAGCCAGGGGTCATCATTGATCCCTGCGTTTCACTCCCTCACCACCCATGTTAGAAATCTAGCTGTCCCCTTTAAAAACATGAAGCCAGAATACAACCACATTTCCTAAGGCACGCCCCTGCTCCATTAACCCTCACCTGGACTATGACAGTAGCCTCCACAATGATGTTCCTTCTTCCTCTCTCAAGCCCACAGTCTGTTTTCCACTCTAAACCCAAATGAAGCCTGTTAAGGCCTTGGTCACATCACCTCCCTACCGTGAGCCAAACCTCTAGAACACACACCTGACATCTCAGGCAGTTGTTCCCCTCCTGACTCCAAAGCACCTACTATTTATTCCTACCTGTAAAAAGAGGATACCTGTGGTTCCTGAATATTCCTGAGCTCAATTTTACCTCTAAGCATTTGCACATCCTGGTACCATGTCTTGGGTTAACCATACACACCTGTTTACAATGGTTGCCAGAAATGGGAACACCTCCATATAATTGTAGCATGGACTTGGGACACTGGGCTTGGAGTTTTTCTGCATGCCCAGACTCAAGGAGGGGGAAAAATGGCATCAAGCATCTCAGGACACCACAATTCCAGGGAACATAGGGGTGAAAGCAGGGCTGGTGAGGCAATGGGACACCCTCTACTTCCCTGTGCAGTTTCCATAGGCACTTCTCTAACCGTGAGAACCTGAGTGAAGAGGCAGGTCCTAAAGGAATGCGTCCATGGTGGGATTTCAGGGGCTAACTGTATGTACTCCTGCCTGGCCTTGGAGCCAAGTGACCTCAGGCTGGCTGACTAACTTCTGGGCCTCAATGCTCAGTGTTGTCTCTTACCAGCTGTGGGACCCTGAACAAAGATTCAACCTCCTAGGACCTCAATGTCCTCATCAACCCTCTCCACCCTGTTCTTCCTTTAAACGGCTCTTGGGAATGCTCTAACATCTGACGGGAGATACTATCTTCCTTTATTCGAAACACCCCATGGCCTTTAGAATCCTCGCAATAAAGTACAATCCTGGGTCGGTTACACCAGGTCTAACTCCACTAACACTGTTCCCTGTAAGCAGAAAGCTGACCCTAGGTTTCCTGAATCCTCCCGCCTCAGGCCGATTTCCAAGCCTTCGCATCTGCGGGTACCTCTGCCTGTGACCTCTCCCACGCGCCATCACGCTGTCATAAACAGGGCCCCACCCACGACCGCTTCACTGTCCTGGGCACCGTGGCCTGGGCTGCGGGCATGTAAGCAGGCGCCCCACACTCGGGGTTTTAATGTCTGGTGGAGTGAGGGGTGTGAGGGCCCGGGGAACGAGCGTTTACCTAAGGCGGGTACCTCAACGCCGCCGCCGTCGGACTGTGGGCGGAGCGGGGCCGGGAGCGGCGGAAGAGTCTGGGGGAGGCGGGCATGGCGGTCCGTCTCACGGGCCTGGCGCCAGGCACCCCAGGCGGCGTCGCCGAACTTCAGATCCGCCTCTGTGCCTTGGGGACAGCGCCTCCTCCCGGACCTCCCGTTCCAGTCACTCCGGTCCTGACACAGCGCTCCGGAGCTGAACAGAACCAGAGCAGTTAAAATGCCCACCTTGGGGGCTTCCCTGGTACCTTGGGGGCTTCCCTGGTGGCGCAGTGGTTGAGAGACCGCCTGCCGATGCAGGGGAGGTCCGGGAAGATCCCACAGGTCGCGGAGCGGCTGGACCCTTGAGCCATGGCCACTGAGCCTGCGCGTCCGGAGCCTGTGCTCCGCAACGGGAGAGGCCACAACAGTGAGAGGCCCGCGTACCGCAAAAAAAAAAAAAAGAAAAAAAAATGGCCGCCTTGGGGAGGGGGACGGAAGTCCCGTCCCCTACGAGTTGTGCCCAAACGGAAATCCCTTTTTCTGCGCCTTCACTGGCTCAGCGACGCAGCCTTCAATGCAGGGCACTCTGGATCCTGCAGTTCCCAGTTTCCAGGAAAAAAGGCCAGGGTCCACCTCAAAGGGCGCCAGGAAATGACTCCTCCCTGTCCACGGCCAGAGCAGTGACTTGACCCTCTTAAAAGGGGCCAAACGTAAGGGTGGTAGGGATGCGTTCTGCAGCTGATCGCCATTAGGCATCCAGGCCATGAATTAGGATGACAAATGTTTCCCAGGATGGTAGGGGCAGCAGTGCAAATTCTGTAAGGAAACATTTTGTTCATTTTATCCTGAGTATTTGTAAATTTTTCTTGGTTATAAGGCAAACATTTTAAAAAATTTCCTTCATGCCTTTATGATTCTCATTTGTAGAATTGTAATTTATTTCCGGATACTAATCTTAAATATGGCAAACTTGAGGAAGTGTAAATATGCCAGATATTCATGACGTAATTTTTTGAAATTCTTCTATGTAGATAATCGTACATTTTGATATAAATTAAAGGTCTGTAAATCGTTTTCCAGTTATTTTAATTCTTTATTGTCTGTGTCATAGCACCAGCTAGAATGTCCAGTATATTTAATATAAGCACTAATAATGAGAACCTTGTTTACTTGTTAATTTTTTTTTTGCTTGCTAACTTTAAACCAAAATCTCTGATTTTATTACTAAAAGGCTGGTTTATTGTAGTGTTTTCTTTGATACATTTTGACTAATTAATGATATATATATTTTTTCTGCATAGTTGTGGTGTTGTTTTCTAATGTGAATAGATCTATTTTTTCTGCATTTATTAAGATAAACATTTTATAATTCATTAGTATATTGAATGCTATTAATGTATTTTCTAATACTAAACGATTCTTGAATTACTGGGATGCTTTTAACTTGTTCTACATTCTGGAAGTGCAGCTAAATTTAATAAGTTTTATGAGAATGCTACGCTAGTACCATAAAATGAGTTGGGGAATACAAATCTCTGAGAGATTTGGAATAAGTTTGGATTCCTCATTTCAGCGAATAATTCATATAACTCCCTTTCTACAAATCAGGGTCTTCCTACAAATCTATCAGATAATTTAAAAGTAGGAAGTGTCAAATAGATGTGATATTTGTTAGTTTGATAAAGAAAGACATGTCTGGGGACTTCCCTGGTGGTCTAGTGTTTAAGACTCAGCACTTCCAGTGAAGGGGGTGAGGGTTCAATCCCTGGCCTGGCAACTGGGATCCTCCCACATGCTGCACAGCCAAAAGATTAAAAAGAAAGAAAAAAAAAGACATGTCTGGTGGGTTGACTTATTTATGGTTTCATTTTGTTATTTTATTTTTTAATCAGATATACTGAGTTATAATATAAAACTATAAGATACCAATGTGTACATCGTGCTGATTTGACATATGGATACATTGAAAACAATCCCCCCCATCTATTTAATTAAGACATCACCTCATATATTCATCTTGTGTGTGTGAGACAGAGAAAACATTTAAGTAATACTCTCTGCATATATCAATTATAAAATACAGTGTTATCCACTATACTCATTGTATTTTACATTAGATGCTCAGACGTTATTCATTTTATACCTGAAAGTTTGTTCCCTTTCACCAAACTCTCCTTATTTCTTCCACTGCCCCCCTTAACCCCAATAACATTTATACTCTCTATTTCTATGAGTTTGACTTTTTAAGGTTCTGCATAAAAGTGATACTATACAGTATTTGTCTTTCTCTGTTTCACTTATTTCATGTAGCACAATGCATTAAAGGTCCATTGATGTTGTCACAAATGGCAAGAGCTCCTTCTTTCTCATGGCTATGTAGTATTCATATATATATGGGCTCCCTATATATATCACATCTTCCTTATCCATTCGTCCACTGATGGACACTTAGGTTGTCTCCGTATCTTGGGAATTGTGAAAAATGCTGTAATGAACGTGGGAGAGCACATATCATTTCAATATCCTGTTTTCATTTCCTTTAGAATTATACCCATATGCGGAATTGCTGGATAGTAGGGTAGTTCCATTTTTAATTTTTTGTGGAAACTCTCTACTTTTTTCCACAGTAGCTGCACTAATTTACATTCACAGAATCGGTAGACAAGGGTTCACATTTCTCAACAACCTAACACTGTTATCCCTTGTTTTTTGATGACTGCCATTCTAACGTGTGAGGTGATATTTCATTATGGCCTTGCTTTGCATATTTAGTAATGTTGAACACATTTCCATGTACTTGTTGCCCATTTTTATGTATTCTTTGGAAAATATGTCTATACAGTTCCATTGCTCATTTTTAAATTATTTATTTTGCTATTAAGTTGTATGAGTTCTTTATATATTTTAGATATTAACCCCTTATCAGATGTATGATTTTCAAATATTTCCTGCCATTCTGTATATTCCCATTTCATTTTGTTGATGGTTTCCTTTGCTATGCAGAAGCTTTTTCGATTGATGTACTCCCACTTGTTTATTTTTGCTTTTATTATCTTTGCTTTTTGTGTCAAACCCAAAAAAATCAATGCCAAGGCAAATGAAAAGGAGCTTTCACCCTATGTTTTCTTCTAGAAGTTTTATAGTTCCAGGTGATGTGTTTAAATCTTTCGTCCATTTTGAGTTGATTTTTGTGTATGGTGTAAGATAGGGTTAAAGTTTTGCTCTTTTGTGTCTCTCTGTTCCCCAACGCCATTTATTGAATAGACAATCCAGTCTTCATTGTGTATTCTTGACACCTTTGGTGTAAGCAAATTCACCATATGTGCACATGTTTATTTCTGGGCTCTATATTCTGTTCCATTGATCTATAGTTGTCTCTATGCCAATGGTGGGATTTAAAAGCTTAATTCCAATCCCTCATACTATACTGGGAGTATGATTGCATATTTCTAAAATTAAATACACTCTGTAAATATTTATTGCGATTAAGTTCATGCAATAATCGGTAATGAGACTGTGTCCTTCCCATACCTCCATTCACAGAATCTTTACAATAGCGTCAAGGGTATGTTTCAGTAAATGACAGAGACTTGAATGATTTCCAGTTATCTAAGTAGATAACCAACTAACTTTTGCCCCCAGTAGTCATAAGGTCATTTCTAACCCAGTCAGAAATGAATAATTTTATGATGAAACATTAATATGTCATTATTCTTTTGTCTGATGACAAATAGCTGATGGACACTGTTAAGCAATGAAGCCACAGTAAATAAAGCATTTTATTTACCACACTGACATGACCCCACCATGTCACACAGTCAGAACCTTCAATGTGAAAACTCTCTGACTTGGTTCGCTAACTTTGACTTTCTCAATTACCTCATTTCTTTGCATTTCTGCCCCCTATTCATTTTCCTCTTTTTTTTTTTTTTGTCCATGCCATGGGCTTCCGGATCTTAGTTCCCTGACCAGGAATTGAACCCGGGCCCCCAGCAGTGGAAGTGCAGAGTCCTAACCACTGGACCAGTCCTAACCCTGACCAGGAATTCCCCCTCTATTCATTTTCTATTGCCCTTGCAACAAATTATTACAAACTTAGAAGCTTAAGACAGTTTCTATAGACAACATATAGTAGGATCTTGGTTTTCTACCTACTCTGAAAATCTCTTGTAATTGGTCTTCTGCTGTTCAAAGTGATTACTAATAGAGTTGGATTAATATATACCACATCTGTTACTAATTTGTGTTTGTTGCCCTTGCTCTTTGAATTTTTGTCTCACACTCTTTACCTGCTTTATGTGGTTTTCACTGAGTGTTTTATGATTCCATTTTATCTTGTTAGCATATCAGTTATATTTTTAGCTGTTCCTATAGAGTTTGCAGTAAACATCGACAACTAATCCAAGTCCACTTTCAAGTAACGCCTTTTCCACTTCACGTAGTGTACCTCATAATAAAATAATCCCAATTCTTCCTTCTAATCCCTTGTATTATTGATGTCATTCATTTCACTTATATAAAAGCATAAGCATACACACACACACAAGACATGCATACAGATAAGCATACATAATAGAATATGTTGTTGGTATTACTACTTCAAATTGTTATCTGTTAGATCAATTAAGAACAAGAAAAATAATATTTTATTTTTCCTTCATTTATTACTTCTTCACTGCTCTTCTTTATGTAGATTAGACTTTTTGACCTATATCATTTTTGTCATCTCTAAAGTTTTTAAACATTTCTTGCAAGGCAGGTGCTATGGTCTGAATGTTTGTGTTGTCCCTCCAAAACCTCTGTTGAAAGAATAACCCCCAAAGATGCTAGTATTAGGAGGTGGGGACTTTGAGAGATGCTTCAGTCATAAGGTGATAGAGCCCTCATGGGTGGAATTAGTCCCTTTATAAAAGACGCTCCAGAGAGGCCCCTAGCTCCTTCTATCACATGAGGACACAGCAAGAAACCACCTGCTATGAACCAGGAAGAGGGTTCCCACCAGAGAACTCGACCATGCTGGAACCTGTACTCCACAGCCACCAAACCTATGAGAAAAAAATGTTTATTTTTTTTATAAACTAACAAGTCAGGCTTTCCTGGTGGCACAGTGGTTGAGAGTCCACCTGCCGATGCAGGGAACATGAGTTCATGTCCCAGTCCAGGACGATCCCACATGCCGCGGAGCAGCTGGGCCCGTGAGCCATGGCCGCTGAGCCTGTGCGTCCGGAGCCTGTGCTCCGCGACGGGAGAGGCCACAGCAGTAAGAGACCTGCGTACCGCAAAAAAAACAAAACAAACAAACTAACAAGTCTGTGATTTTTTGTTATAGTATCCCAAATGGACTAAGACAGTAGGTTTACTGAGAACAAATTCCCTCAGTTTTTGTCTTTGAAAGGCTTTGGTTTCCCTGCATTACTGAAGGATAATTTTGATGGTACAGAATTCAAGGTTGACTTATTTTTCATCTCAGCACTTTAAATATTTCACACCTCTCCTTGTTGCATGGTTTCTGAGGAGATATTGGATATAATTCTTAACTTCATTCCTCAATGAGTATTTTCCCCCTCTGGCTTCTTTTAGGATTTTTTAAATCTTTGATTTCCTGTAATTTCAAAATTATGTCTACATGTCATTTTTTGGCATTTATCCTGCTTAGTACTAAGGTTCCTGGATCTGTGCTTCCTTGTCTGACATTAATTTCTTCCTTAACTAAGTATCTTGGACAACCTAATTGCTACTGAGATTGAGTCTCTAATTTGCTCCAAAGACTTAATCTCTGGGCTTCCCTGGTGGTGCAGTGGTTAAGAACCTGCCTGGCAACGCAGGGGATGGGTTCGAGCCCTTGTCCGGGAAGATTCCACATGCCGCGGAGCAACTAAGCCCGTGCACCACAACTACTGAGCCTGCACTCTAGATCCCACGTGCCACAACTACTGAAGCCTGCGCACCTAGAACCCGTGCTCCACAAGAGAAGCCACCACAATGAGAAGCCCGTGCACCACAACAAAGAGTAGCCCCCACTCACCGCAACTAGAGAAAGCCCGCATGAAGCAATGAAGACCCAATGCAGCCAAAAATAAATAAATAAATTTATTTTAATAAAAAAAGACTTAATCTCTGATTCTTGCCTCAGAGGTTGAGCCTTGATTTTTCCAATTCATTGAGGAAATCCCTGGCCTTTACACCAGGCAGGTGGGGCAGAAGGTGGGGAGTTGCCAGCAGGTCAACAAGCCTGCATCCTGCCTGCACTGTCACGCATTGCTCAGGGACCTCCAATGGCAAGAGGGATCCAGAACTCTGGGCAGGGCATCGCATTAGGGATGAGCAATGGAAACTTTAGGGTCCTTCCTAAATCTCCTTGGCAGACGCCAACACCTTTAGGTGTCTCCGGGGTCCTCAGGCCACCACTGCCCTCCTGCCACCCCCACTCTGTGCCGTACATGGCTCACCCCTTCCCCGCTGTCCTGAAATGCCACCTCAGATCAAACATGGCCGGGGGCATGGAGCATGTGGGCCTGAGTAAAAGGCCTCACCAGGTTGGGAACCTTCCCCCATGGTCACCGGCAGGACCTTCCACCTGGTGTTCCTGGGCACGAGTCCTTCTGAGAAGCCTCACCAGGGATGGAGAGACCCACAGTGACCCCACCAACCAATTGGGATGTCTGGAAAAGCAGCCCCAAGTGATGGTGAACTCCATGAAGGGTAAATACCTATTGGAGACCATCAGTCAATAATTACAGAAAGGGAAAGATAAAAGGAACTTTGAAGAGTGTTCAGAGAGTGAAAACCCCTTATAATGAACCAGATAGTAAGTTTAGTTTCCCACCCAACATCCAGGGGACCCAAGTAGAATTTTTCAGCTCCTTCTCTGAGAACATCCCACTTTCATAGTGGGAGAATTTATACCTTGGAAATTGGCAAAAGCTACAAAGCAGGGCTAGATTTATTGTTTTACACAATGCCCATACTTAAGTGATGGAAACAGGGATAATTAATTTTAAAAAATTAGACAAATGATATGATCAGGAATTGTACAAAAGACATACAGGGACTTCTCTGGTGGCACAGTGGTTAAGAATCCACCTGCCAATGTGGGGACACCAATTCGATCCATAGTCTGGGAAGATCCCACATGCCACGGAGCAGGTAAGCCCATGTGCCACAACTACTGAGCCTGTGCTCTAGAGCCTGTGAGCCACAACTACTGAAGCCCACATGCCTAGAGCCCAAGCTCTGCAACAAGAGAAGTCACCGCAATGAGACGCCTGCATACCACAACGAAGAGTAGACCCTGCTCGCCACATCTAGAGAAAGCCTGCGCACAGCAACTAAGACCCATACAGCCAAAAATAAATAAATAAGAAGATATACAGCATTAAAAAATGCTAAAAATCACAAATCTTGGGCTTCCCTGGTGGCACAGTGGTTTAGAGTCTGCCTGCCGATGCAGGGGACACGGGTTCATGCCCCAGTCTGGGAAGATCCCACATGCCGTGGAGCAGCTGGGCCCGTGAGCCATGGCTGCTGGGCCTGCACGTCCAGAGCCTGTGCTCTGCAACAGGAGAGACCACAACAGTGAGAGGCTCGTGTACCACACACACAAAAAAAAAAATCACAAATCTCTAGGGTAATGCAATTAAAACCAATTAAAACCTCGCTGAGATAGCACTACTCATTTATTAAAAGGGCTGACATTAACGATTGGCATGGATGTTGAGAAACTGGAACTCTCCTACAGTTTTGATGGGAATGAAAATGGGAAGTCATTTTAGACCAGTTTCTTAGTTTCACCAGGAGTTACACGTTCATCTACCCAGTGATTCAGACACTGCACTGAGTTATCAATAAAAGATAAAAGAAACATAATCCACATAAAGAACTGATGCAAATGTTTGTAGCAGCTTTATTTTCAAGAGTGAAAACCTAGAAATAACCTAAATGCCCATAAAAAGATGAATGGGTAAACTAACAGTGGTACATCCAGATAAGAATGCTACTCATCAAAAAATAAAGAGATGAGCTATTCGTTTATATCACTGATGAATCTCAAATAATTATGAAACAAAGGAACTCAGAAGAAAAACCCAGTAAACAGCTTATGATTCCAATTAGATAAATTCAAAAAAAATGCAAAGGTATCTATTCTAAGGAAAAGTACATCAGTGATTACCTGGAGAGGTGGGAAGGGCAAGGAGAGATAATAGGTCATGAGGTAAATATGGGCAGTATCAGAACTCTGGTGATGGTTTTGAGATTCATACCTAGGTGAAAACTTATTAACTTGTAATACTTCAAACATATGCAGTTTAGTACATGTAAATTATACTTTAATATAGATTTAAAGATTGTCTCAAGATGAAAAAATCTGTATGTCTCACTCCCTTTGGAAAATAGGTTTGGCAACCATATACTGAATCCACCAATGCTCTCCTTGTGCTCTCTGGGGATCAGTCTTCCCTCAGTGGTAGCAAATATGAAGAGCAATGAAGTACATTTCTACCTGAGTCAACAGGCATGCTGCCTAGATCACAAGAGCTACATCCCCTTTTCTCTTCCTTTCCTGCCTCTGCAGTAAGGGTCTTGAAGTGAAATTCACTAGAATCAGTGTATAAACTGATCCTGCACAGTCAATGTCACAGAATCTGGATACACTTTTAGAAGAGGTACATTCCATCTAGTTGGCTGCAATGTCCTCCACTCCCTACTAAACCAGAGTTTCTGTACCAATTATGGTTTCCCCTGGACCCAATGGTCTTACAAATAGCAACATTAGCTCAAAGAATTGTGGACATTGGGAAATATAGTTCTCTGTAGACTTGGAGGAATACACACTCTCCAACAGTGCCTCAATACCCTATAATCTCTAATTTGAGTAAGGGAAAAAAATTCATGCCCTCAGAAGCACTTGAGGTGAGATTCAATTCAGACCAATGGCCCCTCAGTTTTCTCCACTGCCTCTGTACTGAACAAGGAAATTGCACATTCCCTGTACATCTATGCCTTTCTCTCGTGTAAACTCTCCAATCCTCAGAAGGATTTGCTCATAAAAGATTTCCCACATTCAGGGCACTCTTAAGGCCTTTCTCTAGTGTGACCTCTCTCATGACAACGCAGTTTGGAGGTGTTAATAAAAGATTTCCCACATTCACTGCACTTAAAAGGCCTTTCTCCACTGTGAACTCTCTGATGATAATTGAGGGTGGAGCTATGAGTAAAAGATTTACCACATTCAGTGCACTTATAAGGTCTTTCTCCAGTGTGAGCTCTCTGGTGTATAATGAGGAGATTTCTTTGGACAAATGATTTCCCACAATCACTACACTCATAAGGCCTTTCTCCAGTGTGAGCACTCTGATGATAACGAAGGCTAGAGCTGCTGGTAAAGGATTTCCCACATTCACTGCACTCATAAGGTTTCTTTCCACTGTGAGTACTCTGATGATAATGAAGGTTAGAGTTGCTAGTAAAGGATTTCCCACATTCACTGCACTCATAAGGCTTCTCTCCAGTGTGATTTCTCAGATGTACACGGAGATGGTTATTAGCGGTAAAAGATTTCCCACATTTGGTGCATTTGTAAGGCTTTTCTCCAGTATGAGTTCTACGATGATAACGGAGGGTAGAGCTAGCGGTATAAGATTTCCCACATTCACTGCACTTATAAGGCTTCTCTCCAGTGTGATTTCTCTGATGAACACGGAAGAGGTAATTAGTAATAAAAGATTTCCCACATTCAGTGCATTTGTAAGGCCTTTCTCCTGTGTGAATTCTCTGGTGTTCAATAAGCCCACACTTACTCTGAAAAGGTTTCCCACACTCACTACATCCATAAAGACCTTCTGTGTGAACTTTCTGGTGTTGAATGAAGCTATTCCTAAGGGTAAAGGATTTCCCACATTTGCTACACTTATAAGGCTTTTCTCCAGAATGAAATCTATAATGATTACACAGATAATAGACAGAAGTAAAGGATTTCCCACATTCACTGCACTCATAAGGTCTTTCTCCTCTGTGAACTCTCTGATGATAACAGAGGTTGGAGCTAGTTTTAAAAGCCTTCCCACATTTACTGCACTTATAAGGCCTTTCTCCTGTGTGTAATCTCTGATGATATCTGAGGGCAGACCCAGACATAAAACATTTCCCACAGTCATTGCACTCATAAGGCCTCTCTCCAGAATGAATTCTCTGATGATAACGGAGGGTACTGCTACTGGTAAAGGATTTCCCGCATTCGCTGCACCTTACACAAGGCCTTTCTCCAGAATGAACCCCCAGATGATAACAAAAGTTGGATTTAGAGGTAAAAGATTTCCCACATTCACTGCACGTAAAAGGCCATTCACTAGAATGAATTTTCTGATGGTAACGAAGAATAGCAGGAGTAATAAAAGTTTTCCCACATTCACTGCACTCATAAGGCCTTTCTCCAGTGTGAGTGCTTTGATGATAATGGAGGTTAGAGCTACTGGTAAAACATTTCCCACATTCACTGCACTCATAAGGCCTTTCTCCAGTGTGAACTCTTAGATGATAATGGAAGTTAGAGTTAGTGGTAAAAGATTTCCCACATTCGGTGCACTCATAAGGTTTTTCTCCTGTGTGAGATCTCTGATGATATCTGAGGGCAGCCCTAGAGACAAAAGATTTCTCACATTCGCTGCACTCATAAGGCCTTTCTCCTGTGTGATATCTATGATGAGAAATGAATGCAGACCTAGACATAAAAGATTTCCCACATTCACTGCACTCATAAGGCCTTTCTCCAGAATGAACTCTCTGATGGTATCGGAAAGCATTGGTAGATGTATAAGACTTTCCACATTCAGTGCATTTATAAGGCTTTTCTCCCGTGTGAGATCTCTGATGAGAACGGAGGGTGCGGTTAGTGGTAAAGGACTTCCCACATTCACTGCACTCATAAGGCCTTTCTCCTGTGTGAGATCTCTGATGATAAATGAGGGCAGACCTACAGGTAAAAGATTTCACACAGTCACTACACTTATAAAACCTTTCTCCAGAAAATACTCTCTTATGTCGAATGAACACAGAGCTATGGGAAAAAGACTTTGCACAGTCACTGCACACAGAACTGTTTTCTCCACTGTGCAATCTCTGGGGATATATGAGGACACATTTTTGAGTTAAGGATTTCCCACATTTGCTGCACTTGTCCTGTCCTGAACCAGTATAAATTTTTCGATGTTGACTGATGGTTGAGCTTTGTCTAAAGGATTTGTCACTTCTGCTAAACACATGAAGCCTTTCTCTAGTGTGTACTCTCAGGTGCATAACAAATGCGGATTTGTACCTGAATGTTTTGCCACATTCACTGCACACAAAACACTGTCTTTCAGTGTAGACACACCAGTCCTGAACAAGTGTGTGTTTGGGGCTGAGGGCTTTCTTGCATTCTCCCCAGGTGTGATGATTTTTCCTGCCTTGTGAAGTTGACCCACACTGGGTGATTTTGCTTGGCTTCTCCACAGTATGAGTGGTCTGCTGCTGCAGATGTCCCACGCTGGCCCGGATCTTCCTAGAAGTAAGAGGCTTCTGTGACACTTGGAATCTGTGGCTCCTGAAAAATGAAGCCCTGTGTACAATGCTATTCAAAGGCATATAAAATGTTGTTGCACATGCTCCACATCTCAACAGTTTATGGCTGTGTTGTGTTCCCTGATGCTCGGCCAACTGGAAAATGTCTCTCAAGACTGGACCACACATCTCACAGGGGTGTGTCTTCTGGGAAGATGGAGCTGCCTTAGGAGACCCAGCCTGTGACACTCCTACAGGAACAGTTTCTTCACAGGATGTCTCCTCACCTTCTGCTCCACAGCAGCAACCTGAATGCAAAGAAACACTCTTGAAGTACACGTTGACTCCAGAGAGGGAGCAAACTCACCACAAATGTGCAGCTATCTCATCTAAGAATGAATCTTTTCAAGCAAATGGGATACTTTTCAAGACTAGGGAGCTGGAAATCAGTTTAAGCAGAAGCTGCTGTGCATTCCTGGGTCCTCACAATATGAAAATGGTAGAGACCTCAACAGGGGAAGGATACAAAAATAGGGTGTGACGTAAGGAAGAGAAGCAGGGTCTAGGGCTTGTTTCTCTGACCACAGCTTCCTGCAGGACCTTTTCTACTGCTGATGTGAAGCACAGTAGAAGGGTGTGATCAAGGCCATGAAAACACAATCACAACAGATTATGTGCTTTTCGAGGTCAATTTAAGCATATGTTCACACACCTCACAGCAGAACATATGAAAGGCAAGGTTACAGAGTAATAGAGAAAGGGTGGTGAGAGAAATGTGTGAGATGTGGAGTTCAGAGAGGTAGAGATTTTCACTTGGCTGGAAATCACAGTAGAAATGACAAAGTAGTTGAACTGACAGGTTGGCAAAGGGTCAAAGGTGGAGGCATAAAGGTAGAAATGTGGTGTGGACACTGGCAATGGCACCAAAATTCTCGTTGAACAAGGACAAGTTCCTGGTATAGTCTTTGTTGTTTTTTTAAAAAAAGATTATATATATATATATATATATATATGCTGATTGGCTGCGTTGGGTCTTCATTGCTGCACACAGCCTTTTTCTCTAGTTGCGGTGAGTGGGGGTTGCTCTTGGTTGCGGTGCGCAGGCTTCTCATTACAGTGGCTTCTCTTGTTGCGGAGCATAGGCTCTAGGCACATGTGATTCAGTAGTTGTGGTGCACAGGCTCAGTAATTGTGGCTCGTGGGCTCTACACTGCAGACTCAGTAGTTGTGACGCACAGGCTTAGCTGCTTTGTAGCATGTGGGATCTTCCTGGACCAGGGCTGAAACCTGTGTCCCCTGCATTGACATGTGGAATTTTTTTTTTTTTTTTTTTTTGCAGTACACGGGCCTCCCATCACCGCAGACCCTCACGTCATGGAGCACAGGCTCCGGACACGCAGGCCTAGCATCCAGGGCCCATGGGCCCAGCCGCTCTGCAGCATGTGGGATCCCCCCGGACCACGGCATGAACCCACATCCCCTGCATCAACAGGCGGACTCCCAACCACTGCACCACCAGGGAAGCCCAACAGGCGGATTTTAAACCACTGCACCACCAGGGAAGTCCCTGGGTTCCTGGTATATTCTTAACACGGCCCTTATGTCACACCCTCCCCAGCTGTAATTCACCAGAACCAGGCCAACTCTGAGCCCACCTTGCCATGGCTAGAGTCATGTCCATCCCATGATTCACAAAGGACTCTTCTAAGAGTCCTTTACCTTACTTTGCCCTAAGCCCTAACTGTGCAAGTACCTGGAACCAAGCACTGAAAGAAAAAGGACAAGTGAATGGCCAGCACTGTCCCAGAGCAACTCAGCACACAGCAGACCCAGGAAAGAGCACAAGGTGAGTGACATCAACAAAACAGTAGAATAGGAGATACCGCCCTTCACCACCAGTTAAACAGTTATTCATGAAGGAAATTAATTATCCCTGGAAGGCTCGAGAGTCCAATTAAGAACACACTACAACAGAGTGGAGCATAAAAAAAAGGAGTATGCACACAGAAAGGATTTCTGGAGAGACTGTCTTAGCAGAGACATCTGGAGATGACTAGGAAATGGAGGCCAGGCTATCACTGGGCTACCTCTATCAGCCACAGGTTGGGTGCTATTGCAGTCCCAAGTGGCCTGCGCTGCAGAAGACCCCAGTTGCCTGCTCTACAGTGGACACTGGAGCTTTCGCCACTGAGTTATCCAACAACCATGACCATAGTGGATGCCCTGGTAAGTATGAAACTACTGGGCCACCCCTCAGTTGGACCTGCTGTACCAATCCAGGATCAGGGCTGCCACACCCCCCAACCCTGTACATGTCCTGGAACCAGAGGTGCTGCACCTGCTGTGTGTGTCGGCACTCCAGACCCTGACTCCACAGCTACACCATGTAATCCAGTGTGTCAGGCACTGGAGACAAATTCACTATAGACAAGCCAGCTCCACAGACCCACAGCCACCATCTACATGTGCAGCCAGACACAGACTCCATAGCTGCTCCCTGCATAGCCACACATCACAAACCAAAGCCAAGGGCTTCCCTGGTGGTACAGTGCTTAAGAATCTGCCTACCAATGCAGGAGACATGGGTTCGAACTCTGATCCAGGAAGATCCCACATGCCATGGAGCAACTAAGCCCATGCGCCACAACTACTGAGCCTGCACTCTAGAGCCCACAAGCCACAACTATAGAGCCCACGTACCACAACTACTGAAGCCTGCGCACCTAGAGCCCGTGCTCCACCACAAGAGAAGCCACCACAATGAGAAGCCTGCTCACTGCAACGAAAAGTAGCCCCTGCTCACCACGACTAGAGAAAGCCCGCCCACAGCAACGAAGACCCAAGGCAGCCAAAAATATAAATAAAATAAAAATAATAATAAAAAAACCAAAGCCAAGGCTGCTGAAGACTATCCAGTGACCCAGACCCCAGAACCACTGTCGCTCAACAAGTGCCTGTACACAACATCCCAGTTCTGTGGATGCTCAACAGGTACCCACATATTAGACACCAGTGCCACTACAACCAATAGGGCTCCCAAGAGCCGACTGGGCACCAGGAGGGATCCCCTTGCCCACAAACTACTCCATAGGAGAAAAAGAGATCAGGAATTCCTCAGCAGCCTTATCCACCAAATTTGGACACCCTCAGCCTGGTTGATTGAGGACTTCTGATATCTTTGCTGACACTGACTTCAGGTGAAGAAGCTGCACAGAGACCAACACAGCTGGACCTTCCCTGGAGCCAGAATGACCACAGCCCAATGTTGCACTCACCATCAGTGGAGGTCTTTCCCCACCAACACTGTAATGCGAAGGGAAAAAATGACTACACCATCAAATCAGCAGACATAAATGCAAGGCTACAGGAAACACAAAAAATCAATGAAACATGAAACCAATACAGAAATACCATAATTTATCAGAAACCACACCCAAGGAAATAGAGATCTACAAACGGTCAAAGAATTCAAAATTATTGTTTGAACAAAGTTCAGTGAAGCAACAAAACACAGATAGACAATTCGACAAAGTAAGGTAAACAATACACAAAGAAAACAAGTTGCTCAACAAAGAGACAGAAATGAAAAAGAACAAAACTGACTGGCCGAGGGTGCACTGAGAGACAGTCCCTGGCTGCCACACCTAAGAGCTGCAGGGGACAGGTTCACCTTTATCCAGTTGCCTATAAGTACCAGCACCCACTAGGCTCATGAACGTTGGCTGAGAGGAACAAAAGGATGGAGAAATCACCCCACACTTTCAACCAATGATACTGCAGTTTCTAGCATGCCCACTCTCCGAAAAGACACTCAGATGTGAACAATCAACAGATGAATTGATAAATGAATATGTGGGAATTGCCTATCAAACCATTGATGGGATTTTTTTAACTTTTTTTATTGGAGTATAATTGCTTTACAATGTTGTATTAGTTTCTGCTGTACAATAAAGTGAATCAGCTATATGTATACCTATATACCCTCCCTCTTGGACCTCCCTCCCAACCCCCCATCCCACCCATCTAGGTCGTCACAGAGCACTGAGCTGAGCTTCCTGTGTTTTATAGCATGTTCCCACTAGCTATCTATTTTATGCACATAGTATATATATGTCAATCTTAATCACCCAATTCATCCCACCCTCCCCTTCCCCCCAGTGTCCACATGTCCATTCTCTACGTCTACCTCTCTTTTCCTGTCCTGCAAATAGGTTCATCTGTACCCATTGATGGAATTATTAATGTGATACCACAGGCAGCTAAGAAGACACATCAAAATAAGAAGAAATGGAGCAATACCAGATCATTATATATATGATCACACACATACATATACATACAGACACACAACAAATAAATCCTCTTAATACCAGTAGGGTGTCAACTAATATGTGGTAAGGAAGACTGTCTCTACACTGACTGGCCTTATTGCACTGGTTTTTCAGCAGGACAATTCTATTCGGTTTCTGAAAGAAAACTTCCTACAGCAATGAAATAGCACAGCCACCTTGTGTTTTAACAGTCTGATCTTACCCATTACCAGAACAGTTTATGTGTTCTTACACCTTTGGACTTGTATGGGTATTAAAATCTTCAAGAATAATGAAAGCAACCAGAACCAAAATGGTATATATATGAAGTATATGCCTTAGGCATCTATTTTGAGACTAGATGGAAACTAGATGGAAATATTGAAGACACTTTTAAAAAAATTTATACAGCAAGTTGTTATTAATCTATTTTATACATATGAGTGTATATATGTCAATCCCAATCTCCCAATTCATCCCACCACCACCCCCTGCACTTTCCTCCCTTTGTGACCATACATATATATTAACTCATATATGTGGAATCTAGAAAAATGGTACAGATGAACAGGTCTGCAAGGCAGAAATAAAGACACAGATGAAGAGAACAAAAGTATGAAGATTGCAGGAAGGATGCTTTGCTTTTATCAAAGAATTATGAATATAGGCTTAAGCTTCAGAAGTTTCTTTTATTGTACTTTTGTTCTACCTTTGTGTTCTGAATGTTCAAACACAAAATTCTTGTATTAGAAGAGGCATTTCAACAAATACCTGTTGAGAAAGAGTAGTCCCAATAATCTGATGACTTTATTTCTTGTTTACCTAAAAGTTAGTCATTTGAAAGTTCGTTTAGATTCAAGATCCTTGGTACACTCACATGTTAGGACTGATGAAAATCATTCCAAAAGAGCTATACTGGAATACATGTAGGAAATGCTTTGACTAGTTTAATATAAAACCGTATAATAAAATGGAAATTTCATGTACTTGCAAAAATTCTGAATTAGTAAATTACTTTCATCTATAGGGCATGAAGCCTGTTGGTAAAATTATTTTCATTTGTTGAGCATTAATTGTAATAAAATGATGACACTCTTCCATTTAAAACAAACAAACAAACAAATGAGCCCACAGAAATTTTGGTGCTGAAGAATACAATGAAACAAACAACAAAGCACAATGGAGAGAGTATCAACAGTGAATTTTATCAAGCAAAAGTAAAAATCTAGGAACATGAAAACAGGTGTTTCAATTATCCAGTGAGGGGGAGAAAAAAGGAAAAGAATGAAGTAAAGAAAGCCTATGCGGATTATGAAATATAAAGCAAAACATTATTTGTATTTTTAGAGCCCTTGAAAGATAAGACAGAAAGTGGTAGTAAGCACATTTAAAGAAACAATGGTTGAAAACTTTCTAAATCCAGGAAGAAGAGTAGATGTCCTGATGCTCACAGGTTTGATCAAAGGGAACTTCACTGAAGCACATAAAAAAACTGTCAAAAAGCAACTACAGGGACTTCTCTGGTGGCACAGTGGTTAACACTCCACGTTCCCAATGCAGGGGGCTCAGATTCAATTTCTGGTCAGGGAACTAGATCCCACATACATGCTCCAATCAAGAGTTCACATGCCACAATTAAGGAGCCTGCGTGCCACAACTCAGAATGCAGCGAGCCACAACTAAGGAGCCTGCCTGCTGCAACTAAGACCCAGCACAATCAAATAAATAAATAAATGTTAAAAAAAAAAAAAGCAATTACAGAGAATTCCCTGGTGGTTCAGTGGTTAGGACTCAGCACTTTCACTGCTTGGGCCTGGGTTCAATCCCTGGTCGGGGAACAAAGATCCCACAAGACTTGCAGTGCAGGAAAAAAAAAAGGCAATTACATATTATTCAGTCATTAAAAATTAATGAAATAATGCCATTTGCAGCAACATGGATGAACCTAGAGATTATCATACTAAGTCAGGTAAATCAGAGAAAAAAACAAATATTATGTGATATCACTTACATGTGGAATCTAAAAAAATAATACAAATGAACTTTACATACAAAACAGACACAGACTTACAGACAAAACTTATGGTTACCAAAGGGGGAAGTGAGGGAGGGATAAATCAGGAGTATGGGATTAACAGATGGACACTGGCATATATAAAATAAACAACAAGGATTTACTGTATAGTACAGGGAACCATATTCAATACCTTGTAATCAACTATAATGGAAAAGAATTTTAAAAATAGATATATAGATATATACATATAGATCTATAACCGAATCACTTTGCTATACACCTAAAAAAAAAAGCAATCACAAATAGAAAAATTTGAAAGCAAGCCATGCAGCACAGCCAAAAACATAAACAAATAAAATAGGTCTCAAGATATATATATTTTTTAAAGTGAAAAATTTAGAGCAATAAATGCTCATGTTTAGAAAAAGAAAGACCTCAAACAAATTTATGTCTCAAGGAACTAAAGAAAGAACAAATTACACCCAACATTACCTGAAGAAAGGAAATAAGAAATATCAGAGCAGCAATAAATAAAACCAGAAACTAGAAAAAAGAGAAGATAAAGAAACAAGTTCTTTTTTGAAAAGACAAATAATTGACAAGCCATTAGGTACACAAAGAAAAAAGAGAAAAGACTAAAAAATACCAACACCCATTTGTGATTAAAAACTCTCCAGAAAGTGGGCATAGAGGGAACCTACCTCAACACAATAAAGGCCATATATGACAACCCCATAGCAAACATCATTCTTAATGGTGAAAAACTGAAAGCATTTGCTCTAAGATGAGGAACAAGACAAGGATGTCCACTCTCGCCACTGTTATTCAACATAGTTTTGGAGGTCCTAGCCACAGCAGTCAGAGAAGAAAAAGAAATAAAAGGAATCCACACTGGAAAAGAAGAAGTAAAGCTGTCACTGTTTGCAGATGACATGATATTATACATAGAGAATCCTAAAGATGCTACCAGAAAACGATTAGAGCTAATCAATGAATGTGATAGAGTAGCAGGATACAAAATTAATGCACAGAAATCTCTTGCATTCCTATACACTAATGATGAAAAGTCTGAAAGAGAAATTAAGGAAACACTCCCAGTTACCATTGCAACAAAAAGAATAAAATACCTAGGAATAAACCTACCTAAGGAGACAATAAAAGACCTGTATGCAGAAAACTATAAGACACTGATGAAAGAAATTAAAGATGATACAAACAGATGGAGAGATACACCATGTTCTTGGATTGGAAGAATCAACATTGTGAAAATGACTATACTACCCAAAGCAATCTACAGTCAAACTACCAATGGCAATTTTCACAGAACTAGAACAAAAAATTTCACAATTTGTATGAAAACACAAAAGACCACGAATAGCAAAAGCAATATTGAGAAAGAAAAATGGAGCTGGAAGAATCAGGCTCCGGGATTTCAGACTATACTACAAAGCTACAGTAATCAAGACAGTATGGTACTGGCACAAAAACAGAAATATTGATCAATGGAACAGGAAAGAAAGCCCAGAGATAAACGCACGCCCATATGGTCACCATATATATATATATATATTTTTACGGTACGTGGGCCTCTCACTGTTGTGGCCTCTCCCGTTGCGGAACACAGGCTCACAGGCCCAGCCGCTCCCCAGCATGTGGGATCTTCCCGGACCGGGGCACGAACTGTGTCCCCTGCATCAGCAGGCAGACTCTCAACCACTGTGCCACCAGGGAAGCCCTGGTCACTTTATTTTTGATAAAGGAGGCAAGAACATACAATGTAGAAAAGACAGCTTCTTCAATAAGTGGTGCTGGGAAAACAGGACAGCTACATGTAAATGAAAGAAATTAGAACACTCCCTAACCCCATACACAAAAATAAACTCAAAATGGATTAAAGTCCTAAATGTAAGGCCAGATACTATAAAACTCTTAGAGGAAAACATAGGCAGAACACTCTATGACATAAATCATAGCAAGATCCTTTTTGACCCACCTCCTAGAGAAATGGAAATAAAAACAAAAATAAACAAATGAGACCTAATGAAACTTAAAAGCTTTTGCACAGAAAAGGAAAACATAAACAAGACAAAAAGACAACCCTCAGAATGGGAGAAAATATTTACAAATGAAGCAACTGACAAAGGATTAATCTGCAAAATTTACAAGCAGCTCATGCAGCTCAATATCAAAAGACAAACAACCCAATCCAAAAGTGGACAGAAGATCTAAACAGACACTTCTCCAAAGAAGATATACAAATTGCCAACAAACTCAAGAAAGGATGCTCAACATCACTAATCATTAGAGAAATGCAAATCAAAACTACAATGAGGGGTCTTCCCTGGTGGTGCAGTGGTTAAGAATCTGCCTGCCAATGCAGGGGACGCGGGTTCAAGCCCTGGTCTGGGAAGATCCCACGTGCTGCTGAGCAGCTAAGCCTGTGTGCCACAACTACTGAGCCTGCGCTCTAGAGCCCATGAGCCACAACTACTGAAGCCTGCGCACCTAGAGCCCATGCTCTGCAACAAGAGAAGCCAACGCAATGAGAAGCCCGCGCACCACAATGAAGAGTAGCCCCCACTCGCCGCAACTACAGAAAGCCCCCGTGCAGCAACGAAGACCCAATGGAGTCATAAATAAATAAATAATTAAAAAAAAAAGAAAAAGCTACAATGAGGTATCACTTCACAGCAGCCAGAATGGCCATCATCAAAAAATCTACACACAATAAATGCTGGAGATGGTGCGGAGAAAAGGGAACTCTCTTGCACTGTTTGCGGGAAAGTAAATTGATACAGTCATTATGGAGAACAGTATGGAGCCTCCTTAAAATATTAAAAATAGAACTACCATACGACCCAGCAATCCCACTATTGGGCATATACCTTGAGAAAACCATAATTCAAAAAGAATCATGTATCACAATGTTCATTGCATCTCTATTTACAATAGCCAGGACATGGAAGCAAACTCAGTATCCATCAACAGATGAATGGATAAAGAAGATGTGGCACATATATACAATGGAATATTACTCAGCCATAAAAAGAAATGAAACTGAGTTATTTGTAGTGAGATGGATGTACCTAGAGTCTCTCATACAGAGTAAAGTAAGTCAGAAAGAGAAAAACAAATACCGTATGCTAACACATATATATGGAATAATAGTAAAAAAAAGATTCTGAAGAACCCAGGGGCAGGACAGGAAATAAAGACACAGATGTAGAGAATGGACTTAAGGACACGGGGAGTGGGAAGGGTAAGCTGGGACAAAGTGAGAGAATGGTATGGACATATATACACTACCAAATGTAAAATAGATAGCTAGTGGGAAGCAGCCGCATAGCACACGGAGATCAGTTCGGTACTTTGTGACCAGCTAGAGGGGTGGGATAGGGATGGTGGGAGGGAGATGCAAGAGGGAGGAGATATGGGGATATATGTATTTGTATAGCTGACTCACTTTGTTATAAAGCAGAAACACACCATTGTAAAGCAATTATACTCCAAAAAAGATGTAAAAAAAATAATAATAAAATTAATTTTGCAAAAGAAAAATCAGAAATTAAAAACACATTACAACTGATAACACAGAAATGCAACCGATCATTAGAGACTATTATGATGAGTTAAATGCCAACAAACTGCATAACCTAGAAGAAATGAATACAGTCCTATGAACAAACAACCAAGACTGAATCATGAGGGAATTCCCTGTTGGTCCAGTGATGGCATGAAAAAAAAAAAAAAAAAAGAAAAAGAAATGAATGGGATGAAAATCCCAGGACCAGATACATTCACTGGTGAATTCTAGAAAACATTTAAAAAGAATTAGCATCAATCCTCCACAAACTTCCAAAATTTAATAGCATCAACAACTTCTGAACTCATTTTATGAGGCCAACATTACCCTACTACCCAAGGACACTACATGAAAAATGCAGACCAATATTCATGATGAACACCTAAACAGAAATCCTCAATAAAATACTACCAAACCAAATTCAACAGCACAAGAAAAAGATAATATACCCTAATTAAGTCTGATTTACCCTTGGGTTGCAAGGATGCCTCAAGGTACACAAATCAACGTATGCAATACCCCACCACCCTAGCAAGTAGAGTATAAAATCGTATGATCTTTTCATGATATAAACTCTCAACAAATTCGGTACAGAAGGAACGGACTTCACCATGATATACTCCATATAATATGACAACCCACAGCCTACTTCATATTCATGGTAGAAGCTAAAATCTTGTTCTCTGTAATCAGGAACAAGACAAGGACTGTCACTTTCTGATCACTTTTATTCCACAGGGTACTAAAGTCTACACAGAACAATTAGGCAACAAAAAGAAATAACAGATTTAAATCTGAAAAGCAAAGTCTTCTCTGCAGATGACATGACCTTATGTATAGAAGACCTTAAAGAGTCTCCCACCAAACTGTTAGAATGAATAAGCAGAATCAGAAAGCTGCAGGATACAAAATCAACATACAAAAATCACTCGCATTTCAGCACAGTAACAATGGACTATCTTGAAAGAAACGAAGAAAGCAATCGCAGTAATAGCATCAAGATCAATAAATACTTAGGAAGAAAATTAACCTAGGAGCAGAAAAATGTGTACAATAAAAATTATAAAACACTAATAAAGGAAATTACAGATGGAAACAAATGAAAATACATCCAATATTCATGGATTGGAAGAATTAGTATTGTTAAAATGGCCATAAGGGAATTCCCTGGCAGTCCAGTGGTTAGGACTCCATGCACTCACTCACTTCCGAGGGCCCAGGTTCAATCTCAGGTCGGGGAACTAAGATTCCCAAAAGCCTGACTTCCCTGGTGGCGCAGTGGTTAAGAATCCGCCTGCCAATGCAGGGAACACGGGTTTGAGCCCTGGTCCGGGAAGATCCCACATACTGTGGAGCAACTAAGCCCGTGTGCCACAGCTACTGAAGCCCACGTGCCTAGAGCCCATGCTCTGCAAAAAGAGAAGCCACCGCAATGAGAAACCCGAGCGCCACAACGAAGAGTAGCCCCTGCTTGCCGCAACTAGAGAAAGCCCGCATGAAACAAAGAAAACCCAATGCAGCCAAAAATAAATAAATCAGTCAATAAATTTACAGAATAGCAAGGACTGGGGCTGCAGGAGAGAAGATGACAGTGCAAATACCCCAGCCTTCTACCTACCACAACAACTACACAGACTACTGGGGAAACAAGCTGTCTCTACACCACATGGGTGGACAGAACACGTCCTTCGGGAAGCGGGGGTGAGGGTGAGGCAGGATACAGAGCCTAGCCCAGGTCACTGGGGAGGGTGAGGGTCTTACCCAGCGAGGATATAAGTGCATAGATGTCCAGCGTCACACTGAGGTACAGGCGTCTCTGAGCCTCATCAAGAAGCTTCCACTCCCCCCAGGAGAAGCGCACAGCAACATCCGGAAAGGTCACACCACCCTGTCATGAAGGGGATAGATGAAAGCTTGAACATTCTCCCTCTGAGAACCCACAATCCATCTCCTCATATATCTATTCCAGTCATCCTCCACCAGAGCTCCCCACCTGAGAGAGGATGCCAGGCCCTGGGGCAATTGACTCCCTCTGTCTCCTCACAGCCCATTAATAACTTTGTTCAGTCCTCAGCAATAACAGGTAGGGGGGAACATAGATGCCATCTAAGCTCTAGGCTTGACCTGCAATGTCCCGTCCCTCCAGCCAAGCAATTCCCCTGGGGTCTCCCAAATTGTGGGAATCCAGACAGCCAAATGTCAGCTCATGCTTCACTGGTACAGCCTCAACAGCAGGGCCTGGGGGCCATCAGCTCACACTTCCTCTCCATGTGCACATCATTCTGTAGATGACATTTCTCTCACAATTTCAGACCCTACAGTTGCGCTTCCACAGCACTGCCACATCCATGCACCACACCATAGAATTCTCCCTGAACATACCCACATATTTGGCGCTTGGCATCCAGAGAGGGCTTGAGAAATTCAAACAAGATTCGGTACAGGGCTTCCCTGGTGGCGCAGTGGTTGAGAGTCTGCCTGCCCATGCAGGGGACACGGGTTTGTGCCCCAGTCCGGCAGGGTCCCGCATGCCGCGGAGCGGCTGGGCCCGTGAGCCATGGCCGCTGGGCCTGCGCGTCCGGAGCCTGTGCTCCGCAGCGGGAGAGGCCGCAGCGGTGAGAGGCCCACGTACCGCAAAAAGAAAGAAAGAAAAAAAAAAGATTCGGTACAACCCCAGTCCTCTGATGGATCCAACACCAGAGTAAGCCACAAACGCTGCTTAGAAGATCTCCCCAACTGCCTCTAATTTTTGCTTCAGTACTAGCCACCCAGAACCACATGTGAATTTCATATTCCCTCAACTCTCTTCAACTTTTTTTACTGCCAGTTTTGCCCTTTCAGCAGCCACAACACTCCTCTCTGTCTCAACTCAATCTTTGTAAAAACAAAACAAAACAAACAAAAAAACCCAGTCCTAAATATCTCCCTGCCAGTCACAGTGACCAACAAATGACGACATTTGCCGCAGACCATATCCACTAGCAAGCCTCAAATGTCCTAGACCCCGTCAAAGCTCACCACAAAATTCTGGAGAAGCCACATAGTAGTAATACTAAATAAGCAACAGACCCAGTAGCACTGCCTTTTTGTCTCAATTACTCCTAAGTCTCCTCAGCTGTCACTCATCCACTCATCCCATGGAAGCCTCGCCCTCCCGCCAGATCAACCTCTCTCCCATACCATTCCCACTGCCACTTCTCTACCTCACTTGGGTTTTCAATGCCCAGCAAACCCAACCAGGCCCTGAGCCAGAGAACCACTCCTCAGCACACACCAGTCTTTCTGACCTACTAATACCATGGCCACTATAACCTGCATCCCCCCTAAATGTGAGACAGCTCCACCCTGGTCCACACAGTAGACATCACTTTTGAAAATTTCCATTCCTGAACGCCTTCCCCAGTTTTCCAGACCTGCCTGTCCAGCTGCCCACTTGTTGCCTACACTCACTCTTCTCTGAAACATCTCAGACTCTTTAACAGAGCCAAAACAACCTTGTGATATTTCCAAGGAAAATTAACCTGCTGCTGACGTCCCCATCCAGTTGATGAAGTTTTCATCCCTTTGTCTAATAAGGGCCAAAAACCTTCCGGTCATCCATCACTACTTCCTTTCTGTCATCAGCAACACCCACAATTGGCTTGGCCTTTCTCCAAAACTGGATCCAGAACTTATCACACTCCAGGACAGTCACTCTGGTCCATCAACACTCACCTAGGTTATTGCAATTAATCTTCCTGTGTTTCCTGCCTCCCCCCTTACTCCCACAGTTGATCTCTTGTCTGCAACTAGTTGTAGCCTCTTTTGATCTGGGGAAGACCACCTCCCACCTGCGATTCAAACCTCATATTACTTGTATAACAGATGGCCAACTTCTCAAGCAGCAACAGTGCAGGCTTGACTCTGGCCCCACTGCATCTTGCTTCTAACAGAAAGCACAGAGTTGCTGTACCCCGGTCCCGACCTCCAACCTTCCCATGTATCCTCCTCTCCGCCTGTAACCCTCTTCTACACGCGACCACGCACTATCTGTCGGAAACAGAACTCCACCCACGACCTCCTCACCGTCCTGGACACCGCGGCCGGGGCTGAGGGCGAGTGAGCAGGCGCCCCGCACTGGGGGCTTCAGTGTCTGGTGGGGTGAGGGCGGTGAGGGCCCGGAGGACAAGCGTTTACCTGAGGCGGGTCCCTCAGCGCCGCCGCCATCAGATTCTGTGATCTCAGAGGGCTGGGAGCGGCGTCCCTTATCCCGGGTCTGGCGCGCGGCACCCCGGACTGCATCGCCGAACTTGACACGCCTCTGTGCAGCGGGGACACAGCCTCCTTTCGGACCTTCCCGTTCCCGACCAGCGAGCCAACGAGAGAGACGCCAAAATGAGCGCGACTTGGCTGGCTAGGTGGTGTCCCCTTCCTCCCACACTACGCCGTGAGGACAACAGCCCCCGACAGAGGACGACGGTATCCGAGCACAGTTCCCTGCTCCGCCGGACCCCCCACCAAGCAAAATGATCGCCAGGACAGGATGCCGGAGGTCCCGCCCCTGACGCATGCTCACTCGGGGAAAGCCCTCATCCTGATCCCTCATTGGTTCATGCCTGGTGTCTCTGTGCCTAGGCTCTTCCGGGTAATATCGTTCTCAGAGCTCTGGAGACCTCAGGGAAGGGTGTTCTCCATCCTTACCGCCAGAACGTTGGCTGGAAGGTACCCCGAGGAATGCGGGAGAAATGGTGCTCCTACCCAGAGGGAGGGGCTTTGCTCCTTGTGAAAGGCGTGAAGAGACGTTGTTTTAGACTCCTTGAAGTTCAGCCTGCTCTCAGAGGACAAGACGTTTTCCAAATTCTATTACTGTGTGGGCAGAGAATTTTGCCCTCCCCCACCCATTCCACTTCTAAAAGGATCAAGCCAGCCCCCACTGCAGCCGTTCCCCAAAGGTGTGCCCTGAGGGGAAATCAAGATGGAGAAGGGCAGGAAGCACTCTGTAATTTGGACAATGACCCTTAATAGTTAACATGCATATCTAAGGACGAGTTTCAAGGAAGCCAGATTCTTGCATCTTCTCATACACAGAAAAGCACTGAAATCATTAACTTGAGTTGTCTGTTCTTTGTGATTACCAGCAGTCCCTTAATGTTCGACTACCTGTTTTTTCCAGAAAAAAAAAAAAAGCAAGAAACAAAAAACTCCTCTATATCCTGGATTCTCCCTTACCTCTATGGACCAGTTCCTCAGAGCGATCTGAAAGGTTGTCTCCAGAGCTATAGTCCTGAGTAAGATCCCTGAATAAAACTAGAAACTTTTAGGTTGTGTGTTCCTCTTCAGTCCAAAACTGAGGTAAGCGGCACATCGTTCGACAGAGCCATTCAGACATAAATGAGTACATGCATAGCTGGAAAATTGATGTTACTGCTCTCCAATACTTGTAGCCTGAAGCATTAGAGTCACTTTTGTGAGTTTCAGTGTGATTGGTTAAGAACAATAGAAAAGATCCCATTCAGGTCCTGACTGGCAAGAAAGAAGAGGGGTATGTTGAAAAACAAACAAACAAAAAAAAATAACTTCAACACCGGGTTTCAGAATCAAAAAAAAAAAATCAACTGAGTAAATTTTAAAAATATAATTGGCTTTAGAGATTGGTTCACGAATCAAGCGTCATCCCGTCTAACGAATGAGTAGAGGGGAGCTCCAAAGGGCTACAGAACAGGAAAGGTTTTTTTAAGGTACAACGAGGAAGTCATCAATAAAAAAGATGATTTAAGGTTTAGGTAACCTACCTTTGGGGAATGGAAAGGGTCTATGTGCCAGGTTACCTCATCTTCCCTTGGGGGAATGGAGAGGCCCCATGTGACAGATTACCTCATTGGTGCCAACCAGAAAATTCTTAACTGACTGGTTAAGGCTACATTCCCAGGGAAAGTTGAAGCTTCAATTAGGTTAGGTATCAAGGCCCAATTTTGTGTCATGACCTATCATAAGTAACCCATTTTGAGCCTGTGGTTTTCTTTTGAACAAATGGTGGGCCACCCTGAAAAAGATGGACAACAAGGTCTGCTTCTGGTTCCACGCAAAACCTCTCTCTTGCCTGCATAGTTAGGGATTGTCTCACTCATTGAGGAACACTTTTATCCATGTAATACTTTTTATCCATATCCCCAGATACATGCAATTCCTCTTAGGAATCAAACAAAAAGCAACTTAATTGATGCTAGTTTGGGTAATGTACAGAAGGTGTGATTTTTCAGTTGAAGCACATATACAAAAGGCAGCACGTGAACCCTGAAATAAAAGGGTATCTGAACCCCATGATCTCATCTTTCTGCTAGGAAGTGATGATTATTTCTGCAGGCCCTGGTATGACGTTTTGTATGTGGAGTTGAGATTATCTCAGAAAAACAATTGCAAAATGTGCATTTCAGAAAGAAGTTAATAATGTTTATGTAGTTCTTTAAAGACAGTAGCAGAAATAGCTCTAAGGACACATCAGTAAAGGGTGAAAAAATTTCAAACATGTTTAGAAGAAAGCACTGTGAAGTCAAAAATGATAGAATCAAGCTGAGCATGTGATTGTCCTAAACATTAATAATTGTGTGAATTTCATCTCCAAAATGTGATTCTTTCATTCCTGAAAACATGGAGCAATACTACTTTGCAGTGATAGTTAAAGAGGACATTAAGAGTACCTGGAATAGGGACTTCCCTGGCAGTCCATGAGTTCAATCCCTGGTCAGGAACTCAGATCCTGCATGCTGCATGATGCATGGGAAAAAAAAAGTGCCTGGAATAGTAAAAGTAAGAGAGAAATTGAGGTGTCATGTTTATTCACTGCTCTAACAAACGATCATCGGGCACAAACTGGATTTTCAGGATCTTTTTCTAGGTGCATGTGAGAAATTCAGGCACAAGAGAAACAAAGATCCTGCCTTTGTGCAGTTTCTATTATGTTTAAGAAAACACAAGAAACATGAAATAAGAAATACTAAATTATATAGTATGTTAGAATATGTTGCAGTGGAAACAAGGAGAGAAGGCGATTTTCCTGAGCAGAGGGGATGGGATGTAATATTACACAAAGCAGTAAGGAAGACTCCTTAATAAGAGCACCACTGAGCAAGGATGAGCCCTGTGAGGTTTTATGTTGTTGTTCTATTAAAAGATAAGTGAGGTACATTACAATTTTGAGGAAATCTTTTGAGCAAACATCAGTTCAAACTGGACAGCCCCAAACCAAACTAGGGGAAAGACTTTTGCAGAGCAGGAAGGGAAACAAAACAAGGAAATTATTTGATTGGCTCTAGCTTAAGGCATAGCCTTATTTGGGAAAGCCTAGTGGGCTGTTTTTGATCAGCTGTTCTTAAGTTTCTATTTCTTCCCTTGGAGGCATTTACAAGAATTTACTCTGGTTCAGGTTTCCCTTTGCTTACAAGGCTGTTAAAACATTGGAGCCACCTCAGTCTAATGGCTTCCTTGTTTAATTACAGTTCCAAGCAAAAGAAGCAGGTGCTACATGGTTTCAGTGTGTGGGGCTCCCACAGGTGTCCTCAGGAGGTCCAGTCCTTTTAGCCATTGGCCTGCTTGGCTCACTGCAGAGACTCTCACTGGGTGTCCATTAGAAAACTTAACTCTGCTGTTCTCTTAGAGTCTGCATGTCTACAGCCCCACAGACTGGGGCTGAGAGGCAGGCAGCCTGGCCTTTCTGAGACAACTTCTCACAGTTTCATCTCTGCACTGACCCTATCCATTAGCATCACCTAGGGACCCATTGGAAATGCTAATTCTCAGTTCAGAACTCAGACCTATTGACAGACACCTTGGAAGAAAGGTCCAAGTACCAGTGTTTTAAGAAACCTCCAGGGGCAACACACCATTGTAAAGCAATTATACTCGAATAAAGTTGTTAAAAAAAAAAAGGCGAAGCCTCCAGGGGCTTCCCTCATGGCGGCTCAGTGGTTAAGAATCCACCTGCCAATTCAGGGGACACGGGTTCGAGCCCTGGTCCGGGAAGATCCCACATGCCGCGGAGAAACTAAACCCGTGCGCCACAACTACTGAGCCTGCACTCTAGAGCCTGGGAGCCACAACTACTGAGCCCACGTGCCATAACTACTGAAGCCTGTACGTCTAGAGCCCATGTTCCACAACAAGAGAAGCCACCACAATGAGAAGCCTGTGCACCGCAACAAAGAGTGGCCCTGCTCGCAATAACTAGAGAAAGCCTGCATGCAGCAACAAAGAACCGATGCAGCCAAAAATAAATAATTAATTTTTAAAAAGTTTAAAAAAAAAGAAATCTGGACTTGGCTCATCACTGGTTCCTTCTGAGGCCTTTCTCCTTGGCTTGTAGATAGTGATCTTCCTTTCTTCACATGGTCTTAATTCTGTGCGCATCTGTATCCTCATCTCCTGTTTTTATAAGAGCACCAGTCATATTGCATAAGAGTCCACACTAATTACCTCATTTTAACTTAATTATCTCTTTTTAAAATAAATGTATTTATTTATTTATTTGGCTGCATTGGGTCTTCATTGCTGCGCGCATGGGCTCTCTCTAGTTGCGGTGAGTGGGGGGCTACTCTTTGTTGCGATGAGCGGACTTCTCAGGGATTCTCACAGCGGTGGCTTCTCTTGTTGCAGAACACGGGCTCTAGGCACGGGGGCTTCAGTAGTTGTGGCATGCGGGCTCAGTAGTTGTGGCTCGCGGGCTCTAGAGCGTAGGCTCAATGATTGTGGCGCACAGGCTTAGTTGCTCTGCGGCATGTGGTAACTTCCTGGACAAGGGCTCAAACCTGTGTCTCCTGCATTGGCAGGTGGATCCTTAACCACTGCACCACCAGGGAAGCCCAACATATGAGTTTTTTTTTTTTTTTTTGGCTGCACCATGTCTTAGTTGCGGCACGTGGGATCTTCATTGCTGGTGCGGAATATTCGTTGCAGAATGCGGGATCTTTAGTTGTGGCGTGCGGGATTTTTAGTTGCAGCATGCGAACTCTTAGTTGCATGTTAGTTGCGGCATGTGAGATCTAGTTCCTTGACCAGGGATCGAACCCGTGCTCCCTGCATTGGGAGCACAGAGTCTTAGCCACTGGGCCACCAGGGAAGTCCCCAATATAAGTATCAATAAGTATCAATCTTTGTTGATACTTATTGAATTCTAGTGTTATTTAATTGTCTGAGACTCACTTCCTGGATGGCTCCTCATTACTGTTACATTATTGTAAATTTTAACTGAATTATTAAAAGGATATTCTAAGTTTGTTTCTGAAGCTTATTACAGTCAAGCCATTCAAGATGGCTGCTGAACCCTGGCTTGTTCTTGTTCTCTGTACATCCCCTGATTGACCAGTCCCTGCTTCACTCACACGGCTATCCAATCCTCTTAATTATAGGACTTAATCAGTAACTGCTTATGTGCTTGCCCCCGGCCTCATCTGCTGGTTTCCCTGGTAACTGTTGAGGCAACCTGACGTCAATTCCTCCTATAAACGGTAGCCTCCTTCTCCCCCAGGTAGCGAAGTTTGCTGCCATGTCCTGCCTGCTATCACAGTGGGATGTTGCTCCTGGACCTTATACTTCAGTCTTGTTAAGATGCCCTAACCAATAAACATCTCTGTCACTGACTCTGGGCTGTCTCTTCAGTCTTGAGGCTGGGAAAGTACAGAGCTTGCAGGCCTGCGGGGTGCAGCCCAACACACAGTAATCTATCTTTGATGAAGGTCGAATGCCCTATGACCTGCAACCAGGAGATTATGTATATTGAAAAAGACATCAGATAAAGGACTCTTTACAGTCACGTTGGAAGGGGCCATATCAGGCCACCACTCCTGAATGCAAGTCTTTGTTTCTAACACTTGGCTTCAACTAACTGAAACCAGCACTACCAGACCAGGATGAGAAGACAACACTGGAAATAGAGAGCTGACCCAAAATGCCAGACCAGGCCTATATACTAATTACTTTGTTAATTGCTCAGACTTCTCCTTATGAACCAAACTTATTTTCCTTGGGCTCAATAATATGCAAGTTTCAAAAATTCAATTCAATTGCTGGGTTTGTGACCAATTACCTATGTCCAGCACTTCTGGACTACCTCAGTGGATTTCACCTCTCCAGGGTTCAGACTGGCTAGCCCTTAGGGATTTGTCTTAGAAGAAATTCTAGTGCTGTGTAAGCCACTCCCAATATCACTAAATGGGACCCTCTAACATGGCCTATTAATGATACCTGTTCTGGGACTTCTCTGGTGGCACAGTGCTTAAGAATCCACCTGCCAATGCAGGGGACACGGGTTCGAGTCCTGGTCCAGAAGATCCCACGTGCCACGGAGCAACTAAGCCCGTGCGCCACAACTACTGAAGTCCATGCACCTAGAGCCTGTGCTCTGCAACAAGAGAAGCCACTGCAACGAGAAGCCTGTGCACCACAATGAAGAGTGGCCCCCGCTCACCTTAACCTGAGAAAGCCCGCAAACAGCAACGAAGACCCAATGCAGCCAAAAATAAATAAATAAATTTATTTTTAAAAAGGATATTATCTGATTTTTTTAAAATGATACCTGTTCTGAACCTGGACCCTAAATATTCCTTTTCGCAGGATGTTAAATATATTGGGTCGTTCCTAATGGGATCCAGTGGATTTATGGAACAAGTTTATGGCCTTGGCTCCTCCTGAGTTGGTTAGAAAGATGCACATTTGGTTTCCCTTGGGCTTAAAGTCATCTATGGGTAGCCTCAGAAACAGCCCCTGCCAACTTGCCTTTAATGTGGGCTCACTGGGTTCTATCAGTTTTCCAACATGATTATTTGGCCACAGTATTTATTCCTTCACTTAGAGTAGAAGATTTCATTATTCACATAGAGGCTTTAACAAAATTCACCCAGCAAGACTTAAACGATAGTAATCAAGCCATTAGCTTGCTCAATTTGGAAGTCTCCATGATAAAAGTGATCCTACAGAATTGCATGGCCCTCTATATATCAACTGCTTCCCAAGGGGGAACTTGTGCTATGATCCATGATGAATGTTGTGTTTTTATAAAGTCTGATGAGTCTTTTTTTTTTCTTTTTTGTGGGCCATTTTTTTTAAAACTCTTGATTGAATTTGTCACAATATTGCTTCTGTTTTATATTTTGGTTTTTTGGCTGCAAGGCATGTGGGATCTTAGCTTCCTGGCGAGGGATCGAACCCACACCCCCTGCATTGGAAGGTGAAGTCTTAACCACTGGACCACCAGGGAAGTCCCTGATGAGTCTTCTAAGATAACCCATCTTATAATATATGAAGAATCAAATTTCCACTCTGATTGATACCAGTTTGTGGGAAATACTAGGAAAATGGCTTGGTTCAGGAGGATCTTGGCTTAAATTTTTACTAATCATATTATTACTCCTATTGGCAATTTTAATTCCAATAATGCATTACAGTCAGAGTGAGGCAACAACCATACATAATGTCTGCCCATAAATTCCTTCATAAACCATGCTTTCACCTACAAGCCTTCTATAGTATTACCATATTTCTTTAATTATATTGCCCTCTAAGTTTTTTGTTAGCTATTTAAGTTATAACAATACACTGATCATCAGGGCCTAGCAACTATAAATTTTTTTACGTCCTCACGTCTTTGTATTACCAATATCAATAAAAGTGAACTTGGGGTCCCATCTGGAGTTCATGAGACCCTGGCCTGCCTATTGCTCAGTCATAATCCTCCACATTTCCCTGGCTGGTTATAATCAGAACAGGTTCTGAAAAGATTAGATTCCTCCTTTTTGTAATCTTGATACTTAAAAAATTAGTTAAGACTAGGATGAATTGAATTTGTCCCAGTTATTTGAACAGATTACCTATTTTTTTTACAGTGATCCATCACAATTTTTGTAGCCACTCCATCTATCTTCTTGTTAATGTCACTTTTAACGAACCACCTGAACATTTTTTTCTGATTCAATTCTGAGGTTTCTTTCATCTTATTTATATTGTTACCTTTCTTCTGAATAATCCTTACCTTTCTCCCCAGCATTAAGCCCCCCTCAACAGAGCTAAGGAGATCCATAACATCATGCCTCACATCATATTGTCTCCCGTTTTGTTTTTGTTTTTGGCCATGCCGCGCAGCTTGTAGGAATTGACCCCGAGTCATCGGCAGTGAAAGCGCAGTCTTAACCACTGGACCGCCAGGGAATTCCCTGGTCTCCGGTTTTATCGTGGTGTCAATTATCAGCTGGCTCAGAGGGAGGGAGATAAAAGGTACAGTATCATTCTGAATCATGGGGTGCCATCTACAGCTCTAATATCCTCTAGCTGCTTCCGTGATGGCTATATTTTTGCTAGAATAGGGGGTGGGAAGCAGCCAAGGAACCATATTCTTGGCTGACATCCCCTCAGTGTATTTTTTAAAATTTATTTATTTATGGCTGTGTTGGGTCTTCGTTTCTGTGCGAGGGCTTTCTCCTGTTGTGGCAAGCGGGGGCCACTCTTCATCGCGGCGCGCGGACCTCTCACTATCGTGGCCTCTCTTGTTGCGGAGCACAGGCTCCAGACGCGCAGGCTTAGTAGTTGTGGCTCACGGGCCTAGTTGCTCCGCGGCATGTGGGATGCTCCCAGACCAGGGCTCGAACCCTGTCCCCTGCATTGGCAGGCAGATTCTCAACCACTGCGCCACCATGGAAGCCCGTCAGTGTATTTTTTTTTAATTTATTTATTTGGCTGTGCGGGGTCTTCGTTGCAGCCTGCAGGATCTTTTTGTTTTTGTTTTTAGTTGCAGCATGCATACAGGATCTAGTTCCCTGACAAGGGATTGAACTTGCGCCCCCTGCACTGGGAGCCTGGAGTCTTTAACCACTGGACTGCCAGGGAAGTCCCCCTCAGTGTATTTCATTTGCAATCCATTTAGCAGGACCTACAGACTCCACATCTCACATATGTTTCTCCTCCTAGTCTTGAGTACAGCTCTTGTGCAAACTCAACCCAGGGATGCCCTGGAAACCAGCCTGTTAAGAAAAATCCTTCCTCACCACCCTCTGTCTTTCTTTCTGCACAACAACCACTTAGTCATTATTTGAATTAAAATAAGGGGTCATATAAAATATTCTATTCTTATCACCAAGTGCAAACCTTTCACAAGTATTTTTTTAATTAATTTATTTATTTATTTATTTTTGGCTGCGTTGGGTCTTCATTGCTGCGTGCAGGCTTTCTCTAGTTGCAGCGAGCGGTGCGCGGGCTTCTCATTGTGGTGACTTCTGTTGCGGGACACGGGTTCAGGCGCATAGGCTTCAGTAGTTGTGGCTCCCAGGCTCTAGAGCGCAGGCTCAGTAGTTGTGGTGCATGGGCTCAGTTGCTCCACGACATGTGGGATCTTCCTGGACCAGGGATCGAACCTGTGTACCCTGCATTGGCAGGCAGGTTCTTAACCATTGCACCACGAGGGAAGTCCCCACAAGTATTATAATTGAAGATATTTTCAAGACTCCACAGAGCGGACTCCTATGAGGTTTTCTTAAAAGCAAAGCATGGGAGGGACTTCCTTGGTGACCCCCCGCTTCCACTGCAGGGGGCGCAGTTCAATCCCTGGTTCGGTAACTAACATCCCACATGCTGCACAGCGCGGACAAAAAAAATAAAGCAAAGCATGTGACATAGAAAGACAAAGAAAATGCAAGACTATATTGGGGGTCAGAGACCTCCAGGCAGTTTCCCACACTCTTATTCACACAGTGCTGTGATTTACTTCCAAATTAAGCCACAGACATCTGAGTGGTGAACTGTGGCTTGAGGAGAGCTCAAGTCAGAAGATACCAGCAGGGATTTTTATGCCTTTCTGGTAACAGTCGAGCCAGACTGCATAAACATTACCATTAGCAATCAAAGTGACCCTAGTGTTGTCACAGGATTTTTGGATATTAAACAACACAAAATAAATCCTGCTGTCCTTATCTTAGCAAAGGGTCAAAGCCAGATATTCAGAAGTCCCTAGAGATAAAGTTAGAACTTTTCCAGTCCAGTTTTAAACAAATTCTACCTTACATGAAACAAGTGCACAATATATCAAAATTTATGGGATGCTGCTGATATAGTACTACTTACAGGGAAACTTACAGAATAAATGACTACATTAGAAGGGGGTTCTCAAATAAATGACACAGTCCACCTTAAGAAAATAGAAAGGACAAGCTAAATCCTACAGGCAGTCCTATAATAAACCTCTTTCAATGGGAGTCACCAAGAACACTGGATAAGTCACAAAACCCACATCTCTGGAATCCTAGATCTCCATTCTCTCAACCATTTTCCTGCCTGCACAGCAATAGCCTTGACTTGATTCACTAAATCTAAGGGAATCCACAAAATGTTTATAGATTGTCCTGCAAGTGATGTTGACCATAGGATAGATAATACCTCTGAAGGTCCTGACAATTTCTGTACCTTCTCATCCTACACAGCCATAGCAGGAGAATATCTTAGCAGGTACCTTTAGCAGGTATATCTCTCTAGGGTGTTGTAATCTCTCCAACTACTTATTATTCACACCCAATGTTTCTGAACCATATGGTTTCCACCTGGCTCCTGTAGGTCTTCCAGCCAGTGACACCTGCCTACCGAATTCTGAACTCAGGCTCCTTGGCAGGTACCAGAGGCCAGCTGCCTCTTAATAATGCTTGGGAATATGAAACATTCTATAGGAACAAGGGACCAACTGCTCTTCTTCATACTTACTTAAGGACCCACAAATAAAACTAGCCTCCAGGCCACATGGTATGTCTCACAGAGCCCTGAAGTCATTCCTAGAAGGTCTTGGGTAGCAATGCAAATTGGGCCAATAGTGGACAGCTATTCTTTGCCATCATGCTGTCCTCTCTGAAACACAGAAAACCAAGGATTCCCACAAAATCTGTTTATCATTTCATGCTGGTAGAACACAGTTGTGTCCTCAACACACTCCACACAATGAACAGAGACTTCAAGATTAAAGGCAGCTCAGAGTAAGGACTTTATTATTGTACAAACACGAGCAAATGTGGGACACAGAGTTCCAGGGCTGCGGGACTTGGAGACTGTATACATCCACAATGAGACCAAGAAATACACGAAGGTAAATCTCTGCAAGCTCCCTGGAGAACCCATCTTATGAGCTGATTCTTTCCACACCCAAGCCAGTCAAAGGGTGAAAATGAGGCCCCCTGTAGGCCACTGAGGCCAGTCATGACTCCTTCCAGGGACTGGAGAGATAGCAGAGGTCTGCCTGACTAAGCTTGTAACTGACACACCCTGTGGGACTTTGACAGATGGGAACAGCAGGATGCCTTCTACCAACTGGGAAAGGCACTAAGCAGTTTAGAATGTGCGCCACAGCTTCTAAAAGCACCTCACGTGTGTGGCACTCATCAGGAATCTTCCTGTTGTGGATGTTTGTATATATGAGGTTTCACTTCTGACTGACGGCTCTCTCACAAAACCCACATTCAGGGCTTCACTCTGGGGACAGTTGTTAGGTTGAACAAGGAGACAGCACATTCCCTGTACTCTAAAGCCTTTGTCCAGCATGGACTTCCTGTGCCAAATAAGGTTTGGCCTTTGGGTGAAGGCTTTCCCACGTCTGCTGCACTCACAAGCACTGCTAGATACTCTCAAGTGTACAGCAAGTTGGGAGTGCTGGCTAAAAGGCTTCCTGCACTCACTGTACTCTCACGGCCTTTCTCCAGTGTGAGTCCTCTGGTGGAGAAGAAGTGTGTGTCTGTGGTTGAAGTCCTTCCCACACTCCCTGCACTCAGAGGACCTTTCTCCAGTGTGAACCTTCCAGTGCCGAATAAGGTTTGGCCTTTGGGTGAAGGCTTTCCCACATCTGCTGCACTCGTAAGGCTTTTCTCCAGAGTGAACTTTTTGGTGCTGAACGAGTTTGGAGATGCAGCTAAAGGCTTTCCCACATCTGCTGCATTCATAATCACTGCTATGAATTCGCCAGTGTACGTTAAGGTGGGAGCTTTGACTGAAGGACTTCCCGCACTCCCTGCACTCATAAGGCCTTTCTCCAGTGTGAGTCCTCTGGTGCAGAACCAGTGTGTGTCTGCGGTTGAACTCTTTCCCACACTCACTGCACACATAAGGCTTTGCTCCTGTGTGAACCTCCTGGTGTCGAATGAGGTTAGACTTGCTGCTAAAGAATTTTCCACAGTTACTGCACTGATAGAGCCTTTCACCTGTGTGAACTCGCCTGTGTTCAACAAGACCAGAGACTTGTCTAAAGAACTTCCCACACTCACTGCACTCAAAAGGCCTTTCTCCAGTGTGGACTGTCTGATGTTTAAAAAGGTCACAGCTTTGGCTAAAGAATTTCCCACATTGGCTGCACTCATAAGGCCTTTCTCCAGTGTGGATTCTCTGGTGTCTTGCAAGTGTGTCTTTCCGAGTGAACACTTTCCCACATTGACTACATTTATGAAGCTTCTGTCCAGTGCTAAGGGCTCCCCCAAGCTCAGTGCTCTTATGGGGCTTCATTCTGTCATGAGAAACCTGGTGCTGAAGGCCAGAGGTGGCCGGTAAGTCCACTCTGCTCTCACCATGTATGTAGGTCTTCTCTGGCACACAGATTCTGCAGCTTTTCACAGTGTCCCTGCCCTCATCCCTCCTGAAGAATTTCTCTCCACTGTGCTGCTTGTGGTGCTGGTGAAGGTCTGCACTGAACCAGAACTGCTTCCCATGTGCCTCACATATGTGTGGTTCCTGCCTGGCTTTCCCCCATGGGTATTCAGTCAGATGTAAGAGGTCTTTCAATATTGGGCCAGACATGTCACATGGGTGGGTTTTCAGACCTGCCACAGGAGTCCTGAACTGTGACACTCCTTCTAAATAAACACTCTGCTCAGAGGAAACAGCCTCAGCTTCCACTCCACACCAACAACCTGAAAGCAGAGAAGTGCCCAATGAGATGCATGTTGACTTTGAAGGAGGGGACAACCCCATCATAAATGTATCTGACACACCGAGGATAAGTCCATGGGACCATTTACAGGACAGAGAGGCAGGGATAGGTTGAGGAAGGGATTGCTATGCAGTGCAGGGCCTCTGAAGGTCACAGAATGGGGGAGGCCTCCTGAAGGCAAGGACATGAGGGCAGAATGAGGACAGAATAGAGCAAACAGTTTCCAGTAGGACGTTGGCTGTTGGGACAGGCGAGTGCTAGGCAGAAGGGCATGTCCAGGCCCAGGAAACTCCAATCACAAGTAAGCAGCTGGTGTTCAAAGATTACTGAAGGATATGTGCACATCTCGTGACACATTAAGTGCAGGCCAATGTTGCAGACGAATGCGGAGTGAGCAGTAAGGAGGAATGGATGCAAGGTGGATGCCAGGGGCTAGAAGTCAGACTAGAAATAAGTCACAGTGTCCAGAATGGGGAAGGACATGTAGAAACACTGTGTGTCCACAGGCCTTGAAATCAAACACAGGTGGAAACAGTCAATATCTCTGGATTTGAACCCAACCTTGACATCATGCCCTTCCTTGGTGTCCACTCACCAGGTCCAGGTCCCTTCTGAGCCTCTTTCTCTGTGGCTGCAGTCATATCCACCTGGGCAGGCATCCAGGGCTCCTCCCCTTGCTCCAGCTGCGTGACTAAATATGATCTGGAGGATGTAATTCCTAAGCGAAACCCAGCACTGGTGAGTACTGGCTCAGAGAAACCCACTCTATGACAGACCACAAGTTAAAGAATAATAATTATTACTGGGACTTCCCTGGCGGTCCAGTGGTTAAGACCCTGTGCTTCCACTGCATGTGGTGTGGGTTCAATCCCTAGTCAGGGAACTAAGATCCTGCATGCCACACTACTCAACCAAAATAATAATAATAATTATAATTATTACAAAAAGAACCATGAAGGAAGCATCCAAAGGTCTATATAAGTAGTGATTATGTGAGTGCCTGTAACTCCTGGTATAATGGAGCCCCAGAAAATGTCACCTGGAGGAAGGGGGCAGAACCTTGGGCACAGGGGTGTCATAATTCTAGACAGATTCACCAACCCAGAAAGTGACCAAGACTATGGGTCCCATTGGGAAAACTATGTCTTGTGACCCCCAAACCTTTTGCTACGTGGCTTCGGGGCTGCTCAGTAAGAAGTGAGGACACACCATCGAGCATAGCCCTGGCAGCCATGGCACCTACTCCAGGAAACATGGCAAGAAAGCTGTGTGGGAAGGACAGAGTGGTCCCTGTGGGAAAGGAGAAAAGAGATGGAGTTGGTGTGAGGGTCTTACCCAGGGAGGCTAAAAGTGCAAAGTTCTCCAACATCACATCCCGGTACAGGAGTCTCTGATCCTCATCAAGGAGCACCCATTCTTCCCGGGAGAAGTACACAAACACGTCCTCAGAGATGGCACAGCCCTGCAAAGATGGGGACAGCAAGGTCCATGAAAAGTGTCTCAAGTGAGTATCCCCACTCTACCTACGCACAACAATGTCTTGCTCACCCATGTCCCGAGGTCCCCAAGTCAAACGAAGCACCAGGCATTGATACCATCGGTCCTTTCTCTCTCCTGACTACCCCCAGTGATCACTGTGTCAGCCCACAGCAACAACAAGCAGGTTGAGAGATAGATGCCATTTAAGCTCTGAGCCTGGCCCAGTTCCCCTGGGGAACCCCACAGCATACTCCCTGGACATACTTCCTAAACCTGCGCTCACTCTTTTCACTTAAGCCCCCAACAACAGGGTCCTAGGCCAATCAGTTTACACTCCCTCCTCTCCTGCACATCACTCTTTGGACCATGTCTGCCTCACATCTTCAGCTACCTAAAACCAACTTTCTGGCCCACACCATAGACATTACCCTGGACTCCCCAGATGTCACTCTGTACACAGCATGGAGAGAACACTTGGCAATACAATCAGGATGCTATCTTGTCCCAAACCTCCAGTGGCCCCCACTGCCAAAGCCCCCATTCCTGCTTTAAAACCCTCCCAATCTGGCCCTTTTCCTTTCTTCAAATCACGGGCACCCAGAACCACATGCACACCTCAGTTACTCTGAGTCCTCTTCCATTTCTCAGTTGTACACTGTATTAAGTTTCCTATTACTGCTGTAACAAATCACTAGTAGCTCAGTGGCTTAAATCAACTCAAATTTATCATCTTACATCTGGAGGTTGTAAGTCCAAAATGGGCTTCACTAGGCTAAAGATCAAAATGTCAGCAGGATTGGGACTTCCCTGGTGGCACAGTGGTTAAGAATCCACATTCCAATGCAGCGAGCCTGGGTTCGACCCCTGGTCAGGGAACTAGATCCCACATGCATGCCACAACTAAGAGTTTGCATGCCACAACTAAGGAGCCTGCCTGCCAAAACTAAGACCAAAAAAAAAATGATGTCAGCAGCATTATATTCCTTCTGGAAGCTCCACAGAAGAATCTGTTTCCTTAGTTTTTCTAGCTTCTAAAAAACCTCCTGCATCCTTGAGTCCTTGCCCCTTCCTCCATCGGCAAAGTCAGCAGCTATCATTCTGACATCTGTTTCATTCCTCAAATCTCCTTCTTTGATTCTGATCCTCCTGTGATTACACTGGGTCCACGGGATAACCCAGGATAATCTGTCCATCTCAAGATCATTAGCTTAATCACATATATGAAGTCCCTGTTGCGGGACTTCCCTGGTGGCACAGCGGTTAAGACTTCGTGCTCCCAATTCAGGGGGCCTGGGTTCGTTCCCTTGTCAGGGAACTAGATCCCACATGCGTTCGGCAACCAAGAGTTTGGACAACTAAGGAGCAGTGAGCCTCAACTAAGGAGCCTGCCTGCTGCAACTAAGACCCAGCACAACCAAATAAATAAATAAACATTAAAAAAAAAAGTCCCTGTTGCCATATGAGATAACACGTCCGAAGCTTCTAGGGATTAGAAAATGGACATCTTTGGGAGGTCATTAAGCTGCTTATCACATACATGTTGTCCCCACACTAGTCACAACTTTCCTACACCTAATTATCTGAAAATTAACTTTACAACAGACCTCCTCATTTCAGTGGCTGGCATTTCCATCCTTCCAGCAGCTAAACCCAAAGCTTTGGGTCATCTCTCCTTTACTTCCTTCTCTCACAATCCACTTCAGAAAATAAAATCAGCCCTAGTAAAGTATCAGCATGAGAACACAACCTCTGTGCCACCTTCACAGCAATCACTCTGGTGCGGCCCATCAATGCTCATTTAGACTGCTGCAGTAGTCTCCTCCCTGATTTCCCTGTGGTGTGACCGTATATAAAAATAAAATTCTCACCTATAACCTCTGCAGCAACTGAACCGAAACGGTCAGAAATCTCATAAAAACTGCCTTCCTGGGACTTACATGGTGGCACAGTGGTTAAGAATCCTCCTGCCAATGCAGGGGACACAGGTTCAAGCCCTGGTCCGGGAAGATCCCACATGCCGCGGAACAACTAAGCCCGTGCACCACAACTACTGAGCTTGTGCTCTAGAGCCTGCATGCCACAACTACTGAAGCCCGTGCCCCTAGAGCCCATGCCCCGCAACAAGAGAAGCCACCACCATGAGAAGCCCGCGCACTGCAACGAAGAGCGGCCCCCGCTCGCCGCAACTAGAGAAAGCCCGTGCATAGCAACAAAGACCCAACGGACCCAAAAAATAAATATATATATAAATTTATTTTAAAAAACCCCAAAACTGCCCTCTTCCCTTTACACCCATTTCCAACTTAGGGGCCAGTCAGCTTTCCCCCTCCCCTGCCCTCGAGCCTCAGCCAAAGGCAAGTGATGATGCCCAACCCCCTTGCTATTAGCAAGCTCTGAATAAATATGAATAATTTCCACACCTACCATCACTCCGTCTCCACCATCACTCTAGCCCTTCACTGTCTGTTCTCTCTGCTGCCAGAGGAAGACTGCTGAGACTCTGTTCCACTTTCCCCATGGCTCCCATCATCCTCAGAATAGAGGGCAAGACGCTCAGCTGGTCATTTCAGGCCTGAAACCTGTCCCCATGTTGTCTCCTCCAGAAAGGAAAGAGACTAATTGTTTGTTGGACACTCACAGCTCAGCTTCAACTCCAAGCATCTGAACATGCCTGGGACACCTTCCATCCCTCATCTCTCTGGGTTCTACAGAAACTTCTCCATGTAACGATGGCTTAGACGGAGACTGCCTCCTCAGAGCCTGCAGACACAACTGCTGGGACAGGGGAGAGCAAAGACACGTAATCCCACATATTGGGAAGGTGAGGGCTCAGCTATCAGCTTGGCCACTGTCATTGGAGCCTGTGGGCAAAAGGGATGGGAACAGCACCTCCAGGGGATGGAGGTGCTATTCCCGTCTCCAGGATTCTACAACCCCAGAAACGAGATGGGGTACCGGAAACCCTGCCCCAAAGTGAAGTGCTCACAGAAAAAGGCCCCTCTCCTGGGCCATGATTGGCAAAGAGCTGACACCCTGTGGCACTGAGAATTCTGGGTACTGCAGTCTCCACCTCGACACCAGGTGTTGAGGGGCAGCCTGTGGTCAGAAGGTGGAAGGCAAAGGAATTGAATGCCTACTGTCTTAGCCTACCAGTTTCTCCCAAGCCTCAGGCTGCATTTCATACCTCAGAGTCTCTGTAACTGGATGGGGTTGGTACCAAACCCGCGTTCAGCTGCTCGCCACTCAAAAAGCCAATACTCGACAAACAAGTGTTGGTGGAAAAGGAAAAGTTGCTTTATTCAGGAGGCCAGCAATCTGGGAAGCTGGTGGACTAATGTCCTAAGACCATCTCCAAGTTGCTGGTTAGGAGACAAAGGTTTTAAAGGCCATGTGAGGGAGGGGCTGCAGGGTGCATGATCCACTTGTGTTCAATTCTCAGATTGGTTGGCATCAAGGTGAAGTTTCGAGCATCAGCAATCTTCTGGTTTCAACCCGTCTGGGGTCTACGTGCTTGCGGTCAGCAGTTTTCCTCCGGTGGGGGTCGGCTTCATATAAAATCTCCAGTGCGCGCTTCATATCCTGAGCGTGATACAACGCTAGCTATTTTGGAGGTTCACAGCCTGCAAATCCCAGCCTCATCCTTCCGAATTTGGGACCCAAGGCCAGCAGTTTCACCTCCATGTTGTGAAATGTAAAATGAAGATAAAACCTCCCTAGCAGACCTCTGTGAAATTGTTTAAATATTCCTCAAACATAAACGTCCATTCACTAAAACAGCAGAAAAAAATAGTGCCCATACCTTGGTGAGGTTAAGTATCAAGTGATTAAACCAGTGCAAGGTGCATGATTAGTGCTGAATACATGGTCCTTATCATCACAAACCTGGGCTCTCAGGTACCCATGTGGTAGGAGGTGAGTCAAGGCTGCCTACTTGCAGCGTCTGTCAAAATTCACATACACAGGGCTTCCCTGGTGGCGCAGTGGTTGAGAGTCCGCCTGCCGATGCAGGGGACACGGGTTCGTGCCCCGGTCCGGGAAGATCCCACATGCCGCGGAGCAGCTGGGCCTGTGAGCCACGGCCGCTGAGCCTGCGCGTCCGGAGCCTGTGCTCCGCAACAGGAGAGGCAACAACAGTGAGAGGCCCACGTACCGCGAAAAAAAAAGAAAAGAAAAAGAAAAAATTCACATACACATACCCTGAACCTACGAGTAGCCTTAACAGGAATGATTTAAAATTTTACAGGATAGCAGTGTACAATCTGTGCCATTTAAAATTATTTCAAGAAAAAAACAATCACACATACAGAATGACGTTATCAATTTCAGGTAGCCAGTTGCACTAGGGATATGTTCTAGACAAGATGATTCAAGATTTACAGTTTAAGAAATATTTTCCTGGGACTTTCCTGGCGGTACAGTGGTAAAGAATCCGCCTTACAGTGCAGGGGATGAGGCTTCGATTCCTGGTCAGGGAACTAAGATCCCACATGCTGTGGGGCAGCTAAGCCCATGCGCCACAACTACTGCACTCGTGTGCCTCAACTAGAGAGCCTGCATGCCACAAACTACAGAGCCCACATGCTCTGTAACCTACGTGCCACAGCTACAGAGCCTGCGCACCACAACTAGAGAGAAACCCACACGCCGCAATGAAAGATCCCACATACCACAACTAAGACCCGATGCAGCCAAAATAAAATAAATAAATAAATAATCTAAAAAAATTTTTCCCTCAGGAGTAAGTACAGCATAGGGTTGTAGCATAATTCTTCTATATCTTACTTTCAAATTCACAATCTTTGAACTTGCATTAGAACCAATCATGTTGTGTTTTGCTTCAAATTCAATGCAATCTAGCACATGGTGTCCAGTGTCTGACTTCACAGGCTGAGCTCTAGGGGGAGGCTTACCTGGGTTTGCAGCTGGTAACCCCATTACTGATTATAGTACCTTATGCAGAAAGCCTCACTCCTCCAAGCTTCAGTCTCCTCATTTCTGAAACGGGGAAATAACAGTATTCACAGCACATGGTTTTTGGGATTATTACCTGGGGAATTACATGACATCCTCTGGTCATTCTTCCAACAGTGCTTCAAACCCCTCCCAATGGAGGACAGAAAATGACTCCTGACCATCCACATTCTCTTGACTTGATTCAGAGGGTTTCAGGTTCTCAATTCCTCCAGGAACCAGAACCTCACCCCCACCAGACCCCCCCTCCCCCAACTATCCTCAGGTAAACTGGCTCCAGTTGGATCTGTGTAGTAAGTGGAAGCTCAGCCTGAATTCCCATGACTCAAGCTTACCAGATCCAGTCTCCAACAGGATTCTACCACTTGATACTGGGGTCCAAAGTGAGCACTAAACCCTGGGAAAAGGGAAAAAGTGCAGTCACTGAATTCTATGGAAAAGATTGCTCCATTCATCTAGATCATCTTTAATTTCCCTCAGCAGAAGTGTTTTTGTAGATTTCAACTAAACTTTGAAGTTTTCAGTAATACTGAAAAAATAACTTTGTAGTTTTCAATAAAATACTTAGGAATGAATATAATGAAAGAACATGTACATGTTTCATTATATTCATTCCTAAGTATTTTTTATACTATAGATTTGTAAATTTTAATCATTCAATTTTTGCTTTCTGTGTATTGTTAACATATAGAACACAGTTCATTTACATCTATATCCCTGTCTACCACACACACGTGTATTTATACATATATATAAAGAGAAAGAGAACTGTACACAGCACTTTGCTACATTGTTATGCTAGTGAGTCTTCTGCATCAATTGATATGATATGATTTTTCTTCTTTTTTTTTCTTTAGCCTGTTAATATGTTGGATAACATTCTTTGCTCTTCTAGTATTAAACAAACCTGGCACCACTGAAAGAAATCTCTCTTGGTCATGACATATAATTCTTTTTACACACTGCTAAATTTTATTTGCTAATACTATCTTAATGATATTTATGTCTATTTTCATGAGGATAGTTCTACTAAAATTTTCAGATGTCTTACAATTTTCTTTACATTCTATTTTTTTTAATTAATTAATTTTATTTATTTATTTTTGGCTGTGTTTGGTCTTCATTGCCACGCGCAGGCTTTCTCTAGTTGTGGCGAGGGGGGCTACTCTTTGTTGCGATGCACAGGCGTCTCACTGCAGTGGCTTCTCTTGTTGTGGAGCACGGGCTCTAGGCACGCGAGCTTCAGTAGTTGCAGTACGTGGGCTCAGTAATTGTGGCTCACGTGTTCTAGAGCACAGGCTCAGTAGTTGTGGTGCACAGGCTTACCTGCTCTGCGGCATGTGGCAGGCGGATTCTTAACCACTGCGCCACAAGGGAAGCCCATCTTTACATTCTATTATGTGTTCTGTAAAGACAGTTGTATTTGGTATGCAGTTCTAAAATATCAGTGTGTTTGTAAATCTTGTCATATGCCTGATAATCACCTTGATTCCTTCTTCCATTGATTGCTCCTATTTTGGTCATTTAGGTTGGAGTTGTATTTGTTGTTCTAACTAATGCGATTTCCTCCTATGCCCTGTGTGTTCATCCCTTGGCAGTTTTAGACATTCAAGATAGTCTTTCACTCTTTGTTTATTTATTTATTTTTTTTGCGGTACGCGGGCCTCTCACTGTTGTGGCGTCTCCCGTTGCGCAGCACAGGCTCCGGACGCCCAGGCTCAGCGGCCATGGCTCACGGGACCAGCCGCTCCGTGGTATGTGGGGTCTTCCCGGACCGGGGAACGAACCCGTGTCCCCTGCATCTGCAGGCAGACTCTCAACCACTGCGCCACCAGGGAAGCCCCAGTCTTTCACTCTTTAAATTTTGGCTGTCACGGTCTTTACAGAATAGAAGGCTGCAATTCTAAAAGAAATACATTCATTAATTTTCGACACAATATATTTTGCTTGTTACTGATACATTTAAATTGTTCTTGTGACTTCCCTGGCAGTCCAGTGGTTAAGACTCCGTGCTTCCAATACAGGGAACACAGGTTCAATCCCACATGCTGCATGGCACTGCCAAAAAAAAGTTAAAAAAAATTACTCTTGTCTGTTTCACAAAAATATGCTCCTAATTTATCTTCTATTGGTTTCCTTATTTCTTTTACTCTTTGATACTTAACAGTTCTTTAAAATTTAAATGTCTGTGGATTTTCTAGGATATTTTAAAATTTCTAATTTAGTTTTGCTTTATTTAGAGAATATATTCTATACTGCTTCAATTTTAAAGCTTACTGAAAATTATTTTATGTCCCTAGCATTTGGTTTATCTTGGAGGAATGTACCATGTGTACCTGAAAAGAATGTGTATTCTGCTATAGACTGGAGTAATGTTTTATACATATCTACTGAATCAAGTTAGCTGATGATATTGGTCATGTCTTTTATATCCTTACGGTTTTCCTGCCTATTCTATTAATTATTGAAAGAGTTTTGAAAGCCTGTTCTCAGGTACAAATACATTTAGCATATTCATTCATTCATTCATTCATTCATTCATTCATTTGTGGCAGCACCACATGGCTTGTGGGATCTTTCTTCCCTGACCAGGGATAGAACCTGTGCTGCCTGCAGTAGAAGCACAGAGTCCTAACCATTGGACTACCAGGTAATTCCCCATTTAGCATTTTAAAATCTTCTTGATTTAAATTACTTGTTTAATAAGATGTCCCTATGTTATCTTTGGTAATGTTATTTTTCCTAAAGTTGCATTTTCTTATATTAATATAACCTCTCCAACCCTCTTTTTAAAATAAATTTATTTATTTATTTATTTTTAGCTGCGTTGGGTCTTTGTTGCTGCATGCGGGCTTTCTCTAGTTGCAGTGAGCAGGGGCTACTCTTCGTTGCGGTGTGCAGGCTTCCCATTGCGGTGGCCTTTCGTTGCGGAGCACAGGCTCTAGGTGCGCGGGCTTCAGTAGTTGTGGTTCACAGGCTCTACAGCTCAGGCTCAGTACTTGTGGCGCATGGTCGTAGCTGCTCCGTGGCATATGGGATCTTCCCGGACCAAGGCTCAAACTCGTGTCCCCTGCATTGACAGGCAGATTCTTAACCACTGCACCACCAGGGAAGTCCACCTCTCCAACCTTCTTATGGTTAATATTCATGTCTTATTTCATTCCATTCCTTTTAGCATATACTTATGTTTGTAATTAAGGATCATTTGTTATACGTTGCATGGAGTTTGCCCATGCATTTAATACAGTCTGACAATCTCTCCCTATAATTTAAATATATGAGATATTTAAAGCAATAAAACTGAAAAAGAATTGTGGGTACAAATGTATAACTTACTCGCTCTTATCTTCTTAGAAAGGGATAAATCAGACAAAGAATAAGCATATAAATGATATTAAAAATATAACATTCAGGGCTTCCCTGGTGGCACAGTGGTTGAGAATCTGCCTGCCAATGCAGGGGACACGGGTTCAAACCCTGGTCTGGGAAGATTCCACATGCCACGGAGCAACTGGGCCCGTGAGCCACAATTACTGAGCCTAAGCGTCTGGAACCTGTGCTCCGCAACAAGAGAGGCCGCGATAGTGAGAGGCCTGCGCACTGCGATGAAGAGTGACCCCTGATTGCCACAACTAGAGAAAGCCCTCGCACAGAAGCGAAGACCCAACACAGCCATAACTAAATAAATAAATAAATTTAAAAATTCACGACATGTCAATATTTTAAAAAAATAATAATAATACTATAACATTCAGAAGATACACATTCATCTTGATTTTACACTGTTGAACATTTGAAAAATTACATTCACAAAGGGAAAATGAAGCCACAACACAGATCTCAAGTTTTATGAATTCTCTATGAATATATGTATATTTGTTTACTAGAGCAGTGTAATAATATGATTTATAACAATAAATACGTATTTGGTCTTTTAATTTTTAAAATAAATTTATTTGGCTACGTTGGGACTTTGTTGCTGCGCGTGGGCTTTCTCTAGTTGCAGCAAGTGGGGGTTACTCTTTGTTGTGGTGCACGGACTTCTCAATGCAGTGGCTTCTCTTGTTGTGGAGCACGGGCTTCAGTAGTTGTTGCTCACGGGCTCTAGAGCACAGGCTCAGTAGTTGTAGCGCACGGGCTTGGTTGCTCAGCGGCATGTGGGATCTTCCCGGACCAGGGCTCGAACCCGTGTCCCCTGCACTGGCAGACGGATTCTTAACCACTGTGCCACTAGGAAGTTCCCGTATTTGGTCTTTGTCCAGGTTTTGGGCACAGAACTCCTAAAACCTTAGGTATTTCCTAAGTGAGAAGAGCAATAAAAATGCCCTTATGAGGTTACTTTGGGAAAGCACAAAAGGATGGTGGGGCTGGTTTCCAGGAGAACCAACCACATGATTAGAGGGTTGGAATTTTCAGTCCTACCCCCTGAACTCTGAGGGGGTACAGCGGTCGGAGACTGAGTTCGATCGCCAATGGTCAAGGATGTAATCAATCATGCCTGTGAAGTGAAGCCTCCATAAAAACCCAAAAGAATAGGGTTCAGAGAGCTTCCAAGTTGACGAACACATGGAGATGCAGGAAGAGCAATGTGCATGGGAACTCTGCACCCTTTCCCCATACCTTTCCCTGTATGCATCTCTTCCATGTGGCTGTTCTTGGGTTATATCTTTTTATAATAAACTGGTAATCTAGTTAGTAAAATGTTTCTCTGAGTTCTGTGAGCCACTATAAGAAAATTGATTGAACCCGAAAAGGAGGCTGTTGGAACCTCCAATCAGTTCAGAAACCCAGGTGAAAACATGGACTTAACGACTGGTGTCTGAAAGGGTGTGTGTGGGGTGGGGGGAGTCTTATGGGACTGAGACCTTAACCTGTGGGATCTGATGCTATCTCTGTGTAAACAGTGTCAGAATTGACTTGAATTATAGGACACTCAGCTGACGTGGGAGAATTGCTTATTGGTGTAAGAAAACCCACCCATACACAATAGAATTGGTGAGACCATAATCTTTAGCAGCCTTTCTCAAATGGGGTTCCATGAGAGAATTTGTGCCCACAGAAAATGGTTTCAGTGGATACTGTCTTAAATACCCGAAGGAAAGTGCATGCCTAGGACCAGTCTAAATGCATAGAAGAATAATCAGTTCACTACCTACAATGGATTCCTTGGGAAACTAATGTTTAATTCTCTCATAAAATCAATTGGATAGAGTATACAAAGGGAGAATAATATAGGAATTTCAATAACACAAACTATCTTTCCTGGCTGTTTTGTAGCTCATGAAGAAGATCAGAATAATATCACCCCAAAATATGCCTCTTTGACATAAAAATTATTTTGAGCTGAAGGCAGTGAGAAACAGCAAACACAGAAAAAGCTCCCCCTTTTCTACCTAAAGGCAAGATATAAATTCTCCTTTTATTGGAGACAGATTATCAGCCCAGAGACTGGCACCAAAGGAATCTGCAATCAAACCACACAATATTAGGTTCCTCCTCCATATTTACCTTCTCGGTTTGCTGCTCTTGGAAGCCTAAAACTGCTTTTCTTCGTTCTGTCATTTGTCTACAAATTTACTCTTCTTTGTCGAAGATACTAATATAAACTAGAATTCTAAGTCACCAATTCCAGTTACTTTTGGTTTAGGTTTCTCCCATGTGTTGTGTGTTGCACATATTAATATACTGTTTTTCTCATTAGTCTGTTTTTTTCTTAAGGAGACCCAGCTGAAAACCTAAGATTGGCAGAGATAGAGTTCTGCCTCTCCTACACTAATTAAAATTACAAATAGTATACAGAAGTGTGGGCAGAAACATTTCCTGTGTTGGGACTTGTTAGAGGAATTCTTTGGTAGGAACTTCCTGTGAGGCAAGAAGCATGTCCTCCTTGGAACATTTAGTCAAGAACAAGGAGACGGACTTCCCTGGTAGTCCAGTGGCTAAGACTCTGTGCTCCCAATGCAGGGGGCCCGGGTTCGATCCCTGGTCAGGGAACTATATCCCACAAGCCGCAATGAAGATCGAAGATCCCGCCACAACTAAGACCCGGAACAACCAAATAAATAAATAAATAAATAACAAAGACTAAAACACAAGGAGGCACCCCAATGTTCACTGCAGCACTATTCACAATAGTCAGGACATGGAAGCAACCTAAATGTTCATAAACAGAGGAATGGATAAAGCTGTGGTACATATATACAATGCATTACTCAGCCATAAAATGGAACGAAATTGGGTTATTTGTAGAGATGTGGATGGACCTAGAGACTGTCATACAGAGTGAAGTAAGTCAGAAAGAGAAAAACAAATATTGTATATTAACATATATATGTGGAATCTAGAAAAATGGTATAGATGATCTTATTTGCAAAGCAGAAATAGAGACACAGACTTTGAGAACAAACGTATGGACACCAAGGAGGGAAAGGGGGTGGTGGTGGGATGAATTGGGAGGTTGGAATTGACATATATACACTATCAATACTATGTATAAAAGAGATAACTAATGAGAACCTGTTGTGTAGCTCAGGGAACTCTACTCAGTGCTCTGCAGTGACCTAAATGGGAAGGAAATCCAAAAAAGGGGGGACATATGTCTACATATAGCTGATTCACTTTGCTGTACAGTAGAAACTAACACAACATTGTAAAGCAACTACCCTCCAATAAAAATTAATTAAACACACACACACACACACACACACACACACACACACACACAGAGGCTGGGACAATCTATCATATGGCATTTGAGGGATTTTGTGGCTTTGGCAAGACTGAGTAAAGTGGAATCACTCCTGACACTGGAGGAGATTTTCAGTGTGTGTTTCTCTTACAACAGGTTGTTCAAAAGCAAGGGTAACTGTCATCAGGCAGCTATTTTACGACACCCCATCTTCTTCTGCCAGGCCAGGTTCCTTGTGCCCTACAAAGCATTCTCCTCATGCAGACACTGGATAAACAGAATGCCCCTCCTTTGTGGAGGGAAGTCTCAGAAATGCCCACCCTCCCCCCCCACCTCCATCCACAGCCCTCCCGTCTCACCCCAAGGACCATTTGAAATAACATACTTAAGATTGCTATCCATGGGACCTCCCTGGTGGCACAGTGGTTAAGAATCATCCTGCCAATGCAGGGGACACATGTTCAATCCCTGGTCTGGGAAGAGCCCACATGCTGCGGAGCAACTAAGCCTGCGTGCCACAACTACTGAGCCTGCACGCTAGAGCCCACGAGCCACAAATACTGAGCCCACGAGCCACAACTACGGAAGCCCGTGCACCTAAAGCCTGTGCTGCGCAACAAGGGAAGCCACAACAGTGAGAAGCCTGCGCACCGCGACAAAGAATAGCCCCCACTCGCCACAACCAGAGAAAGCCCATGCGCAGCAACGAAGACCCAACGCAGGCACAAATTTTAAAAATAAATAAATTTATATATAAAAAAAAGGATTGCTACCCCTAAATCTGATCTCCAGGCCTTGACCTAGTCCAGACCACTCTCTACACCCTGTGGACATCTCCAACCCAGCCCCTTCTGCAGAACGCCAGACCTTCCAGTCCAGCTGCTCATGTGACACCTCCACTCTGGGATATCTCAGAATCAACCATGTCCACTCTGAAACCTGCTCCCTAGTTTGACTTCCTGATTTCCGTTTTCAAAATGTCCATGAAAACAAAAAAGAAAAAATTTAAAACTTGTTTTTTCACTTACTATCAATCACAGCCTCATCTGATGCAGGAGGAAATGTTGTTGGTCTCTTTAAAATAAATCCAGAACCTGATCACTTCTTCCCCCTCTACTGGCTCTCGAGTCCATCCACCGTCAAAACATTTCTTGAAGCCGCTGCAGTGGCGTCTTTACCAATCTCCACGCATTCATCCTCACATTCCCTGCCCCAACCTAATCTGTTTCGCCCAGTGCAAAATGTGGGATAGTTTTAAAATCTCCACTCAGATCAAGTACTCCTTCTATTCGAAACTCTTATGGCTCCCAGAGCCCTCAGAATGAAAGTACAACTCCTCAACCCAGGTGTGACTCCTCACATCCCGCTCGGTGCTGACACGACACGGATCCCCGATCTCCCCAATGCCTCTGGCTCAGTCCGACTTCCAAGCCTTTGCACCTGTCGATCCCTCTGCCTGACCCCCTCTCACACGCACAATCACACTGTCAGAAACAGGGACCCCACAATCCCGGACACCGGGCCTGTGCTGCAGGCACGGGAGCAGGCGCCCCGCACTCGGGGCTTTAGTGTCTGGTGGGGTGAGGGCGCTGAGGGCCCGGAGAAGGAGCGTGTACCTGAGGGGGTTCCCTCAGCGCGGCCGCCGCCATCGGGGTCTGTGGGCGGAGTGCGCCGGGAGAGGCAGGCATCCGGATTGAGGACCTGGATACCGCGGTCCCAAGCCCTTCCCCGGCGGCAGGGTCAAGGCAGGCGTCGCCACCGCCGAACTTTGTCTCGCCTCCGAGCGGCGGGGACAACGCCTACTCACGCGTCTTCCCGATTCCTCCACCCTCGGTCCAGACCAAGCATTCAAGAGCCTCCTAGCGCTTAGATCCTCTCAAGAGCCCCCTAGCGCTTAGATCCTCACAAGAACCGACCAAGTGTCTGGTTGCGCCTAAGATGCCGGAAGTCCCGCTCCGACGTCTTCCGCACGCACGGAAACGCCCCTCTCCCGGGTCTTCATTGGACGTGTGGCGCAGAGCCTTCTGGGTAATGTAGTTCTTGGTGAACTATCGGCCTAGGCACAGGTTCAGGTTCAGGGCCTGGGCCTGAGCTCCTGGGGAAAGGCTGGGTACCACAAAAGGAGTTTGTAAGTGGTACACCTAATTCCCGAGGATGGGCGAGGCTTAGCTCCTCTTCAAGGGCCCGCACGCAGATTCAGTGGATTGCTGCCTGCACTAATTAAATAAGTGTTTGGAGTCATATTATTTCGGATTGTCTGGAAAGCTGCAAAACCAAAAGGACACACCACACCAAGTTTCTCTCGTCCATTCATACCTGGGAGCTAGTAACCATTACCTTGTTGCCTTTTAAATACATTCTGGGGACTTTCCTGGTGGTCCAGTGGGTAAGACTCCACGCTCCCAACGCAGGGGCCCTGTGTTCCATCCCTGGTCGGGGAACTAGATCCCACATGCATGCCACAACTAAAGATCCCGCATGCTGCAACTAAGACCTGGCGCAGCCAAAACAAATAAATAAATGTATTTTTAATGTTAAAAAAATACATTTGGACTGAAGCTTTAGGTTCAGTGTTGTTACTTTCAGTTCTTGTTAGGGACAAAAGAGGAAATATTCCAGACAGGGCCATGGAGTGGAAGAAGAGAGAGGGATGTTGAGGTACTCTGGAGCCAGTAGATAGATTTCCTCAGAAAACTTTTCTCCTGCCTGTATAATCAGTGATTGTATTCATCCCAGGAAGCAGCACTTTTTTCCAGGTAATATTTCTTACTTGGTATACTGAGACGGGCTGGGACCTGGGACCCTTTGCTGCAGTGCTGAAGTTCTTGCACCTGGACACACCTTTCCTCAAGCAACAAAATACGAAGAAACTGTATGGGACTGAAAATAACTGCGTGCACACTCGGTTGGGGCAAATTCTGGAACCAAAAGATACAAAGAGACCAAAAAAACCCAACTGCCATTTTTGAAGGGCCTGGAGCAAAAACAGGGTGTTGGGAGCAAGAGCAGGGTACTGTGCAAGCCCCCCTGCATACAGCACCACATAAGGTGTGGGCAAAACACCTAAGCCGCCCCTCCAGCCAGACCCCTGGACACACCCCTTCCCTCATCCCATATAAGGAACAAGCTTGCTCCCCCTTGGGGATCCGGCAAGCAAGGGAACTTGTTGTTTGTTCTCACTGCCCCCTGCTGCAGCAGGGACCTCAATAAAGCCTTGCCTGAATTTCTTGTCTGGACTCTAGTCAATTTCTATTTATTGGGGAAGGCCAAGAACTCTGGTCTGTAACAATACCACCATATATAGAATTGCTTTTAACATCTGAGACCTCTTAGAAAAGAAGTGCTACCATTTGAATGCTATTTCCTGCCTGAACAGTGACCATCATCGTCACATTGGGAGCATGAGCTCAAAATGGGTCATATGATACCTGAGATAAATGTTTGGGACACCATGAGGTCATCTCCTTGCTGTGACGTGATCACCAGGGGTGTGCACCAGGGATCTGCACAGGGAGTTGACATTATCAGTGAAAAAAATTCCCGAGAGTTACTGATAATGATTCTGCAGCTATTTGAAGAGAGTGGAGAAAATAGCTCTGAGGAAACATTTACAATAGCTGTAAAAAGGTAATTTTGAGCCTGAGTACTGAAGTATGAGAACTGAGAGAATGAAGATGAGCAGATAAAGGGTTTATTCATGAGGCAGCCGAACAAGGAGACAGAACAAATTGCAAATCCATCTCCCTGAAGGTGAGAGGCTCTGAATACTTATGGGGTAAACCTGAAGTGTGGGGAGCATGGGGGAAGGTGATTAGAGACAAGAAAAAGGTGAAGTTATCATGGTTTTGCACAACAAAGCTACATGCTTCTCCATGGGACTCATGTTCAGAAAATGGCGACGTTAGCATGTTCTAAGGGTGGAGTCTTTGGTCCTCTGATGTCAAATGGTAACTGATTGGATAACTTGTACGTGTCCAGTTGAAGAGTTTGTTGTCCCAATCAGTCTTGACTGGCTCAAGCTTGAACTGGACCCAGCTGACTCCAAGTTCGTGAAAAAAAATCTCCGGCAAACATCTTAATTGTTTAGGCCGTGTGATGCTTGGATGACATTCAAGTTTTTATAGAAACAACTGAAGCAAATTTGATCAGTGAAGGCATTTTACAATTCAGTATTTATTAAGCAAGTTATAGTTTAATGGATCTAACTGACGACTCCTCTCAATTTCGATAGTAGCTATGTGTTTTGTGCAGGTTTCAGACTATTGATAACCAATGTCTCCCTTGCCTGTATTGACAGTGACTGTGTCCTACTCAACAAGGAACACTGTTTAATCCATATTACATATCTTACTCCACAATATTCCTCTGCCCTAATCATCCCAGGGCCAGGCTCCAGGCAACTAGAGATCACCCCTGTGCCCTAAGTCTCACATGAGTTATTCAAGTACCCAATCTTAAACTGTTTACTCTGCCCTTGCCTTCCTTTGCCTTGAAACCCCATAAAGGATCTGGCGTAGATCTTCCCCTCCCTCATTTCTTCTGCCTCCTGACAACTCTGGTGTTTTTCCCTGGGTGAAATATGGCACTGGGTGGCATATGGTAACAACTCCCCTCTGGACACTGTGAGCAAAATAAACTTCTTCCTTCCAAGCCTCATTCTCCCTTACTTTTGTGGCCACAGTGACATTACTGTACCATATCCAGCATTTCTATTTTTAGAACAAGTGTCCTCATGGAGAGAATGGTTTAGTTTGGGACAGGAGGAGAGCCCCATGATGCTCAGGGATTACTAGCAACACCATCTGAGGTCAAAAGTTCATGAATAACAGAAGTAAAACCAATGAATCACCAAAGCAGTAATTTGTGAAAGTTTATTGTACACACACCAAAAAGACAGTATGCAAACGAGGAATACTCATACCAAAATGTAGTATGAGACGCAGGGGTATATTGTTACAAAGCAACTTAGATAATGAGAAACCAGGGACTGTTTATTCATCTTATTGATTGCTTATGGTATTAGAATTTTCTTAAATGATAGGAAATTGGTCAGTAGTTACCTCACACCAACCTTGAGAAACAGTTCAAGTTTTGCTTATAATTTCTGAAGGCATAAGCCAGAAATGACCCAGGACAAATTAGTCTTGCAAAATAAGCTAAATTAAGCACTGTTTTTGTAAGATTAAACTGGTTTTGTCTGCTCGCGGAATTTTCAAGGCTCGTCTCTGTTTTTTTATTTTAACACTGGGAAAGCTCTACCTTTTGCTGGCAGTCGTGGGCACTAATTTGGATTTTTTTTGTTTTGGTTTAATATTTATTTATTTAGTATTTTTTTTTTTTTTGGCTGGGCCGGGTCTTAGTTGTGGCCTGCAGGCTTCTTAGTTGTGGCATGATGCGGGATCTAGTTCCTTGACCAGGGATCGAACCTGGGCCTCCTGCATTGGGAGCTTGGAGACTTACCACTGGACCACCAGGGAAGTCCTGTGGGCAATACTTTGTGAGGCTCTGCATTGTCTGTTCCAAGAGTGACTTTATCTTCCTACCCTAAATTGCTGGCCCTGTGACAACTCTGCAGGACCTGGCCCCTGTCAAAGCTTGGCAGGGGTAAGGGGACGAATAGTCAATGCTATCTCTCCCCATCATGCAAGTCTGCCTGGACAAACTGACTAATTATTTATAAAGGCTCCCTGGAGTAGCAGAAGCTGACACCTCTGCACCTAAACCAGGCTCACTAGTTGTCAGGCTTGAGCTGAAAACCTGGTGTAGGTGGTGTGGTAACTGGGAGAATTCCCTTGAGATCAACAGCCTCTCAGCTGTAGTTTGCCTTCACCTCCGAAGTGACACAATACATCCTTTCCAGGATGCCCATCGGGTACATCAACAGCTTTGTCATCACACACAATTCTTTCAGACAGGATCATCATTGTACTCACCTTTCTCCAGGAGCACAGGTATGACCTTACATTGAGGACATCTACCTCCAAGAAGACTTATTTGACACACTCATCATGGACATACAAGTCCAACATCTTTTAGTACTTTTGATGGCAACATATTCTTATTTATAAATTTTACCTCCAAACTGAAATCAGCAGCCACTCCCATTTGTGCACTCAGAGATTCCTGCACTAAAGAAACTTCAGTAACCCCATCTCATGCCCTGTTGAGTCTCTGGACAACTTATGATAGTCATTAGTTACCCCCGAACTTCTGATGAAAAAAATCTAGCCCTCCTCAACTCTATAAATAAATCATTAAAACAGCAAAACAACAAATGACTAGTTACCCATTGGGCTCTCCCAGAAACAGAAACTCTCTAGACCCTGAGCACGTGACTCTCCATACCAGCGGTTCATTATATTTTGGGTCATGAAAACAGCACAACACAAACTTGCACAGCTACCAAGGCCTCCTCAAGATAGGATGTTTATTGCAGGACCCAGCAGTAAGGCCAGGTAAGAATCACGGAATTGGAAATATACCAAAAGTAGCCAATACTCAACTCGAGAATCATTCGGGTTTATTGCACACAATTAGCACAAAGTAGGGAAAATAGGAAAGGGGTTAACATCCACTACGTCTGCGAACGAGGTATCTCAGCACCAGCAGCTGTCTCCAGGTCTGCAACTGGTCTCGCAACAAGAGTGAGTGGAAGGTCACCTTCTGCTCCGACAGGGCTGTGGCAGTGTCCATCTGGAACAGTTCTCAGCAGTGTGGAGTGGAGTCCTCCAGTGAAGAGGCTTCAGGTCGTTCAGTTCAGTGGTTTCTTTTCTTTCTTTCCCTTTCTTTCCTTCTTTCTTTCTTTCTTTCCTTCCTTCTCCCTTTTTTCTTTTTCTTTTTAAATTTTTCGGCTGCACCATGAGGCATGTGGAATCTTAGTTCCCTGACCAGGGATTGAACCTTCATCCCCTGCATTGGAAGCATGGAGTCTTAACCGCTGGACCGCCAGGGAAGTCCAGTGGTTTCTTTTTAAGGAGTCTGTCAGTGAGTGTAGTGGTTACGCCCCAGGAGGTCTCGTCTCTATCATTTGCTTTGTCTGTTTCAGTGAGGTACATTGTCAATCAAATTTTTTATCTGAAGTAACACTAGCAATCCCACAGCAGATGTTTCAAAACAACTAACATGGACGTTCACTTTGGCCACTGTGAATTCTTTTTCAACTACTTAACATACAATATAATAGCTTAAATCCTATAAGTTTCACCCAAGTTGAGTAGGAATCGTATTCTCAAGCACCAGCCACACAATCACAATGCAGCCTCCTGGGGCTCTGGAGGAAGTCCGTACCATCTGCAGGGCAGATTTATACATCATTTTGAAACAGCTCCTGATGGGTCACTGTAGCAGAATAAGAACAGAACACTTGAGTAGGGGACATCAGATATCCATGCATCCAGAACGACCCACTATGAGGGTCGTTGCTCTATTGGACCAACCAAGTCATGAAGTCTAAGGACCCTGATTGGACCAACCAAGTCATGAAGTCTACGGACACTGCTGTATTCCATTATAAGGTAGAAATGTACAGCCAGGATTGAGCCAGATCAGGTCTAGAGAACACAACTAGGCTGCATGAATAGGTAGTTGAGACTCCACCAACATGGTCACAACTCACTTCCGTGGCTGTCTTGGTGCCCTGCACAGCCATAGGGGAGAGGAGAAAGCTTGAGCTGGGGTTCTGCTTGGCTCATTTTGTTTTATGGGTGCACGTAAAATCGACAGTGGCCGCATCACAGCCACATTCAGGGTGTCCCTGAAAGATAATGGAGTAGAAACGTTTTTCCAATGGGTTATGCTATGATCTGGCCATCCATTTTGTGTGGAAGAATCGTTATTCAAAGGTGACCATATATATAGATTCCAGGATAGCAGCCAATGATCTGCCCTGGTAAGGAAGGAAAAGTTGAGAAGGTTGTTGAAAGGAGGTCTGCAGTAGAGACATATGGATGTATTTATGGAACTGTGCACACAGTAGGCACATTTTGTATGAATTATTAAAATTCACCAAAGTATATCACTAACAATGTCAAACAGGGACTTCCCTGGCAGTCCAACGGTTGAGACTTCGCCTTCCAATGCAGGGGGTGAGGGTTCGATCCCTGTTTGGGGAACTAAAATCCAACATACCTCGTGGCCAAAAAACCAAAAACATAAAACAGAAGCAATATTGTAACAAATTCAATAAGGACTTTAAAAAAGTGATCCACATCAAAAAATATTTAAAAAAAACTAATGTCAAACAATCACATCCAATTTCTGGACCTTGGGACTAGGACATTGTACTGACTGTTTCTTCTCCGTGGATCCTTTTTTTTTTTTTTTTTTTTTTTTGGCTGAGCTGCATGGCTTGTGGGATCTTAGTTCCCAAACCAAGGATTACTGAACCCGTGCTCTCGGCAGTGAGAGTGCAGAGTCCTAACCACTGGACCGTCAGGGAATTCCCTTCCTCCTCTCCTTTAACTGTGTGCTCAAATATCATCTCCTTATGAGAACAGCCCTCTGTTTCCTACTGAAATCCTCCTGACTCCACATTCTTGTTATTCCTTGGTGCTGATCTTTTTTTTTTTTTTTTTTTTTTGCATTTCTACCTGTCACCTTATAATTTACTATAACATGTAGCATTTTCTTTGTGACTTATTCGTTACTCTCCTCAATAAAGGCTTTTGAAGGACACTACAGGAGGACATATTTCTTTCTTCACTGATATATAACACACGTCTAGACCTGTCTCTGAAGCTGGTGAGATGTTCAGTACATGGTTTTGAAGCAATGAAACAGCACAAGGTGGTAGCTTCCTTCCACACTTTCACCTCTTTCTATTTTCATCTGATTATTTCTTTCCCTCCAAGTTTAATTCTCCTTAAGCTTCTCATGAGTGAAAAAAAATACACTTTGTAAAAACAAAAATTTCTCAGTCGCCAAATTTCCAGCATAGTCATGGGCTCAACTTAATTCTTTTACAATTTAGAACTCAAGGTTCTCTGCTTACCACCCGAAGGTTCTGCCCCAATTTCCAATGTATATGGGGGAGGGGTGGATTTCCACACAATACCAACCAATTCTCCGACACTAGCTTGGTGTCCCACAATTTAACAATTCTGACGCTGTCTACCCTGAGATAGCATCAGATTCCAAGGTTAAGGGCTCAGTCCTACAAGACTGACCCTCCTAGGACCCCCCCCAACCCGACTTCAGGCACCAATTGGAAGTCCAGGTTGTGACTGTGGTGCTCCAAAGACAATGGTCAGGGACAAAGGACAACCCTACCTGAAAAAGTTTCAGGGTCACATACCCTACCGGGCTCTTGTCACTCTCCCTGCCATGTTGCGATGGTTATGAAATTCCTGAGCCCACCTGGGCGATGGGACCTGTTCCTCTCTCGTCCCAAATAAGGAAAGGCATCTGCCCTGTACCACTCCCACCCTACAGAAGGAAGGTATATGTGCCTCGACCAATCAGAAAATGAAATTTTCACCTTGGAACATTCCTTTTTCCCCTGGCTATAAAAACTGACTAATAGCACATGTTTGGGGTCGGCTCTCCCAGACTACTCTGAAGTCGGCCCACTGTTCTGGCAGCAACCATTCTCTCTAATAAATTCTATCCTCTTTACATTCTGCCTCGTGTCTGGAAATTCTTTTCCAACTCACGTTCGGACCACGACACTAACCTGTGCTTCTCATGATCTGTGCTCCTTCTCTTCTGTGAGCCTCTTTCAAGGTGTTAATGTAATCTTGAATTACCCACATTACATAACTCATTTATTCATCCCTTTTAAAATTACATATGTGCAGGACTTCCCTGGTGGCACAGTGGTTAAGAATCCACCTGCCAGGGCTTCCTTGGTGGTGCAGTGGTTGAGAGTCCACCTGCCGATGCAGGGGACACGGGTTCGTGCCCCGGTCCAGGAAGATCCCACATGCCGCAGAGCGGCTGGGCCCGTGAGCCATGGCCGCTGAGCCTGCGCGTCTGGAGCCTGTGCTCCGCAACGGGAGAGGCCACAACAGCAAGAGGCTCGCATACTGCAAAAAAAAAAAAAAAAAAGAATCCACCTGCCAATGCAGAGGACACGAGTTCGAGCCCTGGTCGGGGAAGATCCCACATGCTGCGGAGCAACTAAACCTGTACACCACAACTACTGAGCCTGCGCCCTAGAGCCCACGAGCCACAACTACTGAGCCCATATGCCAAAACTGCTGAAGACCGCATGCCTTCAGCCCATGCTCCACAACAAGAGAAGCCACCACAAATGAGAAGCTCATGCACTGCAACGACACTCACTGCAACTAGAGAAAAGCCCACGCGCAGCAACGAAGACTCAATGCAGCCAAATAAATAAATTTATTTTTAAAAATCCCGTTTTCCTTGGTAGTGCAGTGGTTAACAATCTGCCTGCCAATGCAGGGGACACGGGTTCAAGCCCTGGTCCAGGAAGATCCCACATGCCGCAGAGCAACTAAGCTGGTGTGCCACAACTACTGAGCTTGCGCTCTAGAGCCCGTGAGCCACAACTACTGAGGCTGTGTGTCACAACTACTGAGGCCTGTGAGCCTACAACCCATGCTCTGCAACAAGAGAAGCCACCACAATGAGAAGCCCACGCACCACAAAGAAGAGTAGCCCCCCAACTCACCACAACTGGAGAAAGCCCACGCACAGCAACGGAGACCCAACACAGCCAAAAATAAATAAATAAATAAATAAATTTATTTTTTAAAAAATCCCATGATATTTCCCCAGAGCTATTTCTGACATTATATTTGAATAAATGTCTCAATACTATTTCTAATTTCCTGATATTTGCATTTCAAATTGTTTTTCTGAGATAATCTCAATTCCCCTTGCAGAGCTGTACCAGCAATCACTGGAGAATGATAATCACTTACCAGCAACAACATGAGATCATGGGGTTCAGATGTGCCCTTAGCAGATGAAACCAAGGGCAGTTATCAATTAGTTCCCTGAAACTCTAACTTGCTTTATAAATAATATCCTGTAATCTACCTTCACTGACTCTTGCTTTAATTGTTTTTGCAAATTACATACCCTCCAAGCTTCACCTAGTTTAGACAATATATCACAAATCCTTACAGATAACATCTCTGAGGTATGGGTGGCTATGGTAACAGTTCCTTAAATTGTTGTTCAGGAACATGCAGTTAGTCTTGTCCAGTTCAAACTGGTCAAGACCACCAACCATTCAACTGGGCCTGTGTGAGTGTCCACCCTTAGATCATGCTAATGCTACCATTTTCTGAATATGTTTCCCATGAAGAAGCATGTAGTTCAGATATGCCTGTGCAGAACACAGATTTCTTCACTTCTTTCTTGCCTACATTCCCTAGGCCTGAGACCACCCTCCTCCTCTAGGCCATAAATATCTCAACACCCTCCTGTTGGGGGGTGGATCTGAGACCAGTTCTCCTGACTCCTCCCTTTGATGCCACACGAATAAACACTTTTTCTGCTGCAAACCTCAACGTCTTGGCCTTTTACTTTCTGAATGTGGGGCAAACAAACCTGGTTCGGTAACACAGACACGCTGTGACTCTGAAAGCTGCAGTCACTGACCCCAGCCAAAACAGCATTAGTTACATTGGTCTCAATCTGAGATAGATGTCAGTTTACTAAATGGAGTTGAGTATATTTAAGGATATACAGTAAGAAATATTATATGGATAAAAGTGTTCCTCAATGGGACTTCCCTGATGGTGCAGTGGTTAAGACTCCACGCTCCCAATGCAGGGGACCTGGGTTCAATCCCTGGTCAGGGAACTAGATCTCACATGCATGCTGCAACTAAGAGTTCTCATGTCACAACTAAGGAACCCACACACTGAAACTAAAGAGCTGGTGAGCCGCAACTAAGAAGACTGTTTGCTGCCACTAAGACCCGGTGCAATCAAATAAATAAATAAATAAAAAAGTGTTCCTCAATGGGTAGGACACAATTGCTAACTATATAGGCAAGGCAGAGTTTTCTGTGGGAACCAGAGGCAGAGATCATGTTTGTTTCAGGGTGGCCAAACACCCATCTTCTTTCTTCTCAGTCATGTCTCTGTACAGTCTTTTCCTTTGTTCCCAGCCAATCATAGTAGAATTTACAAAACTTACTAATGCCTCGGGCTACACGTATTTCAAGAGGAATAGCACAATGTCTCCAACTATAGGTGGACTATTTTATGTCTGAATTACTCTGTGGAATGATACAGCCATTTAGATAAGTAGATTTGGGAGCATCTCAATTTTATTCCCTGGTAGCAGGCTGACCTTCACGGAGTATGAGACTACGTCTTTCTCCTGCGTTCACAGCGAGTAAATCCATCTATGTAGGATGACCACTCTCAAGTACTCCCCAGAGTACCGCTTGGACCACTCTCTGGTGGTCAAGATGGAGAACACATTTCCGGGGCGGGGGTGGGGGGTGGGGGGAGGGGCTCTAGATCGCTAGGAACTACACTACCCAGAAGGTAGTGCGCCGAGTTGAGCCAATAAAAGGTCAAGGTGAAAGCATTTCCGTGCGTGCGCATCTCATCAGGGTGGGACTTCCGGCGTCCTCTTCGTGGCGGCCATTTTTATTGCTTTCGTATCTGTTGTCGCTCCGGAACGCTGGGCCGGGACTTGGGTGACAGGGTTGAGAAGGTCCAAGAGGAGCCGCTGTCTCCGCTGCATAGAGGCCGGTCTGAAGTTCGGCGACGCCGCCGGGGGTGTCCCGGGCCTGCCGTGCCCGCGTCCACCCGCCTCTCCCGCCGCTACCGGCCCCGCTCTGCCCCCAGACTCTGATGGCGTTGGCAGCGACGGCGCTGAGGACCCCGCCTCAGGTAAACGCTCATCCTCCGGGCCCTCACCGCCCTCACCCCACCAGACACTAAAGCCCCGAGTGCGGGGCGCCTGCTCACGTGCCCGCAGCCCAGGACGCGGTGTCCGGGATGGTGGGGCGTTCGTGGGTGGGTCTGTTTTTGATAGTGTGATGGCCGCGTGAGAGAGGGTGACAGGCGGAGGTACTGACAGATGCAAAGGCTTGGAGGTTGGATTGAGCCGGGAGTATTGGGAAACCTGGGGTCCGTCTGATATCTGCAGGGAAGTGTGTGGTAGCGTGACCCCTGTACTGGCTGGCGGAGAGGTTTTTTCTTCATTCTGAGGGATGCCATGGAGGGTAGTGGACAGAAGAGGAATACAGTCTGTATTAGGGTTTCAAAAGTTTTCCAAAAACTGATTAAAGAGAGAACAAACTAGAATGGAGCTGAAAACGACAGTGAGGCACAAGGCGCTAGTAAGAAGCAGCATTGAGGACTGAGGCGCAGAAGCTAGTCACTTAGCCCGAGGTCACCGGAATCCAGGGCTGGACGGGGATACAGGGGAGGCCTGACCTCATCTGGAGCCCAGTCCTTGTTGCCTACCCCTCTTCGCAGGTTCTGAAGGATGAAAAGCACTTAGGAAACCTATACACGGAAGAGGAGGTTGTCCCAGTCACTCACTGTCCCTGACACCACCCAAATGGTGTCTGGGATTGTAGTGTCTTTAACGTCTTCCTTGCTTTTTCCCAAGCTCGTGGGTGTGGGGACCCTGGGGATACCTCAAGCCCAGTCCTGAGTGCAGGCCAAGGGTTACACGGAGGTATTGCTATTGCTGTCAGTCAATATAAACACGTGTGAAATGTTGTGACAGGACCAGATACTGACATGCGCAAATGTTTGGAGGTATGACTATGCTGGAGATAGGGTACAGCCAGTTTCCATTTTATTAGGACCAAAGAGCTGAGTGTCAAGAATCAGGTCTGTAATTGTCAAGAATTTGGACGTCTGTTATGGAGATAATGAGAGGTTTGGATAAGCGGAAGGGGTTGATTCTTATGCAGGTCTTAGTGAGTTCCATTGCCTGCAAAGAAGAGAACAGACTGTATGAGTAATATAAGAGGCAGGGAGCTGCCAAGGAGGCATTTACTATAATCCAGATGAGTGTTGGACCAGGGTGGTGGCCACAGAGGTGGGAAAGAAGTTGGACTTTCCATCCATGTTTTAAGGAGAGTCAAGTAGATTTTTAGATGTTGCGGGTGAGGGAGAGAAAGGGAAGAGTCAGGGATGACCCCAGTGTTTCCGGTTTTAGGAGCTAATGGGATGAAAGCTCCATCAACTGAGATGGGAAAGTTATGGTAGGTTAATTTTACTTGGGAATATCAGATGTTTTGTTTTGGCCTTGTCAAGAGTCTGAGATGTTTCAGAGAAAGCGAGTGGAGGCAGCAGTTGGGTGTCTGGAAATCTGGGGAGGAAGGTGGCTCTTGTGTGGAACAGGGAGGAACTGTGGATCCCATTTATGTGGGGGAATGCAGGTCATCCTGGCAATGCTGTTCGCTGGTCTGAAAGAGGAGGGTGCATGATGAGTGGTTTCCCTGCTCCACACCTGATCAGGGTTGCTGAGCACACAAATGCAGGTGAAGGATAGAAGTGAACATGGTAACCATATGGAAGAGAATGGGTAACTGAATTGAAGAGAATGGTTTGACAGGCGACTAAAGCTTTTGTGAGATTAGTGGACATGAGATGGCTGTGGAGGCGTTGGAGTAATTGAAACAAGATGATGAGGCTAGGGCTCCTGCTAATTCACTAATGTACAGGTTCACCAGAATTTTGTGGTGAGGTTTGGTGTGGTGTGGTGTGGTGTGTTTGATCTTGATGGTGGGTAGGTCTGGGGCAAATATGGTCATTTGTGAGAGTCACTGTGCCTGGAACGGACACTGTCAGTGCCAGGATTCCAAGGAAGGTTGAGGGAGAGAGGACAGTGATGGCCGCTGAGGGGACAGGGAGTGCAGCACAAAAGTGGAAGTGGGTCATGGGCATCTGTAATCACATGTGCTTCTGGGTGGTTAAAATTGAAGCAAGGATCAATAAAAGTATGAAGGAGGCCTTCAAAGCAGTTTTCCCCACGTGCATAGTTGTGGGAGTGCAACTGTGGGGACTGAAGATGTGAGAGAGGTACAGTCTACAGAATGATGGGCACACTAAGAGGAAGTGCTAGCTCATGGCACCAGGACCCTGTTATTGGGGACTGAAGGTTGAAGCTTGAACCCAAGTTTGGTTGTGTCTGTGAGTCACAGCCTAGAGACCCCAGGGGAATTGATTGACAGGATGGATGGGACCCTACAGGCCAGAACCAGAGCTTGGATGACATCTCTGTGCTGTCCTGTCCAGTGGTGTTGAGGACTGAACACAGTGAATGAAGAGACCCTGAGGGATAGGTGGGCATCAGTGGCACTTAGGTCTGAAATTCCTGTTCGGTGGAGAGCTCTGGAAGAGGATGAAGGTGGGATAGGTGTGTGATGAGATGGATTGTGGGAGCTTAGAGAGAGAATGTTCATAGCTCATTCTTTCTCTCTCATAGACGTGCAGTGTGACCTTTGAGGACATTGCTGTGTACTTCTCCTGGGAGGAATGGAGGCTCCTTGATGAGACTCAGAGACGCCTGTACCTCGATGTGATGCTGGAGAACTTTGCACTTATATCCTCACTGGGTAAGACTCAAAGCCTTCCCAGCGTCCTGGACTAGGCTCTATCCCACCTCACCCTCCTTTTCCCGGGGGGTGCTCTGTTCTTATACATGTGAACTGTGGGCACTACTTGCTTCCCAAGCTTTCCGTGTAGTTGCTGTGGTAGCTAGGACTGGGCTGTTTGCACTGCCCTCTACCTTCTCCTGCAATATCAACCCTGATACCTGCTGTATTGAACGCTCTTAGGAAAAGGATTCCAAGCCAGTAGTATTGCAGTGAGCTTAATGGATTCTACCTTACTTCCTTCTCTCTGTCTGGGTCAGTGTGTCTAGATCCTTTTCACCTCTGTGTCCAAGATTTGATCCCTTCTTTTATTTACTTGTTTTTATTTTAATTTAATTTAATTATATATATATTTTTCTTCTCTTGGCTGAGCTGCATGGCTTGGGGGATCTTAGTTCCCCGACCAGAGATTGAACCAGGGCCACAGCAGTGAAAGCACCAACTCCTGACCACTGGACCGCCAGGGAACTCCCTTGATCCCTTCATTTACCTAACATTTCTTTGTGCCTGCCTGTGCCAGGCATGCAGGCATTATCATGGTCATTACTTACCTGAACGATGAGCTACTTTTCAGTGTCCTACTGCAAGGTTTGTAGTGTTTATTTATTTATTTTTTTAATATACGTTTATCCAAAGTTTTTTTTTAATTATTTATTTATTTTGGCTGCACTGGGTCTTCAATGTGGCATGCGGGATATTTAGTTGCAGCATGCGGACTCTTAGTTGTGACATGCAGACTTATTAGTTGCAGCATGTGTACTCTTAGTTGTTGCCTGCATGTGGAATCTCGTTCCCCGAGGGATTGAACCTGGGCCCCTTGCGTTGGGAGTGTGGAGTCTTACCCACTGGACCACCAGGGAAGTCCTTGCAGTGTTGGTTTTTTGTTTTGTTTAATAAATGTATTTATTTATTTTTAGTTGCATTGGGTCATTGTTGCTGTGCACATTCTTTCTCTAGTTGCGGTGAGTGGGGGCTAATCTTTGTTGTGGTGTGCGGGCTTCTCATTGAGGTGGCTTTGTTGCAGAGCACAGGCTCTAGGCATGCAGGCTTCAGTAGTTGTGGCTCGTGGGCGCCAGAGCGCAGGCTCAGTAGTTGTGGCTCACGGGCTTAGTTGCTCTGCGGCATGTGGGATCTTCCTGGACTGGGGCATGAACCTGTGTTCCCTGCATCGGCAGGCGGACTCTCAACCACTGAACCACCAGGGAAGCCCCTCATTTTGGTTTTGATTTGCATTTTCCTGATGATCAGTGAGATGATTAGTGAAGAGGAACTTTTTTTTTTTTTTTTTTGCAGTACACGGGCCTCTCACTGTTGTGGCCTCTCCCATTGCAGAGCACAGGCTCTGGACGCGTAGGCTCAGTGGCCATGGCTCATGGGCCCAGCCGCTCCACGGCATGTGGGATGCCCCCAGACTGGGGCACGAACCCACGTCCCCCACATCAGCAGGCGGACCCTCAACCGCTGCACCACCAGGGAAACCCAGGAGGAACATTTTTTCATATACCTGTTAGCCATTTGTAGATCTTTGATAAAATGTCTGTTCAGCCATTTTATCTTTGATAAAATGTCTGTTTAGCCATTTTATCTTTGATAAAATGTCCACTTTTTAATTAGATTGTTCTTTTCCTGTTGAGTTGTAGAGTACCTTATATATCAATGTTTTACATATTAAAATATAAATTTCACCAATGAAATCTATCTGGTCATGGCCTATTTTTTTTGTTGGAAGATTTGCTTACTGGTTCAATTTCCTTACTTGTTATTGGTCTATTCAAATTTTCTGTTTCTTTATGATTCAGGATTGGTAGGTTGTATGTTTCTAGTCTGTTTCTTTTAGGTTATCTAATTTGTTGGTGTATAACAGTTCATAGTAGTCTTTTATGATCCTTTGTTTCTCTTTTATTTCTCTGTTAACTTATTTGAGTCTTCCATCTCAGAAGTCTAGAGAAAGGTTTGTCAGTTTTATTTATCTTTAAGCAAAACCAGTTCTTAGTATTGTTAATCTTTTTTTATTGTTTTTATAGTTTCTATTTCATTTATTTCTGCTCTGATCTTTCTTTTTTTTCTTTTTTGGCTGTGCCATGTGGCAGGCAGGGATCTTAGTTCCCCAACTAGAGAACGAACCTGGACCCCCTGCCGTGGAAGCATGGAATCCTAACCACTGGACTGCCAGGGAATTCCCCTCTGCTCTGATCTTTATTTTTTCCTTTGTTCTGCTAACTTTGGTCTTAGTTTGTTCTTTTTCTAGTTCCTGGAGATGTAAAGTTTGGTTGTTTATTTAATGCTGGCATTTTTTGCTCTTAATCCTGGCATTTATTGCTCTAAACTTGATTTTTCTCTTAATGCTGGCATTTATTGCTCTAAACTTTTCTCTTAAAACTGCTTTTGCACATTGTATATGTTTTGTTTCTATTTTTGTTTTTCTCAAGGTACGTTTGATTTTCCTGTTGATTTTTTCCTTTGACTGATTCATTGGCCAGGAGCATATTGTTTAATGTTCACATATCTGAATTTTTAAGCTTTCCTCCTGTTGCTGGTTTCTAGTGTTATCCATTGTGTTAGGAAAAGTTACTTGATATGGTTTGAGTCTTCTGAAACTTGTTAAGACTTGCTTGACATAGCATATAATCTATCCTAGAGAATATTCTATATGCACTTGAGAAGAGTGTATATTCTGCTGTAATAGGATGGAATGTTCTGTATACATCTGTTACATTCATTTGGACTAAAGTGTTGTCCAATTCAAAGATACCCTTACTTTCTATCTGGATATCCACCTGTGTTGAAAGGGGGATATTTAAGTTCCCTATTAACACATTATTGACTGGGAGATTTTTTCAGAAACTAATGCCTGTGGCCGGCAATTTGTTAGTTTGAGTAAATATCAACAACTTTTTTTGCACTTAATGTATTTATTTGAAACTTTGTACATGTCTTACTAAAGCATTCTAATACTTTGTTAGAGTGTGATAGGCAGTATAGCAGGAATCTCTGTGCAGGGGAACAGAACATCTATTACAAATACACCGTTTCACTGTGCTTTCCCCTGGAAGAGCAGACTCTATACTTTCTGGAGGCATTTTTTTTTAAGCCCTTTGGGTATTATTTCCTCTAGAATATGTTCTTTTATTTTACCTGGTAGTCAACAAGGTGGATCTTTGTGGGGAGGCTCTTTTATTTTTTTATTTTTAAAATATTTATTTATTATTTTATTTATTTTGTCTGCGCCTGGTCTTAGTTGCTGCATGCGGGATCTTTTAGTTGTGGCACACGGGCTTCTTATTGCAGTACGGTGGACTTCTTAGTTGTGACATGCAGACTGTTAGTTGTGGCATGAATGTGGGATCTAGTTCCCCAACCAGGGATCGAACCTGGGCCCCCTGCATTGGGAGTGTGGAGTCTAACCCACTGGACCACCAGGGAAATCTCTTGGGGGGCTCTTTTAGAAACGCCACGGGAAGGATCAGGTGTGGGACTACCACTGCATTCACCGGAATGATCAGTTACCCATTCTCTAGCTACTGCTGACAAAAACTGCTTATGGGACTTCCCTGGTGGCGCGATGGTTAAGAATCTGCTTGCAAGGGCTTCCCTGGTGGCGCAGTGGTTGAGAGTCTGCCTGCCGATGCAGGGGACACGGGTTCATGCCCCGGTCTGGGAAGATCCCACATGCCGTGGAGCAGCTGGGCCCGTGAGCCATGGCTGCTGAGCCTGCGCATCCGGAGCCTGTGCTCTGCAACCAGAGAGGCCACAGCAGTGAGAGGCCCGCGTACCGCAAAAAAAAAAAAAAAAAAGAATCTGCCTGCAAATGCAGGGGACATGTGTTCAATCCCTGGTCCAGGAAGATCCCACGTGCAGTGGAGCAACTAAGCCCATGAGCCACAACTACCGAGCCCGCATGCCTAGAGCCCGTGCTCCACAAGAGAAGCCACCTCAGTGAGAAGGCCACACACCACAACAAAGAGTAGCCCCTGCTTGCCACAACTAGAGAAAGCATGAGCATAGCAACGAAGACCCAATGCAGCCAAAAATAAATAAATAGATGAATAAATTTATTTAAAAAATTGCTTGTAAGTCATTTTATTCTGTGCATTAAGGCTGCAATAAATTTTAAATACATTGAATAAACTGCAGTTACTCAACTAGAAACCCACTTTCTTATATCATTTTCGAGTTTTCCAGAGGATATTGAAGTTTGCCAGATATTGATCTGAACGATCAACTCCTTTCATATATTTATTATACTCTAAAATATTATTGGGCTTAGTTATCTGATGGTCAGTCTTTCTGTCTTCCTTTACTGTAGATGCTATGGAGGTGTAATGAATAGTTGTCACCATGCAGACTAGCCTCTTGTCTTTCCATATAAGAAGAATCACTTCTCCCTTCTGTAAGAATGTCATTTCTACCCTCTGTAGATGTTTAGATTTCTCCTTTAATTGGTTTGGTAGACCATTATTCTCTCTTATAGTCCTACAAACTCTGGTTTTATTTTTCAACAACATTACAGATGTGGACAGACTGTTGTAATAATTGTCTTGGTAAATATGGTGCCATGAACCAAGGTTGTAGGACCAACAATATTGTTTCTTGCAGTTTCTTTCCTTCACCCATGTAAATATCACGGTTGCATGTATATCCAGTTTCACTTTCGTTAAGCATCCTGACCAAAATTCCATATTTTGTAAATTTTCCAGGATTATAGGTTTTGAATCTGAGTTGTCCTCTCCACTTTATCATTGCCTCATCAAGTGATAGCTCTTGTTTGGGTGTATAGATCGATTGAGATTTTGGTAGAAAATAAGCCAAAAGAGGTTTAATTTTTGAAATTCTGTCTGTAGGAAGTGGAGTTTCCGAGTTATCGTTAAAGTGAAGAAATGTCATTATTTGTTTGAACCTTCTTCTCATCTTAATCTTTGATAAGTGTTTCAAGTAAGGGATCAGTCAACCAATATTCTTTCCACTGTGACTTTCTTACTTGTCTCATCAAAATTATTAACCCAAGAGGCTTCTTCATATCACTGTTGGTTACATTAGTCCATTTTAAAGCCTTATCATACTTTTTATATGATTTTTCATTCTGTTGGTGATATAAGTTTGTTTGAGAAGTGACCAACTCGAAAAAGTCGTTACCAAAAATTAATTCTGTTATTTCACTAACACTTGGCGGGTTATTACATTCAATAGTTACACCTGACACACTATAAAGTCTTCTAATTTTTGTGAAATGTTGTCTTCAATCCACTCTTACATAGAAGCAAAGGAGCATTCTTGAGTTTCATTTTCACTTTCCACAGTAGAGTCATTCACTACGGTTTTTTGTCTTTTTGTTGGTCTAATATTCACATCGTCTGAATCAGAACTATATTCTGAAGAACTGTCATCTTCTGAGACACTAGTATATATGTCGCTCAGACAGAGAAAGTATCTGCATAATATTCACCAAAAAATTCTTCATCACTCAATTTTGCAATGCATCATTTTTGAAAATTTTACGGTAATAAACTTGCGTTTAATGTATACGAGGTTGGAACAAAAACCTAATGGAGGAAAATGTGAGAGATAATGATAATCATAAGTTGTATAATGAACCCTTGATCAATTTTAAGTTCTAACAACTTCACACGGTGATGTTAATTGTGTCACTCTCTAAAAACGTATTGATATGTCTCCGGGTCAATAACATTTGAATAACAAAAGATGTATTAATGCATTTCTAGTCAGAAATGTGTTAATATTCTTTTGCTGGGACTTTCCTGGCAGTCCAGTGGTTAAGACTCTGTGCTTCTACTGCAGGGGGCACAGGTTTGATGCCTGGTTGGGGAACTAGGATCCTGCATGCCGTGCGGCGTGGCCAAAAAAATAAAAAAATTCCTGCCTTCAGATCTGGTCATATTTGCTTAATTTTTAATATATGGTACGTATATATATAGTTAAATTGTTACATTCTCCTGGTGAATCAATTTCTTTATCATTACGTAATGAACATTGTCTCTTGTGATAGTTTTTTTTTAAGAGTGATCTTTATTTGTTTTTTAAAAATTAATTTATTTTTGGCTGCATTGGGTCTTTGTTGCTGCACGTGGGCTTTCTCTAGTTGCAGTGAGCAGGGTCTACTCTTCATTGTGTTGTGTGGGCTTCTCATTTCAGTGGCTTCTCTTGTTGCAGAGCACGGGCTCTAGGCATGTGGGCTTCAGTAATTGTGGCACGCAGGCTCAGTAGTTATGGCTCACCATAGAGTGCAGGCTCAGTAGTTGTAGTGCACAGGCTTAGTTGCTCCACAGCATGTGGGATTTTCCCAGACCAGGGCTTGAACCCATGTCCCCTGCATTGGCAGGCAGATTCTTAACCACTGCACCACCGGGGAAGTCCCTCTTGTGATAGTTTTTGATTTAAAGTCTATTTGTCTCACTTAAGTATATCTTACTCTGTTCTCTTCTGAGTTCTATTTGCGTGGAATATCTCTTTCAATTCCTTCACCTTCAGCCTGCGTGTGTCCTTAAGGCTGAAGTTACTCTATTGTAGGTAGCATATAGTTGAGGTCTTTTTTTTTTTCTGTTCAGTCACTGTATGTCATTTAATTGGAGAATATTTTTAGGACCTACTGTTGCCATCTTATTATTGTATGGCTGTTTTGTAGTTTCTTCTTCTCTTGCTGTCTTCCTTTGTGACTTGATGATTTTCTGTGGTAATACACTTTTTTTTTTTTAAGTACCAACTCCTTTTTTTTTTTAATTTATTTTTGGCTACATTGGGTCTTTGTTGCTGGGCGTGGGCTTTTCTCTAGTTGTGGCGAATGGGGGCTACTCTTCGTCGGTGGTGTACGGGCTTCTCACTGCGGTGGCTTCTCTTGTTGCAGAGCTCAGGCTCTAGGCACGCGGGCTTCATAGTTGTGGCACGTGGGCTCAGTAGTTGTGGCACGTGGGCTCAGTAGTTGTGGCTTGTGGGTTCTAGAGCGCAGGGTCAGCAGTTGTGGCACACGGGCTTAGTTGCTCTGTGGCATGTGGGATCTTCCCAGACCGGGGCTCAAACCCGTGTTCCCTGCATTGGCAGGCAGATTCTTAACCACTGCACCACCAGGGAAGTCCCTGTGGTAATATACTTTTATTCCTTTCTCATTGTCTTTTGTGTCTAGTATAGGGTTTTGCTTTGGGGTTACCATAAGGCTTATATAAAACATAGCATTCTATTTTATGCTGATAACAATGTAACTTCAATCTCATACAAAAAATCTACTCTTATACTTCCCCCACACATGCATTTTATGTTTTTGATGTCACAATTTACATGTTTTTATACTGTGTATTGGGTAACCATCAACAAGTTATTGTGGGTATAGTTGTTTTTAATACTCTTGTTTTTTATCCTTTGTAGTTGAGTTGAGTGATTAACACAGTTTTACAGTATTAGAGTATTCTGAATTTGACCATATACTTATCTTTACCTGTGTGTTTTATATTTTCATATGATTTCATGTTAGTAGTTAGCATACTCTTTTTTCTTTTTCTTTTTTTTTTTTTGGCTGTGCTGGGTCTTAGTTGCAACATGCAGGATCCTCTATCTTTGTTGCACTATGCGGGATCTAGTTTCCTGCCCAGGGATGGGGCCCAGGCCCCCTGCATTTGGAGCACAGAGTCTTAGCCACTGGACCACCAGGGAAGTCCCTAGTTAGCATACTTTTATTTCAGCTAAAAGAATTCTTTAGTCTTTCGCATTTCTGGTGAGGTACTCAAGTGGTGATGAACTTCCCCAGTTTGTTTGTCTGAGAAAGTCTTCCTTATTACTGAAGAATAGTATTGCTGGTTAAGTATTCTTGGTTTGCAATTTTTTCCCCCACCCCAGTATCTAGAACATATCATCTCACTCTCATGGTATGCAGTGTTTCAGCTAAGAAAACCACTTTATGGGGTTTCCCTTGTATGAGGGGTTTCTTTTTTCTTACAGCTTTTAAAATTATCTTTATCATTACTTTTTGAGTTTTATATTAATGTGTCTTGGTGAAGTCGTCTGTGGATTGAATCTGTTTGGGGACTTCTGAGCATCATGTACCTGAATGTCCACTTTTCCCAGATTTGGAAAGTTTTCGTCCATTATTTCTTTAAATAAATTTTCTGCCCCTTCCTCTCTCTCTACTCCTTCTAGGGCTCACATTATGCAAATATTGTTTTGTTTCACAATGTCCCATAACTCATGTAGACTTTTTAAAATTCTTTTTAGTTGTTTTGTCTTTTTTCTCCTTTGATTGGATAATTTCAAAGACCTACCTTCAGTTTCATATTCATTGTTTTGATTGATCAAGTTAGCTATTGATATGCTACCGTGTTTTTCGTTTTGTTCATCATACTCTTCACCATAATTTCTGTTTGGTTCTTTTTCATATTTTCTGTCTCTGTTTGAAACTTTATTTAGTTTGCATATTGTTTTCCTTATTTTGTTGGATTGTCTGTCTGTGTTTTCTAGTAGCTCATTGAGCTTCATTAAAACAATTATTGTGAGAGACTTCCCTGGTGGTCCAGTGGTTAAGACTCTGTGCTTCCACTGCTGGGGGCATGGGTTTGATCCCTGGTCAGGGAACTAAGATCCCGCATGTTTCATGACGTGGCCAAAAAAAAAAAAATTATTGTGAATTTCTTGTCTGACAGTTTATAGATCTCCCTTTCTTTGGGGCAACTGATAAATTATTATGTTCCTTTGGGGGGTGTCATGTTTCCTTGATTATTTTGTGTGTGTTTCATGTAGCCTTGCTTTGATGTTAATACATTTAATGGAGCAGTCATTTCTTTCAGACTTTACGTAAGGTTTTGGTGGGGAAGATCTTCACCTTTTTGTGGGTGTTAGTATGCCAGCTTGATGGGTAGTTGCTGTTCCGACTACAACAAGGCCCAGGGGCTTAGAGTCTGTCCAGCTCTGTCAACTGAGATCAGTCTCAGCAAAGACTGCAGGGGTCCTCAATAGCTAAAGTTGTCGGTATCCACAGTAGTAGAGAAGATTGCTGGGGATTTCCTGATCTCTTTCTCCCAAGGGAAATGTTTTGACTGAGGGGCTCCCTCTTGATGGTAAGTCCGGCTCTTGGTTGGGGGGTGGTGCTTCATGGTGGTGATGGCATTGGTGTCTGATGTGTGGGCACTGTGGAGCAGTTATAGATCTGGATTCTAGGGTGTGATAAATGCAGAGCAGTAGCAGTTCTAGGGTCCCAGACACTGAACAGCCTGCAGCAGTGTTGACTTTGCTTTGTGAGATGCAGTTGCACACTGAGCAGTGATGGAGCCTTGACTGGAGTCTAGGTGCACACAGAAGTGTCTGGGGTCTGAGGAACTAACTCACGTATAGTGGCCATGAATCTCGTGCCTGAGACGGGCATTCAGGTGACAGCTGTGGAGTCAGGTTATGGAATATGGGCATCAGTTTCACAGTTGGGGCTCTGAGGTTTAGGGTGTGTGCAGGATTTATGGGGGTGGCAGCCATGGTTTTGAAATAGAGCAATAGCTACTTTTGGAGGAACAGGTGTGATTCAGCATATTATTCTCTTGCAGGTCCCCCATGGTCATGGCTATTAGTTACCTTATTGAAAGAGCTGCCAGTACCCTCTGCAGAGCAGAGAGCTGGTGTTCACACCTATAAACACTTGCTCTTCTCTGCCGTGCAGACAGTGGGATCTGCGGCTATATCGGGGCCTGCATAGGTTGAGGAGAACCTGTTGAGGTTCTCCGAAGCAAAGGCTAATGGGGTCCTTTGCAGAGCAGGGCATTGGGGAATGTGATGGCAGCCACCATTTGGCTGATACACATAGTTCCCACCATTCATCTTATTTCCTATCCATCTCCACATGTCTGTTAAGCTGATGTCCCCAGCGATCCTTTTTTTTAAAAAAATATGTATTTATTTTTGGTTGCGTTGGGTCTTTGTTGCTGCACGTGGGTCTTCTTTACTTGTGTCGAGCAGCGCTACTCTTCGTTGCAGTGTGTGGGCGTCTCATTGGTGACTTCTCTTGTGGAGCATGGGCTCTAGGTGCGTGGGCTTCAGTAGTTGTGGCACTTGGGCTCAGTAGTTGTGGCTCACACGCTCTAGAGCTCAGGCTTAGTAGTTATGGTGCACAGGCTTAGTTGCTCCATGGCATGTGTGACCTTCCTGGACCAGGGCTTGAACCCATGTCCGTGTATTGTCAAGCAGATTCTTAACCACTACACAACCAGGGAAGCCCCCCAGCGATCACTTTTGTGTGGTTATTCTACTTTTCAATTTCCATTGTGTTGCTGCAGTGTCTTAATTGGATTTCTGAGTCCTCCAAGGGTCAATTTTGTTTGCAGTTAGCTGTCTGTTTTTTGTTGGTGGTAAAGGTTGGTGTCCTCTGCTGTTACGCTGATATCACTTCTAGATTGGTTTTCTGTGTCTGTTATGTGCTGAGTTGCTCTGTGACAGTAGAAGTCATTCATCTGTCCTGTTTTTACCTTAGGATTTGTATCCTGCATGTACCATGTAGTTGCTTAACTAGGGCTTACAGATGTGCCAGGATGGATATGACTCCAGTCATGGCATGGTGGGCTCAGAGGGGGCCTGGTCCTGGTGAATGGCAGCTGAGTAGAGTATGACATCAGGCTGTTTTCAGATCATACCAGGAATCTATCTTTGTTCAACCAGGGTTTAGGTGCCATTTGCAGTGGCTATACCTTACTTCTATATTTCCTTTTCCACTGTTAACACTTGCCTGACTTGTCAGTTCTACTACTTGTAATTCCTATGGTGACTTCCAGCCCAGGGATAATTTCTACCTCTCTGGACTCCACATCTCCCATTTTTCTCACCACTCTTTCTGTAGTACTCACCAACATTGGTTGTGCTGTGATATGTTCACATTTCCCTAAATTGACTTTGAATAGCAGCTAATATGTTGCTGTGGGATTTTAATGGGCTTGGATGCACGTTTCTACCATCTCACATCAGCAGCAGAAAAATCCTGCAAGGAGCCATTGGGAAAGAAATGAGTTGTAGACCCTGCCTCTCTTCCTTGTGTCACACTCTGTGTTTTGTTTCCTTCCCCTGGTGAGGTCTCGACTATTCTGTGATCTTGAGGCTCAGTAATGCAAAACAGTCGGCTGTTCTTTCAACTGAATTCCAACTTCTGTATCTTGAAAAGCATCTCATAGACTAATACCTAGATGAGACAGATGGACATCTGTGATGAACTTGACCCTTCCCTATAGTGGACATGTACTTGACCAGCATTTCTTTCTGTTCAGGTTGCTGCTGTGGAGCAGAGGATGCAGAGGCACCTTTTGAACAGATCACTTCTCTAGGAGTGTCACAGGCTAGGACTCCCAAGGCAGATTTGTCTTTCCAGAAGACACACCCCTGTGAGATGTGTGGTCCAGTCTTGAGAAATGTTTTCCACTTGGCTGAGTGCCGGGAAACACAACACAGCCAGAAACTTTTGAGGTGTGGAGCATATGCAAAACGATTTTATTTTAGTGCAAACTTTCAGCAGCACCAGGAGCAGTACATGGAAAAGAAAACCCTCAGAAGCAGTGTGGATGAGGCCTTGTTTGTGAAGAGCTGCAGATTCCATGTGTCACAGAAGCCATTGTGTTGTGGGGAGTTTGAAAAGGACTTCCCAACCATCGTGGGACATCTACAGCAACAGGACACTCATACTGTGGAGAAGCCAAACACAATCAGCCAGTGTGGGTCAACTTCACAAGGCAGGAAAAGCCGTCACACCTGGGTAGAATGCAAGAAAGCCCTCAGCCCCAAACACACACTTGTTCAGGACCATGGTGTCCACAGTGGAAGACAGTGTTTTGTGTGCAGTGAATGTGGGAAAGCATTCAAGTACAAATCCTCATTTGTTCTGCACCAGAGAATCCACACTGGAAAAAAGCTTCATGTATGTGGTGAATGTGGAAAATCTTTTAGGCAAAGCTCAACCCTCTGTCAACATCTAAGACTTCATACTGGGGCAAGGCAGTACAAGTGCAGCAAATGTGGGAAATCCTTAAGCCACAAATCTGTCCTCATTTATCCCCATTCATGGCACAGTGGAGAAAGCAGTTATGTGTGCAGTGAATGCTCAAAATCTTTTAGCCATAGCTCAGTGTTCTTTCCACATAGGAGATTTCAAATTGGAGAAAGGCCTTATAAGTGTACTAACTGTGTGAAATCTTTTACTTCTATGTCTGCACTCAGTTATCATCAGAGATCTCACACAGGAGAACGACCTTATGTGTGCAGTGATTGTGGGAAATCTTTTATCTCTAGTTCTGACCTCCGTTACCATCAGAGAGTTCATTCTGGAGAAAGGCCTCATGAGTGCAGTGAATGTGGGAAATCTTTTATCACTCGTACTGCTCTCCGTTATCATCACAGAGTTCACACTGGAGAAAGACCTTATGAGTGTAGTGAATGTGGGAAGTCCTTTACCCGGAAAAACAACCTAATTATACACCTGAGAGTGCACTCAGGAGAAAGGCCTTATGAGTGTAGTGAATGTGGGAAATCTTTTACCTTTAGCTCCAGCCTTCGTTATCATCACAGAGTACACACTGGAGAAAGACCTTATGAGTGCAGTGAATGTGGGAAATCTTTTAACAATAGGTGGACACTCATTCGACACCGGAGAATTCACACAGGAGAAAAGCCTTATGTGTGCAATAAATGTGGGAAATCTTTTTCTTGTAGCTCCACCCTCCAGTATCATGAACGAGGTCACCTTGGGGAAAGGCCTTATGGGTGTGATGAATGTGGAAAGTCTTTTACCACTAGCTCTGCCCTCCGTTATCATCAGAGAATTCACACAGGAGAAAGGCCTTATGAGTGCAGTGAATGTGGGAAATCTTTTATCTCTAGGTCTGACCTCCAATATCATCAGAGAGTTCATTCTGGAGAAAGGCCTTATGAGTGTAGTGAATGTGGGAAATCCTTTATCCGAAGGAATAACCTCCTTTTACACCAGAGAGTTCACACAGGAGAACGGCCTTACAACTGTAGTGAATGTGGGAAATCTTTTAACAATAGGTGGACACTCATTCAACACCAGAGAGTTCACACAGGAGAAAAGCCTTATGTGTGCAGTGAATGTGGGAAATCCTTTACCTCCAGCTCCACCCTCTGTTATCATCAGAGAGTTCATGCAGGAAAAAGGCCTTATGAATGCAGCGAATGTGGGAAATCTTTTACCTCTAGTTCTACCCTCCGTTATCATCAGAGAGTTCACACAGGAGAAAGGCCTTATGAATGCAGTGAATGTGGGAAATCTTTTACTTTTAGTGCCAGTCTCCGTTATCATCACAGAGTGCACAGTGGAGAAAGGCCTTATGAGTGCAGTGAATGTGGGAAATCCTTTAAGGATAGATCACAATTCAATAAACACCGGAGAGCTCACACTGGAGAAAGACCTTATGAGTGTGGTGAATGTGGGAAATCTTTTAGCCAAAAATCTTCCCTCTCAACACACCGGAAAATTCATAATAGAGAACGGTCTTATGAGTGTAGTGCATGTGGGAAGTCTTTTACCTCTATTTCTGGCCTTGGTTATCATCAGAGAGTTCACAGGGGAGAAAAGCCTTATCAGTGTAGTGAGTGTGGGAAATCTTTTACCAATAGCTCCATACTGATTCGACACCAGAGAGTTCACACAGGAGAAAGACCTTATGTGTGCAGCGAGTGTGGGAAATCTTTTACTAGTAGCGCCACCCTCTCTTATCATCAGAGAGTTCATGCAGGCAAAAGGCCTTATGAGTGCAGCAAATGTGGGAAATCTTTTACTTCTAGTTCCACCCTTCGTTATCATCAGAGAGTTCACGCAGGAGATAGGCCTTATGAGTGCAGTGAGTGTGGGAAATCCTTTATCTCTAGCTCTAAACTCCGCTACCATCAGAGAGTTCACACGGGAGAAAGGCCTTATGTGTGCAGTGAGTGTGGGAAATCCTTTAGGGATAGTTCCCAATTTAGTCAACACCAGAGAGGTCACACTGGAGAAAGGCCATATGAGTGTAGAGAATGTGGGAAATTTTTTATGCGAAAATCTACCCTTTCTCAACATCAGAGAGTTCACACTAGAGAAAGGCCTTAGATGTACTGGGGATGTGCAGTTTTCTTGTTCATTGTAAGGATTCCAGAGGAAACTGAGGAGCCATATGTCTGAATTAACTCTCAGACATTTGAGCATGCACAGTGGGGAGATTTCCCCATAAGTTTCAGTTATGTGGGAAGCGTGGGACTATGTTGCACTCTCTAACCTGTCCAGGGCTCTTCCCAGATTTATGTCACTTCCATCTCTGGGGTCAAGGCCATTTCACCTCCACCACCTGGTAGGTTCACACAGTGTGCATCAGTCACCAACCCAGTGTGTTCAGGGAAGCTGACCTCTGTCCTGCAATGTATTGGCCAAGTTAGGAGTCACCTGAACATTTATGGCATCAGCTTTCACTCCTCCCTGACTTATCTTGGACATGGACCTGGTCAGTATTGGCCCAGAAGATACCAAAAGTTCAGCTGGCAGCTAGCAGAGAATGACAACACAGGGATGTGTTGGTCTCACATGATAATAGTAAATTTTTCCAGCTTCCAAATCATGAACTGGGTAACTGCCTGCTGCAGATTGCTTTGGCTTGTACAATAATCAAGGCCTTACAAGCTCTTTACACTCTCTTTAATCTTGAAAGTTCTGTTTACTCTGCAGGTAGTTTATACACAGGTTTTTACTGTGTAAGCATAAAGGGGAGAACAACTTTTAGGGGTCTCAAAATTTCTGTGTCTGAGGAAGGATGGTATGATGGCAGACAGTAGCTTGCCAGTTTTGCCCAAATTTGCATTGCTGCCCACTGCCTCCTAGGAAAGACCGCAGGGATTTCTGGTTTTCATATGAAGCCTGGAGGCTTTGTGTTTTAGGAGTCTCCAAGATGTCCCTGAGAAGTGGCAGCTGTGAGAATCTCAAGAGCTTTGAAAGCAGAATGAATTTTTTTTTTTCGGTACGCAGGCCTCTCACTGTTGTGGCCTCTCCCATTGTGGAGCACAGGCTCCAGACGTGCAGGCTCAGCGGCCATTGCTCACGGACCTAGCCGCTCTGCGGCATGTGGGATCTTCCCAGACCAGGGCACGAACCCGCATCCCCTGCATCGGCAGGTGGACTCTCAACCACTACGCCACCAGGGAAGCCCCAGAATGAATTTTTTCCCTTCCTTAAAGGAGAGGTCACAGGGCATTTCAGCACTGTTGAGAGATTATCTTCCCCAGGTCTACAGAGAGCCATATTCCCTGATGGCCACAATTTATTGGCCTAGTGTCACTGGTTCTAAGACCATTGGGTCCAGGGGAAACCATAATTGGTACAGAAACTGGTTTACTAGGGAGGGGAAAAGGCCGCAGCCTACTAGTGTGTCAATGTAAAAATGACTGTGGAGAATCAGTTTGTACACAAATCTCAGTACTTCCAGGTATGTTTATCTTGTATAGCTGAAGTCATCAGAGAAAATAAAAATAATTGAAAGGTTTTGTGGATTCCTTTAGCCTCTGTAATATTCACCTCAAGGCCATTACTGCATGGGCAGGAAGAAAGAGAGAAAAGGGGATCTAGTCCACAGATGTGGCTCTTGTGATCCAGACAGCATTCTTGTTTGACTTCAGGTGGAAATGTTCTTTATTGCTCACCATATTTGCTGCCACTGAGGCAAGACTGCCGCCCCAACCCCCTGGGGCATAAGGATAGAAATGATGGAGTCAGTATAAGGTTGCCAAACCTATTTTCTGAAAGGACTGGGACATAGAGATCTTTAAATCTTGAGCTATGTTTTAAAGTTTTACTAAGGTATAATTTACATGTGCTAATACGAATATATTTAAAGTGTACAATTTGATAAGTTTTGACATAGGTGTGAACTTCTGAGACCATCATCATAGTCCTAATAGTGACCATATCTGTCATGGTATATTTACCTCATTCCTATTATAATCTCCTTGCCTTTCTCACCTCTCCAAGTAACCGTTGATTTACTTTCCTTACAGTAGATACCTTGCATTTTCTTGAATTTATATTATTGGAATCATTTGTTGTTTACCATATTTTTTTTGTTTTCCTTTATGTATCATAATTACTTTGAGATTCATCAGTGGTATATACTGCTTTGGTTTTTGTTTTGTTTTTGGCTGAGTAATATTTTTCAATATGCGATGGTTAGTTTATCCATTCTCTTTATGGGCATTTGGTTTGTTTCTAAATTTTGACTTCTGAAAATAAAGCTGGTATAAAAATTGTGTTCTTTATATGAATATATGAAGAATATATATGTTTCTTTTATCTTTTGTCAGTAACTTAGAATATAATGTGTGAGTCACAACTGTTTTTTACTTTTTTTTTTTTTTTTGGTTGTGCTGGGTTTTCGTTGTGGCAAGTGGGCTCTTCATTGTGGCCTGTGAGGTTAGTAGCCCTGCGGCATGTGGGATTTCAGTTCCCTAACCAGGGATCGATTCCCTGTCCCCTACATTGGAAGGCAGATTCTTAACCACTGGAACACGAAGGAAGTCCCACAACTGTTTTACTTTTGAAGAAACTAACATATTGTGATCTAAAATGATTGTACCTTTTGCATCTTACCAGCAATGTATGAGAATTCCATTTCTTCCATATTCTACTGAATACTTGGTTTATCATTTGTGTTAGTTTTAGCCTTTTAACTGAGTTTTTAGAGTTACCTCACTTTTGAGTTTCCATAAGGATTCATGATGAGCGTTTTTTCAGATATTCATTTGCTGTGTATCTTTGTTAAAATATTTGCTGAAATCTTTTTCTTTATTGACCCTTGGCTATCTTCCTTTAACAAATAGGACAATGAAACAACAAAGATGTATGTTGGAATTTCACTCATTTTAAAATACTTTTAATATTTTTAAAAAGTGATTTTGCTTTATGGAGTAACTTTACTGGCAGAATTTTCTCACTTGAAAAAAATCTGCAGTATTCATAATGCAGTGCATACTTAGATATACCATTTTAAATTTAATCTGCATTTTTAACATATTCTCTATATTCCTAAGTTCAGTCACTGAAGAATACAATAAAGCCTTGCTTTATAGTGCTTACACATTTTCCTGGTTTATATCACCGTGGAAGTTGGTGGGTTGGAGCAGATGGGGACAAGATTTACTTTATCTATCTATCTATCTATCTATCTATCTATCTATCTATCTATCTATCTATCTATGTACCTATTGCTGTGTTGGGTCTTTGTTGCTGCTCACGGGCTTTCTCTAGTTGCAAGAGCGGGGACTACTCTTCATTGTGGTGCACGGGTTTCTCATTGTGGTGGTTTCTCTTTGTTGTGGAGCACAGGCTCTAGGCTCATGGACTTCAGTAGTTGTGGCTCGCAGGCTCAGTAGTTGTGGCTTGTGGGCTCTAGAGTGCAGGCTCAGTGGTTGCGGCACACAGGCTTTGTTGCTCTGTGGCATGTAGGATCTTCCCAGACCAGGGCTTGAAACTGTGTCCCCTGCATTGGCAGGTGGATTCTTAATCACTGCACCACCAGGGAAGTTCCAGGGACAAGATTTCATCAGGATGGACTGGTCTTTCCTTTGAGTCCCAAAGCCTGGCTGGGGGGCGGGTGATGAAGATATCAGTGGTCAGACTCCACAAGTCCTCATCCAGGCTGCTGGGTTTAATTCTGTATCCCTGACCAGTGAAAGGACCCACAGGCAAACACTCCTCTCCAGGCCTGTTTCCTCCTATGTAAGGTGGGGATTAGGATCTGACCTGCCTCTGGTCCACTGAAAGATGTGAAGAGGGGAGCTGTCCATTCCTATGCAGCTCCCTTTGCAGGTGACATTCTGGTGCCAGCCACCTTTAGCTCCCCCTGATGTCCTCAGATTCCTCTAGCCCCAGACCCCTCTATCCCCAGGGACATGTCAGAAATAAATGAGGCATCTCACGATCCACGATCTGGGTCAGCCCCCATGGACTTACAGGCATCGAGGTGGGGTCTGCTGGGTACTGAGGTCTCCGTGTGGATACCCCAGTGGGAAATAATCTGGGCAACTTGCTGAAGCTCCTTGAGCCTCAGTTTGCTGACTTGGACATAAAGGTGTTAACTTTGGCCCCTGAGAGGATCAATGAATGTAACAAAACACTGAGCACTTAACACCTGAATTCCAGGGTTTGTATTTTGAGCTTGTATGTGGTGTATTTATTTAAAATTTTAATAGAAAATATTTTCATAAGTTTCCTTTTCACAATTCTCTTATTGTACTTAACTCTAATTTATTGGCATTTTTATTGTATTAGTAACATTCTCATTTTGTTCCATTTTATAGAGTGCCATGTAAGTTAATATAAATGCCATGTAAATATACTGTGAAATTTTACTCAATCCATATGTGTATCATTGTTATAGCGTATTTCTCCTGAATCCATTTACTCTGTGAGATTGAGAGCACACTCATCAATTGATGGATTATCACAGAAATAGTTTGATTCTTTTGCAAGTGTACTGAGAGATCTCTTACTTCTGTTTGCTCTAACTGATAAATTAATTCTCTTCAGATCCTCTTTAAACATATTTCATTTATTATGCTGAAATGCAAAATGACCAATTCTATTAGAGTATGCTATTTCACATACCAGATAGTCTTTTCACGTAAGTTTTTTTGTTCATTAGTTTTTTGTCCTTCCCCTGAAACTCAATGCAAGTTTTGTTTATTTAAAAATAGCTTATTTAATATGATATAAACAACAGATAACTACTTAGAAAACATTCTTATTTCAATGAATATTCATTTGAATGTTCTGGAAAGGTTGCAAGTTACTTTTTTAAAAATCTAGTTCAGTGAAATGTGGCTGATAAAAGTATGTGATAAAGTAATAAATATATAATTCTATAAGTATTCTACAGTCAGAATGTTTTGGAAACATTTAAAATTATCAGTCCACTTTAATTCTGGCTGGTTATGGGTAGATTTTGAAATCAAAACAAAATTTTCACAAATTAGATTATTGTATAGTAATTGGATAGTTTTCACAAAAATTGCCTGTTGCAAAATGTTGCCCAATGTTTTTATGGTTTTATGGATACTGAAAATATTATAGACAATTTTTTTTACATTATACACGTTATTTTTGTCATTTAAATTTTTAGTTGTTACTGTATTTTGCCGCAGCAGTGAGAGCCCAGAATCCTAACCACTAGGCCACCAGGGAACTCCCCACTTGAATTTTTTTTTTTTTTTTTTGTGGTCCACGGGCCTCTCACTGTTGTGGTCCCTCCTGCCGCGGAGCACAGGTTCCAGACGCGCAGGCTCAGCGGCCATGGCTCACGGGCCCAGCCACTCTGCAGCACGTGGGATCTTCCTGGAGCGGGGCACGAACCCGTGTCCCCCGCATCGGCAGGTGGATTCACAACCACTGTGCCACCAGGGAAGCCCCCCACTTGAATTTTTATTTACAAAAATCAAAAGTATATTTTGTGGCCTTAAATTGGGGCTTAGCTTGTAATGACTTGCATACCTCAGTTTATTAAAAAAGAAAAATCTTTTTTTTACATTTTTAATTTTAATTGAAGTATAGTTGCTGTACAGTATTATATAAGTTACAGGTGTACAATATAGTGATTCATAATTTTTTTGTGTGTGTGTGGTACGTGGCCTCTCACTGCTGTGGCCCCTCCCGTTGCAGAGAACAGGCTCTGGACGCACAGGTCCAGTGGCCATGGCTCACAGGCCCAGCCACTCCGTGGCATATGGGATCTTCCCGGACCAGGGCACGAACCCATGTCCCCTGCATTGGCAGGCAGACTCTCAACCACTGCGCCAACAGGGAAGCCCCTGATTCATAATTTTTAAAGGTTATACTCCATTTATAGTTATAAAATATTGGCTATATTCCCCGTGTTGTTCAATATATCCTCATAGTTTATTTTATACTTAATAGTTTGTACCTCTTACTCCTTTACCCCTCTATAGCCCATTCCCCTTCTGTCTCCCCTCTGGTAACCATTAGTTCTCTTTATTTGTGAGCCTGTTTCTTTTTTGTTATTCACTAGTTTGTTGTATTTTTTATATTCCACATATAAGTGATATCATACAGTATTTGTCTTTCTCTGTCTGACTTACTTCACTTTGTATGATAATCTCTAGGTCCATCCATGTTGCTGCAAATATCAAATTTCCTTCTTTATGGCTAAGTAGTATCCCATCATACATTGCATTGGCCAAAAAGTTCTTTCGGGGTTTTCTGTAAGATGCTATGGAAAAACCCGAATGAACTTTTTGGCCAACACAATATATACGACATCTTTTTAAACCATTCATCTATTGATGGGCATTTAGGTTGCTTCCATATCTTGGCCATTGTAAATTATGCTGCTGTGAACATTGGGGTGCATGTATCTTTTTGAATTAGTGTTTTTGGTATTTTTGGATATATACCCCAGAGTGCAATTGCTGTGTCATGTGGTAATTCTGTTTTTAGTTTTTTAAACCTCCATACTGTTTTCCACAATGGCTGCATGGATTTATGTTGCCACCAGCAGTATGAGGGTTCCCTTTTTCCACACCTTCTCCAGCATTTATTATTTAAAGACTTTTTGGGTTTTTCTTTTGCCTTGCTGTGCGGCTTGTGGGATCTCAGTTTCCCGACCAGGGATTGAACCCGGGCCACAGCAGTGAAGCACAGAATCCTAACCACTAGACCACCAGGGAACTCCCTATTTGTAGACTTTTTGATGATAGCCATTCTGACCTGTCAGCCTTTCTCTGTACACTTAACCCTCATTTGAAGCCCAGCCAGCCCCAGTGGCCCTTCACTTCAGGTCCAGTTGCTCTATCAGAGAGCCACTGTGCCCATGAACTAATCTGCCTGCCTGGCTGAAGCACCCCAGGCACCACTAAGGCTCACAACAAAATCCTAGTGATTCTGTAGAGCAGTGAATAAACAGGTGGCTTCAATGTCATCTTGCCTCAGTTACAAGTGTCTCCACACCCATCTCATGTCCACACATTCCTCAGCAGCCTTGGCCACCTGACAAATTATCCTCTCTCCCACACCAGTGCTTATGATGTCCCCCCACCTTCACCCAGGTACCCAAGCTCTCTATGCACTTGTGGCACCCACCCTCCTCTTTCTGATTTGCTATTGGCATTACCATCATGTTCAGGATTCCTCCTACTACTATTAACAAAAGCTCCGCCTGGTCCACAAACCGTCCACCACGTTTTGTAGATGTGTCCATCCAGAAGCCCTTCCCATAGTTCCAGGCCTGTGTGTCCAGCTGCCTACTAAATAACTCCACTCTTTTGTTCTATGAAATATCTCATACCGTCAACTTGGCCAAAAAGGAAACTGCTGATATCCCTAATGAGAATTATTTCCATTATGGAACACCCAACACAGCTGATGGAGCTTCCATTCTTCCACCTCCCAACACGAAAAATCTTGGTGTCATACCTGACTCCTACCTTACTTTCTCTCAACATCACAATCCAAAAAACCATGCTGTCCCGTTTTAGAAATTTATTTATTTATTTTTGGCTGCATTTGGATTTTTGTTGCTGCACGCAGTCTTTCTCTAGTTGCAGAGGGCAGCTACTCTTCGTTGCGGTGCTCAGGCTTCTCATTGCGGTAGCTTCTCTTGTTGTGGAGCACGGGTTCTAGGTGTGTGGCCTTCAGCAGTTGTGGCACTTGGGTTCAATAGTTGTAGCTCGCGGGCTCTAGATCACAGGCTCAGTAGTTGTGGTGCATGGGCTTAATTGTTCCACGGCATGTGGGATCTTCCCGGACCAGGGCTCGAACCCGTGTCCCCTGCATTGGTAGGTGGATTCTTAACCACCACACCACGAGGGGAGTCTGGCTGTCCTGTTTTAAAAAACTGATTCAAAAATTCATTAACTTCTCCCACCTCCACAACCACGACAATGGCCCACACCGACAGCACTCACCCCAATGTCTTGGAGGTGAAACCAACTGGAACCCTGGATGTGGGATTTCCACCAGGCAGACTTCTGGGGGCAGTACCCATCCAGCACAGTTGCAGGGATAGGACCACTACTCCAGTGGGTCTGGAAGGCGCAGCATTGAGCCAAAGATTATTTATGAGCCATAAGATCTCATGATGTTTGCTTTGCTAGGTTTGGGGCTTGTTTAGGACCCCTCACACCTTTATTTCCCATTCCCCCCATTTGTAATGGAAATTTCTATCCTATGCCTGTCCCACTATTACATTTTGGAAGCATGGAACTTTTGGTTTCACAGCTGGAGAGCAGTTTTGCCTCAGGGTTGATTGTACTTTGAGTCTCATTCATATCTGACTTAGATGATATGTAGATGAGTCTTTGAACTTTCTAATATCACACTAAAACTTACTATAAAGTTACACACTTTTTCTTTCATGTTTCCTTTCTGTGTTCATTGAAGAGTTTAAGCTGCATGAAAATAGAGGTTTTCGTCTGTCATGGTTCTCATGCACCTGAAACAGTGCCTGACACTGAGTATTTTGTTCAATGAAAATTTATGAGAACCGTGAATAAACATGACACCCGATATTCTTGTTAACTTTTACTAGTCTGACTACTCTTAACGTCCACTCCAATTCTTTCTCCAAGCCGGTATTAATATTTTCAAGAATAAAAGCCCTACCAAAAGTTCTCTGAAGTATTAACTGTCTTCAACATCATCTGCTATTTCCCCAGAGGGATATCTGCCCCTGTCTTTGAATAACTACATAACTATTAATAACTTTCCAACACCTGCATTTCAAAACTGTTTTTCTGATATTATCTCATTTCCCCATGAAGAACTGTACCTGCAATCACTGGAAAATGATAATCACCAGCAAGGACACGAGATCATAAGCTTAAGATACCCTCCTTTATATGAGTGTTCAGATACTCCCTTCCACACGTGCTGCACCTCTGAAAGTTGCAGCTATTGGCACATACCAAAATGACATTAGTTAAGTTGCTCTCCGTTTGAGACAGATGTCTGTACACTAAAAGGAATTGAGTTTATATTAGGAAATGGAATAAGATATTATATGGATGAAAGTGTTTCTTAATGAGTAGGACACAATCACCGACTCTATAGGCAAGAGAGAAGCTTTGTGTGGAACCAGAGGTAAAACTTCTGCTTGTCCACCTAGTTTAGAATATCCATCTTCTTTCTTCACAGTCATGGCCCTGTACGGACTGATTTCTCTTGCTCATAGCCTATCATAATACAACTCATAAAACTGACTATGGCTTCAGATACATTTGAAGAACAGTTATATAATGTGTCCAGCTACGCACTGAGTCATGTCTGAATGACTCTGTAATAATATGGCCATTTAGATCTGTACATTTGAGAGCATCTCAAATAATATTTTTACTTTCTAAGGGCTGAGTGAGCATCACGAAGTCTGAAATTTTGTCACTTTGCTGCACTTAACAACGAACAGAGCCCCTCCCTTCCTCGAGGTAGGATGACTGCTTTCCAGCATCCCTCCCTGTGCCGCTTGGCAAAAGTTCTGGTTGGTCAGAAAGGAGAAGCCCCTTTGCGGCGACTTGTAAAGCCCCGCGAACTACATTACCCGGAAGATCCTGCGCCGAGGTAAGCCAAGGACCACCAGGATAAATGCATTTCCGGGAGAATTCTTCACGTCAGGGCAGGACTTCCGGCCTCCTCCTTGTGGCGTCCATTTTAACTGCCCTGGGTCTGTTCTGGCTACGGGGCACCGGGGTGACGGGACTGAAAAAGCGCGAGAGGAGGCGCTGTCTGCGCGCCATAGAGGCGGGTCTGAGGTTCGGCGACACAGCCCGGACTGCCCCGCGTCAGGCCCGGGAGAAGGACCGCCATCCCCGCGTCCCACCTCCTCTCTCGCCGCTTCCGGCCCCGCTCCGCCCACGGACTGCTATGGCGTCTGCGGCGGCGGCACTGAGGGATCCGCCTCAGGTAGTTGCTCGGCCTCCGGGCCCTCACCGCCCTCACTCCACCAGACACTAAAGCCCCGAGTGCGGGGCGCCTACTCATGTCCCCGCAGCCCAGGCTGTGTCCAGGACTGTGAGGCGGTCCTGGGTGGGGCCCTGTTTCTGACAGTGTGATGGCGCGTGGGAGAGGGTGGCAGGCGGAGGGACCGCCAGGTGCAAAGTCTTGGAGGTCGGGCTGAGGCGGGAGGATTCGGGAAACCTGGGGTCCATCTGATGTCTGCAGGAAACAGAGTGAGCCGGAGTGGCACGTGGACCGGCAGAGAGGTTGTTCCTTATTCTGAGGGACCTGGAGGCCGTGGAGGTTAGTGGACAGAAGAGGGACCCATTATGTGTTAGGGGTTTTTATTATTATTATTTTTCTTTATTTTTTTGGCTACGGACATGCAGGCTCAGTGACCATGGCCCACGGGCCCAGCCGCTCCGCAACATGTGGGATCCTCCTGGACCGGGGCACGAACCCGTGTCCCATGATCGGCAGGCAGACTCAACCACTGCGCCACCAGGGAAGCCCCATGTGTTAGGGTTTTAAAAGTTATCAAAATGCTGCTCAGAGAGGGAACAGACTGGAATGTGGGTGACGAAGACATTGAGACAGAGAGAAGTAGAGCCTTTGTCCAAGGTCAGAGATCTGGTAAGAGGCAGCTCTAAGATTGAAACACAGACGTTAGTAAGTTACCCGAGGTCCAGGTTCCAGGGTCGGGTGGGAATACAGGGGAGTCCTGCGCACATGGAGCCCAGCCGTGGTTGCCTTTCACTTCCCACGTGTTCTGAACGTTGAAAAAGCACTTAGGGATCCTACACAAGGCAAGAGAGGGTGTCCCAGTCCCTCATTGGTAATGACACCACCCATAGAGTGGCTGGGTATTGTGTCTTGAGAGTCTTCTCTTGATATATTCTCAGCTCTTAGCTGTGTGGGCCCTGAGGATATTCTCAAGCTGTGGGTCCTGTGTGTAGGACAAGGGTAAATACAGGTGTTCACTTTCCTGACAACCTGTATAAACAGTTGGAACCTGTATGGAACGTTATCCCAGGAACAGATACTAGCATGTTCAAGTGCTTGGAGGTGTGACTGAGTTGGGAACAGGGTACAGCAGGTCTTCATTCTTTCAGTTAGGAACAAAGAGCAGGGGACCTGGTAATCAGGCCTATGATGTGGCTGTCTGAGAAGTTGGGCATCATTTATGGAAGTAATGAGAGATTTGAATAAGAGGAAGTGTTGGTACTAACCAGGGTTCAGTAGGCTGCATTTGGCTGGAGAGACGAGAAAAGACTATGGAGTTAAGGAAGGAGGCAGTGAGCCCAGGAAGAGGTTACTCTTGTAATCCAGTTGAGTGTTGAAGGAACAGAACTGTGGCCATGAAGGTAGGAGACAAGTTTGGATTCTAAGTACATTTTTAAAAAAGAGCCAAGTAGATTTTTGGATGTTGTAGGTAAGGGAGAGGTTAGGGATGACTCCAGGGTTTTTGGCCCTAGGAGCTGAAGGAATGGATCCTTCATCAACTTGGATGTGACAGATGCAATATGCTTATTTCCTTGTGCGTATCAGAAATTTTGTTTTGGTCTCTTTATGGGTCTGGGGTGTTTCAGAGTACAGTGAGTGGAGCCATCAATTGGGCAGCTGAACATGTATGTCTCAAATTTAGGGAAGGGCTCAGGATGAAGACTCTCAAGAGTGGTGGCTATTATAAGGACCAGAGCAGAGATGTGGATGACATTTCAAAAGTAGAATGCAGGTTAGAGTCATAATGCTATTAGCGGGTCAGAAAGACTCGGGTGCATTCCCAGGAGTGGCACCTGGTTGAGGTTCCTGAGTATAACAACCAGGTGAGAGAGAGAATGGCTCTGGATGGTCTGGGAGAGAAGATGATCTGGCAGGTGGCCAAGGCTTCCATGGGATGAATGGGTGCAAAATACGTGGTTTGGGAGGCAGAGAAATAATTGAGACAATTTGACACTGAGGACAGGGCTCCTGCTAGTTCACTACTGTCCATATTCTCCAGAATCGTGTAGTGAGCCTTGTTGGGGTCTAGAGTGTTTTAGTCTTGCTGGTGGATAAGATCCAGGGTAAATGGTCATTTGTGAAAGTCTTTATGCCTGGCAGGGAGATTGTAAGGGCTGGGGTTGTGAGGAAGTTTGAGTAGAGAGAGGAGAGTTGTGACTGTTGAGGGGACAGGCAATCAGACAGTGCATCACAGAAGTAGAAGAATGTCATGGGTGTCTGTAATTCACATGTGGTTCTGAGTGGCTAATATTGAAGCAAGGATCAGAAGCAGGTGGAGAGGCCTGCAAAGTTGCATGTGGGACTTTCCCTGGTATTGGGATTAATCAGAGATCTCGGATGGTACTGAGTTGTGTTTGAGTGTCAAGGACTCTCTGGAAGCTATGGGCCACGTTAATGAGTGAGTAGAGGGAAATGCCTGTGTTGTAGAGCAGGGAGGTGGCAGAACTGGGAGTGCAACCCTGGGGAGTGATGATGTTAGAGAGTGAGAGTCTACAGAATGATGTGCTGATAGCCCCATGGCCCTGGTATTGGGGACTTAGTGGTGAAACATGAGCCCAGGTTTGACTGTCTTGTATGTACAGTCTGAGAGACTTCAGGGGAATTGCTTGGCAGGAGCGATGGGGCTCTGCTAGCCAGGCCCAGAGCTTACATACCATCTATATGTCTCCCTGACTGTTATTGCTGAGGGCTGAATGCAGTGGTTCATGGGAACTGAGGAAAGAGTGAGCATCAGTAGCACCAGGTCCTGGTATCTCCTTTGAGGTGGAAAGCTTGGGAGGAGGATGATAGTGGGGTAGATGTATGAGGTGATGGACTGTGGGTTCTCAGAGTGTTCATTGTTTCATCTGTCCCTATGTTGACAGGATAGTATGACCTTTGAAGATATCGCCGTGTACTTCTCGTGGGAGGAATGGAGGCTCCTTGATGAGGTTCAGAGGCACTTGTACCACGATGTGATGCTGGAAAACTTTACATCATATCCTCACTGGGTAAAACTCTCACAGCCTTCCCAGTGACCTGGAGGGAGCTCCGTATTCTGGCTCACCCCCCTTTTCTCTGGGGGTGCTCTGTCCTTGTGACATGTGGACCTCGGGCACTGCTTGTTTCTCCAGCTTTCTGGGTAGTTGCTGTGGTCAGTATGGCTGGGTTGTTCGCTGTTCCTTCTTCTCTCCCCTGCAACCCCAATATTTGATGTACTGGATCCTCATGGGGAAGAATTTGAGGTCTGTAGTCCTGCAGTATATTTAATGATCTGTATCATCTTGTAACTGAAGATTTGTGCTTTTTGAGCAACACCTTGCCATTTGTCCCATCCCACAGCCCTGGCCTTCTACTCTCTGTTTCTCTGAGTTCAACGTTTTTGTTTGTTTTAAATTCTACATGTAAGTGATATCATACATTATTTGGCATAATGTCCATCTGGTTCATCCATGTTGTCCCATATGGCAGGACTTCCTTTGTTTTTAAGGCTAAATAATATTCAAGGCATGCATGTGTGTGTGTGAGTATATCACACCTTGTTTATCCATCCCTACGTAGATGGACACTCAGGTTGTTTCCATATCTTGTGTATTATCCATAATGCTGCTGTGAATGTGACAGTGCAGGTTATCTTTTCCCCTTTGGATTTCATTTCTTTGGGCTATATTCCAAGCAATGGAACTGCTGGATCGTATGACACTTCTGTTTTGAATTTTTGAAGAACTTCCATACTGTTTATCCATAATGCCTGTACCAGTTTATCTTGCTACCAAGTGTACAAGGGTTCCCTTATCTGTATACCTTTGCCAACCCTTAACTCTTGTCTTTCTGTCTTCCTCCCTCCCTCCCTTCCCTTCCATTTTCTTTCTTCCTTCCTTCCTTCCTTCCTTCCTTTCTTTCTCTCTCTCTTTCTTTCTCTCTTTCTTTCTTTCTTCTCTTTCTTCCTCTCTCTCTCTCTTTATCTCTATTTTTCTTTCTTTCTTTCCTGGAGTATCGTTGCTTTACAGTATTTTGTTAGTTTGTACTGTACAGCAAAGTGCATCAGCTATACATATACATGTATCCCCTCTTTTTTGGATTTCCTTCTCATTTAGGTCACCATAGAGCATTGAGTAGCGTTACCTGTGCTATACAGTATGTTCTTATTCATTACCTACTTTATACACAGTACCAATAGTGTATATATGTCAATCCCAATCTCCCATTTCATCCCACCCTCTTGACTTTTTGATGATAGCCATCCTAACAGTTATACAGTAATATCTCATTGTGGTTTGGATTTACATTTCCCTGATTATTAGTGAGGAAGATCAATTTTTCATATACTTGTTAGCCATTTGTGTATCATCTTTGGAATAATGCCTAATCAGATCCTCTGCCCATATTTTTTTTTTTTTTTGTAAAAACAGGTACAAAGTTTATTGCTAGAGACATAGCACAACAGCAAGTGGGAGAGCACACCAAGAAACAGTTTGCTTAGTTAAGACCCTCTGCCCATATTTTAATCAGATTATTCTGTTTCTGCTGATTTGTATGAGTACATTACATGTTTAAAATATTATCCCTTTATTAGGTACATGGCTTGCAAATATTTTCTCCCATTCTGTAGGTGGCATTATTATTTTTATTTATTTATTTATTTATTTGTGGTACGCAGGCTTCTCACTGTTGTGGCCTCTCCTATTGCAGAGCACAGGCTCCGGACGCACAGGCTTAGTGACCATGGCTCACGGGCCCAGCCGCTCCGCAGCATGTAGGATCTTCCCGGACTGGGGCACGAACCCGTGTCCCCTGCATCGGCAGGCGGACTCTCAACCACTGCGCCACCAGGGAAGCCCTATTATTTTTTTGATTCTTTTGCTATGGAGAAAAGCTTTTTCGGTTGATGCAGTTTCACTTGTTATTTTTTTCCCCTGTACTTTTCATGTTGTATTAAAAAAAAAAGAGTCATTACCAAGACAACTGCCACGTAGCGTATTCTGTTTTTTTCCCCCAAGGAGTTTGACATTTTCATGTCTTCTGTTTAACTCTTCAATCTACTCTGAGTTAATTATTAGTAGTAATAGGGGTCCAGTTTCATTGTTTTGCATGTGAATATCCAGTTTTCCCAACACGTTTTATTGAAGAGACTGTCCTTTCCCCATCCTGTGTTCTTTGCACCCTTGTCAAAGATTAGTTTACCATATATGTTTGGGACTTTTTCCTGGGTACTTTATCCTGTTCCATTCCTCTATGTGTCTGTTTTTATGACAGTACCATACTGTTTTGATTACTACAGCTTCACAATGTATTTCAAAATCGGGACGTTTGATATCTTCAGCTCTGATCTTCTTGCTCAAGATTTCTTTGGCTCTTTGAGGTCATTTGTGGCTCCATATGAACTTTAGGATTCATGTTCTATTTCTGTGAAAAATTGCATTGTGATTTTGAAAGGAATTGCATTGAATCTGTATATTGCGTTGGGTAGTGTGTACATTGTAACATTATTAATTCTTCCTGTACAAGGACATTGGATATCTTTTCATTTATTTGTGTCACTTGCTTTTATCAGTGTCTTATAATTTTCAGGGTCCAGATCTTTTACTTCCTTGGTTATATTTATTCATATGTATTTTATTGGTTTTGATATTGTAAATGTGATTGCTTTCCTAGTTTCTTATTCCAATATTTCATTCTTAGTTTATAAAAATGCAACTGATTTTTGCATATTGATTTTGTATCCTGCAGTTTTACTGAATTTGTTTAATATTTGTAACAGTTTTAGAGGGGAGTCTTTAGGGTACTCTATATATAAGATCATGCCTTCTGCAGACACAGTTTTACTTCTTTTATGATTTTATTATGACTACTATTTTCTCTTGACCAAGTGTTCTGGGTAGGCCTTCCAGAACAGTACTGAATAGAAATGAGGACAATGGGCATCTTTTTTTTTTAAATAAATTTATTTATTTATTTTTGGCTGCATGGGGTCTTCGTTGCTGTGTGCGGGCTTTCTCTAGTTGTGGCTAGCAGGGTCTACTCTTCATTGTGGTCAGCGGGCTTCTCATTGCAGTGGCTTCTCTTGTTGTGGAACATGGGCTCTAGGCGCATGGCTTCTTCGTTGCAGTGTGTGGGTGCAGTTGTTAAGAATCCACCTGCCAGTGCAGGGGATATGGGTTTGAGCCCAGGTCTGGGAAGATCCCACATGCTGCAGAGCAACTAAGCCCGTGTGCCACAACTACTGAGCCCACATACCACAGCTACTGAAGCCTGTGTACCTAGAGCCCGTGCTCCACAACAAGAGAAGCCACTGCAATGAGAAGCCTGCACGCTGCAACAAAGAGTAGCCTCTGCTCACCGGAACTAGAGAAAGCCCGCATGCAGCAATGAAGACCCAAGGAAGGGAGGGAGGGAGGAAGGAAGGAAGGATGGCAAACAATGGTTGTATTTCTCTGTGCTGTAAAATATATCCTTGTTGCTTAGCTTGTTGGGAGATTTTTGATTAATGATTCAGCTTCCTTACTTGTTACTGACCTATTTAGATTTTTTTTCTTCATGATTTAGTGCTGCTAGGTTGTTTGTTTCAAAGAATTTCTTCTACTTTATCCAGTTTGTTGGCATTTAATTGTTCATTATAGTTTTTTATGATCTTTGTGTATCTATAATATCAGTTGCAATATCTCCTCCATTCCTGATTTCATTTATTTGAGTCTCCTCTTTTCTAATTTAATGTAGCTGAAGGTTTGTCAATTTTGGTTCTTTTCAAAAACCAGCTCTCAGCTTTGTTAACATTCCTATTGTTTCTTCAGTCTGTATTTTATTTCTGCTCTGACCTTTGTTACTTCCTTCCTTCTACATTTGAGCTTAGTTGTTTGTTTTCCTAGTTCCTTGTAGTGTAAAGTGAGTTTGTGTATTTTAGATTTTTCTTTTTCCTTATTATAGGCATTTATTGCTATCAGGTTTGCTTTTAGAAATTCTTTTGCTGCATCACATAAGTTTTGGCATGTTTTGATCCATTTTACTTTGTCTCAAGATAATTTTACTTTTCCTTCTGATTTTTTTCTTCAACACATTAATGGTTCAGGAATGTGGTGGGGTTTTTTTTAATATTCATTTATTTATTTATTTGGTTGCATGGGGTCTTAGTTGCAGCATGTGTGCTCCTTAGTTGAGGCTTGCCAGCTCCTTAGTTGTGGCACATGGGCTCCTTAGTTGTGGCATATGAACTCTTAGTTGTGGCATGCATGTTGGATCTAGTTCCCTGACCAGGGATTGAACCCGGGCCCCATGCATTGGGAGCATGAAGTCTTATCCACTGCGCCACCAGGGAAGTCCCAGGAATGTGTTGTTTAATGTTCATATATGTTTGAACTTTCCCGCATTCACAAATATATTATGTTACTGATTTGTAGTTTCCAACCCTCATGGCTGGATTAGAATCTTGATATGATTTCAGTCTTCTTAAATGTGTTAAGACTTGTTTTGTGACTTAACATATGATCTTTCGTAGAGAGTTCTGTGTCCACTTGAAAAGAATGTATTCTGCTGTAGTTGAATTGCATGTTCTGTGTATGTTTGTTAGGTTGAGGTGGTCTAAAGTTCCATTCAGTATTTGGTCAATGTTTGAGCTAAAATGTCATTAAATATTTCCTTATTGATTTTCTATTTGGTTAATCTACCCTTTCTCAAAAGATGTGTATTGGAGTCTGCTAATACTATTTCATTGCTTTCTTTTCTACTTTCCACTTTCTTAGTGTTTGCCTTATACATTTAAGTTCTCTGGTGTTAGATGCATATTACTTATAATATGTTCTGTTCTCTTGATGCGTCAACACCTTTATCATTATTTAATGAGTTTTTTTGTCTCTTGTGGTAGGTTTTGAGTTGAAGTTTATTTTTCTTGTCTAAATGTAGACTATTTATAAGTATAAGCTACTGTTTTTTGGTTTCCATTTGTATGGAGTTTTTTTTCAATTCCTTCTCTTTTAGCCTATTTGTGTCCTTAAAGCTGATGTGAGTCTCTTGAAGGCTTTATCCTCAGTCACTGTGTGTCTTCTGAATGGAGAGAATTTTGTAAGGACTTTCTAATTGTCATATTGTTAATTTTTGTAGTTCCTTAGTTCCTTTTTTTCTTTCTCACTTTCTTCCTTTGTGATTTGATAGTTTTCGGTAGCAGTGTTCTTTGATTCCTTTCTCTTTCTCTTTTGTGTATCTACTGTAGGTTTTTGCTTTTGTGTTTACCATCAGGTTTGCATGAAACATAACAGTATTTTAAGCTGATAACAACTTAATGTCAGTTCTATACAGAAAGTCCCGTTCTAGAACCCTCCTACACTGTTGTTGGGAATGTAAGTTGGTGTAGCCACTGTGGAAAACAGTATGCAGGTTCCTCAGAAAACTAAAAGGATTACCATATGATCCAGCAATCCCTCTCCTGGGCATATATCCAGATAAAACTATAATTCAAAAAGATATATGCACCCAAATGTTCATAGCAGCACTATTCACAATAGCCAAGACATGGAAACAACCTAAATGCCCATCAATAGATGAATGGTTTAAAAAGATGTGGTATATATTGGGTTGGACAGAAAGTTCAGGTTTTTCCGTAACATCTTATAGAAAAACCCAAACGAACTTTTTGGCCAACCCAGCATATACGATGGGATACTACTCAGCCATAAAGAAGGAACTTTGACATTTGCAGCAACATAGATGGACCTAGAGATTATCATATTAAGTGAAGTAAATCAGAAAGAGAAATACAAATACCATATGATGTCACTTATATGTGGAGTCTAATATATGACACAACTGAACCTATCTATGAAACAGCAACAGAATCACAGAGATAGAGAACAGACTGGTGGTTGCTAAGAGGGAGGGGGTTGGGAAAGGGATGGAGTGGGAGGTTGGGGTTAGCAGGTGTAAGCTGTTTTTTCCTTAAAATTTATTTATTTATTTGTTTATTTTGGCTCCGTTGGGTCTTAATGGCGACACACGGGATCTTTGTTGTGGCACACAGGCTTCTCTCTATTTGTGATTACGGGCTCCAGAGCATGCGGGCTGTACAATTGTGGCATGCGGACTACAGAGTGCATGGGCTCTATAGTTTGTGGCATGCAAGGTCTCTAGTTGAGCCATGCAGTCTTAGTTGCCCTGTGGCATGTGGGATCTTAGTTCCCCAACCAGGGATAAAACCCACGTCCCCTGCATTGGAGGGTGGATTCTTAACCCCTGGACCACCAGGGAATTCCCAGGTGTAAGCTTTTAAATATAGAATGAATAAACAACAAAGTCTTACCATATAGTACAGAGAAGTATATTCAGTATCCTCTGATAAGCCATAAAGGAAAATAATATTTTAAAAAAGAACGTATATATATGTATAACTGAATCACTTTGCTGTATAGCAATAATTAATACAACATTGTAAATCAACTATGCTTCAATAAAAATAAATAAATAAAAGGGGAAAAATCCCCTTTTATTATCTCACCCCTTTTGCATTTACATTTTTTTGGTGTGTGTGTGGTACGTGGGTCTCTCACTGTTGTAGCCTCTCCCGTTGCAGAGCACAGGCTCCAGACATGCAGGCCCAGCAGCCATGGCTCATAGGCCCAGCCGCTCCGTGGCATGTGGGATCCTCCTGGACCAGGGCGCGAACCCATGTCCCCTGCATCGGCAGGTGGACTCTCAACCACTGTGCCATGAGGGAAGCCCTACATTTAAAAAATTTTTTTTTATTTTTGGCTGTGTTGGGTCTTCGTTGCTGCCCGTGAGCTTTTTTCTCCAGTTGCGGTGAGCGGGGGCTACTCTTTGTTGCAGTGTGCAGACTTCTCATTGCAGTGGCTTCTCTTGTTGCAGAACATGGGCTCTAGGCATGTGGGCTTCAGTAGTGGCACGCGGGCTCTAGAGCACAGGCTCAGTAGTTGTGACACACGGGCTTAGTTGCTCCACAGCATGTGGGTTCTTCCCAGTCCAGGGCTCGAACCCATGTCCCCTGCATTGGCAGGTGGATTCTTAACCACTGCGCCACCAGGGAAGTCCCTGCATTTATGTTTTTGGTGTGACAGTATATATCTTTTTATACTTGTGGTTATTAAGAAATAATTGTGGCTGTAGTAATTTTTAATATTTTTGTCTTTTGTCATTTATACTGGTATTAAATGATTACCACACCACCATGTTACAGTGTTAGCATATTCTGAATTTGAGTATATACTTAACCTTTACCACCGTGCTTTATATTTTTGTGTATCTTCCTGTTACTGATTAGTGTTCTCTGTTCAGCTTGAAAAGCTCCGTTTAGCATTTCTGGTAAGGCAGGTTGAATGGTAATGAACTGTCTCAGCTTTTGTTTGTGCAGGAGAGTTTTTATCACTCCTTCATTTCTGAAGGACAGCTTTGCCAGATAAAGTATTTCTTAGTTGCCAGGATTTTTTTCTTCTGCATTCTGAATTTAATGTCCCACTCTCTCCTAGGTTGCATGGGTTCTGCTGAGAAATGTGCTTATAGCCTTACAGGGCTTCTCTTATATGTTATGGGATTTTTTTTTTACTGCTTTCAAAATTCTCTTTGACTTTTCAAGCTTTCATTTCACTGTTATCTCAGTGAAGATCTTGTTGGATTGAATCTGGATGGGGACCTATGCACATAATGTACCTGCATGTCCACACCTCTCTCTTGATTTGGTTGATTGTTTCCACCATTTTTTATTTAAATAAGCTTTCTGCTCCTTTCTCTGTCACTTCTTGTGGCACTTCCACAATACGAATATTATTTCTCTTAATGGTATCCCATAATTTACATAGGCTTTCTTCAGTCTTTTTACCCTCTGGCTGGATAATTTCAAATCACCTGATTCAAGGTCACAGACTTTTCTCCTGCTTGATCAAGTTTGCTGTTCTCTGTTGTATTTTTCATTTCATTCATTGTATTCTTCAGCTCCAAAATTTAATTCCTTTTACTTTTTTTTTCCTATCTCGGAACTTCTTGGGTTTTTTTGTTGTTGTTGTTATTTTTGGCTGCACTGTGTGGCATGTGGGATCTTAGTTCCTTGACCAGGGATGGAACCTGTACCCCGTGCAGTGGGAGTGTGAAGCCCTAACCACTGGACTGCCAAGGAACTCCCATTCTTGGAACCTGTTGATTTGTTTGTGTATTTTTTTCCTGCTTTCATTGAGTTTCTGTTTGTGTTCTCCTGGAGCTTCTTTAAAACATTTATTTTGAAATCTTTGTCCAGTTGTTTATAGATATGCATTTCTTTGGGTTCACTTGCTGGAAACTTATGCTCCTTTGGTGATGTCTTGTTTCCTTGATATTCCATGTTTCTTGGAGCCTTTTTTTCATGTTTCTGCATTTGATGGATCAGTCACATCATCCGGATTTTCAGACTTGTTTTGATAGGGAAAGACCTTAACTTAGGTTGGTTACAAGATCACTGGCTAGGTGGGGTGTGGCAGTTTGGGCTGTCAGAAGGGACCAGCCATGTAGTGGCTCTGCAGCTGTCAGCTGAGGTCAGGGACACCAAAAATTATAGAGATTCTCAATAGCCAGGTCTGCAAGGTGAACTCACATGTACCTTGCCCTGGTGAACCTGGAGGGTGTGACATCAGTACTGTGTTCAGATCATACCAGGAATGTTTCTCATTTAGCCAGTATGTTTTTGCCCACACCACAGCCCATGTGTACTTCCCTTCCCCACTGTTAAGCCTGTGCTGACTAGTCAGTTTTACTTCACTGTGATATCTACTCTGACTTCCAGCCCAGAGACAAGACCCATCTCTCTGGACTTCAAATCTCAGCCATTACTCTCATATCTCCTCCTCTCCTGCTCTGCAGCTTTGGTCCGCATGTGCTATGAGGTGTCCACACATCCTTAAATTGGCCTTGAACAACAGCTATTCTACTGCAGTTGGTTTCTGCTGGGTTTGGACATAGGCTTCTACACAGTGTCACGTCACTAGCAGAATAGGTCCTGCAGGAATCCTCTGGCATATGAACAAGTTCTAGAATATGCCTCTCTACTTGGTGCTGCACCCTATCCTAATGTCCTTCCCCTGGTGTAGTGTATCATTCTTTTGCCTTAGAGGCACATTCATGCCTAGTAGCCACTTCCCCAGTGGAATTACAAATCTCCTTTCTGGAAAAGCATCCTGTAGACCCCTTCCTAGACGTGACACATTACCTTTATGATGATGTTGCCCCCTCCCTATGAAGTCAACATGTTTATTTGCGTGTGTTTCACCATCATTTATTTGCATTCATGTTGCTGCTGTGGAGCAAAGGATGCAGAAGCACCCTTTCAACAAAGCATTTCTATAAGCATGTCATAGGCCAGGACTCCTAAGGCACCTTTGTTTTCCCAGAAGAACTACTCCAGTGAGATGTGTAGTCTGGTCTTGAGAAGTATTTTTCACTTGGCTGAGTGTGAAGAAACACAACACAGACAGAAAGTGTTCGGGTGTAGAATATGTATGAAACGGTTTCATTTTAGTGCAAACCTCCAAAAACACCAGAAGCAGCACATGGCAGAGAAATCCTTCAGTAATGCTGTAGTCAGGGCCTTGTTTGTGAAAAGCTGCAAATGCCATGTGTCAAGGAAGCTCTTTACCTGTGAGGAAGTAGGGAAAGACTTTCTGGCCACCTTGGGACATCTCCAGCAACAGATCACTCACACCAGGGAGAAGCCAAACAAGATTGCCCAGCCGTGAGACAACTTTACAAAGCAGAGAAAGTCATTACAGCTGGGGAGAATTCAAGAAAGCCTTCAGCCCGAAACATGCACTTGTTCAGAACCAGGGTGTCCACCCTGGAAGACATTGTTTTGTGTGCAGTGAATGTGGGAAGACATTCAGGTACAAATCCTCATTTGTTGTGCACCAGAGTGCATACTGGAGAAAGGCTTCATGTGTGTCGTGAATGTGGAAAATCTTTCAGGCAAACCTCAACCCTCAATCTGCATCGAAGAATTCGTACTGTGGCAAGGCAGTACAAGTGCAGCAAATGTGGGAAATCCTTTAACCAAAACTTTGTCCTTAGTTATCCCTGGAGAAGTCACATTGGAGAAAATTGTTACTTGTGCAGTGAATGTGCAGAGTCTTTGAGCCGCAGATACATCATAGTTCGAGAACGGACATTTCACACTGGAGAAAGGTGTTATGAGTATACTCAATGTGGGATATCTTTTAGATGAAAATTTTACCTCATTGTACACTGGAGAGTTCACACAGGAGAAAGACCTTATGATTGCAGTGAGTGTGGGAACTCTTTTACTAATAGCTTGGTGCTCGTCCTTCACCAGCGGGTACATAAAGGGGAAAGGCCTTTTGCTTGCAGTGAATGTGGGAAATCTTTTACCAGTAGCTTGATACTCATTCTCCACCAGAGAGTTCACACAGGAAAAAGGCCTTATGAGTGCAGTGAGTGTTGGAAATCCTTTAGTCATCAATCTTACCTCACTCAACACTGGAAGGTTCATAGTGGAAAAAGGCCTTATGAATGCATTGAATGTGGGAAATCTTTTATGTCTCACCATGGCCTCCATTATCATCAGAGAGTTCACACTGGATCAAGGCCTTATGAATGTAGTGAATGTGGGAAGTCTTTTACCTTTCACTCTGGCCTTCATTATCATCAGAGAGTTCACACAGGAGAAAGGCCTTATGAGTGCAGTGAGTGCAGAAAATGTTTTACCTCTGGCTCTGCCCTGTGTTATTATCAGAAGACTCATGCTGGAGATAGGCCTTATGAGTGCACTGTATGTGGGAAATGTTTTTACTCTTGTTCCACCCTCCATTATCATCACAGAGTTCACACAGGAGAAAGGCCTTATGTGTGCAGTGAATGTGGGAAATCTTTTTTCTCTAGCTGCAACCTCATTAAACATGAGAGAATTCACACAGGAGAAAGGCCTTATCTGTGCAGTTTATGTGGGAAATCCTTTATCCAAAGATGTTACCTTCTTATACACCAGAGAGTTCACACTGGAGAAAGCCCTTATGAGTGCAGTGAATGTGGGAAAACCTTTAGGAGAGAGAGTCTTCTCTCATTGAACACTGTAGAGTTCACACTGGAGAAAAGCCTTATAAATGCAGTGAATGTGGGAAAGCTTTTTCATCTAGGTATGTTTTCCATTATCATCAGAGAGTTCACACAGGATTGAGGCCATATGAGTGTAGTGAATGTGGGAAATCTTTTATTTGTAGTTCCATTCTCCGTAAACATCAGAGAATTCACAGTAACCAAAGTCCTTATGAATGCACTGAATGTGGGAAGTCCTTTAGAGCAAATTCTTATCTCACTGAACACTGTATAATTCATACTGGAGAAAAGCCTTATAAATGCAGTGAATGTGGGAGATCTTTTTCGTCTAGGTCCGGCCTCCGTTATCATCAGAGAGTTCACACAGGATTGAGGCCATATGAGGGTAGTGAATGTGAGAAATCTTTTCCCCAGAGCTTTGCACTCCTTCCACGTCCATGTTGACAGAGGTGGAAGGTCTTAATGTGTGTTGTGAATGTGGGAAATTGTTTACTTCTAGTTCCACCTTTTGTTCTTATTAGAGTTCACAGGAAAAGCCTTATTCGTGCCAGGAATTTGCGGAATTGTTTCCTAAAGAATTCATCTCATGGGACTTCCCTGTTGGTCCTTTGGTTCAGAATCCACCTTCCAGTGCAGGCAATATGGGTTCTATCCTTGGTCGGGGAACTAAGATCCCCCATGCCATGGGGCAACTAAGCCTGTGAGCCTCAACTACTGAGCCCACACATTCTAGAGCCTGTGCACTGCAACAAAGATCCCATGTGCCGCAACTAAGACCCGACACTGCCAAATAAATATTTAAAAAACAAAAGAATTCACCCCAGTATACATGGTAGAGTTTATACTGGAGAAAGGCCTTGAATGTGCAAGGAAAAGTGCAATTTTCTTGTTCAGGGTAACGACGTTGGAAGAAACTGAGGAGTGGCCCATCTGAATTCAATCTCATACATTCAGTTGTCCACAGGGGGAGATACCCCTGAAATTTCAGTTATGTGGGTAGCACGTGTGGCTGTATTGCACTTTGTAACCTGTCCAGGTCTCTTCCCAGATTTATGTCACTGCCTGTTTCTGTGGCTGTTTTACCTCTATCGCCTGGCAGGTCCACACAGTGTGCATCAGTCACCAGCTCAGTGTGCTCAGGGAAACTGACCTCTGTTCTTCCAAGTGTTGGAGCAAACCAGGAGTGGTAGCCCAGTCCGTTAGGGGTTGGTGTTCCCCCCTCTCTGACTATGTGTACAAAAGCCTGAAGGAATGTTGGCCCTGAGAACGTCATATGAATTCAGCTGACAATGTGCAGAGAAGGACAACATTTTCCAAGGACATATTCTCTCATGCTCAGTTGTTCCATCTAGCAAGTCACCAACCCAAACTGTGTGCCACACATTGTTTTGGTTTGTATAATATGGATGCCTTACTGTTTAAGGCCTATTTTGTTTTTGGAGTTCTTTGTACTGCTAGAGATTTTTTATAAGGAGATTTGGGCTCCACAGGCATGGGCCTCAGGGAGGATAGTACGATTGCAAAACGTGGCTTGTCATTTTTGGTCAAATTTGCATTGGTGCCAGTGAAGTTGTAGGAGAGAGGGCAGGGCTTTATGGTCCTCATTTGAAGCCTGGATGCTATGAACTTTAGGAGACTCAGACATCACCCTCAAGAGGAGTAAGGTGTGACAATCTCAAGTTCTTGGAACAGCATGAATTTTTCCCCCTGTTCATGGGGAGTATCACAAGAGATGTCAGCACTGTTGAGAGGCATCTCCCATGGTCTTGCAAAGAGCATGTGCTCTGATGTCCACAATTCCATGGGTGACAGTCACTGGTTGTAAGACTATAGGGGTCAGGGGAAACTGAAACTGATACAGAAACTGTGTTAGTAGGGAGCAAAGGAGACAGCAGCCAGCTCATTGGAATGTGCCTCTTCTAAAAGTGCATCCACAGATGTCTTTGTGACGATGACTGATGTGCAGGATCAGTGTGTACACAAATCTCAGGACCTCCAGGCATGTTTAACTTGTGTAGTTGAGGTCATTGTCAGAGAAGATAATTGGAAAGTTTTGTGGATTTTTGTAACCTCCCTGTAATGTTCGCCTCAAGGCTGTTGCACAGGCAGAAAAAAGAAAGGTAGAGAAAAGTAGTCTAGGGATGTGGCTCTTGTGAGCCAGCAAACATTCCTGTTGACTGCAGTGGAAATGTCCTTTATTACTTGCCAATGTTTGCTGCCACTGAGGCAGGATTGATCCCCAGAGGGCATGACAGAAAGATGGTGGACTCACTATAGGGCTGTCAGATCTATTTTCCAAAACAGTGGGGCATACAGATTTTGTTTATCTTGAAGTGTTTTTTTTAAAGTTTTATTTAGGTGTAATTTACATGTAGTAAAGTACACACATTTAAAGTGAAGTATTTGATAAGTTTTGACATACACATGATACTTGTGAAAACATCATCACAGTCATGGTAGTGACCATGTCTATCACTGTGTATTTGCTCCATGTTCTTTTATAATCTCTGTGTCCCTGCCCTTCACAGCCATCCAAGCAACCATTGATTTATTTCTCCTTGTAATAGATACCCTTGCGATTTCTATAATTTACCTGATGGAATCGTAAAATGTTTACTTTTGTTTTCTCCTGGTTTTGTGTTTTATAATTATTTTGAGATTCATCAATGATGTTAAATGAGGAGCTCTTTTTTATTTTTTTGAGTAATATTCTTACCATTCGATATAACAGTATTTATCCATTCACCTGTTTATGGCTATTTGGGTTAATTCCATGTTTTGATGGTTGATAATAAACTTGTGCAAGCATTTGTGTACAGTTCTTAATCTGGATATTTGTTTCTTTTATCTTTTGGCCAAAAAATTAGATTGCAGTGTTTGAACCACAAAGTTAGGTGAATGTTTAGCTTTTGAAGAAACTAACAAATTGCTATTTCAACATGGTATTTTTTCTTTTTCTTTTTTTAAAAAATTTTTTATTGAAATCTAGTTGATTTACAGTGTTGTGTATTTTTTTGTATTCGTACCAGCAGTTGTATGAAGGTTCCGTTTCCTCCACATCTTAGTGAATAATTAGTTGGTCAGTCTTTTTTTTTTTTAACTCTTTTTATGAGTTTGCTGTGCTCTCTCAGTGTTTTAATTGAATTTCCCTAAGGATTCATGGTTAGCATCTTTTCAGATTTATATTTGCTATCTTTGGTTAAATGTCTCATTTTGTTTTCTGCTTTTTTTTTTTTTTTTTGGCTACACTGCACAGCTTTTAGGATCTTAGTTCCTCAAACAGGGATTGAATCTGGGCCCTTGCAGTGAAAGTCCTAACCATTGGACAGCCAGGGAATTTCCTCTTCTGCTTATTCTTTGATTCATTGACGATTTTCCTTTTCTTTAACGAGTAGGACAGTGAAACAACAAAGATACCCATTTTACTGCTTTATGGAATAATTGCTTTCAGTACTCGAAGAACATATCTTGAGCTTTTTCAATGCTTTTGTTTCACACAACGTAATGGAGACATGTACTTTACAGTTTCAGATTAATCTGCCAGGAGAATTTACTTAGTTCTAAGTAAACTTGATGAATGGCACCCCTCCACCAGCCTCTTTTTTTCAGCATTTACTAAGAAGAGTTTATAATTATATGTATGTTTCTCAAAGAGCTGAGAGCTAATCCATTGAAATGTAGTCATCAGGATTAATTAGGCCTCTTTCTCTCAGTCTTTTTGGTGTCTCTCAGTCTCTTTGGATAGGATAGAATCCTAGTTTTCATAATTACTGCCTATCAAATACAGCTGCACTAATCTTGTTTACATTTCCCAACACTTTATAATGTTTCAGTTCTGTGACTACTGAGCTCCCATCTTCCGTTTTCTCATTCTCCCTTTATTTAAAAATTCTCCCTTTATTTAAAAATTTATATACATATATATATATATATATATCTCACAGGGTTTTTTGGTTGGTTTTTTGGTTGTTTTTTCATTTTTTTTTTGGCTGTGCCACACTGCATGCTGGATCTTAGTTCCCCAACCAGGGATTGAACCTATGCCCCCTGCAGTGGAAGTGTGGATTCCTGACTACAGGGCCACCAGGGAAGTCCCTCTCAATCTCCGTTTAAAACACCTGATCACCTCTGCAGAAATTACCATGGAGTTCAACTCTTTCCTGCTGTCAGTAGTTACTGAATAAAACGTGTTTTTCCATTGTTGTTTTTATCATGTCAACTAACATCTGGTTGTGTTTATCTTTGACACCATCAGTCTCAGAAGGGAACAAAGAAACATGCTATTTTAGTATAGTACAGTGGCTGCGTTGTTCAAAGTTGAAGCATGTATGTGAATCGTCTCCAGAGTCTTGAACTATTGGGAGTAGCATAAATGCAGAATTTTATCTCATTGTATTACCAAACCCAGGTTTGGCTGCTCACGGCTGAAAAGCCAATAATGGAGAAGGAAGTGTCAGGAGGGAAAGATGTTTTAATCAGAAAATCTGGTAGTCCGGAGAGAAGGTGGACTCATGACCCGAGACCAACTCTGAACATTCTGGTCAGCCATGACAGTTTTGTTTTGTTTTTTGGCCACACGTTGCAGCATGTGGGATTTTAGTTCATGAGCTGGGGTCGAATCCATGCCCACTGCAGTGAAAGCGTGAAGTCTTGATCACTGGACTGCCAGGGAATTCCCAGCCATGATAGTTTTTAAAAGGAAAAAGGGGAAAGAATCTCAGTGAATCGTCAAAGCAGGAGGTTATGTTCTGCAACTTTTCCATTGCATTCAGTCTGGCTGACTTCGGATGTTACCCCTGTGGGATCTGCCTGCAGAATTGCTTAGGGATCTGTCAAGGGTAGAGAGCTAGTCATTCTTTACTTAATTCTTTTTAATCTAGGAAAACAATGAACAGGTCAGGCAAGGTATGGTGTGCATTCAGGAGAGCATAAGTCAGGAGTTAGTTTAAATTGTTTACTGATCTCATTCCTTTAATTAGATTCTTTCAAGGTGAGGGGGGACAGAAATGGGCAAATAGGAACAGGGCCAAAGAGCAGTTCTCAATTGACGTGATTATTATTTCCTTTGTGATTGCAGGGACTTTTCTACAGTTGGGAATTTGTATTGTCTGTGTTAGCATTCTCCGTAAAAACAGAAGCAGTAGGATATAGAGATATAGTTCCATATCTGCGAGTTCTGCATCCCAGGATTCAGCCAACCCCAGATGCAGAACCCCGACATCCAGAGGGCCAACTGTGCTGGGCCATCTTATGTAACGTAATTGAGCATCTGAGGATTCTGATATCCAAGTGGTGGAGGCTGGAACCAGGTCCCTGTGGATACATCCCCTGAGAGATAACTATGTTAAGAGGACATTTATTATAGGAATTTGTTATGGAGGCTGAGAAGTCCCACAACCTGCTGTATGCAAACTGGAGAACCAGGAAAACTGCTGGTATCGTTTAGTGCCAGACCGAAGGCCTGAGAACCGAGGGCATGCTGGTGTAAATCCCAGTGTGCAAAGGGTCAAGATCCATGAGATCTCATGTCTGAGGGCAGGGGAAGATGGGCTAGTTCTGCACAGACACTAATGGCGAGTCCAACACATTCACCACGACAGCCTTACCGTAGATTTTCCCATGAGACCAGAGTGCTGCTCTCATCCAGGTGAGACAAGCACCATAAGCACTGGCTCATTCTGATGACTATGTGTGTCTCCTTTTCCTTGCTGTCTTCTATTTTGTTCTTTTGGATAACTTTGATGATAAACCCACACCATGGTCTGACGAACACCTGTGCACTGGTGTCTTCAGGCTTCTGGCAATTCATCTGCTTCCTGCTCTTTGACAGTGACACACAAGATTCTCAGTTCTGTTTTGTCTGTTGGGCAAGGAGAACAGAGGTTCCAAGTGTAGTCTCTGGGTTATAAGTTCATTCTAGAAGATCTCAATATTTACATAATCAACTTTTTATATTTGTAGGCTCACATTTTATGCTGTTTACCCAACTGGGACATTTTGATTCAAAATTGAATAATGATGATGATAACTGCTTCATACTGCATATAGTGTATAGAAACATGAATGGTATTAATAACTATTTTAACATAATTATATAAATTGTATAGTGTTATTCACTAGAGGTTCAAAGAATTTTATAATATATATAGGAATGTTCAGGGTAGAAAACCACTGCTGATTTGAAATTTATGTTGACGCCTAGAAGATTTAATTTACAAAGCATTGTAGGAAAATATATGTTTCAATGGAGAGAAAAAGACTTGAGAATACTCTGAGTTGGAAAGGTACATGTGGAGTTCAAAGAACAGAAGGAAGATCTTCTGTTTAGGGTATTGTGTGATGGGGACAGTGGGTAGCAAAGAAGCAGAGAAAGTAGGTATCTGAGGTTATCTCGAGGATTAGAATGAACACAGTTTTTTGTCGGGGAGACGATGGCTTTGTGAGGGATTAGTCAAGTAGGACAAATAATCATAATTGTTTAAGATAAAAGGTGCTAAGTATTGAAATGAATTTATTTTATTAAACTATATTTTAACACCTTTTAATGTTTGTTTCAGTTGGGAGCTTTCTATTTGTTTTAAAAAGTTAGTAGTGATTATGCATTTATGGAATTTAGAGTATTCAATGGGCAGCTTCTGGAAGTTATGTTTTCTTTTCTTTTCTTTTTTTTTTTTTTTTTGCGTTACGCTGACCTCTCACTGTTGTGGCCTCTCCCGTTGCGGAGCACAGGCTCCGTACGCGCAGGCTTAGTGGCCATGGCTCACAGGCCCAGCCACTCCACGGCACGTGGGATCTTCCTGGACCGGGGCACGAACCCGCATCCCCTGCATCGGCAGGCGAACTCTCAACCACTGCACCACCAGGGAAGCCCTGGAAGTTATGTTTTTACAAAAGTCACTTCTAGAAATTACTGTGAGCCATTAGCACGTGCAGGATACTTTCAAATAGTTGAATTCTCTTTGCCTGTTTATCTCACAGCTTTAGTAACTCTATTGCCTTTTATTACCACTAACAGTTATATTAACTTAGTAATATACATATGTTAAAGTCCTAACGCCTAAGTGACTGTATTTGTAGACAGGGCCTTTAGGGAGGTAATTAAGGTTAAACGAGGTCATAAGGGTGGGGCCCTAATTCATTAGTACTGGTTTCCTCATAGGAGGAGTAGACACTAGGTGTATGCCCACAGGGACAAATAAGGCCATTTGAGGACCCAGTGAGAAGATGGCCTTCCCAAGCCAAGGAGAGAGGTCTCAGGAGATACCAAACCTGTTGACACTTTCCTCTCGGACTCCCAGCCTCCAGAAGTGTGAGAAAATAAATTTTTATTGTTTAAGCCAATCCTTGTATGGTACTTTGTTATGGCAGTTCTAACAGATTAACACAAACATCATTAATGTGTTCTCTTTCCCAAATAAATAGTGAGGCACAACATGCAAAGAGACAACAGAGACAATTGGTATAATTCTAAAAATGGTACAAAACTATAAATTAGCTTTGGGAGGGAAGGGAATTTAATATGGAGTTTCCTATTTTGCTTCCACTTGTGCTGCAAACCAAAACTTAGCTCCAATTTGCAAAGTCCCCAAAGAAGCCCAGTAGTGAGAGTCAGACTTTAAAACTCAGAATCACTCTTATTTCCTGCAGTGTGTTGTGGGTTACAGCTGTAATGGAGTAACAGGGTCTGACTTACCCTCTTGTTGTCATCAACTGTAAAACTACAAAATACAAGAGAATCCAACACATTCACAGCAACAGCGTTTTCCCTAGACTTTCCCATGAGACCAAAGCACCATTCTCTGGGAAAAAAGCCGTGTTCACCATTCTCATCCTAGTGAATATGCTGTCTCCTTTTACCCTGTTCTCTTCTATTTTATCTTTTTGGATAAGTCTGATTATGAACCCACAACATGGTCTAATGAACACCTCTGCAAAGGTATTTTCAGGCTTACCAAGATTCATCCTTTTGTTATCTTTGGTAGTGACACTCAGCTTTCTGTTTTGCTTTGCCTTCTGGGCAAGGAGAACAAATATTCTAAGTGTAGCTCCTGGGCTACAAATTCTCTCTAGAACACCCTACTATTTATTTAATCAACTTTATATATTTGTAGGCTCACAATTTATATCATTTCATCTTTCAGAATATTTAGATTTGAAATCGAATAACAGTGATAATAACTGCTTCATATTACATGTAGAGTATAAAAACAGCAAAGATACTCATAATTATTCAAAACCAATTTTCTAAAATGATATACTGTTATTCACCACAGGTCCAGGGAATTTTATGGTAATATAGAGAATATTCAATATTTAAGAGTGTAGGTTATAACAGCACTTTAAACGTTAAACTGTGTTGACACTTAAAAGATTTATTTGAATTTACAAAGCATAGTGGGGAAAATAGATGTTTCATTTGGAGAGGAAAAAAACCTGGGAATACTCTGAGTTGTAAAGTCTCATATGGAATTTATGACTGAAGGAAGATCAATGTGTTTTTCTTATAGTGTGTGATGGGAAGAGTGATGAGAAAAGAAGCAGAGGAAGCAGGTGAAGGCTTCTTTTGCCAGGTATCAGAGGATATCTCAGTGATCAGAATGATCTGAACTTTTTGTAGGGAAGATGATGAGTTTGTGAGGGATTAGTCAGGTGGGATAATAATCAGTGTTATATATGATAACAAGTGTAAGTATTCAAGTGAATTTATTAAACTATATTTTTGCATCATTTAATATTTGTTTTAATTGAAAGTTTGTGTTTGTTTGAAATAGTTCTTAGAAGTGATGAATTTATGAGCGTCCCTTGTGGTGCAGTGGTTAAGAATCTACCTGCCAATGCAGGGGACACAGGTTCAAGCCTTGGCCCAGGAAGATCCCACATGCCTCAGAGCAACTAAGCCCATTTGCCACAACTACTTAGCCTGTGCTCTAGAGCTTGCAAACCACAACTACTGAAGCCCACGTGCCACAACTACTGAAGCCTGTGCACCTAGAGCCCATGCTGCACAACAAGAGAAGCTAGTGCAATGATAAGACTGAGCACTGCAATGAAGAGTAGCTGCTGCTCGCCACAACCAGAGAAAAGCCTGCACACAGCAACGAAGACCCAATGCAGCCAAAAATAAAATAAAATAAAATAAGTAAATTTTAAAAAATAAGTGATGCATTTATGGTATTTAATAGGCATATTTTGGAAATTATGCTTTTATAAAGGCAATTTCAGAAATTACTGTGATCTATTGGCAATTGGAGGATACTTTTAAAAGTTAAATATTCTTTTCCTCTTTATTACCCAGCTTTAGTAAACCACTTGCCTTTTATTACCACTAACATATATTAACAATGCTTTTCATAGGTTGAAACCCTAACCTACAATGGGATTGTAGTTGGACATAGGTCATTTATAGAGGTAATTAAGGATAAGTGAGATCATAAGAGTGTGGCTGTATCCCATTAAGACTGGTTTCCTTCTGTTGACAAAAACTCAATTAACAATCAAGTTAAGAAGAAAAAAGTGAATTTTATTCAAGCCAAACTGAGGATTATCACCCAGGAGACAGACTCTCAGAATCTCTGAGATCTGTTCTGCCTTTTAGAAGTTGAAGGCACAATTATTTACATTTTTCAGACAAAGGATTGTACAAAAAAATGACATACTGACATTTTACATAAAGTTCATAGGCCAAGTAAGCATGTACAAAGCGAGCAGTGAGTCACCATGACCCCCAACAGAGTTTGGAAAGAATGCTAATCTTTTAAGAAGTTCCATTGCTAACATCAGAAGAAAGGGAAAAAAATTGATCTTTACATTCAAGAAAGCATTCCCATCTTTGAGGAGGACTAGTTAGTGTGTGCAGTGGAATAACTGAGGACGTGGAAAGGAGACGTGACCCATGAGCCCCCGCCCCCCAGCAAACTGGGGGCTGGCGAATAAGCCAGAACTGTAAACAGTCCTGAATGCTTTGAGTTCCCCCCCGCCCCCGGCAAATCGGGGGCCTTCGAATAAACATTGAGTGCTTCGGGCACTGATCCATGCGATGTCCTCAGTATAATCAGAATGGTGGGAACACAAGGAAATGTCCATGTGCTACTTCAGTATAATCAGAATGGTGGGAACACAAGGCAATGTCCTTGTGCTGCTTTTACGCTCAAGGACGAAGCACGGCATGTTTTCAAGAAAGCCCATTATTGCTTGTACAATCAATAAAAACATATGTTGCTGCTTTGGTATTTCTGGAATGTTAAGAAAACAAGACTTAGAATGTAAATATAGGTAATGCTTAAATAAAAGCTACCACAGCAGGACAGATGGCGCTGTTTTGCCTGAGCGAGCGGCAGCCCTCTACTGCTGTGCTTCGGCACAATTCATCTCGTGTGATGAGCTTACTTTCGGCCCTGTCATAAGAAAAACTACAACATTTGGCGCTCGAACAGGGACCTGAATGTAAGTAATCGCGTGATCGCAGGACCGAAGGGGAAATTGGTCCGCTCAAGAGTAAGCGAAACCTTCGGGAGCAGTAGAGTAACTGTAATGGGGAATTCCCACTCAGTAGACTTTCAATACATTAGACTCCTGAAACAGTTATTACGGAGTTCAGGAGTGAAAGTGAAACCAGAATCTTTTGATGAATTGTTTGCGCTGGTTCGTAAACATTGTTACTGGTTTCAACCTACTGGTCATAACCAGTTAAATTTAAAAGTTTGGAAACAGGTTATGCGAGCCTTAAGAAGAGCTCATCAGCATGGAGACCCTATATCTGTCCGTGTTTGATCTCTTTGTAAATTAATTTCCCTTGTCCTGGAACCATTACAATCTGAAACTGAAAGTGAAAATGGGGCGCGCCCTCAGCGTCCGAATTCTGCTCCCGATCATTCTGCTTTTCGTACTCTGTTTCGTAAGTCTCCTATAGAGGACCTTCCTCCGCCTCCTCCTCCCCTTGTGTCTGAGACAGGAGAGGATTTTTCAGGTTCCAGTGATGAAGGGGCTTTTTCTGATGGTGATAAAGATCGGGAGCAAGCTAGCAAACAAAATGAGATGCCACTTTCTCAACAGAATGAGATTTCTGATATACTTTCAAAGTTGAAAAATTTGATGACTGAATTGGAAGAAAATAAAAACAATGCTGCCACCCCTTCATATCAGGAGCCGTGTCCTACTATTCCTTCAGCTCCTCCTTTAGAATTAGTAGCTTATCCTGTTGGAGCCTCTCGTCAGTTTCGCTTTCCTCTAAAACCTGAATCTAATAGACTATTGTTGGAAGAAGAGATGAATAAGGAAGAAAAGCAATATTCTGAATCATTTTTTGCTTTCCCTATTGTTAGACAAGCTATGCCTGCTAATGATCAATTTCCGAATGGATATGTAAGTGTTGAGTATAACCATCATGATATAAAATTTTTTTAAATGCTAAAAGAAGCCATTAATGCGTATGGGATGCATTCTAATTATGTTCAAGGACTTTTGTCTGGGTATGCTACCGAAAACATGTTAATTCCTCATGATTGGGAAGCGATTGCCAAAACTGTTCTTGAACGTGGACAATATATGCAGTTTAAAACTTGGTGGAGAGAGGACGCTGAAAACATGACAAGGTCTAATACAGCCCATAATCCTCCAGAGCCACTTTTAGATGAATTAATAGCAGCAGGCGCATTTAGTAATCTACAAGCTCAAGCTCAATTTGATGATTTACGAATCATTCAAATACGTATGTGTTGTTTACGAGCATGGTTACGAGTGGAACCTCCTGGAAAAACAGCACAATCTTTTACTAAGTTAATGCAAGGGCCTGGTGAGCCTTACACTGATTTGTTGTCTAGACTGCGTGCAGCCATTCAAAGAGCTGTAGCACAAATAGAGGTGCAAGATTTATTATTACAATCTTTGGCCTTTGAGTATGCAAATCCTGAATGCCAGAAGGCATTGCGACCTTTACGGGCTGTAAACGCTCCACTTGAGGAGTATATAAAAGCTTGCCATGATATTGGATCTCCTACTTATCATGCCAATTTACTTGCAGCTGCCATAAATGAATAATTACAGACTCTCAGTATGTGGAATTTACAGTTAAAAATATTGAGACCGCTTTTATCCCAAATGATGGATCAGAACTGCACTCTTTATTTCTGCAAATACAACGTATAATTAGACTACGTATTGCACCACTTTATATTACTCATATTCGTGCTCATACTCATTTACCCGGCCCATTGGTAGATGGAAATGATTTTATTGATACTTTAGTGGGTACCGTAGAGTTAGCTACAGCAGAACATCACAGATATCATACTAATGCCAGAGGATTGAAAAATAAATTTAATCTTACATGGAAACAAGCAAAAACTATTCTCCGTACATGCCCGCAATGTGCTGCCATTAATCAACCTTGTTTGAATATTGAAGTTAACCCTAAAGGCTTATCTGCTAATGCTATCTGGCAAATGGATGTAACTCAATATCCTGGTTTTGGAAAGTTAAAATATATTCATCATTCTGTATATATCTACTCTCATTTTTCATGGGCAACTCCATTATCTTCTGAAAAAGCTGATGCTGTAATAACTCATTTATTAGAAGCTTTTACTGTTATGGGAGTTCCCGACAGCATAAAAACTGATAATGCTTCTGCATATCACTCTCAAAAATGTCAGACTTTTTTTGCCACACATAATATACGGCATGTTACAGGTATCCCAGGAAACAGTATGGGACAAGCCGTTATTGAACGACAAAACAGCACTTTGAAAGAAATGTTTATAAAACAAAAAGGGGGAGATGAGGTACAAAGTCCTAGGAAAAGAATACATATTGCTTTATTTATTCTTAATTTTTTCAATCATGGAGAAGATGGTTTTAGTGCAGCTGACAGACATTGGACAAAAATAAGTACACAAGAACTTAGACAGCCTGTTTCTATATTAAATGAAAATACTAACACTTGGAAACCTGCCGAGGTTCTTCGTTGGGGCCGGGGATATGCTTTTGTTTCTGCAGGAGCTGAATCTTTTTGGGTGCGGGCTAAAAAGATAAAGCTTCGGATGGCAACTAAGCGTAGCTTTGATGTGACGGGAATGACGAAGGGATTTGCGGACATGGATTTGAGCAAGAGAGCATTCCGTGTGCCATTGGATCGAACAAAGAGGGCGTCTCCATTGACCTGGGGGCAAGTGAAAAAGTTTGCAGGCACTGCTGAAAATCTTGTCATTTCACAGGGTAAACCCCTCACTAGCACCAATCTTTTTGTGGCTATGTTGGCAATGTTGTCTGCACAGGTAATAAGCATATCAGCCAATGAGATAAATTGTACTAACCATACTTATTGGACTTATATTCCCAACCCTCCTCTTAATATGGGGGTTACCTGGTGGGATGCCCCAATTCTTGTATATGTAAATGAGTCTGGATGGTTGTCTGGTCCTTTTGATGATAGAGGCCCTTTGAAGCCAGAAGAAGGAAGAGAATTACACGGTGGGTGTTAATGGACCTCCTATTTGTATGGGAAAGGCAGATCATTGCCTTAAAATGAATTATCAGGCATGGTTAAGTGTTGTCAAAAATGAAAACAGATATCACGGGTTATATCTTTTGAGTGCTTATAGTTTTAAAAGTTCTAATTCCACTCTTAATGAGAATGTTTCCACACCTTACTTGCCTCATGCCAGGTGCCTCTTGTGGATCGATTATCGGATTGGGTCCATTGGACTCGATGCCGAGGAGAAATGGCTCGGGTTCTTGTTAATACTTCTTGGGGAAGCGTCATTGATTGGAGACATTTTGGCTCCGCCAGAGGAAAAAGGGGTCTGAAGAATTTACACTGGCATAGAGAGGATAACACTATTTATAGCAATACTATTAATGATACCATAGTATGGCATGCAGGAGGGTTTTCTCCAGGTCCTCATTTAAATGGATATCCTATCCAAAAGAACTTGTGGAAGCTTATGACAGCTTTGAAAAAGATTAATGCCTGGGTAGGACATATGGTTAACAAATCTGAAAATCATAGTTTGACTTTTCATAAAAATGTTACTTGGTATACTCGTAGTTGTGTGAAATTACCTTATATATTGTTAAAGGGACCAGCTGTATGGAATGAGACTCAAGGTATTATAATGTGTAAAAATTGCTCTCTGTATACCTGCATTAACTCTAGTATATCTTTTAACATATCTACTGAAAGTTTGTATATCTTACGAGCTCGGACAGGTCTTTGGCTTCCTGTCAATCTTGGAAGGGAATGGCAAGAATCTCTTCCTATGGCTGTTTTGCAATATTTAGCTGATGCATTAAAAAGAAGTAAAAGATTTGTAGGAATGTTGATTGCAGCTGTCATGGGTATTATAGCCATAACAGCTACTGCTGCAGTAGCTGGAGTTGCTTTAGAACAATCTATTCAGACCGTTGATTATATAACTGATTGGCATAAAAATTCTGAAATGCTTTGGTCCTCTCAACGACAAATTGATTCAGAAATCCATTCGGAAATAGCAGACTTACAAGCTGTGGTTATGTTGGGAGACCAACTTGTAAATTTACAAAGACAAATGAAGCTACGTTGTGACTGGAATCAAAGTGCCTTTTGTGTCACTTCGGTTCCATATAATCAGTCTGCATTCCCCTGGGCAAAAATAAAAAAGCATTTATTACATCACAAAAATTGACAGAAGAAATTGTGAATTTACAAGGGAAAATTCAACAAACTTTTCAGAAGAGATTACAACGACTTAATTCACAAGAAGTATGGACTGGAATTATTCAAGGACTTAATAATCTAAATCCCAAGTCTAAATTACATGCTTTATTTGGTTCTACTGCAGGATTGCTAATGCTCATTATAATAATAATCATATGTTTAATTGTAGTCCGAGGACGAGTGAAAGCTACCCGCCATGCAACATCGCAACAAGCTACCGTGTTCTCCTTGATGTTGCACAAGCTGCAAAACAAAAAGGGGGAAATGTAGTGGAATAACTGAGGACATGGAAAGGAGATGTGACCCATGAACCCCCACCCCCCCCCCCCCCAGCAAACTGGGGGCTGGCGAATAAGCCAGAACTTCAAGCAGTCCTGATTGCTTTGAGCCCCACCCCCGGCAAACCGGGGGCATGCGAATAAGCCAGAACTGTAAACAGTCCTGAATGCTTTGAGCCCCCCCTCCCCGGTAAACCGGGGGCCTGCGAATAAGCATTGAGTGCTTTGGGCACTGATCCATGCGATGTCCTCAGTATAATCATAATGATGGGAACACAAGGCAATGTCCTTGTGCTGCTTTTGCGCACAAGGACGAAGCACGGCATGTTTTCAAGAAAGCCCATTATTACTTGTATAATCAATAAAAACATATGTTGCTGCTTTGGTATTTCTGGAATGTTAAGAAAACAAGCCTTAAAATGTAAACATAGATAATGCTTAAATAAAAGCTACCACAGCAGGACAGACGGCGCTGTTTTGCCTGAGCGAGTGGCAGCCCTCTACTGCTGTGCTTCGGCACAATTCATCTCGTGTGATGAGTTTACTTTCGGTCCTGTCACAAGAAAAACTACAACAGTGTGTAATGCAGATGCACACTGCACATTAAGGAGGCAGGGAGGCCAAAACAGAAAATTTTATGTTTAAATTTTCTTGTTCTTCCTTAAAATGTAAATTTTATTTCATCACTTATAAGAAGAGGGATAGACACCAGGAGTATGATCACAGGGAGAAAAGGCCATGTGAGGACACAGCACGAAGTGTACTACCCAAAGGCCAAAACAGAGGCCTCAGGAAAAATTAAAACTGTTGACACCTTCCTCTTAGACTTCCAGCATCCAGAGCTGCGAGAAAATAAATTTCTGTTATTTAAGCCACCCAGTCCAAACTGTTACTGAACCAGTTTCATGTGACCTACTCACAACAAGCCAAACGCTGAGACACTGTGGTTTGCAGCAGAGAAACTGTTTATTCACAAGGGAGCCAAGCAAGGAGAAGGAAGGGCAAATCTCAAATTCATCTCCCCAAAGGCAAGGGGCTAGGAATATTTATGGGATAAAGCTTGGCAGGGGTGAGGGTGGGGATTGAAGATACGGAAAAGGTGCAGTAATTGTCATTCTGCACAGGTAAAAGTAAGCTACAGACTTCTTCATGAGATACATGTTCAGAAAATGGCAGGCTTAGCATGTTCTGAGGGTGGGCTTTTGGCCCTCTGACATCAAAAACCATCTAGCTGGGGACTTCCCTTGTGGCACAGTGGTTAAGAATCCGCCTGCTAAAGAGGGGGCACTGGTTTGAGCCCTGGTGTGGGGAGATCCCACATGCAGCGGAGCAACTAGGCCTGTGTGCCACAACTACTGCCTGCACTCTAGAGTCTGTGAGCCACAACTACTGAGCCCATATGCCACAACTACTGAAGCCCATGCACCTAGAGTCCAAGCTCTGCAACAAGAGAAGCCATGGCAATGAGAAGCCCGCGCACCGCATCGAAGAGTAGCCCCCGCTCCGCTCGCAGCAACTAGAGAAAGCACGTATGCAGCAACGAAGACCCAACACAGCCAAAAATAAATAAATTAATTAACTAAAAAAGAAAGTCACCTAGCCAACACTTGCATATACCCAGTTGGAGAGTCAGTGGTCTTAGCAGTTTTAACCAACTTGAGCTCAAACTGGACACAGGTGACCCCAATTTCCTAAAAAGCAACTTGGCAAAGATCTTATTGTTTAGGCTATTTGATGCTTGGGAGTACGTGCACGTTTTTGTAAAAGCAAAGTGAGGTTGATCAGTGAAGGCAGGTTACAATTTATTTTTTATTAATAGCTTATGACTACCCTTGGTTTCAATAGTATTCAAATGTTATGGCAACCCTAGCAGACTAACACAATTCTCATTCAATATTTTCTTGTCACCAAATAAATAAATGAGCTCAACACCCAAAAAAATATAGTTAGGCCTAACTATATTTACAACACCACTCCTGCCATCACAGTAAAATCGGCCATGAGAAGATTGAAGGAATTGAAGGACCAGTAGAAACAGCACCATTTGAAACGCTGCTACCCTTTAATAAATGGGTTAATTTTTGTAACAAAATTTAAATATGTGTGTGTGTGTGTGTGTGTGTGTGTGTGTGTGTGTATGTAGTTAGGGGACACAATAGTTAACAATTCTAAAAAGGCCACAAAACTAAAAATTAGCTTTTATACAATTTAGGACATTTAGTTTGGCAGTTCCTATTTTACTTCCACTTCTGTTAATCCTGTTGATTTTTGTTTCCACTTCTGAAAATGACTGATAATACAAGCAAGGGAGCCGTTTTTTATGGGAACCAGCAGAGGCTGAGCTCCTGCTGGTCCGCCTGCTTCAGGGGGCTGCAAAACTAACGCTCGGGTTGAACAGTATCAACTCGCTTCGCTTCGGTCCCCAGAAGGCCCCTGGCCGAGAGGCCGCAGTTACAAACCCACGACCAATCAGGGTGAAGAGTTCCCGCGCGTGCGCATCGTGTCGGGGCGGGACTTCCGGCGTCCTCCTTTCGGCGGTCATTTTCGCTTCCTTCTGGTCGGTTCGGCCTCGGAGTGTTGTGTCAGGTTCTAGGTGACGGGACCGAGAAAGTCCGAGGGGAGGGTCTGTCCCCGCTACTCAGGGGTGCGTCTGAGGCTCGGCGACGCAGCACGGGCTGCCCTGCGCCAGGCCCGGGAGAGTGACCACCGTGTCCGCGTCTCGCCTCCTCTGTCGCAGCTCCCGGCCCCGCTCCGCCCAGGGAGTCCGATGGCGGTGGCGGCTCTGAGGGACCCGCCTGAGGTAAACACTCGTCCTCCGGCCCCTCACCGCCCTCACTGCACTAAACACTAAAGCCCCGAGTGCGGGACGCCTGCTCATGTGCCCGCAGCCCAGGTCGCGATGTCCAGGACGGTGAGGCGGCCTTGGGTGGGGCGTGGGCGAGGGTGACAGGCGGAGGGACTGGCAGGTGCAAAGGCTTGGAAGTCGGACTGAGCCAGGAGGATTCGGGAAACCTGGGGTGCATCTTATGACTGCAGTAAAGAGAGTGTGAGGTGGAATCACGCCTGGACCGGCAGAGAGAGAGGTTGTTCCTTTATTCTGAGGGACCTGGGAGTCACAGAGGGCTGTGAACGGACGAGGAACAGTGTATGTGAGGGCTTTAAAAGTTTTCAAAGAGCTGCTCAGAGAAGAGAACGAACGGATTGGAATGGGGGTGACAAAGAGAGTCCTCGTCCAAGGTCACAGGATCTGATGAGAGGCAGCATTGGTTAGTCAGTCAGCCCGAGGTCACTAGGTTCCAGGGCTGGGTGGGGATACAAGGGAGTCCTGCACACATGGAGCCCAGCCATGGTTGCCTTCCTTTTTCGTCCAGGTTCTGAAGGTTGAAGAGGCACTTATGGAACCTATGTAAGGCAGGAGAGGGTGTCCCAGTCCCTCACTGGTTCTGGGTGGCTAATACTGAAACAGAGATCAGAAGCAAGGCAGGCAGGGCTTTCCCTGGCTATGGGCTCCCTCAGAGAACTGGGATTGTACCAGATCATATTTGATTTTGTTAAGCACTCTGTGGATGCCATGCTCCAAGTCCCTGGGTGAGTCCAGAGAGGTGCCTGTGATGTGGGGCAGGGAGGTGGTAGAGCTGTGGGAGTGCAACTGTGAGGTCTGAAGGTGTGAAAGAGGTTTGGTCAACTGAATGACGTGCACATCAAGGGGAAGTGTGAGCTGAGGGCCCACAGGACATGGTGTTGGGGATTAAGGGTAAAGATGAGCCCATGTTTTGCTGTGTCTTGGAGGCACAATGTGGGAGACCTCAGGGGAATTACTTCGGGGGAGGGATGGGGCCCTGTAGGCCAGGCCCAGAGTTTAGATGGCGTTTATCCCCCCGGCCACCGCCTTTTGTGGCTGAGGGTTGAACACAGTGAGGAGAGATCAGGCATCATTGGCACGAGGTCTGACGTGGGGAACTCTGATGGAGGATGACCATGGAATACATGTGTGAGGAGATGAATTGTGGGTCCTCAGAGAGAGAATGTTTATGTTTCATCTATCTCATTCATGACAGGTTGGTGTGACCTTTGAGGACATTGCCCTGTACTTCTCCTGGGAGGAATGGAAGCTCCTTGATGAGGCTCAGAGACGCCTGTACCATGATGTGATGCTGGAGAACTTTGCACTTATATCTTCACTGGGTAAGAGCCTCACCCTCCCCAGTGACCTGGGCTAGGCTCTGTATCCTGCCTCACCCTCTTTTCTCCAAGGTGTGCTCTGTCCTTCTCACATATGGACCTTGGGCACTGTTTCTTTCCCCAGCTTTCTGGGTAGTTGCTGTGACAGGTAGGGCTGGGTTGTTTGCACTGCCCTCTTCTCTCCCCATAGCCCCAATACAGTCTGTACTCAACCCTCGTAGGGATGGATTTGAGGTCAGCAGTCTTGCAGTTAGGCTAATACTTGCCCTTTCCCTGGTCAGGTGGTGTATCCACGTCCATGGCACTTCTGTGTCCCAGGTTTTGTTCCTTTTTATCATCTGACATTTCGTTCTGCCTCCATATGCCAGGAATTGAAGGTATTGTCATGACCATTACTTACTTGGACCATGGGCTATTTTCCAAGGCTGTCCTTCATGGTTTTACTTGTAGTGTTTAGATCTCTTTTCTTTTTTCTTTTCTCCAGCTTATTGGGGTATAATTGACAAATAATACTGTATATGTTTAAAGTGTACAGGGAGTTCCCTGGTGGTCTAGTGGTTAGGATTCAGCACTTTCACTGCCGTGGCCTGGGTTCAGTTCCTGGTAGGAGAACTGAGATCCCACAAGCCGTGCGTTGTGGCCAAAGAATAAAAAAAAAGGTAAAACGTAAAAGTAAGTACACAGTGTCATGATTATATATATACACACACACATTGTGAAATGATTACTACAATCAAGTTAATTAACACATCCAGTACCTCACATATTATATTTACATTTCCTGTGTGTGTGAGAACCCTTAAGATCTACTTTCTTAGCACATTTGAAGTATACCATACAGCATTATTAAGTATAGGCTCCATGCTGTATTAGATCCTCAGAGCTTTTTCATCTTATAACTGACAAACATCTCCCCATTTCCCCTAGACCTGAGCCCCTGGCCTTCTACTCTTTGTTGCTATGGGTTCAACTATTTTTTTTTTCAAGATTCCATATATAAGTTTTAGCATACAGTATTTATCTTTCTCTGGCTTATTTCACTTTGCATTATGCCCTCCAGGTTCATCAGTATTGTCACAAATGCATGATTTCCTTTTTTATGGCTGAATAATACCCCACTGCATATAAATACCAGGCTTTATTTACCCACTTATCTGTAGACAGATACGGGCATATTGCAGGTTTTGTTCCAGACCACCACAGTAAAGTGAGTATCACAATAAAGCAAGTCACACAGACTTTTGGTTTCCCAGTGAATATGAATGTTATGTTTACATTGTACAGTAGCCTGTTAGTGTGCAGTAGCCTTATGTCTAAATAAACAACGTGTATAACTTAGTTAAAAAATACTTTATTGCTAAAATAATGTTAACCATCATCTGAGTTGTATCTTTTTGTTGATGGAGGTTCCTGCCTTGATTTTGACTAATCAAGGTGCTGACTGATCAAGTTACTGAAGGTTTTGGTGGCTTTGGTAATTTCTTTAAATAATATAACAATGAAAGTTGCCAAATTGATGGACTCTTCTTTCATGAATGACTTCTCTGTAGCTTGCGATGCTGTTTGATAGCATTTTAAAACACAGTAGAACTTCTTTCAAAATTGGAGTCAATCTTCTCAAACCCTACTGTTGTTGCTTTATGAACTAAGTTTATGTAATATTTTAAAGCATTTGTCATCATTTCAACAACCTGCACAACATCTTCACCAGGAGTACATTCCATCTCAAGAAACCACTTTCTTTTCTCATCCATAAGAAACAACTCTTCATCTGTTAAATTTTTCTCCTGAGATTACAGCAATTCAGCGATCTTCCAGCTCTACTTCTAATTCTCTTGCTTTGTCCACAACATCTGCAGTTACTTCCTCCACTGAAGTCCTGAACCCCTCAAAGTCATCCAGAGAGTTGGAATCAAGTTTTTCCCAACTCCTGTTAATGTTGATATTTTGACCTCTTCCCATGATTCACAGCTGTTCTTAATGGCATCTAGATTGGTGGATCCTTTCCAGAAGGTTTTCAATTTACTTTGCCCCGATCCATTAGAGGAATTACTATCTATGGCAGCTGTAGCCTTATGAAATGTATTTCTTAAGACTTGACAGTGTAAACTACTTGATCCATGGGCTACAGAATGGATGTTGTAGTAGTAGACATGAAAACAACATTAATTTTATATATCTCCATCAGAGCTCTTGGGTGACCAGCTGCATTGTCAGTGAGCAGTAATATTTTGAAAACAATCTTTTTTCAGAGCAGTAGGTCTCAACAGTAGTCTTAAAATATTCAGTAAACCATGTTATGAGGAGACGTGCTGACATCCAGGCTTTGTTGTTCCATTTATAAAATATATGCAGAGTAGATTTAGCAGAATTGTTAAGGGCCTAAGATTTTCAGAACGATAAATGAGCACTGGCTTCAACTTCTAGTCACCAGCCTCATTACCTCTAATAAGAGAGTCAGCCTGTCCTTTGAAGCTTTGAAGCCAGGCATTGACTTCTCCTCTCTAACTGCGAAAGTCCTAGATGTCATCTTCTGCCAACATAAGACTGTTTCATCTACATTAAAAATGTTTAGTGTAGCCACGTTCATTAATTATCTTAGCTAGATCATCTGGATAACTTTGGTATAGCTTCTACATCGGCACTTGCTGCTTCACCATGTGCTTTTTTTTCATCTTGTACTTTTATTTTCTGGAGACGGCGTCTTTCCTTAAATCTCATGAACCAACCTACGGTAGCTTCAGACTTTTTTTTTTTTGCAGCTTCTCACCTCTCTCAGCCATCACAGAATTGGAGAGAGTTAGGACCTGACTCCGGATTAGGCTTTGGCCTAAGGGAATGTGTGGCTGGCTTGATATTGAATACAGATCACTAAAACTTTCTCCATATCAACAATAAGGCTATTTTGCTTTCTTATTTGTGTGTTCACTAGAGTACCACTTTTAATTTACTTCAAGAACTTTTCCTTTGTATTTATTGATACAACTTGGTTAATACTGTTTGGTCCAAGAAGCCTGGCTTTCAGCCTATCTTGGCTTTTGACTTGCCTTCCTCACTAAGCTTAATCATTTCCAGCTTTTGATTTAAAGTGAAAGATATGTGATCCTTCCTTTTACTTGAGCACTTAGAGGCTATTGTAGGGTTATTAATTAGCTTAACTTCAATATTGTTACATCTCAGGTAAGAGGGAGGCTTGGGGACAGGGAGAGAGATGGATTGGCCAGTTGGTAGAGCAGCCAGAACATGTATAATGTTTATCTATTAAGTTTCCTGTCTTATATGGATACAGTTTGTGGCACCCCAAAACAAAGATCACTGATCACAGATCACCATAACAAATGTAATAATAATGAAAAAGTTTCAAATATCGCAAAAAATACCAAAATGTGATGCACAGACACCAAGTGAGCAAATGCTGTTAGAAAACTGGTGCAAATAGGCTTGCTTGACACAGGGTTACTGGAAACCTTCAATTTGTAAAAAACTGTGTTATCTTTGAAGCAGAATAAAACAATGTATGGCTGTACTTAGGTTGTTTCTAAACCTGGGCTATTGTGAATAATGCTGACATGAACATGGGGGTGCAAATACCTCTTTGAGATATGGATTTTGTTTCCTCTGGATATACACATAGAATTGGGATTTTTGGACCATATAGTAGTCCTTTTTTCAATTTTTAAGAAATTCCATACAGTTTTCCCTAATGGCTGTACCGATTTACAGTCCTACCAACAATGTAGAAGGCTTTCCTTTTCTTCACATCCTCACGAACACCTATCTCTTGTCTTTTTTTTTTTTTTTTTTTTGTGGTACGCGGGCCTCTCACTGTTGTGGCCTCTCCCTTTGTGGAGCACAGGCTCCGGACGAACAGGCTCAGTGGCCATGGCTCACGGGCCCAGCCACTCCGTGGCACGTGGGATCCTCCCGGACCAGGGCACGAACCCGTGTCCCCTGCATCGGCAGGTGGACTCTGAACCACTGCGCCACCAGGGAAGCCCATCTCTTGTCTTTTTGATAGTAGTATTCCAAACAGGTGTGAGGTGATACCTCATTGTGGTTTGGATTTGCATTTCCCTGATGTTAGTGATGTTGAGCACCTTTTCATGTACCTGATGACCATTTGTATGTCTTTGGATAAATATCTATTCAGGTCCTTTGCCCATTTTTAATTGGATTCTTTCATTTTTTATTGTTGAATTGTATGAGTTCTTATATTTTCTAGATATTAACCCCTTATCAGATAAACACTTTACAAGTATTTTCTCCTTTACCTTAGGTTGTGTTTTCATTTTGTTTCCCTTGTTGTTCAGGTTTTTGGCTTGATATACTCCCACTTGTTTATTTTTACTTTCATTGCTTGTGCTATTTGTGTCATCCAAAAAAATCATTGCCAACACCAGTGTAAAGGAGATTTTTCTCTGCGTTTTCTCCTAAATGTTTTACAAGTTTAGTCTTACATTTAAATTTTTTAATCCAATTCAAGTTAATTTTTGTGAATGGTGTAAGATAAGGGTCTAGTTTTCTTTTTTTTTGCATGTGGATATCCAGTGTTCCCATCACCAATTATGGAGGAGACTGTCCTTTATCCATTGTGTGTTCTTGAGGTGCCTATCAAAGATGAGTTATATAAGTGTGCCTTTATTTCTGGGCTCTCTATTCTGTTCCATTGGTCTATGTGTCTGTTTTTATACCAGTGTCATCATGTGCTAATTACCATAGCTTTGTAATATTTTGAAATCAGGAAGTGTGATGCCTCTAACTTTGTCCTTCTTTCTCAAGATTGCTTTGACTATTTGGGAGTTTTTGTGCTGCCATACAAATTTTAGGATTGTTTACTCTATTTCTTTGGAAAATGTCATTGGACTTTCGATATGGATTGTTTTCAGTCTGTAAGTTGCTCTTGGTAAAATTAACAGTATTCTTCCAATTTAAGAACACTGGATGTCTTTCCATTTATTTGTGTTTTCTTCAGTTTTTTCCATTGTTGTCTTATAGTTTTCAGAACACAGATATTTCATTGTTAGTTTATAGAAATGCAATTGCTTTTTGCATATTGATTTTGTATCCTGCAGCTTTACTGATATTGTTTAATAGTTCTAACAGATTTGGGTGGGAGGAGTCCCTGGGGTTTTCTATATAAGAGCATATCTTCTGCAAACACAGACAGTTTTACTTATTTTGTGATTTTGATGCCTTTTTTTTTTCTTTCTGATAACTATGTGTTCTGGCTAGGCCTTCCAGAACTGTGTTGAATAGAAATGTGGACAGTGGGCATTTTTGGCTTGTTCTGGATTTCAGAGGAAAGGCTTTTAGTTTTTAAACTTTGAGTATAATATTAGTGTGGGCTTATTGTGTATGGGTTTATCGTATTGAGATACATTCCTTCTATACCTAATTTGTTGAGAGTTTTTAACATGAAACTATCCTCAATTTGTTTAGTGCTTTTTTTGCATTTTTTGAGACATTCATATGATTTTTATCCTTCATTCTGTTAATATGGTAAGTCATGTTTTTTGACTTGTATATGAGGAACTATCCTTGCATCCCAGGGATAAATCATACTTGATAATGATAATAATGTAAGATTCTTCTTCTGCAGTAAAAACATCAAGTCTTAACCACTGGATGACTGCCAGGGAGTTACCTAAATTTTTTTTGTATTATTCAATAGTGTAAGATTCTTGAACGTGCTGTTGAGTATTTATTAGGAATTTCTCATTCTATGGTCACCAAGGAGTTTGGCCCGTAATTTTCCTTTCTTGTAGTTTGCATATCTTGCTTTTGTATCAGGGTAATCCTAGCCTCAGAAATTGAGTTTTGAAATGCTTCTTCTTAAGTGTTTTGGAAGAGTTGAGGAAGGATTGACATTAATTCTTCTTAAAATCTTTGGTAGAATTCACCAGTGAATCTATCTCATCCTGGACTTTTCTTTGTTGGGAGATTTTTTTTTATTAATGATTCAGGTTCCTTACTTGTTGTTGGTCTATTCATATTTTTTATTTCTTCATGACTCATTGTTGGTAGATTGTCTGTTTCAAAGAATTTATCCGTTTCTTCTAGTTTATCCAGTTTGTTGGTATTTAGTTGTTCATAGTAGTTTCTTATAACCTTTTTATAAGTAGCCACTTCCCCAATGGAATTTCAAATCTCTTGTGTGGAACAGCATCCCACTGACTCATTCTTAGATGTGACACATCCATTTATGATGATGTTGCCTCCTTCCTATAAAGTTAACATGTACTTCACCAGCATTTATTTGCATTCAGGTTGCTGCTGTGGAGCAGAGGATGCAGAAGCACCCTTTCAACAAAGCATTTCTATAAGCATGTCACAGGCCAGGACTCACAGGGAAGGCTCATTTTCCCAGAAGAGCCACCCCTGTAAGAAGTGTAGTCTGATCTTGAGAGGTGTTTTTCACTTGGCTGAGCATGAAGAAACACAACACAGCCAGAAAGTGTTCGGGTGTAGAATATGTATGAAACGATTTCATTTTAGTGCAAACCTCCAGAAACACCAGAAACAGCATATGGCAGAGAAATCCTTCAGAAACGCTGTAGTCAGGGCCTTGTTTGTGAAAAGCTGCAAATGCCATGTGTCAAGGAAGCCCTTTACCTGTGAGGAAGTAGGGAAAGATTTTCTGGCCACCTTGGGACATCTCCAGCAACAGATCACTCACACCAGGGAGAAGCCAAACAAGATTGCCCAGCGTGAGGCAACTTTACAAAGCAGAGAAAGTCATTACAGCTGGGGAGAATTCAAGAAAGCCTTCAGCCCGAAACATGCACTTGTTCAGAACCAGGGTGTCCACCCTGGAAGACATTGTTTTGTGTGCAGTGAATGTGGGAAGACATTCAGGTACAAATCCTCATTTGTTGTGCACCAGAGAGTGCATACTGGAGAAAGACTTCGTGTGTGTCGTGAATGTGGAAAATCTTTCAGGCGAACCTCAACCCTCAATCTGCATCGAAGAATTCATACTGCAGCAAGGCAGTACAAGTGCAGCAAATGTGGGAAATCCTTTAACCAAAACTTTGTCCTTATTTATCCCTGGAGGAGACACATTGGAGGAAATTGTTACTTGTGCAGTGAATGTGCGCAGTTTCCTAGCTGTAGATCCATCCTAATTCGACAACGGACAATTCACACTGGAGAAAGGCGTTATGAGTGTACTCAATGTGGGATATCTTTTAGACGAAAATTTTACCTCATCGTACACTGGAGGGTTCACACAGGAGAAAGGCCTTACGATTGCAGTGAGTGTGGGAACTCTTTTACCAATAGCTCGGTGCTCGTCCTACACCAGCGGGTACATAAAGGGGAAAGGCCTTTTGCTTGCAGTGAATGTGGGAAATCTTTTACCAATAGCTCGATACTCATTCTCCACCGGAGAGTTCACACAGGAAAAAGGCCTTATGAGTGCAGTGAGTGTTGGAAATCCTTTAGTCATCAATCTTACCTCACTCAACACTGGAAGGTTCATAGTGGAAAAAGGCCTTATGAATGCATTGAATGTGGGAAATCTTTTATGTCTCGCCGTGGCCTCCATTATCATCAGAGAGTTCACACTGGGTCAAGGCCTTATGAATGTAGTGAATGTGGGAAGTCTTTTACCTCTCACTCTGGCCTTCGTTATCATCAGAGAGTTCACACAGGAGAAAGGCCTTATGAGTGCAGTGAGTGTGGAAAATGTTTTACCTCCAGCTCTGCCCTGTGTTATCATCAGAAGACTCATGCTGGAGATAGGCCTTATGAGTGCACTGTATGTGGGAAATGTTTTTCCTCTGGTTCCACCCTCAGTAATCATCAGAGGGTTCACACTGGAGAAAGGCCTTATGTATGCAGTCAATGTGGGAAATCTTTTTTCTCTAGTTCCAACCTCAGTAATCATCAGAGAATTCACACAGGAGAAAGGCCTTATGTGTGCAGTGAATGTGGGAAATCCTTTATCCAAAGGTGCTCCCTTCTTAAACACCAGAGAGTTCACACAGGAGAAAGGCCTTATGTGTGCAGTGAATGTGGGAAATCCTTCACCCAAAGATGTCACTTTCTTATACACCAGAGAGTTCACACTGGAGAAAGGCCTTACAAGTGCAGTGAATGTGGGAAATCCTTTTCCACTAGTTACAACCTCAGTAATCATCAGAGAATTCACACAGGAGAAAGGCCTTATTTGTGCAGTGAATGTGGGAAATCGTTTATCCAAAGATCTTACCTTCTTATACACCAGAGAGTTCACACAGGAGAAAGGCCTTATAAGTGTAATGAATGTGGGAAATCTTTTACCACTAGGAGGAACCTTCGTTATCATCAGGGAGTTCACACTGGATAAAGGCCTTATAAGTGCAGTGAATGTGGGAAGTCTTATATCTATAGTTCCATCCTCCAGGATCATCAGAGAATTCATGTAATCAAAAGGTCTTATGGGGGCTTCCCTGGTGGCTCAGTGGTTAAGAATCCGCCTGCCAATGCAGGGGACATGGGTTCAAACCCTGGTCTGGGAAGATCCCACATGCCGTGAAGCAACTAAGCCTGTGCATCACAACTCTTGAGCCTGTGTCTAGAGCCCAGAAGCCACAACTACTGAAGCCCAGATGCCTAGAGCCCGTGCTCCACAACGAAGAGTAGCCCCCACTCGCTCCAACTAGAGAAAGCCCACACCCAGCAACAAAGACCCAACTCAGCCATAAATTTAAATAAAAGAATAATAAATAAATATTTTTAAAAGGTCTTATGAATGCACTGTATATGGAAAATCGTTTAGAGCAAATTCTTATCTCACTGAAAACTGTAGAGTTCACAATGCAGCAAAGCCTTTATGCATGCAGTGAATGTGATAAATCTTTTTCATCTAGGTCCAGACTGTGTTATCATCAGAGTGTTACGATCAGAACAGGGTCAAGGCTTTATGAGTGCAGTGAATGTGAGAAATCTTTTATCCAAAGATGTCACCTAATACACCAGAGAGTTCACACAGGAGAAAGACTTTATCAGTGTAGTGACTGTGAGAAATCTTTTACTACTAGGTGTGGCCTATGTGATTATCTGAGAGTTCACACTGGAGAAAAGCCTTATGAGTGCAGTGAATGTGGGAAATCTTTTTCATCTAGGTCTGGTTTCCATTAACATCAGAGTTCACACAGGATCAAGGCCAAATGAGTGTAGTGAATGTGGGAAATCTTTTATTTGTAGTTCCATTCTCCATGAACATCAGAGAATTCACACTAACAAAAGGCCTTATGAATGCACTGAAAGTGGGGAGTCCTTTAGAGTAAATTCTTATCTCATTGAACACTGTAGAGGTCATACTGGAGAAAAGACTTATAAATGCAGTGAATATGGGAAGTCCTTTTCATCTAGGTCAGCCTCCATTATCATCAGAGAGTTCACACAAGATTGAGGCCATATGAGGGTAGTGAACGTGGGAAATCTTTTCCCCAGAGCTCTGCAGTCCTTCACCATCAGTGTTCACAGAGGTGAAAGGCCTCAAGTGTCTGGTGAATGTGGGTAAATCCTTTACCTCTAGTTCCACCCTTTATTCATATCAGAGAGTTCACAGGAAAAGCCCTATTTGTGCCAAGAATTTGGGAAGTCCTTTCCTAAAGAACTTTCTTGGGGCTTCCCTGGTGGTGCAGTGGTTGAGAGTCCACCTGCCATGCAGGGGACACGGGTTCATACCCTGGTCAGGGAAGATCCCACATGCCATGGAGATGCTAGGCCTGTGAGCCATGGCCACTGAGCTTATGCATCCGGAGCCTGTGCTCCGCAATGGGAGAGGCCACAACAGTGAGAGGCCCGTGTACCGCAAAAAAAAAAAAAAAAAATTCCTCATTATACATGGTAGAATTTACACTGGAGAAAGGCCTTGAACATGCAAAGAAATGTGCAATTTTCTAGTTCAGGGTAATGACGTTGGAAGAAACTGAGGAGCCACCCATCTGAATTCAATCTCATATGTCCAGTTGTCCACAGGGGGAGATGCCCCTTAAGTTTCAGTTACATGGGAAGCATGTGTGGCTATATTGCACTTTGTAATCTGTCCAGGGCTTTTCCCAGATTTATGTCACTGCCCATTTCTGTGGCCATTTTACCCCTATCACCTGGCAGGTCCACACCATGGGCATCAGTCACCAGCCCAGTGTGCTCAGGGAAACTGACCTCTGTTCTTCCAAGTGTTGGAGCAAACCAGGAATAGTAGCCCAGTCCGTTAGGGGTTGGTGTTTCCCTCTCTCTGACTACGTGTACAAAAGCCTGAAGGAATGTTGGCCCCGAGAACGTCATATGAATTCAGCTGACAATGTGCAGAGAAGGACAACATTTTCCAGGGACATTTTCTCAAATGCTCAGTTTTTCCGTCTAGCAAGTCACCAACCCAAACTGTGTGCCACACATTGTTTTGGTTTGTATAATATGGATGCCTTACTGTTTAAGACCTACTTTGTTTTTGGAGTTCTTTGTACTGCTAGAGGTTTTTTATAAGGAGATTTGGGCTCCACAGGCATTGGCCTCAGGGAGGATAGTATGATGGCAAAAATTGGCTTGCCATTTTTGGTCAAATTTGCATTAGTGCCGGTGAAGTTGTAGGAGAGAGGGCAGGGCTTTTTGGTCCTCATTTGAAGCCTGGATGCTGTGAGTTTTAGGAGACTCAGACATCACCCTCAAGAGGAGTAAGATGTGACAATCTCAAGTTCTTGGAACAGCATGAATTTTTTCCCCTGTTCACAGGGGATATCACGAGAGATGTCAGCACTGTTGAGAAGAATCTCCTCCCTTGGTTTTGCAAAGAGCATGTGTCCTGATGTCCAAAATTCCATGGGTGACAGTCACTGGTTGTAAGACTATAGGGGTCAGGTTTCTGATACAGAAACTGGGTTAGTAGGGAGCAGAGGGTACAGCAGCCAGCTCATTGGAATATGCCTCTTCTAAAAGTGCATCCACGGATGTCTTTGTGATGATGACCTATGTGCAGGATCAGCGTGTACACAAATCTCAGAACCTTCAGGCATGTTTATCTTGTGTAGCTGAGGTCATTGTCAGAGAAGACAATTGGAAAGTTTTGTGGATTTTTGTAACCTCCCTGCAATGTTTGCCTCAAGGCCGTTGCTGCACAGGCAGAAAAAAGAAAAGTAGAGGAAAGTAGTCCAGGGATGTGGCTCTTGTGAGCCAACCAACATTCCTGTTGACTGAAGTGGAAATATCCTTTATTAATCGCCAGTGTTTGCTGCCACTGAGGCAAGACTGACACCCAGAGGGCATGACAAAAAGATGGTGGAGTCATTATAGGGCTGTCAAATCTATTTTCCAAAAAAGTGGGGCAAACAGATTTTGTTTATCTTAAAGTGTTTTTTTTTAAGTTTTATTTAGGTGTCATTTACATGTAGTAAAGTACACATATTTAAAGTGAAGTATTTGGTAAATATTGACATACACATGATACCTGTGAAAACATCATCACAGTCATGGTAATGACCATATCTGTCACCATGTATTTGCCTGATGTCCTTTTGCAGTCTCTGTGTCCCTGCCCTTTTCAGCCCTCCAAGCCCCCATTGATTTATTTTCCATTATAATAGATACCTTTATGTTTTCTATAATTTATATGATGGAATCCTTAAATGTTTACTCTCTTTTTTCTGGTTTCTTTTATATTTTATAATTATTTTGTTATATGATGTTATATTTGTTATACAGATGTTATGTAAGTAGTTCATCCCTCCCTTTTATGTTCTTTTGTGGTTCAGTACTCTTATCTTTAGATATACTGCTATTTATCCATTCACTTGTTTATGTACATTTTGGGTATTTCCAGAGTTTGACTGTAGAAAATAAACTGGTGCAAACATTTGTGTACAGTTCTTAATATGGATATTTGTTTCATTTATCTTTTGTTCAAAAAATTAGATTGCAGTGTCTGAATCATGAGGTAGGTGAATATTTAGCTTTTGAAGAAACTAACAAATTCTGACTAAATATTTGTGTTTTTTACATTTTTATCAGCACTGTATGAGGGTTCCATTTTCTCTATATCCTAGCGAATACTTATTTGGTCAGTCGTTTTTTAATTTTAACCCTTTTAATAAGTTTGTTACTCTGTCTCACTGTTGTTTTCATTGTATTTCCATAAGAATTCATGATTAGCATTTTTTCGGATGTTTGATCCCTTTTGTCATTTGCTCTCTTTTGTAAAATATCCATTTTTATCTTCTATTTTATGAACTTTGGCTATATTCTTTCTTTTTTTTTTTAACAAGTAGGACATTGAAACAACAAAAATGTGTATTGGAGTGTCATCCATTTTCACTTGTTGAATAATGTGACTGTTTTATGGAAGAAATGCTTTCAGTACTGGAAGGGCATGCCCTGAGTTTTTTCAGTTTTTTTGTTATGCACGGTGTAATGGACACATGTTACCATACACTTTTAAGATTAATTTGCCCTGGGAATTCCCTGATGGTCTAGTGGTTAGGACTCTGCTAGGGCCTGGATTCAATCCCTGGTCAGGGAACTAAGATCCCACAACCACTCAGTGCAGCCAAGGGGAAAAGAAGAAAAAGATTAATCTACCCTAATATGTTGTCCATCACTTTCTGAAGTCCAGACAGTGAATAATGACCTTGCTTTGTAGTGTTTGTCCATTTTCCTGCTCCATTATGGGGGTTGGTAGGTTGGAGCAGGACTCTTAGATAGACTAAATGACATCAGGATGAACAGTACATTCTTTGAGTCTCCAAAGCCCGATATGGAGGGAGCTAGGAGGGCAGGGATCAGACTCTCCAAGCCTGGGTCAGGCAACCTGGGTTTGTAGCCCAGATGTTGGATTCACATCCTGGATCCTGTTGCCTTGACTCACAGATAAATGAGTCACTTACCGTCTCTCCTCCCCCAACCCTCTGTAAACAGGGATAAGGAGCGTCTTGTCCCCTGGCCTTTAGATGAGCTGCAGAGCCAAGGCTCCCATTCCCCGTGAGGTGGGTATGCCTGTGGTGACACACCGAGCCCAGCCACCCTGCGCTCCTCCTGACTAGCGGCCCGAGCTGATGCCGTGGTGCCACCCTCAGGAGGCCAGTGCTGCAGGACACTGAGGCCTTGTGTGGGTTTCCCACCAGAGAATCTTTAGGTGGCTTGTTGGAACTCCTTCAGGTTCAGTTCCTGACGGATGTACAGGCAGTGATGGTATTTAACTTGTTCTTTGTGAGGAGCAATAAAAGGAAGAGACTGGCACTTCCCTGGAGGTCCAGTGGTTAAGACTCCATGCTTCCACTGTAGGGCGCACGGGTTTGATCCCTGGTCAGGGAACTAAGATCCCACCTGCAGTGTGATGCGGCCAAAAAAAAAAAAGAGACCAAACAAAGAGGCAGACCACTCAATATAGGTAGGTGGCAGTTTTAATGGACAAGGGAACTTATGAGGCTTGTCTTTGGTCTTGTCTTGGCTACAAGTTGTGTGGCTTTCCCCATACACCCACCAAATCTTTCTTTTTATTCTTCCTTTCCTTCCTTCCTCCCTTCCTTTTCTTTCATGGATGCTGTGTCAGGTCTTAGTTGTGGCATGCGGGATCTAGTTCCCTGACCAGGGATCGAACCCGACCCCGTGCATTGGGAACGCAGAGTCTTAGCCACTGGACCACCAGGGAAGTCCCCACCCACCAAATCTTAAAAGTTAGTATGGACGCCCTAACTGGATTCAGCCACATACACTGTCTAGATAGTCTCAACACCACATTTCTGTCTGAAGGCTGTATCCTTGGAGCAGCTTCTAGAAGTGGAGAAGACAAGTGAATGCACATTCCAAGGACAGCAGAGTTACTGAGGGGCCTCCAGTTGCCCAGGTCCAGCCTGGGGATCACCCAGCAGTCACGTCTTCTCAATGACCTCCTCCGACACTACCCACCACCCCGTGACCGGCTCTGCAATCTCCCGAGCTCCCCTCTTCCGCAGCTTGCCCACATCCGTCGGCCATGGCTTTCTGTTGCATGGAGGTGGCTCATTTGGCAGATACCTGGCTGTGCTGAAGGCAGATACCTAAGCAGCAGTAGAGGCACAGGCAAGAAGAAACAGACTGACAGTGTTTCCAAACTCAGTGTCATGTTTTTCCACCAAGAACTCGTGAAAGTTGGCCTCTGTCATCGTGTGACTTCAATATGACGTTAGCCGACTCATGGGGTATGAACATGCCACATTCTGTAGTTAACGGTGCACGCGCCTCCTTGAGTGGTAGTAATAACGTCCACGGCCTTCCTACTTTGGAGGACAGCTTTTCTGTTTAGAGATATTTGAGTTTTCAATAAAGACAGGCTTTGTTGGCTGTCATTTGAGGCTGCCTGGGTGGATTTTCTAAGAGCTGCTATGTGTGCTTTAACACCCTCCAGGCCGATGGAGGCGGATCACACCAGTGGGAAACAAAATGTACCCACCTAGAATTGTGGAGAGGGAGGTTGGCAACTGTTCCTGTGGGGTGGATTCTTCCCTGTGCCCAGGGAAAACCCAGGGTACAGCAACCTGCCACCCAGGTGGAAGCCATGGCCAAAGATTAGTGCCACACAACCATCAGGTCCCATTTAGGGCCACCCAGTGAATACTTGGCCAGTGCAACAAGTCAGTGACAAACTAGTTGCTGTATTTCAATATGATGGAGTGACTGCACAGTTCCAGTGATATCCATCCCCTATCCCTGGCCTCATTATGTTGGTTCTGTTTAGATTTTTCTGTTCCAGCATAGGGATTTCTGGGTGCTCAGATGTCCATAACCTGGGGTAAGTCACATAAACCCCTCCTATTCTGCACACAGCCACCCATGGCTCTAATAATGTGTTGTTGTTTTAAATGATACTTGCAGTCGGTTTGACAGGCTGCCTGTGTAGTTTGACAGAAAAAGAATACTCTTACCCATTGTTATCGGTCGTGTATGTCAAAGTCCAGGTCTCTGGATCAGTATTGATAATGTCAGATTGTTGACCTGAAACAAATAGACTGTCAGATACTTCTTCAATAAAGACGGGATTAGGGACTTCCCTGGTGGTCCAGTGGTTAAGAATCCGCCTGCTAATGCAAGGGACACAGGTTCGATCCTGGTCGGGGAACTAAGATCCCACATGCCACGGGGCAACAAAGCCCGCACACTCTGGAGCCCCCCACGCCACAATTAGAGAAGCCCTCATGCTGCAGTGAAGATCCTGCATGCCACAACTGAGACCTGACGCAGCCAAATAAATAAATTAAAAAAAATAAAGATGGGCTTATTTGGGATCAGCAGAGAGTTACAAATCAGGGTCCATAACTATGGCAAGGCACATGCTATTTCCTGCATGGCAAGGGCAGGGGAACACTTTTTTTTAAAAATTATTTTATTTATTTTTGGCTGCATTGTGTCTTTGTTGCTTTGTTGCACATTGTGTGTGGGCTTTCTCTAGTTGCGGCGAGCGGGGGTTACTCTTTATTGCAGTGGGCGGGCTTCTCATTGCAGTGGCTTCTCTTGTTGTGGAGCACGGGCTCTAGGCACACAGGCTTCAGTGGTTGTGGCACCTGGGCTCAGTAGTTGTGGCTTGCGGGCTCTAGAGTGCAGGCTCAGTAGTTGTGGTGCACGGGCTTAGTAGCTCCGCAGCATGTGGGATCTTCTTGGACCAGGGCTCAAACCCGTGTCCCCTGCATTGGCAGGCGGATTTTTAGCCACTGAGCCACGAGGGTAGCCCCGGAACACTTTTATAGACAGGAAAAGGGTGTTGGGAGGGCTGTAGTAAACAAAGAGTCCATGGCATTTCATTGGCTGAGTCTTTACCAGGAGAGGAGTCTTTCTTCTTCCTGTTGGACATTGCAGGGCATGACAGCTCCCCTTTCTGGTCTCCAAATTGTATTTAATTAAGGCTTCCGTTTATTGTTTTACATTTACCTGTTTTTTTATAAGTTAATTTTTTTATTGGAGTATAGCTGCTTTATAATGTTGTGTTCATTTCTGCTGTACAGCAAAGTGAATCAGCCATACATATACATATAACCACTCTGTTCTAGACTCCATTCCCATATAGGTCATTATAGAGCACCAAATAGAGTTCCCTGTGCTATACAGTAGGTTCTTATTAGTTAACTTTTATATATAGTAGTGTGTACACATCAATCCCAATTTCCCAGTTTATCCTCCCCCACCAGCCCTTTCCCCTTTGGTAACCATAAGTTTGTTTTCTACATCTGTGACTCAATTTCTATTTTGTAAATAGGTTCATTTGTACCATTTTCTTAGATCCCACATATAAGTGACATCATATGATATTTGTCTTTCTCTGTCTGACTTACTGCACTCAGTATGACAATCTCTAGTTCCATCCATGTTGCTTCAAATGGCATTTTTTTCATTCTTTTTTATGGCTGAGTAATATTGCATGGTATATATGTACCACATCTTCTTTATCCATCACCTGTTAGTGATTTAATCTGCTGCTTTAATACTCCATTTTTCCTTTCTACCAACCCTGCTGCTTGCGAGTTACAGGGGAGATAGAACCTCCACTCAATGCCAAGTTCTTTTGCTCAGTCTTGCACGTCACGACCTTTGAGATGTGACCCCTGATCACCATCTGTTGGATTAGAGTATGCATGCATGTGACTCAGCCCCTCCAATTCCCTGCTAGTGGGCAAATTGTTTCCCTGGCACCAGGAGGCAGCTTGGGTTAAACCCGACACAGTGTCCACACAAACCAAGGTGTATTTAGAACCTTCACTCGCACGGAGGAGGCCAGTGTTATCATTTGCCAGCCACTCCCTTGTCGGCAACTCCATAGACGACCCCAGACTCCTTTGACAGTTGCCTTGGACGTTGTTTAGAACACTCTGAGAAAGCCCTTCCTTTTTCCTTTCTGTTTCCTCCTGGTTGTCAAGAGAAAGCCTCTGAGTCTCTTATGCCCCCACCCCCGTTACTAATTTCCCTTTTCAGCAGAGGGAGCAGGCCTAACAAGACCCGTGAGCTCCCTGAGATGGTGGAGCATTATTTTGATTTCATGAGTGTGTTCATGAAATGAAGTGAACTTCATTTGTGAGAAGTCAGGCTTGTTTCCCTAATTAACAGAGAAGCAAATATGCTTCTTAGAATACAATCTAAAAGAAAAAGAAAAAGAATACAATCTATTTAAGATGGTGTACATCAGTTTAAAGAGAATAAAATTAGTAACGATTATCACAGCTAAGGTCTCCTTTTCCTTTCAGCTGTCATACTGTAAACAATGACCTTTCTGTGATCTATTTAGTACCACATGAATGCTTTTTGGTGGTGATTTCACTCTTGAAAATGGCGCTTAAGTGTAGTGTTTATGTGCTGTGTGGTGTTCCTAACCTAAGCACAAGGCTGTGATGTGCCTTAGAAAGAAAATAGGTGTTAGATCAGCTTTGTTGAGTCATGAGTTACAGAACTGTTGGCTGTGAGTTCAGTGTTCATATGACAACAATACATAACAAGGTGTCTTTGGATAGGAACACGCATGAAACAATGTTATATATTGATCAGTTGGCAAACAAGCTGTGACCCAAGGTTCTTGGGAACCCAAATCTGTATTTCCTCTAAAAGCAATGGTTTTCGATGCAGAAATCAGTAGTGCAAGCTCTTAATTAGTGCAACGAAAAGACTGCTTTTGAGAACATAACTTCCGTGAATAATGGTGGTTTTATAAAACATAGCTACCATTATAATGAGAAGTAACTGCTTTTTCTTTGGCCTCACCACGTGGCATGCGGGATCTTAGTTCCCCGACTAGCAATCGAACCTGCCCCCCCCCGCAGTGAAAACATGGAGTCCTAACCACTGGACCACCAGGGAAGTCCCTGACTGCACTTTAATACTGTTTTTTTTTTTCTTGGCCACACTGCTCAGGTGGTGGGAACCTTAGTTCCTTGACCAGGGATTGAACCTGGGGCCACAGCAGTGAAATCGTGGAGTCCTAACCACTGGACTGCCAAGGGATTCCTGCTAATACACTTATTTTTAAAGCACAGGTGATTCTCACCATTTCTTATTCCTAATCATTATATTGTGTTTTACCATTATGTATGTTCCTGAGGTTTTGACTACCGAATCAGGGAACAAAATACCAAGTTGTGCTTCTGCACATCTCTTTCCAATTCCATGTTGTGTGATGTTGTGACAGCTTGAGATGGGCCCTGGAGGGAGTATTTACATGAGGGATATTGACAAACACTACCAACCCAGGCTTGTTCTATTGATGTTTAGACTTTAGAAAGTGATGAACAATATGTTAATAGAGCAGATTACACTAAAGTGTACGGTGTCTATGGCTGTTACATTATGAATAGCACAAAACATTGAGGATATAGTCTTCAGTTCTCAAAAACAATTGTTATTAAAAAAAATTGTTATAGACTTGTGCCCCATGGCCCAATATATAGTTGAAGCTTTAACCCTAATCCAACTGTATCTGGAGTTAGGGCATTCAAAGAAGTAATTAAGGTTAAATGAGATCATTAGGGTGGGGCTCTAACACAACATAATTACCGTTTTTATAATGAAAGGGAAAGACACTAGGGAGGCAGTCACACAGAGAAAAGCCACGTAAGGACACAGCAAGATGGTGGCCATCTGCAAGCCAAGGAGAGAGGCCTCGGGAGAAACCATCCTCTGTGGTGCCTTGAACTCCATCTTCTAGCTTCCAGACCCAGATCTAGTTTCCTCTGTGTGTAGATGCACAGAGAGAGCGCTCTCTGCTGTCTCTCCCTCTTCTTATAAGGACACTAGTCCTGTCAGATCAGGACTTATTTACCCTGAACTACCTCCTTAAAAGCCCTATCGCCAAATATAGTCAAATTGGGCATTAGGCCTTCAAATAAGAATGGTGGCAGGGGAGAGGAGAGAGATAATTCAGTCTATAACACAGTACAGTACTAAGGTAAAGGCCTTTACCCCATGTGAACATTCTGATGTCTTAGGGGGAATTCCCTGGCCATTGGTTGTTAGGACTCTGGGCTTCCATTTTAGGGGGCACGGGTTCAATCCCTGGTCAGGGAACTAAGATCCCGCATGCCGTGTGGCACGGTTAAAAGAAAAAAAATTGATGTCTTAGGAAACTGGAGTTGGAAGCAAAGGATTTGCTACAATCCCTGCACTCATAGGGCCTTTCTCCAGTGTGAACCCTAGTGTTTAAAACAGATTTAGGCTCTGTTGGGACTTCCCTGGTGGTCTAGTGGGTAAGACTCTGCGCTGCCCATGCAGGGGGCCCGGGTTTGATCCCTGGTCGGGAAACTAGATCCCACATACATGTCACAATTATTTGGCACAGCCAAATAAGTAAATATTTTAATTTTTTAAAATAAATTTATTTATTGCTATATGGCTGCGTTGGATCTTTGTTGTGCGTTGGTTTTTTCTAGTTGCAGTGAGCGGGGGCTGCTTTTCGTTGTGGTGTGCAGGCTTCTCATTGTGGTGGCTTCTCTTGTTGCAGAGCATGGGCTCTAGGCACACGGGCTTCAGTAGTTGTGGCATGCGGGCTCAGCAGTTTTGGCTCACCGGCTCTAGAGCACAGGCTCAGTAGTTGTGGCTCACAGGCTTAGTTGCTCCATGGCATGTGGGATCTTCCCAGACCAGGGCTCGATCCTGTGTCCCCCACATTGGCAGGCGGATTCCTAACCACTGTGACACCAGGGAAGTCCCTAAATAAATATTTTTTTAAATAATAAAATAAAACAGATTTAGGCTGTATACGCAAGAAGGGCGAATGCCTTTCATATGAATTTCAAACATTCTGTGCCTCAGAGGGGAGAGTTTGATGGTGGAAAATAGGTTCCCAGTTTTGGACAAGAATAGGTTGCTGTTCATGGGCCTCCTGGGAAAGAGGGCTGGGCTTTGTGGTTCTCTTTTGGGGCCTGGATGCCATGAGTTTTAGAAGACTCAGAGGAGGGGTCAGTGTGACAATCTCAAGTGCTTCTGGGAGCAGCATGAATTTCCCTGCTTGTTCACAGGGCCTAACAGCACTGATGAGGGGAATGTCTTCTTCAGGTCTTGCCAAAAGCCGTGTCCCCTGACATCCAGAGTTTAGCAGGTGATGTTCACTGGTTCTACGATCACAGGGTCATGGGCTGTAGGGCGCGGTCAGCTAACTGCCACGCAGCAGGAAGCTGAAGTAAGCTGAATCATCCTTCCTGTGGCCACTGCGCTTGCGCTAAGTATACTAATGAGGTTTTAAAGTAGCGACCTATCCGATGCTGGCTCACAAGTCGCACCATCGGCGAAAGCCAATCACAGAGCGACACATGTTCTTAATCCCTATATAAGCAGACTGCTATAGGATTGCGGTGTCTTCCTTCCATCTTTTCTTTAACCAAGCTGTGCTCCAATAAAGTGTGATACGAGAAGAATCTTGCGTGTGGCGACTCGTCATTCTGCTGGTCGGAGGCGGCTCGCCGCAATGGGCAACAATAATTGGTACAGCAACAGGGGAATAATAGGGAGTGAAGGAAACTGCAGCCGGTTGGATATAATGAGGAAGATGTGGGTGAAGGTTTTCAAAAGATACAAATGTCCAGTTAGAAAATAAATAATTCCTAAGTTAGTGTTACTAACTCAGCCTTGTGGCTAGAGTTAGTAACACTATATGACCCAAATGTAAGACTGGAAACCAGAAAACTCCTAGAAGAGAACATAGGTGGAATACTTTGACATAAATCATAGCAATATTTTTTTTTGGATTTGCCTCCTAAAGCAAAGGAAATTTAAAATAAATAAATAAATAAACAAGTGGGGCCTAATTAAACTTAAAAACTTTTGCACAGCAAGGGAAACCATTGACAAAACAAAAAGAAAACCTACTGAATGGAAGAACATACTTGCAAATGATATGACCATTAAGGGGTTAATATCTAAAATATATAAACAGCTCATACATCCATTTCAACATCAAAAAAAGCAAACAGACCGATTAAAAAATGGGCAGAGGACCTGAATATGCATTTTTCCAAAGAAGACATACAGATGGCCAGGAGGCACATGAGAAGATGCTCAACATCACTAATTATTAGACAAATACAAATCAAAACCACAATGAGGTATCACCTCACACAGGTCAGAATGGCCATCATCAAAAAGTCTATAAATAATAAAGGCTAAAGAGGGTGTGGAGAAAAGGGAACCCTCCTATACTGTTGGTGGGAATGCAAATTGGTGCACTATGGAGGTTCCTTAAAAAACTAAAAATAGCACTACCAGATGACCCAGTAATTCTACCCATGGGTATTTATCCAAAAAAGAAGACACTCATTCAAAAAGATACATGCATCCCTTTGTTCATTGCAGCACTATTTACAATAGCCAAGATATAGAAGCAGCCTAAGTGCCCATCAACAGATGAATGGATAAAGAAGGTGTGGTGCATATATACAATGGAATACTACTCAGCCACAAAAAAGAGTGAAATAATGCCATTTGCAACAATATGGATGGACTTAGAGGGTATTATGCCAAGACAAAGAAAGACAATATGTATGATACCACTTATATGTGGAATCTAAAATATAAAACTCAGGAATTCCGTGGCAGTCTGATGGTTGGGACTTGGTGCTTTCAATGCCAGGGGACCCTTCTTCAATCCCTGGTTGGGGACTAAGACCCCACAAGCCATGTGGTGGAGCCAATAAATAAATAAATAAATGAAATATAAAACTCACCCTCCTCTTGTTTTCCAGAGATAATCTCTAGTCCCCATGCAGACAACATCATTGCTCTTACAGGTGAAATGATAATTGCTACCCATCAAGGCAGTGATTGTGGAATCCAAAACCTTAACCTCAGTATTCAGACATCCACTTTCCATATCTGCACATATGTTATCACTGCAGCTACCATCCTGACAGCAAATGTAAATTTGGGAAGTGACCACTTTTCCCAGGTAAGTGTCACATTCTTGGAAGGATAGATCTTATCTCAGAAAATTAAATAATAAATGCTGTATCGAAAAACAATTCAGATTTTTGGATTTGGAACATAAATACTGACAAAGAGAGGCAGAAGGGATGTATTCTGAGGGTCCCGGAGGCATGGCCCCACCTCATCCATTTGCTTTAGGGCTGCCTAGTATCTCTCCTCCATGTTTCCTCTCATAACCTGTCTGTACTTTTCTGCCTCTTTTCACTGACTAAACACTGAACCTCATAACATCTATTTATAATAGCTTAATTCCACATGAAGTGAAGAGCAAGACTGTTTTACTTGTAATTTTTTGTGGACAAGCAGTGTCTTTTTAGTAATAGTTGGCTGTGCATATTTTAGTCTTTTGGGTGGATGATTTTCAAATGGGTCCTTAGGAGAATTTTAGTAACATGTCTGAAGAATGCAAGAGCAAAAACTTCCTGCCCCATTTTGTGAAAGGAAGAATACACCTAAACATGTGAACAAAAGAATGTAAGTTAAAATAGTAAGGTAAGCAGGGATGTAAAGAATCTCTAAATGTTACCATGTATGAAAACATATTTTATATGTGCATAGTATCTTCATTACTATTAATATTATGCTCCCTTCTCTCTAAAAAGATTTCTGGTGACCCTGAATCAATATAGATTTTTAATGTGTCATCTAGAAATCATGAGATGACTTATTCTAACAAACTTTATTATGATCACTCTCACTCCCTAATGGGTATCTTCCTAATCCTTCTTGTGGAAATCGAAATTTTCTTGAGTCCCCTAGAAAATAAAGCACAAATGTCCTAAGGAATCTGTTGTAGCCAATGAATTAATTTGTTTTATGCATCTTGACTGCAATTTTTTTTATCTCCTAGGGGTAATAAGGACAATATTCACTCAGATTAGACCAAATACACAAAGCAACTAATTTCAGGCCTTGAACGGTGGATAGCATAGGGCTGTAACCTTGAGGGCTGTAATGAGACTTCAGGTGCAGAGAGCCAGTGAATCCTAGCTTTCTCCTCCAGCAGAGGCATCCTCATCACTGGCCTCAGAGGCTGAGTCTCCACTCCTTCCTCCAGCGTTTGATACCCTCTCTGGCACCTGAACAGTGCCAACTCCAATGTCAGGACAACCTCAGAGACCAGTCCAGGACAGAACACAGCCAGGATGATAGGGCTTTTGTTGCTGCCTCCTGGACTTCATGGTGGGCTAGAAGGCCAAATGCAGCCCCGACTTGCATGACCAGATGGATCTGGATCCCAGGTCTTGAGACATCTTCCTTATGCCCTGGACTTAATACCAGCAATACCTTGTACTGGGATTTGGCCTGGGGGACCTGGAATGCTGAAGAACTGGCCTAGGATGGTGCCAGATGCCTCAACAGAGTTTCCCATAGCCTAGAAGAGGGACCTTGCAGGGAGCAAGGGGAGATCAGTTCTGGCCTGATTCCTGCCCTCCTGTAGCAGCCATGGAACATGCGGACAATGAAATGCAAAATAGGCAATTTGAGGTCTACTAAGTGTGGCAACAAGGAGGCATCAAGTGTGAAATGAGGAAGTAGGCTTAGGATGTCTGAGATATATTGCTAAGTGAGAAAAGGAAAGTACAGATCTGTATACAAAATACGTATGACTTTATTTTTCCTGAGCCAACAACTTTTATAGGAAAATATCTGAACACAGACCCACACAGAATGACACACATAAATGCAGACACAATTCTAAAAGGATAATACTATAGCGCAAACCTCAGCTATTCCATTTATTTTTGCAATCATCTTTACTCTGAATGTCCTCTTTAACTCTTCCTCCAACTGGGATTTGGTCAATTTGGTTCTCAAGAATGAAGAAGGATCACAGTTTGGAGACAGACTCTCCAGAGTGACCATTCTTGTCGGGTACTGAGCTTAATTCCATGTCTTCTCAGACATCACTGCTAAAGCACCTCGGAGATCTTAACCTTTTTCACCATTCATGGATGTTTCACCAGAACTATTTCTGCTACCATCTTTGAATCACTACTTAATTGTTATTAATAGCTTTCTATAATTTGCATTTTACAGCTGCTTTTCTGAGATAATTTCAATTCCACGTGGAGGTCAGTCCCAGTAATGACTAGAAAAATCATCATTATTTTCCAGCAAAAAGATGAAATCATCTGTTTAAGATACTCCCAATATTTCAATTGTTAAACAAAAGTCAGCTGAGTAAATTTGAAGATCTAATTGGCTTTATTAGGTGATTCATGTATTGGGTAGCATTCTATCTAGCAACTAGAAGGATGCTCTAAGGGGCTGCACAAAATGGAAGGTTTTTATAGGCAGAAGTGGAGTGGGGCAAGGATGTTGCCAAAAAGAAAAGAATTATTTTAAGGCTGAAACATCTTTGGTGGGGAAAGGAATGGCACAGGTTTTGTCATGCTCATTGCCCCTTCTTCCTCAGGGAGAAGATAGAGAGGGCGCACAGATTACCTCATTGGTGCTGGCCAAGAAATTCCAAACTGGTTGATTATGATTACATTTTTCAGAAAGGTTGAAACTGCAATTAGGTTAGGTATTAAGTCTAGTTTTGGAATTATGGTCTTAAGCACAAGTGATGTCATTTTGGGCCTGTGGTTTTTCTCTTTAACAAGGTGTTGAGAGCATGTTTTGCTATATGTTCCACATTTGTTTCCTTATTCTCTGTTTGAGATTGATTTCAGATTCCTGAAGGAATTGAATATGTGTCAGGATATGGATTAAGAGGTATTCAGTAGATAAGTGTTTCATAATTGGATACAATTATTAATTATAATGGAGAAATGTTTTATGCAGGAATCACTGATGGAGATCCATCTTTCCACTCCTGCTTCAGGCTGGTGAATATCCCTCTTCTATCCTCCAGGTTTTGGCCCTATCTGGAGTTGTTTTTCTCTTGTCCCTGACCAAATATACATGGACTGTCAAAAAATGAATCTAAAGCTTGAGAGTGCATACCTTTGAACTACAAAACAATAATGTTTATTAGCTTCAGCTTCCAGTGGAGTCATTTTGTTTCTTAATTACTGTATGGAATGATACATGCCTTTAGATTTGTGACCACTGAGAGCATCTCAAATGATATTTTTAGACTCTGGGAACATGCTGGGCTGCTTCACTGAGTCTGAAATAATGTCTCCAAATGAAACTGAGTCCCCCTCAAATGGAGTTCCCTTACAAAGTTTATGATTAATCTCTCTATCCAAAACGTTATTCCCTTTCTTATCCCCTATAACCTCAATCCTGGGCTAACTGAACACTAATCAACCAGAATCAGATGACTAAAATTGCTGTTGTCAATAACATCACCGTAGGCACTAAAAATGCTCTTATAGATATCATTAACATACAAACTCAGATTGTTTATCTAGAGCAAGATTAGCTAACAGACCCCGGAGCCATGGATCACGTGGCCAGAGAATTATAAACCAGAGACATCCTGATTCCCATATCCACGATTAAGAAGTGTCACAGCGCTTCCCTTGTGGCGCAGTGGTTGAGAGTCCGCCTGCCGATGCAGGGGGCATGGGTTCATGCCCTGGTCCGGGAGGATCCCACATGCCGCGAGCGGCTGGGCCCGTGAGCCATGGCCGCTGGGCCTGCGCGTCCGGAGCCTGTGCTCCGCAACGGGAGAGGCCACAACAGTGAGAGGTCCGCGTACCACAAAAAAAAAAAAGAAGTGTCACAAGATAATTAATCCTGGCCTCTTCTTCTTCCCCTTTAAAAAATACCCCTAACTCAGGGGCTTCCCTGGTGGTCCAGTGGTAAAGACTGTGCGCTTCCAATGCAGGTGCGCTAACAATGCAGGGGGTGCAAGTTCGATCCCTGGTGGGGGAAGTAAAATCCCACATGCCGGGTGGCATGGCCAAAAAAAACCCCAAACAAACAAAAACACCACCCCTAACTCAAAGACCGCATGGGAGTGGATCTGAGATCTGTCTTCCACCCCATTCCTTGGTGCCCTGCAGTAAATGCTGTTCTTTCCTTAACCACAACCAGGTGGCAGTAGATTGGCTTTGTGAAGCCAGTGGACTAAGTTCCGTTTGGTAACACAAACAGCAGCACTCCCACAGATTTTAGTATGGTCCTTTTGTGAAGAACAAAATCTGTCCTTAGAACTGGAGCCACTGTTTTCCTGTTTTCCAGCACCGCTCATTGTGGAGTTTAGCCTTTTTTCCTGAAAAGCCTGGTAGGTTCGTGCATCTATGTGAACTACATTACCCAGAATGCTCAACGGAAAAGGGCAGTATGAGTAACCAATGAGTTCTCAGGAGATAGGCAGTTTCCGTTTGAGGCGCAACTTGTAGGGGCGGGACCTCCGGCCTCCTCCTCAAGGTGACCATTTTACTGCTCATTTTAACTGCTATGGGTCAGTTCCGGAGCTCCGTGTTAGAAACGGGGTGACGGAACCGGGAAGGTCCGAGTAGAGGCATAGTCCCCATTGCACAGAGGCCGGTCTGAGGCTCGGCGACGCCGCCCGTGGGCCCCTCACCAGGCCCGGGAGAGGGTCCGCCGTGCCCTGGTCCCACTTCTCCCGCGGCTCCCGGCGCCGCTCCGCTCACAGAGTCCGATGGCGGCGGCGGCGGCGCTTAGGCAACAGCCTCAGGTAAACGGTAGTCCTTCGGGCCCTCACCCCATCAGGCACTAAAGCCCCGAATGCTGGGCACCTGCCCATGTGCCCGCAGGCCAGGCCGCGGTGTCCAGGACGGTGAGGCGGTTGTGGGTGGGGCTCTGTTTCCGACAGTGTGATGGCGCGTGGGAGAGGGTGACAGGCGGAGGGACCCGCAGGTGCAAAGGCTTGGAGGTCGGATTGAGCCGGGAGGATTCGGGAAACCTGGGGTCCATCTGATGTCTGCAGGACACAAAGAAGGTGAAGCGGGGTCATACCCGGACTGTCAGGCTGAGGGTTGTATCTTCATTGTGAGGACCTAAGAAGGCATGGAGAATTTTGAACAAAAGGGGAACAGGATTTACATTAGCGTTTTAAATGTTTCCCAAGGCCCTTCAAAGGAAAAACAGATTTGAGGGGAGTGATGAGGACATGGAGGCACTAGGAGGTTGAATCTTTGTTCAAGGCCATACTGCTGGTAAATGGTGATACAGAGCACCGAGTAACAGGGGTCAGACGACCAACCTGAAGTCGTCTGGCTCCAAGGCCAGGCAAGGAAGAATACAGGGTGGCATGAGCTTCAACGTTTCTAACCCACAGTTACATTCTTATAAGGCCTTTCTCTTCCCACAGAGTCCGAAGGCTGCAGAAGTACTTATGGAAACAAAACAGGTATGGTAGTGGTGTCCTAGTACCTTACTGGCTCCAACACTCACTCGGATGCTTTCTGGTTTGTGGTGTCCTGGGACTCTTATGTGCCATTTTCCCAGTCCTTGGGTGTGGGAACCCTAGAGAAACCCCAAGCCCAGGGTTCTAAGTCTATATCATGGGTGATATGGAGGTGTTCCCATTTCTGGCGACTAGTGTAAACTAGTGTGGAAGGTTAACCCAGGAGCTGCTACCAGGTTATGCAAATACTTAGTGTTAAAACTGAGCTGGGAGTGTTAAGGAACCACAGGTCTCTGTTTCTGGTATGAACAAAGGAAAGGAATATAGGATGACTGCCTGAGAAATGGGGCATCTATTTTGAAGGTATTGGGAGGTTTGGATCAGAGGAGGGAGGTGATATTACCAAGGTCTAAAAAGGCTCCATCTGACTGTAAAGTGCAGAACAGACTGTGGGAGTGAGGGAGGAGCAAGGTGGAGGCTACTGAGGGTTAATGGGCCAGGGCTGTGGTTTAGGAGATGTGGTCGGAGTCTGGATGCATGTTCTAAAAAGGGGCAACTAGGTTTTATAGTATGGATGATGAGAGAGTGAAACAGAGAACTCAGGGATAACCCCAGCGTGTTTGGTCTTGGCAGCTGTAGGGATGGAAGCTCCAACTGAGATGAGGAAGTTGGTAGTAGGAGTAATAATCACTGGGGGTATCAGGAGCTTTGTTTTAACCATGTTAAGAGTCTGAGGTATTTCAGAGACCAGTAAGTGGAGGCATCAGATTGTCAGCTGGACTCACAAGTTGGGAAATCAAAAGAGGGGTTCAAGTTGGAGACATTCAAAAAGTGGTAGGTACTATGTGGACCCAAGTAAGTGACCTGTGGTCACAGGAGGTATAATCTTCATGTTATGGTCCTAAAGCTGTTCAGGAAGCAGGAAGTGGAGGATAGAGACTGACTACTTATTCTCTTGCTTGAGTACCTGAGTGATGGTTTTGGTTTCTTAAGTGCAATTGAGGGAGGTATGTGGTCATAAAGGTAGGGTGTATCAGACATGAGAGCCTGGCAAGTGGCCAAGGCTTCCAAGAGAAGAGTAGATATGAGATGGATGTCAAGGCATAGGAGTGCTTGAGGCAAGATGACATGCAGACCAGAGCTATTTCTTATTCACCACACTATGGACTCACCAAGATTCTGTGAGGACTTTGCTGGGGCCTGGAATGTTTCAATTAGCCTGGTGGATATGGTCAGGGCAAGTATGGTCATTTGTGTTAGTTAATAGGACTGGGGTTGTTGGTAAGTGGGACTGGACTTTGAATGAGGGTTAGATGGACAGAGAAGGCTGTCATAGCTGAGGGACAGCAAGAGCAGCACAGAAATGCAAGAGGGCCATGGGCATCCAACGTCGACAGGTGGTTCTCTGTGGCTTAGTCTCAGGCAAGGAATAGCCATACAGGGAGGGAGGCCTTCATAGAGGGATTAGATGTTTCCACCCCCAGTGGGAGCCATGGGAGGTCTAAGCTAATATTGAATCTTGTTTGAATTTGCCAGGCAACTCTGGGTGCTTTCTGCAAAGTTGTATTTTTAAGGCCTAAAATAAAGGCCCATTATCACGTGCTGCCTTGACATCTAATAAAACCTAGAGTGGCTCAAATGGCCTGAGTGTAAGTTCCCCTCTCGAATTGGTGATCTTGGATAGGGTCTCCCATTTTATCAAGGGGCCTAGAGCAGTTCCTTCTCTTAAGAAAAACTCAACTCACATTGGCGGAAATTCCCTGATGGTACAGTGGTTAGGACTCAGCACTCTCACTGCCGGGGCATGGGTTCGATCCTTGGCTGGGGACCTAAGATCCTGCAAGCTGTGTGGCAGGCCCCCCAAAAAAGAAAGATCAAATTAGCTTTACTCAACAATTCATGCTTTGGGTAGCATCCCATCTGGCAAATAGAAAGGAGCTCCACTGAGCTGTAGAAAAGGAAAGGTTTTTAAATGTGGAAAGGGTGTGGAAAAGGGAAATTATTAGCAAAGAATGCATTGTCTCCGGCAAGTTTGCCCTCCAGTGGGGAACGAAAGGGGTCTATTGGGCGGATTACCTCACTAGGTCTGACCAGGAAATTCCAGGCTGATTAGTTAAAGGTTACTTTCCTGGAGGTTGAAACCGCAGTTAGGTTAGGTATTGAATATTAAGTCTTGGTTTGCTTATGTGGGGTTTAGCACAGTGACTCTGTTTTCACCTTCCATCTCCTTTTTAACATTGCTAATCTTTTTTGAAGTGGGTTTCAATTCTCTACTGGCCTGCAGAGTTATTCAGACAAGCCATTGCATCATCCTCTAGGAAACAGGTTGTACCCCGACCTCTTGATCCTAAAAAACTTCCACCGCACAACCCCTGGTGGGGTTTTTTCTTTTTTCCAGTGTACAACATTCATGTGGCCCTGTATGGTATGTGATGTCCTCCTCTCGCAGGCTATATCTCTAATTAATAAACTGTTGTTGATCTCATCTGTCCAGTGTCAGGTGTCATATCTTCTGCATCTCCATAACCCTAGGACAGGAATTCCAGTGGGGTAAAGAGGAGGTGATTAAAACAAAAATAACATATAGAGAGGCCAGGGAGATGCCTGTGCTCTGGGGCAGTGAGGCATGGTGGCTATGGGCATGTGGCTGTGGTGTTGAGGGATGTGCAAGTCATGTGTACTTGGAGAGGGAGTGTGTCTGATGGCCCCAGGGCTCTGGTGTTGAGACTTCTGTGTCTTTGGTTGTATTGAGAATAGCTTGACAAGAGTGGGTGGATGCATCTTCCCCAGGCCCACAGCTTAGACACCTGTTTCTCCATCTGCCACTTGTTGCTGATTGTTGGACTTCATGACCATTGAGCCCATAAGGAGAAAATAGCACAAGTTGCACCAGGGCCTGGTTTGTCCCCTGAGTTGGGGGGCTTGGGAGAAGGATGGGCATGGGGTAGATGTGTATGGGATGGATTGTGGGTACTCAGAGAAAAGTTGTTTATGGTTTTATCTGTTCACCACCATGAAAAGGCACTGTGACCTTTGAAGATGTGGTTGTGTACTTCTCCTGAGAGGAGTGGAGTCTCCTTTATGAGGTTCAGAGACACCTGTACTGTGATGTGATGCTGGAGAACCTTAAACTTAAAACCTCCCTGGGTAAGGTCCTCACACCCACCTCTGTACTGTGAGGTATTCCCTGCTCTCTCTTTTTTTACTAGAGCCTGATCTGCCCTTCCTACATCAGAACCACAAAAACTGCTTCCTTCCACAAGTCCTTAAGTAGGTGCTGTGGTTGGTTGGGATAAGGTGTGTGCACTGCCCTCTTCTCTCTTTGAAAAGCCGCAACACCTTCCCTGCAGCCTCACAAAGAATGATTCAGGGTTAGGCATCTACTGGTCACTATAATTGATCCTTTTTTTTTTTTTTTTTTTTTTTTTTGCGGTATGCGGGCCTCTCACTATTGTGGCCTCTCCCGTTGAGAAGCACAGGCTCCGGACGCGCAGGCACAGCGGCCATGGCTCACAGGCCCAGCTGCTCTGTGGCATGTGGGATCTTCCCGGACCGGGGCACCAACGCGTGTCCCCTGCATCGGCAGGCGGACTCTCAACCACTGCGCCACCAGGGAAGCCCAATAGATCCTATTTTGCTTGCCTTCTCCCTGGCCTGGTAACTGTCCAGATCTAAGACACCCCTGTACCCCAGATCCTATTTCTTTCCTCTAGCTGACATTTCCTCATGCCTGCTTATGCCAGGAATTGCCATCACTGACGTGGTTACTAATTACGTGGACCATTATCTTTTCTTGCAAGACTCTCCAAAGTTTTCTGTAATAGTTTTCTTTCCTGTGACCTGTTGTGTGCTGAGTTGTTCTGGCCTAGTACTGGCTGCACTTTTGTAATGTCTTTAAATACTTGCATCACGTGGTTGCCATGTATATTTGCTCATCTTGGGAGTAGGTTAGAGAGCCTTCAGTGGTTCACAAATGGCTATTAATCCAGCCACAACAAGATGGGTCAAGAGGCTGCTGGTTTTGAGTGGCACCTTGGGGAGGGCATGACGTCAGGGCTGTGTTCAAATTATAGGAGAAACTCAACTGTGTTTGATTAGTATTTTGTGCCAGTTCTAGTGACCACACCTCATTTCTGGTGTTCCTTCCCCATTCTTGACACTTCGCTGACTTGTCAACTCTACTTGTCACTTCTACTTTTACCTCCCATGCAGGAGTAATCCTCATCTTTCTGGACTGTTACCTGCTTTTCTTACTGCTCCATCTGCAGTGTTCTCCAACATTGACTTTTACATATTGTGTCATGGGTGAGGTGTGCATATATCTTTAAATAGTCCTTGAACACAGGCTACTCTATTGCAGTTGGATATTCTTGGTCCTGGACTTACCCTTCTATTTAGTGGTCATGTGTCACCAGCAAATAAGAGCCTACTGGAAGTTATTTGCAGAGAAACCAGTTGTAGGCCCTGCTCTCCTCCAGATATCCCATCCCACAGTTGTATCCTTCACCTTGTGAGACCTTCCCCATTCTGTGCTCTTTATTCCCTAGTACAGCAAAGTAGCCTGATCCTCAACATGCGTCACCTCCCTTGTCCTGCAAACAATCCCATGGACTTGTCCTGAGTTTGTTAAACACACTCTTGTGTTCTGGTGGCCCCCTCCAGCCACATACTGTGTTATCTACCATCATCTACAAGAATACATTATAAAAATATACATGGCTCTGCAGTGTGAAGAGGTAACATGAGGTTTGCAGAAGGCAGCTGGAAGAGCAGAAGACAGAAATACAACTGCCGTATAAATTTTAGGTTTCATAACTATCAAAACACATGTCCCTTCTTCTGGGTTCCACTAAATAATATGAAGTACAAAGAGAGAGAGAAAATGACATCTAAGACCTGTCTTGACTTCAGCTCAGTAACATTTCCTCTTCATTTTGCCAGGAGTAAGTCCATATGGAGAAGATTCCAAGTCTGGGAAGCCACTCTAGATGGCTCATCATTCTCCTGTGTTCCCTTTTCATGGAAGTTTAGTACAAGGTCACTGCATACATTTAGTAAATTATCTGTGGCCAGGTATGTTCTTGGATCAGAAAGATAGAGAACAAACACATGGGGGAAAGCCAAAGAGAGTAATATAGCAAACAAAGGAGAGAGAAGTGGGAGAGAGAGGAAATGAGCTATGAATTATGGTAGAAATCACACATAAATGTCAGGAAGTGGCACAATTCTGAAAATGAGAGACTGTTAGAGTTATATATATGGTTTTTGAACATAGAAAGCATTAATGTATAATATTTTTAGTCAATTACTTCCTCAAGGTGTAGAGAATGAGAAGCAGTTCATTAGCAAGAATAGGGAGGAATCTATATAGAGCAAAACTACAATCTATATTCATGAAAATCCAGATTCTTAGACAGATGGGACAGTATAATGTTTTCAACAATGAAAATTAAGAACTGACATAACTGCAAGTCAGGAACTGAAGGAAAGTACATTTTCTAACACAATTGAAGTGAGATGGACTTCAAAGAAGGATAATCAAAATAGAATTCTAATAGAGGTTTATTTTGCTAAGCCAACAAACTCTCCCTGGGCCATGATATTAGGAGAATTGATAGGAGCAGTGTTTGGAAGCAGTGTGAATTCACAAAGAGAAGAAAGTTCATTCAAAAACAGCAGTAATAGGAACGACCTGACACTGCTGTGTTCCATGATGGGGTGTTACTCTCTGAATCCCAGTCCATGTGGGCTGTAAACCTGGCACTCCCCCTTCCATCAGGACATCTGAGGTTCTTTTACTGTACAGAAGACATGGCAGGGCTATGCACTGGGGATCTCAATGTATGTGGCTAGAATCCTGTTGCACGTTCTTTCTAGAATCATGAGCTTATATTCTAAAACTCTTCTTAGATTCAGCATACACTTGGATGACAATATTGCACCTTCCTGTCCATGAACATGGAATGTCTCTCCATTTATTTAGTTTTTCTTTGATATCTTTCATCAGAATTTTATAGTTTTTCCCAAATAGCTCTTGTATATGTTTTGTTAGGTTTATACCTGAGTATTTCATTTTGGAGAGGTGCCAGTGTAAATGGTAATGTATTTTTAACTTCAAATTCCATTCATTCATTGCTGGTGTATAGGAACAACCTTGCTATAATTGCTTAATGGATTGAGGATTTGTGTTGTTTTTGATTCAGATTTGATACATAGACATTTGTATCATTTGTTTACAGAGACAGTTTTATTTCTTCCTTCCTAATCTGTATACATTTCTATTTTATTTTCTTGTCTTACTGAATTAGCTAGGACTTCCAGGACAATGCTGAAAAGCAGTGGGTAGCAGGACATACTTGCCTTGTTCCTGATCTTAGTGGGGAAGTTTTGAGCTCCTCACAAGTAATTATTATGTTAGCTGTTACATTTTTGTAGATTTTCTTCATCAAATTGAGAAAGTTCCCCTCTATTCCTAGTTTGCTGAGAGTTTTTTTTTTTTTTTGCTGTATGCGGGCCTCTCACTGTTGTGGCCTCTCCCGTTGCAGAGCCCAGGCTCCGGACGCGCAGGCTCAGCGGCCACGGCTCATGGGCCCAGCCGCTCCGCGGCATGTGGGATCTTCCCAGACCGGGGCACGAACCCGTGTCCCCTGCATCGGCAGGCGGACTCCCAACCACTGCGCCACCAGGGAAGCCCTGCTGAGAGTTTTTATCATAAATCATTGTTGGATTTTCTCAAATGTTTTCTCTGCATCTATTGATATGATACTGTGATTTTTCTTCTCTTAGCCTATTGATGTGATGGATTACATTAATTTGTATTTGACTGTTAAACCAGCTTGCATACCTAGGATAATCCCACTTGGTTGTGGTGTATAATTCTTTTTGCACATTGTTGGATTTGCTTCTGTGCTCATGAGAGATATTGGTCTGTAGTTTTCTTGTAATGTTATTTTCTGGTTTTGGTATTAGAGTAATACTAGCCTCATAGAATGAGTTAGGAAGTATTTCCTCGGCACATTTCATCTGGAAGAGATTGTAGATAATTGGTATAATATCTTCCTTAAATATTTGGTAGAATTCACCAGTGAACCCATCTGGGTCTGGTGCTTTCTGCTTTTGAAGTTTATTAATTATTGATTCAAAGTCTTCAGTAGAAAGTAAGAATAGACAATCTGAATAGGCCTTTTTATTTTATTTTTTATTTGTTTTTCTCTTTTGGCTGCATCACACAGCATGTAGGATCTTAGTTCCCCAACCAGGGATTGAACCTGTGCCCCTGCATTGGGAACACAGAGTCTTAACCACTGGACCACCAGGGAAGTCCCCAGCATATATCTTTTAAATAAGTTAATAAATGCCAAAAAAAAGTATTTGAGAAAATCCAACACCCATGCTCTCCTGTTTTTGATTTCATTAGTTTCTACTCTAATTTTTATTATTTCTTTTTCCGCTTTAGATTTAATTTGGATTTCTTTTTAAAGTTTTCTAGGATGGAAGTTTAGACTAATGATTTTGTATTTTCCTTTTATGCTGTAAATTTTCCTCTAGGCACTGCTTTCACTGCAACCTACAAGTTTTGACAAGTTGTGTTTTCATTTAGTTCCAAATAGTTTGAAATTTCTCCTTGATGCATGTGTTATTTAAAAGTATTTTTTTAATCTCCATGTATTTTGGGATTTTCCAGCTATCTTTTTCTTTTTGATTTCTACTTGAATTCCATTGTGGTCTGAGAGCAGACATTGTATGATTTCTATTCCTTCACTCCTGACTGCTGGAGCTGTCCATTTCTGGTAGACGGGTGTTGAAGTCTCCCAAATATAATAGTGGATTCATTTATTTCTTTTCACCTGGAACTCTAGGTCCGCTTTCACACTCACAAAGCAGAATTTATCTCCTTCTCATAGTTTCCATCTGACTTCCTCTATATTCAAGCCGCAACAGGAGATTGTCAGTTGCAGTCTTTCTTCTTACACTTCAGATCTGCCTGACTTCCACTTCTGTCTTAGCCAGAACAAGTTCTCTACTTTTAAGAGTGCATGTGATTACATTAGGCTAACCTGAGTAATCTCTATTTTAAAGTCAAACGATTAGCAACTTTAATTACATCTGTAAAGTTCTTTTACCATGTAACATAACATATTCATGGGAGTAACCCCAGGAGTCAAAGTTCACAGCCATCAAAACTCTGCCAACCACAGTCTCTTTTCCTAATTTACCTTTGGGTTTTATAGCAGATTTCATTCTTTACCTTCTCAATAGTAAGTCTGACATTATTTTATTTATATAAATCTACTCATAATTTATCCACACAACTCAGCCATGAGATAAATATCCACATATAACTGCAACCACCATTGTATGGCACAACTTGACTTTAACTCCAGGTTTTCCATGTTCAACACAATGTGATTAAGCAGCAGTTTGCTTGTAAGTACATCTGATGATCTCTGCTTTTGTTGTTTTGAAATTAAATGTATCATTTTGAGTAAGGTCTTTATTTTGCTTATTTATTTTCATTTTATAGACTAATCTTTTGCTCTTCTCATGATATTAACCTGGGGGCTCACTCTCTGGGTCTGTGAAGAATTGATACTGATGCTGCCTGTGTGTTTAGGTCTTACTCTTGCCCCTCATGACAGGGACCTCATTAGGAAGAGACCTAGCACATAAGCCTAATATCTACCAATGTTCTACACAATGAATACTTAGGCAATGATGATGATGACACAAAAAAGTCTCCTACAGTTCTTGCTGTACAGTTATTAGATTTTCACACAGACACACATACATACACAACAGCTAGGTTTATTAACTGTACAGCATGATAGTTATTTACTATTCATTAAGTGGAAGTGGATTATCATAAAGGTCTTCATTCCTGATGTCTTCATGTTGAGTAGGGTGAGGAGGCTGAGGAAGAGGAGGGATCAGTCTTGCTGTCTTGGAGTGGCAGAGGTGATAGAGGGGAAGGAGGTGGAAGGGGAGGCTGGAGAAGCAGGCACACTCAGTGGAACTTCACAGAAATACGTCATTTCTGTCTGACAAATATTGTATGATTTATCATTTCAATTTACATGAGGTCCTGGGAGTCATCAGAAAGTAGAATTGTGGTTGCCAACATCTAGGGATATGAGGAAATAGGAAGTTATTGTTTCATGGGTACAGAGTTTCAGTTTGGAATGATGTAAGAATTCTGGAGATGGATAGTCTTGATGGTCGCGAAGCAATGTTAATGTACTTTCTGCCACCAAATTGTATATTCAAAATCGTTAAAATGGTGCATTTTTCATTATGTATATTTTACCATAATAAAAAATGTAAAAATAATAATTACTCAAAGATGACTTTCTAAAATGTGTGTGTTATTTACTAATGAAGTTCAGGGATTTCCTGATAATACCATTTAGGAAATTTTCAGTGTTTTGGAGTTCTGGGTTTGGAAGTGTTGTGGAAACATAATTATAAATAAAATGTCCTGTTAACCCAGAAAACCTCTGCACATAAATAGAAGAGAAAGAAAACATTTTTTTCTGTTGAATAAGCATTAAAGCAGAATGTGATGTGCATTACAGGCAATCTAGTAAGGAGACTGTGAAGTAAGTAAGAAATCTCACCCTTTTATATAGCCAGGCAATATAATCCGTTACATAGGTGTTTTTGAGATAAATGAGAACTAGTTCTCAAGTTAGAGGATTTTTGACAGTACCAGTTTTCATATAGTTCATGATAAATTTACCATGTAATTGGGGTGGCCATTGGCATCTGCTAAGTGTCTTTATCTAAAAGAAATATAAATTTCTTTTACCTTTATGACAGGAGGTAGTTTTATAAATTAGACCCAGGCACCTGCTGAAGTTAGGCTCCTACTGTTCCACAAAAACAGAAACATAAGGGTACTGTCTTCCGTGATGGTTGAATTTCAAAGAGCTGTCTCTCTCTCAGGTCCTGGAGAAAAAGATTCCCAGATTGTAAAACTGACAAAAGACATATATAGCCTTTAAAAATATTTTCTTATATAATAATGGGCAAAGGAAGAAAAAACAAGTATTTTCAAGTAAATGCCCTAAAAGAAAGTGGATGCGGTGATGAAACTCTCCTTTTTAGCCTCAGCGGATTTATTTTTCTTTTATAAATTTGTATTTACCGTTACAAAACTCACTGCTAATTTGAACTTTAAGCTGATCCCCAAAAGATTTATTTGCATTTTCTTTTTATTAAAATTTATTTTTTAAAATTTGGGTGTGCATTGGGTCTTTGTTGCTGCATGTGGGCTTTCTCTAGTTGTGGCGAGCAGGGGCTCTAGGGAGCGGCCTTCAGTAGTTGTGGCTCGCGGGCTCTAGAGCGCAGGCTCAGTAGTTGTGACACACAGGCTTGGTGGCTCCGCGGCATGTGGGATCTTCCAGGACCAGGGCTCGAACCTGTGTCCCCTGCATTGGCAGGTGGATTCTTAACCACTGTGACACCGCCACCGGGGAAACACCTATTTGAATTTTCTAAGCATATTAGTTGGAGGAAGTTCCTTTCAAATGCAGAGGAAAAAGTCCTAGGGATATGCGGGCTTCTGGAGGCTTTTTTTTTTTTTTTGCGGTACGCGGGCCTCTCACAGTTGTGGCCTCTCTCGTTGCGGAGCACAGGCTCTGGACGCGCAGGCTCAGCGGCCATGGCTCACAGGCCCAGCCACTCCGCGGCATGTGGGATCTTCCCAGACTGGGGCACGAACCCGTGTCCCTTGTATCGGCAGTAGAGGCTTTTGAAGACTGGAAGAACTGAAGCAAATTCAAGAATTGTGTGTGTCCCCATGTAACCCATTTTCTTTATTTTTGAAACTGCTACCTGGCCAAATGCTCAGTACTGAGAACTACAGTAGTAGTTGTAGTAGGTGAAAGGTGAGAAATTTTTCAGAAGAGACATAATGGGTCACTTGAGTGTTTATTTATGTAGGAGAAATGATAAGATTCGTTAAAAAATTCAATTAAAATAAATTATTTTTTAAAGATTATATTTTTTAACCATTTAACTTTAGTTTTAAGTACTAAATGAATATTTTTAATGAAATATAAGTAATTTTTAGCAAAATTTGACAGCCATTAGCACCTAAGAGCAACTTTCAAAGACCTACATTTTCATGTAGTCTTTATTGTCCATATTTAATAATCATTTGTTTTTTATTATGACTAACTTATAAACAATACTTGGTAATTGAAAAATAGTCTTACCTGTGGCTAAATGTGTAATTCTGCAGTTCTGTGGTGTCTGCTTTACTTCAAATTGATTGGAAAATTGTTTTAATCTTTTTATGTTTAATCATGTAAAATGCTTTTTAATGTGTGCAGATATGAAGCACATAACTTGTCTAAATATTATTTCAATCTAGAATATTTAGGTAATGTGGTTGTTATTAATGATAAATTTTACTGAAATAAGTTATATTTATTACCACTAATAAAGCATCATAGTAACATTACCTCCCAGAATGAGTTTTTCTTTTCAACATTAGTTTATATTCCTGTAGTAAATTAAGACGCTGCATGGATTTTTTTTCAATATTTTAATTTGACGGTTTCCTATTATTTACAGACTCAAAATTTTTAGTAATTGCTCAGTGACTCATTAGATGATCTCTTGAATGTGGTGCCATTACCTTGAAATGTTGAGTCTTTTTATTCTTTTCACCAATAAATGTTGACTTTGAAATCTGTCCTAATTTAAGATCCTCAAAATTATCTGTTGTTCCCTTACCACATTTTTCAAAAGCATAAATATTATGTGAACTTTTTTTATGCCTATTATACTGCAGTGATCTGTGAGGGGCCTATCCTCTCCTGTTCCCACAACTTTACATGGTATTTACAGTGAGAAACTTGTGGTCACTTAAATATATGCGAATTAAAAAATCAATGTCAAAACTCATTACTGCAGAGACTGAATATCATCTTTGGTAATGATTCATTCTTCAAAATTGTTTTATGATTCTATATCTTAATAGATGTAAAAGACATCTGAAGAAAATAAAGCAATTTCCTTCACTCTTTGATCTGAACACACTCAATACTTCAGTATAGGAATGAACACAGCTCATAGTGCTTCTAACTCTCCATTCTCTGTTCTTTGCAATCCTTGCACGTGTTTCTTCTTACACTATCTCTCAGTGGGTTCTACATTAGCAACAAAATGAAAATTAAAAACGTTTACCTTCAGAGGATATGACTAGCGTCCTGATCAGTGTCACTTGGGAAATCTCTCATAACTGTAAGCTTATTATTACATAATGATAAGGAAATTGGGTTTGGAGATGTATATTTTGTGATGCGTCTGTTAGAATCCAAAACCTAACTCCAATTTGTAAAAGTGTTTAATAAAATCCTACACTGAGTTTTAGTTTTTGAAACCCTCAGAACCACTTTGGGTTTTTTCAAGTGTGTTGTAGGTTCTGGTTGTGATACAGTAACAGACTGACTCACACTCCTACCATAAACGACTATAAAAGTGGCAAAATATGCGGAGTTCCTGCTTTGAGGAGTGGGATGGCACAAAGCACGGGGCTGTGAGCTTGAGGGAAGGACGGCACAGTGGGTGAGGTCGCATCCCCCCATCCTCCTGCCAGGGCACTTTCTAAACATGCACGCGGAAATGGAGCCCAGAAAGCAGAGGTGGAGGGACCAGAGCTCAGAGCCCAGGGCTGCAGAGGCAGCTGGAAATTCCGTGGCTGCATCTTTTCAGGGGGCCCTACGCAGGCAGAGGTGTTCTGAAACCTCAGGCCGGACCTCCCAGGGGCAGAGACCCTTGTTCTTGAATCAGAGGTCAGGTATGGACAGGTGCCACCAGTCACTGCATCCCAGCTTCCCCCTCCAGAGGCAATGTCCTCACCTCTGGCTCAAAAGCTGAGGCCCCACTTCCTCCTACTCCAGAAGCTGATTCCCCACCTGTGGCACCTAAGCAATGCTAGCCCCTCTCTTGCACACGTGTCCATGCCATCTCAGGGGCCTGCCCTCTGGTCAGGGGGTGGCCTCTTGGACTCCACATTTGTAACCTCAGCTGGACCTGACTCCTGGGACATAATTATCAGCCTCTAGACCTTCAGGTCATCACTACTTGGTCTGGTTTTTCTGCCCATAGGGAACATCATTGGGATTGGACTGGCACTTGAGGACTCTGGTCACCTCTGGAGAATTTTCTTTGGCCTTGGAGAAGGGCCCATATAGGGACTGAGAAGCGAGAGTAGCCATGAGCCATGAGCTCACAGCTGCTGGCCAGCCATGGTACATGCAGAAGACAAAATGCAAGGCAGTCTTTAAAAGGAGGTAGCTTTAGGTCTACAAGGTTTTGAGAGAAGGAAGTATCAGGAAGTATTGGGTGTAGAATGAGAAAGTAGCTTTACATTACATTAGTTCCAGATGTACAGCATAGTGATTCAGGGGGACTTCTGTTATTGCAAGAAACATAGTGACCTGGTCCACAGAAACTTCAACGGTGCAATGGAATATTCTTGAAAATGTATCAGAATCACCCGGAAGATTATTAAAACACAGATTCTAGAGACTGACCCACAAAATGTCTGCTTCACTAGGTTGGGTTTTGAAATGAAAATGAGCGTTTCATGGTGAAGGTCCAGGGATCAGACTTGAAAACCAGGGCTCGTTGAAAAATTACGCTTCCTGGTTCCAGGACTGAATCCACCAGAGAAGAAGTCTGCAGACGCCCAGAGGCGGAGCCAAGTTTTCTCACACATCCCCTGAGTGTCTTTGCAGTGAGAAAGTCCGGCTAATGGCCAACTTGGCTAAAGTCCTAGCCAGGCCCTCCACTGCCAAGGAGCCCTGTGAGGCTCCACCCACCAAAGCTATCTAGCCACGTGCTTATTCTGGCTAGAATTTATTCCCAAAATTCCCATATAGTTCTTCCTCATCTCCTTCACGTTTTTGCTCAGTGATTACTCAGCTCTGTAATCTGCATACCACACTCTACCTCTAAGTACATTTACCTTATATTCTTTCCACTATGCCTCCTACACTGAACATACTATATGACTTAACATTTCTGCTTTCATGATTCCTGTGTCCTCCTGAATATAATATAACCCCTAGAAGGGCAGGAGTCTTTGTCGCTTTTGTATCCCAATGTCTCCCACGCATCTACAATAAGTTCTTGAAGCCAAATATTTACTCATTGATCATTTGCCAGAACAGTGACTAAACAAGACACTTTGGCTTCAGCTTCCCTGTGTATTTTTGCAATTCCATGTACTCTCAATGTCCCCTTTAACTTTTCCTGAATGCTCATATTGCATAATGACTTCAAGCATGAAGAGGAATCACATTTTGGAGACAGTGTTCAGAGAGATTGTTCTAGTCACATGTTCAGCTTAATTGTACCTCTTCTCAGACATCACTGCTAAAACTTCTCTAAGATTTTCACCTTTTTACCATACACTGATACTTTCTCTGAGACGTTTCTGACACAATCTCTGAATCACTACATAGTCATTAATAGCTTTCTATAATTTGAATTTTATAACTTTTTCCCAGATAATATCAATTCCTCATGCAGAACAGTCTCTGTAATCACAGGGGAAATGATAACCACTTCCCAACAATGATATGAGATCATGGTTTAAGTTACCCCGTTCATTTTGGGGTTCAGAACATCTTTTTCATACATGCTCTACCTGTGAACACCGCACCCATTGTCCCATATCAATACAACATATCTTTCATTGTTCTATTTTTGAGATTGATGTCAGATTCCCGAAAAGAAGTTAACTATCAAGCTATCCAAAAATTTACTAAATGGATAAAAATATTGCTTACTAAATTGGGCACAATAATTTACTATGCTGTTAGAAGTATTTTCTGAAGTGACTACGGAGATCCACCTGTGTACTCCTGCTTTGAGTAGCCCAGCATCCCTCTACTGTCTTTCCTGTCATGGACCATCTGGAGTGTTTTTTCTCTTCTCCTTGACCAAACATACAGAGACTGTTAAAACTGAGTCTAACACTTCATAGTGTATAGATTTAATTCCAACATGGTAATGTTTATTTTTCATTATTAATTTATTTTTATTGAAGTATAGTTGTTTTAAAATATTAGTTAGTTCCAGGTGTACAACATAGTGATTCAATATTTTTATAGGGACTTCCCTGGGGCGCAGTGGTTAAGAATCCGCCTGCCAATGCAGGGGACGTGGATTCAAGACCTGGTCCGGGAAGATCCCACATGCCGTGGAGCAACTAAGCTCGGGTGCAACAACTACTGAGCCTGCACGTTAGAGCCCGCGAGCCACAACTAATGAAGCCCGTGCGCCTAGAACCCGTGCTCTGAAATAAGAGAAGCCACTGCAATGAGAAGTCGGCGCACCGCAGTGAAGAGTAGTCCCCACTCTCCGCAACTAGAGAAAGCCTTCACGCAGCAACAAAGACCCAATGCAGCCAAATATAAATAATTAAAATTAAAAATATATATATATTTATAGATTATACTCCATTTAAAGTTATTAAAAACAGTGGCTATACTTCCCTGTGCTATACAATGTATCCTTGTTGCTTATCTATTTTATACATAGTGAAACTGAGAAGGACCCTGTTGGGCCTTCCCTGGGACAGACACCCCCAATCCCCATGTCTCCTGACTTTCCCCCCACCCCTCCTCCAGTCTTGCTGCACAGCTTGTGGGATCTTAGTTCCCCCGACCAAGGATTGGACCTGGGTCCTCAGCAGTGAGAGCGTGGAGTCCTAATCCCTTGACTGCCAAGGAATTCCCGACCTGACTCTTGTTAATAGAAAAGTTTTAGCCTCCTAGGCCTTTCCCGAATTCCAAAAAGCAAAATCAGAGAAGTGAGAAAATGCAGAAACAAAGGAAAGCAGTCAAGCAAGACAAAATAATAATAGTTTAGCCATAAAACAAAGCCAAGGACCTTTAGTTCCTCCTCAAGGACTATAGATAATATCTTGAGCCATATCCTTGAATTGTTTTGCAGAAACTAAAACCACCACCAGGTGGAAGAAGTTAACTGCGTGCTGACAACCAGCACATAGACTCCAGACCAGTTGGAGCCAGAAAACTGATAACTGAGATTCCGAAAATATCACCATTACCTCATCATCAACCAGAGAATTGTGCACAAGCTGATCACACATCCTGCCACCCTCCCTCCTCACACTGTCTTTAAAAACCCTTCTTTGAAAGACATCGGGGAGTTCAGGTCTTTTGAGCATGAGCTGCCTGTTCTCCTTGCTGGTGCCTGCAATAAGCCCTGTACTTTCCTTCACCACAACCGAGTGTCAATGGATTGGCTTTGCTATGTATCAGGTGAACAGCCCAAATTTGGTTTGGTAGCAATAGCAGTTTGTGTCTCTTAATCCCATACCCCTATTTTGCCCATCCCCCATGAAATGTTTATTAGCTTCTGCTACCAGTGGACACATTTTGTGTCTGAATGACTAGGAATGATATGTGCATTTGGATCTCTGTCCTGTGGGAGTTTCTGTAACAATATGTTTAGTCTCAGGGAGCATGATGAAGTTCACAGGGTCTGAACTAATACATCAACCTTGGCTGAACGTCTGCAGGCAACACAACATCCCCCAGAAACCCTGAGATCTACCCCTTAAGAATGGACAAGTCCCTGGGTCTTCCCTGGTGGTACAGTGGTTAAGAATCCACCTGCCAATGCAGGGACCATGGGATCGATCCCTGGTCTGGGAAGATCCCACATGCTGCGGAGCTACTAAGCCCATGCACCACAACTATTGAACCTGCACTCTAGAGCCCGTGCTCGGCAGCAAAAGAAGCCACCGCAATGAGAAGCCCGCGCACCCAAAGGAAGACCCAAAGCAGCCAAAAATAAAAATAAATAAAAAATTTATTTTTTTTTAAAAAAGGACAAGCGCCTTCTAAGTCCTTTGGTCCGCTGACTCCATTTCCCAGAGCCCCTCAGGGGTCTAAGATTGCCAGTAGTCCACGCGCGGGTTACCCCAAGTGTGTGAACTACAGTACCCAGAAAGCTCTGCGTCGACCAGCCGCCTTGTTGAGCCAATGAAGGCTCAGAACAGAGGCGTTTCCGTAAGGGTTGCCTAGCGTGGGCCGGGACTTCCGGCGTCCTCCTCCGGGCGGTCATTTTGGCTGCTCGGGTGTGTTCATACGGACAGAAGTTCTGGAGCGTTTAGTGGAGCTGACGGGACAGGACCGAGAAAGCGACGGGGCAGTCGTTGTTCCCGCTGCACAAAGGCGAGTCTGAGGCTCGGCCGCGGCGCCGCCCGAGATGATCCGCACCAGGGCCGGTTTAAGAACCGCCGGCCCGCTCCTGGCCCCGCTCCGCCCACAGGCCTGGATGGCTGCGGCCGCTCGGAGGGACCCGCCTCAGGTAAACGCTCGTCCTCGGGCCCTCACCCCACCAGACACTAAAGCCCCAAATGCTCTCGTCCCTGCAGCCCAGGCCCCGGTGTCCAGGACGGTGAGGCGCTAGTATATGGACTACTGTTTCTGACAGTGGTCAACACCTCAGCTTTCCTGTTTAATTTTACTATCAGGGGTGTGATTAGTTATGGGAGAGGGTTACAGGCACAGGAACCGGCATGTACAAAGGCTTGGAGTTGCGATTGAGCCGTGAGGATTCGGAAAACCTGGGCTCCGTTGTGCCTGGTGAGGAACAAAGTTTGAGGCGGAGTCGCGCCTGGAATAGCAGGCTGAGGCCTCTGCCTATATTCTCAGAACTCTGAGCGCTGCGGAAAATTTTAAACCAAGGGGGTTACAGACTACATTAGGATTTTAAAAGTTTCCCAAAGGCTGTTCAACGGAGGAACAGACTGAAGGAGGAGGATGAAGTATTAGGGCACCAGGAGGTTGGATCTTCGTTCAAGCACACAGAGCTAGTAAGGTGAGACACTGAGGCACGGAGGTTAGGTATCCAGCCCTAGTTCACCAGGCTCAAGGGCCAGGCGTGGGCACACAGGGGCCTGAACCCACTGAAACCTGACATGGTTATATTCATTCATCTGTAATCTGTCTCTTAAAACATGGCTGTAGAAGCGCTTATGGGACCTATACCGGTACGTGTAGAGTGTCCCAGTCCCTTACTGATCCCTACCCCCACCCATATATTCTCTGTATTGTGGTGTCGTGGTATTCGTTAAGGACCCAAGCTCAGGATCCCGAGTCTACGAAGGATTATATGGAGGTATTAACATTTCTGGCACCGAATGTAGACGGATGTGGGAAGGTTATCTCAATACCAGAATGTAAAAATATTTAGAGGTAGAGCTGAGTTGAGATCATTAAGATCTCCTTTCCATCAGGTGGGAAGAAGGAGCAGGAAGACAAGATTCAGGACTGGAATGGCTGCCTAAGAAGTTGAGTATCGGGCTTCCCTGGTGGAGCAGTGGTTGGGAATCTGCCTGCCAATGCAGGGGACATGGGTTCGAGCCCTGGTCTGGGAAGATCCCACATGCCGCGGAGCAACTAGGCCTGTGAGCCACAACTACTGAGTCTGCGCGTCTGGAGCCTGTGCTCTGCAACAGAAGAGGCCGCAACAGTGAGAGGCCCGCGCACCGCGATGAAGAGTGGCCCCCGCTCGCCGTAACTGGAGAAAGCCCTCGCACAGAAACGAAGACCCAACACAGCCAAAAACAAATTAATTAATTAATTAATTTAAAAAAAAATAAAAGAAGTTGAGTATCTATTCTGGAGGTGACAGGAAGTTTGGATCAGAGGAGGGGAATGATCTTACCTAGGTTTTTTAAAAATAAATTTATTCATTTATTTATTTTTGGCTGCATTGGGTCTTCGTTGTTACGTGTGGGCTTTCTCTGGTTGTGGCGAGCGGTGGTTACTCTTCATTGTGGTGTGCAGGCGTCTCATTGCGGTGGCTTCTCTTTGTTGCGGAGCATGGGGTCTAGGCACGTGGGCTCAGTAGTTGTGGCTCGTGGGCTCTAGAGCGCAGGCTCAGTAGTTGTGGCTCACGGGGTTTAGTTGCTCCGCAGCATGTGGGATCTTCCCGGACCAGGGCTCGAACCCATGTCCCCTGCATTGGCAGGAGGATTCTTAACCACTGCGCCACCAGGGAATTTCCTTACCTAGGTCTTAACAGGCTGCATTTGGCTGCATAGTGGAGAACAGATTGTGAGACTGAGGGAAGAGGAAGGAAAACCAGGGTGGAGGCTATTATATTAGGCCACTTGAGGGTTCATGGAACAGAGTGGTAGCTTAGAAGTGGCTGGATTCTGAATGTGTTTTTATTAAGGATTAACTAGATTTCTTAATGTGGAAGGAAAGTGTCTTGTTCTGCTTGGGTTGCTATAACAAAATACCGTAAGCTAGATGACATATAAACACCAGGAGTTTATTTCACACAGTTTTGGAGGCTAGAAGTCCAAGATCAGGATGCCTGTATGGTCAGGTTCAGATGAGGGCCTGCTTCCTGGTTCATAGACACCATCTTCTCACTGTGTCCTTACATGGTGGAGAACAGAGAGAGGAGCAAGCTCTCTCGTGACATTTATAAGGGTGCTAATTCCATTCACGTGGGGCCTGCCTTCATGTCCTCATCTAATCCTAATTTCCTCCCAAAGGCTCCGGCTCCTAATACCATGAGATTGGGAGGTTTTGTGTCAACTATGAATTTTGGGGGGACATAAACATTCAGTTTTATAATAGTGAGAGAGTGAAACAGAGGATTCAGAGATGAATCCAAGTGGGATTTTTTTCCCTGAAGTATTATATAATTGATTTCTATTAGTTTCAGTTGTACAGCATAGTAATTAGATATTTTTGTACATTACAAAATGATGACCATGATAATTCTTGTTGCTGTCACCATTCAAAGTTATTACAATATTATTGACTATGTTCCGTACTCTGTACACTACATCCCTGTGACTTACTCATTTTGTACATGGAAGTTTGTTTTGTTGTTACCATGAGGTTTTGATATAGCAGTCTATATATATATATATATTGTTTTAAGTTGCTGGTCTCTTAATGTCAAATGCATTTCCAATATCCTGCATTTGTACTTTCTGCTTCTCATGATTGCTGGTTTTGATATCATATTTGTGTGTGGATGATTTCCTACTATGACTATGTGTTTACCTTTACCGGTGAGCTTTCCCATTTGTAATTTTCTTGTTTCTAGTCCTGGCCTTTTCTTCTAGAGAAGTTCCTTTAGCATTTGTTGTAAAACTGTGTTTGGTGGTGCTGAATTCTCTTAGCTTTTGCTTGTCTGTAAAGCTTTTGACTTCTCCGTTGAATCTGAACGAGAGCCTTGCTGGGTAGAATATTCTTGGTTGTAGGTTTTTCCCTTTTCTGGCCTGCAGAGTTTCTGCTGGAAAATCAGCTGATAACCTTATGTGGATTCCCTTGTATGTTATTTGTTGCTTTTCCCTTGTTGCTTTTTATTTATTTGGCTGCAGCTTGCAGGATCTTAGTTCCCCAACCAGGGATTGAACCTGGGCCACAACCATGAAAGAGCTGAGTCCTAACCATTGGACCACCAGGGAATTCCCAAGTTCTGTATATTTTAGTGATGTATTTATGATTATATATGCTCTCAAAAGATGCTGAATTGTACATTAGAAAGAGTACATTTTGCAGTATGTACTACAGAAAATTAAGACAAAGGTCAGAGAGTTATTATTATTATTATTATTTTAAATAGGGTTGTCATGAAAGGACTGTAATGAAGACATTAGGCCGGTAACTTGAAAGGATTGTGCAGCAAGCCATGTGGCTATTTGAGAACAAAGAAATTCAGGCAAAGAGATCTGAAATTATAAATCTCTCTGGTGTTTGCTTAGGTAACATCAAAGTAGTCCCATTTGGTTTTGTTAAAAAACAGAATTCAGCCAAGTAAATTTTAAAGATCTTATTGGCTTAATTCAGTAATTCATGAATTGGGCAGCATCCCATCTAACGAATAGAAAGGAACTCTGAAGAGCTATGAGAAAGTTATACTATAAAAGAGCTTATTGTTTGTGGTAAGGTTACCTTTCTTTAGGCGACAGCAGGCAGGGGTCTATCAGGCAGATTACCTCACTAGTGCTGACCAGGTTAATTCCAGATTGACTGATTTAAGATTCGGTTTCTAGGGGAGGCTGAAACTGTAAGTTAGGTGTTAAGTCTTGGTTTGGTGAGTGAAGTTCAGTTCAAGTGACTCCATTTTGGACCAGTTTTCTCTTTTTTAAAACAATTTAAAATTTTTTTATTTTCATTTTATTTTTAATATTTATTTGGTTGTGCTGGGTCTTAGTCATGGCAGGCAGCCTCCTTAGTTGTGGCTCACCAGCTCCTTAATTGCGGTATGTGGGCTCCTTAGTTGTGGCAGGCAGGCTCCCTAGTTGCAACTCAGGGGCTCCTTAGTTGCAGCCATGGGCTTCTTAGCTGCAGCATGTGAGCTCCTTAGTTGTGGCATGCAAACTCTTAGTTGCAGCATGCATGTGGGACCTAGTTCCCTGACCAGGGATCGAACCCAGACCCCCTGCATTGGGAGCATGTAGTCTTAACCACTGTGCCACCAGGGAAGTCCCTTTAATTTTTATTTTATATTGGGGTATAGTTGATTAACAATGTTGTGTTAATTTCAGGTGTACAGCGAAGTGGCTGAGTTATACATACACATGTATCCATTCTTTTTCAGATTCTTTTCCCATATAGATTATTATAGAATATTGAGTAGAGTTCCCTGTGCTATATAATAGGTCCTTGTTGGTTATTTATTTTAAATATAGTAGTGTGTATATGTTAATCCCAAACTCCTAATTTATCCCTCTCCCCCCGCCCCCACCTTTCCCCTTTGGTAACCGTAAGTTTGTTTTCAAAGTCTGTTTCTGTTTTGTAAATAAGTTCATTTGTATCATCTTTTTAGATTCCACATTTCAGTGATATCATATGATATTTGTCTTTCTCTGTCTGACTTCACTTAGTATGATAATCTCTGGGTCCATCCATGTTGCTGTAAATGGCATTATTTTGTTCTTTTTTTATGGCTGAGTAATATTCCATTATATATTTACCACATTTTCTGTATCCATTCCTCTGTTGTGGACATTTAGGTTGCTTCCATGTCTTGGCTATTGTAAACAGTGCTGCAGTGGACATTGGGGTGCATGCATACATGTATCTTTTCTTCCTCCCTCCCTCCCTCCCTCCCTCCCTCCCTTCCTTCCTTTCTTCCTGCCTTCCTTGGCTTTCGTGATCTCACTTCCCCCACCAGGAATTGAACCCTTGCCACAGCAGGAATCCTAACAACTAGGCCGCCAGGGAACTCCCCTGCATGTATCTTCTCGAAATATGGTTTTCTCCAGATATATGTCCAGGAGTGGGTTTTTAAACAATTTTAAGGAGAATACGTTTCGTGAAACAGAAGTAGTCTTCTCAAATTTACAATATTTTGATTTGACATCCATAATGCTAGGGCTTTGGGAGATCTTTCTTTTTTCTTTATACACAACCACACTTCAATTTTAGATGGATGCAGTATCATCTCCATGGTATCTCATAAGCTGTTTGCAGCAGATGTCATAATTCCTATTTATATTTCTAACTGAAACTCTCCTTATACCACAACCACCAATTAGGGGAGTAGAATTGCATCCTACCCCAGTGACTGTTGGCACAGTTTCACTTACTGCCTGGAGCATATGCTGGCTTAAAGAGAGAAGACTTTCAGAATCACCATCTCAGGTCTCAGACACATTCTCTGCTCTTTAGAGATGTCAGGTCCTGGGTTCGACCATCACTGTTCTAAGATTTCAGTGTTCCCATTGACTAAAAAGACTCCATATGGAGATTTCCTTTTTAGCCTTACCACCTTCACTTAGTTGGAGAACATTTGGAAAATCTAGGACATCTTCCCCTGAACTGTCTTAATAATTATAAATATTTCAGTACTTTCAGGGAAAGAGCTCAGTCATTATAGATCTGTCATTTAAAACTTCCCAAACCCTGCTCACAGATTTCACTTGAACTCCTGTGCACATATGTTGTCCCCTGGACCAGCAGCATTTTCCCATCTCCTGTTATTTTCCTCTCCAGATTGCAGTTCTTGGCTCAACATGTTTATTAAACTTTTGGCAAGACCAGTACATCTTAATTGTTAGTTCATTAAGTTCCCCAGTATTACTCCCCTCTATCTTGATATTCTGCCCCTGCCCCCCTCAGAAAGAAAAAAGAAATCACCATTTGAAAACACTTTCTGCCTCCTAACCTAAAACAAATCATTTAACTCTAATGCCAGCTAGGGACCATGCCCCCATGTCTTAACTTTTCTGTGGACTTGTTCTTTATCAAATCTCATGACTGGTGACCTGTTTATTACTGCTCTCTCTCTCAGTCTCTTTTTAAACTAACATTATAAACACTTATACCTTTTAAAAAATAGTTTTTTCTGGGACTTCACTGGTGGCACAGTGGTTAAGACTCTGCTCCCAGTGCAGGGGCCCAGGTTCAATCCCTGGCCAGGGAGCTAGATCCCATAGATTTGCTCAGCTAATGCAATGCTCAGATTCTAACTTTTAAAAAAAAGTTGAGTAAAAGCAGAAAATTAAACCTCAAAATAAAATTTCAGAATTAACATTGAGCAATTAATTCTTAATAATGGAAGTGAAATAATTCACCCACATGCATGCCGCAACTAAGAGTTCGCATGTCACAACTGGGGAGCCTGGCTGCTGCAACTAAGACCCAGCACAACCAAATGAATGAATGAATGAATAATTTAAAAAAATAAAAACCTTTTTTTCTCTCTTAGTGATCCAGTACATTTCCTGTTCTACTGTCTCTTTCACCTTTTACAACTGAACTTTTAAAGAGCATTTTTTTTCTCTCTTCCGATTACCTCAGCTATGTAACTGTACTCACTCAGGTCTGGTTTATTAGCCTCACAGCTGCATCGTCATTAACAAACTCCTACGTCCAATGGTAACTTCTAAGATTTTGTTTAAATGTCCTCTCAGAAGCTTTTGCCACAATTGACATTTTTATTCTTAATTTGAATTTGTTGGGTCCTCTTTTTCTCCCATCCCTGTAATATGGGACTGCTCAAGAGCTCAGTCATGTCTAAATTCTCAATCTTCACTCACATTCTATTGTGATTTCATACAGTGTCATGACTGTAAATAGCACTATAAGCCCCAAACTTGCAAGTGTACATGTCCATAACATACTTTACTTTGAAACTCCACAGTTATCTGTATAATAGACCTTTTCTTGGAATTCTAGTAGACATCACGAACTCAACATGTTAAAAAAAAATTTATCCTGAGCTTTTTTCCAATCCTTCCTGGTCATAGCTTTCCCTATCTCAGTTGGTGCCAATTCCGTTCTTCCATTTGCTGAGGCAGGCCAAAAATCTAGATATTATCCTTGATGCATTCTTTTTCTGACACTCCACATGCAGTCATAAGAAATCCTATTGGCTCTGCTCTCAAAATTTATCCAGAGTTTGACTACTTTCCATAACCACTTCTGCTAGCAGCCTGGTCAGAGCTAACATCTTTTCTTACCTGGATTTCTTCAATAGTAGTCTCTATGCTCCCACCCTTATTCTTCTGCAGTCTTTTCTCAGCTTACCAGACAACATGGCCTTTCAGCGAATGAGATAGAAAATGTCAGTCTTTTGGTCAAAATTCTGTAATGACTACCATTTTCCTAAGAGAAAATTCAAAATCCTTACCAGGACCCTTTGGAGCTTCATGTTCCTTTCTGACCTCTCTCTCTGTTTTGTTTGTTTATTTGTTTTTGTTGTTCTTGTTGTTTTGGCTGCACCGCACTGCTTGTGGGATCTCAGTTCTCTGACCAGGGATTGAACCCAGGCCCCCTGAAGTGGAAGTGTGGAGTCCTACCCACTGAACAACCAGGGATTTCCCACTGACCTCATCTCTTAAACTTTCTGCCTCACTCAACTGGTTTCATGTACATGGGCACCTGAGTTTTCCTGGGACATGACATGACCCTGGCTGTTTCTTTTGCTTGGATCATATGCCCAAAATATTCACATGGATTATTCCTTCACCTCTTCAAGTGTTGTCTGAAATATCCAACTGTCAATGAGATCTTCCCTTACTAACATTTAATATTGCATCTCTTCCACTAATTGGGCTCCTTTTTTCTCCTAAGGTACCTTTATCTTATTACATATTGTATATTTTATTTTTTTAAAGTACTTTTTAAAAAATATATTTTATTTAATTTAGTTTGGCTGTGCTGGGTCTTAGTTGCAGCATACAGGATCTTTGTTGAGGCATGCAGACTTCTTAGTTGTGGCATGCAGACTCTTAGTTGCACGTGCAGGCAGGATCTAGTTCCCCGACCAGGGATCAAACCCAAGCCCCCTGCATTGGGAACATGGAGTCTTACCCACTGCACCACCATGGAAGTCCCTGTTTATTTTAATTATTATCAAATGTCCACCTTTCTTAGCTATCTTGGTTCTCTAATTATGAGTCTAATTTCCTGACATAGCTCACCTACTGAGAATAATGTGACATAATTTAGGTGCTTAACACATATTTATTGAGACAGCGAATATGGGTTTGACCCCCTTCTTCATATTCATTTCTAAGACTCTGGCAGTTTTTACTTAAGTGGTTTTTTCTTTTCCTCTCCCTTCCAGGCTATAATTTTGCAAGGTTTTCCAAAATGAAAACTGAATAATATTTAGTGGAAAAACTCCTCAGATTGGCCTTAAACAGAGCCAGACCTTTTGCACAGATTCCTTCTCTCACTACTCAGACCTCACCTGTCATTTTCACCTGATCTTTTCAGGCATGTCATATTTGGTGGTACCCAGCATTATGTCTTATTTCAGAACAATTTGCACATGCTTCTAATATTTAACCATGATAATACTTTTTGAAAACCTGTAATTTTGGAAGGAACAAAAGTTGTACATGAGGTGCCATACTGCATATTTATCCATGAATGTTATCAGATATTGAGACAGTTTTGGTATATTGGAAGTCCGTAAGCTTCTCCTAATAATAGATATATATTTGCCTGCAAGGTGTTTTAATTGAAACTCTATTAAAAGTTGTTATTTTTGATGTCTGAATTTTTTTAAAAAATTATTTTATATTAGAATATAGTTGATTAACAATGTTGTGTTAGTTTCAGGTATACAGCAAAGTGATTCAGTTATACATATATATGTATCTATTCTTTTTCAAATTCTTTTCCCATTTAGGTTGTTACAGAATATTGAGCAGAGTTCTCTGTGCTATATAGTAGATCCGTGTTGGTTATCTATTTTAAATATAGTAGTGTGTATATGTCAATCCCAAACACCCAGTTTATCACCACCACCACCACCACCCTGGCCATCTTTCCCCTTTAGTAACCATAAGTTAGTTTTCTTAATAGGTGAGTCTGTTTTCTATTTTGTAAGTAAGTTCATTTGTATCTTTTTTTTTTATTAGATTCTGCATATGAGTGATATCCTATGATATTTGTCTTTCTCTCTCTGACTAACTTCACTTAGTATGGTAATCTCCAGGTCCATCTGCGTTCTGAAATGGCATTGTTTCATTCTTTTTAATGGCTGAGTAGTATTCTATTGTATATATGTACCACATCTTCTTTATCCATTCTTCTATCAATGGGCATTTAGGTTGCTTCCATGTCTTGGCTGTTGTAAACAGTGCTGCAATGAACATTGGGGTGCATGTATCATTTCAAACCATGCTTTGCTTCAAATATATGCCCAGGAGTGGAATTGCTGGATCATATGATAACTCTATTTTTAGTTTTTTAAGGAACCTCCATACTGTTCTCCATAGTGGCTGTACCATTCTATTGGGTTGGCCAAAAATTTCATTCCGGTTTTACAGAAAAACCCTAAAGAACTTTTTGGCCAACTCAATACATTCCCACCAACAGTGTAGGAGGGTTCAATAACAGTCTGAGTTTGATGACCTGGTGGTAATAGAAGTGAAAACTTGGTGAGAACTGTGAAATAACCCACAGAGTTGGGTCTTCTCTTCCCTACTTTACACCTCTGCCAGCATGGCTGACTAAGGTCAGCCTCTCCTGAGGTTGAAGGGATTCAGTATTTTTAATTTTGCTAAGGAAAAATGAGAAAGAATAATATTATTATAATCCAATGTGATATTATCTGAACATGAGAGGTTTTGAGATATGTTATACTCCAGAATAAACGGATAACAGAGCAAATGGAAAACAGACTCAACATGACTAATTATTAATATAAAAAATTTTTAAATAATAGTACAGAATATTAAAAAATTCTAGAAAAGTGAGGAGGGTAATAGGAAAAAAACCCACAAGAACTAATCAAACAGCTACAAATGGACTGACTCACAGCTGAAATCATTTCGTCTATAATCCTGCTCCATCTCCCTCCAGCAACTGTTTATGCTAAGACAAACTCCAGAAGTCGTATCACTACATCCCTAAATACTTAAGTAAGGGAATTCCCTGGCAGTCCAATGGTTAGGACCCCACACTTTCTCTGCGGAGGGTGTGGGTTCAATCCCTGGTCAGGGAGCTAAGATCCTGTAAAACATGTGGTGTGGCCCCCCAAAAAAGAAAAAAAAAACCCTTAAGTACATGTATCTAATAGACAAGGACTTTTTTTAACTTAATTGTAGTATTTTATCATATGTAACTATAAACAATAATTCTTCCATATTATCCAGTACCAAACAGTATTCAAATATTCCTGAATGTTTATATTTTGACAGGTTCGTTTAAAGAAACATGAAATCATTTCTTATTATATTTTCTATCTCTTGATTTTATAATCTTCTATGGATAACTCCCTTTTTAAAATTATTTATTTATTTATTTTTGGCTGCGTTGGGTCTTCGTTGCTGTGTGCAGGCTTTCTTTTTAGTTGACGCAAGCAGGGGATATTCTTTGCTGCTCTGTGCAGGCCTCTCATTAAGGTGGCTTCTCTTGTTGCAGAGCACAGGCTCTAGGTGCGTGGGCTTCAGTAGTTGTGACACATGGGCTCAGTAGTTGTGGTTCGTGGGCTCTAGATCGCAGGCTCAGTAGTTGTGGCACACGGGCTTAGTTGCTCCACGGCATGTGGGACCTTCCCAGACCAGGGCTCGAACCCACGTCCCCTGAATTGGCAGGCGGATTCTTAACCACTGCACTACCAGGGAAGCCCAATAACTCCCTTTTATACATTAATTATTTTTGTTTGAAAGAGATCATAATCCATGTAGAATTTTCTGATACTCTGATTTGGCTTACTGTATTCTCATGATGTCTTTTAATGTGACCTCCCATGCTTAATATTTCCTGCAAAAAGGTAGTTATTTTAGAGATGAGATCAGATTCAGAATTATTCATTTTTCTCTTTTGTAGGATTATGATCAATGTAGTCAGTGTGTCAACTGCACCTGAGTCACTCTGTAATCTAAGAGCTTTAGCAGCCATTGATAATTATTGCCTGTACCATCAATGTAGGTCATGGTTCTACCCTCCCTTTTCCTGTATTAGGTGGAACATGTTTTTTACAGACAAGAAAGGTATTGGAGGAGAAGTGCAGATAGAAAAAAAAAATGCAAAAATATCTGGATTCGGGCTTCCCTGGTGGCGCAGTGGTTGAGAGTCCGCCTGCCAATGCAGGGGACACGGGTTCATGCCCTGGTCCGGGAAGATCCCACATGTCGCGGAGCGGCTAGGCCCATGAGCCATGGTCGCTGGGCCTGCGCGTCCGGAGCCTGTGCTCCGCAATGGGAGAAGCCACAACAGTGAGAGGCCCACGTACCACAAAAAAAAACAAAAAAAAAAACTGGATTCTTTTTATCTCTCCTTTCTCAGTGTGATGATTTGATCCTTTGCCATTCTCCAAACTGAAGGGTTTTTTTTTTTAGTAGTAGTAAATGTAAAGGATTTTTACAAATTTATTCTTTAATCCATTGTAGATGCAGTTGACCCTCAAACTTTGGGGGTTAGGGGTGTCAACCCCCTACACAGTCAAAAATTTGAGTGTAACTTTTGATTCCCCCAAAACGTAATTACTAATAGCCTACTCTTGACCAACACATATTGTCTATGTTATATGTATTTTATACTTAAGGGTAGAGAAAAGAAAATGCTGTTGAGAAAATCATAAGGAAAAGAAAATACATTTACAGCATTGTACTGTATTTATGGATGGCCAACAGGCATGTGAAAAGATGCTCAACATTGTTAATAATCAGAGAAATGCAAATCAAAACCACAATGAGATATCCCTTCACACCTGTCAGAATGGCTATCACCAAAAAGACCACAGGATTTCCCTGGTGGCGCAGTGGTTAAGAATCTGCCTGCCAGTGCAGGGGACACAGCTTCCAGCCCTGGTCTGGGAAGATCCCACATGCTGCGGAGCAGCTAAGCCGTGCACCACAACTACTGAGCCTGCACTCTAGAGCCTGTGAGCCACAACTATGGAGCCCATGTACCACAACTACTGACGCCCGAGCGCCTAGAGCCTGTGCTACACAACAAAGAGAAGCCACCAATGAGAAGCCCACACACCTCAATGAAGAGTAGCCCCAGCTCGCTGCAATTAGAGAAAGCTCATGTGCAGCAAGAAAACCCAATGCAGCCAAAAACAAAACAAACAAACAAAAAAACCCACAAATAACAAGGATGTGGAGAAAAGAGAACCCTCCTATGCTGTTAGCGGGAGTGTAAATTGGTGCAGCCACTGTGGAAAAGAATATGGAGGTTCCTCAAAATAACTAAAACTAGAACTACCATATGATCCAGCAATGCCACCCCTGGCTATTTATTCAAACAAACAAACAAAACCCCACTGGGCTTCCCTGGTGGCGCTAGTGGTTGAGAGCCTGCCTGCTAATGCAGGGGACACGGGTTCTAGCCCTGGTCTGGGAGGATCCCGCATGCCGCGGAGCGACTAGGCCCGTGAGCCACAAGTACTGAGCCTGCGCATCTGGAGCCTGCTCCGCAAAAAGAGAGGCCGCGATAGTGAGAGGCCCGTGCACCGCGATGAAGAGTGGCTCCCGCTTGCCACAACTAGAGAAAGCCCTCGCACAGAAACGAAGACCCAACACAGCAAAAATAAATTAATTAATTAATAAAGTGTTTCAGGTTGATGTGTTTAAAAAAAAACCCACTAATTTGAAAAGATACATGTACCCCAGTGTTCATAGCAGCATTATTTACAGTAGCCAAGATATAGAAGCAACCTAAGCGTCCATCAAAAATGAGTAGATAAAGAAGATGTGGGATATATAAATGTATATATCTTTGATATATGTATTATATATATTATGTGTATATATTTAATAGAATAGAATATTACTCAGCCCTAAAAAGAATGGAGTTTTGCATATGCAACAACATGAATGGACTTGGAGTGTATTATGCTTAGTGAAATAATTCAAACAGAAAGGTAAATACTGTATGATATCACTTATATGTGGAATCTAAAAAAGAAGACAAACTGGTGAAGATAACAAAAAAGAAACAGGGACTTCTCTGGTGGTTCAGTGGTTAAGAACCTGCCTTCCAATGCAGGGGACTCAAGTTTGATCCCTGGTTGGGGAACTAAGATCCCACATGCCACGGGGCAACTAAGCCCGCTCATTGCAACTACTGAGCACTTTAGCCCACGTGCCGCAACTGCTGAGGTCTCAAGCCACAACTAGGACTTGATGCAGCCAAAAATTAAATCACTAAAAATATGTTAAAAAGACTCACAGATATAGAGTACAAACTAGTGGTTACTAGCGAGGAGAGCGAAGGGGAGGGGCAAGATAGAAGTAGGGGATTTAGACGTACAAACTACTACGTATAAAATAGGCTACAAGGATATATTGTACATAAGGAATATAGGCAATATTTTATAACTGTAAATGGAGTATAACCTTTAAAAAGGGTGAATCACTATGTTGTACACCTGAAGCTTATTGTAAATCAGCTCTACCTTAATTAAAAAATAAGATAATGTGAAAAAGAAATTCATATTTATAGGTATAATAATTCATGTGTTAATAATAAAGCAGCAGTATGATTGCTTCATGATAGCCTAGCCTATACACTAATGAATGAATGATCATAACATTTTTATGGCATACAGTATTACAGTTCTATTCATACGAGTTACCTGTGATGACAGGTTGATATGCAGTTTCTCCAATTAAGAGAAAAGGAGAGAGATACTATATAATAATATAATTCTTTGAAAGCAAAGTTATAAAACAGTAAAAAACTAACACATTATTAATTTTATATTAAATATCACTCACCTTATTCCTATGTAAGGATGGGCTATCCACTTCAATACAAGTCTTTTTTTTTTTTTTGGCTGCCCCACGCACCATGTGGGATCTTAGTTCCCTGACCAGGGATCGAACCCATGCCCCCTGCAGTGGAAGCGTGGAGTCCTAACCCTTGGACCGCCAGGGGATATCTCAATACAAGTCTTGAACACAGTGTTCTACATGATGAATACTTAGGCAATGATGATGATGATGCAAAAATTCTCATACAGTTCTTACCATACAGTTATTAGATTTTCACACAAAGACACACACACATACACAACAGATAAGTTTATTAACTGTAAGTCATGATGATTATTTACTGTTCACTAAGTGGAAGTGGATCATCATAAAGGTCTTCATCCTTGGTGTCTTCATGTTGAGTAGGCTGAGGAGGGGGAGGAAGAGTAGGGATCGGTCTTGCCGTCTCAGGGTGGCAGAGGTGATAGAGGTGGAGGAGGTGGAAGGGGAGGCTGGAGAGGCAGGCATGCTTGGTCGAACTTCACAGAAATACATAATTTCTGTCCAACTTCTTTACTTTTTCATTTCTTTAAAAATGTTTCTGTATGGTACCAATCCTTCTTCCACTGTCTGCCTTAGTTTCAGTGCCCGTATCATACAAGGGTCCATGTTGTAAAAGAAGTCAAAAGCAGTCTTGAATAGTCAGAACCCTTCTGCTAGATTGTCTAATGTCAATTTATTTTCAGGCCCTGATGCTTCTACATCATCTTCCTCGTCGTCTGGCACTGGTTCAGAAGCACTCGTCTCCATCAGGTCGTCTTCGTGAATTCCTCTGGTGTGGTGTTCAGTTAGCTCTTGAATTTCTCCAAGATCCACATCTTGAAACCCTTCACCTTCACACCCTTTTTTTGGTCAGATCCACAATCTCTTTCCTGGTTTCCTTGATTGGCTTTGTTTTATTTATTTATTTATTTTAACTTATTTATTTTATTTTTGGCTGTGTTGGGTCTTCATTGCTGCATGCGGGCTTTCTGTAGTTGCAGCGAGTGGGGGTTACTCTTCGTTGCGGTGCGCAGGCTTCTCATTGTGGTGGCTTCTCGTTGCAGAGCACGGGCTCTAGACACATGGGCTTCCGTTGCAGCACGTGGGCTCAGTAGTTGTGGCGCACGGACTTAGTTGCTTTGCGGCATGTGGGATCTTCCTGGACCAGGGCTCGAACCTGTGTCCCCTGCATTGGCAGGCAGATTCTTAACCACTGCGCGACCAGGGAAGCCCAATTGGCTTTGTTTTAAATCCTGTGAAGTCATCTGGACACAGTTTTCTCCAGTATGAATTTATTGTTTCAAGCTTTATGGCTTTCACAGCTCTTTCTATAGCAACAATAGCATCTTCAATGGTGTAAACCTTCCCAACTTCCATGATGATTTCTTTATCAGAATTCTCTTCCATAGCATTGATAATCTTTCCATAGAGTACTGTATGTAATGAGGCTTACAGGTTCTAGAGGCTGAATTAGAGGCATGTGTTTGGGGGCAAGTAGACCACTTTAAGGCATTTGGTGTTGAACTCATTGGCTTCTGTGTGACCAGGGGCATTGTCCAATTTAAAAGAACTCTGGGGCTTCCCTGATTATGAGGATGCAGCATGATTTATTCAGTCTCCCATTGATAGATACTACGTTGATTAATCTTTTTTATTATAAAACAATCGATACTAAATAGCTTTGTTATTACAAAAGACTTGCTCTTGTTGTTAAATTAAAACAATTTGCTATGTGAGCAAATCAATTTTCTGGTAGATTCAAATAAAATCAGTCTCTAACATACTTTCTAAATTGATGGAGTAGTTTCTACTAACATTACTTTGCATATTATCTTCATTCAGACTGGGTTGGGATCCTTGGAAATTCCTCACTCTTTATAGCTTTGTAACTCAAATTGGGGCATGGGTTGAGACCTCTGTGGGTCAGTTGGTCTTTGCTAGCAAGTTGGTTCTTTCTCTAAAGGGATCATCTACCAATGGCATGTTTTGGATTGAATGATGCTGGAAGTCAACATGTCTTCTGTTTACACAGAAAGGGGATGGAGCTTTCCCCCAGCATGACTTGCTTCCTGAGTAGTTTCTAGGCCATTAACCTTTGTCCCAGCACCTCTTTGGGGATCAAATTCTTAGCTCCATCCACTGAGTACATTGGCTTCTCCTATTTCCTCGACTGTATCCTGAAACTCCTGGTATATATTAACATTCCTGTGAGAGTAGCGAGGAGCAGAAACAGAAGTATGGGGGCGGGGGGAAACATATGCATATCTTCCTGGGATATTTCAGATAGATTGAGAGGAGATATCGTCTGTATCTGTGATATTGATGTAATGTGTTTGAGCCTTGCGGTCTGGGCTAATGACTCTATTGTCTTTGTTCTTTACAGATACAAGCAGTAAGTCCAATACATTCTCAGCAATAGACCTTCTTCTGGACCTTCCTATGAAGCCAGAGCCACATGCACCATCCTGATCCTGGTGAGCATGTTTGGCTTTTTTACTTATTCACATCTATTTTGTCCTTTTAGATGGCCCTAGTTGTAAACCCAAACTTGGCTGATGAAAACGTTTCTTCACTTGCGTCTTTGTTTCTCAACATTTTGTCCCTTTGTGCTGGTTAGCAGTGAAAACCCTGTCTCTAAGTTCTGTTTGTGTGGTGGGTAAGGCAAACACCTTTTTTCCAAATACGGCCTCTGAGCTCTAAGTTCCCTCCAGGACATTCAATCGTGTATTTAATAAATTTTTCTTTTTATGTTTATAGTCTTATAAACTATGTCAGTTATTCTGTTGGGAATTTTGCATCCACTATTGAATAATAATTGAAATAACTCATAGTAGTTGTAGGACACAAAAGAAACTGTCGAGGAAAGGGGAACCCTTCCAAGGCCGAAGAGTGGGCTCTTGTCTTACACTAGGAAGTGAATTGTCCGAGGAGACACATGTGCTGACAAAGCAAGAGACTTTATTGGGAAGTGACGCCCGGGCAGAGAGCGGCAGGGTGAGGGAGCCCAGGAAGAACTGCTCTGCCATGTGGCTCACAGTCTCAGGTTTTATGGTGACGGGGTTAGCTTCCAGATTGTCTCTGGCCAGTCATCTCGCTTGGCCCATAGTCTGACTTAGGGTCCTTCCTGGTGGCTCACACATCTCTCAGCCAAGATGGATCCAGTGAGAAGGGCTCTGGGAGGTTGGTCGACTCCTCCCTCTTTTGGCCCCTCCCCGTTAGTTTTCGGGTTAGCTTTCTGCTGCCGCACCTTGTTCCTTATCAAAACCTCCTGTTGTGAGACAGCTCAGGCAAGCAGGCCTGGCCAAGGCAGGTGGTTTTGGTCACCAGTTCCCTAACGAAACTATTGTGTAAATAGTTATTCAAAGATGTTACTCTAAAGTAACGTATGGCTTTTTCAGGTTTTGGGAGTTTGATGGTAGAAATCCCATGCTGACTTGAATTTTTTTTTTTTTTAATAACCCCAGTTCTTTGATTATTAAGGGAAGGGCTCTGAATCTGCTCCTTTATCTTTTTTTTTTAATTGGAGTATAATTAGTTTACAATGTTGTGTTTCTGCTGTACAAGTGAGTCAGCTCTATGTATACATATATCCCCTCCCTCCCTCCCTCCTAGGTCCCGCCCATATAGGTCATCACAGAGCACCAAGCTGAGCTCCCTGTGCTATACCCTGTGCTATACCGCTGGTTCCCACAGCTATCTGTTTTACACATGGTAGTGTATTCATGTCAAACCTAATCTCTCCCAGTTCATCCCACCGTCCCCTTCCCCTTCTGTGTTCACACACCCATTGTCTATGTCTGCGTCTCTATTTGTGCCCTAGAATTATGTTCATCTGTACCATTTTTTTAGATTGCACATACATGCATTGATATACAATATTTGTTTTTCTCTTTCTGATTTCACTCTGTATGACAGACTCTAGGTCCATCCACATCTGTACAAATGACCCACTTTCATTCCTTGTTATGGCTGAGTAATATTCCATTATGTGTGTGTGTGTGTGTGTGTGTGTGTGTGTGTGTGTGTGCGCCACATCTTCTTTATCCATTCATGGATAAAGTGTCAGTGGACACTTAGATTGTTTACATGTCCTGGCTATTGTAAATAGTGCTGCAATGAACATTGGGGTACATGACTCTTTTTGAATTATGGTTTTCTCAGGGTATATGCCCAGTAGTGGGATTGCTGGGTCATATGGTAGTTGTAGTTTTAGTTGTTGTTTTTTGTGTGTGTGGTATGCGGACCTCTCACTGTTGTGGCCTCTTCTGCTGTGGAGCACAGGCTCCAGATGTGCAGGCTCAGCGGCCATGGCTCACGGGCCCAGCCGCTCCGCGGCACGTGGGATCTTCCTGGACTGGGGCATGAACCCCTGTCCCCTGCATTGGCAGGCAGATTCTCAACCACTGTGCCACCAGGGAAGCCTGTAGTTTTAGTATTTTAAGGGACCTCCATACTCTTCTCCATATAGTGTAGGAGGGTTCTCTTTTCTCCACACCCTCTCTAGCATTTATTGTTTGTAGATTTTTTGATGATGGCCATTCTGACCACTATGAAGTGATACCTCATCGTAGTTTTGACTTGCATTTCTCTAATAATTAGTGATGTTGAGCATCTTTTCATGTATTTGTTGGTCATCTGTATGTCTTCTTTGGAGAAATGTCTATTTAGGTCTTCCACCAATTTTTTGATTGGGTTTTTTTTGATATTGAGCTGCTTGAGTTGTTTGTATATTTGGAAGATTAATCCTTTGTCAGTTGCTTCATTTGAAAATATTTTCTCCCATTCTGAGGGTTGTCTTTTTGTCTTGTTTATGGTTTCCTTTGCTGTGCAAAAGGTTTTAAGTTTTATTAGGTCCCATTTATTTTTGTTTTTATTCTCAATACTGTAGGAGGTGGGTCAAAAATTTAGGTCTTTAATCTATTTTGAGTTTATTTTTGTGTATGGTGTTGGGGAGTGTTCTAATTTCATTATTTTACATGTAGCTGTCCAGTTTTCCCAGCAACTCTTATTGAAGAAGCCATCTTTGCTCCATTGTATATTCTGGCCTCCTTTGTCATAGATTAGGTGACCATAGGTGTGTAGGTATATCTCTGAGCTTTCTATCCTGTTCCATTGATCTATATTTCTGTTTTTGTGCCAGTACCATACTGTCTTGATTACCGTAGTAGCCCTGTAGTGTAGCCTGAGGTCAGGGAGTCTGATTAATTTTTTGTTCTAATTCTGTGAAAAATGCCATTGGTAATTTGATAGGCGTTGTGTTGAATCTGTAGATTGTTTTGGCTAGTATAGTCATTTTTACAATATTGATTCTTCCAATCCAAGAACATGGTATATCTCCCCATCTGTTTGTGTCATCTTTGATTTCTTTCATCAGTGCCTTATAGTTTTCTGAGTACAGGTCTTTTACCTCCTTAGGTAGGTTTATTCCTAGGTCTTTTATTCTTTTCGTTGCAATGGTAAATGGGAGTGTTTCCAAAATTTCTATTTCTGTGCATTAATTTTGCATCCTGCTACTTTACCAAATTCATTGATTAGCTCTAGTAGTTTTCTGGTGGCATCTTTAGGATTTTCTATGTACAGTATCATGTCATCTGCAAACAGTGACAGTTTTACTTCTGCTTTTCCAATTTGTATTCCTTTTATTTCTTTTTCTTCTCTGATTTCTGTGGCTAGAACTTCCAAAACTATGTTGAATAATAGTGGCAAGAGTGGACATCCTTGTCTTTTTCCTGATCTTAGAGGAAATGCTTTCAGTTTTTCACCATTGAGAATGATGTTTGCTGTGGGTTTGTCATATATGATTGTTATTATGTTGAGGTAGGTTACCTCTATGCCCACTTTCTGGAGAGTTTTTATCATAAATGAGTTTTGAATTTTGTCAAAAGCTTTTTTTGCATCTATTGAGAAGATCATATGGTTTTTATTCTTTAATTTGTTAATATGGTGTATCACATTGATTTGTGTATATTGAAGAATCCTTGCATCTCTGGGATAAATCCCACTTGATCATGGTGTATGATCCTTTTAATGTGTTGTTGGGTTCTGTTTACTAGTATTTTGTTGACGATTTTTGCATCACTGTTCATCAGTGATATTGGTCTGTAATTTTCTTTTTTTGTGATACCTTTGTCTGGTTTTGGTATCAGGGTGATGGTGGCCTCGTAGAATGAGCTTGGGGAAGAGTTTGAAAAGGATAGGTGTTAACTCTTCTCTAAATGTTTGTTGGAATTCACCTGTGCAGCCACCTGGTCCTGGACTTTTGTTTGTTGGAAGATTTTTAATTACAGTTTCAATTTCATTACTTGTGATTAGTCTGTTTATATTTTCTAATTCTTCGTGGTTCAGTCTTGGAAAGCTGTATGTTTCCAAGAATTTGTCCATTTCTTCCAGGTTGTCCATTTTATTGGCATAGAGTTGCTTGTAGTAGTCTCTTATGATCCTTTGTATTTTTGCGGTGTCAATTGTAATTTCTCCTTTTCATTTCTTTTTAAAAATTATTTATTTATTTTTGGCACACATCCTTCTCTCTAGTTGTGACACGCTGGCTTGAGTGTGTGGCTCAGTAGTTGCAGCGTGCGGGTTTAGTTACCCCACAGCATGTGGGATCCTAGTTCCCCAACCAGGGATCGAACCAGCATCCCCTGCGTTGCAAGACAGTTTCTTTATTTTAAAAAAATTACTTAATTTATTTTTTTGGCTACATTGGGTCTTTGTTGTTGTGTTCAGGCTTTTCTCTAGTTGCAGCAAACAGGGGCTACTCTTTGTTGTGGTGCTTGGGTTCTAGGCGCACAGACTTCAGTAGTTGTGGCCTGTGGGCTTAGTTGCTCCGCGGCATGTGGGATCTTCCTGGACCAGGGATCGAATCCCTGTCACCTGCATTGGCAGGCACATTCTCAACAGCTGTGCCACCAGGGAATCCCGTTTGCTCTTTAGTTCTTCTAGGTCCTTGTTAAACATTTCTTCTATTTTCTCAATTCGTGATTTTGGATCATCTTTACTATCATTATTCTGAATTCTTTTTCACGTAAGTTGCCTATTTCATCTTCATTTATTTGGTCTTGTAGGTTTTTACCTTGCTCGTTCGTCTGTGACATATATTTTTTTGTCATTTCTTTCTTTTTTTTTTTTTTGATGAGTGGGGCTGTGTTCCTGTCTTGCTGGTTGTTTGGCCTGAGGTATCCAGCACTAGAGTTTGTAGGCTGTTGAGTAGAGTCAGGTCTTGGGGAGCTCAGGTCTGACTCCTCATTCCTCCAAAGGATGTTCTTGGAAGATGTCTTTCTGCATGTGTTGATTCTTATCTGCCTCCAGCTCAAGATAATCCCTATGCCAATGTGGCATATTTTGGTTCCCTGCCTTTGTATCTGATAAATTCAGCAGAAACACTCTTTCTCATAGTAAGAGTTGCTTCTTTGCAGGGAGAGTCTTATCATCTCATCAACTGAGGATCTGAATGTTTTCTCTGTGGGGTTTATCTAATGTATTCAGTCTTCAGAGGCTCTGTGTAAGCACTTAGTGACTTACCTAGATGGTCCTTTGAATAGGGCTCTATTACGTGGAATATAAAACCTGTTGTTTCCCCAAGAAAATTATGAGCTTTGTAATGTTTTCTAAATCAAGATCCCAAAAGTTTTCCTTGGTGCAGTTATTGTATTTTTTCAAGAATTCACATATTTTGGAAATGTTTTTAGTGCTTATGAAGTCACACAATTGTTTGTGCATGCACATGCACTTGTAGGGAGTGCTTGTCCCTTGTCAATTTACATGGTATTTTTAGTTAGAACTTCTTAGCATCTTTCATACCAAATGATTTATATACATGTAGATTAGCAAGTCACTGTCACTAAATCATTCTCACAGAAAGTGGGTGTGATCTTTGGCAGCTCAATTCAAGAGTGAATACCTCAAGGGAGTTCCCTGGTGGTCCAATGGTTAGGACACTGTGCTTTCAATGCCAAGGGCGGGGGTTCCAGCCCTGGTTGGGAAACTAAGATCCCACAAGCTGCAAGCCATGGCCAAAAAAGTAAATACCTCAAAATATCCTTAAAGATTTTATATCTTCATCTATTTAAACTCATTAAGTAGATAAAATATACAGAGGAGTTTTATTGAATGCTTTAATTCAGTGTTTTATTTACTCTTTAATTCAGTGTTTTATTCACTGCTGTGAGAACTACATTGACCAGAGGACCCTGAGCCATCAAATTCACGTCAGCGTGGAGCCAATGAAGGTCCAGGACTGGGGCATTTCCATGTGTGCCATCGTATCAAGGCGGGATTTCCGGCATTCTCCTAGTGGCAGTCTGTTTCCTACTCAGAGGTTCCACAGCTCTGCGTCTGGTCCGAGGTGACCAAATTAAAGAGGAGACACGACGAAGAGGAATTGTCTTTGCTGTACAGAGTCGGATCTGAAGCACTGGGTTGCTCCACCCACAGACTCCGATGGCGGCGGCTGTGCTGAGGGACACGCCTCAGGTAAACGCTCGTCCTCCAGGCCCTCACCACCCTCACTCCACCAGACACTAAAGCCCCGAGTGTGGGGCGCTTGCTCCTGTGCCCGCAGCCCAGGCCCCAGTGTCCAGGATGGTGAGGCAGCCATGGGTGGGGACCTGGGGCCCTGTTTCTGACAGACAGTGTGATGGTGCATGGGAGAGGGTCACAGGTGGAGGAATCAGCAGGTGTATAGGTTTGGAGGTCGGAGGATTCGGGAAACCTATTTCTTTAGGGAACAGAGCATTGAGATGGAGTGGCCCCTGGATTGGCAGGCTCAGGGGGTTGTTTCTTCATTCTGAAGGCCCTGGGAACCATGGGGAATTTCAACAAAGAAGACGAAGTTTTCCAAGAGGATTTTTAAAGGAAGAACAGACTGGAGAGGTTTGATGACAGTGAAGCACAGGGAGACTGAGTCCTTGTGCAAGTCACATAGCCGCTAAGAGTCAGCACTGAGGACTGAACCCTAGAGTTTAGACAGCCTGAGGTCTCTTTGCTCCAGTGGTGAGCAGAGCTATAATGGAGACCAGAGCCCACTGAGCTCCAGCATGGTTGCCTGCCTCCACTGACCTCTGCCCAGTGGTTCCCATAACAGTTGAAGTGCTTTTAGAATCTACACAAGTAAGAGGTGAGGGTGTCCCAGGGTCTCACTGATCATGACCCTATGCATGTGGTATCTGGGGTTGTGGTATCATGGGACCCTTCACCTGCCATTCTCCCAGCTCTTAGTCTGGGACCCTGGAGAAACGTCAACAGAGGCTGGAGGTTATATGGAGGTGTTCCCAATTCCAGAAATTAGTAAAGTCGTCAAGGGCATAGGCACCAGTATGTGCCAGATGCTTGAAGGTGAGGCCAAGCTGGGAATATTCAGGGAAATGTAAGTCTCCTTCTGATAAGAACAGAGTTAGGGAGGCAGGACTCAGGCCTGGAATGTCTCCCTGAGAAGTGGGTGTTGATTTTGGAGGTGGTAGGAGCAGTGGGGGAGTTTGGGTCATAAATGGAGGTGAACTTACACATGCCTTAACCTGTTCCATCTAGCTGCAGAAAAGAAAGGTCTAGAAATTTGAGACAGAGTTCAGCATTAGACACACATGGGTGGTGACTGCTTGGTGGATTGGGTGGGGCTTTCTGTCACGTTTAGGAAGGGGAATTCTTGTCCTGGTGGTAATATTATTAACAAATCAGGAAGAAGAGAGTAGATGTCAATTCTGGGTGTCTTTCTTGGGCACCAGGTTGGAGGAAGTGGTCTCTCAGACATAGGTAAAAGGTTTTAAGAGAGGTAGCCATTGAGGGAGGAGAGGATAATCTAGCAGCCACAGTTTCCAAGGGAAGAGTGGACATGAGGTGAATGCAGAGGCCTAGGAGTAACTGAGGCAGGATGACCCTGAGGATTGGGCTGCTGCTTATTCACCATTCTTGACTCACCAGAATTTTGTGGTGACCTTTTGTGGATCCTCCAAGGCTGGTTGATGAGCTTAGGGATGAATAGGACACCTGTGAGTTACTCGGCCTCATGTTACGGGCGGAATTATGACCGCCTAAAGTCTTATGTTGAAGTTTTAATCCCCAGTAACCCAGCATGTGACTGTGTTTGGAGATAGGGATTTTTATTAATATGAACCCTCATCCAACATGTCCAGTGTCCTTGTAATAACAGGAAATTTGGGCTCAGACACAGAAGAAAGACCAAGTGAAGTCACAGGGAAATGACAGCCATCAATAAGCCAAGGATTGAGGCTGTAAACGCAACCAACCCTGCCAACACTTGAACTGTCAGAAAATGAATTTTTGTTGTTTAAGCTAGCCACTATGTGGTACTTTGTTGTGGTAGCCTTAGCAGGAGGTGGGGTCCTGCAGCGGTCTGTAGTAGCAGGGCACTCTCAATGCTGTATGATGAGTAACAGGGAGACAAATGGAATCCCTGTGGCTGTGGGGATGCATTTATGGCGTGCACAGATGCAAGAGATGCTAAGAAAGATGTGCACACAGAGAGGGAGCATGAGCTGATGATTCTACATCTTTGGTATTAGGGACTTAAGAGTGCAGGGTGAGTCTACATTTAGTTGTACCTGGGAGGTATGCTCTGGGGTATCCCAGAGATATGGCCTGGCTGGGGGCTGGTGGGGCCCTGCAGGCAGGACCATGAGGAGAGAGTGACATTAGTGGCACCAGGACCTGGTATCGCCTCCGAGTTGCAGAGCTTGGGAGGAGGGTAAGCATGGGGTAGATGTGTTAATGATGGGTTGTGGGTCCTTGGGAGAGAGGCTTTTTGTGATTTCATCTCTCCCCATCATGGCAGGGTAGTGTGACCTTTGAAGACGTGGTAGTGTACTTCTCCTGGGAGGAGTGGGGGCTCCTTGATGAGGCTCAGAGATGCCTGTACCACGATGTCATGCTGGAGAACTTTGCACTTGTGACCTCACTGGGTAAGGCCCTCACACCCATCCCAGTACCTTGAGCTAGACTCTGATCTTCTCACAATTGAACAGTAGGTTCTGTCTCCTTTCCCAGTTCCCTGGCTGGGTGCTGTGGTCGACAGGGCTGGGCTGAGCGACTGCCCTCTTCTTGAACCTGCAGCCACTGGTGTGCTGCCCCAGTGAGCCTGATGGATCACACCTTACTTGCCCTCTCCCTGGCTGGGTAACTGTCCAGATCCATGGCTCCTGCCCAGGTTTTTCTGTCTCCTTTCTGTTGACATTCTTCCTGTCTGTGCCAGCAGTTGCCATTTGATAATATGTTGACTACATTTGGGGACGATGGGCTTTTATTTTTTGGCCATGCCGCATGGCTTGTGGGATCTTAGTTCCCCAACCAGGGATTGAACCTGGACCCTTGGCAGTGAAAGTGCAGAATCCTAACCCCTGGACTGCGAGGGAATTCCCATGGGCTATTCTTATAATATGCAGAATTGCTCTGGGCCAATGCTAGTCCATCACCTGTCCTGTCATTGCCTTAGGACTCAGGTCCCAGGCAGTTGTTCAACTGGGGTTCAGAAAGAAGAGTGCTGGGATGGACATGACTCCAGCCATGGCGAGATGGGCTCAGAGCAGGTCTCTCTTTGGTGAATGGCAGCTGATGGAGGGCATGACATCAAGACTGTATTCAGATCATATGGAACCTGTCCTGTGTCCACCAGTGTGTTGATGGTGATGCCAGTGACCACACCTCATTTCTACCTTTCCTGCCTTACTGTGGACACTTCTATAACTTCTGATTCTTCTCTGGGTCCCTGGCTGTCCCCACCTTTCTACTTTCATGTGTCACCTTTTCTCTACTGTTTCCCCTACAATGTTCCCCAAGATTAGGTCCCACATAATGTATTGCAAGGCATGCACATATCATTAAATAGACTGAATACCACGTAGTCAGTTGCAACCATATCTTCCTGCGCCTGGATACTTGAACACAGCACTCAAATAGCAGCAGCCAAGGCCCTCCTGAAGGGTGTTGGCAGAGAAGTGAATTGGAGATATTTCTTCCTGTGCTGCATGCCACCCTGACAGCCTCCATCTTGCAAGGGCTCCCTACTTCTTAGGGCTTTCAGAGTCCCAGTACTGTAAAGCAGCTCTTTCATCAACCTCATACTGAAAACAATCCAATGGCCTCATTCTTTGGTGTGTCTGACACATTTGTGTTGGGGCTGCCCCACCACCACCAAAGACAACACGCATTTCACCAGCATTTCTGTGCTTTCAGGTTGTTGGTATGGAATGGAGGATGAGGAAGCATTTTCTGTGCAGAGTGTTTCTGTAGAACAAATGTCACTGGGCAAGACTCCAACTCCAGATCCATCCATTCAGAAGACTCATCCCTGTGAGAAGTGTGTCATGGCCGGGAGAGACATTTTGTATCTGCCTGAGTACCAAGGATTGCATCCTGGGCAGAAATCATACACCTGTGAGGCATGTGGAAAACAATTTTGGTTCAGTCCAAACAGTCACCAGCACCAGAAGCACAATGATGAGAAGCCATTCAAAAGGGACATAGATAGGGCCTCATTTGTGACGAGCTACAGGTTCCATGTTTCAGGGAAGACCTTCACCTGCGAAGAAGTCGGGAGGGACTTCCTGGCTATGTTGAATCTTCTTCAGCATCAGGCCACTCTCAAAGGGGCAAAGCCACACAGCAGCTTCAGGTGTGGGGAGTCCTTTCATAGTGGAAAAAGTCATTACAAGTATAGTGAGTATGAGAAATTGTTCAGCTATGAATACACACTTTTTCAGGATGAGCAACTTCACACTAGAGAAAGTTACTATGACTGTGAGAAACCCTTTAACCAAAGCTCCATCCTTATTAATTGCCAGAGACCTGACACAGGAGCAAGGTCTTATGAGTGCAGTGAATGTGGGAAATCCTTTAGCCAAAGCTACAGACTCATTCAACACCACAGAAGTCACACTGCAGCAAGGCCTTATAAGTGCAATGAATGTGGGAAAGCTTTCAGCTACAAATTAAGACTTGTGCAGCACCTACAAATTCACACTAAAGTGAGGCCTTATGAGTGTGGTGAATGTGGGAAGTCCTTTAGCTACAGCTCCACTCTCATTAAACACCAGAGAGTTCACACTGGAGCAAGGCCTTATAAGTGTGGTGAGTGTGGGAATTCCTTTAGCCAAAGCTCCAACCTCATTCAGCACCAGAAGATTCACAGTGGAGCGAGGCCTTATAAATGCAGTGAATGTGGAAAATCCTTCAGCTACAAATGCAAACTTGTGCAGCACCTGCGAATTCACACTGGAGAAAGGCCTTATGAGTGTGGGGAATGTGGGAAATCCTTTAGCCACAGCTCCACTCTTAATCAACACCAGAGAATTCACACTGGAGCCAGACCATATAAGTGTGACGAGTGTGAGAAATCCTTTAGCCAAAAGTCCAACCTCATTCAGCACCGGAGAGTACACACAGGAGAAAAGCCTTATGAGTGTGGGGAATGTGGGAAGTCCTTTAGTCAAAGCTCCCACATCATTCAACACAGAAAACTTCACACCAGATAACCTCATGAATGCAGTGACTGGGAGAAAATCAGTTACAGCCAATGGTCTGTAATTAAACAAGTTCACAGCCTGGATAAAATTTATTTGTGCAGCAAAGTTGGGAAAACCTTCATCTAAAGGTCTCTGAGACCTACAGGGAACATGGGTTTTCAGTGTACTAGAACTAGAGTGTTTTTGTGAGGGAACCATCTGCTTGACATTGAACCTTATACAGCTGAGCATCCAGAGTGGGAAGGTTCCCCAGGAGTTCTAGGTTTGTGGGAAGCTATTAGGATCCTCTTTGCATATTCTACTGCTGGCTCTGTTGCCTGAATTATGTTCCTTCCAGTTTCTGTGGCAGAAGCCTCACCTCTACCACTTAGTAGTTTCCAGGTTCCAATAGTATGTATGTCCCTTGCAATGATCAGGGAAGGCAGATGTCTCTGTCCCATTCTCTACAGAACAGTAAGGAGGAGTAATTTTCAAGGGAGGAAGCACCTCTAGTGCCTCTGTGAGAAGTATAAATCAGTTCCCTTTTCCCAAGGATATCACATAATGCTGAGCACTACTGTGGGGAAGCTGTTCCCCGGGTACTGCAAAGGAATCACGTGCCTTCATGTCTAGAGTTGGGTTTTCTGGTGTTGGTTGTAAGACAGGGGTGAGGCTGGAACCTAAATTCACACACAGTGGATGTGATTCATATGCACTGGAGGAGGCTGTGGCGATGAGAGAGGTGTGCCTTTTCTAAACATGCCTCCACAAATATTCAGTGACTGTGGCTACATTGTGTTGGATGAGGTGTACATGCCATAGCTGTGTTCTTCCTGTAGCTGCGGTCATTGTCAGAGCATATAAAGCTTTGTATATTTGTTTAGCCTCCAGGCTGCTCACTCTAAGGATACTGCTGCATGGAGAAGAAAATGAAAATAGACAGAAGGGAGATCTTGAAGCCCAGAGATACAGTTTTTGTGACCTAGCAGCTGTTCCTGCCAACTCAGAAATGATCTTTATGAATACTTTCTGCCCTGTTGGAGGGCTGCCTCCCAAGCTTTCTAAACATCTGGTTATGAAAAAAAATGGGGAATTAGATTTCTATTTAAACAAATTCTTACAAAGGTTTATTGACATATAATTGATTTAAATTGTACAGTGTGGTTAGTTTTGACATAGTGTAAAAACCATGAAACCATTAAAAATGCTGATGGTTATCATATCTGTAATTCATAGTTACTTCCCTTGTATTTTTGGCCACACCACACAGCTTGTGGGATCAAGCCTGGGTCGTGGCAGTGAAAGCCCAGAATCCTAACCCCTCGGCTACCAGAGAATACCCTTTTAAAATCTCTTTCTGCCCTCACAACTACTGATTTACTTTTTCACAGTAAATTCGTTTGTTTCATAGAATTTACTTTTTAAAAATTGTGTTTTCCCTCCATGCTGCATAATTATTTTCTGATTCATAAATGTTTGCTTATGTAAATACTTCATTCTTTTTATAGCTGAGTACTATATCCTGTCTAGATGAACCACAATTTGTTTACCCACTTTTCTGTTAATGGCCATTTTGGCTTGTTTCCAATTTTCGGCTGTTACAAATAAAGCCTTATGTATATACACAATGGAAAGGCACAGGCGATGAAGCCTCTTTGTTTTTGTTCATGTTAGGGGTAACTTGTTGCATCTCGCCACACTATATTACTGAATTATGTAACACATAAACCTCTTCAGAGTCCATTTCTAAGATATAAACCTTTCATAACTCCAATATCAGTGCTCAGACATCCCACTTTAAAGCTTTTGTGTTTCATAAATCTCTTAACCTCTAGGTAGGTAGCTATTACATCTCTGAAGTTCCCCAATCATTCCACTAGAGTTTGCAACATGTTTGCAACATTCTATACGTGGTTTGTTGGGTCTCTCAAACTATTTAACATGCTGACCACCCCACCAATTTGAAGAGATTAGGGTGGGCAAGTTGAAGTGTCTTGATGGTGCACATCTGTGGCATTTTTTTTTTTACTACCAGAGCTCCACACAGCCAGGAAATTTTTCAGGTACTGTGTGTGCAAGAGTGTGAGGAACTGTCCTTCCTACACCCTAATGCCCAACCCTTCTGGTGTAAATTTGCGAAGAAAGGGTGAACCCGTGGAACACCCCCATCCTTCCTTGGACCCTAACAAAGGCAGAGCTTCAGATCCATGCTCCCTGCACCCACAACCTCACTGTGGCATGCCCCCAGGGTGCCGCTCCAGGCTCTGTGAATGATGTTCCTCAAGCTTGATAGTTTCGAAGTGCTTCCTACCACCTCTTGCAGTTCTCTTATGATGATCATAGGTAGGAAGCACTTCAAAAAACTACGATTTAAAAAAAAAAAAAACTAAGATAACTGCAAGGGGTGGCCCAGCCACAGTGTTGGTTGGCCCTGGTGTAGGTATAAGTATCTTTTTCAGGTGAGCCTTGGGCATTCCCAGCTGAGTCACTACAGCCACTAGGCTGGGAACGAGAACATACTAGCCTCAAAGTGACTTGAAAGGAGTGAAAAAACCTGTCACTTCACGTGGTACTAAAAAGTACCCCCTCCTCAGAGAGCACTCCACAACTATAAGCAGGAAAAAATCACAACCTGTATGTAATTTTTTGTAAAGCACAGTAAGTAAGTGCACCAAGGGAAATATTTGAACCCTGACTTTTGCAAGACTTTAACTGTAGTGGTAAAGTGGAATAGAATCCGACATAAAAACATAGGAAACTTCTTATGGAATATTTCTATTATTGTCACATTAACAGTATTTTTAATCACCCTAGAATGTTTTCTTTAAAACACTCTTCACCCTGTAATAGGTATAAATCCACTTCACTTGGGAAACTTGGAATTTTAATAAACATTTGTTAAGAGAAATATCCCTAAGCAAATCACAATATCTTTGGCAGGATACATAATAAATTGATGACAAAGTTTAACTTCAACTCCATCCAGTTATCTATCTTTGAATGAGGAGGAAGGGGGATTGGGAAAGTACAAGGCGAAAAAACGTACGTTTTTATATGTTTGCTTTAAAAAGTGCTCTGAGGATTTGATAGATGGATTTAGTCAGCCAGGATTAGCTAGGGGAAAACATCTAATCCCTGAAAACTACTTGGTGTCAGGGAAGAGTCGTCAAAAGATGCTGAGACCTGAGAAGTAACCCCACACATGGCTGTGTTGAATTTCCTTCAGCCCTCACAATTTCTTAACTTTCACAGTAGAAACTTGGAAGGGAGAATAAGAAAAAAGCCAGCTTCATGAAACTGGCCCAAAATGGGGGAAATGCACATCAAAACATTTATTTGTCACTTTTGAACACACCTACTTAAAAATCCCTACTGTGTGTGCCACACATTACTGTAAAAAATTATTTTAATTATTTTAATTATGAAAATTAATAAAATTTTTAATAGGATAAAAGTTTCTAAGGAGAAAGGCTGACTTAGAATAACAAGTGCAGGGGATTGGGCTCTAAATTAAATTTTGGGTGGGGTGGAAAAAAGCCTCATGGGTAGGGCTTACCTAGTGACATAGTGGTTGAGAATCTGCCTGCCAATGCAGGGGACACAGGTTCAATCCCTGGTCCGGGAAGATCCCACATGCCAGGGAGCAACTAAGCCCGTGTGCCTCAACTACTGAGCCTGTGAGCCAGTGCACCCACATGCCACAACTACTGAAGCCTGTGCGCCTAACAGCCCCTGCTCCACAGTGAGAGAAGCTACGGCAATGAGAAGCCTGTGCACTGCAAGGAAGCGTAGCCCACGCTTGCCATAACTAGAGAAAGCCCACGCAAAGCAACAAAGACCCAACACACAGCCAAAAATAAATAAATTTATTATTTTTTTAAAAGCCTCATGGGTAAAGGATGTTCCAAACCCACATTTGATGAAGGTGAGGGCATGAGATTTGGGGGGGTGGGAGGAAACACCATAGTGACATGCCTGAGGCCAGAATATACTTTCAGCTGTTCAAGGAAAAGAAGGCCAGTGCAGAGGTCAGAGATGTCACTGGGCCACAGATAAGACATTGTTCCACTGCAAGGATTCAGATTTCGAAGAAAAGATTTATATTTTTGGCTGGGGTCACGTACTTTGAGAGCACATCCTGTCAAAGGGAAGCACACAATAGGGAGCCCAGCTCACGAACCGTTAAACGCAGGAAGGGGCGAATTGCCATGGGGAAGAGAGGGATGCCCCCTTACCCAGAGGTGGTGGAATAGGCCCTGTGGCAGCACTGCCAGCCGCGCACCCGGGAGTTACGCCCCAGAGCAACGGATCGTCAAGCAACGCTCAGAGAGGCATAGCCCCAGGAGGAAGCCAGGTCCACAAGTGAGTTCAAGCTGTAAGTGACCACCAGATCCCGCAATTCACGTGAATTTTCGCAGTTGGGGCGTTGTTCATAACTTCACCAGCAGAGGGACCCCACCGCCAAGAGTCAGACAAACTTCGTTGGCGGGGAACACCCACCCCCGCCCAACCCCAGAGGCTGCGGGTCAGGAGGTGCGAGGATACCTCTGAGGAGTCATAGGGTTTGAAGCCAGGCTGTGCAGCATGACCTTAGGAACCAGCCGAACAGCCCACAGTCGCCCACGAGTTCCCGCCTCCCCCGCGACGCAGAGCGCACACTGCCCGCCGGCCACAGTGTCCTGGCTGCGGGAGGGAGAGGTGGGGCGGTGTCCACCTACCGGAACCTCACGCGAGCCCACTGCCTAGACCGTGGGGCCCTCCGTGGGCCTGCCCGCACAGCCTAGTCTGGCCCGGTTCCCACCTCCAGACCCGGGAGACCCGCTCCAGCTCCCTTCAGCAGCCGGAGCAGCCCCGGCGGGGCTGGTCGTTCTGGCCGGGCGGCCGCGGCCTCTTCCCCGTTAGTCTGCAGGTACAATCTCCGGAGGAAGCACGAGGCGCGCCCGCCCGGCACGACCGGGACGATCCCGCCAGTCCCGCCGGCCTCCCGGAACTCGGCTGCAGGCACCGCGGCCGAATCCCATCCCCTGAAGATGTTGCCCGAGCTCCGGAAGGGAAGGGACTATATAAACGTGGCTGCCAAATGGCGCCCGACAACCGACGCCAAAGTCAGCGGGACGGATTCGGATCCCGGACCGACGAGGGCGCACCGGCGGCCCCCCGGGGTGCTGGACCTAGTCCGGGCCTACCTCGGAGCGCATCTCTCAGCCCGGGACCGTCACTCGGGCCGCCCAGAATGGCACCAGTGAGTTCCCAGGAGGACTTAGAAAAATTCTGCAGCAGGCAGTGTACACCGAAAACCATACAAAGATTCATGGAGAACAACGGGTGAAATTTTTTTTTTTTTCTTTTTTTGGCTGAGCCGTGTGGCTTTGCGATCTTAGTTCCCAGATCAGGGGGATGAACCCGCGTCCTTGGCAGTAAAAGTGCCGAGTCCTAATCACAGGACTGCCAGGGACTGCCCGAATATTTTAATTCTATCATTTTGAGTAGAGGTCTTTCTAAAGCAAAAAAAAAAAAAAAAAAAAAAAAAGCTCAGAAGACATGAAGGAAATAATTTATAACTTGACCACATAGAAATTTAAACAAAATCTGTCGCTGCATTGACCATAACAAAGTTCAAAGACAAAAAATGGATGTGGGGAACACTGGTGCTAATGTACATGGAGTGATAAGAATACTGATTTCATCATTACTTACCATAAAAAACAGGGGAGGATTAATAGCCTTTTACTAAATAAACTTCCAGCATATCTGTACAATGCAACAGTATGAAAGAGAGAGACTGTGTGTGTTTGAAGTGAGGTTAATGTTGATGGTGAACTGTTCCATGAAATTTTGTTTTAAGGTGTAGAATTTCCTTTGGTTTGGTTTTTTGTGTGTGTGTGTGTTTTAAGTACATGTATTTCTATTTTAAAAGATAGATGGACAGGCAAAGGAACTAGAACAGCTACAGCAATTTCAAAATCCAAGAATAAAGTTGCCCATAATTTAAAGCTTATTTATAGAGCTGATAGAGACCATGTGATGTTTGCAGTTAGACACGTTGATCAATGGAACATAACAGAGATTCAAACAAATATGCCTAAGCCCAAGTGATTTTTGGCAAATGTGCAAAAGCAATTCACTGGAGAAAAAATGGCTTCTCTATGATATGGGCAATCGGACATCCACAACAAAACACAAAAGCAAACATGCAAGCAAACAAAAAAACCTTAACCTAAACACCTTAACTTCACACCTCCTACAAACAAATTCAAAATGGATCACTCACGTTAATGTAAAATTTAACACTAGAACACACTTCAGAGGAAAATATTCCAAGAAAACAAAATGGGTATCTAGGGTCGGGCAAAGAGATTTTAAAATCTGACACCAGAAGTGTGATCCATAAAAAGAAATAGAGACATTGGAAGTTTTCAAAATTAAAAACCTAGGCTGTGAAACACCTGAAGAGGATGAAAGGACCAAGGACTGAAGCAGGGAGAAAACGTAAGCAAACCACATATCAGATATGAATATGAAAGAACTCTCAAAACTATTATCTTTTTAAAAAATATCCCAATACAAAATAGACAAAACACAGAACAGGCATTTCACCCAAGAGGAAGAGATACGATTGGACGGCAAATAAGCATGTAAAAAGATATGAGGCATTTCCTGGGAATGCAAGTGAAAATCATAGGGAGATACCTGGACACATCCATCAGAACGCCTTAAACAACATACAGAACGGTAATAAAATGCTGATGAGGTCGAGGAGAAACCCAGTCATTCACCCATCACTGGTGGTAATGTAAAATGGTACAGTCATTGTGGAAAACACTGTGGTGGCTTCCAAACACACAAATAACAAAAAACAAAAAGCTTTGCAAGTACTGTACAATCCAGAAACTCAACCCCCAGTCAAATAAAAATAGATTGTCGAGTAAAGGATTGACTCAGCAGGTCTAGAATGTTCAGAACCAGCACATTCCAAAGAAACGTCGGGCCTTGCCTGGCTCCTGGGAAGCCCTTGGAATGCCTGATGAATGTCCTTATTTAGTTGGGGACTTGGATAGTTGAGGCTAACAGTGTGATTTATGGCAGGGGCCTTGGGCCACGCGTTATCAGTTTGAACTCCAGGAAGTCAGCTTTTTGGGGTCCTGTGAGTCCTTCTAGGGAGCAAAGCATCAAATCGGAGGGTGGTCTGGAGGACCCCACCTATTCCCCCGCCGGACAACACTTATGTTCACGAAAAATCCTAGACTTGAATGGTCTCAGCCCCTCTGTTCATTAGAGCCCCAAACTGGAAACAACACGGATTCCTTCAAGGAGTAACTGGTTACAGAAATGGTTGGTGGCAGGGGTAGTCGTGGAAATAGAAGTGTTTGGATGTACATAGCGAAGGAAGAATGGACAGGACTGGACAATGTGTTGTCTATGACATGGGGACATACAGGATGAGGAAACGCTTCTGGAGTTTGGAAAAGACTCACTACGGGAACAGTGGTACAATCCATTCAGACAGGGGGAAGTCTGGGGCGTGGCCAGGGTAAAGAAGAAGCAGAACAAGATTTTAGGGTTGGACCACTTTCAATATGTCATTTCTGTGAGGTATCCAAGTCAGAAAACCAACTAGGTGGTTGTATATCTAATTCTGGAAAGAGTTGAAATATGGGGTTTATAAGCATAGAGTTCTTAATGCCTTAGAAATGGACTAGACCACTCAGAGGTTATTTATTCTTTTAATCATATCGGTAATAGACTGTAGGGCCCAGCGTGGAGCAACAGATGTGCTTCAAGTTAACACCCATGCAGAGGAGCCTATGCTGGTAAACAGTGCTGTGGAGGAGCATCAAGGAAGGTAGTAGTGAAATGAGAAACCTCTGGTTGTCAGGAGCCAGAGATAACAGCATTCCAAGAAACCAAGATAAGTGAGCCACTTACCTGAACTGCTTTGAAGGAAACCAGGACATGTCACCCCAAAATATCACCCACTGTTTGACACATCAATTATTTTGAATTCCAGGCACTTATGACACAGCAGATGCAGGAAGGATGCTCTGACACTACTTTTTCTTCCTGAGAGCAGGAGATCAAACTCCCATGTGAAAGGTACCCTCCCTGTACCAGGAGGAAGACATTCTTAATCACCAGAGACAGGAAATGTGAGTGGGAGAATTGGGGACTGAGCAGTTTGTACCAACAAAACCTGACTAATCTCATGCCTACCTTCCTAGTTCACTTCTTCACTGTAAACTACCCACAGCCCAGACCCCTTTGTCTTGTCAATTCTTCACAAATTGATCCTTTGTCTAAAAGATATAAAAGCTTCCTGTTCTTGTCACATCTTTGGGTCTTCGATCTCTCATGAAATCTCCCATGTACACGTAAACATTTAATAAAATGTGTGTGCTCTTCTTCTATTAATCTGTCTTTTGTCAGTTTCAACCTTAGGCCCAGTCAGAGACCCTAAAAAGAGGTAAGAGGAGAATTTTCCTTTCCCTACAGCTGTTAGAATGTCCAGTAAGGTGGTAAATGGAAAGTGAGCATTAGATATTCACCAAAGAAGTCACTGATGTCCATGGCAAAAGAGAGCAGTATTTGGAGCCATCTGGTGGGAAACTGTATACAGTGAAATAAAGAGCAGATGTCAGGTGAAGATATTGAAAGGTTATATGTTAAACAGGCAAGTATTCACAAAAGTTCAACTCTTTATTGTTTTTTGTTTGTTTTTTTAAAGAGCAGTTTGGGTTCAGAGCAAAACTGGAGTACAGTTTATTCCAATATGCCCCCTCCTCTGCCATCGCTGATTCCCACCACCCCCACAAATAAGAGAGAGAGAGAGTGACCTCAGAGCCTTCCCCTTCTCTACTATCCTATCAACATTCCTCATCAGTGTGTTGACTCTACATGCATTAGGGTTCACTCTTGATGTACATTTTGTGGGTTTTGACCAATCTGTCTCACCATTATAGTATCATAGAGAATAGCTTCCATCTTAAAAATCCTGTGCTCCCCTTATTCACCCCCACCCCCAACCGCTGATCCCCTACAACGCCTCGCAACACACTGATCTCTCTACCCTCTCCAAACTTTTGCCTTTTCTGTAATGTCATACATAGTTGGAACCATAAGGTATGTAACCTCTTCAGATTGCCTTCTTTCAGTGAGTAATATGCATTTAAGGTTCCCCTTCTCTCGCCTCACAGTTCCATAGCTCGCTCACTTCTTTTTAGCACCAAATAATTCCTTTGCATGAATGTACCCATCTGTGTCCGTTCAACTCCTGAGTGACATCTCGGTTGCCTCCCAGTCCTGGTAGCTATGAAAAAAGCCACCGTTAATGTCCACGTGCAGGTTTCTGCTGTTTTTGGCGGCGGCAGGGGTGTGCATATATATATATTGTTTTAAGTGTCTGTAGCTCAAAACAAGACTAGTTCCTCCTACATTTATGTCTTTTACCTCATGTTTGGCTTTTGACAGAAAGAGGGACATTTTTCTGAAACGATGGGGCTGGGGAGGCTGAAGTATAAGATGGGTGCAGGCCCATGCATATTCCTTTCTTATGTGGTGGGAAGATGACTCTTGCTGTTTGAGATCTAATTTCTCCGTGAACGATCAGGGAAGATACCAGGCGTAAAAAGGGAAAGTGAAGCTTAGAAAAACATGGAGAAGATTAGTTATAGATGCCGGGGTCTCCAGCACATGAACCTAAGATTTCTGGATGTGTACGTCAGATTTGGTGTGTAGGACTTTGAATTTACAGTGCTATCATCTAGCCACTTTTGGCTGTCACACACCACCTTGTCACCACTAGAAAGAAGAAGGAAGATGGATAAACATGATTGAACCCCACAAATGGCACCCCTGAATCAAGACGGGTGCTCTCTTTGGGCAAATTGTGACTCTAAGTTGTGATCCCAGGGTTTTTTTATTTTACTTTCTGTTTTGTTTTTGGGCCGCGCAGCTTGTGGGATCTTAGTTCCCCAACCACTGATTGAACCTAGGCCCTCTGCAGTGAAAGCACCAAGTCATAACCACTGGACCGCCAGGGAATTCCCCCCTCCCCCACCCAGGGTTGTTTTAAAGACTAAACTAATATGAGTTTACACAAGGAGGATGTGAATGTACTTAATGCCACTTATAAATAACAAAATGATAAATTTTATGTGATACATATTTTTAACCACAATTCAAAACAGAACACCCTCTCCCTGACTCAGACTAAGGGAGTTCCTGGGTCTATCAGAGTCATTGGCAGTGTGGAAAACCAGGGGTCAGCAAATAGAAATATTTTCTTCCTCTTGAGGTGAATAAAAATTGTAAAAGACAGTAGTTGTACGTGCTGTAATTCAAAAAGAAAAGGTAGGGGTTAATTTTAGCATCTAAAAGCATACACTGTCCACCTTTCAAAGTATTTACACTACAAATTATGTGTAATTTCTTGGGTCAATCAGTGCTTGGAAACTTGCAGAGTAACTGAGCCTGTTGCCAAATCTTTTGTTGGTGTCCATGTCTGCAGACTGTGTGTGACCCAAATGAGGTTAAGATTGGGGTGGATGGGAGAAGAATTTTGGAGTTTATGTCCATATTTAGTATGTGTAAGAGAGGAAAATGATGTTCCCTCTAGAACCTTCTGAGTTTTTGGCTGTAACAAAAAGACGGATCAAGAAGAGAAAAACAGGGGCTTCCCTGGTGGCGCAGTGGTTAAGAATCCACCTGGCAATGCAGGGGACACGGGTTCGAACCCTGGCCCGGGAAGATTCCCACATGCCGTGGAGCAACTAAGCCCGTACGCCACACCTACGGAAGCTGAGCTGTAGAGCCCGCAAGCCACAACTACTGAGCCCACGTGCCACAACTACTGAAGCCTGTATGCCCAGAGCTTGTGCTACATAACAAGAGAAGCCACAACAATGAGAAGCCTGCACACTGCAATGAAGAGTAGTCCCCGCTCACCGCAACTAGAGAAAGCCCTCGCACAGCAACGAAGACCCAACACAGCCATAACTAACTAACTAATTAAATAAATAAATTTATAAAAAATAAGAGAAAAACAAGCAATTTATGAATGAGTGCAGTGGACACCCTGTGGGAGAAACCTAAACTAGAAGTAACTCGAAATGGAGGCTCAGAACTCCAGCTTTTATAGCAACTTCAACAAAGAACAATAAAGTCATAGAGAAATGACAAGAGAGAGGAAAGCAGTTTTAGGCTTCCGCAGGGGGCAAACCGTGGGAAGGGAAATATATGGAGGGAAACTAATAGAGTAAAGTATTGTTTGTGGATTCCTCTGGTGCCAACTCTGGGTTGATAAGAATGTCTTCTTTCCTTCTTCTCTAGGGAAGATAACATCCACGTGGGAGTTCTATGTCCTGCTTTAAGGAAGAAAAAGAGTCAGAGTGTCCTTGCGCCTGCTGTTTCTTAAGTGCCTTGAACTCAAAATAATCAATGTAAGGACTTCCCTGGCGGTCCAGTGGTTAAGACTCCTCGCTTCCACTGCAGGGGGTGCGGGTTCGATCTCTGGTCAGGGAATTAAGATTCCACATGCCACGCTGCATGGCCAAAAATATATTAAAAAAGAAAAAAATCAATGTGCCAAATTAGTTCACCCCCTTCTCAGGGATAACTGTTCTCTCGTCACGATATAAAAATATAACGTGTTCACTGATGTGTGTCTGGGCCTTACGGCCTGGTCTAATGGCTCCACAGTGAGCATCTTCTACAGGCACAAGAGGCAAGTATGATATATTCACAGCACCCAGCACTGCCCCAGATTCTCCCGAGACCAGAGCCACCCAAACCATCCTGATCCTGATGTGCACCTTTGTCACTTTCTACTTGCTTTCCTGCATCTTGGTTCTTTGCATGGTGCTATTTGATAATCCAATGTTATGTCTGATAAATACTGTTACATTTGTGGAGACATGTTTCCCCAATGTTTTCCCTTTGTGCTCATCAATAACAACAACTCTGTCTCCAGGCTCTATTTCCTCTGCTGGGGCAAAGGTAATTTTCTCTAAATTTGTCACAAGACCAGACGGTTTCTGTTCTTTACAAAATATTCATATGTCCATTCATCCATTAGGTAAGGCTAAGCCTCTACTATGGGCCAAGTACTATTAGGTAATTCAATTACCTAAATTAGACCAGTAGCTCCAGCCCTCACAGGGATTGCGATATATTTCAATGACCTTAGGACACACATTTTTCTTCCTTCTAACAGCTCTAAAATTGGGAGGTATCATATACTGAATAGCATCTTATACTTGTGGCTGAGCAGTTGCGACATCGAGTTCATAGGCTTCATCCTAGTCTTAGTGCTTCAACTGAGTGTGGCAAATCACAGCAGAAGTTGCCAAATCCTTCAGAATGTAAGCAATTTGAAAGTAACAAAGGACTCCATGACTGACTTCTGTATCATATAAAACTATCATTAAGGCACCTTATCACAGCACTTTTCTTTCTGAAATGTCTATAAAATAATGGTCTGTTTTACACTTGGTGGTATCTTAGCTTTGGTTTAAAAAAAAAAAGATAGTTCAGCCAGGACACAGTCTTTAAGCATACATCTATACAAATTATTACACAACTTAAATTACTGTAAATGCTGGGAGATCAAGTTTAGGTGATTATGACAAAATACAACTACTGGACTTGACCTAGTCTGAAGGCTCAAGAAAAGATACCTTGAGAATGTATTTCTGTGTATGAAAAAAATATTCTGCAATAATTTACTATATGTTGAGTTTTGGGAAGAATATTCCAGTGAGAGAGAAAAGTGCCTGTGAAGGGTTGGTGCTGGGAAGTTGTGTGAACACTCAGGAAAGACAGAAGGGGCTGAGACACAATAAAGGATACTTCATGTCCAGACTCTGAACTAAGGAGACAGAATAATTTGTAGAGGGACTTCCCTGGTGGTACAGTGGTTAGGACTCTGCACTTCTAGTGCAGGGGGCACGGGTTCAATCCTTGGTTGGGGAACTAAGGTCCCGTATGCTGTGCGGCACGACCAAAAAACAAACAAGCAAAAAGAAATAATAATTTGTGGAAATAATAACTTAACTGACCCATAAATCCAATGTACGCAACTTATAAATTCGAAATCATTAGAAATTAAATCCTAGGTCTTATTAAACTACAGTACTGTGATGACATTTTTTTACATGGTGATAAAATCAGCAAGAAGATGTAATTCCATTTCACAAATAAAATTATTCAATCAATTTAATTTGTTCAAAAAGCCAAATTGATAAGGACATTATACAAATTTTAAAAACATATAATTTGTAAACATCTACATACACAAATCAAATGTCTAAAGCCTCTTGAAAGCAAATCTCTGAGGCTCTCCTTCTTCTTCTTATCTAGTAATCTAAAAGTCAAGGCCATTATTCAAAATCACAGTTCAACAATTTTTCCTTCAAAAACACCTTTCACCAAGATTTTATGTAGCAATATAAAGAGCAGAACCACACAACACTGTAAACTAACTGTACTTCAATAAAGGATAAATAAATAAATAAAAAGAAAGAGCCAAACCTCTGTAAAGCATTAGAAGATTAATGGTTATCTTTCTTTCATCCTATGTTAGGACAATTTTTTTCAAGATATTATCAATAAGTACTTTTCACAAGTTTTTTTTTTTAACATTTATTTATTTATCATTTTTTTGGCTGCATTGGGTCTTCGTTGTGCACAGGGTTCCTCTAGTTGCAGTGAGCAGGGGCTACTCTTCCTTGTGGTGCACGGGCTTCTCATTGTGGTGGCTTCTCTTGTTGCAGAGCACGGGCTTTAGGCGCACAGACTTCAGTAGTTGTGGTGGGCTCAGTAGTTGTGGTTCGCGGGCTCTAGAGCACAGGCTCAGTACTTGTATCACATGGGCTTAGTTGCTCCATGGCATGTGATATCTTCCCGGACCAGGGCTCGAACCCATGTCTCCTGCATTGGCAGGAAGATTCTTAACCACTGTGCCACGAGGGAAGTCCCATTGTTTCCTTTTTAAATGAGTTTTGTTAATCTCCAAATCTATTTCATTCAGGTCTAGCAGACTTTTTTCAAACCATGTTTTGCAACTCTTGGCTCAATCAAAAGATGGAGTGACTAATCCGTGGAACTGTGTATGCACAGGAGAAAAATGAATGATTTAACAGACTTTTCTTTTCCCATCTGGAATCTGAGAAGTCTGACAATGTCAGAAATTTGAACACAACCAGGCTGAACATCCATTATCCAGGAATGTGTCTCCTTCACAAGGAAGTTGCAAACTCAAGGGACACTGAGGTATTTCAGCCAACTAAGAATACTGTAGAGGGAAGCAAAAGAATGGAAGAGAGGGCTACAAACAGGACAAAGAGGGACAGGGTTTAGGCGGATTCCCTAGTGAGGAAGTTTTAAGCTTATAAAGCCATAGTTCCCTAAGTGGGCACTGTAATACTTTTAATTTTCAAGACAAAAAAGAGATAAAAATCTGATTAACCAATGGCCCTCTCTCTATACTTCGTATGAAGAGGATTCCAAATGCCATTTGGACTCTGACTGCCTCCCTGAATTTTTAGCGAAGGGTATTTTGTTAGGCAGATCCATGTCTATTACACTGTGTTTCAATCCACAACTATTACACTGTAATGTCAATTACACTGTTTCCCCATGTGTGAAATACAAATTAAATATGAGGCTTAATTCTTCCTGTTGAAAATGGGGAGATTCTCCCTTGTCTTCTGTCAGAGCATTTAGCTTAGAGAACTTCTAAGCACTTCCTTATCTCTTTAAAATGCATCCACTTGAATACTAGATAGGACTTTTGTCAGTTGGGCTTTTTTGTTTTTCAGATTCATGACCCAGAATAGTCTCTTAAGGACCTAGGAGCCATTCTTTAAAATGGAAACATCTTTAGACCCAGCTTCTTGAAATGCAAACAGCAAGGGAGCTAGCTCACCTATCTCCCGGTACCCGAGGGAGGGTAGGAGCCTAACCTCGGTGGGTTTCTTGTTCCAATTTGAAAAAACTTCCCAAAGTAGTTTGTCTTTCCTCTAGATAAAGCCAATTTGCTAACACAGATGGTCACCCCAATTACCAGGTATAGTTAGGATAAACTATCTGTGACAAATGATGCCGTCAACCAGAAAATATTGAGGCAAAATCAAGCAGAAGCGTTTATTTGGGTCAAAGAATTGCAACTCAGGATACACAGATTCGGGTAGCAACCCAAATAGTGTCCTACCAGGGAGTGAAAGTCGGGTTTTTAAAGACAAAAAGCGGAATGTCTACATAATTCAAAGTATTTTGATTGCTGCTGGCGGCAGAAAGCTAGTCTTGGCTAAGCATGTTTGGTTGCTAAAGGTGTCACTAAGCAAAAATGTTACTGGAGCAAGGTACTTTTGCAGAGTTCTTGAAACACTTGTGGTTTGGCCCATTCCAGTTCACCTGGTGAGGACGTGCGTAAGACCCACTTCTTTAATGGCCTCTCAGCTCCATTTAAAAACCCCTTGACATAAGCGACTCCATTTTATTTCATCTTTCACAATGCTGTCAAGTCCTGTTACTTGAAGACTAGTTATATTTATCTTGAAAACATGTAAATAATGGGTTCTATGTGCTTGTCTATATAAGGGAGTGAGGCTTTTTTGGTTATTTTTCTGTCTTTGCAATTTCTTAGCAGATGGCTTTGGATGCACATCACATCCTGCTTTAATACTAACCCAATAATGTGGTATAATGAGAAATTTAATTGGCCTTTGTCCCCAGATCCTGGCAGAGCTTCTAAAACCCTTGGAATTTCCTGAGTGACAGGAATATCATTTGTCACTCATAACAGGCCCCTTCTGTTGTTGTAGTTGCAGCACGTGGGCTCTCTAGGTGTGGCTTGCATGCTCAAGTAGTTGTGGCATGTGGGCTTAGTTGCCCCACAGCATGTGGGAATCTTAGTTCCCTGACCAGGAATTGAACCCGTGTCCCCTGCATTGGAAGGCAGATTCTTTTTTTTTTAATTTATTTATTTTTGGCTGCATTTGGTCTTTTTTGCTGCATGCAGGCTTTCTCTAGATGCGGCAAGTGGGGGCTACTCTTCATTGCTGTGCATGGGCTTCTCATTGCAGTGGCTTCTCTTGCTGCAGAGCAAGGGATCTAGGCACGCAGGCTGAGTAGTTGTGGTGCACAGGCTTAGTTGCTCCGCGGCATGTGGGATCTTCCTGGACCAGTGCTCGAACCTGTGTCCCCTGCATTGGCAGGCGGATTCATAACCACTGCACCACCAGAGAAACCCAGAAGGCGGATTCTTAACTACTGGACCACCAGGGAAGTCCCAAGTGGTCCCTTTTGAGCACAACTGAATTTATGCTTCAAGAGGTGATTTAGGTTGGGGGTCCTAAATAGCCCCACCCACTGACCTCCAGGAAGGGGGTGTGAGGAGAGAGCTGGAGTTTAAAGCTCTATACAAACTCTTGAACAAGATTTAAGGAGCTTCCAAGTCTCTAAACGTACTGGGAGGGTAACAGACTTCAGTTCCATGAGGACAGACACTCTTGTGCTCCAGACCCTTCCAGAACTCGTCCTATATAATTCTTCATCTGCCTATTAAATTTAAGTACATGTTTCCCTGAGTTCTGTGAGCTGCTCTAGCAAAATAATCAAACTCCAGGAGGGGGTCATGGGAACTTCTGATTTATAGCCAGTCGCTCAGAAGCAGAGGTAACAACCTGGACTTTTGAAAGATATCTGAAGTGGAGGAAGACTTGTGGGACTGAGTCCTTCACCTGTGGGATCTCATGCTACCTCCAGGGAGATAATGTCAGAATTGATTGCTTGGTGAGGTTAGAAAACACACACTGCAAACAATGAACGTGTTTTCTGTCTCTACCACCTTTTTGGACAGGATCTGTGGGTTGGGAGATTTTGTTTTTATTTCCCCAACAGTCACCATCACAATCTAACTGCTGAGATGAAATCTCAATCACTCATCTCATCAATATCTTGTGTACAGGAAATACGAGGAAAGGGTGATCATTAAACAGTATCAGAGATTCAACAAACCACACCTAGAAAATGACAAATAACTCAGCAACATCAACAAATAATAAGAATAAAAAAGGTAGATGGAACTTATAGGTGAAGAGACTTATGAGACAGCTTCTGAAAGCCATAATACATTTTGGATCCTAACTGTGATTAATCTGACTTAGGAAACACAAAACTTTTGAGATAATTGAGCAGTGATAACATATTTATCATATTTTAAAATATTTTTTGTGTGGTAGCTATTGGGGTTATGAAATAGCCCTCACATTAAAAAAATGCATTCTCAAGAAGTTATGCATTAAATGATGTAATGTCTGAGATCATAAATTAAATAATCCACTAGTGTATGTGAAGATGGACAAAACAAGAATGGCCATTAAATGATAAATAATGGTGGAAGATTGAGGAAGCCTTCATTTGCTGTCATGATATAGTTTTTCCCATTTCTGTATATATTTAAAAATAGCTGTAACAAAAGATAGAATGTGTCTTAGTTTGTTCTGGCTGTTATAACAAAATATCACTGCCTGGATGTTTTATAAACAATAGATAATTATTTCTCACAGTACTGGAGACTGGAAGTCAGAGATCAAGGTGCTTAGCATGGTCAGGTGAGGGTCCTCTTCAATGTTGCTGATTTTTTGCTCTGTCCTCACAAGGTGTAAGGGGTTAGGGATCTCTCTGGGGCCTCTATTATGAGCCACTAATCCATTCATGAGGGGTCCACTCTCATGATTTAAGCACCTCCAAAAAGCCCAGCCTCCCAATACCATCACCTATGTGGCTTAGGATTTCAACATATGAATTTGAAGGGAACACAAACATTCAGATCATAGCAGTGCCAGTGTATCAGAAATTTAATCCGTTCAGAAGGATGAAATAAAAAGGGCAGGAAGGTACCTCTGGTTTCCGGTCAAGGATATAAAAATCTGGCATTTGCCACTCCATCCTAACAAGCAAAAGCCTAAACAGACTGAAAAAATAAACAACTCTTCTTAGATTCCTAAATGAAGTGTGGTCACAGGGCAAACCACTGTCCCCAAATTGGAGAGATTGAAAGGATAACACAGAGAATCACAAGTTACTGAAGCAGAAACCCACAAGCTGAAATCACTGTGGTAACCAATGCCAGGACAGGGAAACCTGAACTGTAATTGACAAATTCCTCTCAGTGGGGACAAATCTGAGAGAGAACTCCAGGGGAGCCCAGTCATGGGAAAGAAAACCCACACTTCTGTTGTGTTTTATCTCCTAGAGTTCTACCTGTTTCTCGCAGTGAATATCCGAGAAAAATCCTGTCATGCTCCCAGCAGGGAGAAAGGAAAAGGAACCATTTTCAAATATGCTAAAGCATTCTGTTCTTTATGCAAAGTCTGCTCCAGGAGAAAATTTTAAAGCAGAGCCTTAGGTTTTATCAGAGCCTAAATGCCTGGGGGGAAGGAAAATACCCAACTCGAGCCCACTCTAGCCATCCTGTTTCCACCTAAGTTAGAGGAGAGACTGAAAAGGCACATGTGAAGTTCACAGTCCAGTAGGAGAACCTCACTAAAACACTGGGACCTACATTATGTGTCAAGTTAAAATATTTTTTTTACAGAAAACTTAAAACCACAAACAAAACGTCCAAAGTTTGGAAATTTTTAAGAAAACATTTCTAAAGACCTAATAGGTTAAAGAGGAAGTTATAATGCAAAAAGAAAAAGAAATATTGAGTCCTAATCATAGGACTATAGAACACTTCCCCTCTCCCCACACCTTAAAATCACTTAAAAGACCTATTTACAGCAGTTCCTTTTACTGAGCACATCATACTTAGCTATCAAGAAAAAACTTTAAGGCATAATAAAAATGTTTTTAAAAGTTTGAAGAGAAAAAAGAAAAAGAAAGTTTGAAGAGACAGAGCAAGTATCAGAACCAAACTCAGACAAGTCAGAGATGTGGACTTATGAGACCAGGAATTCAAAACAACTATGATTAATATGCTTAGTGCTCTATTGGATAAAGTAGACAGCATGCAAGAACAGACATGCAATGTAAACTGAGATGGAAATTCTAAAACAGAACCAAAGAGAAATGCTAGTGAGCAAAAATTCTGTAGCAAAAATGAGGAATGCTTTTGATGAGCTTAATTCGTAGATTGGACACAGCTAAGAAAAGAATCTGACCTGAGGATATCTCAATAGAAACCCCCAAAACGGGGAGGGGTGAGGATTGAAAAACAAAACAGAATACTCAAGAACTGTTAGACAACTACAAAAGCTATAAATTATGAGTAACAGGAATAACAGAAAAAGAAAAAGATAAAGCAACAGAAGAAATTGAATCAGTAATTAACAACCTCTCCAAACAGAGTACACCATACTGAAATGGGTTCACTGGTGTAGTCTAGTGAACATTTAAGGAAGAAATTATACCAATTCTCTACTACCTGTTTCAGAGGCTAGAAGCAGAGGGAATAATTCCTAACTCATTTTCAGAGACTAGCATTACCCTAATACCAAAACAAAAGACATTACAAGAAAATTTCAGACCAATATTGCTCATGAACATTGATGCAAAAATCCTCAACAATGAACTACCACTACACATCTATTAGAATCCAAAATCTAGAACACTGAAAACACCAAATGCTGGTGAGGATGTGTAACAACAGAAACTCTCATTCATTGCTGGTGAGAATACTGCAGACACTTTGGAAGAGACATTGGCAGTTTCCTAGAAAACAAACATACTCTTATCAGCAATTGTGCTCCTTGGTATGTACCCAAAGGAGTCAAAAACTTATGTTCACACAAAAACCTGTACATAATTGTTTATAGTAGCTTTATTCATATTGCCAAAACTTGGAAACAACCAAGATGTCTCCTTCAGTAGGTGAATGTATAAATGGTGGCATATCCAGACAATGGAATATCATTCAGTTTTAAAAAAGAAATGTACTATCAGGCCATAAGAAGACATGGAGGAACCTTAAGTGCATGTTACTAAGTGAAAACAGCCAATCTGAAAAAGCTATATACCGTATGATTCCAACTACATGGCATTCTGGAAAAGGCAAAACTATGGAGATAGTAAAAAAAGATCAGTGGTTCCCAGGTAATGTGGGGACAAAGCAGGGATCAATACACAGAATAGAGGAATTTTAGGGCAGTGAATCTACTCTGTGTGACACTATAGTGATGCAACATATCATTATAAATTTGTTCAAACTCAGAACATACACCACCAGCAGTAAATCCTAATATGAACTATATAGACTCTGGGTGACAAAAATGTATCAATGTAGGTTCATCGATTATAAGATTATAACAAAAGTACCACTCTGGTAGGGGATGGTGATAATGAAGGAGGTGATGAATGTGTAGGGGCAGGGCACCTTCCTCTTAATTTTGTTATGAACTTAAAACTGCTCTTAAAAAATAAAGTTTTTAAGTAAAAAAATTAAAAATGTAAATATGAAACAAAACAAAACATTGGACCAAAGTGTTACTAAACCTGGGTTTACTTCCAATCCTGCTACTAACTAGCTGTGCAAGTCACTCACTTCCACTTCCTGGGCCCTAATTTACTTATCTGCAAAAGAAGAAAAATGGGTCTCATGACATCTAAGGTTTTTTCCTGTTCTAAATTTCTATGGATAATGCTAATTGTTTCTTTCTATTTTAAAGTTACAAATACCCTAAAAACCTATGTAGGGGCTTCCCTGGTGATGCAGTGGTTGAGAGTCTGCCTGCTGATGCAGGGGACACGGGGTCGTGCCCCAGTCCAGAAAGATCCCACATGCCGCGGAGCGGCTGGGCCCGTGGGCCATGGCCACTGAGCCTGCTCGTCTGGAGCCTGTGCTCCGCAACGGGAGAGGCCACAACAGTTAGAGGCCCACGTACCGCAAAAAAACAAAACAAAACAAAAACCTATGTAGGATTTTCTATATCAGATCAAATAAAATGGAATATGGCCACACAGACACACATACAAAAGTATCTATGAAAATGAAAACAAAAAGATTAGGGAGTGACAAGTTTTGAAGATTTGTTTTTTAAACAGTTTAGTTCAGACATGATTGACTTAAACTGCTCATATTTAAAATATCCACTTAGAGTATCAAAACTAAAAGTTTCCTCCTGGCCTTTTAAATTTATCCTTCTCACCATATGAAATTACCCTACCTGCACATACTCTACCCTTTGTAATGGCTATTTTCAAATATATCCCAAAATGGAAAAGACTAGTAAGAAGTAATGATTCTGTCATTATTATTTCATGGTTGTTCTTATTCTCTATATCCCAATGCACTTAGTGGTTTATTTATAATCACAGACATCATGTAAATTCACATATAACCCCTTCAGGATGTGTTTCTAAAATGTAAAGGTCCTTATATAACTCCAATAACTTTGTTGCAAAAAATCAAAATACTTAAAATTATGATAAACTGTTGTAAGTGCTGAATTTTGTCAACTGTATTATTTGATGCAGATTGATTGCAATGTGGATACAAAATTTATCTTAGGCAATAATTAGGTGTGTCTTGCATGTTTTTTAACCCCTATGTACCACTTACCATTTTTTAATTCATATTATTCACTTGATGAAGCTGCTAAGCCATTTGTTCATTAGAATTTGCCACAATCTAAATTTGGTTTATTGAGTCTTTCAAAATGTTTAACATGCTCACTCTTCTTCCATATTTCCTGTACACAAGCTATGCTCAACATCATGAAATATCAGGGAAATGCAACTAAAACCACAGTGACATAATGCTATATATTTACTAAAAAAGTCAAAATTTTAAAAGCTCACCATATCCACTTTAGCAAGAATATGGGAGAACTGGAACTCTCATACACTGCTAATAGGCATACAAAAGGAAACAATCATTTTAGAGGACAATTTGGTGTTTCTTAAAAAGTTTTATAGGGCCTTCCCTGGTGGTACAGTTGTTAAGAATCCACCTTCCAATGCAGGGGACACAGGTTTGAGCTCTGGTCCAGGAAGATCCCACATGCCGCAGAGCAACTAAGCCCATGTGCCACAACTACTGGGCCTGCGCTCTAAAGCCAGTGAGCCACAACTACTAAGCCCATGTGCTGCAGCTACTGAAGCCCACGTGCCCTAGAGCCTGTGCTCTGCAACAAAGGGAAGCCACCGCAATGAGAAGTCCGCTCACCGCAAGGAAGAGTAGCCCCTACTCGCTGCAACTAGAGAAAGCCCACACAGCAATGAAGGCCAAATGAAGCCAAAGAAAATAAATAAAATAAATTTTAAAAGTTATATATTACCTACACTATGATTCAGGTATTGCATTTTGATGTGTTAACACAAGAGAAAGGAAATATGTCAATATGAAGAACTGTATCCAATTTCTGTACCACTTTTATTTGCAATAGCCAAAACTGGAAACAATTAGAACATCCATAAACAGATGAATAAATAAATAAATAGTGCTATAGCAATACAACACACTTTTCAATAACATAAAAAGGATGAACTACTCATGTAAGCACCATGAACTGCAAAATAAATATGCCACATGAGGGCACCCAAGGAAAAAAAAGAAAAGACTTTATGATTTCAATCATATAAAATTCTAGAAAATGCAAACTAATTTGTTATAATGAAAAGCAAATCAATGGCTGCTTGGAGGACAAAGAGGTTATTAAAGGATTATTAAAGGTAAGTATAGAGGTGACAGAAACGTTTATTATAATGATTGATGGTTTCATGGATTTATATAGATATCAAAATTTATCAAATTTTATAGTTTAAATATAGATATTTACTGCATATAATTTATACTTATTAAAACTTTAAAAATATGATTCAACTTAAAATTCTGGATTTCCTACTCTAGAAAATCAGTTTTGGCAACCATACTGTCTCAATGGGCAGGTTCAGCACTTGCCTCAGGGGCAGCAGAAATAAGTGAGAAATTTTTGAAGTGGAAACAAAGACTATTTCCACTTCATTCAACAGGGATACTGGATGGGTCAAAAATACCATATCACTAGACTAAGAATCTCTCTTCTCTCTATCCTTGTTTTCCTGTTTGCACAGCAATGGCCTTAGATGAACAGCCCAGAGAAGCCTCAGGGATCCACAAAACTTTTTTTTTTTTTTTTTGGTACGCGGGCCTCTCACTGCTGTGGCCTCTCCTGTTGCGGAGCACAGGCTCTGGACGCACAGGCCCAGCGGCCATGGCTCACAGGCCCAGCCACTCCACAGCATGTGGGATCCTCCTGGACCGGGACACGAACCTGCATCCCCTGCATCAGCAGGCAGACTCCCAACCACTGCGCCACCAGGGAAGCCCCACAAAACGTTTTGATAAGGTCTTCAGCTACACAGGATATACAGTTCTGGACGTCCTGAGAATTTCTGTACCTGCTCATCCTTCACAACCATAGCGACTAAACGTCGTGAGTGACCTTTTAAAAGAGGCACATTCTAACCATTATGTTGTAGTCTCCTCCACTCTCTATTAATCCAGTGTTTCTGTAACAATTATCACTTCCCTGGCCCCTTTAATCTTAAAATCATTGCTGTTACCCTACAGAATTCAGGACATCAGGGCACATAGCTCTGCTGCAGGACCTGGGGAACAGATTTCCCTCAACAGTGCTGAGCATGATGAAATATCGCCTGTGAACAAGAGAATAAGTTTATGTTGCTCTCAAAAGCACTAAAGGTTGTCACAGCAACCAGAAACAGCCCCCTCCTCAGTTTGAACTCTGAACTTACAAAACATCATGGCATGCCATCTAAAAATTAACACCACAAAGCCCTGCAGTCTTTCCTTGAAGGTTTTGAGCAGCAATGCAACCTAGGCCAAAACTGGAGAGGCATATTCTGTCATCATACTGTCCCTGCCGAGGCACACAGTTTGGGATCCTGACCAGAGCAGTTCATCTCAAGCCAACAAACCCAGTTTACAACAAACCACCCCATACAGTGAACAGAACCCCTAAGATTAATGGTGTCTTAAACAATAAGACCTTTATTATTATACAAACAAGAGCAATGGGAGGCAGACTGTTCCCCAGGCTGGTGACTTGGAGGCTGGAAAATCCCATCACTAGAGTCTCATGAGATCAATAATATTACTGAAAAATGTAGTCCATCTTTTCAAATCACCAACGGAGTCCTCTAGGCCAAAACTGGGTAAGGTCCATGATTTAACTCATAAGGGAGGAAAAAAAACTGGGAAAGACTAAGTGTTCAAGCTACTCATGAATCATCCCACAAGTGGGAGAGCACTGGGGTTTCCTTCCTAGGTTGGGTGAATGTTGCACACTATGGGCATCTGCCAGGTGGTTAGAGGTGAAATGACTTCTGCTACAGAACTGGCGGTGACATAAATCTGGCAAGGGCCCTGGACAGGTTAAAAAGTGCAATGCAGCTCCCACATACCTGGAATTTAAGTGGATGTTTGGATGTATCTGGTTCAATACAGGCAAATGGCATCTTCATAAGGGATCTCCTCCTGTGTTGTTGCACTGAACAAAGAAATCATATATACCTGCACATTGAAGGTAGTTCTCCCATTTGAAATCTGTGGTATCCCATGAGGTATGTTCTTCAGCGGAAGGCTTTCTCACACTCACTGAATTTATAAGTTATAAGGCCTTTCTCCACTGTGAATTCTCTGGAGTGTACTGAGGCTAGACTTTGGCCAAAGGATTTTCCCCATCTGCCATACTCATAAGGCTTTGCTCCAATGTGACACTATGGTGTTTTAGGAGTCTGGAGATGAATTTCCCACATTCAAGTGCACATAAAGCCTTTCTCCAATATGAACACTCTAGTGGTCACTGAAGTTGGACCTATGGGTAAAGGATTTCCCACATTCACTGCACTCATCAGGCCTTTAACCAGTGTGAACTCTTCGGTGTTTAATGAGGCTGGAGCTATGGCTAAAAGATTTCCCACATTCGCTGCACTCATAAGGCTTTTCTCCAGTGTGAATTCTCCTGTGTTTAATGAGGCTGGAGTTTTGAGTAAAGGATTTCCCACATTCACTACACTCATAAGGCCTTGATCCAGTGTGAACTCTCTGGTGTTTCAAGAGACTGGAGCTGTAAGTAAAGAATTTCCCACATTCGCTGCACTCATAAGGCCTTTCTCCAGTGTGAACTCTCCGATGTTGCAGAAGTGCAGAGCTTTGGCTAAAAGATTTCCCACATTCGCTGCACTTATAAGGCCTTTCTCCACTATGAACTCTATGGTGTTCAATGAGGCTAGAGTTTTGAGTAAAGGATTTTCTGCATTCACTGCACTCATAAGGCCTTGATCCAGAGTGAACTCTCTGGTGTTTTATAAGACTGGAGTGGTAGGTAAAGAATTTCCCACACTCACTGCACTCATAAGGTCTTTCTCCAGTGTGAACACTCCGGTGTTGAAGGAGTGCAGAGCTTTCACTAAAGGATTTCCCACATTCACTACACTCATATGGCCTTTCCCCAGTATGAATTCTCCGATGTTTAATGAGGTTGGATTTGTTGCTAAATGATTTTCCACATTCGTCACACTCATGAGGCCTCACTCCAGTGTGAACTCTCCGGTGTTGAATGAGGCTAGAGCTTTGCCTAAAGGTTTTCCCACATTCCCCACACTCATAAGGCTTTTCCCCAGTATGAACTCTCCAATGGTCATTGAGGCTGTAGCTTTTGCTAAAAGATTTCCCACATTCGCTGCACATGTAGCATTTTTCTCTAGTGGGGACTCTTTGGTGCTGAAAAAGCATGTGTTTGCAACTAAAGTCTTCAGTACATTCTCCAGAGTTATAATGAGTTTTCCCCCTGTGAAAGGCAGCTCCACACTCAGTTCCCCTGTTTGACTTCTCCCTGGTGTATGTGGATTCCCCATGGGAAAGGGACTTCCCTGACACAAAAAATTTGCAGTCTTTCATAAATGAGGCTCTGTCCATGTTGCTTCTGAAGCATTTCTCGCCAATGTTCTGCTTTTGGTGCTGAATTTTTGCACTGAAATACAACTGCTGCTCCCATGCCCCAATATCATACAGTTTCTGCCTCTGGTGCTCAGTCAAGTGCAAAATGTCTCCCAAGTCCGGGCCGCATATCTCACAAAAATGGGCCTTTTGGGTGGACACACCTGCCTTGGGAGTACTGACCTGTGACATTCTATTTACAGAAATGCTCTGTTCAGGAGGTGCCTCTTCATCCTCTGCTCCATGCCAACAACCTGAAAGCAAGTAATGCTGGTGAAGTGCACATTGACTTTGGTCAGAGGGGACAGCTACTACAAAAGTGTGTGTAACAAACCTAGGAACCTGTCCATGGGATTGTTTGCAGGAGCAAGGAGTTGGTTCCAGTTGAGGATGGGGCTGCTTAGCACTACTGAGCTATAAAGATCACAGAATGGGAGAGGTCTCATGAGGTGAAGGACACAACCTTGTGGTGGACACAAAAAGAAGAGACAGGGTATGCAATTCCTTCTTCTACAAAGAACTTTGAAAAGGAACTTGTCTGCTGGTGACACATGAACACTGTATAAAAGGGTTGTGCCAAGACCCAAGAAAATACGACTATAGTAGGGCAGCTAGTCTTTAAGGACTGTTTAAGAATGTGTGCACACCTCATGAAACAATACATAGGGGGACTTCCCTGGTGGTCCAGTGGTAAAGAATTGCCTTTCAATGCAGGGGACCCAGGTTCTATTCCTGGTCGGGGAACTAAGATACCACATGCCACGGAGCAAAGAAGCTCACACACCACAACTACTGAGCTTGCGCGTCTCAATGAGAGAGAGAAAACCCACACGTCACAACTAGAGAGAAACCCATGTGCCGCCGCAACTAGAGAGAAGCCCGTGCGCCACAACGAAGACCTGACACAGCCAAAAATAAATAAATAAATAAATTTTTTAAAGTTAAAAAAAAAAAGAATACATAGGGGCCAATGCAGAAAGCACTGCAGTTGGAGTAGTGAGAAAAACGGGTGAGAGAGGAGTCGAGAGATGTGAGGTTAACCTCAGGTTGGAAATTAAGAGTAGCAGTGACAATAGAGATGACGAATTGGCCAAGTGTCAAGAAAGGGGAAGGAAGACAGAAATGAAGTGTGGTCACTGGCATCAAAATTCTGGTCAAACACAGTAAGTTTCTGGCATGATTTGAATACGGCATTGTCATCATGCCCTCTATGTGCTACTATGCAGGACCAGGCTCCCTCTGAGTCATCTTGCTTGATTCATATACATACTGTGAACCTCTGTGGGCTCTCCAACCCAATCCCACTCCCTCACTGATCAAATACATGGCACCTTGATGATACAAGAAGCAAGGGATTCGATATCCTATGATAACCATAATGGAAAATAAAGAATTTTTTAAAAAGAATAATAATAAAAAAAGAACTGTTAAGTCAACAGGGAAGATAATGTTGGGCATGCTAAAGGAAGGAGAGGGAAGTGCACAAACCTCAGCCCAACGAACCACAGCACCAACCCAGGGAACTAAGGAAGGAAACAGTGCCCGTGGTCCTGATGTGAGGACAGACTGCTCCTGGGGAAAAAAGGAAGGGCAGAGACTAGTTCAAGGCACAGAGGCAGGTTTGACAGCCTTACCCAAGGAAGTTATAAGTGCCAAGTTCTCCAGCATCACGTTGTGGTACAGGCATCTCTGAGCATCATCAAGGAGATCCCATTCCTCCCAGGAGAAGTACACGGCCACATCCTCAAAGGTCACACTGCCCTGGCAAGATGGAGACAGATGAAACCACAAACAGCCCCTTTCTCAGGGACAACAATCCATGCCCCATGCCCACCCTCCTCCCAAGCTCTCCAACTCAGAGGAGAAACCAGGCCCTGGCACCATTGGTGCCACTGTCTTCAAACGGTCCCATTGATCACTGGAACCAGCCATCAACAAGAGGTATGTTGGCAAGTAGGTATCTAAGCTGTGGACCTGGCATAGAGGGATCCACACACTCATGCCAGACTATTCCACTGGTGTGGCCAAGGTCACAAAAGTCTCAATACCAGGGCCCTGGGGTCATCAAGCATACTCCCTCTTCAAGTACGCATAATCCTTGAGACTGGATCCCACAGCCCATGCCTATGGTGGTCACCACCTCACTGTCCCACACCCCAGACTTCCAGAGCTGTGTATTTAGCTGCTCACTTAATGCTTCCACTTAATGCTCTAGGAAACATCTCAGAAGCTCCTGATATCTCTGGGGAATATTACTCCTACTACCAACTTCCTCATCTCTGTTGATAGAGCTTCTATTCCCACACCTGCTAAAAAGACAAAACAAACAAACAAACAAAAAAAACAACCCTAGGAATATCCCTGAGTCCTGTTTTACTCCCTCATGGTTCACATCAGAAAATATAGTTGTCACTTTTAAAAACACACATCCAGAATCCAATCATACCTCCTAAACCATGACTCTGGTCCACTGACTCTCACCTGGATTATGGCAGTAGCCTCCAAACCCATCTTCCTTACTCCTGCCTCTAACCCACAGTCTATACTTCATGCAACAGCCAGATGTAGCCAGTTAAGACGTTGGTAATACTACCTCCCTCCTCTGATCGAAACCTCCCATCAATCACCAACTTCTCAGCAGTCATTCCAGTCCTAATTACTGTCCCCTGATCTTTATTCCCACCTGAAAGAAAGGGGACTTTTCCTTTCCTGGAAATTCCCAGTTAAGTTTTACCTCAAGCATGTGCTACCAGTTTCTAGAATAACTTTTCACACCTGTTTACAATGGTTGCCAGAAACGGAAACACCTTCACATAACCCTGGCCTTAGGGTTTCTCCAGGGCTTCCAGACCCCAAACTGGGGGCACGGCACTTACGAGTCGCAAGAAACCACAATCCAGAGAACATGTGGGTGGAGGTCAGAGACAGTGAGGGAATGGGGCACCCTCCACTTGGCTGTGTTGTTTCCAAAAAGCGCCTCTGCAGCCGTGGGAAACATGGAAAAAGCCAAGTCTTGAGGAATGAGTCTATGACGGGGTTCGATGGGCTCAGACCTCCCTATACCCCTGCCTGACCTTGAAGACTGGGACTCAGGGTAGCTATTCAACCTGTTCCTCAGTGATCGGTTCTCCTTTTAACAGGTGTCCCTCCGCCTGTCACCCTTGCCCACGCCCCACCACCATCCCGGACACCGCGGCCTGGGCTGCGGGCACGTGAGCAAGCGCCCCGCACTCGGGGCTTTAGTCTGGCGCGGTGAGGGCGGTGAGGGCCGGAGGACGAGCGTTTACCTGAGGCAGGTTCCTCAGCGCCGCCGCCGCCATCGGACTCTGTGGGCGGAGCGGGGCCGGGAGAGGCGGGACGCAGGGACGGCGGACCCTCTCCTGGGCCTGGCACGGGGCCCCCGGGCGGCGTCGCCGAATTTCAGACCCGCCTCTATGCCGCGGAGACAGCCCCTCCTCTCGGACCTTCTCAATTCCGTCACCTCGAGATGGACCCACAATTCCCAAATCTCTCACACTGGTCAAACAAAACCAAGAGTAGCTAACATGGCCGCTGTGAAAAGGAAGCCAGAAGTTCCGCCCTGACATCATGCGGCCTCCTGTCTCTAAGTGTTCATTGGGTAGCGTTCCTGCCGCTCGATACTGAGCATTCTGGGTAATGTAGTCCCAACAGATCCACACACTGAGGAGACTGGACTTCCTGCTAGAAAGGACTAGCTTTGCCAGGAGGGGAGTTGGGAAAAGATATATCCAGGTGAGCTTCACCCCACCTTTAAAGGTATCATGATCCTATTTTTGCCAAATGCTCTCTGCAACTGATCACCCAAGTGTTTGGAGACATATAATTTCGTACTCGGTGAAGATTGGCATGCTCCCAGAAGCTAAAAATACTATTTCAGGGAATTCCCTGGAGGTCCAGTTGTTAGGACTCTGGCTTTCACTGCTGAGGGCACGGGTTCAATCCCTGGTGGGGAAACTAAAATCCCGCAAGCCGCGGGGCACGGCACGGGGGTGGGGGTGGGGTGGGGGTGCGGTGAGGGAGGGTGGGGAAGAGAGATTCAAACAAACAATTTCAGATGCCCCCAAAGGCTACAAAACCAAACGAACATATTTTTATAGAATCAGACACAAAATGTGTTTGTTAGCGGAAGCTAATAAACATTATCTTATTTCAATTCAAATTCATGCACTCCAAAGCATAAAGTTAGTTTTCCAGTCTATGTACATTTGGTCAGGGGCAAGAGAGAAAATACTCCAGATCGTGTTCTGTCAAGGAAGACAGAGGAAGTATATTGGGCCACCCTCAATCAGGAGTACAAAAATAGATCTAACAGAGCCTCTCCTTGACTAAACTTTAGTCATGACCCTCTAAGCTTTTTTTCTTTATTTATTTTATTTTATTTTTTATTTTATTAGACCCAGTCTTTGGGCCTTGTCCTGAAGAGCAAGAATTCTGCTAAGTGGGTTTGGCAAGAATTTCCCATCCTAAATGTCTGATAGCCACTGATATCTGATGAAATTTCCTCATCCCTCACCATCACACAGGTAATAACTGATCACACTGACCTACACCTTCTGGAAGAATTGTTTAGGTCAGTTTAGGAAGAATTTCCCTGCTCTCTTAGTAATTTTTTATCCACTGACGCCACCGCCCTTCCTCCTTGGCTACAAATCCCAACTTTTTTACAAGCGTCTGAGTAATTTTTCTTTAACAGATCAGTCTGTGGTTTCCAAAGAAAACATCTCTCCTGCCTTTAGAGTCAATTATTCTGTCTAATACATTGAACAACACTTTTAACCATTTAATATCTCTTACTTGATACACTGACATATATTCAGTTCCTTTTAGGAATCTACCATCAATCTCAAAAAGAGGACAATGAGAAACATGCTACTTTTACTGTACAATGGCTGCAGTGTTCACAGTTGGAGGATGTATACAAAGGGTACTCTTGCCCTGGAGATACTGGGAGTATCTTAAATTTACGATTTCATTGCTGGGAAATGATTATCATTTCTTTTTTGATGCAGGGACTGTTTGCATGAAGAACTGATGTTATCTCAGAAAAATAGTTGTAAAATGCAAATTACAAACAGCTATTCATAATGTCTATGTAGTGATTCAAAGTAGTAGCAGAAATAGTTTTGGTGAAACATCAGTGGATGATGGAAAAAGGTCAGGCCTCAGAGTTTTAGATGTGATGTCTGAGAAGACATAGAATTAAGCTGAGCCTATGACTACATGACTAGAATGGTCACTCTGAAGGTTTTATCTCCAAAATATGACTCTTCTTCATTCTTTTTTTAAATACTACCATTATTCTTTTTTTTAATTAATTAATTAATTCTTTGTCTGTGTTAGGTCTTCGTTGCTGTGTGTGGGCTTTCTCTAGTTGCGGTGAGCGGGGGCTAATCTTCGTTGCAGTGTGTGAGCTTCTCATTGCAGTGGCTTCTCTTTGTTTCGGAGCACGGGCTCTAGGAGCATGGGCTTCAGTAGTTGCAGCATGCAGGCTCAGTAGTTGTGGCGCATGGGCTTAGTTGCTCCATGGCATGTGGGGTCTTCCCGGACCAGGGATCAAACCTGTGTCCCCTGCACTGGCAGGTAGATTCTTAACCACTGAGCCACCAGGGAAGTCCTGATTCTTTTATTCTTGAAATTTTTGAGCAATACCAGCATGGAAGGAGAGAGTTAAAGGAGACATTCAGAGTAACCAGAGTTGTAAAAATATACAGGGAAGCTGAGATGTCATATTTAGTCCCTGGTCTCACTAATGATCAATGAGCAAACAGTTGGTTTTAGGTATTTACTGTAGGTACATGGGAGACATTGGGTCATAACAGAGACAAAGAACCCTGAATTCATAGGAATTACATTGTACTCAAGGAAGAAAGACCAGAAACAGAAAAGACTAATTGTATAATATGTTATAATGTGGCAGACAAATTGGGAGAAGAAGGCAAGGTGAGTATCCTGAGAAGTACAGTATGGAGTATAATATTACACAGCACAGAAAGGGAAATATTTTTAATAAGAGGGCCTTTGAGAAAACACTTGAAGGACGTAAGAGATGAGCCCGCTGGGTACTTCTGCAATAAATTTTGGGGAGAAGAAGCAGGTGACCAGGCTGTTCAGTGGGTGGAGGCTTCACAGGTCTCCTCAGCAGTGCAGAGTGAAGGACACCAGCCCAGCTGGCCATTCCTCTCCTTTGCTCACTGCAGAGACACTCAGGGCATGTGGGTAGAAAGTCTTGGCTCTGCCTCTCAGAGCTTGAAAATTTCCACTATGTTGAACTGGGGCCTGAAACCAGGCATGCTCACCTTTCCTAGAACCCTGATTTTCAGACTTTGATCCCAGGACCTTCACCATCAGTGTCACCAGGGGACTCATTAAAAATGCACATGGGGCTTCCCTGGTGGCGCAGTGGTTGAGAGTCCACCTGCTGATACAGGGGACACGGGTTCGTGCCCTGGTCCAGGAGGATGCCAAATATCGCGGAGCGGCTGGACCCGTGAGCCGTGGCCGCTGGGCCTGTGTGTCCGGAGCCTGTGCTCCACAACGGGAGAGGCCACAATGGGAGAGGCCACAACAGTGAGAGTACCACAAAAAAAAGAGGAAAAAAATGCACATGCTCAATTCTGAACCCAGACCTGAATGAGGCACTCTGTGGGCCAGACCAAAGAATTTGTGTTTTAACAAGCTTCCAAGTGATAATGATACATGCTCAAGAAATATGTATCATTCTGCTGTGTATTCTGCAGAGACATATACCTGCATTTCTTGCAATTTACAGGTGTTCTGTCTAAATATGTAGGATTTTTTAGCTGAAGTTGGAAAAAAAACTGGATCAGTACATATTTGATTCCTAATATAAGAAAAGTATAAAATGTTTTGTAGTGTTTATGAAGATGTCCTACACTATATACAATTATAAAATAGAATGTCATAAGTGTCAGATAATTAAACCTCTTGGAGGAAAAACAAAGCTTGTAGTATAGGATCAGTTTAGGATTGCTTCTGCACATGGATTTCTATCTGTGTGTTATCTATATGTTAAAATATAGTCCTATACAAGCTGCTTTTCTTAGTAAAAATAAAGTCATATTTCATATAAAGATATGCACTTTGCTTTTCTCACTTAACTGTGTATCTTGGAGGACTTACCTGGTGGCGCAGTGGTTAAGAATCCACCTGCCAGTGCAGGGGACACGGGTTCGAGCCCTGGTCCGGGATGATCCCACATGCCGCGGAGCAGCTAAGCCCGTGTGTCACAACTACTGAGCCTGCTGTGTTCTAGAGCCCACGAGCCACAACTAATGAACCCGCATGCCACAACTGCTGAAGCCCGTGCGCCTAGAGCCCATACTCCACAACGAGAAGCCACCACAATGAGAAGCCCGCTCACTGCAAGGAAGAGTAGCCCCCGCTCGCTGCAACTATAGAAAGCATGAGCGCAGCAACAAAGACCCAACGCAGCCAAAAGTAAATAAATAAAAAAATTTATTTAAAAAAAAAAAGCAGGGAAAAGAGATGAGACTCCATATGTAAGAGCATTTATACTATTAAAACAAAACAAAATTATGTATCTTGGAGCAATCCTTTTGTGAGAACTTGCTGTGAGGCATGATGCCCTTAATGTTCCTGCCCACCTCAGATTACTGATTTACTCAAAAACATGTAAGGGGCCTGGGACAATCTACTGTGTGGGATTTACTATATTTTGTAGCTTTGATAACAGAGTGAAGTGGAATTTGTCCTGTAATTGGAGAAGCTTTTCATGCTGTTTTTTTCTCTTATGACCAGTGGTTCAAAACTGAGTGTGAGATCATCACATTGAGTGGCCTGGAGTTATGTTTCCCAAACTCTGGGCGGATAAGAATAACCTGATGATATTTTGAAGAGAACATTTCAAGCCTCTCATATTGGAGCATGATAAAGAGGAGACCCCTTCAAAGGCTCCTAGAAAGCTCTGGTTGGTGACTGGTTGCTAGAGGAACCAATTTTGTGATTAGAATTTGGAACTGTCAGCCCTCTCTCTCCCCACTTCCTGGAAGAGAACCTGGAGTTTCAGTTAAACTCCAATGGTCAGTGATTTAATCACTCATGACTAGATAACAAAGCCTCCATAAAACCCCTTAAGGATGGGGTTAAGAGAACTTCCTAGTTGGTAAGCAAGAATGCATCAATGGGCTAGGAGGGTGCGCATACCAAGCTTCTCAGGGCAGAAGCTTCTGCTTTGGGACCTTCCTAGACATTGTCTTCTGTACTTCATTGTCTGGCCTGTTCATTTGTATGCTTTGAAATAGCCTTTGTAATAAACAGATTAGTAAGTAAAAGTGTTTCCTTGGCGCTCCGTGAGCTATTCTAGCAGATTATCAAAACCGAGCTAGGGTGGTCATGGGAACCCCCTGATTTGTAGTCAATTTGGACAGAAGTGTGGGTAACCTAGGGATCCACCTTGGATTGGGCAGTCTTGTAGGATGGAGCCCTTAAGCTGTGGGGTCTGTGCTAAGTCTGAGCACCTAGTTTCAGAACTGAATTAAATTGTAGGACACCCAGTTGGCGTGTGCAGAGAATTGGTTGGTGTTAAAAACCCCACATATTTGAAACTCCAATTTCAGTGACCATCAGAGAGTTCACACAGGAGAAAGACCTTATAAGTGTGACCAATGTGGGAACGCCTTTAGCCACAGCTCCAACCTCACTCAACACCAGAGTTCATAAAGGATTGGGCCTTATGGGTGTGTTAAATGTGAGGAAGCCATAAGCCAAAGGCCTTACCTTCTTGATTACCACAAAATTCACACAGGAAAAGCAACTTAGACATGAAGAAACGTCATATGTCCTCCTTCAGTATAACAACACTCAAGGAGGTGCCTTTTGAGGGTGCCGTCTGCCTGAAGTGAACCTCATACATCCAAACATCAACATAAATTTCAGATATGTGGAAGGCGCACTTCATGTTTTAACCTTCCAGGTTACTGGAGCTCTTATCAGATTACTGTCCTGTCAGATCTAAGGCAGAAGCCATTCACCTCCACCACCTGGCAGGTGCCCAGATTGTACATCATGTACCCACCCCAGTGTGTTTGGGGCAGGAAACCTCAGTGTCTTCTCATTCTCTCAGGGACTTCATGAGAAGCTGGAGTACTCTCCTTTCTCTCTGATTAGTTAGAGCAGGGGCTTGACCCAGTTGTGACCAAGAGGACTCCATCTGAGCTCTGCTGGTGACTTGTAAAGATGGACTACCTTTTCTGGGGATTTTGTTGGTCTCACATGACTCTTGTGATGGAATTTCCAGCCTCCAAGTCACTGACCCAGGAACAGCTGCCTACATTGTTCTGGTTTTCTGCTATAACAAAGACATTAAGGTTTCCGTCACCTTTAATCTCAAGGGTTCTGTTCACTTTAAGGGATAGTTTGAAAACAACTGGGTTCTGCCAGAATAAAAGAAACAGATTTTGTGGGATCCTGACCCTCGTGTGCCTCATGGGTGGATGGAATGGTGGCAGTGCTCCTGCAGGTCTGGACCTGCTTGCTTGGTCCTAATTTGGAGGCTGAATGCTAGTATTTTTTGTGGTGACAGAGCTTATCCTGAGGAGGGAGCAGTTGTGACAACCTCCAGTAATTCTGGGAACATGAAATTGTTCTCTTATTCACAGGAGATATTACATCCTGCTCAGCACTAGTGAGGGAAGTCTGTTCCCCAGATCCTGCAGCGGAGCCATGTGCCCTAACATCCAGAATTCTGCATGTGTGGTAGTATCCCTGGTTGAAAGATTATAGGGGGAATGATAATAGTTACAGGAACAGCTGATTAGTAGAGATCACAGGAGACTGCAGCAAACTGGCTGGAATATCCCTCTTTTAAAAGGGTATCCACAGTGTTCCAGGCACCATGGTTTTGAAGGATGAGAAACTGCAGAAATTCTCAGGACCTTCAGAACTGTGTATCTTGTATAGCTGAGGGCCTTCTCAGAAAATAATCTAATGGTTTTATGGATTCCTATAAACAGCCCAGCTTCTCTGGGCTGTTCACCTTAAGGCCATTGCTGCACAGACAGGGAAACAGGGAGGGAATGACGGAAGATCTCTTATTCCGATGATGTGGCCTTTGTGACCCAGCCTGCATTCCTACTGAGTCAGTTGTAAATGGTCTTCATTGCTCACCAATATTTGCTACTACTGAGGCTAGGCACCAATCCCAGGGCATTACAATGGATATGGTGGTGTTAACATAGGTTTGCTAAACTTTATTTTTCTAAAACAGTAAGAATTTTTTTGTTTCTTAACGCTTTTTAGGTACAGTTAATAAACAATAAATTGGGACTTACCTGGTGGTGCAGTGGTTAAAAATCCGCCTGCCAACGCAGGGGAAACAGGTTCGAGCCTGGTCTGGGAACATCCCACATGCCACGGAGCAGCTAAGCGCGTGTGCCACGACTACTGAGCCTGCACTCTAGAGCCCGTGAGCCACAACTACTGAGCCCACGTGCCACAACTACTGAAGCCCACACACCTACAGCCCGTGCTCTGCAACAAGAGAAGCCACTGCAATGAGAAGCCTGTGCACTGCAACAAAGAGTAGCCCCCACTCACGGCAACTAAAGAAAGCCCATGTGCAGCAACAAAGACTTAAAATAGCCACAAAAAAAATAATAAATTGTCCATATTTATACTGTACGATTTGATAAGTTTTGACATTCATATAAACCCATGAGACCATCAAACAATCATGATAATTAAGCTATGCATTACCCAGTATTTACCTCATGCCCTTTAATAATCTCTTTCTCTCTACCCTCCCTGGCCTCCCAGGCAAGCATTGATTTACTCTAAAATAAAATATTTTGTATTTTCTATAACTTTATATGAATGGAATTATAAAATGTTTAGTCTTTTTTCCCCCGGGTGTCCTCCTCAGGCAGTGTATTTATTTTGAGATTCAGCAGTGGTTCTTATGTGGGTAGTTCATTCCTTTTATGTTGTTGAGGAGTATATCACTATATACTTGGATATATCACAATTTGTTTATTCCTTCATCTGTTTTTTGGATATCTGAATTGTTTCCAGTTTTTGGCTATATCAAACAAAATTGCTATAGACATTTCAGTACAATTCTTCAATACTGATATATTTCATTTCTCTTGTGCTAATACCTCAGAGCGCGTTAGTTACAGGTTAGATAAATGTATAACTTTTCAAGAAGAATCAAACTGTGACCTAGCACAATTGTTCCCTTTTGTATTCCTGCCAACAGTGAGAGACTTCTAGTTATTCCGTATCTTTGCCAATGGTGTGTATGGCGGGACTTTTTAAATTTTGACCTTCTTTTTTTTTTTTTTTTTTGTATGCGTTGGGTCTTCATTGCTGTGCACAAGCTTTCTATAGTTGCGGGACTACTCTTCATCGTGCGGGCTTCTCATTGCCGTGGCTTCTCTTGCAGAACACCAGCTCTAGGCACGCGGGCTTCAGTAGTTGTGGCACACAGGCTCAGTAGTTGTCACTTGCGGGCTCTAGAGCGAAGGCTTAGTGTTGTGGCGCACGGCCTTAGTTGTTCCACGGCATGTGGGATCTTCCCGGACCAGGGATCGAACCTGTGTCCCCTGTATTGGTAGGTGGACTCTTAACCACTGTGCCACCAGGGAAGCCCCTTGACCCTTTTTTTTTTAAAGCTTTTTTAAAAAAAGTTAATTAACTAATTTATTTTTGGCTGCATTGGGTCTTCGTAGCTGCACACGGGTTTTCTTTAGTTGCAGTGAGCTAGAGCTACTCTTTGTTGCAGTGCACGGGCTTCTCATTGCAGTGGCTTCTCGTTGCAGAGCACGAGCTCTAGGCATGTGGGTTTCAGTAGTTGTGGCACACGGGCTCAGTAGTTGTGGCTTGCAGGCTTTAGAGTGCAGGTTCAGTAGTTGTGGCACACGGGCTTAGTTGCTCCGCGACATGTGGGATCTTCCTGGACCAGGACTCGAACCTGTTTCCCCTGCATTGGCAGGTGGATTCTTAACCACTGTGCCAAAGTTCAATTTTGACCCTTTTAATAAATGTGTGTAACAGTATTTCACTGTAGTTTTAGTTCCACTTCCCTGATGTTTCATGATGTTGAGCATTTTTCATTTGTTAATTTGCCACCTGTATGTCTGGTAAGAATGTTCATATCCTTTGCCTGTTTTTTAAAAATGAATTTTGGCTATTTTTCTTTTCATTAACCAATTAGAAGATAGTGAAACAATAAAGACTTATGTTGCAACTTCATTCTTCAGTGATGTGACTTCTTAACTAAGGAATAATTGTATTTACTATTCTGGAATATTGGAAGATATCTACCCTACCTTATTTATTTATTTATTTATTTTCTTTGGTACATTGCAATGACCACGTATAACTTACAGCTAATTTTAATCTGCATTTTTAATATATTTTCCATTACTTTAAGTCTAAATATTCAACAATACAATAAATAAAGGGGAGTTCCCTGGCAGTCCAGTTGTTAGAACTCCGCACTTTCACCATCATGGCCCAGGTTCAATCCCTGGTAGGGGAATTGAGATCCTGCAAACTTCACAGCAAAAAAAAACAAAAAGCAAAAAACAAAAAACCCCAATAAATCAAGCCATACTTTGTAGTGTTGCCAGTTTCTCTGGTGTATATATTCCCATCAATGGCCAATTTAAAACTGTCAATATGAACTCATTGACCATGGAGTTGGAAAAAGTTGCCAGTAGCACACCAATGTAGTCTATTTCCACCATACTAATTCAGTAGCCACAAATAACCTCAAGAATATAGAAAATAATGAAATGTGAAATGATTAGGAAGTGAAAAATTTTCATATATATATTTTTGAACTATAGTTGATTTACAATATTAATTTCAGGTGAGGGCCAGTGATGTGTTTGGGGTGACATTGATGACCCTGTTAGGGATACCAGAGAGATGGTGCTGCTGTCCATGAGAATACTATTCACAGGAGAGAAGTGAGTTTGCAGGGAAGGCACTGCATGCCCATGGGGAAGGGGCCGGGTTCCTCAGGTTGAAATGTCAAGGTGTGATGGTTCAGTGCTCAGCAGATGATCTCACAGGAGAGGTATCTGGGGGTGTGGCTGGAGTCCCCAGATGTTTCTGTCAGGGAGCGGATACAAGGTAAGTAGGTGAGGGCTTCCCTGGTGGCACAGTGGTTAAGAATCCGCCTGCCAATGCAAGGGACACGGGTTTGAGCCCTGGTCCAGGAAGATCCCACATGCCGCGGAGCAACTAAGCCCGTGCACCACAACTACTGAGACTGTGCTCTGGAGCCCGCGAGCCACAGCTACTGAACCCGCATGCCACAACTACTGAAGCCCACGTGCCTAGGGCCCGTGCTCTGCAACAAGAGAAGCCACCGCAACGAGAAGCCCGTGCACTGCAATGAAGAGTAGCCCCTGCTTGCCGCAACTAGAGGAAGCCCGCATGTAGCAACGAAGACCCAACGCAACCAAAAATAAAAAAATAAAAAATTTAAAAATCTTAAAAAAAACAAAAAACAAAGGAAGTAGGTGAGTTGAATCAGACCAGTGTTCACTAAATCTTCCCTAACTCAGCCACTTGTCAGATGTGTGCCCTTGTCAAAGTCATCCTCTCTCAGCTGCAGCTCCCTCCTTTGAGAAGTGGAAGTAATAAATTTTTCCTCTGCTGGATAATTTGGGGGCTGGTAAATGAGGAACTCCTCAGGAGAGCTCCTCAATGTTAGCTCCCTATGAAAAAAAGGGTGCAGGCAGTTATGGGCTGAATTGTATGTCCCCAAATCCATATGTTGAAGTCTTAACATCCAGTACCCCAGAATGTCATTGTATTTGGAAATAGGGTCTTTAAAAAGGTAAAATAAAGTCGCTAGGGTGGACCCTAATCCAACGTGACTGTTGTCCTTAAAGGAAGAGGAAGTTAGGGACTTCCCTGGTTGTCCAGTGATTAAGAATCTGCCTTCCAACGCCAGGGACTCGGTTTCAATCCCTGGTTGGGGAACTAAGATTCCATATGCCTCAGGGCAACTACTGAGCCCACATGCCTCAACTAGAGAGAAGTCCACGCACTGCAACTAGAGAAGCCTGCACGCCACAACCAAGAGCCCGCGTGCCGCAGCGAAAGGTCCCGTATGCCACAACTAAGACCCAATGCAGCCAAAGAAAGAAAAGAGGAAGTTAGGATACACACACAGAGAGGGAAGACAATGTAAAGACACAGGGGGAAGATGGCCATATACAAGCCAAGGAGAGCAGCATCAGGAGAAAATGATGCTGTCAACCCCTTGATCTCAGATTTCTAGCCTCCATGTTTGTGAGAAAATGTCTGTTGTTTAAGCTTCCCAGTCTGCGGTACTTTGCTATGGCAACCTTAGCAAACTATTACAGGGGCATCAGCATCCAGGGAGGAGAAGGTCTGAGGGCACCCCAGGGAGGGGGGAGGCTGAGAAGGACACTCAGAGGAGCCTGAGGGAACCAGAAGGAGGGGCTTTCTTGGGGTAGAAACAGGCCAGGAGGGAAGGGGGACACAGTGGGTCAGACTCCCTGAGACACTGGGTTGTGGGCTTGGGATTGATTCCTGGATCCCCACCCCTTGCTGGGGGTTGCAACAAGAGACTCTCCCTCTAACCCCCACCCCAGGTTCAGTTTCCCCCAGTACGAAATGGGGAGAGGGAGCAGACCTGCCTCAGGGGCTGTTGGAGGATGTTTAATAGCTCGTAGGCCTAGGGAAGGGGCTTGGAGTGAGGAGCTAGTCTTAGAGTCTTGATCGTCCTGAGGGGAGGGGGGCATAGGGACAGCCGTGCCTTTGGAGAGAGGGGCCGAGTGCCACTGGAGCTGGGGGTTGGGGTGAGGGGGTGGATGGGGTTTACAGCTGGCTCTTACCGAAGCTCTGATCCCCAGTGGACAGTCCCCAGGCGGTGATGGGGGGATGCATGCATGACCTACCTGCCCAGGCACCACCAAGAAGAATTTGAACACCTTCAGATGGATTGTATCCAGCTTCTACCCTCCATGCAATTTGACTATGTTTTAGTTATTGTCTGTTTTCAGGCTGGATTAAACCATTTCTCTGCTGAAAAGCTACAGTCCTTGAAAAAAAAGCTGACTGATTTTGTTTCCAACTTGGGTTATCCCAATGTTTATATCAAGTGACTGTGTCACATGGGAACCATTGTAAAAGAACCCTGTAAGGTGTTTCCCCTGACTCAAAAACTACACTGTCCATGTTATCGACAATCTTCTGGAAAAGTCAAAAGGATCAATGGCATTCTTAAATTAAAATCAACAATACTTTCAGAAACTCTTGAGCTCCCTGACCAAAGGTACTCCCACTAGCCCTTACACTCACGTAGTCCATTGACAAATCAGTTATCCCCTATGAATTACTAACTGGAAGGCCCATGTGTCTAGGGATTTCACCTCCAATACTAGACTCTGCCCTGCTATATGCAGACATGGCAAAATATTCCAATGAACTCATGTATTACACCCAGTCCCAATCACCAACTCGTTAAGGCCACCTCCTGAAAATATCTTTTAAACAGCTACTTCGTGATATTCAGCTAGTAGATTTCATCTATTGGAAGAGACATCAGAGAATAACTACTCTTGAACCTCTTTGGAAGGGACACTTCGGGTTCTGTTGACAAGTGGAGCAGTGAAACTCCAGGGAGTCACTCATTGGGTTCACATTTCACAACTAAAGAAAAGATTCCGAATTCCACACAATTGGCAGGCTACTCCCATATGGGACTTCAAAAGGAGGATTCTCAGAGAACCTCCAGAAGTAGGTTTCCTACGGAGGCACAATCATGATTTCTCAAGTATATCCTGCTCTCTCAGGGAAACATTAACCACATTCCAGATGGTGTCATGAGATATGGAGTCTCTGCATGAATCAGGAATTTCTCACATACCGTGTTATCTACCATCATCTACAAGAGTGCACTATAGAAATGCCCATAGCTCTGCAATGTGAAGAGGCAACATGAGGTCTCCAGAAGGCAGCTGGAAGAGCAGACGAAAGACAGAAATACGGTCCGTAATTGTACTATAAAGATTAGTTTCATAACTGTATCAAAACTTGAAATTTATCCTTGAGGTGTCCACTGAATAATAAAAGAAACAAAGAGATATGATATGACTGGCATTCAGGATCTTGTCCTGAACTCAGTGAGGAACACTTTCTCATCATTTGCCAGGAATAAATCCACATAAAGATTTCAAGTCTTGGAACACAATCTAGATGGCATATCATTCTCCCATGTTCTCTTTTTTTTTTGGCAGTACGCGGGCCTCTCACTGTTGTGGCCTCTTCCGTTGCGGAGCACAGGCTCCGGACGCGCAGGCTCAGCGGCCATGGCTCACGGGCCCAGCTGCTCCGCGGCATGTGGGATCTTCCCGGACCGGGGCACGAACCCGTGTCCCCTGCATCGGCAGGCGGACTCTAAACCACTGCGCCACCAGGGAAGCCCCTCCCATGCTCTCTTTTGTGGACGTTTAATATAGGGCCAGTACACACATTGAAAAAATTATCTGTGACCATGGATCAGGGAGACAGCGAGCAAATATACAGTGCAAAGCAAAAGAGAGTCACTAAATGGACAGAGTGGAGAGGAGGGAGAGAGAGAAAGAATCATTTCAGAAATTGCAGATAAGAAAAAAGAAAAGGAAGTGGCACAATTCTGGAAAATAAGAGACTGCTAGAGTTACAGATGTGACTTTTGAATATGGAAAGCTTACAAAAAGCTTACAAAATATTATAGTTTCTTCAAGGTATAAGAGAAGCAATTCATCAGAAAGAATGGAGGGGAGGGAGGAGCTATAAAGAGAGAAACTGGGACTTCCCTGGCAAGTCCGGTGGTAAGGAACTCACCTTCCAATTCAGGGGACGTGTGTTCAATCCCTGCTCAGGAAACTAAGATCCCACATGGTGCAGGGCAACTAAGCCTGCGCTCCACAACTACTGAGCTCGCACACCTCAACCAGAGAAACTGTGTGCCACAAACTACAAATCCCACGCGCTCTGGAACCCACGCACCACAACTATAGAGTCCATGCACCCTGGAGCCTGTGCGCCACAACTAGAGAAGTGAAAAACCCACATGCCACAACTAAAGAGAACCCCTTGTGCAGCAACGAAAGATCCCACACGCCTCAACGAAGATCCCACATGCCGCAACTAAGAACCAACACAGCCAAAAAAAAAAAAAAAGGACTTCGCTTTCCAACTCAGGCGGTGTGGTTTCGATCCCTGGTCAGGGAGCTGAGATCCCACATACTTCGTGGCTAAAAAAGTGAAACATAAAACAGAAGCAGTATTGTAACAAATTCAATAAAGAATTTAAAAATGGTCCACATCAAAAAAATCTTAAAAAAAATGAGAAACTAAAATCTAGATTCAAGAAAATCCAGATTCTGAGACAGATGGGACAGTAGGATACGTCTTCAACAATGACAATTAAGGACAGACATAAATGCAGGTCAGGAATTGAATGTAAGTTCATTTTCTAACAAAATTGTAATGAGATGGACTTCCAAAGAGAATCATCAAAATAGAATTCCTATAAAGGTTTAGTTTTCTAAGCCGGCAAGCTTGGTCTATGAGCCCTGACATAAAGAGAGTTGACAGGAGCAGTGCATGAATGCAGTGGATTCACAAAGAAAATATTTTCAGAAAGAGTAGTTACAGGAACGGCCAGGCAGCCAGGCACTGCTGTGCTCCGTGCTGGGGTGTTACTCTCTGAATCTCAGTCCATGTTGGGCTATAAGCCTGGCATTCCCCCTCCCATCAGGACATCTGAGGTTCTATTACTGTGCGGAAGAGATGGCAGGGCTATGCACTGGGGATCTGAATGCATGTGACTAGAACCCTCCTGCACCTTCCTTCTAGAATCATGACCTTATATCCTAAATCTCTTCTTAGATTCAGAGGACATCAGGGATGATAATTAGTTAACAAACAGCTTACTCCATTTGGATTTCAATCTAGAACTATTTTAATGGTTCTGCCTACTGTGAAGAGTTAAGAAAAAGTAACGAACTCTTCCCCCTGATACCCCACAATCTAAAGGAGGAGAATATGGATTGTGCCTAAAACCTTTTCTCAAGTTACTAACTGAAGGAAATTTTCATTACAAACCTATCTTCCACATTGATTCTCAGCCAGAGTCCAAAATGAAAGAAGAGCCACTCACACTCATTATGTGCTTTCCATGTTTCTAAGCATACATATTTTTCCCATTTGACTATGTAAAATCTGCTCCTAAGAAGTGTGATAATTCATATTTTTGATAGGTTTCATCTCATTTAATTAAAAGATTTTGAGAAGTAGGTATGTAAATATTCATTTTTGTGCACATGAGAAAAGAATAAGGAAGGAAGGAGGGAAGAAAAAAGAAGAGAATAAAAACTTAAAGATGGGTGGTATCAGGTTGACATTTCCAGTGGGACCAAAGTGAGGCGGTGGGGCAGGGGCTGGTACCTCTCGCGCAGGCTCAGCGGCCATGGCTCACGGGCCCAGCTGCTCCGCGGCATGTGGGATCTTCCCGGACCGGGGCACGAACCCGTGTCCCCTGCATATGCTATCATGGCATATGCCGGCCTCACCGTGCCTCTCATCATGATGAGCATGTTCTGGGGCTTGGTCGGCTTCCTGGTGCCCTGGTTCATCCCTAAGTGTCCCAACCAGGGAGTTAACATCACCATGTTGGTAATCTGTTCAGTTTGCTGCTATCTCTTATCACAAAGAGACCTCCTCTAGACACAAAATCACCTCCATACCCAGACCACCCTCCTTGACTTGCCCACTTTGGCCATCAGCTGCCTTAAATGTTCACACCACATTTGAATATATTATTCTACAATGCAGCATTTTTTCTTGTCACACTTTGATGAATGATGTGCTTATTTAATCTAAACTGTGTTGCCTCTATAAAATGGTTTTTTTAAATTTTATTTTACCATTACTTTTTTTTTTTTTTTTTGCTGTACGCGGGCCTCTCACTGTTGTGGCCTCTCCCGTTGCGGAGCACAGGCTCCGGACGTGAAGGCTCAGCGGCCATGGCTCAGGGGCCCAGCCACTCCGTGGCACATGGGATCTTCCCGGACCGGGGCACAAACCCGTGTTCCCTGCATCGGTAGGCGGACTCTCGACCACTGCACCACCAGGGAAGCCCCTACTTTCTTTTTTATTTATTCATTTTTTTGGCTGCATTGGGTCTTCATTGCTGCACACAGGCTTTTTCTAGTGCAGCAAGCAGGGGCTCTGCTTTGTTATGATGCACAGGCTTCTCACTGCAGTGGCTTCTCTTGTGGAGCATGGGCTCTAGGTGCGCAGGCTTCAGTAGTTGTGGCACATGGGCTTCAGCAGTTGTGGCACACGGGCTTAGTTGCTCCATGACATGTAGCATCTTCCCAGGCCAGGGATCGAACTCGTGTCCCCTGCACTGGCAGGCGGATTCTTAACCACTGTGCCATCAGGGAAGTCCCTATAAAATGTTAATATACTCTTACGGGATAGAAAGTGCTGTTCTTCTGAGAAATAACGTTACTCTCTCCTTAGAACCTGTGGATGTGAAGATGGCTCCTGTCTGCTCAAAACATGAGAATCAGTGAAGTGTTTAAAAACTGTTACATGACAACAAGACTCCAGTGGGGCAGTCAGTAGGGGAACATGTTCAGAGGGAAAATGTGTCCCACCAGAATTATACCAAAGTATATTTTCAGGATGAATTTCTTATTTCTGCCCTCTTTTGGAATAAATTATTTTTCTATTTTCTATGGGAAAAAAAATGGATGGTATCAAGGAGAATCTCTAGCAGCCTGTAGAAGGAGCTGGGTTTGTACAGGGTGGGATGGGGTGGATACAGCACACTCTGCATCTAACAGGAAACAGCCCCTCACTTTATGTATAAAGTTTTTTAGGGTCTCACTTCCAATACCAGTAACAGAGTAATCTTCCCCTATCTTATCTATTCCATAAGTTTCTGTTTAACTCACATCTTGGTATAAAAGGAAAAGATACCCATCTCTGTCTGACACCACAAGGGAAAGCCCATGGTGACAAGTCGAGTCTGTCTTGTGATTTGGATGAGGAACTCAAGCCTTGAGCTATAGTTTTATTATTCCCTAATCCCCTTTCCCACCAGGCCACTCATTTTCAAGTCTGCAAATGTATGACAGTGGCTGGATCGGGTACTGAGAATAAATTTTAAACAATTTTTGCCCCAATTAACTATCATTAAAAAGAAGTACAACTCATGTGACAATATCCAAAGAAGCAATTGGGAGAATGTGGGAGAGCAACTTTTCCAAGAGTCCTTGAAGTGCCCAGGGTTATCACAGGGAGGGAAGCAGAAGGCATGGAAGCCTGACAATTAGGATAGTGGAAGCCATTTACTTGGCTCTGTTCAGATTTGGGATAACTCACAGGGGTTTCTCCAACACCTAATTCCCTGGGAGATGTCATAACTCAGAGGAACATCATGAGTAAGTGGCCTGAAAGAGGGGGATCCTTAGCTATTATGTGTCTACCTTCATTCAAGCAATATTTTCTAAAAGCTTCATAGTTAAAAGAATCATACACACGTAGAGAGTGCAGATTTACACAAACCTAAACTAGAATATAATAAGAAACTATATTAGAGGGCTTCCCTGGTGGCAGAGTGGTTAAGAATCTGTCTGCCAATGCAGGGGACACGGGTTCGAGCCCTGGTCTGGGAAGATCCCACATGCTGCAGAGCAACTAAGCCTGTGCACCACAACTACTGAGCCTGCGCTCTAGAGCCCATGAGCCACAACTATTGAAACCCGCATGCCTAGAGCCTGTGCTCCGCAACAAGAGAAGCCACCGCAATGTGAAGCCCACTCACCACTACGAAGAGTAGCCCCCGGTTGCCGCAACTAGAGAAAGCCCGCGCACAGCAACGAAGACCCAACACAGCCAAAAATAAATAAATAAAATGAATACATTAGAAAACAAGGCAAAAAACTTATGATAAACATTGAATAAAATATAAGCTTTAAAAAAAAAAGAACAATATTAGAGAAAACTAGTTATGATGAATGAGGTGCAAGTATGAATCCCCAGTAGAGAAAACTAAATGTACGAACAATTCAGACATTTTAATGAGATCTGGAGGATGACTGGCATAGAATATCACCTGCCTTGTGAAGAGTACATTTTCCTGAGTCACCACATCAATGGCGCTACTCACAGAAGCCTGAATCAAGCAGTGATGGGGATGAAGAAGACTCCAAGACAGAGGAATAGACAGACACAAACAAGTATCAATGATCAGGTGACTGATGCATCCCTGAGGTGGGTTCAGGGCTGAAGAACACCTGAAGAAATATGCACTAAAATCCTGCCATTTCCTTCCATCCCCACTCAACACTTGACATCAGGCTAAGCACAGCCCTGCCTGGGGACTTTTCTTCCAAGATACTTTGTATCACATGGGAGAGCAGAGTACTGGGAGACAGTACTGAGAGTACAAGAGATGACAAACTGGGCAATGACTGTAACCAAAACCAAACTTTAGAAATCTGGTCTCAGTTTAGAGGGACGACCAGGACCCAGGACCAGCTTTTCTTCTTCAAAAATTCTCTCAAAAGAAGACGAAGAGGAAAGGAAGGAAGGAGGGAAGAAAGGAGGGAAGGAAGAGGAAGGAGGGAAGAGGGAGGAGGAAGGAGAAGAGAAAAAAGTTCCAAAACAGTAATTTGAAAAGATATACACACTCTAATATTCATTGCAACATTATTTACAAGAGCCAAGACATGGCAGCAACCTAATGTCATCAACAGATGAATGCATAAAGATGTGATACATATATACAATGGAATATTACTTAGCTATAAAAAGAGTGAAATTCTGCCATTTGCAGCAATGTGAATGGACCTAGAGAGTACTATGCTTAGTGAAAAAAGACTCTCTATGTATCACTAATATGTGGAACCTAAAAATTAAAACAAAGGAGTGTATATAACAAAACAGAAACAGACTCATGGATATAGAAAACAGACTAGTGGATACCGGTGGGGAAAGGGAAGGGGGAGGAGCAAGATAGGGGTAGGGGATTAAGAGGAACAAACTACTATGCTCAAAATAAATAAGCTACAAGGATATATAGGATAACACAGAGAATATAGTCAATATTTTCTAACAACTTTAAATGGAATAACCTATAAAAATACTGAATTACTATGATGTACACCTGAAACTAATATTGTAAATCAAGTATACTTCAATTAAAAATAAATAAAAATAAACTATAGTAATAATTGGGTCTCATAAACCATATTAATACAATAAAATCCATGAGATATAACTGTAGATGAAGAGGGAAGGGAATTTAGGTAGAAATAAGACAGGGCAAAATTGAAGGGGCATTTCTGGAAAGACCAGTAGGGACATGGCATTACTCTTCAGCTGTGAGAATAAACTCCTCCCTCTTTGGGAGGCTTTTCTATGAAGCAGTGAGGGAGGGTTTTGCCAAGGTTTAGTAAAATACTATAGATTTTGGCACAATTTAAACTGAGTCAGCAGCTTAGAAAACAGAGGTTCGGGACTATGAAATTTTACTGTCCACAATCTGCAGGTCACTGATATCTTACAGCCCCATAAAACTGCCTCATGGCAGGCAGAGAGGAACTGGAGAACTGGTGTTTCTCCTAGTGAGGAAAATGGAACTAAAATGGGGCTAGGATCTGAGACAGGAGTTTACTGGACGTATTGACCAAGAGAACCATGCAGAGAAGAACAGGAGAACCCGATTCAGATGGATAAATGGGGTGGAGTGGGGGAGTTCATGGATTTGAGAATCAGGTGATATCTAAGAGGTCACATCTTAGGTGTTGAAGAAAACTGGCACATCAGAGACTGGGACAGGAGGGTACTTCCCTGGTGATGCAGTGGATAAGACTCCGAGTTCCCAATGCTGGAGGCCCAAGGTTTGATCCCTGATCAGAGAACTAGATCCCACATGCATGCCACAACTAAAGAGCCCTCCTGCTACAACTAAGACCCAGCACAACCAAATAAATAAATAAATAATTTTTAAAAATAGAGGCTGAGACAGAACAGAGTCACTGAACATATTACATAATTAGAAGAACATTTAAGAGTGACAGTGAACTCCAGGGTGTGCCCTCTGTGGATTTGTAGATGATGTTTCTCCCTCTAAAGCCATGTTTGTCCCCTTCTATGCAGTTGTTTAACTCATACAACTCTTTTACCATCTCACACATCCCCTCTGGCCCCTTCTTCCAGCAGTTTCATTCGCCTGCATTGTGGAATCCATCCCCAGGTGTCATGTGCTCCCCAGACTCTCCTTTAAAACAGGAGACTCCTTCTCAGACCTCAAGTTCCTCCCCACAAAGGCCTTCTGGCAACTCGCTTCCCACCCATGAGTGTTTAGTATGGATGGTACCACCACCAGCGGGACACCCCTGACACTGCCACTGATGTTATCTCAAATGCATCCCTGGCCCTCACTGCCACACTCATGATTCATTTCCAAGGTCCTGTCAGTTTTCCTTCTAAACACCACCTTAGGGTCCCCCCGCCACTCAGTACACGCAGACAGAGCTGTCACCTGGTAACCTCCATCACTATTTTGGATGTTGGAATAGACAATGAAGGACTGAGAATCTCCACTGTGGCCCTCATATGCTGGGGTCCCTGTGGCTTTTCTTCCTCACTCCCCCAACAGGTGATCTTGGTAATGACCGCACCTCCCACCCCTCTAGGTGAAATGCAAATCAATGACTGACTGTGACGCTAATCCCCAAGAACATGCCCTTGTCGTCCTCCTAGGGAACACGCTTGATCAACCATTCCTGAAAACGACTGAATGTTCCCTCCTGTAAAACTCATGAAAATCTGCTCTCCTGCTCAGATCAAACCACTGCTCACATTTTGATCTCTGAGTTGTGCAGGGATGTACATCAGGATCCTGATCTGTATTCCCATCAGCCCATAATGAAACTTGCAGTGATGGGGTGTACATAGGCGACAGGTGTGTTCTCCTCAGGCCAGACTGTGCTGACCTCATCTCACTTGGTCTATGGGAACTGTGCAATTGTGCGTGGCCCACATATGACCATTGGGCGTCCCTATCATATGTCTGTCCAATTTCCATGGAGACTGAGGTGATAATAGTGCCTCCATGCATCTCACAGGTGCCTGGTGTGCTTTACATATGCCAGTGTGTGTGGTCCATGTTTGCCATACATCTTTTCTATTGTGGATGTGGTATGTGCAAGTCTGCCTCCAGGCTGAGGGGCATCAGCATTCCATACCTGTTACACTTGTGTCCCTAGAGTGTTTGTGGGGCACTCTCAAGTTGTGCCACACACACCTAACTCACTGTGTTCCACAGATGTGTGTTGCAGATCTCTGGGCTGTGATGCAGTGTCACCATCTGCTGCATACCAGGCACATATGGGCTGCACAAAGTGTGGAAGCAAAAGACACACTGTATTTCCAGGTCTGTCACCATCACAAAATTGTCCATCTGGAAAAGACCTCAGGCACCCACCTCATCAATATCTAGTATACTAAAGGGGAAATATGGGGGAACGGTGAACATACTAAACAGAACCAGAAACTTGAGATATAATTGACATACATTATATTACTTTCAGGTGTACAACAGGATGATTAGATATTTGTATGACATGGATTTTGTGAATTTAGTGAAATCCCACATTTTGTTGACTGGGATTCCAGTAGCATTTGGGATTACTCTGGTGAATGTATTCATTGGTGAAGTTGAGTTAGCAGAAATTCCAAAAGGCTATATCCCTGAACGCTTGGAATATTTTAAGCAGCCTGTATCAAGATGGATTGCCCATACTTCCTTTGATGATTCTGAAAAGAATTATGAAAAAACAACTGTTATCCTTCAAACTGAAGCCAAAAAAGGCTGAATTACAGTTAAAAGAGCTGAAAGTATCAAGACTGTGCCAAATGATCAGTTATGAGTTCTTACGTTTTAGAAATGCATTCTGAAGAGGTTATACATTGACATATCTGGGATTATTAAGTAATATAACACACTAATGTACATGGAGATAAAGAATACCATGAAATGATATATACCATGATGAAGATAGGGAGAGGGTTCATGGGATTTCATAACAGTCTTTTCCATTTATGGATACATTTGAAAATAGCCATTACAAATGGTAGACTATGTGCTTATAATTTGATATATTGAGAAACATAAATTGAAGTGGCCACGAGAAAACTTGGTTTCAGGTATGCAAACATGTATGGAAATATCAAAATGTACATTTTAAATATGTATGGTTTAATTGTATATATCACGTGCGTGCGTGTGTGTGTATGTGTATGTGTGTGTGTGTGTGTACATTTTGGCCACACCACGCAGCTTGTGGGATCTTAGTTCCCTGACTAGGGATTGAACCTGGGCCTACGGCAGTGAAAGCACCAAGTCCTAACGATTGGACCACCAGGGAATTCCCAAAGTTAACTGTATTTAAATCAAACTGCTTTTAAAAAGCAAATATTGGGCTTCCCTGGTGGCACAGTGGTTGAGAGTCCACCTGCCGATGCAGGGGACACAGGTTCATGTCCCAGTCTGGGAGGATCCTACATGCTGCGGAGCAGCTGGGCCTGTGAGCCATGGCCACAGAGCCTGTGTGTCTGGAGACTGTGCTCCACAACGAAGAGGCCACAACAGTGAGAGGCCTGCATACCGCAAAAACAAAAACAAAAAAAACAAATATTTAAAACTTGCCACTTCCTAATCATTTGACTGTTTTTTTATTGTCTGTTTTTGAGGTTATTTGTGGTTACTGTATCAGTATGTTGGAAATAGAATTAGTAGTGTGCTACTGGGGCTTCCCTGGTGGCACAGTGGTTAAGAATCCACCTGCCAACATAGGGGACACGGGTTCGAGCCCTGGTCTGGGAAGATCCCACATGCCACAGAACAACTAAGCCCATGCAACACAACTACTGAGCCTGCACTCTAGAGCCCATGAGCCACAACTATTGAGCTCCCATGCCACAACTACTGAAGCCCATGTGCCTAGAGCCCATGCTCCGCAACAAGAAGTCACCTCAATGAGAAGCCCGCACACCACAACAAAGAATAGTCCCCACTCACTGCAACTACAGAAAGCCTGTGCACAGCAATGAAGACCCAAAATGGCCAAAAATAATAAAATTTAAAATTTTTTTAAAATTAAAAAGAATAGTGTGCTACTGCAATATCTTACCAACGTCATGTTCAGTGACACCATTTTGGCAGTTTGAAATTGACTGTGACAAGGAAAAAAAAAAAAAGAAAAGAAATTGACCATAACAGGGGTATTTACACCAGGGAAATCAGCACAAAGACTACAAACCTAGGTGTGATTTAATGTATTATTGAATACTGAGTCTTAAGAATGTAGTGGAGAATATGTTAATAGTGCAGATTAAACAAAAAAATATATGGTGCCTGTGGGCTTTCAGTTGTGCAAAGGGCAAAAAACTGAGGAAATATAATTTCCTTCCAGTATTCAAAAATGATTGTCCCATAAGGCAAAGAGGTCACATCACTGAAGAATGAGTGAAATTCCAACATAAGTCTTACTTGTTAAAATAATAAATAAATTACATAAAAAGAAAGTACTCAAAAGTTATAAATAGTCTTTTTACCAAAGAAGATAAACAGAGGGCAAACAAATGCATGAAAAAATGCTCAGCATCATGAATTCTTAGGAAAATGGAATTAAAACCAAAGAGAGTTAAAACTACACACTTATTTCAAGGGCTAAAATTTTAAAACATTGACCGTATCAAGTGTTGGCTACCTTGTAGAGGAACTGCAATTCTCATACACTGTTGATGGGAAGATAAAAGGGAACAACGACTTTAGATCACTGTTTGGCATATCTTAAAATGTTAAACATCTACCTACACTGCAACAGTCTGAGTTATTAACACATGGGAAATAAAACATATATCCATATAAATAACTGAATGCAAATATTTTAAGCAGCTTTATTTATAATACCCCAAACCTGGAAATAATCCAATGTCCATAAACAGATAAATGGATAAACAAAGACGTTATCCATAGAACAGAAGACTACTCAGCAATAAAAAGAATTAACTACTAATATAAGCATCATTGTTGAATTTAAAAATAATTGTGCAGCATGAAGTAAATCAGTTTTAAAAAAGAGTATACATCTTATGATACCTATTTAAAATTATAGAAAATACAAACTAACCTATTGTAAAGGAAAGTGAATCAATGAATCAATGATTGTCTGTAGGGCTGAGGAGAGTAGGGAATGAGATTCCAAAAGGGCATGAGGTAAATATGTGATAGATAAATTTACTTTCATGATTGTGGTGGTTTCACAGCTTTACATGTATGTCAAAGCTTATCAAATTGTACCGATTAGGTAAGTGCACTTTGTTGCACATCAACTATACAAACCCATGTTGTTCAAGGGTTACCTTAACCTTTGCTAAACCTTAGGAAAGCCTTAAAATGTGGTTCCAAATAAAAGCGTAGATATCCCACTTCTCTTGGAAAATTAGGTTGGCAACCCTATATGGTCTCTACCATCTCTCTCCTTATGGCCTGGGAAGTGCAGCCTTGCCTCAGTGGCAGCCAACACTGGCAAGCAATGAAGGCTGCTGCCACTTGAATCAACAGAACTGCTCACTGGGTCACAAAAGACACATCCTTGGGCTACAGGACTGCCCTTTTCTCTATCCTTGTTTTCCCACCAGTAGAGCAATGCCTTTGAGGGAACAGCCCAGAAAGGCTATAGGAATCCACAAACCTCAGCTACAGGAAATACAGTTATGGAGATCCTGAGAATTTCTGTACACATTGATCACACAGGAATAGTCACTGGAGCATTTGTGGATGAATTTTTAGAAGAGGTACATTCCATCTAATTTACTGCAGTCTCCTCAACTCCCTATTAATCCAGTGTTTCTGCACCAACAAAACCAACCCCCCCCCAAAAAACCAAGTCCCCCTGGTAAATTTATGATTAACATCTCTACACAAAACTGTATTCCTTTTCTTGTCCTGACCCTGTTCCCCTCAGGATTGAGGGGTATCAAATAAAAGCAGGACCATGCGGGCCCTCCTGCGTACAAAAGCCCCTCCATGTATCCCTTGTTTGTTAGTAGAAAGAGGTTTTAGTCTCCAAGGTCTTCCCTGAGTTCCAAAGAGCAGACTCAAGCAGTTCCTAATTAGGGAAGTGAGGGAATACAGAAACAAAGGAAAAGCAGTCCAGGAAGAAAAGTAATGACAGCTTAAACAATAGTTCAGCAATAAATCAGAGTACTTGCTCCCCTCAAGTGATACATATAACAACAATCTGACACATATCTTTGTGCTGCTCAGCAGAAACCAAGACCCCACCCAGGTGGAAGATGGCGACTACATGCTGTCCACAAGCACATAGACCCCAGATAAGATAAGATAACTAAAACATCACCCTGTTACCTCAATACTAAGAAATCAGAAGAAAGTCCACGAGCTGCAACACTCAAACCAAATGTTGCCTTTAAAAACCCTTCCTTGTGGGCTTCCCTGGTGGCGCAGTGGTTGAGAGTCCGCCTGCCGATGCAGGGGACATGGGTTCGTGCCCCGGTCTGGGAAGATCCCACGTGTCGTGGAGCGGCTGGGCCCCTGAGCCATGGCCACTGAGCCTTCACATCCGGAGCCTGTGCTCCGCAACGGGAGAGGCCACAACAGTGAGAGGCCCGCATACCGCAAAAAAAAAAAAAACAAACAAAAAAAACCCTTCCTTGAAAACCACTGGGGAGTTCAGGTCTTTTGAACATTAGCTGCCCATTCTTCTTGCTTGATGCCCTACAGTAAATGCTGTACTTCACTTCATCATAACCTTGCGTCAGTAGATTGGCTGTGCTGCACATGGGCAAGTGGACCTGAGTTTGGTTCAGTAACACAAATTATGGTTCTACCTGACCCTTGTAGTCTAACAATAAATGACACTGAAAATGTCATTGAAAATTTGTATATCATGGCACATGGCTCCTTTATAGGACCTGGGGACGAGGTCCCCTCAATGGTGCTGGGAATTATGTGAACAAGGGAATAAAATTCATGTTGGTCACAGAAGCACTGGGGGTTCTCACAACAAAGGCCTCCTCTTCAGGGTGGCTTCTGACCTCTCCAAAAATCGTGGCACCAGTCCACCAATTAGGACCACAGAGACCTGCAGTCTTCCTTTCAAGGCCTTGGGAAGCAATGAAAATTAATCTTTCACCTCTACATGCTAACAGATCACAATTCTGCTTCCAAACCCCCATGGAAGAGAGAAAAGAACCGCCAAAATTAAAGATGCAAGAGGAGGCCTTTACAAAAGATCACAAACCAGAGCAACATGCAGCAAGCAGTTTCCACATTGGTAAATTAGAACCTGGAAAAATTCATCACAAGTATGATGTGAGAACAATGATGTCCCTGAAAAAAGTAGTCCTTCTTAGCAAGCTGAGGATAGGTCCTTTGGACCCAACCTGAGTAAGGTCCATTCCCTAACATCAGAGAGAAAGGAATGAGGATCCTGCTAAGGGTTTGGGCTATTCATAATTTCCTCACACAGATGGGAGAACACAGAGTTCTGCTTTCCTGAGCCTGTTGGAGTGGTGCCTTATGTACAGGGGTGAAATGGCTTCAGCCACAGAAAGTGGCAGTGACATAAATCTAACAGCAGCTCTGGGCAGGTTACAAGGTATAATGCATCTCCTTAAAGCCTTAGATGTAACTGAAACTTATGGGCAATCTTGCATGGTGGGTGTTTGAATAAATGAGGTTTAAATTCAGATAAATGGCTCTCACACAGTCTCCTCCAGTATTGCTATACTGAGTGAGGAAATAAAACATTCCCTGCACATTTAAGGCTTTTCTCCAGCATGAACTCTCCAGTGTCTGAGGAGGTTAGGTTTGCGGCTAAAGGATTTCGCACATTCACTACATTCATAAGGTCTTTCTCCCGTGTGAACTCTCTGGTGTTGAATGAGGTCAGATTTGTGGGTAAAGAGTTTCCCACATTCACTGCACTCATAAGGCCTCTCACCAGTGTGCCTTCTCTGGTGTTGAATGAGGCTAGAACTTTGGCTAAATGATTTCCCACACTCATTACACTCATATGGTTTTTCCCCAGTGTGAACTCTCTGATGTTGAATGAGGCTAGCACTTTGGCTAAAGGATTTCCCACATTCCCCACATTCATAAGGCTTTTCTCCAGAATGAATTCTCCGGTGTTGAATAAGCCCAGAGCGTTGTCTAAAGGATTTCCCACATTCACTGCACTCATAAGGTCTTGTGCCAGTATGAATTCTCTGGTGTTGAATGAGGTCAGATTTGCGGGTAAAAGATTTTCCACATTCAGTGCACTCGTAAGGTCTTTCTCCAGTGTGAACTCTCTGATGTTGAATGAGGATAAATTTGCGACTAAAGGATTTTCCACAAACACTGCACTCATATGGTCTTTCTCCAGTATGAACACTCCGGTGTCGAATGAGGTTAGAGAACTGTCTAAAGGACTTCCCACATTCACTGCACACATAAGGCCTTTCTCCACTGTGAATTCTCTGGTGTTGAACGAGTTCAGATTTGCAGCTAAAAGATTTCCCACATTCGCTACACTCATAAGGCATTTCTCCAGTGTGAACTCTACCATGTCGAATGAGATTAAAAATTTGTCTAAAGGCTTTCCCACATTCACTGCACTCATAAGGCCTTTCTCCAGTGTGAACTCTCTGGTGTCGGAAAAGGCTAGAACTTTGTCTAAAGGACTTCCCACATTCACTGCACTCATAAGGTCTTTCTTTAGTGTGAACTCTCTGGTGTTCAATGAGGTTGGATTTGTAGCTAAAGAATTTCCCACACTCACCACACTCAAAATGCATTCCTCCAGTGTGTTGTCTCTGGTGGTGAATGAGTTTGGATTTGTGACTGAAGACTTTTCCACATTCACTGCATTCATAAGTCCTTTCTCCAGTGTGAATTTTCTGATGTTTTCTAAGACTAAAGTTGTGGGTAAATAATTTTTCACGTTCTCTGCATCCATAAGGCTTTGTACCACTGTGAATTCTCTGGTGTTTAACAAGGCCAGAGATATGGCTAAAGAATTTCCCACATTCACCACACTCATATGGTCTTTGTCCAGTGTGAATTTGCTGGTGCTGAACAAGTCTGTAGTTGCAGTTGAAGGCTTTCCTACATCTGTTACACTCATAAAGCCCTTCTTTAGAGTGGACACTTTTATCTTGAACAAGTGTGTGGCTGTGGCTGACAACTTTTTCACATTCACCCCACTTGTAATGACTTTTTTCACTGTGAAAGGCCTGTCCACTCTTGCTGCCACTCTGTAGTTCCTCACTGTTGGGTGTGGCCTGGTGCTGGAGAAGGCCCAAGGTGGCTGGGAAGTCCTCCCCAACCTCCCCACAGGTGAAAGGCTTCCCTGGCACAAAGAAGTTGCAGCTCCTCACAAGCGAGGCCCTGTCCACATCTCTCTTCCAGGGCTTCTCTCCACTGTCATGCTTCTGTTGCTGGCGAAGGTTTGCAATGAAACAGAAGCATCTCACATATGTGCCACCCAAGTCTGGTTTCTGCAAAGGGTATACTCTTTGGTGCTCAGCTTGCTGCAAAATATCTTTTAAGATGGGGACACACATCTCACAGGGGTGGGTCTTCTGGGTGGATGGACCTGCCTTAGAAGCCCTAACCTGTGACTCTCCTTCTACAGATATACTCTGCTCAGAAGGGGTCTCCTCATCTTCTGTTCCATGGCAACAACCTGAAAGCAGAGAAACGCTGAGGAAATGCATGTTTACTTTGGTGGGAAAGTGAAGTCCCACTACAAAGGTGTGTCAGACACAACAAAGAATGAGCCATGGGTTTGTTCTAAAAACAAGGAAGCTGGGGGCAAGCTGAGGAAGTGGCTGCTTGGCAGCAGTGGGCAGGCCTCTGAAGATCACAAATGGGGGAGACCTCACCAGACAAAGGACACAAGGATGGGTTGCACCCACAGAGCCGAGGCAAGGCTTCCAACTCATTCCTCTCCCAACAACCTTCAGATGTGGGGCAGGCTGGTTGTGTCCTGCCCCAGTAAAATCCAAATGGAATCAAGTAGCTGGCATTCAAGGAATATTTAAGGATATGTGCACACCTCATGATACATGTGCGGGTCAGTGGGGGAGAACACTACAGAGAGAGAAGTACAGAGGAACAGGTGACCCATGGAAGCCACAAAGGTGAAGGCAGTCAGGAACTGGAAGTCACAGAAGAACTAACAAGTCAGCAAAGTGTCAAGTATGGGGAAAAGGTAGAAATGAGGTGCAGTCAGTGGCACTACTGGTCACTGGGCAGGCTCCTGGTTTGATATGAAAACAGCCATGATGTCATATCTTCCCCCAGCTGTCACTCACCAGGCCCAGGCAGGCTCTCCTCTGAGACCATCTTACCATGTCTACTCTGTGAAACAACCAGGGCTCTCTCTGCACCCTCCATTGTACAACTACTCAGAACCTGAATAACGCAAGTCTTATGAAAGACAGCATAGGGGAGTGGCCAGCACTGGCCTAGAGCAACTTGCCATATGACAGTATTCAGTAAAGAAAACATTACATATAATTGAATCACTTTGCTGTACACCAGAAACTAACACAACATTGTAAATCAACTATAGTTCATTTTTTTTAAAGTCTCTAATAAAATGAGATATTCCTGGAGAAGAAAAAGAAAACATTACAAAAAACAACTAAAGGAGAGTCTTACAAAAACAGCCCATGGATCATGTAAGTAATGACCATGATCTGGCACAGGCAGCCACAAAGAACTTTAGCTAGAAGAAGGGGGAAGAACTGGAGGCCATGGATCTGGACATAGTCACTCCACCAGGGAGAGGACAAGCAAGTTGGGATTCATTAAGCCAACTACAAGATTCCTGACTCCCAGACCCATCTCTGCACTTTTGGAGGCAACAGGTGTTAGGGATGCTTGGGGAGTCCATTACTCAGGGCATGACACACAGCTCAGTGCCGGCATCCACAGCACATCTGACAAGAAAGTAGAGGAAATTAGCAGAGCCCATGATCCAGCTGTGGAAAAGACAATGCTAACTCCAGGGAAAAAAGGAAAAACAGGACATCATCTCAGAACACTGGAAAGAGTGTGAAGGTCTTACCCAGGGATGCTACAAGTGCAAAGTTTTCCAGCATCACATTGTAGTACAGGAGTCTCTGAGCCTCATCAAGGAGCCCCCACTCCTCCTGGGAGAAGTCAATGGCCACATCCTCAAATTTCATACCCTGTCATAATGGAGACAGTTCATTCCACCATCAGCTTCTCTCCTATGATTCCAAGATCATCATGCCATGTTCCCCACTCCCCCCACCCCCAGCCCCAATCTATCCTCTGCTCACTCTACTCCCCACCTCAGAGGAGATACCAGACCTTGGTGCCATTAGAATCACTCTCTCATATTCCCACTGATTCTGTGTCTTCCCACATCAATAGGCAGATGAGCAGATAGGTGACATCTGACCTCTGGGTCTTGCATGTAGGCCACATTTCCTCTTGTCAATAAGGTGGGTGTCACAAACATAGGTTAGGGAGAGACACTGGCCACAGGGAAGGTGTGAGTGATCTGACACTGGTCTTTCCTTCACCCTTATGACCCCAACAACAGGGTTCTAGGGCCATTAGTTCACACTACCTCTTCACATGCACATCTTTCTTTGAACCACACTTCGCTCTCACAGCTGCATTCCCGCAGGGACAACTTCAAAGGTCACACAGCCTTGACATGATGGGGATAGTTCATTTCATGACCAGCTTTCCCCTTAGGATCCTAATTTCACCACCTCCCCAATCTATCAGTTGCTTACCCCTCTCCCTTCCCCACCTCATGAACATTTCCAAGCTCAGGTGGCACTGATACCCATTGTCTCATCATGGTCCTTTTGATCACTGTATCAGCCCTCAATAACAAGCAGGTGGGTAGACAGATGTCATCTAAGCTCTGGACCTAGCACATAAAGCCACAACACCCCACTCTTCTCAGGCAATTCCCCTGGGGTTCCCCAGATCATTTCTCCCAGACACCACCAATCTTGGGCTCACCCTTGACACTTATGCCAACACCAGGGTCCTGGAACCATGAGTTCATGCTCCCTCTCCATGTGTACATCACTCTTTCCACAACAACTGTCTCACAACTTCACTCCCACAGCCACAGCCTCCCTCCTGCTCTACACCAAAATCATCTCCTCAGCCTCTCTATTCATTACTCAGTATATGTGATCCACAGAATGCTTGGCAAATTCAAACACGATCAAGTACGACCCTAGACTGTGACAGTTCCCACTGACAAAGGCAGCCTTGGATCCTGCTATGAAGGCCTCCTTCCTTGACTGTCCCTTGCTTCAACCTCACCCACTAAGAACCACATCAGATCTCAGATACCCATGGCCCTACTCCACTTGTGCTGCACTTGATGAACCCTCACCAGTCATAGCTTTCCTTTCTCCACCTAACCCTCATTCAAGGCCCAGCACCTGGCCCTCTACATCATCTGTGAGTTTCCCAGATGACCGCTTGTGTCCCCAAGCTAATCTGCCAGCCTGACTAGAACACCCCAGGTCCCACCAAGGGTTACAACAAAACCCTAGTGAGTTGGTAGAGCAGTGAATAAACACCAGCTTGTCTGAATTACTCCTGATGATGCCTCTGCTTCCATCTCATGTCCACTGATCCTTAAGAAGCCTTGGTTGCATGCCAAACCATTTACCCTTATAACCCTCTCTGTGACTAACTCCTTCACCCATGTTGTGACACCTACCTCCCACAACCAGGGGTCCAAGCAGGAAGCCCAGTCCACAGACCCATTCTCTTCTTCCTAGGCTATTATTACCATTATCCTCCTGACCAGGACTCCCCATACTAAAATGATCTACAGCTCCTCCCTGGTCCACACTGTCTACTACCTTTTGGATAAGTCTCCATCCCAAACTCCTCCTCAGAGGAGGATGCCCGCAAACTGCACTCTGAAACACCTCATACCCTTAAGAGGTCAAGAATAAAACTTCTGATATCCCCAGTGAAAATTACTCTTACTATGGACTTTCCCATATCAGTTGGTAGAGCTTCCATCCTTCCACATGCAAAATCCATACTTTCACTTCATCCCTGACTCCTTCTTTCAACCTCAAAATTAGAAAATCCAGCTTGCCATACCTAAAACACCAATCCAGAATCCAGCCACATCTCCCACCTCCATGGCCACCACCCTGGTCCAGCTACCAGCACACTCACACAGACTATAGGAGTATCCTTCTCCCTGGTCTTCCTATCACCTCCCTTATGCCAATACTGTTCTCCATGCTGCAGCCACAGGGAGCCTGTTGAGACCTGGGTCAGATCACCTGTCTCCACTGCTCCAAATTTTTCAGTGCTCCTATCACCTCCAGAAGAGACACCCAATTTCTCAAAAAGCTGTTCCAGGGAATTCCCTGGTGGTGCAGTGGTTAAGAATCCGCCTGTTAATGCAGGGGACACGGGTTCAATCCCTGGTCTGGGAAGATCCCACATGCCATGGAGCAACTAAGCCTGTGTGCCACAGCTACTGAGCCCACAGAGCACAGCTCACCTAGAGCCCATGCTCCATAACAAGAGAAGCAACTGCAATGAGAAGCTCACGCACCACAAGTAAGAGTAGCCCCCGCTCACTGCAACTAGAGAAAGTCCACGCGCAGCAATGAAGACCCAACGCAGCCAAAAAAAAAAAAAGCTGTTCCAGACCTGCCTCCTGCTCCACTGCTCTCAGCTACCATGAGAAAGAAAAGATACCTGCACGTCCCTGAACCCTCCCTCCCCTCCCCTCCAGGCCTTTGCACATTCTGGTACCTATGCCAGATCTGGTACTTTCCTCATCTGATTCCACTCGTTGTCAAAAATAGGAACCATCTTACATAACTCTAGGCCTGGTGTTTGTTCAAGGCCCCCAGGCCCAAGGCCTGGAAGAGTGGCAGAACAGTACCAGGACGCTATTACCCCAGAGACCACAAGGGTGGGGTGAGGACTAACGAGACCCTGAAATAAACTCCACAAACCAGTATCACTAAGCGATTCCATAGTTACAGGAATCTGTGGAAAAAGAGAGGTTGTTTGAGAGTTTGACCACCACGGCCAGCATCCTTGGGCTCAGACCGCTAAGTACCCTTGGCCAGCCCAGGAGCCAGGTGAGCTCGAGATGTCTGAATTACCTCCGGGCCTCAGTCCTGAGAGCAGACTCTTGCCAGCTGTGTAATCTTTTACAGGATTCGACATTTCCCGTATCTATTATCTCTCTTCTCGTCTCTTCTTCCTCTGAGCAGCCTTAGGAAAACTTTTAGAATCCTATCTCAGTGTCCCTCTTTTGCTCACACCCTTCAGAATGAAAGTAAATCTCCTCAGGCACAACTTCGCCTCACAGTCTGTGTCCTGCAGACATAAGACGGACTCCAGGTTTCCTGAATATTCCCGCCTCAGTCCGACCTCCCAGCCTTTGCACTTGCGGGTCCCTCCGCCTGCCACCCTCTCCCACGCGCCATCACACTGTCAGAAAAAGACCTACCCACAACCGGCTCACCGTCCCGGACACCGCGCCCCGAGCTGCAGGCACGTGAGCAGGCGCCCCGCACTTGGGTCTTTAGTGTCTGTGGGAGGTGAGGGCGGTGAGAGCCCGGAAGACAAACGTTTACCTGAGGCGGGTCCCTCAGCGCCGCCGCCGCCGCCATCGGAGTCTGTGGACGAAGCGGAGTCTGTGAGGCGTGGAGGTCCCGATCTCAGCCTGTTACGGGTCACCCCGAGGTGCGCCACCGCCAAGCCATGGATCTGCCTCTGTGGAGGCCTCTGACGCCTTCTCTTTTAAGACCCCTGGCTCCGAGCCTCTGAGTGGGCGACCCGACCTGAGAAAGGCCAAAATGACCGCCACAAGGAAGACGCCAGAAATCCCGCCCCGAAGCGAAGCCCACGCACGGAAGTACCTCTGCCCTGGGCTTTCATTGGCTCAACTCCGCCACCATTGGGCGCATTGCCCTCTGGGTAGTGTAGTTCCCACAGCTGCGCAGGAGGACATTCCCGGAGTCCACCTTGGCCAAGAAACGTTCTGCGCAGCACGGAGAAATATAACCATTATTTTGTAATAACTTTAAATGAAGTACACGCTATAAAAATATTGAATCAGAGACCCCTGGCGGTCTAGTAGTTAAGACTCCGCGCTTCCACTGCAGGGTAAGATCCCACATACCGCTTGACGGGGCCAAAAAAAAAAAAAAATTAAATCAGTATGTTGTATACGTGAAACCAATATAACATTGTAAATCAGCCATACTTAAATTAAAAAAAGAAAGGTTCTGGGGCACTGAGAGTAACGCTGGGAAATGACTAACCTTGGGGGGAAAGGAATGTGATTATCCCTTTTTAAAGGGGCGGTTCGCGGGTCTCCGGGGAGCGTTGTCTGCCACGGATCATTTGTTTAGAAACATTATTCCGGTCTCTGTAAGCTCAAAATGGTCCCCTGTGGCTAAAAAGATCATTCCAATTATTTCCAAAGGCTACAAATGCGAGCGGACATATTCTCATTCAGACTCAAAATGCATCCGCTCTTAGCTGGAATGTAATAAACGTTTTATTGCTATTCAAATACATACAGTTAGAAGTGTTGGTTGTTTTTTTAACTCTGTATGTTTAGTTAGGGCCATGACTTGGAAGATGAGTAACGATGTTTAGGCCTCCCTGAAATAGGAGGACAAGAAGTTTTCTCTGCCTCTGTTTCCCAGAGAACATCTGTCATGCCTGTATCCTCACTGATTGTGTCTAAACCATAAAGCAGAACTGTCTAGCCACTTAATATTTCTTACTCAATGACCAAAGATATATTCAGTTCCCTTAGGAATCTGACATCTATCTCAAATGGAGAGCAACTTATGAAATTGTTTTGGTATAGTGTAGTGCCTGCTCAATGAGTGATAGTGTTCTCAGGCAGGGGACATGTGCAAAAGGGGCATCTGAACCCCATCATCTCATCTTCTTGCTCGGAGGGGGTTATCATTTCTCCAGTGATTGTTGGGGCTGTTGTGCATGAGGAATAGATGATATCGGAAAAAAAAAGTTGTGAAATGCGAATTATAAGGAACTATTTATAATGATTATGTAGTTAGTCAAAGATAGTGGCAGAGATAACTCTGGGGAAGCATCTGAGAAGGGTGAAAAAAGTTAAGACCTCAATAATTTTTATTAGGAGATACTAAAGTCTGAGAAGAGATGAGTTAAGCTGAGCTCAATATTTTTCCCTGATTTAAACATTTATTTTTATTTTTATTGGCATATAGTTGATTTATAATATTATGTTAGTTTCAGGTGTACAACATAGTGATTCAAAATTTTTATAGATTATACTTCATTTAAAGTTATTACAAAATAATGGCTGTAATTCCCTGTGATGTACAATATATCCTTGTTGTTTATTTATTTTCTACATAGCAGTTTGTACCTCTAAGTCCCCTACCCCTATCTTGCCCTTCCCCTCTTCCCTCTCCCCACTGGAAACCACTACTTTGTTCTCTGTATCTGTGAGTCTGTTTCTGTTTTGTTATATTCACTAGTTTTCTGTATTTTTTGGATTCCACATGTGATATTTGTCTCTCTTTTTCACTGAGCATAATACCCTCCAGGTCCATCCATGTTGCTGTAAATGGCAGAATATCATTTTTTATGGCAGAGTGGTATTCCACTGCATGTGGGCATGCGTGCATGTGTGTGTGTGTGTACCACATCTTTTTTATCCATTCATCTGTTGATGGGCACTTAGGTGGCTTCCATATCTTGGCTATTGTAAATAATGCTGCTATGAACATTGGGTGCATGTACCTTTTCAAATTATTATTCTTGTTTTCTTTGGATATATACCCAGGAATGGAATTGCTGGATCACATGGCAGTTCTATTTTCAGTTTTTTGAGAAACCTCCATTCTGTTTTCCACAGTAGACATTAACTGCTCTGGGACATCCAAGGAATGGGGAAACGATCACGGAAATAAATCCAACAATAACAGCAGCAGCAGCTGAGTCTCCATGAACCTCAATGTGCACCTGCCCCGGGCTGAAGGCTTCAAGTGCCATGATAAAGGGACTGTCCCCAGTTCGGCAGCTAGACTCCCAGGTTTGAATCCAGCCTCTTGAATCTGATACTTTCTGTGGTGTGACCTTGGGGGACCCACTTCATCTTTGTTATCCTGGATTTCCCCAGCAATACAGTAATAGCTCCCAATACCCAGAGTGCTGTGAAAATTAAAAAGAAATTCTCAAAATGCAAATCCTGGAATTCTGGTACCAGTACAGGCTGTATTTTGTTGCTTTGACTGACCGTCACAGAGGCTACGGTGAACATCTTCATCACCTCCCTGTCACAGTCAGTGAAGTAAATCTTGGGGACCTCTAGAGTGGCCCACAGATTCCCTGGGATTCCACAATGAGACCTCAGTAACCTGAAGACACGTCTTCCAGTGGACCAGAGGGTTCTAGGAAGCTCCATTTGTTTCTCACAAGCACCTGGAGACAGAAGGGCCCAGAGGTATATGGCTTGGGGATATCACCTGCAGGTGTGGCTGGTGGTGTAGCCACTGCACACAGAACGGGCACCTCAGCTCCTCCAAAGACCTGGGCACAGGGCTGCTCTTTATCCCCATTTTACACAGGAGACAACCCAGATAGTGGATTGTTTTGCCTGTTGTCCCAGTGATGGCTGGTGACGAGATTTAAACCCACATTGTATGGGCCACGTTTGGGGAGTCTGATCACTGACCTATTCTTTGGCTTCCAGAAGGGCTTCAGAATGTCTGTCCTAATACCACCTGGTCCACCTTTTTTTTTTTTTTTTGTCTGCATTGAGTCTTTGTTGCTGCGCACAGGCTTTCTCTAGTTGCAGCAGGCAGGGGTTACTCTTCGTTGTGGGCGCAGGCTTCTCATTGCAGTGGCTTCTCTTGTTGCAGAGCACGGGCTCTAGAGTGCAGGCTCAGTAGTTGTGGCATGCGGGCTTAGTTGCTCTGGGGCATATGAGATCTTCCCGGACCAGGGCTTGAACCTATGTCCCCTGCATTGGCAGGCGGATTCTTAACCACTGTGCCACCAGGGAAGTCCCACACCTGATCCACCTTAAAGTCCTGCTCCAACCCACCAATCCCCAAGATAGACCAGGAAAATGGGTGAAAACTACAAAGCAGGGCTTTATTATATTATTAAATGTCTAACTTAGGAAAGTGATGAAGTGTGTTAATAATGCAGACAAATCTATAATGCAAATTAATTGTGTATGATAAATATGAACATTACATTGTGTATAGCATACAAATTTGCAAAAATTAATTTATTTTATTTATTTGGCTGCATCGGGTCTTAGTTGTGGCATGTGGGATTTTAGTTACGGCATGCAGGATCTTTCATTGCAGTGCGTGGGCTTCTCTCTAGTTGTGGTCCGCAAGCTCTAGAGCACGCAGGCTTAATTGCCCCAGTGCATGTGGGATCTTAGTTCCCCAACCAGGGATCGAACCCATGTCCCCTGCATTGGAAGGCAGATTCTTAACCACTGGACCACCAGGAAAGTCCCCAAATTTGCAAAAATTAAGAAATATTTTTCCGGAATTGAAAACAATTACTCCATAAAGCAAAAGAATCACTTATGTTATTCAAGGAGTAAAACGGGTAAAATTCCAATATATCTTTGTTATTTCACTGTCCTATTTGTGAAAAGGAAATAGCCCTAACTCATAAAGGAAAACAGCCTAAATGATATGAGCACACACTTTACCAAAGACATACAGATAGCATATACACATCCGAAAAAATGCTCATCATGAATCCTTAAGGAAATCCAATTAAACCAACACTGAGATAGCATGACAAACTTATTAAAAGGGCTAAAATTGGGGACTTCCCTGGTGGCAGAGTGGATAAGACTCTGCATTCCCAATGCAGGGGGCCCGGGTTCGATCCCTAGTCAGGGAACTAGATCCCACATGCATGCCACAACTAAGAGTTCACATGCCACAACTAAGGCGCCTACCTGGCACAACTAAGACCTGGCACAACCAAATAAATAAATAAATATTTTTTAAAAAGGAGGGCTGGGCTTCCCTGGTGGCGCAGTGGTTGAGAGTCTGCCTGCCGATACAGGGGACGTGGGTTCATGCCCTGGTCCGGGACGATCCCACATGCCGCGGAGCGGCTGGGCCCATGAATCATGGCGGCTGAGCCTGCGCATCCGGAGCCTGTGCTCCACAACGGGAGAGACCAGAACAGTGAGAGGCCCGCGTACCGCAAAAATAATAATAATAATAATAAATAAATAAAAATAAATTTTAAAAGGAGGGCTAAAATTAAAATAATTAAACAAATCAGGATTCACTAGGATGTGAGGAAATGGAACCCTCATACACTGCTGGTAGGAATGCAAAAAGATAGTCATTTTAGATCAAAATTTGTTTAGTTCCTTCAAAAGTTAAATATTCACCTACCCTATGACTCAGACACTGCACTCAAAGTTATTGAAAAAAGATAAAATATATTCATTTTAAGAAATGTACACAAATGTTTGTATCACGTTTATTTTTAAATTGTCAAAAATCTGGAAATAACCCAAATGTCCATAAATAGATGAATGAATAAACAAATAGCGATTTATCCAAATATAAGATTACTCAGCAAAAGAAAAAGGTTAAGTATTCACATAATGTCATTGATGAATCTCAAAGTAGTTATACAACATAAAGTAAACCTGGAAAAGGGGTAAATATTTAATGATTCCCACCATATAAATTCTACAAAATGCAAAGGTATCAATTTTAAGTGAAAGTAAATTGATGATTATTTGGAGGGAGGGAAGGGCAGGGCGAGATTATAAAAGGACATGAGGTAAATATACAGCAATGGATATGGCCATTATAACTATGATTGTAGTTTCACAGGTTCATACCTACAGCAAAACTTATCAAATATTATACTTTAAATTATGTATATAAGAAAATGTATAAAGTTTAATTCAATGTAAATTATACCTTTAAATAAAGCTATAAAAAATGGCTTTACATTTCACAAATCTGTGCATCCCTTTTAAGAAAATAAATTTGGGAATGCTATAATGACCACCATGTCTCTCCTCATGCCCTCTGAGAATCAGTCTTGCCTCAGTGGAAGCCAACATTGGTGAGCAATGAAGGATGTTTCCAACCATGTCAACAGGAATACAGACTGGGCCACAAAGCTACATCCCAGGACTACAGATCTCCATTTTCACTACCTTTGTGTTCCCGCCTCTGCAGTAACGGCCTTAAGGAGAATATCAGTGAGAGACTACAGGAATCCACAAACCTTTACATGGGAGACCAGTGGTCAGCTTCCCTGAGCACACTGGGATGGTGACTGATGCAAACTGTGGGGACCTGCCAGGTTGTAAAGGTAAAACGTCTTTGGCCATAGAAATTGGCAGTGACTTAAATTTGGCAAGAGCCCTGAGCAGATCAGAGAGTATAACAAGCCACACATGCTTTCATATAACTCAAACTTACAGGGGATCTCCTAACTGTGAACATTTGTACAACACTGAGTTCAGATATATGGCTCCTTTAGTGCCATTATAATCAACAGGACAATCGCACATTTCCTAAAAAGCTAAGGCCTTTACACAGTGTGAACTCTTTGATGTTGAAAGAAAGTAGATTTTTTGCTAAAGGATTTCCCACATTCATTACTATTACAAGGTGTTTCACAAGTGTGAACTTTCTGATGACGGTGAAGTCTGGAGCTGAAGGTGATAGATTTCCCACATTCATTGCACTCATAAGGCCAGTCTCCAGTGTGAACTGTCTGATGATCATGGAGGCCAGACCTAGCAGTACAAGATTTCCAATGTGCACTGCACTCATAAGGCCTATCTCCTTCGTGAACTCTGATGATAACGGAGGTTTTTGCTATAGGTAAAAGACTTCCTGCATTCATTATACTCATAAGGCGTTTCTCCAGTGTGAACTCTCTGATGATAACAGAGGACAGACCTATCAGTAAAAGACTTCCCACATTCAGTGCACGCATAAGGCCACTTTCCAGGGTGAATACTCTGTTGCTGAGTAAGGATAGAGCTATAGCTAAAAGACTGTGCACATTCACTGCACATGTATCATTTTTCTCCAATGTGACCTTTTTTGGGATAAACGAGCAAAGATTTGCAGCTAAAGGATTTTCCACATTTGCTGTACTCGTACTGCCTTGCCCCAGTATGAACTCTTTCATGTTGACTGAGGGTTGAACTCCACTTAAAAGATTTGCCACATTCACCACACATGTAAAGCCCTTCTATAGTGTGGACTTTCTGATGCACAACATACAAGCATTTGAACCTGAATGCTTTCCCACAGTCCTGGCACACAAAACACTGTCTACCAGTGTGGACACCCTGGTCCTGATCAAGTGTGTTTTGGGGGTTGAAGGCTTTCTTGCATTCTCCCCGAGTATAATGAATTTTTCTTCTTCAACAAGTCACCCCACACTGAGAGATTTTTTTTGGCTTCTCCCGGGAGTGAGTGGCCTGTTGCTGGAGGTGTCCTGACAAGACTAGGAAGTCCTTCCCAAGCTCCCTGCAGGTAAAAACCTTCCATGACTCCTGGAAATTGCAACTCTTCACAAGTGAAACCTTGTCTACACTGCCTAAGAAGGGTTTTTCTCCCATGTGCTGCTTCTGGTGTTGTTTGCTTGCCCTGAAATAAAAACATTTTTCACATGCCCCACACCTCGAGTTTCTAGCTGTGTTGTGTTCCCTGCTGCTCAGCCAACTGGAAAATGACTCTCAAGACTGGACCACAGGGCTTCCCTGGTGGCACAGTTGTTAAGAATCCACCTGTTAATGCAGGGGACATGGGCTCATGCCCTGGTCCGGGAGGATCCCACATGTCACAGAGCAACTGGGCCTGTGTGCCACAACTACTGAGCCTGCACTCTAGAGCCCACGAGCCACAACTACTGAAGCCCATACGCCTAGAACCTGTGCTCCACAATGGGAGAGGCCACCACGGTGAGAAGCCCATGCACCTCAGCTAGAGAAAGACCGTGCACAGCACCTCAGCTAGAGAAAGACCGTGCACAGACCGTGCACAACAACACAGCCAAAAATAAATAAATAAGTAAATAAATAAATATTTTTTAAAATAAAAAAAAAAAGACTGGACCACACATCTGACAGGGGTGGGTCTTCTGGGAAAATGGAGCTGGACTGGGAGTTCTGGCCTGTGAGATTCCTACAGAAATGCTTTGTTAAAAGGGTACCTCTGCATCCTGTGCTCCACAGCAGCAACCTGAACCCAAAGAAATACTGGTGAAGTATATGTTGACATTATAGGAATGGGGCAAGCCCATCACAAATGTGCATCCGTCACATCTAGGCATGGGTCCAGGGATACTTTTGAAGACAAGCGGGTTGAACTCTGAAGAAATGACTGCTGTGCATTGCTGGGCTCCTAAAGTCACTGAATGGTGGAAACCCTACCAAGGGAAGGACACAAAGACAGTGTATAACAGAAGGAACAGAGGTAGGGTTTACAACTTACTCCTCTGTCATTGGCTTCCTACAGAACCATTCCTGTTGGTTGACATGAGGCTGTGTAGAAGAATGTGAATGTATCCATCCCATGAAAATCAACTGTAACAGAGTAGATACTGTTGAAAGTCAATATAAGGATATATGCACACCTCCAAGCACAGCATGTATGGCCTCATGTTGGAGAACACTACAGGGAGACCTGTCAAAGAAATGGTTGAGATGTGGGGTTTAGAGAGATGGAGATTACTGCTGGAAAGAAGCCAGAGCGGAAATGATAACTACTAGAACTGACAAGTTGGCAAAGTATCAACAATGTGGAAGAACAAATGGCAATGGGATGTGGACACAGGCAATGGAAACAAAACACTGGTTGAATGGGACAGATCTCTGGTATGGTCTTACACACAGCCCTGGTGTCACACCCTCACCAACTGCCATTCACCAAGGCCAGGCTCCCTCTGAGCCCACTCTTCCATGACTGGAGTCATGTCTATCCTGTGATGCACAAAGGATTCTCCCCCCAACTACTAGCTGAGCAAGTACCTGGGACACATGATGCAAGTCCTAAGAGAAAAACAGCACAAAAGAATGGCCAGGGGGCTTCCCTGGTGGTGCAGTGGTTGAGAGTCCACCTGCCGATGCAGGGGACACGGGTTTGTGCCGCGGTCCGGGAAGATCCCACATGCCGCAGAGCGGCTAGGCCCGTGAGCCATGGCCGCTGAGCCTGTGCGTCCGGAGCCTGTTCTCCGCAACGGGAGAGGCCACAACAGTGAGAGGCCCGCGTACAGCAAAAAAAAAAAAAAAAAAAAAAAAAAAAAAAAAGAATGGCCAGCACTGTCCCAGAGCAACTCAGCACAAAAAACGACCAGAGAAAAGAGATCTATGTGAGTGATGCCAGTGAGATGACAGAATAAGAGATACTAGCATTCATTCCCCTTCCAAAAACAATTAGACAGCTATCAATGAATAAAAATAGCCCTGGGGTGGATGTGGGGTACAGCATAAGTGTCCAATTAAGACAAACAGCAACACAGTGGAGCAAAAGAAGGAGAATAACTGCACAGAAAGGATCGCTGGGAAAACTGGCTTAGCAGAGATGGCTGGATGGTTAGGATCAAAGTACGTAAGTGAGAGCTACTTGTGTCAGCCACTGGGCTTGTGCCATCATGGTCCCTAGTGGCCTGCTCTGTGGAGGACCCTTGCAGGCTTTGTCACTGACAACAAAGAACCCCTCCGATAGCAGCAGACTCCCCAGTTTTCACATTAGAGGATCCTGTAGAGTTCATCAGCATGGATTCCAAAGGAAATCTCCTTAGCCATAACATCCTCAATGGGAGAAAAGGAAATCAGTGGATTCCCAGCAGTCTTTGTCACCAAAGACTCCAAAAGCCATTGCCACCACTGCATACTACTGCTGCCATGGTCACTGAGGACCCCTACAGTCTTCACCACTCTGATCTCAGCTGACAGATCTGCACAGAGACTATATTCCCAGGGTCTTCACTGGAGTCAACACCACAATACCCCACCCAGCCAGCACCCTTGCATTCACATGAAGGTGAAGCTATTTCTCTAACCAAAATTTACCCCAAAATGTTGAAAGAAATGACTGATTCACCACACATACACACATCAACACAAGGATAAAAGAAACATGAAAAACAAGGAAACATGATACCATCAAAGGGACATAATAATTTTCCAGTAGCCAACCTCAAAGAAATGGAGATCTACGAACCACCAAAGGATTCAAAATAAATGTTTTAAGGAAGCTCAGTGAGGCGGCTTCCCTGGTGGTGCAGTGGTTTAGAATCCACCTGCCAATGCATGGGACACGGGTTCAAGCCCCGGCCCAAGAAGATGCTACACTCCATGGAGCAACAAAGCCCGTGCACCACAACTACTGTGCCTGTGCTCTAGAGCCCATGAGCCACAACTACTGCAGCCTACACGCCTAGAGCTCGTGCTCCGCAACAAAAGCCACTGCAATGAGAAGCCCGCGCACTGCAATGAAGAGTAGCCCCCACTTGCTGCAACTACAGAAAGCCCGTGTGCAGAAACGAAGACCCAATGCAGCCAAAAATAAATAAAATAACTTTTAAAAAAAGGAAGCTCAGTGAGCTACAAGAGAACACAGATAGATAACTCAACATGATAAGGAAAATGATACAGGAAAAAAACAAGAAGTTCAGAGAGACAGGAATCATAAAAAAGAATCAAACAGAAATTCTGAAGTTGAAGAATACAACAAATGAAAAGAAAAATGCAACAGAGTATCAACAACACACTTGGTCAAGCAGTGGAAAGAATATGTGAACTCAAACACAGGTCATTTATCATCCAGCCAGAGGGGGGAAGAAAGTGAAGTCAGCATAGGTAAACTATGGAATACCATCAAGCAAAACAATATTTGCATTACTGGAGTCCCAGGAGAAGGAGAGATAGAAAGAAAAAGTGTCAGAAAGTTTGAAGAAATAATGTCTGACTTCCCAAGTCTGGGAAGAGATGTGAACACCCAATTCATGATGCTCATAGGTCCATGTACAGATTCATTCCAAAGAGGATATTACCAAGACACATTATAAACAAAACTGTCAGTAAACAAGCAAAAAAACCCAAACAGAATTTTGAAAGCACGAAGAGAAAAGAAACTTCTTCACACAGGGAACCCTCATAAGGCTATCAGTAGATTTTTCAGCAGAAATCTTGCAGCCTAGGAGAGAGTGGGATGATATACAGTTGGTTCTCTGAATCTGTGAATTCTAAACCTGCAGATAGAGAGGGTTCACTCTGTTCACTGTACTATGTCATTTTATATAAGGGACTTGAGCATCTACAGATTTTGGTATCCACACGGGCTCCTGGAACAAATATCCTGTAGATACTGTATTCAAAACACTGAAGAAAAAAACTGTCAAACAAGAATATTTTACCTAGCAAAGCTGTCCTGCACAATTAAAGAAAGACTTTAGACAAACAAAAGCTGAGGGAGTTCATTGACACTCAGCCTGACTTCTAAGAAATGCCAAAGGGAGAAGAGACTACTTAGTCCTGGGCCTTGCACATTTTTCTTTCTCTCCATCTGAACTCAAGGCCTCTGTTGCAACCATGCTCCACCAGATCACTGGTCAGGCCAAGAAGCATCCTAGCTTGATCCCCCTCTTTGTATTTATTACAGTGGGAGGTACTGGAGCAGCATTGTATGTCTTGCACCTGGAATTGTTCAATCCAAATGTTAGCTGGGACAGAAAGAATAACCCAGGGAGTTCCCTGGCAGTCCAGTGGTTAGGACTTGGCATTTTCACTTCTGTGGCTGGGGTTCAATCCCTGGTCTAGGAACTAAGATCCCACAAGCCGCCCAGCGTGGCCAATGAGGAAAAAAAGAAAGAATAACCCAGAACCCTGGAACAAACTGGGTCCCAATGATCAATACAAGTTCCACTCAGTGAATGTCGATTACGGCAAACTGAAGAAAGAAGTTCCAGATTTCTAAATGAAATGTTTCACTATAATGCTTCTTAGAATGAAGGTCTTCCAGAAGCCATCTGCACAATTTTCCACTTAACCAGGAAATATTTCCCCTCTAAATGCATGAAATCACATTGTTGTTTTGTGTTGGGGTTTACAGTGATTAATAAATATCTGAAACTTGAAAAAAAAAAAAGCCAAAGGGAGTTCTTCAGGCAGAAATGAAAGGATAATAAATAGAAACATGAAAACATAGGAAAATATAAAACTCACTGGTAAAACTGAGTATGTAGTAAAATTCAGATTACTATAATACTGTGTTGGTGGTGTTTAAATCACTCAAGTATAAAAGTTAAAAACAAAAGGATTAAAAAAAGGGATTAGAATAATTACAGCCACAATAATTTGTTAATGGATACACAATATAAGAACATGTGAACTGTGACATCAAAAACATAAAATGTGGTGGTGGCAGGGAGAGTAAATTCTGAATGGTGTCAGGAAAACTGGATATCCACAGGTAAAAAAAAAATGAAACTGGACCCCTGTCTTATACCACTTATAAAAACTAACTTGAAATAGATTAAAGACTTAAATGTAAGACCTAAAAACGTAAAATCCCTTAAAGACAACCTAAGGAAAAAGTTCTGTGAAATTAGTCCTAGTGATGATTTTTCTGGATATCACCAAAGCACAGGCAATGAAAGCAAAAATAAACAACTAGGACTACACCAAATGAAGATACTTCTGCATAGCAACGCAACAATCAACAACAAAAAGAGGCAATCTACAGAATGGGAGGAAATATTTGCAAGCCATTATCTGATAAGATGTTACCATTCAAAATATACAAGGTATTCAAAAGACTTAATAACAAAAAAATAGAGTTAAAAAATGGGCAACGGACGTGAAGAGAATACATACAAACAGGCCACAGTTATATGAAAAATGCTCTTCACTAATAAGGTAGACTTCATTAGGCTCACTACAACATTATATGCCTCAAATCATTACGTATTAGAGATCAGTACAGCAGATATTAAGCTACAAAAGAAAGGAGAAAGCAGTGTAAACAACCCAGCCCTGGCTATGACAGCAACTACTCAGAAAGCTAGGCAAGGAAGCAGTTCCCATGGTCCATATGTGAGAAGAAGACAACATCCTCTGAAGAAAATGAAGGGAGGAAAGAAAGAGCCTAGTCCAGGTCACTGGGAAGAGTAAGGAGGAAAAAAAAAGAGTAAGGGACTTACTCTTCAGCGAGGATACAAGTGCAGAGTTCTCCAGCATCACTTCGAGGTACAGGCGTCTCTGAGCCTCATCAAGGAGGCCCCATTCCTCCCAGGAGAAGTACATGGCAATGTCCTGAAAGGTCACACCACCCTGTCATGATTAGTACAAATGAAACTACGAATATTCTCTGAGAACCCACAATCCAACTCCTCACACATCTCCACAATCATCCTCTTTCAAAGCTCCCCACCTCAAAGGAGATACCAGGCCCTGGTGACACTGATGCCCATGCTCTCCTCAGGGTTCCATTGATTACTGTGCTCAGCAACAAAAGATGGAGGGGCGGGGGGCCGCAGCAGCACATAAATGCCATCTCAGCTCTGGGCCTGCCAAGCAATTCCCTTGGGGCCTTCCAGATTGTGCCTCCAAGACACAAATTTGGGCTCATGTTTCACCCTTAAGGCCCCAACTCCAGGGCCTGTGGACCATCAGCTCACAATTCTCCCCTTGTGCACATCATTGTGTAGACACATCTCTCACATCTTCAGACCCCACAGTTGCACTTCCCCAGCTTTGCCACCTTCCTGCCCCACACCACAGACATCTCCCTGGACTCACCCATGTACTTGGCAAACGGCATCCAGAAGAGTGCTTGAAAATTACTAACATGATTTAGTACAACCCCAATCCTCTGATGCATCCCACAGCCAGGTAAATTCTCAATGTTGCTTTGATGATTGATGTTGCCTGTGATCTTTGTTTCAATATTAACCACCCAGAGCCACATGTGAATCTCAGATATCCATGACCCTCTTCCACTTCCATGCTGCACTTGCTGTCCATTCAGCCACCACAACCTTCTGCTGTCCACCCAAACTTCATTAAAAGCCCAGTCCCACATGCCCGGCACAGTGACTCTCCCAAGCCCATATTCGCCCCAGACCTTATTCACTAGCAAGAATGAAACATCCTACAACCCATCAAAGCTCACCACCAAATCCTGGTGAATTCATACAGTACTGAATTAGCAGGAGCCCTGCCTCAGTGTCATCTTGTCTCAATTACTCCTATGCCTCCTGGACATAGGAGCAGCTATCTCCAGTCCATTCATCCCATGGAAGCCTTGGCTACTTGCTAGATCAACCCACACCATTTCCACTATCACCCCTCTCCCTAATCTCTTTTTGTGAGGTCCAGCAACCCCAATAGTGTCAAGGAAGAAAACTACTCCTTAGTATGCAACCTAGTCCTTCTGACTCTCCAATAGCGTTGTCACTAAAACCTGCATTCCCTTCCTAAACAACATCCACAGCCCCACCCTGGTCTACATAATAGCCACCACTTTTGGAAGTCTCCCTCCTGAAAGCCTTCTCCAGATTTCCAGACCTGTGTGTCCAACTGCCCACTCCACTAACTGTTCTCTGAAACTTTTCAGAGTCTTAACAAGACCAAAACAAAACTTCTGATGTTCCTAAGGAAAATTAACCTACCACCAACTTTTCCATCCCAGTTTGTTGGAGCTTCCATCCTTTCAGCTGATAGGATGAAAAACTCTAGGGTCAACTCTGGCTCCTCGTTTTTCTCCCTCACCTACACCATCCAAAGTCTACTCAGCTCTTTCATTAAAAATGGACCTGGAATCTAACCTTTTCTCCCACCTCCATGGTCATAACTCTGGTCCATCAACACTCATCTGGATTATAGCAGTAACCTCCTCCTGAATTCCCTGCCACCTGCTTTAACCCCATAATCTTTTCTCCACCGTGTAGCCAGGTGGAGCCTTTTAAACCTAAATAAGACCAACTCCTTTCTCTTATACAAATCTCCCATTATCTCCGTAATAGACGCCAAGATTCTCAGGCAGCCACATTACAGGCCTGATTCTTGATTCCCTGCTCTTTGTTCTTAACAGAAAGAATGGAGACCTACTGTACCCTGTTCCCAACTCAGTCACACTGAGCATTTGCTCATGCTGCTATATGTTCCTGAGATAACTCCCACACCATATGTTTACACTGGTTGCCAGAAATAGGAACACCACTATGTTACTGATTGGCCTGCATTGGGGTACTGCCAGGGTCCCCACAGGCAAGAGACAGGAAATCAGCACGGGAAGTGCCTCAAGACACCAAATTTCAGACACTATACCGCTGATGTCAGGACTAGTGAGGGCCTGGGACATGCTCTCTTTCCTTGTGTAAATTCCCTAAGTTCTTTTTTAACCTCCAGAATATGTGGGAAGAGGAAGGAACCATGGCTGGGTTCCATGTGCACAGGACTCCCCCGTATCCCCACCCAGCCCTGGAACCAGGTGACTTCGGATTAATTTACTAACCTCTGTGTTTCAGTCTTCAGAGCTGCCTATTACCAGATCTCTGACCCTGGACAAGGACTCTACTTATCTGTGCCTCACTATTCTCATCACGCACATTCCCGACTGTTCCCTCTCTGAGCAGCTTTTTGGTAAACTTTTAAAACCCTAATATAAGGGCTTCCCTGGCAGTCCCGTGGTTAAGATTCTGTGCTTCCACTGCAGGGGACTTGGTTTCTATCCCTGGTTGGGGAACTAAGATCCCACATGCCGAGTGGTGCGGCCAAAAAATAAATAAATAAATAAAACCCTAATACAGACTGTGTCCCTCTTCCATTCACAACTCTCCATGGCTCCCAAGTCCCTCTGTTTGCCAATCCAGGCGTGACTCCCCCTCACACTCATTGTCCCCTAAAAACAAAGGCTGGACCCCAAGTTTTCAGAAGCCTCCCGGCTCAGTCTTACCTCAAAGCCTTTACACATGCCGGTACCTCCGCCTGTAACCCTCTCCCACGCGCCATCACACTGTCTGTGAGAAATAGGGACCCCCATCTTCCTGGACACCGCGGCCTGGGCTGCGGACACGTGAGCAGGCGCCCCGCACTCGGGTCTTCCTTGTCTGGTGGGGTGAGGGCGGTGAGGACCCGCAGGACGAGCGTTTACCTGAGGTGGGTCCCTCAGCGCCGCTGCCGCCATCGGACTCTGTGGGCAGAGCGGGGCCGGGAGCAGCAGTCCCTACCTCTACTCAGAGATCTACAGCCTCTGACACGGTAAACAAGTCCGAGGGAAACAAAAGTGGCCTCAACCAGGAAGTAGCCGGTAGTCCAGCCCTGACACGCTTCCTAAGACCGGAAATGCCCCTGTCCTGGTCTTTCATTGGAGCAACACTGCTCTACTTCTGGTGCAGTGTGTTCTGGGCAATGTAGTTCCCATAACTCCACAGGCCGGCGGGAAGGGGCACTCCTCATCCGCCCCCGCGGAGCAAAAGCCCTAGGCACCTCGAGGGACGCTGGGAAAAGGCGTCCAGGCTTCAAGAGTGAAGGGAGGGGCTTCCTTTCCTCTTAAAGGGGCCGAAGGCGGACTGCAGGGGAGTGTTGTCTGCAGTTCTTCAGCACTGTAAAGTATTTAGAGATGTAGGTGGGGAAACTTTCCTCTACCCAGTTTTTACCTTTTCAGCTCAAGCTCTGTAACAAAAGGCAATAACAAGAGAAAAACAAACAGGAGTTTATTGACATGTTTATACATACATGAGAGAGACAGGGTTGAGTAACTCAAATAATTGAGTTAGACACAGGAAGATGTGAGGGCTGACATCTGCAGGCAGAAAGAACCGCGGCCTTAGAAAGGGCCGCAAGTTTGGAGAAGGTGCTCCACTGTTACCGCTAATATAAGTAATGTTTGTAAAATTCTTACCTAATAAATAATTTAGGACATTAAAAAAAGAAAAAGAAGTGGCTTAGAATTCAATCTTATATAACACCTTCGACAAAGAACAATACATTTGAGGTGTAACAAAAGAAAGGAAAAAGTACTTGGGTCGCTAGGTATGCCAAATAATGTGGGAAAGTAACGTTGGTTAAGAGCTAATCTTAAAAAAAAGAGACAACAGGCCCCAAATGGAGTCACTTGTGCTAAACGCATGTCAGCATAGCAAGACTTAATATCGAACCTAACTGCAGTTTTAGCTTCTCCTAAGAATGTAATCTTAACCAGTCAGTCTGAATTTCCTGGCCAGCACTAGTGAGGTAATCTGCCGGCTAGACGCTTTTTATCTCCCAAAGGAGAGTGCCCTTCGTGAAATAATCTGTTGACCTTAAAAATAAAACAGTTAGGGGCTTCCCTCGTGGTGCAATGGTTAAGAATCTGCCTGCCAGTGCAGGGGACACGGGTTCAAGCCTTGCTCTGGGAAAACCCCACATGCCACGGAGCAACTAAGCCTGTGCACCACAACTACTGAGCCTGCTCTCTAGAGCCCGTGAGCCACAACTACTGAGCCAACGTGCCACAGCTACTGAAGCCCAGGCGCCTAGAGCCCGTGCTCTGCAACAAGAGAAGCCACCACAATGAGAAGTCCGTGCACCACAGTGAAGAGTAACCCCTGCTCACCGCAACTAGAGAAAGCCAGCACACAGCAACAAAGATCCAACGCAGCCAAAAATAAATTAATTAATTTAAAAAAAATAATAAAATAAAACAGTTATTTTACCAGCAGAAATGGGTTTATTCAGAAATAACAGAGAATTATAAATCGGAACAAGCAAGCAATGACAAAAACCATAGGCAAGTCCAACAAAGGAGAGGGATGTTATTTTACAGAAAAAGGGAGGAAGTCAGGACATTATTTTGAAAGAAAGTCTATTGGAGAAAAGAGAGTTTAGGGTAATGAGTGTTTCTCATTGGTGGAGTTGCTGGGGTACTAGGTTTCTTGTAGTAGATGCGATGTACATCTTTTCCTGTTGGGGCCTGTAACTGATGATTCTTTCCTGTTGATGATTCTTCTGTTGGATTTTATAATTGACAATTCTTCCTGTAGTTGATGTTCAGTGGTACTTCTTGAGAGCTCCCCTTCTGGCCGCTTGACCACATATTAGTGAGGTTTCCCTTTATCAATATTCACAAATTCGTTCTTTATGACCTCCTTGTCTCACCCCCCTCTCTGCCCTTAAAAATCTTTCCTTTTCTGTAGCCCTTTGGAACTCCTTTCTAATCGCTAGATGGGATGGTCCCTGATACACGAATCATTCAATAGAGCCAATTAGATCTTCAAATTTAATCAGATGAATTTTGGTTTTTGCCACTAGTTAGCAAAGTTTGTTATGTAAATTCCTCTTGTGTTGTCTCCAGGCTAATAAGGGTCTAAAGTTGTCTCTTGTGATTAATTTTTGTCCTTTGTAAATTTACGTCCTGCTCTTAGGCAAATAGGAGGAGAACACAGTGCCTTTCTTGCATTAACTGCTTCTTAATTTCCTTTAGTTCAAAATAAATATGTCAAAAAGGCATATTTTTGGGTAAAATGAAAAGGAGGTCATGTTTCAGGGATGGAGTCATATTTTCACAAAGAAACTAAATAAATGATCAATAGGAATGGGCAAAAGACCTAAATAGACATTTCTCCAAAGGGGGAAAAAAATTGGGCTGGCCAAAAAATTCGTTCGGTATTTTCTGTAAGATGGCTCTGATTGTGCTTAGTTGTCTTTAACTTCATTCGAAACAATTTTGTTAGATTGTATAATGAGAGCTGTCGTATCAGAGTGCATTTAAAGAAAAAAATATCAAAATTGGCGCATTGTTTTGCAGCCATTTTAATATTGAAGATGGAAGAAAAAAGCAACATTTTCGGCATATTATGCTTTATTATTTCAAGAGAGGTAAAAACGCAAAGGAAAGATGTGTGCAGTGTATGGAGAAAGTGCTGTGACTGATCAAATGTGTCAAAAGTGGTTTGCAAAGTTTCGTGCTGGAGATTTCTCGCTGGATGATGTTCCATGATCAGGTAGAACACTTAAACGTGATAGCGATCAAACTGAGATATCAAGAACAATCAACATTATACCATGCAGGAGATAGCTGACATACTCGAAATATCCAAATCAAGTGCTGAAAGTCATTTGCACCAGCTTGGTTATGTTAATCGCTTTGATGTTTGGGTTCCACATAAGTTAAGTGAAAAAAACCTTCATGAGCATATTTCCTCACATGATTCTGTACTGAAATGTAATGAAAACATTCTGTTTTTAAAACAAATTGTGACGGTCAATGAAAAGTGGATACTGTATAATAATGTGGAATGGAAGAGATCATGGGGCGAGCAAAATGAACCACCACCAACCACACCAAAGCCCGGTCTTCGACCAAAGAAGGTGACGTGTATATGGTGGGATTGGAAGGCAGTCCTCTATTATGAGCACTTTTCAGAAAACCAAATGATTATTTCCAACAAGTACTGTTCCCAATTAGACCAACTGAAAGCAGAACTCGACGAAAGCGTACGGAATTAGTCAACAGAAAACACATAATCTTCCATCAGGATAACACAAGACCACATGTTTCTTTGATGACCAGGCAGAAACTGTTATAGCCTGGCTGGGAAGTTCTGATTCATCCGTCATATTCAACAGACATTGAATCTTTGGATTTCCATTTATTTTAGTCTTTACAAAATTCTATTAATGGAAAAAAATTCAGTTCCCTGAAGACTGTAAAAGGCACCTGGAACAGTTCTTTGCTCAGAAAGATAAAAAGTTTTGAGAAGGTGGAATTATGAAGTGGCCTGAAAAATGGCAGAAGGTAGTGGAAAAAAAGGGTGAATACACTGTTCAATAAAGTTCTTGGTGAACATGAAAAATGTCCTTTATTTTTACTTAAAAACCAAAGGAATTCTTGGCCAACTCAATACACATGGCCAATAGACAAATGAAAAGATGCACAACATCCTTAGCTATGAGAGAAATACAAATCAAAACTACAATGAGGTACCACCTCACACCAGTCAGAATGACCATCATTAAAATGTCTACAAATAATAAATGCTGGAAAGGGTGTAGAGAAATGGGAACCCTCCTACACTGTTGGTGGGAATGTAAGTTGGTGCAGCCACAATGGAAAACAGTATGGTGGTTCCTCAAAAAACTAAATATAGAACTACTATATGATCCTGCAATCCCACTCCTGGGTCATATATCTGGACAAAACTATAGTTCAAAAAGATACATGCACCCCTGGGCTTCCCTGGTGGCACAGTGGTTGAGAGTCTGCCTGCCAATGCAGGGGACACAAGTTCGTGCCCCGGTCCAGGAAGATCCCACATGCTGAGGAGCAGCTAGGCCTGTGAGCCATGGCCGCTGAGCTTGCGCCTCCGGAGCCTGTGCTCTGCAACAGGAGAGGCCACAACAGTGAGAGGCCCGCATACCACACACACACACAAAAAAAGATACATGCACCCCTATGTTCACAGAAGCATTATTCACAATAGTCAAGACATGGAAACAATCTAAATGTCCATCAACAGATGAATGGATAAAGAAGATGTGGCATGTATATACAATGGAATACTACTCAGCCATAAAAAAGAATGAAATAATGCCATTTGCAGCAACATGGATGGACCTAGAGATTATCATACTAAGTAAATCAGAAAGAGAAAGGCAAATACCATATGTTATCACTTATATGTGGAATCTAAAATATGACACAACTGGGCTTCCCTGGTGGTGCAGTGGTTGAGAGTCCACCTGCTGATGCAGGGGACACGGGTTCATGCCCCGGTCCGGGAGGATCCCACATGCCGCAGAGCGGCTTGGTCTGTGAGCCATGGCCACTGAGCCTGCGCGTCCGGATCCTGTGCTCCGCAACGGGAGAGACCACAACAGTGAGAGGCCCGCATACAGCAAAAAAATAAAAAATAAAAAATAAAAATAAAATGAAATGTGAACTATCTACGAAACTATCTGAAACAACTGAAACTATCTGAAACAACTGAAACTATCTGAAACAACTGAAACTATCTACGAAAGAGAAAAAGACTACCAGACATAGAGAACAGACTTGTAACTGCCAAGGGAGAGGGGGGGTGGGGGAAGGAAGGAGTGTGAGTGCGGGATTATCAGATGCAAAAAATTATATATCGAGTGGATAAATCACAAGGTCCTACTGTATAGCACAGGGAACTATCCAATATCCTGTAATAAACCATAATGGAAAAGAATATGAAAAAGAATGTATATATATGTATAACTGAATCACTGTCCTGAACAGCAGAAATTAACACAACACTGTAAATCAACTATACTTCAATTTAAAATAAATAAATAAATGGACTTTCCTGGTGGTGCAGTAGTTAAGACTCTGTGCTCTCAATGCAGAAGGAAAGGGGTTCGATCCCTGGTCAAGGAACTAAGATCCCACATCAATCAATCAATCAATCAATCAAGAAAATGTAAAATGGTCCTAAGGATTCTGAAGTAAAGCAAAAATAAAACAGAGGAGACTAGAGAGTTTGGGGCAATTCCCCCTCTCCTGCCCCCACACCTCACGGCTTGCGGGATCTTAGTTCCCCGACTAGGGGTTGAACCTGGGCCCTTGGCAGTGAGAGTACGGAGCCTTAACCACTGGACCACCAGGGAATTCCCTGGGGCAACTTTAGAAGAGGCAGCCTGGGAAGGCCTCTCAGAGGAAGGAATACAGAATGAGTCTGTAGAGTGAAGTGAGGAAGGAAGCCATGTGGATGACAAATGAATAAAATATTCAAGTCCTGACAGTGATATGGCTACAATGAGAGAAACACAGGGCTTCCTGGGCATTTACATCCAAAGGGACATTTCTACATACTATCATCACTGAACAATTTAATTGATTCACTTTCCAAATATAAGTAATTGTCTTAAACAGGAAAATAGATTATTACAATCCAGTTCCTCTTGCTGTTAAACACATGGCAACTACAAAGGTAAATCTAGTGATGTTCTCAGTTCCCGGCCTGTCCTGCAACCTTCTCTGATCTAGCAGAGCAGTGGTCATTCTCAAAATTCTTATCTTGCCCATCTTTGCCCACAAGCTCAACCCTTCCTCTGCCCAGGCCCTTAGCTGTGTAGAGGTTAGGTGTCCCACCCACCAGCAGACGGCAGCCTCCAAACAAGTCAGGGCCTGACAACCAACTAGTCTATGGGCCAGTCATGCCCATAAGACTGCCCACAATATTCTATTTCTTTTTTTTTTAATATTTCTTTATTTATTTGGCTGCATAGGGTCTTAGTTGTGGCACACAGGATCTTCGTTGCAGCGTGCGGGATATTTAGTTGAGTCGTGCGAACAATTAGTTGCGTCATGCATGCGGGATCTAGTTCCCTGACCAGGGATCCTGGGCTCCCTGCACTGGGAGCTCGGAGTCTTAACCACTGAACCACCAGGGAAATCCCTCTATTTCTTTCTTAAACTGACTACCAGTATTTCATCGACATTATCTAATTGCTTTTTACATGCCAGTAGAATGTCTGTTACATGCCTGTAGCAAAAAATATAATGCAAGGGACTTCCCTGGTGGAACTATGGTTAAGAATCTGCCTGCCAATGCAGGGGACACGGGTTTGAGCCGTGGTCCAGGAAGATCCCACACGCAGCGGAGCAACTAAGCCCTTGTGCCACAACTACTGAGCCTGCGCTACTGAAGCCCATGCGTTACAACTGCTGAAGGCCCCATGCCCAGAACCTGTGCATCACAACGAGAAGCCATCACGATGAGAAGCCTGCGCACTGCAACGACGAATAGTCCCTGCTCACCGCAGCTAGAGAAAGCCCACGTGCAGCAACAAAGACCCAATGCAGCCAAAAATAAATTAATTAATAAATTTAAAAAATATATATATATACATACAATGCAAGAGGCTTCAAATTTTAAAAAGAGTTTATTTGGAGTCTTAAGACTTGCAATTCAGGAGACACAGATACAAGTAACCCCTATAGAGTGTTCAGGGAAGAAAAAGAGTCAGGGGCTTATAAAGCAAAAAGCCCTGAGGTTTTTAAAGTTGCCTGGTTGAGAATTGTAATTGACTCTCACTCAGAAAATATTTGTCCTTAAGGAATCCCGAGTTATTTTAGGGTTAGAGTCAGATAAATAGCTTGAGTTTCTGACAGGTGTTCTCTATGACTTCATCAGGTCAAAAGGTCAGAGTCCATCCAGGTGAGACATGCATAACTCACACTCCCTAAACATACTACCCCCAAATGCAGCACTTTGACATATTAAATATCTTAATAAGAAACAGACATATATGTATAATCGAGACAGGAAGACAAGAGCATGGCCATCTTGGAAAATGACTGGGGGATGACCTTGAGCAAACAGGCCCAACACCTGAAGACTTCGGGTTTTTTTGTTTTTTTGCGGGGTGGGGAGGTGCTTCACCACGCCGCCTTCGGAACCTGGGACCCCTGAAGTGGAAGTGTGGAGTCTTAACCACTGGATTGCCAGGGAATTCCCCAAGGCTCTGGTCTTTGAGTCAATAACCAGAGACCCATAGGACTAAAAAAGTAGCTCTATCTCTGTTCCACTGATGTATGTACATAGTTTCCAAAGGACAAAAGCGGAGCTGTAAATCTGCCACGTAAGATATAAAGGCCTGACACACATTCCTAAGTTGTTTTTGCAGGAAGCAGTCCCGCCCCCGCCCCCCACTCAGGCACTCAGGATACTGGCCCTGGGTAGTTAAGGTGCAGATTAAGGGAATGATTTCAATGGGCCCAGACTCCTGCTTATTCCCATATATAGAAAAGCACTAAATTCCTTAACTTGAGATATCTGCTTTTCTTTATTTTTTAAATTTATTTTTGGCTGTGTTGGGTCTTCACTGCTGCATGGGGACTTTCTCTAGTTGTGCCAAGCGGGGGCTGCTCTATCTTTGCAGATGCACGGGTTCCTCGTGGTGGCTTCTCTTGTGGTGAAGTATGGATTCTAGGTGCACAGGCTTCAGTAGTTGCGGCACGCGGGCTCTAGAGCGCAGGCTCAGTAGTTGGGGCGCACGGGCTTAGTGGCTCCGCGGCAAGTGAGATCTTCCCGGACCAGGGCTCGAACCCAAGTCCCCTGCATTGGCAGGAGGATTCTTAATCACTGCGCCACCAGGGAAGTCCTGCTTTTCTTTAATTAACAATAATCTTCTGATGTTCCGACTACACGGTCTTTGTTGCAAAAACTCCTCTAGATCCTGGCTCCTCCCTGACCTTTTCAACTATCTGAGAGGCTGCCTTCCGGGCTTGAAGTCCTCAGAAAACCCGCCAAATAAAACAGAATTCTCAACTTTTAGGTTGTGCATTTTTTTTCAGTCAACATGCGTGTGAAGAGCTCTCCGCTTTTCATTTAGTTCTCTTTCAGACCAGTTTCTTGGTCAGCCGACTGTGTGCTGGGCTCAAGGTGGAGGCTGACGCAGCCTTTGGACATAATGAAATTGTGGCTGAGAGAAACGCCTCCCATGGGAGAGGCCCGAGGAGCTGACAGACGATGGCGTCCCCTTGAGGACTGTGCAGGCAGACAGTGGGTGCTCTGGGATTCAGAAGAATGAGGGAAAACGGTCATAATTAGAATTCAAACAACGCAAAAAGCAGCAGCAGCAGCAGCAGCAGCAGCTGGGCGTCCCTGGGTCCTTGCTGTCTGCCACCAGCCCTGGTGGGGCGTGAAGCGCTTCACGTGCCCTGATAAAATGTTTAAACCCAGCTCTGGGGTCAGTCTTGGGAGTTTGTATTCAGCCTCTAGACCCCAAAACTTTCCTGCTGTGTGACCTTGGGGAAGTGTTGGGCTGCATCCAGCAGTCCTGCAAGCCCTGTACTTGCCCAGCCTCAAGACTGAGGAATGCCTGAGGTCAGCAGCAGAGACATGTCTAATATGTGGGGGGATCTCACCCACCTGAAGCATAAAGTTCTTTGTGCCACACCCCACTGTGTGCAGCAGTTGGCGGGCAGGACAGGGCAGCTGTCTTCTCTACCAGGTGTCGACTAAAAAAATACATACAACCTAAAAGTTGAGAGTTATGTTTTATGCAGTGGAAATTTTTCAAACTTGAAGCCCGTGTGGCAGCGTCTCAAGTAACCTTGAGAGAACTGCTCCAAGGAGGCGAGGGGGGAGCTAGGATATACAGGAGTTTTGCAACAAAGGACAGGTGGTAGGAACAAAAGATTACTGTTAAGAAAACTAGGGACTTCCCTGGTGGCACAGTGGTTAAGAATTCGCCTGCCAATGCAGGGGACACAGGTTCGAGCCCTGGTCCGGGAAGATCCCACATGCCACGGAGCAACAAAGACCGTGCGCCATAACTACTGAGCCCACATGCCGCAACTACTGAAGCCCTCGCGCCTAGAGCCCGTGCTCTGCAACAAGAGAAGCCACCGCAATGAGAAGCCCACGCATCTCAAGGAAGAGTAGCCCCCGCTCGCCGCAACTAGAGAAAGTCCGCGCCAGCGACGAAGACCCGATGCAGCCATAAATAAATATATTTTAAAATAAAAATTAAAAAAAGAAAAGAAAATTAGAAGTCTCAAGCTAAGGAATTTAGCGCTTTTCTGTGTATGGGAAGATGCAAGAGTCTGGGCTCATTGCAATCATTCCTTTGATATGCACCTTAGCTATCCAAGGCCAGTGTCCTGTGTTTTCTCACCCTGAGTTCCCTCGGCTCACCGTGGGGAATGGCTGCAGTCTGATGGCTGCTAGATGGCAGGTATTCTCTGTTTCCTTCCTGAGTTCCCTCGGGGCTCACCAGCTCACAATAGGCTGTGGCTGCAATCACTGGTGACTGTGACATCCTTTATTGACATGGCAGGAAATATTCCATTTCTCACGGGGAAGAGGGAGGTTGCCTGTTCCAGGAAGAACTGACATCAGGTTGGTTCACAGGTTGCCAGGAAAACTGGCAGAGGAGCACTCCCCTCAGAGTCCCTTTGATAAACTGTCACAGTGGAGATAGTCCTAATCTAAAGATTAGAACAGGGACTTCCCTGTGGTCCAGTGGTTAAGACTCCACGCTTTCACTATCATGGCCCTGGTCGGGGAACTAAGATCCTGCGAGCTGAGGTGATGGGGTGTGGGGTGGGGGGAGTATGTAGGCATTTACTGATTAGGCTTTATGATTAAGAGAGAGGTCAGTCAGGTGAGTGGGGTGTAGGTGAGGCAGGGACTGATCGGGCAGGGGATGTACAGAGAGCAAGAGAGCAGCCATCCGGCTGGGCCTGATCATACAGGAAAACACTTCACTTCTCTGACCCTGCATTTCCCCCAGAAATCTGATTCTCCAGGTAGGTTGCTGTGAGAAATGCTAATAATGAAACCGAGCAGGACCCTGCAGGGCCCTCTGAGGTACAAAACTCCTCCTTATGTTTGTTGGATTCTCTGGTGTTCCAGTGGTTAAGACTCCATGCTTCCACTGGAGGAGGCACGGCTTCTATCCCTGGTCGGGGCAACTAGAATCCTACATGCCTAGTGGCTAAAAAAAAAAAAAGCTTCAGCCTCCTAGACCTTTTCTGAGTTGCAAATGGCATATCCATAATTACTAATTAGGGAAGGGAGGGAATGCAGAAACAAAGGAGGAGGGGTCAAGAAAACAATAGTGCAGGGATAAAGCAGGGTCCTGGTTCCACCTCAAGGGATATACATAACAATATATTTTTGAGTTCTTCTGCAGGATCTGAGGCCTCCACCCATGTGGAGGATTGTAGCTTCTGGCTGAACACAAGCACATGGGCCCCAGACTGGCTGGAACCAGAAGGCTGATGACTGAGATTCCTGAAAGACCACCCTGTTATCTCATCACCAACAAATCAGAGGAGGGTTACACACCCTGCAGCCCACTCCCAGATTTTGCCTATAAAAATTCTTCCCAGAAAACCATTGCGGAATTTGGGCTTTTTAAGTAAGTGTTTGTTTCTGCAAACTTTATTGATCCTTCTGATCTCTGGTGGCCACGGCCTGCAGCGGCTTGAAGCAGGATTTCCCTTCCCTGGCCAGAGAATGAATTCAGTTAGGCTTCAGCAGCAAGACCACTGAATCTTAGCCACTAGCCCAGTTGCCAGTGACAAGGCCCTCAGCAGGAAGACCCTTTTCTTGTCATTTTAGCAAAGTTATATTGTAACAAACTTTTAAACCAGGCACACCCATGCTCTACTAATCTCCAGCCCATGCACACCTTTCAAGTCTTTTAATCACAGAATACCTTGCCTAACTTGTCATTTCTTTCTGTAGATCAAAGAAGCAGAAATGAAAAATAAGTAATTAATAGATGACCAGATCTCTTCCCTAGATTCCCCTTCAATGGTCTCACAAACAAACTGTGTGAACAAGATAACATCTAGGAGAAGATCACAAGAAGTCCACAATCCTGCATGCAATGGAGGATGGCAAAGACTCTGATCCGCCATCTTGAAACCATGCACCTCAGATTGGGACTTGAACCCCCGTGCTGGGACTCAAACCTGGCCAGGACCCTGATTGGGATTTGAACCCATGCGGCTGGGACTCAAACCTGGCCAAAACGCAGATTGGGACTTGAACCCAAGTGCTGGGACTTGAACCTGGTCAAAACCCACCGCCTTCCAACTGAGATCGCACACCTGGCTTCAAGACTTAATGAAGCTCAGGTTCTTGATGTCTAATCGCAGAAAGAATTCAGTGATAGACAAAGTGATAGGTAAGAAGTGGATTTATTTAGAGAGAAACACACTCCACCAGACAGAGCGTGGGCCATCTCAAAAGGTGAGAAAGGCACGACAGTGTGGGGTTGTCAGTTTTTATAGTGGTGGGTAATTTCTTATAGGATAATAAGTGGGAGGAGTATTCCAGCTATTTTGGGAATAGGCAGGAATTTCTAAGAATTGGGCCACGGCCCAATTTTTGATCCTTATTGTCACCTTAGAACTGACATGGCACCTGTGGGTGTGTCATTTAGCTCACTGATGTGTTACAATGAGCATATAATGAAGCTCATGGTCTAGGGGAAGTCAACTTGTCCACCATCTTGGACCCATTTGGTTCTAATCCGTTTATGTCATGTCCTCGGGCTATGTCATCCTTTCAAACGTTGTGCCCTGCCCCCTTCCCTCCTGTTGCAATCTCAATGATTAACTGAGATGACGTCCCTCCTTTCCTTTAAAACTTTCATGGCCGAGCAGAATCTCTAGAGGTGGTTTCTGGGGGACGCTGAGTCCACCATCTGCCCAGATTGTCAGCATTCTGATTAAAGGCACCTTTCTTTTCTATGGACATTTGTGAGTATTTAATTGATTTTGTAAGCTGTGAGCAGCAAGACCTCCATTGGATAACAGCAGGTGGAGGCTCCAGGTCCCCAAGCCCAGCCAGGCCTCTGTATAGGTGCAGCCCAGAGAAGGCACAGAGACTCTGGGACGAGGCACGGTGCCCCTCATCCCTCATGCCCCCCAAGTTGAGGAGGTCTGGCAGCGATTGGAACAGAGCGATGGAAAGTGCTCTTGGAGTGGTGGGCCTGAGGAGCATTTTCCGGGACAGACCTGAGCTGTAGATGCCCAGGGTGCTCCCCCTAGTCATTCCCTGTCCCTCACGGACACCACCGGCAAGCTAGCACTAGGGCGGCCATGCCCCACAGTAACTGCATCGTCGGGGCATGTTGGGGGTGTGGGTGTGGCCAGTGCATCCTCTCCTTACCTGCTCTGGAAGCCCTGTGATCAGGCCCCCCCATCCTCTCCATTTTGCACAGGAAGAAACCGAGACCCAGAGAGGGGGTTTCTCTTGCCTGTGCTAAGTAAATGCCCAAGACAAAGTCAGATGACCAGTGTCCTCAGGACAACAAAGTAGACTGAGAAGATCTTAGAGTCTGGGGTGACTTCCCAGGGGGCATCAGAGGGCTGTCAGGAAAGGACACAAGTCAGTCTGGGATGAAGTGAGGGAGCCACGTGGATTACAAATTAATAAAAAGAAAATTCTGGGAGTTCCCTGGCAGTCCAGTGGTTAGGACTTGGAGCTTTTACTGCCTTGGGCCTGGGTTCAATCCCTGGTCTGAAAATTAATATCCTGCACCCCATGCGGTACGGCCAAAAACAACCGAAAACAAACAAACAAATCTTACAGTGATCAGGGCTGTGGTGAGGGTAAACAGGATCACAGCTAGAGAGTAGTCCTAAGCCTTATTTGGGTTTCCATAAGAAGGGATACAATGCTCCTACACATGATCACTATTAGATATTTTAATGAATTCATTTTTCAATTATAAATAAATATCTTAAAGAAGAAACTGGATTCACAGCTGTAAGAGGTAAGCCAGCTCCACTTGGAATAAACAGAGGGAAACCCACCTGCAGAGAAAAATCCAGTGAACTTCTTGGTTCCATTCTGCACAGGAGCCCTCTGTTTATGAAACTGTGGGCTTCAGATTGGGACTTGAACCCACGTTCTTTTAACTGAGATCACACACCTAGTCTCAGGACTTAACAAAGCTCAGGTTCTTGATGTCTTGTCACAGAAACAATTCAGTGAGAGACAAAGTGATGGGTAATAAGTTGATTTATTGGGGGGGGGGCTTCCTTGGTGTTACAGTGGTTAAGAATCCACCTGCCAATGCAAGCCCTGGTCCGGGAGGATCCCGCATGCCGTGGAGCAACAAAGCCCGTGAGCCACAACTACTAAGCCCACGTGCCACAACTACTGAAGCCTGTGCACTGAGAGCCCATGCTCCACAACAAGAGAAGCCACTGCAGTGAGAGAACCGTGCACCGCAATGAAGAGTGGCTCTTACTCGCCGCAACTAGAGGAAGCCCACGCGTAGCAACGAAGACCCAACACAGCCAAAAATAAATAAATTAATTTAAAATATATATATATTTTATATATATATTTTAAAAAGAGAAGTGGATTTATTTAGAGAGAAACACATTCCACAGACAGAGTGTGGACCATATCAGAAGGCAAGAGCGGCACCAGGGTATGGGGTTGTCAGTTTTTATAGGGGTGGGTAATTTCATAGGCTAATGAGTGGGAGGAGTATTCCAGCTATTTTGGGGAAGGGGTAGGGATTTCTAGGAATTAGGCCACCACCCACTTTTTGGCCGTTTATGGTTGGTCTTGGATCTGTCGTGGTGACTGTGGGTGTGTCACTTAGTGTGCTGATGTGTTACAATGAGTATATACTGAGGCTCAAGGTCTGGTGGAAGTCAACTCATCCGCCATCTTGGACTTATTTTGTTCTAATCAGTTTGGGTCGTGTCCTCAAGCTATGTCATTCTTTTAAAGATTGTGCCCTGCCACCTTCTCTCCCGTTTCATTTAGAAGCAGAAATTCCCCAAACGTGTTAGTCTGGACTCGTAGCTGACTCTCCACCTCAGTCGAATGCACAGGAGGTTACCAGTGGGTATTTGTATTGTTGAACTCTGCATATAATCACCGGGCTTGGAGCTAGGTGGAGGCCAGGCACTCATTCTATTTATGATTTCGGTACCTGTGTGATGTGTGTGATGCCAAGTAGAGTCAGACAAGCAGCTGGTGTGTCAGGGAGACGTGTCAACTGTGCATTTAACCTGCAAAATCCAAGCATATTGGTTAAGCAGAGGGTGTGAAAGAGCTGCTTTTTTTTTTTTAACTTATTTATCTTACTTGCTGATTCCAATAAACTGTACCCGAGGGGTCCAGGTATTAAAGTCAGACTAGTCACAAAACCAAGCGTTTCAGAAGACACGGACATTCAAGATCTTTTGTATTTCTAATGGTGCTACAATGGGTAAAAACCACTTTGAAAAAGTTTGCCGCTGGGTATTGGAAAAATACTTGTTTCTCCTTTACTCTCACTCTACTGCCATACTCAACACTATTTTTTTTCATTGAAGTGTAGTTGATTTACCATATTGTATTAGTTTCAGGTATGATTCAATACAATAGTAATTCAATATTTTTATAGATTATACTCCATTTAAAGTTATTACAAAATAATGGCTATATTTCCCTGTGCTGTACAATAGATCCTTGTTGCTTATTTCTTTTATACATAGTAGTTTGTATCTATTAATCTCCTTCACATATTGTGTCCCTCTCCCCTTCCTTCTCCCCACGGGTAACCACTAGTTTGTTCTCTGTATCTGTGAGTCTGTTTCTATTTTATCATATACATTCACTTATTTCTTTCTTTTAGATTCCACATATAAGTGATAACATAGAGTATGTATCTTTGATTTATTTCACTAAGCATAATACTCTCTAGTTCCATCCATATTGTTGTGAATGTCAGAATTTCCATCTTTTTATGGCTGAGTAATATTCCATTGTATGTATGTACCACATCACCTTTATCCATTCATCTGTTGATGACACTTAGGTTGCTTCCCTAACTTGGCTATTGTAAGTAGTGCTGCTATTAACATCTGGGTGCGTGTGTCTTTTTGAAGTAACCACACTCAACACTTCTGACACCAGAAGTGTGGCTGTTTTATCACACCAACCAATTGTGGCACCAACTGGGTGTCCTACAGTTCAGTGAATTCTGACACTAATTAGGGTTAGTGAAAATCCCTCAGGTTAAGGGCTCAGTCCCATATGATTTGTCCCCACTTCAGAGGCCAATTGCAAATAGTGGGTACCCATGTTACCCAAAACTTCTGTCTGATTTGGCTGCAAATCAGAGGTTCCCCTAACTGCCCTCCTCAAATTGGATTATTCACTAGAACCGTTCACAGAATTCAGGGAAATACTCACTTACTTAAATAGTTTATTATATTTTAAAGGGTATGATAAAGGATACAGATGAACAGCCAGACAGAGTTACAGAGGGAGAGATCAGGAAGGGTCCTGAGCATAGGAGCTTCTGTCCCTGTAAAGTAGGGGCATGCCACCCTCCTGGCACATGGATGTGTTCGGCAACCTAGAAGATCTCCAAGTCCTGAACTTAAGAATGCATGATCCATTATTAACTCAATCTCCAGTTCCTATCCACTTCCAGGGATGCAGGGATGAGGTGGGGCTGAAAGTTCCAAGCTTCTAATCATAGTTTGGTCTTTCTGGTGATCAGTCCCCATCCTGAAGCCATCCAGGAGCCTACCAAGCACCACCTCATTTAAAGCCAAAGACACTCCTTTCATCCAGGAAATTTAAAAGGATTTAGGTGCTCTGTGTCAGAAGCCAGGGTCCAAGATCAAATTTTAGAACAAAAGATACTCCCAGGGGAATTCCCTGGAGATCCAGTGGTTAAGGCTCCACTTTTTCACTGTTGTGGGCGCGGGTTTGAGCCTTGGTCAGGAAACTACGATCCGACAAGCTCTGCGTCACAGCCAAAAACAAACAAACAAAAAACTCCTAGTGCTCTTATCTCTTAGGAAAATACAAGGGTTTGGGGGGTGCTGGGCAACCTGGCAGAGCCATATATATATATATCTTTGCTGTTATTTCACAACCCATCTCCCAGAGGTCTTTCCAAAGAAAAGCCTTCTTTCATACCAAGATTTGCAAGAATATTCACCATAGTAAAATATCTGGAGACAGCCCAGGAAAGAGGATGGATGAATGGGTTTCTCCACATAGTGGAGCATTATCCCAGCCCGATAGCAAGGGAATCAGAGAAGTGTCACAATTTACCCCGCAGAATGCCCCTGTTCCAGTATTCAGGCCATTTCTACGGGGCACCTTCTAGCTTCTCAATGAGACTGAACCCTAATTTCCTATTGGAAGCCAGATCACAAATGTGTTCACAATAACTAGCATGTGAGCTTTTGCCTCGACTGTACACAGAATCTGTTTTCTCCAAACTGCTCTTTCAAATTGGTTTTGCAAATAAGCCTTCCCTACCCCCACACGTTCCATCTACTGGAAGAAATGCATGGAAAACATTGGACTTTTCTGGTATTTGTTAATAAAATTACATTCTGCAACTTTCAGTCACCATTCTTCTTTAGGTCCAGTTTAGCTATTAAATTGCCAGTAAATCAAATGATTATATATTATTTAAATACAAAGGTCCCTTTCTTCAGTTAAGGTCTCTTTCTAAGTTTCCATCGCTGCTCCCCACCTTTTTAGGTGCCTGTGGCTGCACTAGAGATAAAGAGTGTGGACAGAGGACAGGGCAGCAGGCAGGGAAAGGCTCGTTGGACCACTGAGCTTGGAACTCACTGTCTTATTGTAACCGAAAGTGGGGTCCGGCTGCTCGCCACTCAAAAGCCAATAAAGAGGTCAGGTTTGGGCTTCCCTGGTGGCGCAGTGGTTGAGAGTCCGCCTGCCAATGCAGGGGACAGGGGTTCGTGCCCCGGTCCGGGAGGATCCCACATGCCGCGGAGCGGCTTGGGCCCGTGAGCCATGGCCGCTGAGCCTGCGCGTCCGGAGCCTGTGCTCCGCAACGGGAGAGGCCACAACAGTGAGAGGCCCGCGTACCGCAAAAAAAAAAAAATAATAATAAAAAAAATTAAAAAAAAAAAAGAGGTCAGGTTTGTGGAAAGGAAAGTGCTTTATTTTGGATGCCGGCAACCGGGGGATGGAGAGGGTGGACGCCTGTCCTAAGGCTGACTCCACCTCCACCCCCAGCCCCCCGCGACAATCAGTGGGCAAGAGCTTTTATAGACAGAGGGAGGGGACCACATGCAGAAACAGCACAGTCAGCTCTAACAGTCATCTTGAAATTGGTCATCTGTGCTCTGATCAGCGTCATCTTGATTGTTTTAAGCACAATTAGTCTTCAGGTTCAGGGTCTTTTCTTTCACATTTCTTTGAGGCCAATTCTCAAAATTGTGGCAGCTATGTCATGGCTACAACCTGGTCATCATGCTGTTAACTTCTTCCACCTGGTGGAGGTTTCAGTATCTACAAGAGAGCTCACAGGATATGGCTCAGAATATTATCTATAGTCCTTAAGGAGGAACTAAAGATCCTTGATTTTTGCTTAATGACTAAACAGTTATTATTTGGTCTCCTTTGACTGTTTTCCTTTGTTTCTGCATTTTCTCACTTCTCTGATTAAACTTATTCTTTTGCTAAAGTTTTTCCACAGACAAAAGCAGGCTGAGGACATGGTGTGTGTGGAGGGGCAAGGACCATAGGGTCCTGCTCCGTTTCATTCTCACGTGGGACACACGCCAAAATTTTAAAGAATAAACACCAACATAACACATCCATTCATTTATTCAACAGATATATATTGGTTATTTGAAATGTACCAGATGTTTTCTACACACCTGAGATACTTTAGTGAACAAAACTGAGAAATTCCCTGCTCTTCATAAACTTATTTTTTTGGGGGGAGGGGTGAAACAATAAATGGAAAATACAATCAGGAAATTACATTTTTTTAACTGTCTTTTAAAATTTATTTTCTTTCCTTTTTAAATTTTTAATCTTATTTAATTATTATTACTTTTGGCCGTGCTGCAAGGCATGTGGGATCTTAGTTCATGGACCAGGGATGGAACTTGTGCCCCCTGCAGTGGAAGTGTGGAGTCTTAACCACTGGACCGCCAGGGAAGTTGCCACATTTTTTCTTTTTTAAATTATTTTTATAAAGTATATTCTATAGAGCAGTACTATGGAAATAAACATACGCACATACATAATTTATATACATCACATTGGGGCCACAGCCAAGGGAGCTTTTAGTGTGGAGGGAACACTTTTGAGGGCAATTTTCTGGTGAAACCTAAGGTGGCGGTGGTAGGTGGAGGACTGGCGGAAGCGTCTCTGGCAAAGGGAACATACATAGGGCTTCTCTCCCGTGTGGATTCTCTCGTGAGCCCGAAGGTTGGTTTTGTGGTTGAAGGCCATTTCACACATGCTGCACATGAAAGGCTTCTCTCCTGCATGAATCCTCTGATGCACATGTAGGTCTGATGCCTGGAAGAAGCCTTTGCCACACTCAGCACAAATATATGTCCTCTCATTATTGTGTCTTTTCTGGTGAACTTTTAACCGAGAGGAATACCTAAAGATCTTGGGACACGTCTCACATTTGTATACTTTTGGGGCTCCGTGGAATCTTTCTTGGTGTTCCCCATGTGCAGAATTCCCCTCAGTGCTCTGGTGCGTAGAAACAGGCTCAAGGGTGACCTGGTCTGGCTTGAAGAGAAACTCTGGTTCCACCTCCACAAGGACATCTTGATAGGAGGGTCCTTTCAGGGATCCTTCCTGGGACCTGGAGGGGTCTGGACCTGCTCTTCTGGAGCTGAGTGGATTCTCCAAATAAACACCTCTTTCTTCAGGCCTCAGACTGTTCTCTTCTTGGATAATGAGTAGGAAAGGTATTTGATTGCTTGGACTAGTAATACGGTCATTTACTTGACAAGTTTTCAAAGAAATGTTGCCACCATTTTCTTTACCTTCACATTCTGTAGCGGGGGAAAAAGGGACTCAGTGAAGTTATGCCCAAGAAAGAGTCCACACAGATCATCCCTCTGGTATCTGGACTTTCCCCACTCACTTTGTCTTGTTTCAAGGGAAGTATCTTGAGGCATCCAGAAAGGTGTCCCCATTTTCTCTCTTGCTGGAGTTCCTGTCGACAACTGTTTTGTGAAGTGAACAATGACTTCTCTTAAGGGTGTATTCTCACTAAAGAGGGCTTCCTGTCCCTGCATGTGGACGTGGACCTGTGAACAAAGCCTGATTACTATCTATAATAACATCTTTCTCTACTTCCAGGCAACTCCAACAGACTACTGATTCCTTACACCCCCTTTCCCCTCACCCTGGGGGTCAGAACCCTCTACTTACTAAGCCAGGTGGCTTCATGCCATCATCGGTCAGACCTTCCATGAATTTCTCCAGGTTTCTGCCGCTTGCATTCCATTTCTCTTGTAAAGTGGACCTGTCACCGCAGCGGCCATTGATCATAAACTGTTCCAGGACCAAACGAGAAATTATTTCATCCTTGCTGTGTTTTTCTGGCTGCAGCCATGAATGAAATAATTTATAGAGTCTTTGCAGCTCCTGCCTTGCACTTGAGTTATTATTGTTTTGAAATAAGCTGAGCTGAGTGCTCTGGAACTCAGAGATCCCCTCTCTCTCCTGGATGGCAGATCCTTGGCTGGGTTTAAGCTCTAGATTATCTGACACAGGATCCTTCCTTGATGGTTCATCTTGAAAGGAGATTCTGAGGTCTAAAGCCATTCTTAACAAGAATTCTCAGAGAACCGCAACTTCAGGGATTCAAGCTCTGCTGACTTGTTTCTTGGGGGATCTCTTTCAACAACTGGTGGATGTTTAAGAACTGCAAGCTAGAAATAGAAGAGATATGTAATAAATTACAACACTGGTATAATTGAAAAAAAACAAACAAAATTCAGGTTCAGTTGAGTTCACGGATGAATTCTACTAGACATTTGGTGAATACACAAATGGAGAAAAGCATAACCTCATCAGTCATCCCAGAAATGCAAAATAAAACTACAACAACATGCTACAAAATAACTACCAGAATCACTAAAATAAAATAGAGTTAGCATTGGCATGGATTGGAGCCCCTGGCACTCTCAGTCACTGCTAGTGAGTACTCACGTTGGAAATGCTTTGACTAGTATGTGCTAAATCTGTATTTATGCATTCCCTGTGACTCATCAATTTTACTCCTCGGCATGTACTCAACGGAAGAATATACTCGTGTGCATCAAAGGCATATACAATAATGTTTCTATCAACATAATTCATAATATTCCCATGCTGTAAATAATCTAAATGTCCAACATTCAATGGGACAGATTACAATTAATTGATGTAGAGGCATATTTGATAGCAATAAGAAGAAATTCTTCATGCAACAACATAGAATAACCACAAAACAGAATGTCAAATGAAATAATCCCGGCACCAAACAATACATTTTGTTTCTTCTTGTTTATGTTCATTGAAAAGCATATAAATACTATCAATATTATTTAGGATGTTGGTTAAAATTTTGGAAACAATAGTAGATCCTGGGATAGGTACATATGGAGGGCTCCATAGGACGACCACATCCCAGTTTGCCTGGGACTAAAGAGAGAGTTCGTGTGATGCTGTACTTCCAATTTTAGCTGGCGATAGTCTACCTCTTGATCTTGGAGGTAGTTACACATGAGTGTTTCTCTGTAAAAATCCACCAAGTATATACTTTCACTTTTCCTTTTTTCTGTATGTGCATTACATTTCAATTTTAAAAGTTCAATTTTAAAGAGTAAATAGCGTCTTAAGTTGTAATTGGACATGATTTAACTGAACGAAGGCGATCTAGTACAAAGATGTTCTTTCAGTCATTATAAGAAAACAAAATATGACAAACAATTGACAAGAAAGTGAATGAAATAGGACAGGCTGGAATCCATATACATGATTTCATCTTGTGTTAGAAACTCGTACATCAGACACAAACATCTGCAAAACCACCTCAGCTACACCCCGTGTCAGCCCAATGATACATTCCTCAGGAAATTTTCCTTTTACTTTCACCTCTTTCTTTTCTCCAATTACTCTTCCTTATGAAAAACATTTGTCTCTGCTTCACTGATCTTATCAAAGTTATAATTTTATATTGATCTGTTTCTTTCTTTTTAAAAGTAAATTTATTTATTTATTTTTGGCTGCGTTGTGTCTTTGTTGCTGCAATGGGCTTTCTCTACTTGCGGCGAGCGGGGGCTACTCTCCGTTGCGGTGCGCAGGTTTCTCACTGCGGTGGCTTCTCTTGTTGCGGAGCACGGGCTATGGGTACGCGGGCTTCAGAGCACAAGCTCAGTAGTTGTGGTGCACGGGCTTAGTCGCTCCACGGCATGTGGGATCTTCCCGGACCAGGGCTCTAACCCATGTTCCCTGCATTGGCAGGAGGGTTCTTAACCACTGCACCACCAGGGAAGTCCCTATTGAGCTGTTTGTATTGCCTATCCTTTTCTACTGGAGTGTAGGATTCAGAGGAGAAACTGAGTTTGTATTATTCAATATTGATTTGTGACTGCAAATCAATGATCTGGGCAACCACAGGCATACCCCTTGGGATGTCAAACGATAAAAGATTTAATCCTCTTTCTATATCATTGCTCTATTTTTGTGTGTGTGGTTTTTTTTATATATAGTCAACATTTCAAAGACTTGTATTATTATTATTATTATTTTTGTCCACACCAAGCAGCTTGCAGGATCCTAGTTCCCCCAACCAGGGATCGAACCTGCACCCTTGGAAGTGAAAGCACGGAGTCTGGACCACCAGGGAATTCCCAGAGTTTTTTTCTTTTGGCTGCGCCACGCAGCATGTGGGATCTTAGTTCTCCGACCAGGGATGGAACCCGCGCCCCCTGCATTGGAAGTTGGAGCTTTAACCACTGGACTGCCAGGAAAGTCCCTGGATTTGTTGGGGTTTTTTTTTAAAAAGCAAACCTTGTGCCACAAAATCAGAAAATGTGGGTGTTTGTTGGGATATGTGGGCTCCCAAATACCTAATTAATTTCTGTTAACTGATGTCATGTTTTATGTCAACCTCACCTGCTGATCTGATCAAACTAGCCACGCCTCATCTCATCAATGAATGAGGCAAAGATGATTCTAGGCAAAACCCTATAGGAGAAAGTTGAACACATCCTTGCCTTCTCCTAATCCACTTATCACACCTATTTAGTCAAACTTTTTTTTTTTTTTGCGGTAAGCGGTCCTCTCACTGTCGTGGCCTCTCTGGTTGCGGAGCACAGGCTCCGGACGCGCAGGCTCAGCGGCCATGGCTCACGGGCCCAGCCGCTCTGCTGCATGTGGGATCTTCCTGGACCGGGGCACGAACCTGTGTCCCCTGCATCGGCAGGGGGACCCTCAACCACTGTGCCACCAGGGAAGCCCTTAGTCAACCTTTTTAAAATGTTAATCTGCTCAGCTCATGCTCCACTTAATTCCCTCCATGGCTCCCTTTTGCTCTCAGGGAAAAGCACTAAGTCCTTCGTGGTTCCACCAGGCTTTGCCTGGGCTTGTCCTCACCCTTCCCACCCCACCTTAGGTACTGTGGCTGGTTATCTACATCCGGGTATACTGGTCTCTATTGCTTTTCTTTTTTATGTATAATCCATACCTCCTCCTTCACCTGGGACTCCCCACGAGTTCTCTCTCTCTCTCTCTCTCTCTCTATATATATATTATTTTTTGGCCACACCACATAGTATGTGGGAGTTTAGCTCCCCAACAAGGGATCGAATCTGTGCCCCCTGCACTGGAAGTGTGGAGTCTTAACCACTGGATGGCCAGGGAAGTTCCATGGGTTCTCTTTCTGGACTACCCCAGGCACACACAGACCACATGGTCACATTTGCAGACATGCACTCAATTTCACACAAACAAGGCCACGGAGCACTATTATGGCTAGGACCTTGGAATTTGAAATTGCCATATTTTGAATTTTCATCACAAGAAAAAGGAATGTAATGATGAATGCTGACGGATGTTAACTAGACTTACTGTGATCATTTCCCAATACATGCAAATATTGTATCATATGCAGTACATCTGAAATTAATACAATGTTATATGTCAATCATATCTCAATAAAAAACAAAACACAACAAAAACCCCCCAGACTGCCAATGTTCTCAACCTGGAGCCTGGCATTTACAAGCTGTGTGGCCCCAGACACGTTACACATCAGGCCTCCATCCTTGTCATGGAGGCTCTGATCTCTAATGACACCCAGCTCAGAATTTCCATGGGAGCTAAAAGAATTGATACATGTGAAGCACGTGAGCATTCACCGGTAACTGACACACACCCTTTCATTTTCAGCCCCACCATCATCTCAATCGGCCGTGAACCTCCACTGCCACAAGATGCAATAAAAATGAATTACTAGAACATAAAATTAACAAAAAGCAATGCCAGACTAACAGACATTCCTAGGAGAAGTCTACTTCAGTCAGGCCAGATTTTGCACAGCCAGAGCAGCTTTCACAATCGATGATCCCCCATGCCTGAGAGACATCCATATCTTTGTACCTAGGAATTTTCTCCCCACAGCTATGCATAAATATACACGCATACACAATTGCACACACACACGAAATGGGAAACTTACCTCCTCCAGAAGACTGAACTTCAGACTGGGTAATCTTGAACTGAAGGCTGAGGACTCGCTGTGTGACTCACTTTCTGAACTGGGTTCATCTGACGTGCCTTCCCAAGGCTCCTCCCTTTTATAGGATCAGGGACAATAATGCATTTAAAGACGTGATTGGATAAAATGTAACTGTTGATGGAATCTCTGTTGGAATCTTCATCAGCTGCAGCTCCAGCTTTTCAGTATGGTATTATATAACAGCCCTGGGCCTGGGGCAATAGGCCACAATCAACCACACATATTCCTGCAGTGAAATATAACAACATTCGCACTTAAGTGGGGATATAATGTTTAATCTCACGTCAAATTTTGTCCTATGTGAGTCTTATACAAAGTTAACACTTTCCAATTTTCCAACACTTGTGGATTGCAAGTGCAGAAAAAAAGGCTAAGATTCTCTCCTGGGAATTTCCTGACGGTCCAGTGGTTAGGACTCTGCACTTTCACTGCTGAGGACACAGGGAACTAAGATTCCTCAAGCCCTGTGGCACAATGCGGGGGTGGGGGTGGGGGGGATTCTCTCCTCCTGTGCATCGGGTCTGGTGAGTCAGAGGGTGCCCCAGTACCCCAAAGGAGGGGTTCCTAATCCAACAAAGAAATTGTAGAGGCTGAAACTAAGGTCATTTAGTGGGAAGGAAAAGAGCAGTTCTTATTTTATATAAAGGAAGCACATGATGTTTGATGGACTTTTGGGGACTGAGTTAGAGGAAGGGGTTAAAATGGGGAGAGGCTTCTGGTTTGAAAATGTGGTGGGAGGGGTGGGGTCTTACACTCACTAGGGGGAAAGCAGGAGGAAGAGATTTTAGGAAAACTCAGCACTTCTGTTTCCTGACTTCTTGTGGAGTGAGTGACCACCTGGAAGATCAGAGAAGAGATAGGGAAGCAGATGGAATGTTTTTTGGAGAGAAGGGACTTTTGCAGCAGTCCTAACATTATCTGCTTTCAAGTTATATCCAGAATCAAATCACGTTTTACCCTGCACTGCCCAGGCCCCATCATCCTTCCCTTGGATTAATGAGGTCAGCTCCTAACTGGCTTCCCCTCCTCCCAGTAGTCTTCCTTCCTTTCTTTTCTTTTTTTTTTTTTTTTGGCTGAGCCACAAAGCTTACAGGATCTTAGTTCCTGACCAGGGATTGAAGCCGGGGCCATGACATTGAAAGCACGGAGTCCTAACCACTGGACTGCCAGGGAATTCCCACACAAGTCTTTCTATTCCCAAAGCAGCCATCATAGGGACCCTGTTATAACCGAGCCTGGACACGTGCCTCCTCTGTGGAAGCTCCCCAGTGGCTTCGAGTTACTTACAGCAGGGCTCAGACTGCCTCTGGTAAAAAAACTTTGCCGCTCCCCGTGGCCTCACAGTTTCACAAAGTTCAATAAAGCCAAATTATCAGGGACTTCTTAGTGGTGCAGTGGTTAAGAATTCGCCTGACAGTGCAGGGGACACGGGTTCAAACCCTGGTCCAGCAAGATCCCACATGCCGTGGAGCAACTAAGCCTGTATGCCACAACTACCAAGCCTGCGCCCTAGAGCCCATGAGCCACAACTACTGAGCTCACGCACCACAACTACTGAAGCCCGCATGCCTAGAGCCCATGCTTCGCAACAAGAGGAGCCACCACCATGAGAAGACTGCTCACTGCAACGAAGAGCAGCCCCCACTCGATGCAACTAAAGAAAGCCTTTGTGCAGTAACGAAGACCCAACGCAGTCAAAAATAAATAAATAAATACATAAATGAATAAATAAATTTATTAAAAAGAAAAAGAAAAGCGGTTTCATACTCGCTTCGGCAGCACATGTAATAAAATCGGAACGATACAGAGAAGATTAGCATGGCCCCTGAACAAGGATGATACACAAATTAGGGAAGTGTTCCATATTTTGTGCACTTCCCTACCATCCTGAAACCCGTTGCCAATTCACACACACACACACACAGAAAAGTGGTTTCAGTTACCACCTACATGGCCTCAGTTCAGTCATTACGAGCTGTACCAGCTTCAGACTGTGGTGCTGGAACAGACCGTGATATCTGGCAAGAGGGGTCTGAGGAGAGGTCAGGCAGATCAGCTGCCCCTGGGCTGTCAGGCCATCCCCTCTCATCCCGCAGACTTTTGGGATGACAGCTCAGGAGACGCCTCCACCCTGGCTAAGTTAAGATGAAAACAGATGATCCTGGTTGCCTAGTGTGGTGAAAACTGGGCTCCCTTCCCTAGCCCATCTCCTCATTTCATACTCTTGCATCTGCCAGGGCATCTGGCCTGACCTTGGCCATTCCTCCATACACACACAGAGCAACTCATACATCCAGGAAAAAGTAACTAGATAAGGAAGAAGAATCGCAACCTCACAAAAATCATAGTAAGCAACATATGTTATATAGTATAAAGAATTGGAAGTACAAAGAAATTAAAATAAGAGGATAAAATAATCCAGGACATGAGGAAAGAAAAAATCCACAAGAGCAAGAAGATATGCTTCAAAAAATTGGGAAAATGTTGGTTATGGAAAACATTGATAAAGAAAGGACTGAGTAGAATACATAGGAGGATGGGGATATTTAAAGAATGAATCAGTGAGTCCGATGATCAGATTGAAGATGACATCTAAATGGCCAAGGGTAGGAGAATGAAATAGAAAGCATAAAAGAACAAAAGTTGTGATCAACCTGTGGGAAGGGATTTTCTCTGTTTTATGCCTCTGAAACAGTGGCTAACACCTATTGCTATTAAATACTAGTTGTGGGATACATAAAGAAAATGGAACTAGAAACACCAAGACCTGGATCCAAGTTGTCTCCAAAAGAAGGGGAAAATATGTGATGCCCGGGCAGGAGACATGGGGTGGTGGGGGGGGGAGGGTGGGGTTCAGCGGTCTAAAGTCAGGTGCAGACATGAGATCCTTTTTTTTTTTCTCCTAAATTATCCTTTTTTACTTTTTTAAAAACATCTTTGGGCTTCCCTGGTGGCGAAGTGGTTGAGAGTCCGCCTGCCGATGCAGGGGACACGGGTTCGTGCCCCGGTCCGGGAGGATCGCACATGCCGCGGAGCTGCTGTGCCCGTGAGCCATGGCCACTGAGCCTGCGCGTCCGGAGCCTGTTGCTCCGCAACGGGAGAGGCCACAACAGTGAGAGGCCCGCGTACCGCAAAAAAAAACAAAAAAAACAAAAAAACCCAAAACTTTATTGGAGTATAATTGCTTTACAATGTTATGTTAGTTTCTGCTATATAACAAAGTGAATCAGCTATATGTATACAAATATCCCCATATCCCCTCCGTCTTGCGTCTCCCTCCCACCCTCCCTATCCCACCCCTCTAGGTCGTCACAAAGCACCGAGCTGATCTCCCTGTGCTATGCAGCTGTTTCCCACTAGCTGTCTATTTTACATTTGGTAGTGTATATATGTCAGTGCTACTCTCGCACTTTGTCCCAGCTTACCTTTCCCCCTCCCCATGTCCTCAAGTTCATCTCTATGTCTGCGTCTTTATTCCCAGACACAAGATCCTTGAGTTGCTGGGCTCTGAAGGGCATGGTTGGAAGTGGCCAAAGTTTAGGGATGAGGCAGGACGACCCATGTGGGTGAGTCAGGGGACGAGAAGACAGAGGCACAGGTGACCGCTGTTGGGGGCACCATGAAGATGTTACCTGAGGGCATATGTATAGAGGCTGGCAGGAGTGGTAAAGAGGCCAGAATGCAAGAAGGCAAGGGTCCTGGGAATTCCCTGGAGGTCCAGTGGTTAGGACTCTGCGCTCTCACTTCTGAGGGCGTGGATTCGATCCCTGGTCGGGGAACTAATATCACACACACACACACGCACACACACGCACACAAAAATCCAAAAAAAAAAAAAAAAAAAGGCAAGATTCCTAATCAGGAAATGGCGCAGCTCATTTAACTTGAGGGGGTGTGGCAGGGTCTCTCCCATCTCCCAGTGGCCCTTAATCTTGAGCCATTTAGAATAGCTCAGAGACAGTTACCGACTTGGGTTCTTGGAATTTTGCCTTTTTTTTTTTTGGCTGCGTTGGTATTCATTGCTGCATGTGGACTTTTAGTTGCGGTGCGTGGGCTTATTGTGGTGGCTTCTCTTGCTGTGGAGCATGGGCTCTAGGCGCGTAGGCTTCAATAGTTGTGGCTTGTGGGCTCTAGAGCACAGGCTCAGTAGTTGTGACGGACCTAGTTGCTCCACCGCATGTAGGATCTTCCCGGACCAGGGTTGGAACCAATGTCCCCTGCATTGGCAGGTGGATTCTTAGCCACTACGCCATCAGGGAAATCCTTCTTGGACTTCTTTAATCAATAGAAATTGGTTAAGAGGCCAGGGACTTCCCTGATGGTCCAGTGGTTAAGACTCTGAGCTCCCAATGCAGGTGGCCTGGGTTCGACCCCTTGTCAGGGAACTAGATCCCACATGCATACTGCAACTAAGAGTTCACATGCTGCAATAAGACCAGGGGAAACCAAATAAATAAGTAAATAATTTAAAAAATAAAAAGAAATTGATAAGAGGACAGATGAGAAATTTAGGCAAGGCTTTATTGGGACTTGTGCTGCATCAGGAGGGAGCAAAAACAAGTAATAGATGCACTTGCTCTCTCCTCACGAAGAGACAAGCTGGTCTCTTAAATGGGGGGAAGAACAGGAGCGGATTAGTGGGTCTGCCTGCCCCCTTGGTGGTGTTCTGTGCAGGTATCATGCATAGTACACTGCTTTTGCTCCTGGCAGGCAGTCACCTCAAAGGTGGCAGTTGGGTTTTGGCCTTTTCATATCTTATTGTTTATAATTTGCCCCAACTTCTCATGCATATATTTTTAGTCCCTTAGAGTTTCTTTGTATTCTGCTGTTCAAGAAGACGTTTGTCCAGGGGCAAGTACTGCAGTAAAGGGTCTCATGTCTCAGGTCCCAGCCTGTCTCAAGGTGAGGAGCCAATCTTTCATTATTTCACCTGCGGTGGCCTATCAGAACTGGGCAGCTGAGGGCCAGATCCCAGTCTTTCTTTTGTTTTCCTGTTGGATGTTAACGTCCAATCTCAGTAGAAAGGCTTTTGGTCTCTCTAAGGCTGTTGTTGATATAGATTATGCACACATCCATACTTACTATAACGCTTTGAAATTGATGGGGGGTTTTCCCCCTGTATCAGTAGTTTATTCCTTAATATTGATGGGGAGTATTCCATTTATAAATATAACAATTTCTTAACCATTCATCTGTGGATGGATGTTTGTTTTTGTTATCTAGTTGTTGGGTTTGAAGAATAAAGTTCCTGGAAAGTGCCAATACGTACAAATAGTTCAGTGGACACAGGTTTCCATTTCTCTTATAGTTATACTTAGGAAGAAGTGGATGATTAACTTCATTAACTGCCAGTGTTTCCAAATTTATTTTTACTATTTTGCATTCCTACCAGCAATGTGTGAGAGTTCCAATTTTCTTCACATCTTCAACACCTAGATATTTTCAGTCTTTTAATGTTACCATTAAAATGAGTGTGCAGTGGGACCTCACTGTGGTTTTCATTCATATTTCCTTAAATAATAATATTGAATATTTTCATGTGCTTACTTATGATTCATATATCATATTTAGTGAAATGTGTTCAGATGTTTTGCCTATTCTTTTAGTAGTGTTGTTTACCTTATTACATGTTCTGTATACCTGCCTTTTGTCAGATATAGGTTTTTAAAATATTTTTTCTTAGGCCATAGATAGATTTTTTTCCATTTCCTTATCAGTACCTTTTGAACTGTAAGAAATTTAAATTTTATTAAAGTCTAGTTTATCATATTTTTCTTTTATGGTTTGTGTTTTTTTCCTGTGTAAGAAATCTTGGCCTAAAGCAAGAACAAAGAACATTCTTCCTGTTATATTTAAGATGGTATATATTTCTATCTCTTATATTAAGGTTTATGGCCCATTTTGAGTTCACTTGTGAAGATTTTGAAGGAAGGGTTGAGGTTCTTTACTTTTATGTGTGAGGATATCACAGTTTTTCAGAATAATTTGTTGAAAATATTATCCTTTCATTTTTAATTTGGCAACTTTGTTGAAAATAAATTAGTTATATGCATGTGGCTCTATTTCTGGACTCTTCCATTGCTCCATTGTCTATCCTTTCACCAATACCACATGGTCTCATTACTATAGCTTCATAGTGTTTTTTTTTTTTTTCATAGTAAGTTTTGAAATCAGGTCTTTAAAGTCCAAATTTGTTCTATTTAAGAAAATAGAAAGTGCTTTGACTATTATAAGCCTTTTGCATTTCCATATATATTTTGTTTTTTTTTAAAGAGAACATATTATTGTCTTCATAATAAAAAAGATGAAGCTTGGAACTGGATTGCTTGGCCTTGTATATTCTTTTCTCAATTCACATGTGAAGCAAGGAGTGTGGGCTAGTAGCTAAGTGCTTGGACTCTAGAGACACACTGTTTTTCTAATTCGTCTGAGCTGTGCCATTTACCAACTGGCTGACCTTGGTCATGTCCATTCTCCTCAGTACTCAGGATTCACATCTGTAAATGTGGGAAAATGGGACACTGAACTGTACAGCTACGCAGTGCAATGAAGACCCCAACCAGGTGTGAAAGTGAAGAAAAATTCCCTGCAAAGAGAAAAGCATGTATTAACACCCCAAGGTTAGTGAGAGCTTGGCTTGTTGGTATAGAGAGTGAAAGACTGCAAGGCTGGAGCGGGAGACTGGTAGGTAGTGAGATGAGCGGGGTAAGGGCTGCTGCATGTATTTTGGAGTCTATGATGAGAAATTTGGGTTGTATTCTTACTACTCTGGGAAGTTGTGGGGATTTAGCAAGACAAGACACATGATCTGTTGTTTTGTTTTTTTCAATGTCTTATTCCGAAATAACTGTATATTCACAGGAAGTTGCAGATATAGTACAGAGTATCTTTCACTTAGTTTCCTCTGTGGTAGCAACTTATGTAACCTTAATATCAAAACAAGGAATTTGACATTGGTTAAATCCTCGTATCTTTTTCACAGTTCACCGTTTTTACGTGTGTGTGTGTATGTGTGTAGTTCTATGCAGTTTTTTTGTTTTTTTGTTTGTTTTGCGCTACGCGGGCCTCCCGCTGTTGTGGCCTCTCCCGTTGCAGAGCAGAGGCTGCGGATGCGCCAACTCAGTGGCCATGGCTCATGGGTCCAGCCGCTCCGCGGCATGTGGGATCTTCCTGGACCAGGGCACGAACCCGCGTCCCCTGCATCGGCAGGTGGACTCTCAACCACTGCACCACCAGGGAAGCCCCTATGCAGTTTTATCATATGTAGAATCATGTAGGCACAACCACAATCAAGATACAGAATTTTATTGGCAGGAGGCCGAAAGGTTATATGTGGCCCCCAAATGCAGATACTACAAGTCACATAAAGAGAGGGAAGTCTGATATGGAGGAGGATATGCCTGCAGAAGTGAGAAGTATTTAGGGAAATAAAACCAATAGACCTTGAGGGCTAAAATCTTGAAAACAGCATTTGACATGAGCAACCAAGAATTAATATATTGCCAACAGGAATTTTGGTCAGGACCTTATAGTGACCATCCTGAATGGCTGGAGTATTCTTTTTTTAATTAAAAAACCCCTGGACCGCCAGGGAAGTCCCTAGAGTTGGTATTTTAAAGGGAAGGCCAGGGAAAGTTGCCCTTTAACTACATAAGCAAGAGTAGCCCTTAGGCACACTGGATGAAGATAAGAAATCCAGTGGGGTGGCATGAAGCTGAAATGTGTGGGGCAGTAGCCCATCTGTTCTCTGTAAGCACAACAATGAATGTATGCCTTGCACAATTGTCTAGCAAATCCCCTCACGAGGGGATGTCATCAATGTAGCGCCATACTTGGGTGTGTGGGGACAGCTGGATCCAATTAATTTCTTGTGAGTTGAGGTTGTATGTGATGGCTGAACCGTTGTGGTATCCCATGGGCAACTAAGTAAAGGTGTATAGTACTGAGTTCCTATGTAGGCAAAGGAGAGGCTGTAAAAATAGGCACTGGCTAGAATACATGTAAGAGCAAAGTATTGGCCTGTGAAGATTGAATGGCACATTCATTTGAATTATGTGAGGTATGGGACCTCAATGGATGGGATCAATGTAGCTGTAATCCACCATGAGATGCCATTCCTCCTAGGACAATTAACATCTATGGTGGTGTCTCAGATCTAAACAAAATTAGTTACTTCTCACTTTAAGTTAATGAACCTGATCTGTATGTCAAAGATATTCTTTTGATATGTCTTCAACATGATTTCTGGTCATTTTATTTTCTCATTTAATGTGTTATTTTTGTCTATTAATTCCTTTTTTTATTTCGTGTTTAAATTTACTTGGAAAAGTTCGTGTAAATACACGAGGATAAATTTAACACATACACTTTCCTCCCCACCTGTATATGTATGAAACGAATCAATTATGGTTAGGATCCTTTCCGTAACATTTGGATTTGCTTACATACAGTAGCATCTGTTCTCACTCTCCCGATATGACCACCTGACTGTTTGATTCATTCCCATAGTGCTCTTTTAGCCCCTGCCAGATGCCTATATACAGCTGCACGATTGTAGCTCGTGAGATATGCCCTTCAAGATCCTGCCCCAGAACTGTGGACAATAGGCAACTATTTTCTTCCCAAAACATTAGTGCTAATTATATTTATTATTACAGTATGCACCAAATATGGACAATTGGTATGTGACAAAGACAAAAAGATAGACAGACAGAAAGAGTCTTCAACAAATCCTAGTTTATATGCACTGGATAACTTTAGAAATTAGGACCTAAAATCTGCTCCTCTGTTAAATATGGGTGATAATATTGAGAATGTCTAGAGCTAATAGCACTTTAAATTATAACTGTGCTTCCTCTGATTGTTCTAAAATGTACTGAAATTCCCCAATCACTTTACAGAACCCCAATTATTATGAATTATGTTGGATTACTTATGGCTTTTCTGTCAACAAGAACAAAGACACAAAATACTAGAGGATTCATACTGAAAACAGTATGGTTTTGACTCCAAAATAAAATGCTGGAAAACTGCCTCTCAACTTTTAATTTATACTTTTTTTTTTTTTTTTGGCCATACTGAGTAGCATGCGGGATCTTAGTTCACAGACCAGGGATAGAACCCACACCCCCTGAAGCGGAAGTGTGGAGCCCTAACCACTGGACCACCAGAGAATTCCCTAATATGCATTCCTTCTGATCCTTTGTGAGAAAAACATTTTCAAAGTTTGGGGGTTTTTTTCCCTCAAGAACTGCCTGTACTTGAAATATCTTGCCTGCTCTACTTTTGTTTCTTGCATAATTGAAGTAGTGAATTGAATAATTTAACTGAATAAGTGCCATTATTATATCAATAGACTGTCTTTTGTTTCCAATGAAAATTTTGGTTTCAGGGTGTAAGAATGTATCAAAACATCAAAATGTACACCTTAAATACATACAGTTTATATGTTCCGTCAATTATACATTCATGAAACAAATATTCAAAACCTGTCACTTCCTAATAATTTTATTATGTTTTATTATCATCTGTGTCCTACAGGTTATTGTAGCTACTGGAATAGTATGGCAGAGTTAGAATGATGGACCTCTGACAACTTTTCCCAACTCCATGTTCAGTGACATCATGTTGACAGTTTGAAATTGGCCATGGTGGGAGTATTTATATCAGGGAAATTGGAAAACACTACAAACCAGGACTTAACTGTATTATTAAAGCCTAGACTTAAGAATATAGGAACAATGCAGATTAAAATTGTACGTATATGGTGTATGTGGTAATTACATTGTACAGAATGCACAAAAATTGAGGAACAAAAATGAGCGTATTACTTGTTAATGAAAAGGGAAATAGTCACAACATAAAAAAGTAAAATAAGCATAAGATATAAACAGATATTTTACCAAGAAGGTAAACAGATGGCAAATAAACACATGAAAAAAATGCTCAACACCATGAATCCTTAGGGAGATGTAACTAAAACTACTGCTTCCTTACTAAAAGTGTAAATTCAAAAGACTGACCATACCAAGAATTGGCAAGAATGTGGAAGCATTTTACATAAACCTGGTGGGTATACAAAAGCAAACCATAATTTTAGGTCACCATTTGGCAGTTTTGTAAGTTAAACACTCACCTATTTTATGACTCAGGCATTATACTTTGAGTTACTAACACAAGACAAGTGAAAATGCGTACATACATAGAATTACACACAAATGTTCTAGCACCTTTACTCACAATAGCCAAAACTGGAAGTAACCCAAATTCTCTTAACCAGACAAATGAATAAACAAATGGTATAAGTATAGAAAAGATACTACTCAGCAATAAAAAGAATGAACTACTATGGATCATTGAAGAATCTGAAAATAATTATGAACCATGAACGAAACCAGAAAAAAAAAAGTAAACATTTTATGAATAAAACCATATAAAATTCTAGAAAATACAAAATAATCTATTATAAATAAAGGTAAATAAATGATGGCTTGGGGGCCTGGGGAGAAGAGCCTGAGTTAAACTGGGGGTGAGAGACATGTTCATTATTGTGATTATGATGAGGTTTCATGGGTTTATATGTATGTAAAATTTAAATTGTATACTTCAAATAGATACAGTATATTGCATGTTGACTATACCTGAATAAAAATTTACAAAATGGTTCAAAAGAAAAATATAGATATCCCACTCTTTTCAGAAAATCAGGCCTGGCAATCCTATATTGCCTCTCTTTCTAATGACCTTGGAGGAGCAGCCTTGCCTTAGTGGTAGAAAATACTGATGAGTAATAGATTCCTTCCCACCTGAGTTAACAGGAATGTTGGCTGGTCACAGAGCCACACTGTGGACTAAGGCAGCAGTCCCCAACCATTTTGGCACCAGGGACAGGTTTTGTGGAAGACAATTTTTCAGCAGACAGGGGAGGGGATTTGGGCAGTGAGGTGGGGTGTGTGATGGTTCAGGAGGTAACGTGAGCAATGGGGAGCAGCAGATGAAGCTTCACTCACTCGCCCACCACTCAGCTCCTGCTGTGCAGCCCGCTTCCTAGTAGGCCGAGGATCGGTGCCGGTCCGAGGCCAGTGGGTTGGGGACCCTGGACCAAGGGATCTCCTTTCGCTCTATGCTTGTTTCTTTGTGTAGCAATGGCCTTTAGCTGAACATCCAAGAGAGGCTATAGGAATCCAGAAAACCAATAGCTTATTTTCTTTCACAATGACCTCAGCTAAAAAAGATACACTTGCCTGGAGGTTCTGAGAATTTCTGGGCATCTGTGCCCACTGATACTGCACAGTCACAGTCAATTTGTTGATGCAATTTTAGAAGGGGCACACTCCATCTACTCCACTGCACTCTCCTCCGCTCCAGGGTTTCTTTACCAAGATGGTTCCCCCTGGCCCTAGTCTCACAGTGGCATTATCTAGTGAACTCTGGGGATCATGGCATGTGGTTCTTTTGCAGGATAACTGCTGAGCATTATGTGATATTTACTGTGAATAAGAAAAACAATTTGTGTTGTTATCAGAAGCACTGGAGGCTGTCATAACTTCCTGGCTCCTCAGGGTGTTTTCTGAGCCCACAAAAAAACCCTGATACCCAGTCCACAAATTAGGACTCTGAAACCCTGCAGTCTTTCCTAGGAGACCCTGGGTAACAATGTACATTAGGCCAAAACCAGAAAGAGAGCTATATTCTTTATTTTTTTTGCAGTACGCGGGCCTCTCACCGCTGCGGCCTCTCCCGTTGCAGAGCACAGGCTCTAGATGCGCAGGCTCAGCGGCCAAGGCTCACAGGCCCAGCCGCTCCACGGCATGTGGGATCCCCCCGGACCGGGGCACAAACCCACGTCCCCTGCATTGGCAAGCGAACTCCCAACCACTGCATCACCAGGGAAGCCCGAGAGCTATATTCTTAATCATACTGACATGTGAGGCACACAAAGCATGGGACCTACATGAGAGCTGTGCAGTCCTTAATGCTGGTAGAGCCCAGTTGTTTTCAGATCACCTCACACAGTGAATAGAACCCCAAGACCAAAGGTGGCTTAAACATTAATGCCTTTATTATTAAAAAATGCAGAGCAATAGGAGGCATGCAGTTCCCAGCTTTGTGACTCGGAGGCTGGGAAAATCCAAGAGAAGTGTCACCAGAAACTAACGTGTCCCTGAATATGCAGTGCTCCCTGACAAGTCACCAATAGAACTCAGACAGGGTCCACTGGGCCCAGACTAGGTCGGGTCCAGGCCCTACTTTGGAAATGAGAAGGGAATGAGGACCCCATAAGAGCTAAGACTACTCATTGCTTCCCCCGCAAATGGGGATGGGACAGAGGTCAGCTTCCCTGAGTATGTTGGGAGGTAACTTTTGCACACTGTGGACCTCCCAGGTGATAGAGATGAAATGAATTCTCCCATAGATGGCACTGACATAAAGCTGGCAAGGGTCCTGGGCAGGCAAGAAATTATAACACAGTTCCTTAAAGATTATCACATACCTGGGACTTTAGGGAAATCTTCCCACTGCAGACTTTCAGATATATGGGCTTTAATTCAGGCAGATGGCTCCCTCCCAACTTCTCTCCTCCAGTGTAATTATACTAGAACTGTACATCCCAGCATATCTACGGCTTTTCACTAGTCTGAAGGCTCTGGTATTGAATGAGATCAGATTAGCAGCTAACAGATTACCTGCATTCACTGCACTCGTAAAACACCTTCCACTGTGAACTCTCTAATGTTGAATGAGGCTGGAACTTTGGCTAAAGGATTTTCCAGTCTCCACACTCACAAGGCCTTTCTCCAGTGTGAATTCTCAGATAAATGGCAGTTGGGGCATGTTCAACAGCCATTTATGGCATGTTCAACGAAGTTAGATTTGCAGCTAAAAGATTTTCCACATTCTTTTCACTGATGAGGTCGTTCTCCAGTGTGAACTCTCTGGTGGTAAATGAGACTAAACTTTCGGCTAAAAGATTTCCCACATTCATGGCATTCATAAGGCCTTTCTCCAGTATGAATTCTCTGATGTTGAATGAGGATGGATCTTTGACTAAAGGATTTTCCACACTCTCCACAATCATAAGGCCTTTCTCCAGTGTGAACTCTCAGGTGGTTAATGAGGTTAGATTTGCAGCTAAAGGATTTTCCACATTCCTGACACTCATAAGGCTTTTCTCCAGTGTGAACTCTCAGGTGGATAATGAGGTTAGATTTGCAGCTAAATGATTTTCCACACTCCTGACACTCATAAGGCCTTTCTCCTGTGTGGACTTTCCGATGTGAACTGAGGCTGGAGCTTTGCTTAAAGGATTTCCCACACTTACTGCACTCATAAGGTCTTTCTCCAGTATGAAGTCTCCTGTGGTGAATGAGAGTGGAGCTTCGGCTAAAGGATTTTCCACATTCATCACACTGATGAAGCCGTTCTCCAGGGTGACCTCTCTGATGCTGAATGAGGTTGGATCTTTGACTAAAAGATTTTCCATATTCCCTGTATTCATAAAGTTTTTCTCCAGTGTGAGCTTTCTTATGGCTATTGAGGCTGTAGCTTTGGGTAAAGGACTTCCCACATTCATGGCATTTATAAGGCCTTTCTCCAGTGTGAACTTTCTGGTGCTCAATGAGGTTCCATCTTCGGGTACAGGCTTTTCCACATTTGCTGCAATTATAAAGCCCTTCTCTAGTGTGGACTCCTTGGTCCTCAACAAGTGTGTCTATGCAGCTAAAGGCCTTCCTGCCTTCTCCCCAGTTGTGATGCATTTTTCCACTGTGAAAGACAGCCTCACACTCATTATTGTTGTTTGGGTTCTCTTCAGTGTGAGTGACTGGTTGATGGAAAAATCTCGTGCTGGCTAAGAAGTCTTTCCCTATCTCCCTACAGGAAAAGGATTTCCCTGACACATAGGTTGTGTGGCTCTTTATAAACAAGGCTCTGTCCACAGAACTTCTGATGTGTATCTCTCCAATGTGCTGCCCTTGATACTGTTGAAGGTTGGCAGAGAAATAGAATCGATTCCCACAAGTGTATGGTTTCTGCCCAAGATGTGTTCCCTGGTGATCAGGCAAGTGCAAAGTATCTCCCAAGATTGGGCCACACATCTCAAAGGGCTGGGCCTTCTGGGGAGATGAACCTGCCTTGAGAGTCCTGATCTGTGACACTCCATCTACAGAAATGCTCTGTTGAGAAGGTGCTTCCTTATCTTCTACTCCATGCCAACAGCCTGAAAGTAAAGAAGTGATGATGAAGTACATGTTAACCTTATTGAGAGGGGGCAAAATCATCACAAATGTAAATTGACACATCAAAGAATCAGTCCATGAAACTGTTTTCAGGAAAAGGAAGTTGGGGTCGGCTTGAGGAAACAACTGCTGTGCCCTACTGGGTCCCTAAGGTCACAGGATGGTGCAGGCCTCACTAGGCATAGGACAAGAGTAAAGGGTGTGGCCCAGGAGAAATGCCTGTTCTACAGCTTATTCTTCTGTCAACAGCTTTTCTTTTTTTGGCCGTGCCATGCGGCATGCAGTATGTTAGTTCCCCAACCAGGGATCGAACCCGTGACCACTACAGTGGAAGCGTGGAGTCTTAGCCACTGCACTGCCAGGGAAGTCCTGTCAATGGCTTTTAGCAGGATTATATCTGCTGATGACATGTGATGCTGTTCAGAAGTCTTGTTCAGGCCCAAAAATATCTGACTGAAAAAAGGTAACAGGTGTTTAAGGATTATTAGACACGTGCACTCTTTAGGACACTACAAAATGGTAAAGCACTGAGGAGGGAAGAGTGTGAGGAATCAGTGAGGTAAACAGTCCAGAGAGGTGGGGAATAGTCTCAGCTGGAGTCAGAATACAAATGACTAGTATTAGACATGACAAGTCAGCAAAGTGTTAAGAATGGAGAAGGAAAGTTGGAGGTGAAGTGTGGCCACTGGTGATGGCATCACCAAAACAAAATTAAAACAGGACAGGTTCTTGATATGATTGATATGAACCAAGCCCTGAAGTCATGTCCTCCCCCAACTGCCATTTATCGGGATCAGGCCCCATCTGGGCCCATCTTGTGGAGAATGGGATCATATCCATCCTGGGAAGCACAGAGGACTCTTCCTCTAACCCCAGCTGAGCTACTGCATGAGAGATGGATGATACAAATCCTAAGGGAAGGACAGGAGAAGTCAGTATCCAATACTGTCCCAGACAACTCAGACAAAACAGATCACAGGAAAGATATTTCAAATATTACAAGAAGTACCCATGGGCACAGCTAAAGGGAAGGTGGCAGAGTAGTAAAACCAGGTATTTTCCCACCTGGACAGAAACTACAATGGTAGAATCAATCTGATGTAAATACTTTGCAATGCAAAATTGCTTTAATTTAGGTCAACTGCAGCTGTTACTATTACCCTGATACAAAAAAAAAACAGGCAAAGACACTAAAAGAAACCTACAGGGCAATATATTTGATGATTATTTGTGCAAAATTAATCAACAAAATACTAGCAAACTGTATTCAGCAGCATAGTAAAAAGATTATACACCATAAACACCGGGGATTTATTTCTAGAATGCCAGGATGTTTCAACATACAAAATTAATCAGGGTAATATGTCATTTTAACAGTAAGAAAAAAACTTATTATCACCTCAATCAATGTACAAAAACCATCTGACAAAATTTATCACCCTTTTATGACGAAAATACTCAACAAATTATATATAGAAGGTAACTAGCTTAACATAATGGAAGCAAAAAAATTGAAACCCACAGCAAACATTAAACTCAATGGTAAAAGACTGAAAACGATTCCTCCAAGATCACTAACAAGAAAAGAATGCCAGCTTTCACCACTACCATTCAACACAGTATTAGAAATTCTAGACAGAGCAATTAGGCAAGAAAGACAAATAGGCATCCAAAAGAGAAAGGAAGAAGTAAAACTCACTACAGCTCATGACATCTTGAAGATTCCACCATAAAACTGTTAGAATAATTGAAGTTTGCAAAGGAAGAAGATATAAATACAAAATGAAAAAAATCAGTTATATTTCGATACATTAACAATGAACAATCTGAACGGGGAACTAAGAAAACAATTCCACATATAAAAGTACCTGTCAAGGGACTTCCCTGGTGGTGCAGTGGTTAAGAATTCACCTCCCAATGCAGGGGACGTGGGTTGAATCCCTGGTCAGGGAACTAGATCCCATGTGCATGCTGCAACTAAGAGTTCGCACGCCACATCTAAGGAGCCCACCAGCCGCAACTAAGATTTGGCACAACCAAAAAAAAAAAAAAAAAGTACGTGTCAAAAGTATAAAATAATTAGAAATAAACTTAACCAAGGAAGTAAGATTTGTACAGTAAAAAGTACAAAACACAGCTAAAAAAAATTACAGACAATAAATGGAAAGATTTCTATACTCATAGGCTGGAAGACTTAACACTGTGAAGATGTCAATACTCTCCAAGCCATCTACATATTCAATGCAATTCCTATCAAAATTCCCATGATGTTTTCTGCAGTAATAGAAAAATTCATCCTAAAATTCATATGGAATCTCAAGGGACACCAAATTGCCAAAACAATATTGAAAAAGAACAACAAAGGTGGAAGAGTCACAATTCTAAATTTCAAATATTACTGAAAACCTACAGTAACCAAAACAGTGTGATACTGGAATCAAGGCAGACATATAGACCAATAGGATAGAATAAAGAGCTCAGAAATAAACTCTCACATATGCAGTCAAATGATTTTCAACAAGGAGGCCAAGAACATTCAATGGGGAAGGACAGACATTTTAACACATGATGCTGGGAAAACTGAATATACACATGCATAAGAAGGAGGTTGGATGGATACCGAGTACATAAATTAACTAAAAATGCATCAAAGATCTTAAGAGCTACAACTATAAAACTCTTTAAGAAAACATAGTGGAAAAGCTTCATGACACCACATTTGGCAATGATTCCTTGGATACGACAAATTCACAAGGAACGAAAGAAATACAAACTGGATTTCATCAAAATGAAAACCTTTAGTACATCAAAGGATAGTATGAACATAATAAATGGCAACTCATAGAATAGGAGAAAATATCTGCAAATCACCTGTCAGATGAAGGGTTAACATTCAGAATATATAGAGATTCCTAAAACTCAAGAACAAAAAATCCAAGCAACTTGATTCAAAAACTGGCAAAAGACTTGAACAGACATTTCTCCAAAGAAGATATACAAATGGGCAATAAGTGCATGAAAAGATGCTCAACATCACTAGGCTGTCAGGGAAATGCAAATCAAAATACAATGAGATACCACTTGACATTACTTAGGATGGTTATTACTCAAAAAAAACAGAAAAGAAGTGTAGGCAAGCATGGGAGAAATTGGAACCTTTGTGAAGCTGCTATGGAAAACAGTATGGTGATTCTTCAAAAAATTTAAAAAAGAATTATCATAAAATGCAGCAATTCTGATTCTGGGTATATACTCAAAAAGAACTGAAGCAGGGACACTAAAAGATATCTGCACACCCATGTTCATAACATCATAATTCACAAGAGCCAAAGGCAAAATCACCCAACTGTCTACCGATAGAATAATGGGTAAACAAAACGTGGTATATACAATGTTATTCAGTCATAAAAAGGAAGCAAACATACTACAACATAGATGAACCTTTAAGATACTATGCTAAGTAAAGTAGGCCGGACATCAAAGGAGAACTACTGTCTGATTCCACACACATGGGATACTCATAATAGGAAAATTCATATTTACAGAAAGTAGAATGGTGGTTATCAGTAGATGAGGGAAGTTACTGATAAAGTAAAACGAACTTAAGGAAAGGACCTCTCAAGATCATCTGTGTAAGCAGTGACTATATAAGTGACTACACTTCCAGGCACAGTCAGGAACAAATAAATGTGAGGTACAGGAAGGGAGCAATACTAGGGTGCCATGGAACTAGACAGTCACCCAGCGAGAGAGAGGGCATGACAGGTGGGATCCATTAGGCTGACCTAAAGAACAGCGATACCTAATCCTTCCCTGTGAAGCTTCGGGGCAGGAGGTGCTGGAGTGATAAGGATGAGAAGTAGACATGCACTCAGCTCAACCCTTGAACCACAGCACATACCCAGGCAACTGGGAAAGGAAGCAGTACCCATGGTTTAGATGGAGACATACTTGACCCCGGAGAAAAGAGGAAGGCCAAGCCTTGCCCAGGGCATAGGGGCAGGTGTAAGAGCTTACCCAATGAAGATGTAAGTGCAAAATTCTCCAGCATCACATCGTGGTACAGGCATCTCTGAGCCTCATCAAGGAGAGCCCATTCCTCCCAGGAGAAATACAGGGCCACATCCTCAAAGGTCACACTTCCCTGCTAGGACAGAGACAGATGAAATCATCAACAGCCTCACTCCTGAAGACCCACAATCTATCTCCTCACACATCTACCCCATGTCCATCCTCCTCCTAAGATCTCAGAGGAGATCCCAGATCCTGGTGCCATTGGTGTCTGCTGTCTTCTCATACTCCCAGCACTGTGTTCACTCTGCTGTCCACTCTGCAACCACATGGGGCCTGTTAAGACCTAGATGCGTACACCTCCCTCATCTGATCCAGACCTCCCACTGCCTGCAGAACAGACGCCTAACCTCACAGGCAGTCATTCCAAGTCTGACTCTTACTCCCCACACCCAGTTTGTTCTCACCAGAAAGGAAGGAGACCTGCAATTCCCTAAACCAGCTTAGCCTCACCTCCAAGCACTTCCCGTTTTAGTGATAAGCTTCTACATCTCTTTCCATTGGTGGCCTGAAATGGGAACCCCTCCATCAAACCCCTGGACTCAACTCAGGACCCTGAGCTAATGTTCTCTAAGGTCCCCACACACAAAGGTTGGGAAAATGGCACGTGACAAGTCTCATGACACCACAAATTTGGAGAAAATAGGGGTTGGGACCAGTGAGGGAGGACGAAACCGCCACTTACCTGATTAGGTTCCAAAAGCACTTCCGCAGCCATGGAAACCTGTGGGAAGAGGCAGGTCTTAGAGGGATGTGAGCATGGCATCCTACTAGGGGCTCAGGCCTTCCCTGCACCCCTGGGAGTCACCAGAGCCAGGTAATCTCGGACCGACCATCTAACCTCTGTATTGACTCTCAGCAGTTTTGTGTCCTTGGGGAAAAAACCCCAAACGCCCTCTGCCGCAATGTCCTCAGCAGCCCTACAATTTGTGCTTCCACTGAACAGACTCTGGGTATTTTTTCAAACTTAACTTAGATCATGTCCCTTTTACGCAAAAATTTCCATGGCTCCAAGAGCCCTAAGAAGGAAGGTACAACTCCTCAGCCTGTCACTGCAGGTGCGACTCTACCCACACTTTGTTCCCTGCAGAAGCAACACGGACCCCAGTTTTCCCCAATCCTCCCGGCTCAATCTGACCTCCCAGCCTTTGCACCTGCCGGTGCCTCCACCTGTGACCCTCTGCCACGCGCCATCACACCGTCTGTCAGAAACAGGGCCCCACACACGGCCACCTCACCGTCCTGGACACCAGGGCCTGGGCTGCGGGCACGAGAGCAGGCGCCCCGCACTCGGGGCTTTAGTGTCTGGTGGGGCGAGGGCGGTGAGGACCCGCAGAACGAGCGTTTACCTGAGGCGGGTCCCTCGGCGCCGCCGCCGCCACCTGAGCCACAAGCCGGGGCAGAGAGGGGACAGCCGAGCGTCCCGAACGGACCGGGCACCAACGTCTCCAGACCGGCCCCGCAAGCGGCGATGTGCCCGACTATAGAACCGCCTCTAGTCACTGGGGACAAAGCCTCTTCCCGCGCCTCCTCTGTCTGTCTCCCCAATACAGACTCTGCGCTCTGACCCCAAGGACTGCCAAAATGACCGCCACAAAATACAGGAAGTCTCGTCTTCGCCCAGTGCGCCCTCCCGGAAATGCCGAAAGTCTGGATGTTCATTGGGTGTTCTTCGCTGCCGCTCAGCGCATAGCTTTCTGGGTAATGGAGTTCCCGCCGGCACACAGGCCCGCAGGAGCGGCGCCTTTGCTGGAATCTCCCAGGGAAAGGGTCAAGCAATGCCACGGGGCTGCTCAGAGCTGAAGGCCTTGTTCTTCTAGGTCGGAGAGAAGCTTCGCTTCCTTTCAAAGGGGCGAAGGCCAATTTCTGGGGAGCCCGAAGTGCATTTAGAAATCCTTCAATGCTATTGATCTCTGAAGTGTTTAGAAATTCGGATTCCATGCGAACATTGTCTGGTAGATGTTAACATTGTCTGGTAGATGCAAGTGATTATACATTATCCTATTGTCCTGTAAATGCACGCAGACTGAGGCATTAAAGTCATTTTTGTGAGCTTTAGTACGTTTTGTCTGGGAATTTAAAGAAAAGGAAAAAATCACCTGGGCCACAGTAGACAAGATAGAGGAGGCATATTGGACGGCTCTGACGAAGCCGGATGTGGTGGGATCCGGGCCTCTCCTTCCTGGTAGTCAATGATTAATGATTATGCCAACTCAGTGAGAAACACCATCTTATCCATAAAACATTAAATCATTTTATCTAAAGAACATAAATCTGTTTAACACATGCACATTCCTTTTTGTACTACACAGCTGACAGTTTCTCTTGTACGAAATATAACATTGGCTATTATTTATTAAGGAGTACTACTCTCTGTACATTTATAAAATAGAAAGTTGTTGATAAACAAAATTTAACTGACTACATGTTAAAGATCTAAATGGGGGCTTCCCTGTTGGTGCAGTGGTTAAGAATCTGCCTGCCAATTCAGGGGACACGGGTTCGAGCCCTCGTCCGGGACGATCCCACATGCCGTGGAGCAACTAAGTCCCTGCGCCTCAACTACTGAGCCTGTGCTCTAGAGCCCATGAGCCACAACTACTGAAGCCCGCACACCTAGAGCCTGTGCTCGGCAACAAGAGAAGCCACCGCAATGTGAAACCCGCACACTGCAACAAAGAGTAGCCTCTGCTCCCGGCAACTAGAGAAAACCAGCGTGCAGGAACCAGGACCCAACGCAGCCAAAAATAAATAAACTAATTAATTTTAAAAAAGAAAGAAAATAGTTTTCAAAAAAATTAAAAGTATATAATCATGAATGTATCTCTTAAACATGAAATTCATTCATGAGCAGAGCATGTATGTGCATTTCACACCTACAAAAATAACAGTGACATCAAACACATGGTCAGAGTTTATGCATAACAAATTTCCTCCCCCCAAAAAATTTCCTTTTTAGATCATTTGAATCACGATCCAGTCATTTTGTCTTTTAGACCAGTTGTAATTAATATTTCTCTCTCCTTCAAAACTTGTTTTCGTGAAGAAAATGGATCATTTGTACAAGATCATTTCCATCATTCTACTATCTAATTGCAGCTGTTTTATATTGTCTAACACCTTCTTCCAAATGGCCAATAAATGCATAATTTGCTCCAAAGGGTGATCTAATGTTTGTTCATATTTTTGTCAAGGATAGTTCCCAGGTGGTACAATGTCCTTCTCATTGCCTACAATGGAGAGCCATTATGACAGGCTGTATTTAACCCTTTCTGTGACATGAGGATTGATCATGAGGATTGATCAGCACAACCATGTGCCCCAATATCAGTTTCCCACAGCCTGTCATCGGTTGGTTGCAGCTGTCACTGATGATCATTCTGTAGATCCACTACTATACTAGAGGAAGCAGAATGTTAATATTCTATTACAATTTTTGTATTTTCACTTAGAATCCTTCTAAAAAAACTTTTCTGCATCCTCTATTTGATTACCTTGAAATAGTCTGTACTGGAAAGACAGTAGAAATCATTCATATTTCCCTTTATTTTTATGTTTCCAGAATAAATAGTCAATTCCTTAACTTTCTGAAAGGTTTCTGACTCTGGCTTTGTAGCATTACGAGCATGTGGTTACTTAAAGTACTTGATGTATTTAAAACTTGTCCAGGTAATTTTCTTTGAGATTTAATTTGTACCATAACTGTGGAGGGGGATGCTTTTCAAGTTGAATCCTGTGTCATCCTCATTCTCACGTGACCCCAGTTGTGTGGTAGACTGTCCTTGTGTCCTGGATTGAATAGATGTTCCATCTTGAACATTTCCTGCACTAGATCTGGAATTGGCAAATTTTTTAAAGATGCTATTTTCTTTCATGAGAAAGTGCATTTGGAGAACACAGCCTGAGTAATTTGGATGGTAATTACTCAGAACAGGGCTATCATCTGTAGATCCCTTTAATGAGAGGAGATACAATATACATATATGGTTTAAACATGGTTTAAACAAATACAGATCAAGTTTAAGTTCATTCTTCCAAACAAGTTTAAAATGATATAATTTTTCCTTAAATTGTTTCCTTTCAATTTTTCTAACTTTTGATCAAACTGTGACGAATCTCTTGTATAATGTACTTATTAATTTTAAATATAAATATTTTCTTGAAATATAAACATGAGTAAATTTTTTAAATCTCCGTAAGGATTTTCCACAGATATGTTTCAATACAAATGTACAGTCAAAACTGTTTTTTAAAATGTACTTGGGGAATTCCCTGGCGGTCCTGTGGTCAGGACTCTGTGCTTCCACTGCCAGGGGCCGAGGTTGGATGCCTGGTCGGGGAACTAAGATCCTGAAAGCAGTGCAGTGCGGCCAAAAATAAAAAAAGTACTTTAAGTATTACTATTTTGTATGGATAGACTACAACTTTATTACACAAAGAGATTTATATATTTGTTTTACTTTTGTCATTAAATTTGATTGATTGTTTTAATTTTATTTTGATATAATATAGTTTAATAAATAAGTAAAATATTTATATTTACCCCAAAGTCAAAATTATAATTGAGGTAAATTAATTCAGATATATCTAGTTTCTATTCGTCCCTCCACATTGTTTAATCTCTGCCCGTCTATATCATTACTTATTGAAGGTTATAGTTCATTCTTTAATTGTTTTTAATGTAATTGTATAGATAGATAGGTAGAGAGAAAATGTGTATTTATCTACATTATTTATATTCTTATTCCTTCACAATCATAAGAATAATTGTAGAATACTAAACATCTTTTAACCCACTTGCCTTTTCTCACTTAAGAATATATCCTGAAGGTAATTTCATACATGGAGGAAAATGATCTTCATTCAGTTCATGGCTGTAGGAAAATATGTTCTGTGAATGGTGCATCCTTTATTCAAATACCCCTTCATATGAACACTTGTATGAATTCCATCTCAAGACCTTTATTAATAACCACTGCACCCATAAGTATGTACTCCTATAATCCAGTTAAATTAAGAAAACGTGTTACCAAAAGAGAGGAAATCATGTGCTATGTTTAGCAGTAGATACAGCTGAGCAGAAGAAGGTGACACATTTATGTTCATTTATCTTTCTAGCATTTATTCATTTATTTCTATCTCAAATTAAAATCAATATCTCCTAGATATGAAAGTGAAGGGTTGGACTTCCCTGGTGGTGCAGTAGTTAAGAATCCACCTGCCAATGCAGGGGACACAAGTTCGAGCCCTGGTCCGGGAAGATCCCACATGCCTGGAGCAACTAAGCCCGTGTGCCACACTACTGAGCCTGCGTACCACAACTACTGAAGTCCGCACGCCTACAGCCCATGCTCTGCAACAAGAGAAGGCTCTGCAATGAGAAGCCCGCACGCCACAGCAGAGTAGCTCCCGCTCACTACAACTAGAGAAAGCCCACCGAAGACCCAACGCAGCCAAACAAAAATTAAAAAAAAATAAAGAAGAAGAAAGTTAAAGGCATGTCAACCTGGAAATGGAAATCATCTTCCTCACTCAGACTGGAGTTGTGATCCTGGGAAACTCCTCCCTCTTTTGTCTTTTAAACTTCACTTTGTTGACTGGATAGAAGTTGAGATCCACAGATCAGATTATCAACCACTGGCCTTAGCCAACAACTTGTCTCTCTTCTCCATAGGGATCCCACAGACAATGGCAGCTTTTGGATTGAAATATTTCCTGGATGATGCTGGATGTAAACTTGTCTTCTATTTACACAAACTGGCCAGAGGGGTTTCTCTCAGCACTACCAGTCTTCTGAGTGGTTTCCAGGCCATTAAGTTTTGCCCCAGAACCTCTTTATGGGTGGACTTCAGAATTCGATCCACAAAGTGTATTGGTTTCTGTAGTTTTCTTTTCTGGATCCTACAACTCTTGGTAAATGTCTGTATTCCTATTAGAGTAATTGGCCCAAGAAGTAGCAAAAATATAAGTGTAAAAACAAATTATGGATACTGTTCCCCACTCATGCCTGATAAATTTATCAGCTTATTACGTGTAATTATATTATCTTACACGGATGTTATATGTTTGGGCTTCATGATCTGGAGTAGTGGGTACATGGTCCTTTTCCTGCACAGGCACAAGGAACAAGTCCAACACATTCACAGCAACAGACTCTCCCCCAGACCTTCCCATGAGGCTACAGACACGCACACCACCCTGATTCTAGTGAGCTCCTTTGTCTACTTTTATTGTCTCTCTTCCATTTTGAGTCTTTGCATTACTCTTATTGTGAATCCAAAACAGTAGCTAATGGACACGTCTGTGCTAATAGCATCACTTTACCTGCTTTCCTTTGTGTTCATCAGCAGTGACACCCATGTCTCTAAGTTCTTCTGTGATTTCTGAACCAGGAAAAAAAGTTTCCTAATCTAGCTCAAATAGCTATAAGTCTTATGATTTCTCCAGTTGGATCAATATTAATTTGTATTTTTAATTTTTTAAATTACATGATTGTCGGTCCAAATTATTCTGCTAGAATTGGGAATATAATAGTAAATAAGAACAACCCTTGCTAAATAAGCAAACAACAGATCTATACACAAATTTTGAATTCCCTTTTACTAAACAAACAAAAAAATGGAATACATATATATATATATATATGAATACACAGGCAAACACAGAGAGATGCATTCATGTGCAGACAGAATTCATAAAAGTTACCATGGCATAAACATTGCTTTTCTCCACAAGATAGAATTATCAGACTTTTCACTTTGCTAAACCAGAAACAACAGCCTCTAAGTGGAGTCGCTCCTGCTAACACCAAGACTTAATACCTAACATAGCTGCAGTTATAACCTTCCCCAGAAATGTAATCAGAAGCAGTAAGTGTGGAATTGTGAGGTCGGTACCAATTGGACCATCTGTCACAAGGGCCGTCTCCATTTCTCAAAGGAAGATGAGGTAACCCACCTCAAAAGAACTTTTTTCTCCAAAGGGAGATGACCTTATGTGAAATAATCCTTTTTTGTGTTTATGACTTCCCTGTGTTGCCTTTAAAAATCTTTCTCTTTCCGTGGAGCTTTGAAGCTCCTCTCTACTTGCTACATATGATGCTGCCAAATTCATAAATCATTCAATACACACATTTAGATCTTTAACATGTAGTCAGTTAAATTTTGTTTATCAACAACTTTCTATTTTATAAATGTACAGAGAGTAGTACTCCTTAATAAACAATAGCCAATGTTATATTTCATACAAGAGAAACTGTCAGCTGTGTAGTACAAAAAGGAATGTGCATGTGTTAAACAGATTTATGTTCTTTAGATAAAATGATTTAATGTTTTATGGATAAGATGGTGTTTCTCACTGAGTTGGCATAATCATTAATCATTGACTACCAGGAAGGAGAGGCCCGGATCCCACCACATCCGGCTTCGTCAGAGCCGTCCAATATGCCTCCTCTATCTTGTCTACTGTGGCCCAGGTGAGTTTTTCCTTTTCTTTAAATTCCCAGACAAAACGTACTAAAGCTCACAAAAATGACTTTAATGCCTCAGTCTGCGTGCATTTACAGGACAATAGGATAATGTATAATCACTTGCATCTACCAGACAATGTTAACATCTACCAGACAATGTTCGCATGGAATCCGAATTTCTAAACACTTCAGAGATCAATAGCATTGAAGGATTTCTAAATGCACTTCGGGCTCCCCAGAAATTGGCCTTCGCCCCTTTGAAAGGAAGCGAAGCTTCTCTCCGACCTAGAAGAACAAGGCCTTCAGCTCTGAGCAGCCCCGTGGCATTGCTTGACCCTTTCCCTGGGAGATTCCAGCAAAGGCGCCGCTCCTGCGGGCCTGTGTGCCGGCGGGAACTCCATTACCCAGAAAGCTATGCGCTGAGCGGCAGCGAAGAACACCCAATGAACATCCAGACTTTCGGCATTTCCGGGAGGGCGCACTGGGCGAAGACGAGACTTCCTGTATTTTGTGGCGGTCATTTTGGCAGTCCTTGGGGTCAGAGCGCAGAGTCTGTATTGGGGAGACAGACAGAGGAGGCGCGGGAAGAGGCTTTGTCCCCAGTGACTAGAGGCGGTTCTATAGTCGGGCACATCGCCGCTTGCGGGGCCGGTCTGGAGACGTTGGTGCCCGGTCCGTTCGGGACGCTCGGCTGTCCCCTCTCTGCCCCGGCTTGTGGCTCAGGTGGCGGCGGCGGCGCCGAGGGACCCGCCTCAGGTAAACGCTCGTTCTGCGGGTCCTCACCGCCCTCGCCCCACCAGACACTAAAGCCCCGAGTGCGGGGCGCCTGCTCTCGTGCCCGCAGCCCAGGCCCTGGTGTCCAGGACGGTGAGGTGGCCGTGTGTGGGGCCCTGTTTCTGACAGACGGTGTGATGGCGCGTGGCAGAGGGTCACAGGTGGAGGCACCGGCAGGTGCAAAGGCTGGGAGGTCAGATTGAGCCGGGAGGATTGGGGAAAACTGGGGTCCGTGTTGCTTCTGCAGGGAACAAAGTGTGGGTAGAGTCGCACCTGCAGTGACAGGCTGAGGAGTTGTACCTTCCTTCTTAGGGCTCTTGGAGCCATGGAAATTTTTGCGTAAAAGGGACATGATCTAAGTTAAGTTTGAAAAAATACCCAGAGTCTGTTCAGTGGAAGCACAAATTGTAGGGCTGCTGAGGACATTGCGGCAGAGGGCGTTTGGGGTTTTTTCCCCAAGGACACAAAACTGCTGAGAGTCAATACAGAGGTTAGATGGTCGGTCCGAGATTACCTGGCTCTGGTGACTCCCAGGGGTGCAGGGAAGGCCTGAGCCCCTAGTAGGATGCCATGCTCACATCCCTCTAAGACCTGCCTCTTCCCACAGGTTTCCATGGCTGCGGAAGTGCTTTTGGAACCTAATCAGGTAAGTGGCGGTTTCGTCCTCCCTCACTGGTCCCAACCCCTATTTTCTCCAAATTTGTGGTGTCATGAGACTTGTCACGTGCCATTTTCCCAACCTTTGTGTGTGGGGACCTTAGAGAACATTAGCTCAGGGTCCTGAGTTGAGTCCAGGGGTTTGATGGAGGGGTTCCCATTTCAGGCCACCAATGGAAAGAGATGTAGAAGCTTATCACTAAAACGGGAAGTGCTTGGAGGTGAGGCTAAGCTGGTTTAGGGAATTGCAGGTCTCCTTCCTTTCTGGTGAGAACAAACTGGGTGTGGGGAGTAAGAGTCAGACTTGGAATGACTGCCTGTGAGGTTAGGCGTCTGTTCTGCAGGCAGTGGGAGGTCTGGATCAGATGAGGGAGGTGTACGCATCTAGGTCTTAACAGGCCCCATGTGGTTGCAGAGTGGACAGCAGAGTGAACACAGTGCTGGGAGTATGAGAAGACAGCAGACACCAATGGCACCAGGATCTGGGATCTCCTCTGAGATCTTAGGAGGAGGATGGACATGGGGTAGATGTGTGAGGAGATAGATTGTGGGTCTTCAGGAGTGAGGCTGTTGATGATTTCATCTGTCTCTGTCCTAGCAGGGAAGTGTGACCTTTGAGGATGTGGCCCTGTATTTCTCCTGGGAGGAATGGGCTCTCCTTGATGAGGCTCAGAGATGCCTGTACCACGATGTGATGCTGGAGAATTTTGCACTTACATCTTCATTGGGTAAGCTCTTACACCTGCCCCTATGCCCTGGGCAAGGCTTGGCCTTCCTCTTTTCTCCGGGGTCAAGTATGTCTCCATCTAAACCATGGGTACTGCTTCCTTTCCCAGTTGCCTGGGTATGTGCTGTGGTTCAAGGGTTGAGCTGAGTGCATGTCTACTTCTCATCCTTATCACTCCAGCACCTCCTGCCCCGAAGCTTCACAGGGAAGGATTAGGTATCGCTGTTCTTTAGGTCAGCCTAATGGATCCCACCTGTCATGCCCTCTCTCTCGCTGGGTGACTGTCTAGTTCCATGGCACCCTAGTATTGCTCCCTTCCTGTACCTCACATTTATTTGTTCCTGACTGTGCCTGGAAGTGTAGTCACTTATATAGTCACTGCTTACACAAATTTTCTTGAGAGGTCTTTTGCTAAGATTCTTTTTTCTTTATTTTAGTTGTGGCAATTTTGCAAAACAAAATATTTACCACTTCTAAGTGGCATTTAGTAATTCTCATTGTACAACCATCACAATCATGCATCCACAGAAGTTTTTCATCTTGTAAACTTCAACTCTGTACCCATTAAACAGTAACTTCCCCCGTCCACTCACAACCACCATTCTACTTTCTCTGAGTTTGACTATTCTGAGTGTCACATATTGGCAGAATCATCAGCAGTTTTTTTTTTTTGGTCTGGTTTTTTGACTTAGCATAATATCTTAAAGGTTCATCTGTGTTGTAGTATGTGTCAGAATTTCCTTTCTTTTTAAGGCTGAATAATATTCTATTTTATGAATGTAGCACATTTTGTTTACTATTAATCTATAGGGGGACACTTGAGTGCTTCTACATTTTGGCTCTTGTGTATAATGCTGTTATGAACATGGGTGTGCAGATATTTAGTGTCCCTGTTTCAATTTTTTGGGGTATATATGGAAAATTGGAATTGCTTCATCTTATGTTAAATCTGTCTTTAATAGAATTAAAATTACAGCTGCACAAAGGTTCCAATTTCTCCCATCCTTGCAAACACTTCTGTTTTTTTGGGTGATAACCATCCTAATTGGTATGAAGTGGTAGCATAGTTGGGTTTTTTTGTTTGTTTTGTTTTTGTTTTTTTTAAACAGGCATGTTCTTTTATTTATTTATTTATTTTTGGCTGCATTTTGTCTTTGTTGCTGGGCGCGGGCTTTCTGTAGTTGTGGCGAGTGGGGGCTACTCTTCGTTGTGGTACGCGGGCTTCTCATTGTAGTGGCTTCTCTTGTTGCAGAGCATGGGCTCTAGGTGCACGGGCTTCAGTAGTTGTGGCATGTGGGCTCAGTAGTTGTGGCTCGCGGGCTCTAGAGCCCAAGCTCAAGAGTTGTGGTGCACAGGCTTAGTTGCTTCGCAGCCTGTGGGATCTTGCCGGATCAGGGATCACATCCGTGTCCCCTGCATTGACAGGCAAATTCTTAACCACTGCACCACCAGGGAAGTCCCAGTATCATAGTGTTTCAATTTGCATTTCCCTAACAGCTGGTGATGTTGAGCATCTTTTTGTGTGCTTATTACCCTTTTGTATATCTTTGTCGGAGTAATGTCTGTTGAAGTCTTTTCCCAATTTTTTTTTTTTTTTTTTTTTGCGGTACGCGGGCCTCTCACTGTTGTGGCCTCTCCCGTTGCGGAGCACAGGCTCCGGACGCGCAGGCTCAGCGGCCATGGCTCACGGGCGCAGCCGCTCTGCGGCATGTGGGTTCTTCCCGGACCAGGGCACGAACCCGTGTCCCCTGCATCGGCAGGTGGACTCTCAACCACTGATCCACGAGGGAAGCCCTTTTCCCAACTTTTGAATCAAGTTGCTTGATGTTTTTGTTTTTGAATTTTAGGAATTCTCTATATATTCTGGATATTAATTTTTTTATCAGATATTTGACTTGTAAATATTATCTCCCATTATGTAAGTTGCCTTTTTACTATTTTCTTAGCATCGTTTGATGTACCAAAGTTTTTCATTTTGATGAAGTCCAGTTTGTTTTCCTTTTGTTCCTTGTGCCTTTGATGTCATTTCCAAGGAATCACTGCCAAATGCAATGTCATGAAGTTTTCCTCTGTTTTCTTTGAAGCATTTTATATTTGTAGCTCTTAAGTTTATATCTTTGATCCATTTTGAGTTAATTTATGTACTGGTGTCCATCTAATTTCATTCTTATGCATGTGGTATTCAGTTTTCCCAGCATCATGTGTTGAAAAGCCTGTCCTTCCCTGTCGAATGGTCTTGACCTCGTTTTTGAAAACCATTTAACCATATATGTGAGAGTTTATTTCTGAGCTCTTTATACTGTGCCATTGGTCTGTATGTCTGCCTTGATTCCAGTATCACACTGTTTTGATTACTGTAGCTTCACACTGATAACTTGAAATTTAGAATTGTGACTCCTCCAACTTTGTTCTTCTTTTTCAAGATTGTTTTGGTTGTTTGTTGTCATTTGAGATTGCATATGAATTTTAGGATGAATTTTTATATTACTGCAGAAAACATCATTAGAATTTTGATAGGGATTGCATTGAGTCTGTAGATGGCTTGGGGGTCATATCGACATCTTCACAATATTAAGTTTTCCAATTTATGAGCATAGAAGTCTTTCCACTTACTGTCTTTAATTTTTTTTTAGCAGTGTTTTATATTTTTTAGTGTACAAGTCTTACTTCCTTAGTTAAGTTTATTTCTAAGTATTTTATTCTTTTGATAGATAGTTTTATAAGTGGAGTTTTTTCTTAGTTTCCTGTTCAGATTGTTCATTGTTAGTGTGTAGAAGTACAACTGTGGAAAACTGCCGCCATGTCCTGCTTGCCGTCTGCCGCACATGGTGGGTAGTTGATCCAGGACCTTGCTTCATACGTGTGGAGGGAAGCCCTTCCCCTGAAGTTAGTTATGACTTACAGCAATTGGGTAAACTACACCTGTGTGTAGAATTGAAACATTTTTCTTTTCTCCCTGCCTGGTGCCTCCAGAAATTGGGGACTCTTGGGTTCTGAACAGCCTTATCAGGGGAATGGAAAAGGCTGACTCCTGACATGTGCAGGAATCTCAATATTTTGGGAACTTCTAGAAGAGAAAAATCCACCAAGGCATAATCTGGTGGCATGCCTTTGGCATGGCTTTCCTGGCCTTGAGAGGCCTTTTGGGAATTCATTCTGACACTCCTTCTGAGGAATTCCACCACAACTAGTTTGGAGGAGCCTAAGTGGTCAATTGACCACACTTGTTTTACAAACAGATTAGTTTCGATTTGGCTGTTTGGTGGAGATGAGGGTAATTTCAAGGAGAAAAAAGGCTATGTTTTAGTGGATATTAAATTCTAGTTCTGTTAATTGAGGTTTGTATTTATGAAAGTTATTATGTTAGCCATACTTTTGCCCTGATGTTCTGGATGGAAAGAAACTTATCTAGTGAAATTGCCACAGAGTGTGTGACAGTGTGACTGTGTCACATTAAGTGTGACACTGCTTGCTTTAAGTCTGCTACTAAAAGCACATGTACAATGCTTGTGTGACAATTGGGTATAAGAAATATATGGTCTAGGGCTTCCCTGGTGGCACAGTGGTTAAGAATCCACCTGCCAGTGCAGCGGACATGGGTTCGAGCCCTGGACCAGGAAGATCCCACATGCCACGCAACAACTAAACACGTGCACCACAACAACTGAAGCCCACGTGCCTAGAGCCCGTGCTCTGTAACAAGAGAAGCCACCAAATGAGAAGCCCACGCACCACAATGAAGAGTAGCCCCTGCTCACTGCAACTAGAGAAAGCCCATGTGCAGCAACAAAGACCCAATGTAGCCAAAAATAAATAAATCAATTTATTTAAAAAAAAGAAAGAAAGAAGTATATGGCCTATAAAGTGTTTGCCCATTAACATTCCTCTGAGCCTGTTCATGAGATCTGATTGGTTTTTCCCCACCTTGTATAACTAGGCAAATATAAAGGAGGCCTAGCACTGAGGGACATGATCTGAACCTGGGGTAGGAGCCAGCACCCCAGCCTAGAGGGACGGATATTTTAGTCATCAATATTTTCTACTGAGAGATTTGCAATCAGAAGGGGAAATGATGGGGAAAATCTCCATGTGTTGAGGTATAGGGGAGTCATTCTGGCTTAACTTAAATTTTACTGATCAGAGCAGCCTATTTGTGATCTTTCAGACATGGGTTGTACATCTGCTTTGGCCATTGAGGAAGGGAATGTGTTTGAAAGTCAAAATGGAGTAACTTGTTCAGACATCCAAGGTGAAACTAAGGGGCCATCGTATACATGATTTTAGTCACGTTCTTGTGTTATTGAAAGTTGAGTTTTTGAACTGTTTTACAGACTAGGAGAAAAACCACAGGCAGGTGTGTTATCTCAGAATGTGGTTACTGCTTGTGTTTTGCTTAATTGTCATAATCTCCCCTGTGTTGTGCCTGTTAGATGTCTTAAATTTCATCTCTAGCCTGAAGGAGGAAATCTATTCCACGACTGAGCAGCAACACTGGCCTCACTGTGAAGTGAGTCTAATTGCTGGGTCTCCAGTGAGATGTGATTGTCAACCTTCTCTGGACTTCCATGAAAAATTGACCTGGCTACTATGACTATTTGGGGACTACTGACAATGGGGGAGAAAGACTCTCACCATATTTTTGTCCTGCATGCCAGTACATCAGAAGGAGCCCTGTTGAACTAAGATCTCGCATGCTTCATGGCACAGCCAAAAATTAAAAAAAAGAAAAAAAAAGAAGGACCCCGTTGGTAAACGTTACTATACAGCTGACTGCCCATGAGCCTCCCTTGGCTATGCTGTGTGGAATGGAATAGGCTGGCTTCTGGACACATAAGTCCAACTAGTGGGATTAACTCTTTTTTGTTTGGAAGGATCTAATGGGTCCAACCTTAATGGCACTCAACCTAGCATGGGGAGACAGATCTGTAGTGCGACTGCTGACCATTGGCCAGGTCACCAGAATGTTTCTTTAAAATCCGGACCTCCCCATGGGGGTAGCTCTGGGTTTATGAAAACCCGGGGTGGCCTTACCTTCCTTATAACTGGACAGGGCACTCTTACTATTGACTCTCTTTCCATTGACCTTGTAAGATCTTGGCTCCAAAATTTGCCCACATCCTGGCAAATGACTCTTCTGAGCATAGTAGGTATCTTGATACTCTGAGGCTGCTGCTGTCTGTATTGTATTTGTGGTATCTGGTTGCAGTGCCCCCTACATACTTGACCCCAGGGATATCGCAGAAGAGGGTAGACCAAGATTGTAAGGGTCGTGCAGTGTGTGTAGGGGTAGAGTGTATGGTCAGGCCACTCAAGATGGCTGTTCTCTTGCTCTCTGTACATCCCCTGCCCGACCATTGCCTGCTTCATCTATACCCTATGCACATGACTGACCTTCCTACTCACTTGCCCCAGGCCCCAGCTAGTGATCATTCTTATCAAAGGGGTGGTGAGGGGTTTGCCTCTCTACTGGTTTCCCTGGTAACTAATGAGCCCACCTGATGCCAGTTCCCCTATAACTGGTAATCTTCTGTTCCCCCGGGAGCAAGGACTGTTGTCATGTCCTGCCCATTGTCTGCTGTACAGGGTGGGGTGTCACGTCAGGACCTTGCTTCAGATTTGTAAGCTCCCCCATCCATTAAACCATTGATGTCTCTGTTGCTGGGAGGAAAAAAAAAAAAACACAACTGTTTAATTCTTTTTTTTTTTTTTTTTGCCACACTGCCTGGCTTGGAGGATCTTAGTTCCGGACCAGGGAGTGAACCCAGACCTTGGCAGTGAAAGCTCTGAGTCCTAACTACTGGACCACTAGGGAATTCCCACAACTGTTTAATTTGTATGCTCTTCCTTTGCTGAATTCATTTATTCTAACAGTTTTGTGGTGGAATCTTTAAAATTTCATGAGCTATGGATGCCTTTTGTCTTTCCTGCCTAATGCTCTGTCTAGAATTTCCAGCACTATGTTGAATAGTAGTGGTGGAAGCTGGTGTCCTTTTCTTGTTTTTGATATTGTAGGAATACTTTTCAGTCTTTTACCATTGAGTACAATATTTGTCATGGATTTTAAATCCTTTGCTTTTATTATGTTAAGCTAGTTTCCTTCTATTGATAGTTTGTTGAGTATTTTATTATGAAAGGGTATTAAATTTCGTCATGTGGTTTTTGTGCATTGATTGAGGTGGTATGATTTTTTTCCTCATTCTGTTAATGTGATATATTACACTGAATTTTGTATCTGTTTTAAAAATATTTATTTATTTATTTATTGGCTGCATCAGATCTTAGTTGCAGCACGCAGGATCTTCCTTGCAGCATATGTGATCTTTCATTGTGGTGCATGCTTCATCGTGGCGTGCAGGCTCAGTAGTTGTGGCTTAAGGGCTTTAGTTGCCCCGCGACATGTAGGATCTTAGTTCCCTGACCAGGGATCGAACCCATGTCCCCTGCATTGGAAGGTGGATTCTTAACCACTGGAACACCAGGGAAACCCCTGAATTTTTTATGTTGAACCATCCTGGCAAGTTGTGTCTTGTAGAAAGCATATAGTTGGATTATGTTCTTTTATCCATTCTGCCAGTTTCTCTTTTGCTTAGAAATTTTATTCCATTGACATTTAGAATAATTACTAATGAGGGGGGAATTACTTCTGTCATTTTGCTATTTGTTTTCTACATGTCTTTTGGTCTCTTTTGTCCCTTGTTTCCTCATTACTGTTTTTTGTGTTCCACTTGTGTTTTGGTAGTAAAATGTTTACACTTTTTGTCGTTTCCTTTGTGTACTTTCTATAGCTATTTTTTTCTTTGTAGTTACCATGGAAATTACATTTACCATGCTAAAATTATAACACATTATTTGAATTTATACCCTTTTAGCTTCAACGATATTTTAACAAGGGTGAAAGGGGGTGGAGGGATAAACTGTTGGTTTGTATGTCCCATGATTTTTTTTTGTTGTTGAAAAATGGGTGTTTGTGTCTTACATTGTGGTAACTTGAGATTCAGTTCTCCCTCTTCCTAGGGTTTGCTGGGATCTGTTTGTTTGTCTTTCTGTTTGTTTGTTTAATGGCTATAGGGTGTCTCCAACCTGGAGATCAGTCTGAGGTATAAAGTTAAGGTCTACTCAGATTTTTTTCTTACCCAGATATGCATGGTGACTTTGTAAATTCCCCTGCATATATGATTGATTTTGAGTGCCTTAGTCCTTGAATTTCTGCCTATCAAAATGAGACTAAGAGAAAAATGATGTGAGGGGGGTGGACGGAATAGACGCCTGCCCTTTAAATCCCCTGTGAAATTGCCTCAGCTAGTGAGGGGAGGGCCTTTGCAACATTGGTAGTGTGGTTTCCAACAATGGCTGCCCAACTCTGTAGCACTACCATCATTAGAAGCAGCAAAAAGAGCACAGATTTCTGATATTTGGAGGACAGATGCCTTATTGCCCAACCTGGCTCCTAGAAGCTTCTCCAGGAACACATACATGGTGCCTGCCCCAGGGCTCAGAGTTAGGGGAGTTGGAGAATGAAAACCATTACCATGTTAAGAGCTGAAAGTGATCAAAATTAAAGCAGTTTAGCATTGCAGAGGGGTTACATCAGATTGATTCTACCAGTATAGTTGTCCAGAAGGGAAGACACATTGCTGGTTCTTACTTTTCTGCTCTCTTACCTCTGTCTGTCCTTAGGAACTTTTTTGTAGTATTTAAATAGCTTTCTGGTGGTCTATTGTGTGCTGAGTTGTCTGGGACAGTATTGGCTACTGACTTGTCCTGTCATTCCCTTAGGAATTGGGTACTCTTGGTCTCATGCAGATCCTCAGATGAGGCTACAGAAAATGTCCTCTGCTTCACAGGATGGACATGACTCCATTCTCAACAAGATGGGCTCAGAGCAGGCCTGACACAGATGAATGGCATTTGAGAGAGGACATCACTTCAGGGCTTTGTCAAAATCATACAAAGAACCTGTCCTGTTTAATTGTGTTTTGGTGCCATTGCTAGTGGCCACACCTCACTTCTACCTTCCCTTCTCCATTCTTAACACTTTGCTGACTTGTCATTTCTACTAGTCATTTTTATTCTGACTCCAGCTGAGAGCTACTCCCCACCTCTCTGGACTGCTTACCTCACTTATTCCTCACACTGTTCCCTCCTTAGTGCATTCCCACTTTGTAGTGTCCTAAAGTGTGCAAGTGTCTAATTATCCTTAAGCATTTTTTACCTTTGTTCCAGTCAGATTTTTCTGGGACTGGACTGGACTTCTGCACAGCATCCCGTTGTCAGCAGATATAATCCTGCTAAAAGCCATTAGCAGAAGAATGAGCTGTAGGACATGCCTTTCTCCCTGGGCCACACCCTTTACTCATGTCCTGTGCCTGGGGAGGCCCACACCATCCTGTGAACTTAGGGAACCAGTGGGGCAGAGCAGCTGCTTCCTCAAGCTGACCCCAACTTTCTTTTCCTGAAAACAGTTTCATGGACTGATTCTTTGATGCATCAATTTACATTTGTGATTGTTTTGCCCCCTCTCAATATAGTTAACGTGTACTTCACCATCACTTTTTCAGGCTGTTGGCATGAAGTGGAAGATAAGGAAACATCTCCTGAACAGAGCATTTCTGTAGAAGGAGTGTCACAGATCAGAACTCTTAAAGCAATTTCATCTCCCCAGAAGGCCCAGCCCTTTGAGATGTGGGGCCCAATCTTGAGAGATATTTTGCACTTGCCTGAGCACCAGGGAATGCATCTTGGGCAGAAACCATACACGTATGGGAAACAATTTTATTTCACTGCCAACCTTCAGCAGTACCAGGGGCAGCACATTGGAAAGATACCCATCAGAAGTTCTGCAGACCAAGACTTGTATGTAAAGAGTTGCACAACCCACTTGTCAGGGAAATCCATTATCTGTATGGAGATTGCGAAGGACTTCTTAGCCAGCATGGGATTTTTCCATCAACAGGTCATTCACACTGAGGAGAAGCCAAACAACAGTAATGAGTGTGAGGCTGTCTTTCACAGTGGAAAAAAGCATCAGAACTGGGGAGAAGGCAAAAAAGCCCTCAACTGCACAGACACACTTGTTGAGGACCAAGGAGTCCTCACTAGAGAAGGGCTTTACGAGTGCAGCAAATGTGGAAAAGCCTGTACCCGAAGATGTAACCTCATTCAGCACCAGAAAGTCCACACTGGAGAAAGGCCTTACGAATGCCATGAATGTGGAAAATTCTTTACCTACCTTTCCAGCTTCATTATACATCAGAGAGTTCACACTGGAGAAAGGCCTTATGAGTGCAGTGAATGTGGGAAATCCTTTAGCCAGAGCTATAGCCTCAATAGCCATAGGAAAGTTCACACAGGAGAAAAACCTTATGAGTGCAGGGAATGTGGGAAGTCTTTTAGTCAAAGATCTAACCTCATTCAACATCAGAGAGTTCACACTGGAGAAAGGCCTTATGAGTGCAGTGAATGTGGGAAATCCTTTAGCCAAAACTTTAGCCTCATTTACCACCGGAGAGTTCACACTGGAGAACGGCCTCATCAGTGCGGTGAATGTGGGAAATCCTTTAGCCGAAGCTCCAGCCTCATTCACCACAGGAGACTTCATACTGGAGAAAGGCCTTATGAGTGCAGTAAATGTGGGAAATCCTTTAAGCAAAGCTCCAGCTTTAGTTCACATCGGAAAGTCCACACAGGAGAAAGGCCCTATGAGTGTGGGGACTGTGGAAAATCATTTAGCCATAGTTCCAACCTCAAGAACCACTGGAGAGTTCACACTGGAGAAAGGCCTATTGAGTGCAATGAATGTGGGAAATCGTTTAGCTGCAAATCTAACCTCGTTAAACACCTGAGAGTCCACACAGGAGAAAGGCCGTATGAGTGTGGGGACTGTGGAAAATCCTTTAGCCAAAGTTCCAGCCTCATCCAGCACCAGAGAGTTCACACTGGAAAAAGGTCCTGAGTGCAGTGAATGTTGGAAAAAATTTTCAGCTGCAAATATAACCTCATTCAACACGAGAGACTTCACACTAGTGAAGGGCCATAGATAGCTGGGATGTGCAGTTTCCTTCTAGTGTAATTACAGTGGAGGATAGAAGTTGTGAGGGAGCCATTCATCTGAATTAAAGCCCATACATCCAAAAATCTGCAGTGGGGAGTGTTATGTAGGAATCCTTAAGGAGCTGTGTTATACTTTATTTCCTGCCAGGCTCTTTCTAGCTTTATGTCACTGCCAGTATGACAGAATTCATTTCACCTGTGTTACCCAGCAGGTTCACACAATGTGCAAAAGTTATCTCCCAACATGTTCAGGGAAGTTGACTTCTGTCCCATTCCTATTTGTGGGGTAAGTAATGAGTAGTCTTAGCTCTTGTGGGATCCTCATTCCCTTCCCATTTCCAAAGTAGGGCCTGGACCCGATCCAGTTTGGGCCCAGTGGACCCAGTCTGAGTTCTATTTGTGACTTGACAGGAAGGACTGCATTTTCAGGGACATGTTTGTTTATGGTGACATTTCTTTTGGATTTTCCCAGCCTCTGAGTCACAAAGCTGGGAATTGCAAGCCTCCTATTGCTCTGCATTTTGCAATAATAAAGGCATTAATGTTTAAGCCACCTTTGGTGTTGGAGTTCCATTCACTGTGTGAGGTGATCTGAAAACAACTGGGCTCTACCAGCATTAAGGACTGCACAGCTCTCATGGTGGGAGGGGGGTCCCATGCTTTGTGTGCCTCACATGTCAGTATGATTAAGAATATAGCTCTTGGACTTCCCTGGTGGTGCAGTGGTTGACAGTCCGCCTGCCGATGCAGGTGACTCAGGTTCGTGCCCTTGTCCGGGAGGATCCCACATGCCACGGAGCAGCTAGGCCCGTGAGCCATGGCCACTGAGCCTGCACTTCTGGAGACTGTGCTCCACAATGGGAGAGGCCACAGTGGTGAGAGGCCCGTGTACCACACACACACACACACACACACTAGATATATATAGATATATATATATATATCTTTCTGGTTTTGGTCTAAGGTAAATATATTGTTGCCCAGGGTCTCCTAGAAAAGACTGCAGGGTTTTAGGGTCCTAATTTGTGGACTGGGTATCAGGATTTTTTGTGGGCTCAGAAAACACCCTGAGGAGCCAGGAAGTTATGACAGCCTTCAGTGCTTCTGATAACAACACAAATTTTTTTTCTTATTCACAGTAAATATCACATAATGCTCAGCAGTTATCCTGCAAAAGAACCACATGCCGTGATCCCCAGAGTTCACTAGATAATGCCACTGTAAGACTAGGGCCAGGGGGAACCATCTTGGTAAAGAAACCCTGGAGCGGAGGAGAGTGCAGTGGAGTAGATGGAGTGTGCCCCTTCTAAAATTGCATCAACAAATGCTCCATTGACTCTGACTGTGCAGTATCAGTGGGCACAGATGACCAGAAATTCTCACAACCTCCAGGCAAGTGTATATTTTGTAGCTGAGGTCCTTGTGAAAGAAAATAAGCTATTGTTTTTCTGGATTCCTATAGCCTCTCTGGGATGTTCACCTAAAGGCCATTGCTACAGAGGCAGAGAAACAGAGAAAGGAAATCCCTTAGTCCAGGGTTCCCTAACCCACTGGCCCTGGACCAGCAGGCACTGATTCGTGGCCTGTTAGGAAGCGGGTCGCACATCAGGAGCTGAGTGGTGGGCGAGCGAGTGAAGCTTCATCTGCTGCTCCCCATTGCTCACGTTACCTCCTGAACTATCACACCCCACACCCCACCCCCCACCCCCCCTCCCCTGTATGTTGAAAAATTGTCTTCCACGAAACCGGTCCCTGATGCCAAAAAGGTTGGGGACCACTGCCTTAGTCCACAGTGTGGCTCTGTGACCAGCCAGCATTCCTGTTAACTCAGGTGGGAAGGAATCTATTACTCATCAGTAGTTGCTACCACTAAAGCAAGGCTGTTCCTCCAAGGTCATCAGAAAAGTGAGGCAATATAGGATTGCTAGGCCTGATTTTTGTTTGTTTGTTAGTTTTTGTTTTTTGGCTGTGCCATGCAGCTTTTGGGATCTTAGTTCCCTGACCAGGGATTGAACCCAGGCCATGGCAGTGAACCACTGGACCTGCCAGGGAAATTCCCCAGACCTGAGTTTTTGAAAAAAGTGAGAGATCTAGATTTTTATTTTGAACAATTTTGTGAATTTTTATTCAGGTATAGTTGACATGTGATATACTGTATCTATTTGAAGTGTATAAATTTTTACATATAGAACCACAAAGTCTCATCATAATCATGATAATGAACATGTCTATCATCTCCAGTTTACCTCATGCCATTTTATAATGTCCTTCCTCTCCCCCACCCACAGATCACCATTCATTTACTTTTATTTATGGTAGATTAGTTTGTATTTTCTAGAATTTTATATGATTTTATTAATGAAATGTTTACTTTTTTTCCTGGTTTCATTCATGATTAATAAATATTTTGAGATTCTTCAGTGATCCGTATATAAGCAGTTCACTTTTTTTATTGCTGAGTAGTTTCTTTCCTATACTTATAGTATTTGTTTATCCATTTGTCTGGTTATGGTTATTTGGGTTATTTCCAGTTTTGGCTATTGTAAATAAAGGTGCTAGAACATTTGTGTGCAATTCTATATGTACGTATGTATTTTCACTTGCCTTGTGTTAGTAACTCAGGGTGTAATGCCTGACTCATCGAATAGGTGAATGGTTAACTTATGAAACTGCCAAACTGTGACCTGAAATTGTTGTTTCCTTTTACATACCCACCAGGAGCATGCAAAATGCTTCCACATTCTTGCCAATACTGGTATGGTCGGTCTTTTGAGTTTCCTTAAATTTTGAATTTAAGCAACCAGTAGTTTTAATTGCATTATTTTCCATTTGTATATCTTCTTGGTAAAATGTCTGTTCATATCTTTTGACTATTTTTCTTTTCATTAACAATTAAATACCTTATTTTTATCCTCAATTTTTTGCGTGCTACATACAATGTAATTACCACAAAAACCATGTATATACCTTAAATTTAATCTGCATTGTTCACATATTCTTCTTTTTTTTTCTGCAGTATGCAGGCCTCTCACTGTTGTGACCTCTCCCATTGTGGAGCACAGGCTCCGGATGCGCAGGCTCAGCGGCCATGGCTCATGGGCCCAGCCACTCTGCGGCATGTGGGATCTTTCCAGACTGGGGTATGAACCTGTGTCCCCTGCATCAGCAGATGAACTCCCAACCACTGCACCACCAGGGAAGCCCTATTCATATATTCTTAAATCTTGACTTTGAATAATATACTGAAGTCCTGGTTTGTAGTATTTTCCAGTTCGCCTGATACAAATACTGCCACCACGGACAATTTCAAACTAGGAAACCGATGAAACAATGATTGTTAATCAGCAAGAACTTGCCCACCCTTCTTTGGGACCCACACTTGACCAACCTAACTTAAAAGCTGAGTCTTAATGCAGGCAGACATCTCCAATGAAGACTGTAAAATGGCACTATGAAATCATTATGATTTTAATTGCATTTCTCTCAGGATACTTTTTCTTTTAAAATTAATTAATTAATTTTTTGGCTGCGTTGGTCTTCCATTGCTGTGCCTGGGCTTTCTCTAGTTGCGGCGAGCAGGGTCTACTCTTTGTTGCAGTGTGCGGGCTTATTATTGTGGTGGCTTCTCTTGTTGCGGAGTGTGGGCTATAGGCATGTGGGCTTCAGTAGTTGTGGCACGCAGGCTGTAGAGTGCAGGCTCAGTAGTTGTGGTGCACAGGTTTAGTTGCTCTGCTGCATGTGGGATCTTCCCAGACCAGGGCTCGGACCCGTGTCCCTGCATTGGCAGGCGGATTCTTAACCATTGCACCACCAGGGAAGCCCCATCCCTCAGGATTCTTGATGTTGAAGTTTCTTTTTTTTTCTCAAAAGATGCTCTTTATTCATTCACATATATTATTGCATTTAATGCTCACTTGGTACCCATGAACAGAGGAAGCAGAAAGATAATTCCTTCACAGACGAAGAGTTTGAGATCCATAATAAAGTCCTTCTTCCCAATTAACAGCGAGTGAACAGAAGATCAAAAACCACCTCTGCTTTCAGCTCTCCAACTTCACCCTTCTTTCTTGAAGACAATGGAGTGTTCAGCCCTCATTTTCACATATGTTTATTGTTATTAAAAATATTTTTAGCAAACAAACTTGAAGTATAACCAAAAATCCATACTTCAAAATGTATAGAAATTATATTTACATATAATTTTTCACATTAACTCATTCAAAGTGTATCTATTATATTACAGGTGTTGGTTGAAACATCTAGGCATCTTAGTATTTTATCTTCATATCATGCAAACTAAGTCCTAACCAGGACTTAGTTGTGTCCTGTCTGGTTAAATTTCTATTCCTATTTTTTGCCTACTTTTATTTTGTGAGGTTTGCCTATTTTCTCTTTTTTTGACAAATAGGAGAGCAGGGAAACAACAAAGACATCTGTGAGATTTCACTCATTCACCAATAATGTGAGTGAATTTTTTCTGAATGTAATTGTAATTGGGAATAGTTTCTCATGTTTTCTTCAATTTTTTTTTACTATGCATGACATAATGACCACATACATTATACATGTTTAAGATAAATCTGCATTAACATATGCTACCTCAGGCCTAAGTCGAAACATTCAATTACACAGTAAATTAAGCCCGGTTTTGTAGTGTTTGCCAATTTCACACCATAGCCAATGTCAAATTGCCAACATAATGTCACCGAACATGGAGTTGGGAAGCATTGCCAGTAGGCCACCATTGTATACTTTTTCCACCTTACAGGTTCAGCAGCAGCAAATAATTTTAAGATTGTAGTTACCATAGTAGAATGATTATAAAGTGACAGCTTTTGCATATTTGTTTTGTGAATCATTTCATGGGTGTATAATTGACTTAGAATAAATTACAAGTATTTGAAATGTACATTTTGACATTTTGATACTTGTGCACACCCCTGAAATCAGTTTCCTCCTGCCATTTTTAATTCATCCTCAACATTAAAATTGCTGTTGCAAGGGACTTTCCTAGTGGTCCAATGTTTAAAAATCCGCCTTCCAATGCAGGGGACCTGGGTTGGATCACTGGCCAGGGAACAAAGACCCCATATGCCGTGGGGCAACTAAGCCCGCATGCCACAACTACAGAGGAGCCCGGGTGCAGAAACGAAAAATCCTACATGCCACAACTAACACCCTATGCAGCCAAATAAATAAATATTTTTTAAAAATTACTGATGCAAGAATATATTCTACTTTTGTGATGACTATTTTCAAGTGTTTATATAAACAGAATGACTGTTGGATCCTACCCCTATGTTAGATCATTTATCATATCATGCACATTTTTATGCTTGTGTAACATCATGTATGTCGTGATTTTTAAATTTATAATTCCAGGTATCATGTCACTGAATACATAATTTCTTAGCATGTATTTCTAAAATAAAAGAGCCCTCACATAACTCTGGTAACTTTAGTGCACATGAAAGTATTCTAAATATTACTGCATATCAGCACAACTGGGGACACAGTGTGTTAGATTTTGAATGCTAACACCCTTCAATGCAGCCTGGACGTACAAGCTCATGTACCACAGCACAAAAGATGTGTGACAGAAATGAAACCTCGGGAAAATAAAATGGGAGGTGCTGACCCAGCATGGCAGGGGTGGCCACACAAACACTCCAGGTAGATTGTGGGACAGGCGTGTTATAGGGATGCTCAACATTCTGGCGTGTGGGCCACACACAATCACACAGTTCTCGTGGATCCATGTGATGAGGTGGGTGCAGACTGGTTTAGAAAGTATAGCCTCTCCCACATCACTGCAAGTTTGATGATGCACTGATGGTGTTCAGTTCAGGGACTGGGTCATCACCTTGTTACAAGCGGGAGATTCACACCTGTGAGCAGCTTTATCAAGCAAAGGACTTGGGGTGGGGTTTTACATGGTTTATGTGAGGTGTCAGCCTGCATTCAGCCCTTGGCATTTGGATGAATGTTTGTCAAGGGTGAGTCCTGAGGAGTTGTGGGCACGTTCTTGCTGATTAGCAATCATTCGGTGATTTATGTTTTTCTGGTGGGTAGGAGGAGCTGTAAGGAGATGGGTGAGGGGGTTAGGAGGAAGAGCCTTGTTTACAGGGAGAGTGCTGCAGTGGACATTCTTTGTCCTTCAGGGACCCTCACAGGGTTCGAAATACTTACCAGGACAATTTGTACCCAGGCACATTGTGAAGTGGGTTCATGAAGAACATGGACACGACCTTGGAAACAAATCACTGCATATGTCTTATGGTGGAGGTACGTGTCATATTTGGGGCGATGCTGAAGACCCTGTGTGGTTTGTTGTGTTCATGCTGCTGTCCCTGTGAACAATTTCACAAAAGGAAAGGTGTTTGCAGGGAGATGTACACTGGGGGAGGTGGAGCTGGAGGCCCTGGTGTGGATGCAGACGTGAGCTGTGGGTAGTTCATGGTCGGGACACAGCTGATGTATTCTGTGCAGGGAGGTGCAGAAGAGAAGCCAGTGCACCTGTTCAGTGTAGAGGATGCACTCTCATCAAAGGGATGGCAGCTGAATGCCATTCTGGAAGTCCCTCAAACTTTCTGAACTGCAGACCCCTCCTTTCACAAATAGGAAAAATAATAATACATTCTGAGCACTGGGCAGGTTGGGTTGATAAGTGGGGTCATTCACAGGAAAGCCATCAATGTTTGTTCCCAGTGAAAAGATAGTCCTGTCCATTAGCATGGGGTAGAGGGAATGAGAGGGGCTCTTGGGGAGAAGGGTACAGAGGGTGTCAGGTTGGGCAAGGTGTTCTGTGAGTCCCCAAACCTACTTGGGGAGTGAAAGAGGACTACAGTGACCAGACTGCTTGTGACCTGAACCAGGTGACCTAACATTGAATCCCAATTCCTGGTCCATTGCTGGGGGTTCACAAGCAGAGCAGAAGATACCCTGTATGTGGGCCACACTTTCCTCTCAAGAAATGGTCCATTTGCTGCAGGATAAATGCCCCTACATCCTCCCACTCTGTTACCATCTAAACTACAACCCCAGTGCCCTCTGTGACCTTTCTGATTCCTGCTTCATCTGAACTCCCTGGGTCCTCTCCCACAGTTCCTTGGGTAGGAAATGGGACTTTCAAATCCCCTTCACAGCATTTGTTCCCTTTGAGCAGCCACAGCAAGGAGCAGAGGCTGCAGAGTCTAAAGACCTCTTTGTGAATTCTGACTGAGTCCCCTCTGGGGTTGTGACTTTGAGGAAGTCCCCTCTCAGCCCTTCCATTACTTCAGGTCTGAAATGGGGATATTATCAATACCTCCTATGGATTGAGAAGATTGTGGAGGGTACATGTGAGATCCAAGTCCCTCAGTGCCCAGGTGGCTCCCTAGGTGCCCTTTTTGGTGGTGCGTAAGGATCCTCCCAATACTATGTCCTTGTCTACAGAGAGTAGGTTTATGTTTGACTGAAATGGATTTAACAGTGTTATGGGAAAATTTTATTCTGACACTTGTTAAAATGGTAAGGAATTCTTTATTCAGAACTATCAATATTTTGGATGTGTCAAGATTCTGACAATATAGGTGAAATATTGAGTTCAACTTTAAGACAGCTGAGGATTTGAGCCAAGGAGTAGAGTGAATGAGTCAGTGGATGGAAAATCACTAACAGAAAACAGGGTAAGGGGTGTTCTTGGTAAACCAACTTAAAAATCTTGCCGTAGAGGTCAGATATCGAGGATAGGAAATGGGTGTTTGATCAGATATCACTGAGGGAGTTATTCTTACTAAGCGGGCTTTGAAGATTTCTTGATAAAACTTGGCTAAGCAGGCCCTGCAAGGATGGGTCAAAGACCAAGATCTGTGGGAAAGAACGCTCAGAGGATTCCGACTAAAGCTTAGGCAAGTAGAGAGGCTTTGTCAGTCTCTGGTGTTGAAGGAAGTGACCTTTTTTCTTCCAAACAATATAGGTTCATTTCTCATTTGGTTCTTTTTGTTCGTTATGGACCAGCTGAGAGGAAATCAAGGTGGCAGTGTAAGAGGACATGAGCTCACTTCTCCACATGAACACATCAAAAATACATCTACAGTGGAACAATCTTCACTGAAAACTAAATGGAAACTGGCAGAAGGACTCCTGTACAACCAAGGCTGTAAGCATCATACACACACGTAATCTGGCAGGAAGGGAAGAAAAGCACTGGGGTCTAGAGATGTGGGACTCAGAGGAGAAGGGAGATCACAGGTGGCAGACACCCACCCGGGGCAGTGAGCTGATCGAGCCACAGACTGGGTGACCAATTCCTAGGTTCTATATGGCAGAGGCAAGCCTCCTGACTTGTTGGAGGACGAGTGGGACAGAGAGAAAGGTTGGAGGATCCTGGACTCTGTTTGGAAGGAGTATGCATGCTCCCACCTGGTCCTGGGACCGGGCAGAGAGAGATCTGCTTCAGCAGCTGCCGGTTTCCAGTGAGCAGGTTCACCACACACCCCGGCCAGAGCAGAAGAAATGCTCTGGCTACACTAACTCCATGCCCCAACATGTCGCTGGATCTGGGGCAGTCAAGACCAGGGAAAGACTCCATTTATGGATGAAGAGGCAAGCTAGTCCCAGGGCAGAGCCCAGGTGGGGCTGCGGTGGCCATTGAGGGAACGTGCTCCACTGGTACATGAGAAGCAGCCCACACCTCTGACGGTAGCTGTTTGGCCACAGCTCACCCACTCCACCATACATGCAGAGAAATCACACTGGCTCTGCCTTCTCCCTGTGGAGCGGTGCCACAGCAGGGCGGGAGTGGTGGAGGCTGGAGACACTGGTCAGCTGGGAGAGAGTAAGGGGTCTTGTCCCAGAGGCAGGATAATATATGAATAATTGCCCAGCCTGAAGACCAAAGAAAGAGCCCAGAGACAAGGACAGAGACATCAATGGTTTAATGGATAGGGGATCTTACTTATCCAGAGCAAGGTCCTGGAGACACACTCCCACCATTGTCTGCAGACAGGAGGCAGAATGTGACTGCAGTTCTTTTTTACTGGGGGGCAGAAGGAGTTTACCTGATTTAGAGGGAATTGACGTGAGGTTAGCTCATCAGTTCTCAGGGAAACCATCATAGGAGAACAGCACTCAGCCCCTTTGATAAACTATCAATGTGAAGAAGTTATGATCTAAAGATTAGAAAAATCACTACCTGTGGCTAGGGCAAGAAGGTAGGCATTGACTGAATAAGCCTTATGATTAACAGGGAAGGTCAGCCATGTGAGTAGGGTGCAGATGAATCAGACTGGTGGGGCAGGGATGTACATAGAGCAAGAATACAGCCATTTGGGGTGGCCTGATCATCCGTCAGTGTTTCTCAGTGACTTGGGCACAATCACTGACTATGCAGCCAGGAGAGCCTTTGCTGGGGGGACCAAAAGCTGTGCTTTCCCTCTTGTTTAGCTGCATCAGGCCAGCCCAATATCTCCTTTCCAGATTCCCAGTCAGGGTCCTGTCTTTTTTCTTGTCCCTGATCATAGCTTACAAAATGACTCTAGCACTTCAGGGTGCACGCATTTCAAGAGCAATAGGATGTTTATTTACTTCTAGTTACCACTGGATGTCGACGTGGTTTGGCTTCAAGGAGTCTGAGATTAAATAAATGCTCTGAATTATACCCCCCCTTTTCCTCATGTATCCCCACCCAGACCTTAAGAGGGATGGAGCCGCTTCCTCGCCCCCCCACCCCAGCTGATTTCCCAGCGCTCCTCTCGGTGCTGTTTGGCTTTTTTCCTGGTGCTTCCAGTGTGGGGCGCCACTGCTTCAGGCCACGGAACTACATTACACAGAAGAACTTGCGCTAAGTGAACGTTCATCCAATGAAAATCTAGAAAAGGAGCATTTCCGGAAAGGGAACATCAGGGAGGGGTACTTCCGGTGTCTTCGTAAGGAGATTTTGATTGTTGTTGAGACTGTAGACCTGTTCAATACCTCCGCTGTGCGATGTTGGGAACAAGGTGAAGGGCCCAGGAGGCGGAAGTGGAGGGTTTGTGCGCACTAGACAGGGGCGGGGCGGGGACGACGCCGCCGCTTGCGGCGAGTAACCGTGCCGACTCCGACCCGGAAGCTGGACTGTCGACGCTCCGCTCCGCGCAAAGGCTCCGATGGCGGCTTCTGCACTGAGGGACCAACCTCAGGTAAACGCTGCAGTCTCCGGGTTCTCGCCTGCCCGTTTCCCCACCGAAATACAAACGCCCCGAGTGAGCGGCGCCTGGTCACGTCTGGTCCAGGACAGTGAGGGCTTCAGGGGTGTTTTATCTATTTCTGACCACCAGTGTATGCGGTGTGAGTGAGGCTTGGAGATGCAACCGAAGCAGGAACATTCCGGAGACGTGTATTCCGCCTTGTTTCTGCGAGGAATCAAGTTTGAGGCCAGGCTGTATCTGCAGTGGTAGCTGAGAGGCTATACTTTTCTTCTTAGGGCCCTCGGATCGGTGGAGAGTTTTGAACAAAGGAAGGACACAATCTGAGTTAGGCTTTTAAAAATTCTCCAAAGCCTGTTCAGTGGAAGAAAAGACTCTAGGTGGGCGATGAGGACTTTGAGGCAGAGGGAAGTTGTGGAATTTCCAAGGTCACAACTGATAAAAGGTAGCACTGGGGACGGAGGCAGGGAGGGGAGATTAGCCAGTCAGCCCGAGATTATCTGGCTCTGGTTCCGCCATGGGACCACGGAAGGCCTGATCTCCTGGAATACCACCATGGTCACTTTCTTCTATGGCCTGCTTGTTCCCACAGATTCCCAGGGCTGCAGAAGCACTTTTGGTTAATGGAGGTTGTCCCAATCCCTCACTTGTTTTGACCCCCACGCACACATTCTCTGTATTTGAGGTGTCTTAGGGCTCTTCACCTGCCATTCTACTAGATTTTTGGTTGGGGGACCTTGGAGAACCTCATGCTCTGGGTACTGAGTGCAGGCCCAGACGTTCTATGGAGGGAGTATGGAAGGTTACTCCAGAACCCACACCAGTATGTGGAAGTACTTTGAGGTGAGGTTGAGTTGGTTTAGGTAAGTGCAGGTCTCCTTTATTTTCTGGTGGGAATAAACAGCACAGAAAAGCAGGATTTCGGCTTCAAATGACTGCCTGTGTGTTCTGGAGGTATTGGGAGATTCAGATCAGAGGAGGGAGGTTTTCTACCCCAGGTCTCAAATGGCTCCATCTTTTTGGGCAGTAGGGGAAGTGTGTGGGAAGATGGATTGTGGGTTTTCAGGAGTGAGACCGTTCATGGTTTCATTTGTTCCTCTTATACCAGGGCAGTGTGACCTTTGAGGATGTGGCCGTGTACTTCTCCTGGGAGGAATGGTGTCTTCTTGATGAGGTTCAGATACACCTGTATCTTGATGTCATGCTGGAGAACTTTGCAGTTGTATGCATGCTGGGTAAGGTCCTCACACCCACCCCTATCCTCTGAGCTAGGTTCTTCCTTTCTTCTCTTCCTCAAGGGCAGCTCTGTCCTCACATCTGGTACATGGGCACTGCTTTCTTCTTAAATTCCTTGGTTATGTGCTGTGGTTACTATGGCTAGGCAGAGTGCATCCCTAGTCCTTAGTGCCCGATCACCAGTTAGCCCCAAAGTTGCAGCTAAAGATTCAGGGTCAGTAGTCTTTTTTGTAGATTGTTTTTAGTTTTATTGAAGTATTGTTGATTTACAATTTTGTTTTAATTTCTGCTGTACAGTAGGTCCGTGGTTATCCATTTAAAATACAGCAGTGTGTACATGTCAATTCCAAACTCCCTAACTATCCATCCCCTTCACCCTTCCCCCTTGGCTACCACAAGTTCATTCTCTATGTCCGTGAGTCTGTTTCTGTTTTCTAAATAAGTTTATATGTATCAACTTTTTTTTTTTACATTCTGCATATCTTTCTCTTTGTGACTTAACGTCACTCAGTATGACAATCTGTAGGTCCATCCATGTTGCTGTGAATGGCATTATTTCATTCGTTTTAATGACTGAGTAATATTCCATGGTATATAAGCACCACATCTTTTTTATCCATTCAACTGTCGATGAACATTTAGTTTGCTTCCATGTCTTGGCTATTGTAAACAGTGCTGCATTGAATATTGGGGTGCATGTATCCTTTCAAACCATGTTTTTCTCTGGATAAATGGTGAGGAATGGGATTGCTGGAATATATGGTAACTCTATTTTTTGTTTTTTGAGGAACCTCCATGCTATTCTCCATAGTCGCTGTACCAATTTACAGTCCTAGCAGCAGTGTAAGAGGTTTCCTTTTTCTCCACACCCTTTCCTACACTTGTTATTTGTAGGATTTTTAATGATGGCCATTCTGACTGGTGTGAGGTTGTACCTCATTGTATTGAATAATTTTGATTTGTATTTTTCTGATAATTAGCGATGATCAGCATCTTTTCATGTGCCTATTGCCCAGTTGTGTTTTTGCTTTAGAGAGATGTTTATTTAGGTCTTCAAGGTTGTTTGTTTTTGTTATTGAGTTGTATAGCTGTTTATATATTTTGGAAATTAAGCCTTTGTCAGTCACATTATTTGGAAATAGGATATCTTTTTGTTTTCTTTATGGTTTCCTTTGCTGTGCCAAAGCTTGTAAGTTTGATGAGGTCCCATTTGTTTATTTTTGCTTTTATTTCTGTTGCCTTGGGAGACTGTCATGGTCAGTAGTCTTGCCATCCACCTGATCAATCCCTCCTTGTTTGCCCTGTCTTTGGCCAGGTGACTGTCCAAATGAATGGTACCCAAACTTTGCTCCATTCTTGTACCTGACATATTTTTGTGCCTGACTGTGTGACAGTGTTGTCACTGACATTGTTACTACTAAAACAGACCATAGGATGTTTTTTCAAGACTTTTTTCAAGATTCCAATTTCTCTATATCCACGCCAGCATCTGGTTTTTTGTTTCTTTTTATTTTTTTAACATTTATTTATTTATTTCAGTTTCGCCAAGTCTTAGTTGTGGAAGGCAGGTTCCTTAGTTCTGGCTCACTTGTTCCTTAGATGCAGCTTGCAGACTTCTTAGTTGTGGCATGTGAACTGTTAGTTGTGGCATGCATGTGGGATCTAGTTCCCTGACCAGGAATCGAGCCCCGACCCCCTGCGTTAGAAGTGCAGAGTCTTAACCATTGCTCCACCCCGGATGTTCCAGCATCTGTTATTTTCTGTTCTCTTTTTTTGTTTTGTTTCGGCCTTGCTGGGGGGCTTGCAGGATCTTAGTTCCCCAAGAAGTGATGACCAGGGATCAAACCTGCGCCCCCTTCAGTGACAGCATGCAGTCTTAACCACTGGACTGCCAGGGAGGTCCCTGTTATTTTCTGTTCTTTAGATCATAGCCATCCTAATGGAGGTGAAATGGTATCTTTTTCCCATTTCAATTACATCCCTTTCGGTGTGCTTATTGGCCATTTGTACAGCTTTAGAAAAATATCTGTTAAAGTTCTTTTTTATTTATTAATCAAGTTGGTTTTTTGGTTGTTGTTGAATTACAGATTTATCCATAAATTGTGGATATGAATCCCTTTTTATATACGTGTTTTGGAAATGTTTTCTCCCAATCTGTGGTTTCTTTCTTACTGTGTTTATAGTGTCCTTTGATGTTAAAAAGTTCTTCATTTTTTTCCTTTCTTCCCCCAGCTTTCTTAGGCTATAATGACACATAAGTTTGTGTAAATTAAAGGTATGCAACCAAAATTGTTCGTTTTTATGAGGTCCAATTTGTTTATTTTTTGTTTTGTTGCTTTTGCCTTTGTTGTCAAAGGCAAGAAATCATGGCTGAATCCAACGTTTTGAAGCTTTACTTGTTTGTTTTTTCTAACTCTCCCTGTAAACAAGGCTCTTACATGTTAGCTCTTACGTTTAGGCCTTTGATATATTTTGAGTGAATTTTTGTGTCTGGTGTTAGGTAAGGTTCTAATTTCATTGTTGTGCATGTGGGTATCTGGTTTTCCCTGTGCCATTTGTTGAAAAGGCTGTCTTTATTCAATGAAAATCATCCTCTTGTTAGTAATTATTGCATCATATATTTGAGGGCTGATTTTTAGACACTCTAGTCTCTGTTCTATTCCACTGGAGTATATATCTGTCTTTATGCCAGTAGCACCTTATGGTGTTTTGCTTACTGTAGCTTTGTAAGAAAGTTTGAATTCGTGTGTTGTGAATCCTTCAACTTTGTTTTTTTTCACAATTGCTTTGGCTGTATTGAATCCCTTGAGAGTCTATGTGAATTTGAGTCTGAATATTTTTTTTTGAATTTTTCTATTTCTTGAAGACGTCATTGTTTTTGATAGGGATTGCATTGAATCAAAAATCCCCCATCTGAGTGTTAAAACTGATGAACCTACACGAACACATCATTATCACTCAAAATCTAAAGTTTGCAATAGGGTTCACTCGTGGTGTTGTACATTCTGTGGGCTTTGATAAATGTATAATGACATGTATTCACCGTTATAGTATCATACAGAATGTGTTCAATTTTCAATTAAAAATTCTCTGTGCCCCACCTGTTCATCCCTTCTTCCCCCATACTCCTTGGTGTCCCCTGATTACTTTTTTACTGTCTCATTAGTTTCCCCTTTTTGAGAATGTCATATCCTTGGACTCATACAGTATGTAGCCTTTTCATCTTGGCTTATTTCACATAGTAACATGCATTTTAAGTTTCCTTGACTTGATAGCTCATTGCAGTTTATTTGTAAATAATGTTGCTGTTCTCTAGATGTATCATGTTTATCCATTCATCTACTGAAGGATTTCTTGATTACTTCCAAGTTTTGAAAGTTTTGAATAAAGCTACTGTAAATATCTGTTTGAAGGTTTTTGTGTATATGTCCCTTTTCAACTCCTTTGTATAAATACCGCAGAGTACAATTGCTGGAGGATATAAGATTATGTTCATTTCAGTTTAGTAAGAAACTACCAAACTGCCTTTCAAAGTGGACTACCATTAAGCATTCCAATCAGCAATGAATGAAATTCTTGTTGCTCCACACCCTCACCAGCATTTGGTGTTGTCAGTGTTTGGATTTTGGCCATTTTTATAGGTATGTATTGGTATCTGCTTTTGAGTTTAATTTGCATTTCCGTGCATCTTTGTATATGCTAAATTTTTATGTGTATATCTTCTTTTAATAAAGTGTTTGTTAAGGTGTTTTGCTCATTTTTTATTTGGGTTGTTGTTTTCGTACTGAATTTTAAGATTTTTTTTTTTTTTTTTTTTGCGGTACGCAGGCCTCTCACTGTTGTGGCCCCTCCCGTTGCGGAGCACAGGCTCCAGACGCGCAGGCTCAGTGGCCATGGCTCACAGGCCTAGCCGCTCCGTAGCATGTGACATCTTCCCGGACCGGGTCAGGAACCCATGTCCCCCGCATCGGCAGGCAGACTCTCAACCACTGCGCCACCAGGGAAGCCCAAGGGTTTTTTGTACTTAACTTTTAGTCCCATTATCTATTTTGAGTTAATTTTTTGTGAAGGGTGTAAGGTTTGTGTCTAGAATTCATGTCTTGGCATGTGATGTTCGGTTGTTCCAGTACTATTTATTCTAAAGACTTTATTTTTCCCCATTGTATGGCACTTGTCATCTGTCAAAAGTCAGATGAGTGTATTTCTGTGGCTCTGTTTTTGTGCTCTCAATACTGTTCATTGATCTATTTCTCTGCCCTTTCTACAATACTGCACTGGCTTGATTACATTTTGTTTTTGTTTTTTTTCACCATGCCACGCAGCTTATAAGTTCTTAGTTCCCCAACCAGGGATTGAACCCTGGGCCCTCAGCAGTGAATTTGCAGAGTCCTAACCAAGGGTGCCAGGGAATTCCCAGGCTTGATTACCTTAAATACTAAATCTTGTTTTTCTTTTCCTTTCTCTTTTTTTCTTTCTTTTTCTTTTTAAGATACTAAGTCTTGAAGTTGAGTAGTGTCAGTCTGCGACCTTTGTTCTTCAGTATGGTTTTGGCTATTCTGAGACTTTTGCCTCTCTGTATAAACTTTAGGATCAGTTTACTTATGTCCACAAAATAATGTGCTGGGATTTTGATTTGGATTGCATTGAATCTAGGTGCAGTCTAGGTGAAATTAGGAAGAACTGACTTCTTGACAGTAGTGGGTCTTCATATTTATGAACATGAAATATCTTTCCATTAATTTAGTTCTGTTTATGTAGTCCTTTGATTTCTTCATCAGAGTTTTAGAGTTTCCCTTATGTAGATTTTTTTTCTTTTTATATTTATTTATTTCTGGCTGCGTTGGGTCTTTCTTGCTGCAGGCGGGCTTTCTCTAGTTGCGGCGAGCAGGGGTTTCTCTTCATTGCGGTGCGCAGGCTTCTCATTGTGGTGGCTTCTCTTGTTGCGGAGCATGGGTTCTAGGCACATGGGCTTCAGTAGTTGTGGCACGTGGGCTCAGTTGTTGTGGCTCACAGGCTCTGGAACACAGGCTCAGTAGTTGTGGCTTATGGGCTTAGTTGCTCCACAGCATGTGGGATCTTAATGGACCAGCAATCAAACCCACATCCCCTGCATTGGCAGACAGATTCTTAACCACTGTGCCACCAGGGAAGTCCCCCTTCATGTAAATCTTGTATATGTCTTGGTAGATTTATAATTAAGTGTTTCTTCCTTTCTCTCTCTACTTGTTTAGGGGGGTGTTAATGTACATGGTCTTGTGTTTTTAATTTCAAATTTCACTTGTTTATTCTTGATGTATTGGAAAGTGATTGACTTTTGTATAGTATCCTTGTATCCTGAAACTTGGCTATAATTGCTTCCAAGTTCCAGGATTTGTTTTGGGGTTTTTTTTTTGTGTGTGTATATTTTGGTTTTTACATAGCTGGTTATATCATCTGAGAATTAAGGCAGTTTGATTCCTTCCTTCCCAATCAGTATAACTTTTATGTAACTTTCTCCTATCAGTCCATTAATTATGACTTAGAGTATAAAGTTGAAAGGGAGTTGCCAGAGGGAAGAGCCTTGCCTTCTTCATCTTATTGGGAAAGTTTCTAGTTTTTCTCTAGTTTTTCATCTGGTAAAGATGAGAGTATAGTGTTTATTTCAATTGTCAAGTTGAAGTTCTTTTTCTATTTTTAGTTTACTAGGAGATGGAGATTTTGATCATGAATAGGTGTTGGATTTTGCCAGATCTGGTTTTCCGAATCTATCAATGACATCATGTATTGGTGGATTCTTTTTCTTTTTTCTTTTGGCTGTGCCACAGCTTGCAGTGTCTTAGTTCCCTGGCCAGGGATTGAACCTGGCCTAAAGCAGTGAAAGCGCCAAGTCCTAACCACAGGACTGCCAGGAAATTCTCACATATTTGTATTTAAAGTGGGTTTCTGGACTTCACTCATGGCACATTGGTTAAGAATCCACCTACCAATGCAGGGGACATGGGCTTGATCCCTGGTCCAGGAAGATTCCACGTGCCACAGAGCAGTTAAACCTGTGAGCCACAACTACTGAGTCTGTGTGCTGCTACTATGGAAGTCTGCATGCCCAGATCCCGTATTCTACAAGAGAAGCCACCACAATGAGAAGCCTGCACACTGCACTGAAGAGTAACCCCTGTTTGCTGGAACTAGAGAAAGTGCACATGCAGTAACTTGATACAGCCACTATGGAGAACAGTATGGAGGTTCCTTGAAAAACTAAGAAAATAACTACCATATGACCCAGAAATCCCGCTACTGGGCTGAGATCCCACTACCCTGAGAAAACCAGAATTCAAAAAACTACATGTACTACAGTGTTCATTGCAGCACTATTTACAATAGCCAGGACATGGAAGCAACCTAAATGCCCATTGACAGTTGAATGGATAAAGAAGATCTGGTACATATATACAATGGAATATTACTCAGTCATAAAAAGGAACAAAATTGAGTTATTTGTAATAAGGCGGGTGGACCTAGAGTCTGTTATACAGAGTGAAGTAAGTCAGAAAGCGAAAAACAAATACCATATGCTAATGCATATACATGGAATCTTAAAAAAATGGTACTCATGAACCTAGGGACATGACAGGAATAAAGATACAGATGTAGAGAATGGACTTGAGGACACAGGGAGGGGGAAGGGTAAGCTGGGACGAAGTGAGAGAGTAGCATTGACATATATACACTATCAAATGTAAAATAGTTAGTTGGAAGCAGCTGCATAGCACAGGGAGATCAGCTCAATGCTTTGTGACGACCTGGAGGGGTGGGATAGGTAGAGTGGGAGGGAAGCTCAAGAGGGAGGGAATATGGGGATATACGTATACAGATAGCTGATTCACTTTGTTATACAGCAGAAACTAACAAAACATTGTAAAGCAATTATATTCTAATGAAGATGTAAAATAAATAAATAAAGTGGATTATTTTGAGAGAACATATAGCTGACTCCTGCTTATGGATTCACTCTGATAATCTCTCTTTTCATTGGTGCATTGAGACTATCAGTGTTTAATATATTGATATAGGTGGATAAATATTTAATGTATTTGTTACCATTTTCTACCATTGACCATATTCTTTGTTCCTATTTTAGTCTTCCACTCTTGTTTTTATTGTTTAAATCGAGCATCTTGTATGATTGCATTTTCTCTCCTTGTTAGCATATCAGATATACTCGTTTCTTTTCATTTTTTTAATGTAGTTGTGCTAGAGTTTGCACTCTGTATTTACATCTGATTGAAGTCCACTTTCATATAACACTGTATGGCTGCCTTGGTAGTTTGAATACCTTATAATTTAAAAAAAATCCTAATTGCTATCCTGCATTGTATTATTGTTCTCATTTGTTTTAATTTTACATAAGCATACATAAATGGGTGTGTTTTAAAATGCATAACAGGGCTTCCCTGGTTGTGCAGTGGTTGCGAGTCTGCCTGCCAATGTAGGGGGCACAGGTTCAAGCCCTGGTCTGGGAGGATCCCACATACCTCAGAGCAGATAGCCTATGTGCTACAGCTTCTGGGCTTGTGCTCTGGAGCCCATGAGCCACAACTACTGAGCCTGCATGCCACAACTACTGAAGCCTGTGCACCTAGAGCCTGTGCTCCGCAACAGGGGAGGCCACTGCAATGAGAAGCCTGTACACCACAACAAAGAGTAGCTCCCGCTCGCCACAACTGGAGAAAACCCACATGCAATAATGAAGATACAATGCAGCCAAAAATAAATAAATTCATTAATTAAAAAATGCATAATGGAGTATACAGTTACTATTTTTCCTTAGAAGACATGCATATGGGCAATGCCTTCATGAAAAGATGCTCAATATCACTAATGGTTGGGAAATGCAAATCAAAACCACAATGAGGATTTTCCTGCTGGCACAGTGGTTGAGAATCCACCTGCCAATGCAGGGACATGGGTTCAAGCCCTGTTCTGGGAAGATCCCACATGCCCTGGAGCAACTAAGCCTGTGAGCTACAACTACTGAGCCTGCACTCTAGAGCCCAGGAGCCACAACTACTGTGCCTGTGTGCCACAACTTCTGAAGCCTGCACGTGTAGAGCCCATGTTCTGCAACAAGAGAAGCCACCACAATGAGAAGCCCGTGCACCACAGCGAAGAGAGCCCCTGCTTGTGGCAACTAGAGAAAGCCCACATGCAGCAACGAACACCCAACACAACCAAAAATAAATAAAGAAATAAATTTATTAAAAAAAGAATAATCCACCTGCCACTGCAGGGGACGTGGGTTAGATCCCTGATCCAGGAAGGTCTCACGTGCTGCAGAGCAGCTAAGGCCCTGTGCCACACTACTGAGCCTGCGCTCTAGAGCCCATGAGCCACAACTTCTGAGTCCAAGTGCCACAACTACTGAAGCCTGTGTGCCCTAGATCCTGCACAACAACTACTGAGCCCATGCGACAGAACTGCTGAAGCCTACACACTCTAGGGCCTGTGTGCTGCAATTTTCGAGCCTGCATGCTGCAACTACCGAAGTCTGTGCGCATAGAGCCTGTGCTCCGCCACAAGAGAATCCACCACAATGAGAAGCCCATGCACCACAACAAAAGCCTAGCCCCCACTCACTGCAATTAGAGAAAGCCCACATACAGAAATGAGGACACAATGCAGCCAAAAATAAATAAAAAGTTAGGGAAAAAAACCACCATGAGATACCACCTCACACATGTTACAATGTCTGTTGTGAAAAAGCCAAGAAATAAGTGTTGGTGAAGTTGTGGAGAAAAGGGACCCCTTGTGCACTGTTGGTGGGAGTGTACATTGTTACAACTACTATGGAAAACTATGGAGAATCCTTACAAAATTCAAAAAGGAACTTCCATATGGTCCAGCAATTCCACCTCTGTGTATTTATCCACAGGGAGTGAAATCATCATCTCAAAAAGATATCTGTACCTCAGGTTTATTTCAGCATTATTTACAATATTCAACAGATGGAAACAACCTAAGTGTCCATTGATGGATGAGTGGATCTAACAAACATGTAGTATATGTGGCATATTATTCAATAATATACAACCATAAAGAAAGATAGAAATTTTGCCATTTGCCTCAACATGGATAGACCTTGGGGACATTATGCTAAGTGAAATAAGTCAGAGAGAGAAAGACAAATCCACTTGTCCCACTGTTTCCACGGAGGATTGGTTCCAGGAGCCCCTGCATATACTGAAATCTGTGGATGCTGAAGTCCCATAGTCAGCCCTCTGATTCTGAAGTTTTCCCATTTGTGGATTCATCTAGCTACAGATCATGTGATCCTGTGTGTATTTGCTGAAAAATATCTCTGTACAAGTGGACCCAAGTAGTTTTAACCCATGTTGTTCCAGGTTTACCTGTACTACATGAGTATACTTACATGTTGAACCTTTAAAACAACAACACCCCCACCAAACTCAGATACAGAGAAAGGATTAGTGATTGCCAGAGCAGGGCAAGGTGGTTAGATGAAGTGAGTGAAGGGTGTCAGAAGTTACAGACTTCTAGTTATAAGATGAGTAAGTCCTGGGGATGTAGTGCACAGCATAGTGACTTTAGTTAATACAACTGTATTGTACATTTAGAAGTTTCCAAAGGGTAGATCTTAGAAGTTCTCATCAGAAGAAAAAAATGTAATTATGTATGTTAACGAAACTTATTGTGGTGCTCCTAGCAGTGTATACATAAATCATGTTGTACAACTTAAAGAAATACAATGTCCCGGGCTTCTCTGGTGGCGCAGTGGTTGAGAGTCCGCCTGCCGATGCAGGGGACGCGGGTTCGTGCTGCGGTCCGGGAAGATCCCACATGCCACGGAGCGGCTGGGCCCGTGAGCCATGGCCGCTGAGCCTGCGCGTCTGGAGCCTGTGCTCCGCAAGGGGAGAAGCCGCAACAGTGAGAGGCCCGCGCACCACAAAAAAATTTAAAAAATAAAATAAAAATAAAGTGTTTAAGTGTTTACTGTAAAAAAAAAAAAAAAAAAAGAAATACAATGTCCCATGTCAGTTTTATGTCAATGAAAGTTTTTTATTCTCTTATGGTCTTCCTTTCTCTATGAAACCCAAATTTGTGATCTATGTCATTTTTTCTCTCTGAAGAATCCTTTTAATATAGTTCCACAATTTTTCTGTGTCTAAGAACGTGTTTATTTCATCATCAGTGTTGAAGATTTATGTCGCTGGTTACCAAATTCTAGGTTGGTGATGTCCCCTCCCCCTTCCCACTTTAAATATTTTACTCCATTCAGTTCTTATTTCCCTGAGTTCTGAGGAGAATTGAAATGTAATTGGGTGGGTTTTTTTGGCTTCTCTTGGGAAAGGTGTTGATTCCTTTAGCCTCTTTTAGTATTTTTTCTTTCTGCATTTGAATGTGATAAGCCTAAGATGTAGTGTTTTTGGCATTAAACCTGCCTCATGTTCACTGAGCTTTCTGGATCTGTTGGTTGGTATCTGACATCATTTTGTTAGAAATTCTCCATCATTATTGCTTCAAGTATTTATTCCGTTTCTTTTTTTCTTTCTGTTTGAGATGTTTCCATATGTGTGTGTTAAACATTTTGTGTTTGTCCCACGGATGTTTTATATTTGGGTGTTTATTTTTTATTTTAATTTTTGTATTTTTTCAGTTCATTTTTCAGTTTTGGAAGTTTCTCCTAACAGAAAAAGAAGTTCAAATATTCTCTCCTCAGCTGTGTCCAGGGTACAAATAAGCCCATCATAGTCATTCTTCATTTCTGTTATGGTGTACTTGATCTTTAGCATTTCTTTTTGGTCCTTTGTTAAAATTTTCATCCCTCAGCTTACATTTCCCTTCTGGAATTGTATGCTGTCTGCTTTATCCCTTAGTAGACATTAATTAACATATTAGTCATAATTATTTTATATTCCCAATGTGATTGTTCAAACATCCCTGTGATATCTGATTTTGATTCTGAAGCTTTGTCTTTTCAAACTGTTTTATGGGACACTGCAGATCTTCAGAAGGTGCCATGGTTGCAAAAGAGTTAGATCAATTAGATTCTGCCAGTACAATAGTTGTTTAGGTGGGGAGACACATTCCTAACATTTTGTACTCCATCCATTGTACATCTTTTCCTCTGGCTCCACCGGATGTTCTTTTTCTTGGCCCCACTGTGTGGCATGCCTGACCAAGAATTAAACCTGTGCCCCTTGCATTAGAAACAAAGAGTCTTAACCACTGGGTCACCAGGAAAGTCCCTGCACCAGACATAAAATGTAATATTTATATATTGTGTATTGTGTACTGAGTTCCTCTCGGCCAGTATTGGCTATTCAGCCATCCTGACTATGTTAGGACTTGTATCATTTGTGTCCCGTGTAGTTGGTCAAATCGGGATGGAGAGTCCTTTGGGCTTCATGGGATGGACATGACTCTGGTCTCAGCAAAAAGCCTCAGAGGTGGCCTGATTAAGACGAATGACAGGGCTTCCCTGGTGGCAGAGTCGTTGAGAGTCTGCCTGCCGATGCAGGGTACACGGGTTTGTGTCCCAGTCTGGGAAGATCCCACATGCCGCAGAGCGGCTGGGCCCATGAGCCAGGGTCACTGAGCCTGTGTTCGGAGCCTGTGCTCTGCAACAAAAGAGGCCACAACAGTGAGAGGCCTGCATACCGTGTTAAAAAAAAAAAAAAAAAAAGAATGACAACTGGGAAAGGTCTTGATATTAGGTCTGTGTTTAAGTCATATCAGGAAGTATGACTTCCTCTTGACTAGTGTTTTAGTGCCATTGTCAGTGGCTACAAATCACTTCTCGTCTTTCTCCATTCGTGACATTCTACCAACTTGTTATTTCTACTACTTCCCATTTTTATTCTGACTGCACTCTCGGATTCATTACCTACCACCTCTCTAAACCACTTATCTCATGTGGTCTTCACACTGTTTTTCCCATAGTACGTACTGACACTATTTGTGTCCTGAACATAGGGATCCTTTAATATTTCTGGAATGCCAGTGACCTGTTGCAGTCAGATTTTCTGAGACCTGGACATACACTTTTTTTTTTTTAACATCTTTATTGGAGTATAATTCCTTTACATTGTTGTGTTAGTTGCTGCTGTATAACAAAGTGAATCAGCTATATATACACATATATCCCCATATCCTCTCCCTCTTGCATCTCCCTCTCACCTTCCCTATCCCACTCCTCTAGGTGGTCACAAAGCACTGAGCTGATCTCCCTGTGCTATGCGGCTGCTTCCTACTAGCTATCTGTTTTACATTTCTTAGTGTATATATGGACATACACTTCTGTACGTTATCAGAGATCACCAGGAGATGCAGTCCTGGTAAAGGCCACTGACAAGGAGTGAATTGCACAAGACGCCTTTCGCTTTGGGGCCCATCCAGTCCTTGTGTCCTGTACTTGGTGAGAACAGCTGCTTCTCAATTTGACCCCAAATTCATTTCCTGAACACAATCTTGTGGACTGGTTCTTTCACTTGTCAAATGTAGACTTGTGATGGCCTCACTCCCCGCAATAAACTCAACATGAACTTCATCATCGCTTCTTTGTTTTCAGGTTCTTTTCCTGCAGTTGAGGATGAAGAGATGCCTTCTGAACAGAGTGTATCTGCAGAAGGAGTGTCACAGATGAGGACCCCCAGGGCAGGTTCATCTCCTGAGAGGGCCCAGCCGTGTAAGATGTGCATCCCTGTTTTGAGAGACATTTTGCACTTGGCTGAAGAGCAAGGAACAAATAGGGGGCAGAAAGCATACACATGTGGGGCATGTGGGAAACAGTTCTATTTCACTGCAAACCTTCAAGAGCACCAGAAGCAGCACATTAGCGAGAAACCCTTCAGCTGTGATATGGGGAGACCCGCATTTTTCAAAAGCTGCACAATCCATGTAATGGAGAATCTCTCTACCTACATGGAGATTGGGAACAACTACGTGGCCAACATGGAACTTCAGCCACAGACCACTAATACCAGGAAGAAACTGAACAACAGTAAGGAGTGTGAAGCTGTTTTTCACAGTGGAAAAGGTCATCACAGCTGGGGAGAAGGCAAGAAAGCCTCCAGATACACAGAAATACTTATTCAGGATGAGAGAGTCCTCACTACTGAAGGGTTTTGTGAGTTCAGAGAATCCGGGAAAGCCTTCACCCAAAGAACTAACCTTATTCAGCATGAGCAAGTTCACACTGGAGAAAAGCCTTATGAATGCAGCCATTGTGGAAAATTTTTTAGCCACAAATCCCATTTCCTTACACATCAGAGAGTTAACTGTGGAGGAACACGCTATGACTGCAGTGAATGTGGGAAATCCTTTAGCCTAAGGAAGTACCTCAGAGCACATAGGAAAATCCACAGTGGAGAAAAGCCTTATGAATGCAAGGAATGTGCTAAATCTTTCATCCAAAAGTGGAACTTAATTGAACATCAGAAAATTCACACTGGAGAAAAACCTTATCAATGCACCCAATGTGGAAAATATTTTGCCCGCAAATCCAATTTCCTTGCACATCAGAGAGTTCACACTGGAGAAAAGCCTTACGAGTGCAATGAATGTGGGAAATCTCTTACTACTAGCTCTGGCCTCTATTATCATCTGCGAGTGCACACTGGAGAAAGGCCTTATGAGTGCAGTGAATGTGGGAAATCTTTCACTACTTGGTCGATCCTTTGTAATCATCAGAGAATTCACAGTGGAGAAAGGCCTTTTGAGTGCAGTGAATGTGGGAGATTCTTTACCCGAAATGAAAAACTCAGTGCCCATATGAATGTTCACACTGGAGAAAAGCCTTATGAGTGCAATAAATGTGGGAAATCGTTTACGAGTAGGTCGAACCTTTGTAATCATTGGAGAGCTCACAGTGGAGTGAGGCCTTTTGAGTGCAGTGAATGTGGGAAATTCTTTAGCCAAAAGGCACACCTCAATGCCCATAAGAAATTTCACACTGGAGAACAGGTTTATGAGTGCAATAAATGTGAGAAATCTTTAACTCCTAGGCTGAACATCAAGTGTCATCAGAGAGTTCATACTAGAGAAAGGCCTTATGAGTGCAGTGAATGTGGGAAATCTTTTGTTGCTAGGAGTGGCCTCCAGTATCATCAGAGAGTTCACAATGGAGAAAGGCCTTATGAATGCAGTGAATGTGGGAAATCTTTTACTGCTAGGTCGAGCCTTCGTGACCATCAGAGAATTCACACTGGAGAAAGGCCTTATAAGTGCAGTGAATGTGGGAAATGTTTTACTGGTAGCTCTAGCCTTCTTCGTCATCAGAGAGTTCACAGTGGAGAAAGGCCATATGAATGCAGTGAATGTGGACAGTCATTTACTAGTCGATCCTCTCTCTATGATCATCACAGAGTTCACACTGGAGAAAGGCCTTATGGGTGCACTGAATGTGGGAAAGCCTTTAAGCAAAGACAGCTCCTCCGCATCCATAGGAAAATCCACACTGGAGAAAAGCCTTTTCAGTGCAAGGAATGTGGTAAATCTTTCACCCAAAGGTGCCACTTGATTAAACATCACAGAGTTCATACTGAAGAAAGGGCTTTATGAATATCACGAACATGGCCAGCAGTGATATTGAAGGAGTTCCAGGTGGTAAGAGAGTGAGAAGAACCTGTGCAGCTAATGGACCATTTCTAGAGAGGAAACTGAGACACAGAGATGATGTGTCATCTGTTTGTGATCTCCCAGAAATGGACAGTGATCTGGGCTTCAATGCCAGGTTGTCTGGTTCAGGATATCAAGAGTCTGGTCACTTCACTCCTCCCCTGCCCCCACCCCCAGGTTTGGGGACTGAAAGAACACCTTGTCCATCTTGACACTTCTGTGCTCCGATCCCCACACCAGGACCCCTGCTCACACCCCAGCCCCATGCTGATGGACAGGATTATCTTTTCTCTGGGAACCAATATTGATGACTTTCCTGTGACTGACTCCATTTATGTATCCAACAAATCCAGTGCTGTGAGTCAGTTATTATTATTGGCATTTGTGAAAGAAGGGGTGTCCAGCTCAGAGATGTTGAAGGACTTCCACAAGGGCTCACTAATGCCAGGACTTTGATGAGAGTGGTTCCTCTACACCCTGCACCCATCCACTGTCTTCTCTCCTGCCCCTCCAAGCAGGGCCTCCACTTGCTGTGTCCTGACCATGAACTACCCACATCTGACATGTGCATCACTACCAGGGTCTCCAGCTTCATTTTCACCAGTACACATCTCCCGGAAACACCGTCCTGCTTGGGAAGTTCTCCACAGGGACAGCAGCACTAAGCCAGGGACTCTGGACTGGGTCATTGGTGTCACCCCAGATTTGACACGGGCTCTATCGCCATATGCAGTGATTCGTTTCCAAGGTCCTGTCCATCTTTACATACCCACCTCAGGATGTTCCTGTTGCCCTGTTATGTGGTTGACCCACTCACTGTTCTGGGCAGTGTGATGGACACAGAAGGACTAAGAATGTCCAGCATGACCCTACGTGACCTGGTCTCCAAGCATCCTCTTCCTAAGCCCTTGATCCATTGCCTCACTGTTCCTCCCATCCCTCGAGAAAAAGTGTTAACTCACCAAAATGATGATTGTTAATTAGCAAGAACTTGCCCTCCCTGCCTTGGGACCCACACTTGATCAACCTACCTTAAAAACTAAGATTGAATGTAGGCTGACCCCTCCCATGAAGACTTTAAAATTCATCTATAAAAAATTATGATTTTAATTACATTTCTTCAGGATTTCTTTTTTCTTTTTGACCGTGTCACACAGCATGTGTGATCTTAGTTCTTCTGATCAGGAATCTAACTCATGCCCCCTGCTGTGGGAGCCTGGAGTCCTCACCACTGAACTGCCAGGGAATTCCCTTTCTTAGGATTGTTGATGTTGAATTTTTGTCTTTCATGTGTCTGTTTTTTACCTGTGTCTCCTCTCTGGTTAAATTTCTATTTCTGTCTTTTGCCTACTTTTATTTTGTGAGATATGGCTATTTTCTTTTTTTTTGACAAAAGAGAGCTGGTGAACAGCAAAGACATCTGTTAGATTTCGCTCATTCATCAATAACATGAGTGATTTCTTTTCTGAATGTAATTGTAATTTGGAATAGTGAAAGAATATGTTCTCAAGTTTTTCTCAATTTTATACTATGCATAATGTAACGGCCACATACATTATACAGGTTTAGGAATAATCTGCATTATTAATATATTCTACCTTAGTGTTAAGTCCAGACATTCAGTTACACAATAAATTAATCTCTGGTTTGTAGTGTTTGCCGGTTTCCGTGTATAAATATTCCAACCATAATCGAGGTCAAATTGCCAACATAATTTCACTGAACATTCATTTGGGAAGCATTGCCAGTAGTCCACTATTGTATTCTTTTTCCACCATTACAGGTACAGTAACTGCAATTTTAAGAATGTAGCTAATAAACCATAGTAGAATTATAATAAAGTGATAGGTTTTGCATCTTTCTTTTGAAAATCATTTACTGGATGAATAGTTGACTTAAGTTTTACCTAGTTAAAATGTACATTTTGACATACTTGTGTATAGCTCTCCAACCGGTTTCCTTCTGCCATTGTTAATTTATCCTCAACATTAAAATGACTGATGCAAGAGCATATTCTACTTTTGTAATAGCTATTTTCAAATGTATATATAAATGGAATGACTGTGTTGGACCCTTCCTGTATCTTATATCATTTATCCTGTTTATGCACTTTTTTTGTGTTTGTGTATCAAGACTTACTTCATAGTTTTTAAAATTTATAATCCTAGGTATCATGTCTTTGAATACATAACTTCTTAGAATGCATTTCTAAAATAAGAGAACCCTGGGACTATCCTCATGGCACAGTGGTTAAGAATCTGCCTGCCAAGGACTTCCGTGGTGGCACAGTGGTTAAGAGTCCACCTGCCAATGCAGGGGACATGGGTTTGATCTCTGGCCCGGGAAGATCCCACAGGCCACTGAGCAAGTGAGCCTGTGCGCCCCAACTACTGAAATCTGCGTGCCTTAGGGCACATGTTTGGCAACTACTGAAGCCTGTGCTCTGCAACAAGAGAAGCCACTGCAATGATAGCCCTTGCAAAGCTTCGAAGAGTAGCCCCTGCTCATTGAAACTAGAGAAAGCCTGCACACAGCAATTAAGACCCAACACAGCAAAATATATATATATATAATAAAAGAGCCCTTCATAACTCCAGTAACTTTATTACACACGGAAGTATTCTAAATGTCAGTCCATGTCAGCACAACCAGGGACACTGTGTGTTAGATTTTGAATGCTAACACCCGTTGATTCAGCCTGGACCTACAAACTAATGTACCATTACACAAAGGATGTATGACAGAAGTGAGACCCTGTTGGGGAAATAAAATGGGAGGTGCTGACTCCGCACAGCAGGTGTGGCCACACAAACACTCCAGGGACATTGTGGCACAGGTATGTGTTAGGAATGCTCAAAATTCTCATGTGTGAGCCACACACAGTCACACAGTTCTCGTGTATCCGTGTGGTGAGGTGAGTGCAGACTGGCTTGGAAAAAACAACCTCTCCCACATCACCGCAAGTTTGATGATGCACTGATGGTGTTCAGTTCAGGGGCTGGGTCACAGCTTGTTAGAAGCTGGAGATTCACATCTGTGAGCAGCTTTGTCAAGCGAAGGACTTGGGGTGGGGTTTTACAGCCTTTATGGGAGGTGTCAGCCTGCACTGAGCCTTTAGCATTTGGACTAAAGTTTGTCAACGGTGAGTCCCGAGGCGATGTGGGCACATTCTTTCTTATTAGCAATCATTTGGTGATTCATATTTTTCTGTTGGGGTAGGAGGGACAGTGGGGCAGTGGGTGAGGGGGTTAGGAGGAAGAGCCTTGGGGTCAGGGAGAGTGCCACAGTGGACATTCTTAGTCATTTTGGGCCCCTCACAGTGCTCAGAATAGTGACCAGGACAATTTGGACACAGGCACATCCTGAAGCGAGTTTGTGCAGAAGATGGACAGACCCTTGGAAACAAATCACTGCATATGGCATATGGTGGAGGCCAGTATCACATCTGGGGTGACACTGAAGACTCTGTGTAGTTTCCTGGGTTGGTGCTGCTGTCCCTGTGAACAACTTCACAAAAGGGAAGGTGTTTGCAGGGAGATGTACACTGGGGGAGGTGGAGCTGGAGGCCCTGGTGGCGATGCAGACGTCAGGTGTAGGTAGTTCATTGCTGTAAGACAGCAGATGAAGTCCATTCAGGGAGGTTTAGAAGAGAAGCCAGTACACCTGTGCAGTGTAGAGGAAGCACTGTCATCAGAGGCCTGGCAGCTGTGTGCCTTTGTGGACACTCCTCAACCTCTGTGCAGACCCTTCCTTTCACAAATTGGAAGACTAATAATAGACTGATCAGTAGGCAGTTTGGGTATATAAATGGGGTCATTCACAGGAAAGCCATTGATGTGGGTTCCCAATCAAAAGATAGTTGTGTTCATCTGCATGGGGCTGGGGTATGAGCAGGGCTCTTGGGAGGGAGACAGAGGGTATCAGGATGGACAAGGTGTTACTTGAGTCCTCAAAGCTGGATAAGGAGGGAAACAGAGTGCAGTGACCAGAATCCCCATGCTCTGAACCAGGCAACCTGGCATTGAATTCCAGATCCCTGTCTCTTGCTGGGAGATCACGAGTAGAGGACAGCCACCCTCTGCCTCTTTCCTCCCTAGACATGGTCCATTTGCTGCAAGATTAACGCACCTGCATCCTCTTACCCTCTTATCACCTCACACTCCTCCACCCCCAGTGCCCTCCATGACCTTTCTGTTTCCTACTACATCTAAACACCCTCAGGGACTTCTGGTTGTCCAGTGGTTAAGACTCCAGGCTTCCACTACAGGAGGCACAGGTTTGATCCGTGGTTGGGAAACTATGGGCCCACATGCCACGTGGCATGGCCAACACACCCCCCAAAACAAAAAGCACACCCTCAGTCCCCTCCCTCATTTCCAAACTAAGGGAATGGGACTCCTCAGAACCCCCTGACACTATCTGTTGTCCTTGGAGCAAGACATAAGAAGGACCTGGGGCTGCAGAGTCCAGAGACTTCTGCGTGGATTCTCTCTGACCCCCTCTGGGATTGTGAGGTTGAGGAAGTTCCCTGTCAGCCCTTGTTTTCCATTTCCTTAGTCCCGGAATGGCAGTATTAGCAATTCCTTCCATTGATTTAGAGGACAGGGGAGGGTACATGTGTCATGAAAGCCCCTGAGTACCCAGGTGGCCCCCTAGGTGCCTCTTTTGAGAGGTGGATAAGGATCCTCCCTTCCTCTGTCTGTGTCTATAGAAGTAGGTTCAGGTTTAACTGAAATGAACTTAACAGTGGTAAGGAAAAAATTATTCTGATATTTATTAAAATGGTAAGACATTCTTTATTCAGTACCACTGGGATATGTTTCAAGATTATTACAATATGGGAGAAAAATTTAGTTCAACTTTAGATATAGTAAAGACAACTGAGGATTTATAGACAAGGAGCAGATTGAAGGGTTCAGTGGATGGAAAATTATTAATGGGAAACATCAAGCGTGAGGGGGGTTCTTGTTACATTGACTTAATAAGAATCTTGCTGAAGAAAGACCTGAGACATCAGATATCAGAAATAGGAATTGAGGATTTGATCAGAGGGTCAGGTATCAATGGTTGGATTATTACCTAACTACCTTTGCAGTTTTCTTTCTGAAACTGAGCTAAGCCATTCCTGCAAGGATGTGGGAAAGGCCAAAGACCAGTGGGGAAGAGAGCTCAAAGGAATCTGACTAAAGCTTAGGCAAAGAGACAGGGGTCCCATGTTCAATCCCTTGTCGGGGAATTAGATCCCCCATGCATGCCGCAACTAAGCGTTCACATTCCACAACTGAGCAGTCCGCATGCTGCAGCTAAAGATAGCGCATATCACAATGAGGGTCTGGTACAGCCTAAATAAATAAATAAATATTTAAAAATAAAATATAGGTTAGACAGAGACTGTCAGTTCCTGTTGTTCAAGAAGGAAGAGACTTTTTTTCCTCTGAAGAACACAGGGTTTTTTTTTCTCATTTGTTTGCTTTTGTTCCTTAAGGAATAGCTGAGAGGAAATCAAGGTGTACATGGAAACTGGCAGAAGGACTCCTGTACAACGAAGGATGTAAGAAACATACACATGTAATTGGACAGGAAGGGAAGAAAAGTACTGGGGTCAAAAGATGTGTGACTCAGAGGAGAAGGGAGATCACATGGGCAGACACCCAGACAGGGCAGTGACCTGATCGAGCCACAGATTGGGTGACCCAGTCCTAGGTTCTATATGGTAGAAGCAAACCTCCTTACTTGTCGGAGGACCAGTGGGACAGAGAGAAAGTTTGGAGGATCCTGGACTCTGTTTGGAAGGAGTGTGCATGCTCCCACCTGGCCCTGGGACCGGGCAGAGAGAGGTCCGCTTCAGCAGCTGCCGGTTTCCAGTGAACAGGTTCACCACACACCCCAGCCAGAGCAGAAGAAATGTTCTGCTTCCATTAACTCCATGCCCCAACATGTCGCTGGATCTGGGGCAGTCAAGACCGGGGAAAGACTCCATTTATGGATGAAGAGGCAAGCTAGTCCCAGGGCAGAGCCCAGGTGGGGCTGCGGTGGCCATTGTGGGAACTTGCTCCACTGGTACATGAGAAGCAGCCCACATCTCTGATGGTAGCTGTTTGGCCACAGCTCACCCACTCCACCATACATGCAGAGAAATCACACTGGCTCTGCCTTCTCCCTGTGGAGCGGTGCCACAGCAGGGCGGGAGTGGTGGAGGCTGGAGACACTGGTCAGCTGGGAGAGAGTAAGGGGTCTTGTCCCAGAGGCAGGATAATATATGAATAATTGCCCAGCCTGAAGACCAAAGAAAGAGCCCAGAGACAAGGACAGAGACATCAGTGGTTTAATGGATATGGATCTTACTAATCCAGAGCAAGGTCCATGATAGACGCTCCACCATGGTGCAGACACATTAGCTAGGAAGTGGCAGCAGTCTTTTTTACTGTGGAGCAGAGGGAGTTTACCTGATTTAAAGGGAATTGATGTGAGGTTGGCTCATCAATTCTTAGGGAAACCAGCAGAGGAGTATGCCACTCACAGTCCCTTTGATAAACTATCAATGTGAAGAAGTTATGAACTAAAGATTAGAACAATCACTAGGACTTCCTTGGTTGCGAGTGGTTAAGAATCCGTTTGCCAATGCAAGGGATGTGGGTTCGATCCCTGGTCCGGGAAGATCCCACATGCTGCGCAGCAACTAAGCCCGTGTGCCACAACTACTGAGCCTGCGCTCTGTGACCCGCATCCCTCAACTACTGAAGCCCACACCTAGAGCCCATGCACCCCAACAAGAGAAGACACCAGAATGAGAAGCCCTGAGCAGCACAATGAAGAGTAGCCCCCTGCTTGCCACAATTAGAGAAAAGCCCGTGGGCAGCAATGAACACCCAACACAGCCAAGAGAGAGAGAAAGAGAGAAACAAAGAAAGAAAAAGAAAAAAGAAAAAGAAAGACACACGATCACTATCTGTGGCTAGAGAAAGAAGGTAGGCATTGACTAATTAGGTCTTATGATTAAGAGAGAAGTTCTGCCATGTGAGTAGGGTGCTGGTGAGTCAGACTTGGTGGAGCAGGCGGTGTATAAAGAACAACAATACAGCCATTTTTGGTGCCCGATTATACCTCAGCGTTTCTCAGTTGGGCACAATCACTGACGATGCAGGCAGGAGAGCCTTTTCTGGGGGACCAAAAGTAGTGCTTTCCCTCTTGTTTAGCTGCCTCAGCCCTGCTGAATATCTCGTCTCCATATTCCCAGTTACGGCCCTGTAGCTTTTTTTTTTTTCTCTGACCATAGCTTACAAAATTACTTTTATCACGTCAGGCTGCATGCATTTCAAGAGCAATAGAATAATGTTTACTTGCTTCTAATTACCAGTGGATGTAAACTTGGGTTGGCTCCAAGGAGTCTGAGATTATGTCCAAACACTTAAGTAATCAGTAGCATTAAAGACTCTTAAATGCTCCGATGAATCTCGCCAATTCTGTCATGGATCCCCCACACCTTAAGAAGGATGGAGCCTCCTCCCCTCCTGCCCCCCCCCATTGATTTCCCAGCGCTCCGCGCGATGCTACTCGGTTTTTTCCTGGTGTTTCTAGTGGGGAGCGCCACTTCTTGAGCCTTTACCCTTACATTACCCAGAAGAACTTGCGATAAGGCGAAGTTCATCCAACGAAAATGTAGAAAATGGACATTTCCGGGAGGGGGAACATCAGGAGGGGGACTTCCGGTGTCTTCGTGGCAGACGTCTTGATTGTTGATGAGGCTGTGGACCTGGTCAATAGCTCCGTTGTACGGTGTTGAGAAAGAGGTGAGGGGTCTAGGAGGCGAAAGTGGAGGGTTTATGCGCACTACACAGGGACGGGTCTTAGGGACGGGGACGACGACGCCGCTTGCGGGGAGTAACCGTGCCGACTCCGACCCGGTCGCTGGACTGTCGACGCTCCGCTCCGCGCAAAGGCTCCGATGGCGGCTCCTGCACTGAGGGACCAACCTCAGGTAAACGCTGCGGTCTCCGGGTTCTCGCCTGCCCGTTTCCCCACCGAAATACAAACGCCCCGAGTGAGCGGCGCCTGGTCACGTCTGGTCCAGGACAGTGAGGGCTTCAGGGGTGTTTTATCTATTTCTGACCACCAGTGTATGCGGTGTGAGTGAGGCTTGGAGATGCAACCGAAGCAGGAACATTCCGGAGACGTGTATTCCGCCTTGTTTCTGCGAGGAATCAAGTTTGAGGCCAGGCTGCATCTGCAGTGGTAGCTGAGAGGTTGTACCTTTCTTCTTAGGGCTCTCGGAGCGGTGGAGAGTTTTGAGCAAAGGAAGGACACAATCTGAGTTAGGCTTTTAAAAATTCTCCAAAGCCTGTTCAGTGGAAGAAAAGACTCTAGGTGGGCGATGAGGACTTTGAGGCAGAGGGAAGTTGTGGAATTTCCAAGGTCACAACTGATAAACGGCAGCACTGGGGACGGAGGCAGGGAGGGGAGATTAGCCAGTCAGCCCGAGATTATCTGGCTCAGGTTCCGCCATGGGGCCAGGGAAGGTCTGATCCCCTGGAGTACCACCATGGTCACTTTCTTCTATGGCCTGCTTGTTCCCACAGATTCCCAGGGCTGCAGAAGCACTTTTGGTTAATGGAGGTTGTCCCAATCCCTCACTTGTTTTGACCCCCAGGCACGCATTCTCTGTATTTGAAGTGTCTTAGGGCTCTTCATCTGCCATTCTACTAGCTTTTTGGTTGGGGGACCTTGGAGAACCTCATGCTCTGGGTACTGAGTGCAGGCCCAGACGTTCTATGGAGGGAGTATGGAAGGTTACTCCAGAACCCACACCAGTATGTGGAAGTACTTTGAGGTGAGGTTGAGTTGGTTTAGGTAAGTGCAGGTCTCCTTTATTTTCTGGTGGGAATAAACAGCACAGAAAAGCAGGATTTCGGCTTCAAATGACTGCCTGTGTGTTCTGGAGGTATTGGGAGATTCAGATCAGAGGAGGGAGGTTTTCTACCCCAGGTCTCAAATGGCTCCATCTTTTTGGGCAGTAGGGGAAATGTGTGGGAAGATGGATTGTGGGTTTTCAGGGGTGAGACCATTCATGGTTTCATTTGTTCCTCTTATACCAGGGCAGTGTGACCTTTGAGGATGTGGCCGTGTACTTCTCCTGGGAGGAATGGTGTCTTCTTGATGAGGTTCAGATACACCTGTATCTTGATGTCATGCTGGAGAACTTTGCTGTTGTATGAATGCTGGGTAAGGTCCTCACACCCACCCCTATCCTCTGAGCTAGGTTCTTCCTTTCTTCTCTTCCTCAAGGGCAGCTCTGTCCTCACATCTGGAACATGGGCACTGCTTTCTTCTTAAATTCCTTGGTTATGTGCTGTGGTTACTATGGCTAGGCAGAGTGCATCCCTAGTCCTTAGTGCCCGAACACCAGTAGCCCCGAAGTTGCAGCTAAGGATTCAGGGTCAGTAGTTTTTTTTGTTGATTGTTTTTAATTTTAATGAAGTATTGTTGATTTACAATTTTGTTTTAATTTCTGCTGTACAGTAGGTCTGTGGTTATCCGTTTAAAATACAGCAGTGTTTACATGTCAATTCCAAACTCCCTAACTATCCATCCCCTTCACCCTTCCCCCTTGGCAACCACAAGTTCATTCTCTATGTCCGTGAATCTGTTTCTGTTTTCTAAACAAGTTTATATGTATCAATTCTTTTTAGATTCCACATATAATAGATAACATACGTTATTTGTCTTTGTGACTTACTTCACTCAGTATGACAATCTCTGGGTTCATCCATGTTGCTGTGAATGGCATTATTTCATTCGTTTCAGTGGCTGAGTAATTTTCTGTGGTATATAAACACCACATTTTCTTTATCCATTCAACTGTCTACGGACATTTAGGTTGCTTCCATGTCTTGGATATTGTAAACAGTGCTGCATTGAACATTGGGGTGCATGTATCCTTTCAAACCATGTTTTTCTCTGGATATACCACGAGGAATGGGATTGCTGGAATATATGGTAACTCTATTTTTCGGTTTTTGAGGAAGCTCCATACTGTTCTCCACAGTGGCTGTACCAATTTACAGTCCCAGCAGCAGTGTAAGAGGTTTCCTTTTTCTCCACACCCTCTCCAACACTTGTTATTTGTAGATTTTTTAATGATGGCCATTCTGACTGGTGTGAGGTGATACCTCATTGTATTCAATAGTTTTGATTTGCATTTCTCTGATAATTAGCAATAATGAGCATCTTTTCATGTGCCTATTGCCCATCTGCGTTTTTGCTTTGGAGAAATGTCTATTTAGGTCTTCTGGGTTGTTTGTTTTCTGTTACTGAGTTGTATGGCTGCTTAGATATTTTGGAAAATTAAGCCCTTTTCAGTTACATTATTTGGCAATAGGTTATCTTTTTGTTTGGCTTATGATTTACTTTGCTCTGCCAGAGCTTATAAGTTTGATTACGTCCCATTTGTTTATTTTTGCTATTATTCCTGTCGCCTTTTTAGGGTCAGTAGTCTTCCCCTCTGCCTGGTTGTAGATCCTTCCTTGTTTGCCCTTTCTATGGCCAAGTGACTGTCCAAATTAATGGTACTCAGGTTTTGCTCCATTTTGGTACCTGACAATTTTTTGTGTGACTGTGTGACAGTATTGTCACTGATGTGGTCACTACTACAACAGACCATGAAGTATGGCTGCAAGACACTTTTTCAAGGTTCCAGTTTCACTGTATCCACACCAGTGTCTGTTATTTTCTTTCTTTCTTATTTATTAATTAATTAATTTATTTTTGTTGTGCCGGGTCTTAGTTGTCACAGGCGGGCTCCCTAGTTGTGGCTTATGGGCTCCTTAGTTGCTTCTTGTAGGCTTCTTAGTTGCACCACACAGGCTACTTAGTTGTGGCATGCAAACTCTTAGTTGTGGCATGCATGTGGGATCTAGTTCCCTAACCAGGGATCGAACCCCAGCCCCGTGCATTGGGAGCATGGAGTCTTAACCACTGTGCCACCCGGGAAGTCCCAGAATCTGTTATTTTCTGTTTCTTGTTTTGTTTTGTTTTGTTTTGCCCTCACTGAGGGGCATGCAGAATCTTGGTTCCCCAAGAAGTGATTACCAGGGATCGAACCTGCACCCCCTGCAGTGACAGCATGCAGTCTTAACCACTGGACCACCAGGGAAGTCCCTGTTATTTTCTGTTCTTTTGATCATAGCCATCCTAATGGGTGTGAAATGGTATATCTTTCCCATTTCAATTACATCCCTTTTGGTGTGCTTATTGGCCATTTGTATATCTTTAGAAAAATATCTGTTCTAGTCCTTTTTTTATTAATTAATCAGGTTGGTTTTTTGGTTGTTGTTGAATTACAGGTTTATCCATAGATTCTGGATATTAATCCCTTTTTTTTGTTTGTTTTAGGGGTTGAGCTATTCTTTTTTATTTTATTGATTGATTGGCTGCGTTGGGTCTTCTGCTGCTGCGTGCGGGCTTTCTCTAGTTGCAGCGAGCGGGGGCTCCTCTTCGTTGCAGTGTGAGGGCTTCTTATTGCGGTGGCTTCTCTTGTTGTGGAGCACAGGCTCTAGGCACGCAGGCTTCAGTAGTTGTGGCACATGGGCTTCAGTAGTTGTGGCTCACGGACTCAAGAGTGCAGGCTTAGTAGTTGTGGCATGCGGGTTTAGTTGCTCCATGGCACGTGGGATATTCCTGGACGAGGGCTCGAACCCATGTGCCTTGCATTGGCAGGCAGATTCTTAACCACTGTGCCACCAGGGAAGCCCTTAATCCCTTTTTGTATACGTGTTTTGGAAATGTTTTCTCCCAATCTGTGGTTTCTTTCTTACTGTGTTTATAGTGTCCTTTGATGTTAAAAAGTTTTTCATTTTTTTCCGTTCCCCCCCCCCCAGCTTTCTTGAGTTATAAATGACAAATAAGATTGTGTAAATTAAGGTATGAGACAAAAATTGTTCATCTTTATGAGGTCCGGTTTGTGTAGTTTTCGTTTTGTTGCTTTTGCGTTTGTTATCAAAGGCAAGAAATCATGGCTGAATCCAACATTCTGAAGCTTTTCTTGTTTTTTTTTCTTAGAATTTTTTAGTGTTAGCTCTTATGTTTAGGCCTTTTATATATTTTGAGGCCTTTGTTTAGTCCTATAGTTTAGGCCTTTGATATATATATTACGTTTAGGCCTTTGAGTTTTTGTGTATGGTGTTAAGTAAGGTTCTAATTGCATTGTTGTGCATATGGGTATCTGGTTTTCCCAGCACCATTTGTTGAAAAGGCTGTCCTTATTCAGTGGAAACCATACTCTTCTTAGTAATTATTGCATCATATATTTGACGGCTGATTTTTAGACACTCTAGTCTCTGTTCTATTCCATTGGAGTATATATCTGTCATTAGGCCAGTAGCACTTTATGCTGTTTTGCTTACTGTAGCTGTATAAGACAGTTTGAATTCATGTGTTGTGAATCCTTCAACTTTTTGTTTTTCACAATTACTTTGGCTGTATCGAATCCCTTGAGAATCTATGTGATTTTGAGTCTGAGTTCTTCTGTTTCTTGAAGGCATCATTGTTTTTGATAGGGATTGTGGTGAATCAAAAAAATCCCCCATCTGAGTGTTAAAATTGATGAACTTTCACGAACACATCATTATCACTCAAAATCTAAAGTTTGCGATAGAGTTCACTCGTGGTGTTGTACATTCTGTGGGCTTTGATAAATGTATAATGACATGTATTTACCATTATAGTATCATAAAAAATGTGTTCATTTTCAACTAAAAATTCTCCGTGTCCCACCTGTTCATCCCTTCTTCCCCCATACTCCTTTGTATCCCCTGATTATTTTTTTACTCTGTCATTAATTTCCCCTTTTTGAGAATGGCATATCTTTGGACTCATACAGTATGTAGCCCTTTCATCTTTGCTTCTTTCACACAGTAATACGCATTTAAGTTTTCTACATGTTTTTTCATGACTTGATAACTCATTGCAGTTTAGCTGTAAATAATATTGCTGTTCTCTGGATGTATCATGTTTATCCATTCATCTACTGAAGGACTTCTTGATTACTTCCAAGTTTTGCAAGTTGTGGATAAAGCTACTGTAAATATCTGTTTGAAGGTTTTTGTGTGGATGTCCGTTTTCAAATCCTTTGTCTAAATACCACAGAGTACAATTGCTGGAGGATATAAGATTATGTTTAGTTCAGTAAGAAAGTACCAAACTGCCTTTCATAGTGGACTGTACCATTAAGCATTCCAGTCGGCAATGAATGAAATTCCTGTTGCTTCACACTGTTGCCAGGATATGGTGTTGTCAGTGTTTGGATTTTGGCCATTTTTATAGGTATGTATTGGTATCTGCCCTTTTTAAATTATTTATTTATTTTATTTTTGGCTGCACTGGGTCTTTGTTGTTGCGCATGGGGTTTCTCTAGTTATGGCAAGCAGGGGCTACCCTTTGTTGTGGTGCACAGGCTTCTCATTACAGTGGCTTCTCTTGTTGCGGAGTACGGGTTCTAGGTGCACGGGCTTCAGTAGTTGCAGCATGCAAGCTCAGTAGTTGTGGCTCTTACCTCTAGGGTGCAGGCTCAGTAGTTGTGGCGCATGGTTGCTCCCTGGTGCTTAGTTGCTACCCGGCATGTGAGATCTTCCCGGACCAGGGCTCGAACCCGTGTCCCCTGCGTTGGCAGGCAGATTCTTAACCACTGCGCTACCATGGAAGCCCTGGTATCTGCTTTTGATTTGTATTTCCTTGCATCTTTGTATATGCTAAATTTTCATGTGGATGTCTTCTTTTAATGAGGTGTCTGTTAAGGTGTTTTGCTCATTTTGTATTTGGGTTGTTGTTTTCATACTGAATTTTAAGGGGTTTTTGTACTTAACTTTTAGGCCCATTATCCATTTTGAGTTAATTTTTTGTGAAGGGTGTAAGGTTTGTGTCTAGAATTCATTTCTTGACATGTGATGTTCAGTTGTTCTAGTACTATTTATTCAAAAAACTTCATTTTTCTCCATTGTATTGCACTTGCTCATGTGTCAATGGTCTGATGAGTATATTTCTGTGGCTCTATTTCTGCGCTGTCAATACTCTTCATTGATCAGTTTCTCTATCCTTTCAACAATACCACACTGGTTTGATGACTTCTTTTTTTTTTTTTTTTTGCCTGCTAGGCCTCTTGTAGGATCTTAGTTCCCCAACCACGGATTGAACCCCTGGCCCTCAGCAGTGAAATTGTGGGGTCCTAACCAAGGGACCACCAGGGAATTCCCAGGCTTGATTACTTTAGATACTAAGTCTTATTTTACTTTTTCTTTCTTTCTTTCTTTGTTTTTTTTTTAAGATAGTAAGTCTTGAAGTTGAGTAGTGTCAGTCTGCAACCTTCGTTCTTCAGTATGGTGTTGGCTATTCTAGTACTTTTGCCTCTGTGTATAAACTTTAGGATCAGTTTATTTATATCCACAAAATTACTTCCTGGGGTTATGATTTGGACTGCATTGAAACTATAGGTGAAGTTGGGAAGAACTGACATCTTGACTGTAGTGGGTCTTCCTATTTATGAACGTGAAATATCTTTCCATTTATTTAGTTCTTTGATTTTTTCATCACAGTTTTATAGTTTCCCTCATGTAGATCTTGTACATGTCTTGGTAGATTTATAACTAAGTATTTCTTCCTTTCTGTCTCCATTTGTTCGGTGGTGGGTGTATTAATGTACATGGTCTTGTGTTTTTAATTTCACATTTCACTTGTTTATTCCTGATGTATGGGAAAGTGATTGACTTTTGTATCTTATCCTTGTATGCTGAAACTTTGCTATAATTGCTTCCTAGTTTCAGGATTTTTTGTTGTTGTTGTTCTATATTTTGGTTTTTACATAGCTGGTTATATCATCTATGAATGAAGGCAGTTTGATTCCTTGCTTCCTGATCAGTATAACTTTAATACAACTTTCTCTTCTCATTGCATTAGTTATGACTTATAGTGTGAAGTGGAAAGTGAGTTGTAGGAGGGAACATCCTTGCTTTCTTCATCTTACTGAGAATGTTTCTAGTTTTTCTCTAGTAAATATGATGATAGCTGTAGAGCTTTATTTAGATAAAGTTGAAGTTGTTACTATTTTTAGATTACTAGGAAATGGAGATTTTGATCATGAATGGGTGTTGGATTTTCTAAGATCCCCCCCACCCCACATCTGTTGATGAGATCATGATTGGTGGATTTTATTTTTATTTATTATTATTTTTTTGGCTGCACCACAGCTTGCAGTGTCCTAGTTCCCTGACCAGGGATTGAACCCAGGCTAAAGCAGTGAAAGTGCCGAGTCCTCACCACTGGACTGCCAGGGAATTCCCGCAGGTGGGTATTTAAAGTGGATTTCTGGACTTCCCTGGATTGCATAGGGGTTAAGAATCCACCTGCCAATGCAGGGGATATGGGTTTGAACACTGGTCCAGGAAGATCCCACATGCTGTGGAGCAATTAAGCCCATGCACCACAACTACTGAAGCTGGCATGCATAGAGGCCATGCTACACCACAAGAGAAACCACCACAATGAGAAGCCCGCGTACCACAACAATAGAGTAGTCCCTGCTTGCCGTAACTAGAGAAAGCCCACACACAGCAACAAAGACCCAATGCAGCCAAAAATAAATTAAAAAATAGGGCTTCCCTAGTGGCTCAGTGGTTAAAAATCCATGTGCCAATGCAGGGGACATGGATTTGAGCCCTGTTCCAGGAAGATCCCACATGCTGCGGAGCACCTAAGCCCGTGCACCACAACTGCTGAGTCTGCACTCTAGAGCCTGAGAACCACAACTCCTGAGCCCGTGTGCCACAACTACTGAAGCCCGTGCACCTAGAGCCCCAGCTCTGCAACAAGAGAAGTCACTGCAGTGAGAAGCCCGTGTACCACTATGAAGATTATCCTCTGCTCGCCGCAACTAGAGAAAGCTGTGCACAGCAACAAAGACCCAATGCAGCCAAAAATAAATAATAAGTAAATTAAAAATTTTTTCTTAAATAAAAAAAAAACAACACAATGAGATACCACCTGACACGTGTTACAATGTCTGTTATGAGAAAGAGAAGAAATAAGTGTTGGTGAAGTTGTGGAGAAAAGGGACCCCTTGTGCACTGTTGGTGGGAATGTATACATTGTTGCAACTACTATGGAAAACAGTACGGAGAATCCTTAAAAAATTAAAAAGGGAACTTCTGTATGGTCCAGCAATTCCACCTCTGTGTATTTATCCACAGGGAGTGAAATTATCATATCAAAAAGGTATCTGTGCCTCACGTTTATTGCAGCATTATTTATCATATTCAAGAGATGGAAACAACCTAAGTGTCCATTGATGGATGAGTGGATCTAACAAACATGTGGTATATATGGCATATTATTCAATATTATACAATCATAAAAAAAGATGGAAATCTTGCCATTTGCCTCAACATAGATAGACCTTGAGGACATTATGCTAAGTGAAATAAGTCTGAGAGAGAAAGACAAATCCACTTGTCCCACTGTTTCCACGGAGGATTGGTTCCAGGAGCCCCTGCATATACTGAAATCTGTGGATGCTGAAGTCCCATAGTCAGCCCTCTGATTCTGAAGTTTTCCCATTTGTGGATTCATCCAACTACAGATCATGTGATCCTGTGTATATTTGTTGAAAAATATCCATGTACAAGTGGACCCAAGCAGGTTTAACTGTACTACATGAGTATACTTACATGCTGAATCTTTAAAACAAGAACAACACCAAACTCAGATACAGACAAAGGATTAGTGATTGCCAGAACTGGGCAGGTGGTTAGATGAAGTGAGTGAAGGGTGTCAGAAGTTACAGACTTCTAGTTATAAGATGAGTAAGTCCTGGGGATGTAGTGCACAGCATAGTGACTTTAGTTAGTACAACTGTATTGTATATTTAGAAGTTTCCAGAAGGGTAGATCTTAAAAGTTCCCATCACAAAAAAAAAAAAAAAAGTTCCCATCACAAGAAAAAAAAATGTACCTATGTATGTTAACTAAACTTATTGTGGTAGTCATAGCAGTGTATACATAAATCAAATCATGTGGTACAACTTAAAGAAATACAGTGTCTCATGTCAGTTTTAGGTCAATGAAAGTTTTTATCTTCTCTGATGCTCTTCCTTTCTCTATGAAACCCAAATTTTTGATCTACATCATTTTTCCTCTCTGAAGAACTACTTCTAATATAGTCTCACAATTTTTCTGTGTCTAAGAACGTGTTTAGGGCTTCTCTGGTGGTGCAGTGGTTTAGAGTCCGCCTGCCGATGCAGGGGACACGGGTTCTTGCCCCGGTCCGGGAAGATCCCACATGCCGCGGAGCGGCTGGGCCCGTGAGCCGTGGCTGCTGAGCCTGCGTGTCCGGAGCCTGTGCTCCGCAACGGGAGAGGCCACAAGAGTGAGAGGCCCGTGTATCGCAAAAACAAAACAACAACAACAAAAAAAAACAAAAAAAAAAAGAACGTGTTTATTTCATCATCAGTGTTGGAGATTTATGTTGCTGGTTACCAAATTCTAGGTTGGTGATGTCCCCTCTCTCTTACCACTTTGAATATTTTACTCCATTCAGTTCTTATTTCCCTGAGTTCTAAGGAGAATTCAAATGTAATTGGTTTTTTTTGGCTCCTCTTGGGAAAGGTGTTGATTCCTTTAGCCTCTTTTAGGTTGTTGTTTTCTGCATTTGAATGTGGTAAGCCTAAAGATGTAGTTGTTTTGGCATTAAACCTGCCTCATGTTCCCTGAGCTTTCTGGATCTGTTTGTTGGTGTCTGACATCATTTTGTTAGAAATTCTCCATCATTATTGCCTCAGTTATTTCTTCCGTTTCTTTTTTTCATTCTGTTTGAGATGTTTCCATATGTGTGTGTTAAATTTTTTGTTGCTCTCACACGCGTGTTGTATATTCCGGTATTTTATTTTATTTTATTTTTTGTCATTTTTCAGTTCACTTTTCAGTTTTGGAAGTTTCTCCTAAGAGAACATGAAGCTTAAATGTTCTTTCATTAGCTGTATGCAGGGTATGAATAAGCCCATCACATCGTTCTTAATTTCTGTTATAGTGTACTTGATCTTTAGCATTTCTTTTTAGTCCATTTTTAAAATTTTCATCTCTCAGCTTACATTTCCCTTCTGGCATTGTATGCTGGCTGCTTTATCCATTAGTAGACATTAATTAGCATATTAGTCATGATTATTTTATATTCCCAGTGTGATCGTTCACACATCCCTGTGATATCTGATTTTGATTCTGAAGCTTTGTCTTTTCAAACTGTTTTGTGGGACACTGCAGATTTTCAGAAGACGCCATGGTTGCAAAGAGTTAGATCAATTAGGTTCTGCCAGTACAATAGTTGTTTAGGTGGGGAGATACATTCCTAACATTTTGTACTCCATCCACTGTATATCCTTCCCTCTGGCTCCACCGGATGTTCTTTTTCTTTTCGGCCACACTGCATGGCATGCCCGACCAAGAATTAAAGCTGTGCCTCCTGCATTAGAAACAAAGAGTTTTAACCACTGTACCACCAGGAAAGTCCTTCCACCAGACATTCTTTTTTTCTTTCTTTTTTTTTTTTTTTTGTCGGTACACGGGCCTCTCACTGTTGTGACCTCTCCCGTTGCGGAGCACAGGCTCCAGACGTGCAGGCTCAGTGGCCATGGCTCACGGGCCCAGCTGCTCCGTGACATATGGGATCCTCCCGGACTGGGGCATGAACCCGTGTCCCCTGCAACGGCAGGCGGACTCTCAAGCACTGCGCCGCCACGGAAGCCCACCAGACATTCTTTATGTAATATTTAAATGTTGTGTATTGTGTACTGAGTTCCTCTGGGCCAGTGTTGGCTATTCAGCCATCCTGACTATGTTAGGACTTGTATTATTTGTTTCCCGTGTAGTTGGTCAGATTGGTATGGAGAGTCATTAGGGCTTTACGGGATGGACATGAATCTGGTTTCAGCAAGAAGCCTCAGAGGTAGCCTGATTACGATGAATGGCAGCTGAGAGAGGCCATGATATCAGGGCTGTGTATAAGTCATATCAGGAAGTATGAATTCCTTGTGACTAATGTTTTAGTGCCACTGTCGGTGGCTGCAAAGCACTTCTCTCGATTTTCTCCATTCGTGACATTCTGCCAACTTGTCTTTTCTATTTCCCATTTTTAGTATGACTCCGGCCTCGGATTCATTCTCTAACACCTCTCTAAACCACTTATCTCATGTGGTCTTTACACTGATTTTCCCATAGTACCTACTGACACTGCTTGTGTTCTCAACATAAGGAATCCTTTAATATTTCTTGAATGCCAGCGACATGTTTGCAGTCAGATTTTTGGAGGTCTGGACATACACTTCTGTACACTATCACAGGTCACCAGGAGATGGGGTCCTGGTAAAAGCCATTGACAGAGGAGTGAATTATAGAGGACGCCTATCGCCTTGGGCCACATCCAGTCCTTGTGTCCTGTACTTGGTGAGAGCAGCTGCTTCTCAAGTTGACCCCAAATTCATTTCCTGAATACGATCCTATGGACTCGTTCTTTCACGTGCCAAATGTAGAATTGTGCTGGCCTTACTCCCCCCAATAAAGTCAACATGAACTTCACCATCATTTCTTTTTTTTCAGGTTCTTTTCCTGAGTTGAGGATGAAGAGATGACTTCTGAACAGAGTGTATCTGAAGAAGGAGTGTCACAGATGAGGACCCCCAGGGCAGGTTTGTCTCCTGAGAAGACCCAGCCCTGTAAAATGGGCATTGCAGTCTTGAGAGACATTTTGCACTTGGCTGAAGAGCAAGGAACAAATAGGGAGCAGAAAGCATACAGATGTGGGGCATGTGGGAAACAGTTCTATTTCACTGAAAACCTTCAAGAGCACCAGAAGCAGCACATCAGAGAGAATCCCATACAATATGGTATGCAGAGACCCTCATTTTGGAAAAGCTGCCCAATCCACACAATAGGGAATCTACCTACCTACATGGAGATTGGGAATGACTTCGTGGCCAACATGGGAGTTCAGCCACAGGCCACTATTACCAGGAAGAAATGAAAAAACAGTAAAGAGTGTGAAGCTGTTTTTCACAGTGGAAAATGTCATCACAGCTGGGGAGAAGGCACGAAAGCCTCCAGCCACACAGAAATACTTGTTCAGGATGAAAGAGTCCTTACTAGTGTAAGGTTGTGTGAGTACAGCAAATGTGGGAAAGCCTACACCCAAACATGTAAACTTATTCAGCCTGAGCAAGTTCACACTGGAGAAAGGCCTTACTAATGCAGCCATTGTGGAAATTATTTTAGCCACAAATCTGGTCCCCTTGGACAGCAGAGAGTTAACTGTGGAAGAACACTCTGTGACTGCAGTGAATGTGGCAGATCCTTTAGCCTAAGGAAGTACCTCAGAGCACATAGGAAGATCCACAGTGGAGAAAAGGCTTATGAATGCAAGGAATATGCTAAACCTTTCATTGAAAAATGCATATTAATTGAGCATCAGAGAGTTCACACTGGAGAAAAAGCTTATCGATGCACCCAGTGTGGAAAATCTTTTGCCCGCAAATCCAATTTCCTTGCACATCAGAGAGTTCACACTGGAGAAGAGCCTTATGAGTGCAGTGAATGTGGGAAATCTTTTGTTGCTAAGGGTGGCCTCCACTATAATGAGAGAGTTCACAATGGAGAAAGGCCTTATGAGTGCAGTGAATGTGGGAAATCTTTTACTGCTTGGTCAGGCCTTCATGATCATCAGAAAGTTCACACTGGAGAAAGGCCTTATAAGTGCAATGAAAGTGAGAAATGTTTTACTGGTAGTTCTAGCCTTCTTCGTCATCAGAGAGTTCACAGTGGAGAAAGGCCTTATGAGTGCAGTGAATGTGGGCATTCTTTTACTAGTCGATCCTCTCTCTATGATCATCACAGAGTTCACACTGGAGAAAGGCCTTATGGGTGTACTGAATGTGGGAAAGCCTTTAAGCAAAGACAGCTCCTCCGCATCCATAGGAAAATCCACACTGGAGAAAAGCCTTTTCAGTGCAAGAAATGTGGTAAATCTTTCACCCAAAGGTGCCACTTGATTAAACATCACAGAGTTCACACTGAAGAAAGAGCCTTATGAATATTGCGACCGTGGCCGGCAGTGATATTGAAGGAGTTTCGGGTGGTAAGAGAGTGAGAAGAACCCGTGCAGCTAATGGACCCTTTCTAGAGAGGAAACTGAGACACAGAGATGATGTGTCATCTGTTTGTGATCTCCCAGAAATGGACAGGGATCTGGGCTTCAATGCCAGGTTGTCTGGTTCAGGATATCAAGAGTCTGGTCACTTCACTCATCCTCTGGCCCCACCTCCAGGTTTGGGGACTGAAAGAACACCTTGTCAATCCTGACACTTCTGTGTCCCGACACCCACACAAGGAGCCCTGCTCACACCCCAGCCCCATGCTGATGGACAGGATTATCTTTTCTCTGGGAACCAATATTGATGACTTTCCTGTGACTGACTCCATTTATGTATCCAACAAATCCAGTGCTGTGATTCAGTTATTATTATTGGCATTTGTGAAAGAAGGGGTGTCCAGCTCAGAGATGTTGAAGGATTTCCACAAGGGCTCACTAATGCCAGGACTTTGATGAGAGTGGTTCCTCTACACCCTGCACCCGTCCACTGTCTTCTCTCCTGCCCCTCCAAGCAGGGCCTCCACTTGCTGTGTCCTGACCATGAACTACCCACATCTGACATGTGCATCACTACCAGGGTCTCCAGCTTCATTTTCACCAGTACACATCTCCCGGAAACACCGTCCTGCTTGGGAAGTTCTCCACAGGGACAGCAGCACTAAGCCAGGCACTCTGGACTGGTCATTGGTGTCACCCCAGATTTGACATGGGCTCTACCGCCATATGCAGTGATTCGTTTCTAAGGTCCTGTCCATCTTTACATACCCAGCTCAAGATGTTCCTGTTGCCCTGTTATGTGGTTGACCCGCTCACTGTTATGGGCAGTGTGAGGGACATGGAAGGACTAAGAATGTCCAGTGTTGCCCTACGTGACCTGGTCTCCAAGCATCCTCTTCCTAAGCCCTTGATCCATTGCCTCACTGTTCCTCCCATCCCTCGAGAAAAAGTGTTAACTCACCAAAATGATGATTGTTAATTAGCAAGAACTTGCCCTCCCTGCCTTGGGACCCACACTTGATCAACCTACCTTAAAAGCTACGACTGAACGTAGGCTGACCCCTCCCATGAAGACTTAAAAACTCATGTACAGGGCTTCCCTGGTTGCACAGTGGTTGAGAGTCCGCCTGCCGATGCAGGCGGTTCATGCCCCGGTCCGGGAGGATCCCACATGCCGGGGAGAGGCTGGGCCCGTGATCCATGGCTGCTGATCCTGCGCGTCTGCAGCCTGTGCTCCGCAACGGGAGAGGCCACAACAGTGGGAGGCCTGCGTACCGCAAAACAAACAAACAAACAAAAAATGTATAAAAAGATTATGATTTTAGGGGCTTCCCTGGTGGTGCATTGCTTAAGAATCTGCCTGCCAATGCAGGGGACATGGGTTAGAGTCCTGGGACAGGAATTTCCTACATGTCACGGTGTAACTAAACTCGCATGCCACAACTACTGAAGCTCGCGTGCCTAGAACCCATGCTCTGCAACAAAGAGAAGCAACAGCAATGAGAGTCTCATGCACTACAACGAAGAGTAGCCCCCACTCGTGCAACTAGAGAAAGCCCGTGCACAGTAGCGAAGACCCAATGTAGCTATAAACAAACATAAATAAATAAATGTATTTTTTTAAATTGTGATTTTAATTGCATTTATTTCAGGTTCTATTTTTTTAACCCTATCACGCAGCACGCATGATCTTAGTTCTGACCAGGAAAGTAACCCATGTGCCCTGCTGTGGACGCCTGGAGTGGAGTCCTCACCACTGGACTGCCAGGGAATTCCCTTTGTTAGGATTGTTGATGTTGAATTTTGTTTTTCATGTGTCTATTTTTTACCTGTGTGTCCTGACTGGTTAAATTTCTATTCCTATCTTTTGCTTACTTTTATTTTGTGAGATATGGCTATTTTCTCTTTTTTTGACAAAAGAGAGCAGGTAAACAACAAAGACATCTGTTAGATTTCACTCATTCATCAATAATGTGAGTGATTTCTTTTCTGAATGTAATTGTAATTTGGAATAGTGAAAGAATATGTTCTCAACTTTTACTCAGTTTTATACTATGCATAATGTAATGGTCACATACATTATACAGGTTTAGGAATAATCTGCATTATTAATATATGTTACCTTAGTGTTAAGTCCAGACATTCAATTACACAGTAAATTAATCTCTGGTTTGTAGTGTTTGCCGGTTTCCATGTGTAAATATTCCAACCATAGCCAAGGTCAAATTGCCAACATAATTTCACTGAACATTAATTTGGGAAGCATTGCCAGTAGCCCACTATTGTATTCTTTTCCCACCATTACAGGTATAGTAGCTGCAATTTTAAGAATGTAGCTAATAAACCATAGTAGAATGATTATAAAGTGATAGGTTTTGCATCTTTGTTTTGAAAATCATTCACTGGATGAATAGTTGACTTAAATTTTGCCTATTTAAAATGTAAATTTTGACATACTTGTGTACAGCCCTCCAACCAGTTTCCTCCTGCCATTGTTAATTCATCCTCAACATTAAAATGACTGATGCAAGAGCATACTCTACTTTTGTAATAGCTATTTTCAAATGTATATATAAATGGAATGACTGTGTTTGCCCCTTCCTGTATCTTACATCATTTATCGTGTTTATGCACACTTTTTTTGTGTTTCATGATTTACTTAATAGTTTCTGACATTTATAATCCTAGGTATCATGTCTTTGAATGCATAATTTCTTAGAATGCATTTCTAAAATAAGAGAGCCCTGGGACTACCCTGGTGGCACAGTGGTTAAGAATCCACCTGGGCTTCCCTGGTGGCGCAGTAGTTGAGAGTCCACCTGCCAATGCAGGGGACACACGTTCGTGCCCTGGTCCGGGAAGATTCCACATGCCGTGGAGCGGCTGGGCCCGTGAGCCATGGCTGCTGAGCCTGCGCGTCCGGAGCCTGTGCTCTGCAAAAGGAGAGGCCAGAACAGTGAGAGGTCTGCGTACCGAAAAAAACAAAACAAAACAAAACAAAACAAAACAAAAATGCCTGCCAAGGACTTCCTTGTTGGTGTAGTGGTTAAGAGTCCACCTGCCAATGCAGGGAACACAACTACTGAGCCTGCGCTCTAGAGCCCACGAGCCACAACTACTGGAGCCCATGTGCCTAGAGCCCATGCTCCACAACAAGAGAAACTATGGCAATGAGAAACCTGCACACCTCAATGAAGAGAAACCACTACAGTGAGAAGCCTGCACACCTCAATGAAGAATTGCCCCCACTTGCCGCAACTAGAGAAAGCCCATGCACAGTAACGAAGACCCAACACAGCCAAAAATAAATAAATTAAATAAATAAATTAAATAACAAACAAACTGAGACTGGATCTTCCCTGGTGGTCCAGTGGTTAAGACTGCAATGCAGGGTGCACTGGTTCGATCTCTGGTCAGGGGACTAAGATCCTACATGCCGTGTGGCAAGGCCAAAAAGAAAAAAAAAAGAAAAACAAACTGAGACCATGAGACCACCTTACACTCATTTGGATGGCTAATATGTGATATATATATTTGTTGTGAAAAATGTAAGTTTTTAATCTAATGTATTTTTTAATTGAGCATTTATTTAAAAAAAACTGTAGAATTGCTGATGTTGCACATCTGGTTATACCTCATAATGGCCTTGTCAGTATTCTTTGGACAAAATTAGAATTTTGGACTGGATTTATAATATATATCAGTACCAACCATTACATATGTTTATTGTTTCTCCTCCCACCATATGTCTCCTCTATTTCTGCATTCCAAACATGGTGGATATCTTCAGATCTCTGATAACTCTGTGAAGTTATATGTGGGGCTCTAGAGGTGTTTTTCGTCTACCTGGAACTCCTGGATCTGAATATGCTTTAAAAATTTGTTTTTAAAGTAACCATATAAGATACAAGTACATAAAGACACAAACTTTTATGTCTAAATTTCCTGTTTCTTTCCATAGTACTTACTTAATTAAAACTTTCTGAAGAGTTGCTACTAGGTAGTAAAGTATAAGTAGATTAAGTAAATTCTGTATAACTAGATAAAATTTTCATTTTCTGCATATTCTATTAACTCTAGAAATGCAAGAATTTATCTGTTCTTATTCAGCAATATATTCCAATTAATGAATGAAAATTGAAAGCCCCTTAGTCAATCACCTTTTCATTGTATTATTATTTGTACCTGACCATCACCTAAGTTAAAAAATAAAATTAGGGACTTCCCTGTTGGTGCAGTGATTAAGAATCTGCTTGCCAATGCAGGGGATACGGGTTCCAGCCCTGGTCCAGGAAGATCCCACATGCTGTGGAGCAATTAAGCCCATGCACCACAACTACTGAGCCTGTGCTCTATAACCCACAAGCCACAACTACTGAGCCTGCGTACCACAACTACTGAGTCCCATGCGTCTAGAGCCTGTTCTCTGCAACAAGAGAAGCCACCGCAATGAGAAGCCCGAGCACCACAATGAAGAGTAGCCGCCACTCGCCACAACTAGAGAAAGCCTGTGCACAGCAACGAAGACCCAATGCAGAGAAAAATAAATAAAAAATAAATAAATTTAAAACAAATTGAGGTCCAGAGCTCTCACGTTGCTGAACTAGGAAGGAGTAGATCCCAAAATTTCCCTTAAAAAAATTAATTGATTCACTGCAGAAATAAGAAGACAAATGTTTAACAATATTAGGAAAATAATTTTTTTGGAGCAGAAATCATAGAAAAATCACTGCTGATGAGAACAAAGGGGCTGAAAGCTGGGAAATCCGGAACTAGTAGCAGAGATGTTTCCATCAGCCACTGGTCTGGATTTACAATTACAGTAACACAAAGACTCAAAATGGAAGAGAGGCAGTAAAAAGAGATGAAGAAACTCACCAGGATAAGGATGGTGCATGTGGCTTTGGCCACGTGGGGAGGTCTGGGGTAAAGTCTGTTGCTGTGGATGTATTGGGCTCGCTGCTTGTATCTGTGCAGGACAAATATCATGCACCCACTAGTCCAGATCTTGAAGCCCAAATAACATCCAGGGGATAAAATATAAATGCATGTAATAAGCCGAGATTTCTGTCTGACGTGGCTGAGAAACCGTATGTAAAAATTTTTTTCACACATTTGTGCTGTTTCTAGGACCAATCACATTCATAGGAATATAGACATTTACCAACAGCTGAAGGAACCAGAAAAGGAAAGTAAAGAAGCCAATGAATTTGGGGAGATTGAATTCTGAAGTCTATCCACTAAGAGGTTCTGGGGCAAAACTTAATGGCCGGGAAGCCATTCAGAAGGCAGGTAGTGCCGAGAGAAACCCCCGTGGCCACTCTGTAAATACAAGACAAATGTATACCCAAGATCATAGAGGAAGTGTTTCAATCCAAAAGCTGTCATTGTCTGTGGGATCCCTCTGGAGCTAAGAGCCAAGTTGTTGGGGAGGCTAATAAAATAGTCTTGTTCAGGCTTCAGAGACAACAATAGGCTTTTGACTAAACAAAGACTCTGAAAGAGCTACACATCAAGCTGCTAGACTACATGCAGGTCAGCAGAAACGGTGCTAGTCAGTCTTGGGATCCAACAGATAAAGAAGGGAGTAAGTCACAAAGCTTCCTGGGACTTGGGAATCTGGCCAGTTCCTGGAATTCAGCGAACATTCTGAGACTTACAACTAAAGTATCAAAATATTTGCGTTAATAGTCAGAGCTGCGTACTTGCACGCAAGCTGATGACTATCAGCTTGCGGCTTGGCGTTAAAAGCAGGACTCCTTTGGGCAGCACTCTGAAGTCCCACCCGTGAGGTGGACTCACCGCCCGGGACCTTCCCAACTGGGACTCCAGATTGCTGTTCAAGGGAATTCCTAGCTGCCACTTGGATCTGGAAGTAGGTGTCGGCCCAATTCGGTGATGTATGCTCTGTTATATACCCTGTTAATATTATTGCTCTCCCTCTAATGATTGTATATTGAAATTTATATAGTCTGTTAATATTCTTATTGCTTTCTGTCTAATGATTGTATATTGAAGTTAAGTTAAATCACTTTCTATTAAAGATTTGATTGAAGCTGTTTATTCGTGTGAGACAAGTGGTTATTTTGCCAGCGAATCCAACGAACCTTAAAACTGAAAGCAGGCTTTTGGCAAAACAATTGTTGGCCAAGATCAGTTTGTTGTCAGTCTGATCAGTGGGTCTCAACTTGTAACTGGTGAGCAAGGTGAAGTTATGAAGACAAAGGCAGGAGGAGTTTTCTAGGACCCCAGCTCCAGTGTGAGTGAGGAACATAATCCCTATTTCCAAGTTGGCATGCCCATCACTTTCATATCTAGGAGATATTGATTTTAATTTGAGACAAAGAAATGGTAGAAAGATAAACATAAATGTATTACCTACTTCTACTCAGCTGTATCTTCTGCTCAGCTGTATCAGATAAATGGGCACTGAGTAATCTGGAGAAAGTAAATCTTGCCTAATATACAGGTGCTTCTAAGCTCAGCCAGTTATTCAATTGTTTTTGATAGTTATATTTTCTCCAAAAAACAGAAAAATCTATCTTGGGTTAGGAATCCACCAATATTGATAATTTTGTAAAGTCTATATTAAGAAAATTGTGCGTTGCACACGAAACTGCTCAGTTTTCAGTGAAACCTCTGGGTAGCCTCTGTACATAAGATAAAACCATTTTCAGTAATAGATAAAAATGTGGAAATACAAAGTGAAATATTATCTAAAGATTAGCACATTCACTAGCTGGGGCCAGGATAAGTAGGTACGCATTGACTGATTAGGCCTTATGATTAAGAGGGAAGGTCAGGGAATTCCCTGGTGGTCCAGTGGTTAGGACTCCACCCTTTCCCTGCTGTGAGCCTGGGTTTGATCTCTGGTTGGGGAACTTGTAAGGTCGGATCTTAACAAACGGCACCGCGAAACAGAGGAAAGCTTCAAGTGAGCTTTATTAGGGAGCGCTCCTGGGAGAGGTTCACTGGTCCGAGAGAAAGGAGCCAGAGAAGTCGCGCCCGGGCGAGGGTTTGGGCAGAATTTATAGGGGAAGAAGGGGAAGGGGTGTGGTGAATCCGAGAGGGCGCAGGGTAGTCCTTATTTGGTGGTCTCTTCTGATATCGTGGCAATATCTGGTGCCGGTTGTATCAGTCTTGGGATCGTTAGTCCCGCCCCTAGAAAGGCGGGAAGGCTGGGCCGGGTGGAAAGTCTCCAGGTCAGTTCCTGGAACTGGGTGGGTGGGAGCTCCGGGTCAATTCCGAGAACTGGGTGTGTGGAACGTTCCGGGCTGATCCAACCTGTGAGTCTGATTGCGTTCCCCTGCCTCGGGCCAGTTGGCCTTACAGAACTAAGATCCCAAAAGCCACACAGTGCGGCCAAAATAAATAAATAAATAAAATAACAATAGTAAGAGAAGTTCATTCACGTGAATAGGGTGTAGGTGAATCAGACTGGTGGAGCAAGGAAAGTACAAAAAGCAAGAGAACATCTATCGTGGGTGGCCTGATCATCAGTTTTTGTCACTGAATTGGGCACAATCACTAACTATGCAGTCAGAAGAGTCTTTTCTAGGGGGACGAGAAGCTGTGCTCTCCCTCTTGCCGAGCAGGCCTGTCCAAAATCTCCTCTCCATATTCCCAGTCAGCGTTTTGTCTGACTTTTTTCTGGTCCCTGAACAAAGCCCACAAAATCACTTTAACTCTTCAGGCTGCATGTATATCAGGAGCAATAGGATAATGTTTAGTTTTTGTTCCTGTTACCAGTGGGTTTAAACGTCGGATGGTTTAAAGGATTCTGAGATAATGCACTCCCCGACCCCATGGGTCCTCCGTCCCATTAATAAGGCTGGAGCCCCCCGACCCCGAGCCCTAGAGGTCATTTCCTAGTGCTCCTCCGGGTGCTTCTTGGCTTTTTCCCAGGTGCTTCCCGGTGTGGGGCTTCCTTCCTTGAGACTTTTACACTACATTACCCAGAAGAATTTGTGCTAAGGGGCAGCGACTTTCATCCAATGAAAATCGAGCAAGGGGGCATTTCCGGGAGGGCGAACATCCTGCAGAGGGACTTCCGGTTTCTTCGTGGCTGCCATTTTAATTACGGTAAAGTCTCTGTAGATGGTCAGGGGCTTCTGTGTGCGGTGTTGGGAGCGAGGTGACAGGCTAAGAGGCGCAAGAGGAGGCTCTGTGCGCACTGAACCGGGGCGGTTTTGAGGGTCAGGGACAGACCCTTGCAGTGTACGTGCAGAGTGGGTCCCGGTCGGTCGACTGTCGCCACTCCTTTCCGTCCAGAAGTTCCGATGGCGGCGCCTGCGCTGAGGGACCAGGCTCAGGTAAACGCTGTGCGTTCCGGGTTCTCCCCGGCCTGTTTCCCCACCCAGATACGAAAGGCCCGCGTGGGAGGTGGCTGTTCACGTCGCTTTATCCCAGGCCCAGGGTCTAGGACAGAGAGGCCTCCAGGGGTCTTTTCCCTTTTTCTGCCTGCGTGAGACTTGGAGATGCAACTGAAGCAGGAACATTCCGGGAACCTGGAGTCCATCTTGTTTCTGCAAGGAAGAAAGTTTGAGGCCAGGCTGCATCTGGAGTGGTAGATGAGAGGTTGTACCTTTCTTCTCCGAGAGGAAAGCCCTCCGAGAAGGGCTCCGAGAGCCCTCGGAGCGGTGGAGAGTTTTGAGCACAGGAAGGACACCATCTGAATTAGGCCTTTAAAAATACTCCAGAGCCTGTTCTGTGGAAGCACAGACTGTAGGGGGTGATGAGATTATTGAGGCAGAGGGAAGTTGTGACTTTTCCAAGGTCACAACTGGTAAGAGGTAGCACCGTGGACCGAGGCACGGAGGAGAGGTTTGCCAGTCATCCCGATGTTACCTGGCTCTGGTACCTGACAGAGGTCCAGTTGTGAGAAGGACAGAGATGCCCTTGGGAAAAAGAGAAAGGCAGAGCCTAGCTCAGAGCATAGGGGTGGGTGTGAGGGCTTTACCCAGCATGCATACAAGAGCATGAGCCTCTGGAACACAGCCATGGTCTCTTTCGTCCATAGTTTGCCTTTTCTTACATGTTACCAGGCTGCAGAAGCACTTGGAGCAATTGGAGGTTGTCCCAGTCCCTCGCTTGTTCTCACCCCGCACGCACACATTCTCTGTATTGAGGTGTACTGGGGCTCTTCACCTGCCATTCTCCCACCTCTTTGTTTTGGGGACCCTGGAGAACCCCATGCTCAGGTTCCTGAGTGAAGGCCGGGTTCTGTGTAGGGGGTTGCCATTTCCCAACACCAATGGAAGGAGGCGTGGAAGGTTACTCATGAATCCAATACCAGTATGTGGAAGTGCTGTGAGGTGAGGCTGAGCTGGTTTAGGTAAGCGCAGGTCTCCTTTTTTCTGGTGGAAATAAACAGGGAAGGGCAAGAGTTAGACTTGAAATGACTGCCTATGTATTCTGGAGGAAAAGGGAGGTGCAGATCAAAGGAAGATGGTTTTCTTCCCCAGGTCTCAAGAAGCTCCAGCTGATTGGGTAGTAGGGGAAATGTGTAGGAAGATGAATTGTGGGTTTTCAGGAGTGAGACTGTTCATGGTTTTATTTGTCCCTGTTTACCAGGGCAGTGTGACCTTTGAGGATGTTGCCGTGTACTTCTCCTGGGAGGAATGGTGTCTTCTTGATGAGGTTCAGATACACCTGTACCTTGATGTCATGCTGGAGAACTTTGCACTTGTATGCATGCTGGGTAAGGCCCTCACACCCACCCCTATCCTCTGAGCTAGGCTCTGCCTTTCTTCTCTTCCCCAAGGGCAGTTCTGTCCTTCTCACATCTGGAACACAGGCACTGCTTTCTTCTTCAATTGCTTGGTTATGTGCTGTGGTTACTATGGCTAGGCAGAGTGTATCCCTATTCCTTAGTGCCGGGACACCTGTAGCTCCAAAGTTTTGCAGGTGAGGATTTAGGTTCAGTAGTCTTGCACTCAGTCTGATAGATCCCTCCTTGCTCGCCCTCTCTGCCCAGGCGATTGTCAAAATCCATGGTACCCAAGTTTTGCTCCATTCCTGTCCATGACATTTTTTTGTGCCTTACTTCACAACAGACTGTTGTCACTGACATGGTCGTTACTAAAACAGACCAGGAGCTGTTTCTGTAAGACCTTTTTCCAAGGTTCCAATTTCTGTTTATCAACACTGGCATCTGTTAAGCATTCCGGTCAGCAATGAATGAAATTCTTGTTGCTCCACACCCTTATAGCATTTGGTGTTGTGAATGTTTGGATTTTGGCCCTTCTTACAGGTATGTAATAGTGTGTACTTTTCAGTTTAATTTGCATTTCCTTGCATCTTTGTATATGCTAAATTGTCATCTGTATATCTTATTATTATTAATTTTTTTGCTACGTTGGGTCTTCATTGTTTCACGTGGGCTTTTTCTAGTTGCGATGAACAGGGTCTACTCTTCATTGTGGTGCGCGGGTTTCTCATTGCAGTGGCTTCTCTTGTTGCAGAGCATGGCCTCTAGGCACGCAGGCTTCAGTAGTTGTGGCACGTGGTCTTCAGTAGTTGTGGCTCACAGGCTCTAGAGCGCAGGCTCAGTAGTTGTGGCACACGGGCTTAGTTGCTCCGTGGCATGTGGGATTTTCACGGACCAGGACTTGAACCTGTGTCCCTGCATTGGCAGGCGGATTCTTAACCACTGTGCCACCAGGGAAGTCCTGTATATCTTCTTTTAATGAGGTGTTTGTTAAGGTGCTTTGCTCATTTGGTATTTGGGTTTTTGTTTCTTACTAAGTTTTAAGAGTTTTTTTGTATTTAGCATTTAGGTCTGTGATCCATTTTGAGTTAATTTTTTGTGAAGGTTTGGGTCTAGAATTCATTTCTTTGCATGTGATGTTCGGTTGTTCCAGTACTATTTATTCAAAAGACTTAACTTTTCTCCATTGTATTGCGCTTGTTCATCTGTCAAAGGTCAGTTGAGTGTATTTCTATGGGTCTATTTCTGGGTTTTCAATACTGTTCACTGAACAGTTTCTCTGTCTTTTCAGCAATATCACACTGGCTTGATTACTTTAGATACTAAGTCTTAAAGTTGAGTAGTGTCAGTCTGCCAGCTTTGTTCTTCTTAAGTTTTGTGTTGGCTATTCTCGGACTTTTGCCTTTTTGTATAAATTTTAGGATCAAAGTATTTATGTCCACAAAATAACTTGCTGGTATTTTGATTTGGGTTGCATTGAATCTATTGATGAAGTTGGGAAGAACGGACATATTGATGATACTGGGTTTTCCTGTTTATGAACGTGAAATATCTTTCCATTTATTTAGTTCTTTGATTTCTTTATTAGAATGTTTGATCGTTTATTTGTTTTTTGGCTGCACTGTGAGACCTGAGGGATTTTAGTTCCCCTACTAGGGATCGAACTCAGGCCCATGGCAGTGAAAGCATGGAGTCCTAACCATTGAACCACCATGGAATTCATGATTTCTCTATCTAAGTTTTATAGTTTCTCTCATGTATATCTTGTACATGTTTTGGTAGATCTGTAACTCAATATTTCTTTCTATTGCTCTCTTTTTTTTTTTTTTTTGAGCTGGTGGTAATTTACATGGTATTGTGTTTTTAATTTCAAATTCACTTGTTCATTGATGGTATATAGGACATAATTGACTTTTGTATATTAAGCTTATGTCCTGAAAGCTTGCTATAATTGCTTCTTAGTTCCAGGAATTTTTTTTTCCTCTATTTTTTGGGTGTTTTACATAGCTGATCATGTCATATGAGAATGAAGACAGTTTTATTCCTTCCTTCCTGATCAGTATGCCATTTATATAACCTCATCTCATTGCCTTTGTTTTGACTTCCACTGTAAAGTTGAAAGGGAGTTGTAAAAGGGAACATCCTTGCCTTCTTCATCTTAGTGGGAGAATTCTAGTTTTTCTCTAGTAAGTATGATAGTAGCTATAGGGTTTTATTTAGTTTATCAAGTTTAAGTATTTTTTCAATTTTTAGGTTATATCATATGGAGATTTTGAATATGAGTGGCTGTTGGATTTTGTCAGATCCTTTTTCTGCATCTATTGATGAGATCATGAGTTGGTTTTTAACCTGTTGATGACATGGATTATATTAATTGATTTTTTAATGTTAAGTCAGCATTGTATAACGTGGATCATTCTCAGTTGGTCATGGTGTATAATCCATCCTTCCTTCCTTCCTTCCTTCCGTCCCTCCCTCCCTCCCTTCCTGCATTGGATCTTCGTTGCTGCGCACAGGCTTTCTCTAGTTACAGTGATTGAGGGGCTACTCTTCATTGTGGCACGCGGGCTTCTCATTGCAATTGCTTCTCTTATCGTAGAGCATGGGCTCTAGGCGCGCGGGCTCAGTAATTGCGGCTTTCAGGCTCAGTCATGGTGGCTCACGGGTTTAGTTGCTCTGCAGCATGTGGGATCTTCCCAGACCAGGGCTCCAACCCCTGTCCCCTGAATCGGCAGGCGGATTCTTAACCAGTGTGCCACCAGGGAAGCCCTCCTTTTTCACTTTGATATTAGTAATTTGTGTCCTCTCTTGTTTTTGTGACTAGGCTGACTAGCATGTTTTTGATTTTATTGGGCATTTTAAAGAACCAGCTTTTTTTTTGACTTTGTTGATTTTTCTCTACTGATTTTTAAAATTATTTCTTTTTTTCTTCCTTTGTATTTCATTTTCCCCTAGTTTCCTAAGATAGAGGCACAGATGACTGATTTTAGGTTTTTCATCTTATCTAATATATGCATTCAGTCCTACCGATTGCCATATAAACACTGCTTTCACTGCATCGGCATTTTTTTTTAAGTTTATTTTTCGGTGCGTTGGGTCTTCGTTGCTGTGTGTGGGCTTTGTCTAGTTGCAGTGAGTGGGGGCTACTCTTCATTGTGGTGCACAGGCTTCTTATTGTGGTGGCTTCTCTTGTTGCAGAGCGTGGGCTCTAGGGGTGCGGACTTCAGTAGTTGCAGTGTGTGGGCTCTAGAGCGCAAGCTTAGTAGTTGCGGCACACGGGATCAGTTGCTCTGCAGCATGTGGGATGTTCCCAGACCAGGGCTTGAACCCGTGTCCCCTGCATTGACAGGCAGATTCTTAACTGCCACCAAGGAAGTCCCCATCTGCATGTTTTCACAACTGCTGTGTTTCTTTCTTTCAAAATACTTAAAAATTTATCTTAATATTTATTCTTTGACCCATGTTTTATTTGGAAGTGTATTGTTGAATTTATCAGTGTTGTGCAATTTTACAGCTATCCTTTTGTTACTGGTTGCCGGTGTAGTTCCACTTTGTTCTGAGAACTGATCTTGTATGTTTTCTATTCTTTTAAATTTGTTAAGGTGTGTTTTCTGGCCCAAGGTGTAATCCATCTTGTGAATGTTCTATGTCAGTTTGAGAAGAATATTCTGCTGTTTTTGAATGGAGTAGCCTAGTAATCTGTAGGTGACTGTTACATCCAGTTGACTGGTGATGGTGATCCTCAGTTTACCAGCATCCTTATAGATTTTTTCTTTTCTGGATCTGTTCATTTCTTAGAGAGGTTTGTTGAATGAAGTCTCCAAGTGTTATAGCAGATTCATCTATTTTTTACTTGTAGGCCTGTTTTGCCTCATATTTTGACATTGTGTTGTTAGATGCAGACATGTTAAGGATTGTTGTGTATTCTGGAGTATTGACCCCTTTACCATTGTGTCATTCTCATTATCCCTGATGACTTTGCCTATGCAAAATCTGCTGTGATATCAGTATAGTTACTACCACTTTTCTTTTTTTTCTTTTGATTTGTGTTGACCTCTTTTTCTGTATTGACATACTTTTAATTTATATGCATCTTTTTTTTTAAGCATCTTTTAAAAAATTTTTTGTGGTATGTGGGCCTCTGACTGCCGTGGCCTCTCCCACTGCGGAGCATTAGCTCCGGACGTGCAGGCTTAGCGGACACGGCCCACAGGCCCAGCAGCTCTGCTGCATGTAGGATCCTCCTGGACCGGGGCACGAACCTGCGTCCCCTGCATCGACAGGCGGACTCTCAACCACTGCACCACATAGGAAGACCTTTAAGCATCTTTTAAAAAAATTTTTTAAATTTTGGTTATGCTGGGTCTTAGTCGAGGCTCGCAGGCTCCTTAGTGGTGGCTCACTTGCTCCTTTATTTGTGGCACATGTGCTCCTTAGTTGCGGCAGTGTGCTCCTTAATTGTGGCTGGTGGGGTCCTTAGTTGTGGCCTATGGGCTCCTTAGTTGTGGTGTGCAAACTCTTAGTTGCGGCGTGCAAACTCTTAGTTGCGGCATGCATGTAGGATCTAATTCCCAGACCAGGGATCAAACCCGCGTCCCCTGCATTAGAAGGTGGATTCTTTTTTTTTTTTTGGGGGGGGTACACGGACCTCTCACTGTTGTGGCCTCTCCCATTGCAGAGCACAGGCTCCAGACGCACAGGCTCAGTGACCATGGCTCATGGGCCCAGCCACTCCACGGCATGTGGGATCTTCCAAGACCGGGGCACGAACCCGCATCCCCTGCATTGGCAGGCGGACTTTCAACCACTGCACCACCAGGGAAACCCAGAAAGTGGATTCTTAACCACTGCACCACCAGGGAGCGTCCTCTATGTGCATCTTTGTATTTAGAGTGGGTTTATCGGAGACAACATATAATTCAGTCTTGTTTTTTGATCCACTCTGATAATCTCTCTTTTAATTGGTGCATTGAGACTATTGATGTTTAATATATTGATACAGTTGGGTAAACATCTAACATATTTGTTGCCATTTTCTTTCCATTGCCCTTTTTCTTTGTTCCTAGTTTAGTCTTCCACCCTTCTTTTTGTGGTTTTAATGAAGCATTTTGAATGACCCTTTTTCTCTTCTTTGTTAGCATATCATCTATACTTGTTCCTTTTCATTTTTTAATGTAGTCGCGATAGAGTTTCCAGTATGTATTTACAACTAATTCAAGTCCACATTCAAATGACACTGTGGTTTCGTGGGTAGTTTAAAAAGCTCATAATTTTAAAAAATCCTGATTTTCCATCTTCTCCATTGTATTATTCTTGTCTTTTGTTTTAATTTTACATAAACATACATATATGGGTATGTTTAAAAATACATGATGGAGTACACTTTTGCTATTGTTGTTTTGTACAAACTGTTAAATCTAAATAGACAATTTTCAGAAGAAGATATGCAAATGGTGACCTTCTACATGAAAAGGTGCTCAAAATCACTAATGGTTGAGGAAATGCAAATTAATACCACAATGAAATACCACCTCACAGCTGTTATAATGTCTGTTATGAAAAAGACAATAAATAAGTATAGGAGAAGATGTGAAGAAAAGGGACCCTGTGTGCACTGTTGGTGGGAATGTACATTATTTCTACCACATGGAAAAGAGTAGAGAATCCTTACAGAATTAAGAAAGGAACTACCATATGGTCCAGCAGTTCCATCTCTGTGTATTTATCTAGGGGAGTGAAATCATCATCTCAAAAAGATATGTGTACTCCATGTTTATTGCTGCATTATTTACAATATCCAAGACATGGAAACAACTTCAGTGTCCGTTGATGGATGAGTGGATAACAAACACGTCATATATATGGAATACTATTCAGTTTTATTCAACCATTAAAAAAAGAAGGAAGTTTTGCATTTACAGCAACATGATTGGATTTTACAGGCATTATGCTAAGTGAAATAAGTCAGAGAGAAATCCTGTTGTCCCTATGTTTCCACAGAGGATTGGTGCCAGGATCCCCTGCATATACTGAAATCTGGGGGTGTTTAAGTCCCATAGTCAGACTTCTGATTCTGAAGTTTCCCATTGTTTTAAAAATATAAATTAATTAATTATATTTATTTTGGCTGTGTTGTGTCTTCGTTGCTGCTCGTGGGCTTTCTCTAGTTGCAACGAGCGGGGGCTACTCTTCGTTGTGGTGCATGGGTTTCTCATTGCAGTGGCTTGTTGCGGAGCACGGGCTCTAGCGCACAGGCTTCAGTAGTTGTGGCACGCAGGCTTCAGCATTTGTGGCTCGTGGGCTGTAGAGTGCAGGCTCAGTAGTTGTGGTGCACAGGCTTAGTTGCTCCATGGCATGTGGGATCTTCCCAGCCCAGAGCTCGAATCCATGTCCCCTGCATTGGCAGGTGGATTCTCAACCACTGCACCACCAGGGAAGCCCAAGGTTCCCATTTTTGGATTCATCCAACTAAAGATCATGTAGTGCTGTGTATTTATTGGAAAATATCCCTGTATAAATGGACCCAAGCAATTCTAACCCATGTTATTCAAGGTTTAAATGTACTACATGATTATACTTACATGGGAAATCTTTGAAAAAATAACAACAACAACAAACTCAGATGCAGACAACAGATTAGTGATTGCCAGAACACAGGAAGGTGGGTAGATGACATGGGTGAAGGGTTTCAGAAGTTACAGACTTCTAGTTATGATTAAGTCCTGGGGACGTAATTCACAGCATAGTGATTTTAGTTAACAAAAATGTATTGTATATTTAGAAGTTTTTAAGAAAGTAGATCTTAAAAGTTCTCATCAGAAGAAAGAAAATTGTAAGACATAATTCAACTGAACTTATGTGGTAGTCATTTCAGTGTGTACATATATAGAGTCATGTTGTACAGCTTAAAGATATATGATGTTCCCCAACAATTATGTGTCTGTAAAATATTTTTTATTCTGATGTTCTTCCTTTCTCTATGAAACCCAAACTTCTGATCTATATCATTTACCATCTGTCTCTCTTTTTTTTTTTTTTTTTTTTTTTGGCCATGCTGTGCCACATGCGGCATCTTAGTTTCTCGACCAGGGATAAAGCCCATGCCCCCTGCAGTGGAAGCATGCATGGTAACCACTGGACTGCCAGGGAAATCCCTTCATCTCTCTGAAGAACTTCTTTTAATATATTCCCACAATTTTTCTGTATGTAAGAAAGTGTTTATTTCACCATCACTGTTGAAGGGTAATTTTTGCTGGATACCAAATTCTGGGTTGCTGAAGGTCACCTCCCACACCCACCCTGAGCACTTTAAATGTTTCACTTCATTCTCTTCTTGTCTGCATGAGTTCTGAGGAGAATTCAACTGTAATTGTTTTTGTTGCTTCTCTGTGGGTAAGGTGTTTATTCCTATGGCTTCTTTCAGGACTTTTTTGTACATTTGAATGTGATATTCCTAGGTGTAGTTTTTTCACTTTAAACCTACTTGATGTTCTCTGAGCTTCCTGGATCTGTGCTTTGGTGTCTGATAGTAATTTGGTGGAAATTCTCCATCATTATTGCCTCAAATATTTTTTCTGTTCCTTTGTCTCTTTCTCCTTTAATGTTTCCATATGTGTATGTTAAACCTTTTGTAGTTGTCCCACCAATATTGGATTTTTTTTTTGTCTTGTCCTTTTTTTTTTCAGTTTTGGAAGTTTTTCCTAAGAGAACATCAAGCTCAGATTCTTTCCTCACCTATGTCCAGTTTATAAATAAGCCTATCACAGTCATTTTTCATTTCTGTTATGGTGTTCTCAATCTCTAGCATTTCTTCTTTTTTTTTTTCTCTAGCATTTCTTGGTTCTTTGTTAGATTTCCCATCTCTTTGCTTACATTGCCTTTCTGCTCTTGTATGCTGTCTGCTTTATCCATTCGCAGACATTAATTAGCATATTGATTATAATTGTTTTATATTCCCAGCATGATCATCCCAACATTCCTGTGATATCTGATTCTGGTTTTGAAGTTTCGTGTGTTCAAACTTCGTTTTGTGGGACACTGCAAATCTTCAGTAGACTCCATAGTTGCAAAAGAGTTACAACAGTTAGATTGTTCCCATTTAAGTGAGGAGATGGATTCTTAACAGTCTGTATTCTATCCACTGTTCATCCTTCCCCACTCTGTCTCCACTGGATGTTCTTTTGGTGGTATTTAAATATCGTTCCTTGGTCTATTGTGTACTGAGCTCCTCTGGGCTCATGTTGGCCACTTACCTGTCCTGACTCTGTTAGGGCTTGTATCATTTCTGTCCCATGTAGTTTTTCAGCTGGAGATGGAGAGTCCTTGGTGGTTTCATGAGATGGACATGACTCTAGTTTCAGTATAAAGAGCTTAAAGATAGCCTGGTAAGATGAATGGCCGCTAGGAGAGGGTTGTTATAAGGTCTGTGTTGAGAAATAATACCTGGAATGTATCTTATTTGACTAGTTTTAGGGCCATTGTCAGTGGCCCCCAATTACTTCTCTTGTCCTTTCTCCATTCTTGACATTCTGTTAACTTGTGCTTTTTACTACTTCCCTTTTTTTTTTCTTTTGACCATGGCCCATGGCCTGTGGGATCCTAGTTTCCCAACAAGGGGTTGAACCCACGATCCCTGCATTGGAAGCATGAAGTCTTAACCACTGGACCACCAGGGAATTCCCTACTTCCCCCGCTTTTTTTTTTTTTTTTTTTTTTTGCAGTACGCGGGCCTCTCACTGTTGTGGCCTCTCCAGTTGCGGAGCACAGGCTCCGGACGCACAGGCTCAGCAGCCATGGCTCAGCCACTCTGCGGCACGTGGGATCTTCCCAGACCAGGGCACGAACCCACGTCCCCTGCATCGGCAGGTGGACTCTCAACCACTGCGCCACCAGGGAAGCCACCTACTTCCCATTTTTATTCTGACTCCAGCCTGGGATAATTTCCCTACCACCTCTCTAACCCATTTATCTCATGTGGTCTTCACATTGTTTTCCCCTTAGTACTTACTGGTATTGTTTATGTCCTCAACCATGTATATATCCTTTAATATTTCTTGAACACCAGCTACCAGTTGCAGTCAGATTTTCTGGGGCCTGGAAATACACTTCTGCATAGTATGATAGGTCACCAGTAGATGTGATCCTGGTAAAAGCCATTGACAGAGGAGTGAATTGTCGAACTTGCCTTTTGCCTTGGGCCACATCCAGTCCCTGTGTCCTGTACTTGGTGAGAGCACCTTCTTTCCCAATTTGACCCCAACTCCATTTCCTGAACACAATCCTATGGACTGCTTTCTTCATGTGTCAGATATACAGTTGTGATGATGTCACTCACACCCAATAACATGAACAAGAACTTCACCATCATTTCTTTGTTTTCAGGTTCTTGGCACCGGGTCGAGGATGAAGAGACACCTTTTGAACAGAGCGTATCTGCAGGAGTGTCACAGATCAGGACTTCCAGTGCAGGTTCATCTCCTGAGAAGGCCCAGCTCTGTAAGATGTGCCTCCCAGTCTTGAGAGACATTTTGCACTTGGCTGAAGAGCAAGGAACAAATAGGGGGCAGAAAGCATACACATGTGGGGCATGTGGGAAACAGTTCTATTTCACTGCAAACCTTCAAGAGCACCAGAAGCAGCACATTAGAGAGAAACCCTTCAGCTGTGATATGGGGAGACCCGCATTTTTCAAAAGCTGCACAATCCATGCAACAGGGAATCTCTCTACCTACATGGAGATTGGGAACAACTATGTGGCCAAAATTGGACTTCAGAAACAGGTTACTAATACCAGGAAGAAACTGAACAACAGTAAGGTGTGTGAAGCTGTTTTTCACAGTGGAAAATGTCATCACAGCTGTGGAGAAGGCAACAAATTCTCCAGCCACACAGAAATACTTGTTCAGTCTGAGACAGTCCTCACTTGTGAAAGGTTTTGTGAATGCAGCAACTGTGGGAAAGCCTGCACCCAAAGAAGTAGCCATAGTCAGCACCAGAAGGTTCACACTGGAGAAAGGCCTTATGAATGCAGCCAATGTGGAAAATTTTTTACCCACAAATCTAGTTTCCTTACACATCAGAGAGTTCACAGTGGGGAAAGGCCTTATGAGTGCAGTGAATGTGGAAAATCTTTTACTACTAGGTCTGGCCTCTATTATCATCTGCGAGTTCACACTGGAGAAAGGCCTTATGAGTGCAATGAATGTGGGAAATCTTTTAGTAATAGGTCAATCCTTTGTAATCATCAGAGAGTTCACAGTGGAGAAAAGCCTTTTGAGTGCAGTGAATGTGGGAAATTCTTTAGCCGAAATGGACACCTCAGTGCCCATAAGAAAGTTCATACTGGAGAAAAGCCTTATGAATGCAATAAATGTGGAAAATTTTTTACTGCTAAGATGAGCCTTCATTACCATCAGCGAATTCACAGTGGAGAAAAGCCTTATGAGTGTAGTCAATGTGGGAAATCTTTTACTACTAGCTCTGGTTTCTATTATCATCAGAGAGTTCACAGTGGAGAAAGGCCTTATGAGTGCAGTCAATGTGGGAAATCTTTTACTAGCAGTTCTGGTCTCTATTATCATCAGAGAGTTCACAGTGGAGAAAGGCCTTATGAGTGCAGTGAATGTGGGAAATCTTTTACTACTAGTTCTGCTCTCTATTATCATCAGAGAGTTCACAGTGGAGAAAGACCTTATGAGTGCAGTGAATGTGGGAAGTGTTTTACTGGTAGCTCGAGCCTTAATCGTCATCAGAGGGTTCACAGTGGAGAAAGGCCTTATGAGTGCATTGCATGTGGGAAATGTTTTAGTATTATATCTGATCTTTATGTTCATCAGAGAATTCACACAGGAGAAAGGCCTTATAAGTGCAATGAATGTGGGAAATGTTTTACTGATACGTCAAGCCTTCGTCGTCATCAGAGAGTTCACACTGGAGAAAGGCCTTATGAGTGTACTGAATGTGGGAAATGCTTTAGCCGAAGACAGCTCCTCTATATCCATAGGAAAATCCACACTGGAGAAAAGCCTTGTGAGTGAAAGGAATGTGATAAATCTTATTGAAAGGTGCTACTTCATTAAACATCAGTTCACACTGGTAAAATGGCCTTATGAATATAGCGAATATAGATGGGACTAATGATCAAGGAGTTTGAGATTGTAACAGGGTGGGAAGAAACCCTGCAGTTACTGTGCAGCAAATGTACCCTTTCTTGGGACAAACTGCAGCACAGAGAGAATGTATCATCTGTTGTGAACAGATGATATCCGGATTCAATGTCAGGTTGCCTGGTTCAGGACATAGGGAATCTGGTCATTTCAGTCCTTTTCTCCCCCTTCCCCCATTGAGGACTCAAAGACACGTTGTCCATCCGGACACTTTTGCCCCCCACCCCAGGAGCTCTGCTGATACCACAGCCCCATGCTGATGAATAGGGCTGTCTTTTCTCTGGGAAACAACATTGATGGCTTTCTTGGAAATGACTCCCATTCATCTACCCAACCAAAACAGTGCTCATAGTGTTTTTATTCACATTTGTAAAGGAAGGCATTTGCAGCCCAGAGACATTGAGGGAATTCCACAAGACCTCACTACTGCCAGGTCTTTGATGAGAGTGGTTCCTCTACACTGCACCCTTCCAATGGCCTCTCCTGCTTTGAGCAGGGACTCCCATTTTCTTTGTCCCAAAGATGAACTACCAACCTGGTAGTTTTCCACCTGGACCTCCAGCTTCATTTTTTCCAGTGTACATCTGCTTCCTGCAAACACCCTCCCTCTTGGGACGTTCTTACAGTGACAGCAGCACTAAGCCAGGCACTGCAGAGAGGATCATTGGAGTCACCCCAGATGTGACACTGGCTCCACTGCCATATGCAGTGATTCGTTTTCAAGGTCCTTTCCTTCTTTTTCATAAACCCACTTCAGGATGTCCTCGTTTCCCCATTATGCAGTTGACATGCTCACTGTTCTGGGCGGTGTGAAGGACACTGAAGGACTAGGAATGTCCACTGTGGCCCTCACATGACCTGGTCCCCAAGGCTATTCCTCCTAATCCTTTTTACCATCCCCTTACTGCTCCTCCTCCACCACCCTCCCCAAAATGTAAGTCAACAAATAATGATTTTTAATCAGCAAGAACTTTCCTGCCCCCCTTTTGAGACCTACATTTGACCAACCTAGCTTAAAAGCTAAGACAGAATGCAGGCTGACCCCTCCGATGAAGACTGTAAAATCGCAGTATAAAATCAGTATGATTTTAATTGCTTTTTTCTCATGTTTCTTTTTTTTTTTTAATTTTGGGTGCACTTTGTGGCATGTGGGATTTTAGTTATCCAACCAGGGATTGAACCTCTGCCCCCTGCAGTGGAAATGCAGAACCATAACTAGTGGACTGCCAGGGGATTCCCTCAGGATTTTTCAGTTTGAGTTATTATTATTATTTTTTAATCTATTTTTTACCTGCATGTCTTGTTTTGATAAATTTCTATTTCTTTTACCTGCTTTTATTTTGTGAGTTTTTGTCTGTTTTCTCTTTCCTTGACAAGTAAGAGATCAGGGAAACAACAAAGGTATCTGTGAGATTTCACACATTTACCCAATGTGAGTGACTTCTTTTCTGCATGGAACTGTAATTTGGCATAGTGAAAGAATATGTTCTCAATTTTTTCTTAATTTTGGTCTTATGCATAATGTAATGGCCACATACATTATATATGTTAAAGATAAATCTGGGGCTTCCCTGGTGGCGCAGTGGTTGAGAGTCCGCCTGCCAATGCAGGGGACATGGGTTCGTGCCCCGGTCCGGGAAGATCCCACATGCCGCGGAGCGGCTGGGCCCGTGAGCCACGGCCGCTGAGCCTGCACGTCTGGAGCCTGTGCTCCACAACGGGAGAGGCCACGAGAGTGAGAGGTCTGCGTACCGCAAAAAAAAATAAAAGATAAATCTGCACTATTAACATATGCTACATCAGGTTTTTTCCTTTTTTTATTCTCAGTCCCCCCCCCCCCCATTTTTCCCCAGACCACACAGCTTGTGGGACCTCAGTTCCCTGACCAGACATCAAACCCAGGCCCCAGCACTGAAAGCCCAGAATCCTAATCACTAGGCCACCAGGGAACTCCCATATCCTACCTCAGTCTTAAGTCCAGATATTCAGTAACACAGTAAATGAAATCCTGGTTTGTAGTCTTTGCCAATTTCCCTGGTGTAAATACTTCCAGCATATCCAATGTCAAATTGCCAACATAATGTCACTGAATATGGAGTTGGGAAGCCTTGCCAGGAGCCCACCATTGTATTCTTTTTCTACCTTACAGGTACAGTAGCCACAAATAATTTTAAGAATGTCGCTAATAAACCATAGTAGAATGATTATAAAGTGACAGGTTTTGCATATTTGTTTTAAAAATCGTTTAATATATGTATAGTTGACTGAAAATAAATTACATGTACCTTAAATGTACATTTTAACACTGTGATACTTGTGTAAAGCCCTGAAACCAGTTTCCTCCTGTCACTTTGAATTCATCCTCAAAATTAAAAATACTGATGCAAGAGCATATTCTACTTTTGAAATAACTTTTTTCAAATGTATATATAAATGGAATGACTGTGTAGGAACCTTCCTGTATATTACATCATTTACTATATTTTGTAGATTTTTTGTGTTTGTGTATCGTGATTTACTTAGTGGTTTTTACAATTTATAATCCCAGGTGTGTCTTTGAATACATAAATTTTTTTTAATTTATTTTATTTATTTTTGGCTGTGGTGGGTCTTCGTTGCTGCACACAGGCTTTCTCTAGTTGCAGCGAGTGGGAGCTACTTTTCTTTGCAGTGCATGGGCTTCTCATTGCGGTGGCTTCTCTTGTTGTGGAGCACGGGCGCTAGTCACATGGGCTTCAGTAGTTGCAGCACTTGGCACGTGAGATCTTCCCAGACCAGGGATCGAACTCATGTCCCCTGCACTGGCAGGCAGATTCTCAACCACTGCACCACCAGGGAAGCCCCTGAATACATAATTTCTTAAAATGTGTTTCTAAAATAAAAGAGCCCTTTCATAACTCCAGTAACTTTATTACACACGAAAGTATTCTAAATATCAGTGCATATCAGCACAAATGGGGACACTGTGTGACAGATTTTGATTGCTAACACACTTTGATGCATCCTGTACCTACAAACTACCACAGCACAAAGGATTTATGATAGAAGTGAGAACCTGTTTGGGAAATAAAGTGGGAGGTGCTGACCTAGCACAGCAGGTGTGGCTACAAAAGTCACAAATACTCCAGCGAGATTTTGGGGCAGGCATGTGATAGAGATGTCCAACATTCTGGTGTGTGGGCCACACATAATCTCCCAGTCTTCCTGGATAATGTGTGATGAGGTGAGTGCAGACTGGTTTGGAAAGAACAACTTCTCCCACATCATTGCAAGTATGATGATGCACTGATGGTTTTCAGACCAGGGACTCGGTAACCACCTTGTTACAACCTGGAGATTCACACTTGTGAGCAGCTTTGTCAAGCAAGAAGAAGGACTTGGGGTGGGGTTTTACAGGCTTTATGGGAGGTGTCAGGCTGCATTCAGCACATAGCATTTAGACTTAGGTTTGTCAAGCATGAGTCCCGAGGAGATGTGGGCACGTTCTTGATGATTAGCAATCATTATTTGGTGACATTTTTCTGTTGGGTAGGAGGAGCAGTTAAGCAGTGTGTCCTAGAGTTAGGAGTAAGAGCCTTGGGGACTTGGAGAGGGCTACAGTGAACAGTTTATAGTCCTTCAGTGTCCTTTACAGTGCTCGGAATAGTGACTGGGAGAATTTGGACACAGGCACATCATGAAGCAGGTTCATGAAGATGGACATGACCTTGGAAACAAATCACTGCATGTGGTGGTGGAGGCCTCTGTCACAACTGAGGTGAAACTGAAGACCTGTGTGTGTTGCTGTGTGGTGCTGCTGTCCCTGTGAAAATCTTCCTAATAGGGAGGCTGTTTGCAGAGAGGTGGTGTGCACTGGGGATAGTGGAGCTGGAGGCCCTGGTGGCGATGCAGACGTCAGGTGTGTATAGTTCATGATTGGGACACAGCAGATGGAGTGCCTGCTGGAGGGGCCCAAAGAGATGCCATTGGACAGGTGCAGCTTAGAGGAATCACTCTCATCAAGGGCCTGAGAGCTGTGTACCTTTGTGAAAGTCCCTCCACCTCTCTAACTTGCAGGCTCCTCCTTTCACAAACTGCAGTAATAATAATTACTAGGTGTCACTAGGTAGATTGGGTAGATAAATGGGGTCATTCACAGGAAAGCCATCAATGTTGGTTCCCAGTAAAATATACTCTTGTCCCTCAGCATGGGGTATAGTGTATGAGTACGACTCTTGGGTGGAGCATCACAGGGTATCAGGATGGGCAAGGTGTTCTTTAAATGAGTCCCCAAAGACTGAAAGATTGAGTTCAACATTAAGTAAAGACAGCTGAGGACTTACAGCCAAGAAGTAGAGTGAAGGAGTCAGTGGATGGAAAATTACCAACAGAAAACAGGGTAACGGGTGTTCTTGCTAAACCGACTTAATAAGAATCTTGCTATTCAGATCAGATATAAAGGGTAGGAAATGGGTGTTTGATCAGATATCAATGGGGGAGTTATTCTTACTAAACTGGCTTTTCAGGTTTGATAAAACTGGGCTAAACAGGCTTGTCCTCCAAACAATATAGGTTCATTTCTCATCTGGTTGTTTTTGTTCATTATGGACCAGCTGAGAGGAAATCAAGGTGGCAGTGTAGGAGGGCATGGAGCTCACGTTCCCCCACGAACACATCAAAAATACATTTACTTTGGAACAATCCTCACTGTAAACTGGCAGAAGGACTCCTGTTCAACCAAGGCTGTAAGAAACATATACATGTAATTGGGCAGGAAGGGAAGAAAAGCAATGTGGTCAGGAGTTGTGGGACTCAGAGAGGAAGGGCGATCACTTGGGCAGTGAGCTCCCTGGGGAGTGAGTGGCTTGAAGTACAGACTAGGTGTTCCAGTCCTCGTGTCTATGTTGTGGAGACAAGCCTTCTTGACGGGGTGGAGGACCACTGGGACAGACAGAAAGGCTGGAGGAGCCTGGACTTTGCTTGGGAGGAGTGAGCAAGCAAATGCCTGTCCCTGCGGCCAGGCAGAGAGAGGTATGCATTAGCAGATTTTTGCAGGTTTCTTGTGACCAGGATCTTAGCACACCCAAGTCAGAGTGGAGCAAATGCTCTGGCCTCACTAACTCCATGCCAGAGCACGGGACTGCATGTGTGGCCGCCAAGACCTGGGAAAAGAGTCGACGTTTGGAAGCAGAGGCAGCCTGGTCCCAGTGCAGAGTCAGAGTGGGGCTTTGGTAGCCATTCTTGGCACTTACTCCCCAGGTATATCAGAAGCAGCCCAGTCTTCTGATGGCAGCTGGCTGGCCACGGCTCACCCACCCCACCGTACATGCACAGAAACCACAGGGGCCTGCCTCCTCCCTATGGAGTGGTGCTGCAACACAGAGGGAGTGAGGGAGAGTGGAGATACTGATCAGCTGTGAGAGAGCAAGAGATCTTGTTTCCAATGCAGGGCAGAGATAGGCCTCTAGCAGCTGTTGAGTTCACCATGATCACCTCATCATGGTCCCCAGTCCAGTTAACCCTGTCCAAGCCAAGAAAATGCTCCAGCCCACTGCATGCCACAGTGCAGCACTGGATCTGGGGCAGCCACAACTGGGGAAAAGACCCTAGGTTGCATCTGAGCATAGCCACAGAGGCCTACACAGGCAGCATACCAGACCCCTGTATGCACGAAAATCCCACTTGCTTCAACACTCCCTTCCTGTGGCTAAAGTCCCAGTGTGGGGAGAAGGAAGGATACACAATTAATGGGAACAGAGCCAGCCCCAGCCCGACCCTCATGGCTTCTGGTCCTGCAACTTGAGATCAGGTCTCGTACCCGGTGCTGGCTGTAGTCCCTCAATCTCCAGTCTCAGCCCTTACTGTGGTGATAGCTGCCATCACGCTCTGAGGAAAGACGTGACTTGCACCCACATCAAATCCAGCCGTCCCACCAAAAGCATTGGGTATACCCACTCTGCATAGTCATAGTCCCTCAGAAGGACACCCCTTCAAGACCCCAAAGGGAAACGGTATCACCTAAGTTTATAGAGGTAGAGAAAGTTAAATAAAATGAAAATTGCTAATGAAATACTCTCAATTGAGAGAAAGAGAAAACCCCTGAAAGAATAAACAATGAAACAGAAATAACTGTTACAATGTAAATAATTCAAAACACTGGTAATAAAAATATTAACTGAACTAGGAAAAATAATTGAGCTAAACACTGGATATTTTAACAGAGAACTAGAAAACAAAAGGAGACCCAATGAAAAATAAATACTTCAAGGGAGTTCTCTGGTGGCCTAGTGGTTAGTATTCTGGGCTTTCACTGCTGTGGCCCGGGATCAATCCCTGGTTGGGGAACTGAGATCCAACAAGCTGCGTGGAGTGGCTAAAAAAAAATGTTCAATGGCTCAAATAAAAAGCACGCTAGCAGGAATGAACAGCAGAGGAAGAGAGACAGAGAATGCATAAGTGGTCTGGAAGATAGAATAATGGAAATCACAGAATCAGGAAAGCAGGCAGAAAAACTATGTTTTTTAAATGAAAGGAATGTACAAGATCTCTAGGATAACGTTGTGTTCCAATATTCGAATTATAGGGGTTCCAGAAGGAAAAGAGAGGGAGCATGGGAACAAAAATATTTTTCAAGACATTATGGCTGAAAATTTCCTTTACCTGAAGAAGGAAACTGGTATTAAGGTACAGGAAGTATTGATACACAGGATCCCAAACAAGATGAACCCAAACAGACCCACACCAAGACATATCATAAGAAAATGGCAAAAGTTGAAGATAGAGTTCTCAATGCATCAAGAGAAAAAGAAAGAGTCATAAACTAGGGAATCCCAATAATGCTATCAGCTGTTTTCTCTGCAGACATTTTGCAGGCCAGAAGGGAATGGCAGGATATATTCAAAGTGCTGAAAAGGAGAAAGCTGCAACCTAGGATACTCTACCCAGCAAGATTATCATTTAGAAAAGAAGGAGAGATAAAGAACTTCCCAGATCAGCAAAACCCAAAAGAATTAATCAATACTAATCCTACCATAATAGAAATGTTGAAGAGTCTTCTCTAAATGGAAAATAAATAATAATCTTCAGGAAAGGGAAAATTCCACTAGGAAAGGCAAATATATAGTAAAGAATGAAGATCGTTTAAATAAGCTGGTAAGTAGATTTTTAAAAAATGTAGACGGAAGTAGAACTACACACAACAGGATAAGCGCAAAGATGTAAAATATGACATCAAAAACACAACTACAGTAATTATTATGATTTTTTTGTGGGGGCCCTGTAACATGACTTGTGGGATCTCAGTTCCCTGAACAGGGATGGAACACTGCCACGGCAATGAAAGCGCTGAATCCTAACTACAAGACGAGCAGGGATCTCTCCAGAAATCAACTACAATAAGAAAAACGGGAAAAGAACAAATATGTGGAGTCTAAATAACATGCTACTAAACAAATGGGTCAGTGAAGAGATCAAATGGGAAAGCAGCAAATATCTTAAGACAAATGTAAACTGAAGCACAACACTCCAAAATTTATGGGATGAAGCAAAAGCAATTCTAGGAGGGAAGTCTATAGCAATGCAGGCCTCAAGGAACAAGAGACAACTCAAATAAATAGCCTAACCTACTATCTATGAGAATTAGAAAAAGAAGAACGACAAAGGTTCCCTTCCCCCTTAAGAAGACTGGAGCCCCTAAACTACTACCTATGAGAATTAGAAAAAGAACAACAAACCTTCCCCGCTCTCTTAAGAAGATAGGAGTCCTTTTCCCGCCCTAGAAGTCATTTTCCAGTGCTTCCGTGGTGCAGCTTGGCTTTTTCCCGGCGATTCAGGTGCGGGGTGACATTCCCTGAGTCCTTGGCACTACATTACCCAGAAGAATTTGCGCTAAGGCAGCGACGTTCATCCAATGAAAATCCAGGAAGGGGGCATTTCCGGGAGCGCGAACCTCCGGGAGAAGAACTTCCGGCGTCCTCGTGGCGCCCATTTTGATCGTGGAGCTAGTCGGAAGGTCGGAGTGTGCGGTGATGGGAGCGAGGTGACGGGCCAAGAAGACGCAGGAGGAGGCTTTGTACACACTGCAAAGGGACGGCCTGAGTGTTGGGGACACCGCCGCCTGCGGGGTGCATCGATACAAAGTCCGACAGGACCCCTCGACTGTCGCCACTCCTCTCCTCCCAGGAGCTCCGATGGCGGCGGCTACGCTGACGGACCCGGCTCAGGTAAATGCTGCGGGCTCCGGGTTCTCCCCTGCCCGTTTACCCACCCAAATACGAAACTCCTGAGTGAGAGGCGTCTGGTCCAGGAGAGTGAGGCCTGCAGGGGTGGTGTCCCTATTTCTGACCACCGTTGTAATGTGGTCTGAGTGAGGCTTGGAGATACAACTGAAGCAGGAATATTCGGGAACCCGGAGTCCATCTTGTTTCTGCGAGGAACGCAGTTTGAGGCCAGGCTGCACCTGGAGTGGTAGATGAGTGGTTGTGTTTCTCTTCTTAGGGCCCTGGGAGCGGTGGAGAGTTTTGAATAAAGGAAGGGCACAATCTGAGCTAGGCTTTTAAAAATAATCCAAAGTGTTCAACGGAAAGCAGAGTGTAGGGGAATGATGAGGACACTGAGGCAGTGTGATGAGACACGGTCACAACTGGTAAGTAGGAGCAATGAGGATGGAGGCACAGAGGAGAGGTTAGTGAGTCAGCCAGAGTTTACCTGGCTCTTGTATTGGGCACAGGTCCAGGGAAAGTGTGAGCCCCTGAAGCACTGCTTACGTCACTTTCTCCATCGCCTTCCTTTTCCCACAGATTCCATGGGCTGGAGAAGCACTTTGGGCAAGTGGCGGTTGTCCCAGTCCCTCACTTGTTCTCACCCCCCACGCACACATTCTGTGTATTTGAAGTGTCTTAGGGTTCTTCACCTGCCATTCTCCCAGCACTTTGATTTGGAGACCCTAGAGAACCCCATGCTTGGTTTTCTGAGTGCAGGCCAGCTTTTGTGGAGGGGGTTCTAGTTTCCCACCACTGATGAAATGAGGTGTGGAAGGTTACTCCTGGAACAGGTACCAGTATGTGGCAGTGATTTTTTCTTTTTTTCTTTTTGCGGTACGCGGGCCTCTCACTGTTGTGGCCTCTCCCATTGCGGAGCAACAGGCTCCGGACGCGCAGGCTCAGCGGCCATGGCTTACGGGCGCAGCCGCTCGGGCACATGTGGGATCTTCCCGGACCGGGGCACGAACCCGTGTCCCCTGCATCGGCAGGCGGACTCTCAACCACTGCGCCACCAGGGAAGCCCGGCAGTGTTTTTTTAATGTTATTTTTGGCCCCACCACACGGCATGCGGGATCCTTAGTTCTCCCACCAGGGATTGAACCTGTGCCCCCTGAAGTGGAAACTCGTAGCCTTAACCACTGGACCACGAGGGAAGTCCCTGTGGCAGTGTTTTGAGGTGAGGCTGAGCTTGTTTAGGTAAGTGCAGGTCTCCTTTTTTCTGATGGAAATAAACAGGGAAGAACTGGAGTTAGACTTGAAATGACTGCCTGTGTATTCTGGAGGCAATGGGAGTTTCAGATCAAAGGAGAGAGGTTCTCTTCCCCAGGTCTTGAGAGTCTCCATCTGGTTGGGCGGTAGGGGAAATGTGTGGGAAGATGGACTGTGGATTTTCAGGAATGAGACTGTTCATGGTTATATTTGTCCCTGTTATACCAGGGCAGTGTGACCTTTGAGGATGTGGCCGTGTACTTCTCCTGCGAGGAATGGTGTCTTCTTGATGAGGTTCAGATACACCTGTACCTTGATGTCATGCTGGAGAACTTTGCCCTTGTCTGCATGCTGGGTAAGGCCCTCACACCCATCCCAATCCTCTGAGATAGGCTCTGCCTTTCTCCTTTTCCCCAAGGGTAGTTCTCTGTCCTTCTCACATCTGGACCATGGGCACTGCTTTCTTCTTAAAGTTATGTGCTGCAGTTACAATGGCTAGGCAGAGTTCATCCCTACTCCTTAGTGCCATGAAACTTGTAGCCCCAAAGTCTTGCAGGTGACCATTCAGGTTCATCAGTGTTGCAGTCCGCTTTAGAGATCCCTCCTTGCTTGCCCTCTCCTGGGCTAAGTGAGTGTACGGATCCATACTACCCAAAGTTTGCTCCATTTCTGCATCCGACAGTATTTATTTATTTATCTGTCTGTCTATCTATCTATCTATTTATTTATGGTTACATTGGGTCTTCATTGCATGTGGGCTTTCTCTAGTTGAGCCGAGTGAGAGCTACTCTTCTTTGTGGTGCATGGGCTTCTCATTGCAGTGGCTTCTCGTCGCAGAGCATGGGTTCTAGGCCTGTGAGCTTCAGTAGTTGTAGCGTGCAGGCTCTATAGCACAGGATCAGTAGTTGCGGTGCATGGGCTTAGTTGCTCCGCGGCATGTGGGATCTTCCCGGTGCAGGGATCGAACCCATGTTCCCTGCATTGGCAGGCAGGTTCTTAACCACTGCACCACAGGGAAGTCCTTAAAATATTAAATAAGGAACTACAGTATGATCCAGCAATTTCACCTCTGTGTGTTTATCCAAAGGGTGTGAAATCATATCAAAAAGATATCTGGGGACTTCCCTGGTGGCACAGTGGTTAAGAATCCACCTGCCAATGCAGGGGACACAGGTTCGAGCCCTGGTCTGGGAAGATCCCACATGCTGTGGAGCAACTAAGCCCGTGTGTCACAACTACTGAGCCTGTGCTCTAGAGCCCGTGCTCTGCAACAAGAGAAGCCACTGCAATGAGAAACCCATGCACCACAACAAAGAGTAGCCCCTGCTCGTCACAACCAGAGAAAGCCCACGTGCAGCAACAAAGACCCAAAGCAGCCAAAAATAAATTTATTTTAAAAAAACAACAAGATATCTGTACTCCCTGTTTTTTGCAGCATTATTTACACTATCCGAGACATGAAAAAAACCTAAGTGTCCATTGATGGATGAATGGGTAACAAATGTGCTGTATGTGGAACACTATTCAATATTGTTCAACCATTAAAAAAGAAAGAAATCCTACCATCTTTAATAACATGGATGGACCTTGAGGGCATTATGCTAAGTGAAATAAGTCTTAGTTCAGGGAAAGACAAATACAGTTGTTTGCCAGTTTCCAGAGAGGATTGATTCCAGGAGCCCCTGCATATACTGAAATCTGCAGATGATGAAGTTTCACAGTCAGCCCTGTGATTCTGAAGTTTTGCATTTGTGGATTCATTCAACTACTGATCACGTGGTGCTGTGTTTATTTAATTAAACATAACCATGTGTAAGTGGACCCATGCAGTTCTTACCCATGTTGTTCAAGAGTCAGTTGTACTCCATAATTACACATACATGGGGAACATTTTCCTTTTTGCTGCGACGAGTCTTAGTTGCGGCATGCAGGATCTTCATCGAGGCATGTGGGACCTTTCATTGGGATGCTCAGGCTCTTCGTTGTGGTGCAAGCTTCTCTCTAGTTGTGGTGTGCAGGTTTTTCTCTTCTCTAGATGTGGTGCGCAGGCTCCAGGGTTTGTGGGGTCTATAGTTGTGGCATGCAGTCTCTAGTTGAGGCGCATGAGCTCAGTAGTTGTGGCGTGTGTGCTTAGTTTTCCCGCAGAATGTCAGATCTTAGTTTCCCGACCAGGGAATTGAACCTGCATCCCCTGCATTGGAAGGTGCATTCTTTACCACTGGACAACTGGGGAAGTCCCTGGAATCTTTAAAAAAAAAAAACACACACACACACACACCCCCCAAACTCAGAGACAGCACAGAAATTAGTGGTTGCCGGAGTAGGGGATGGGTGAACAGGGTTAGATGAAATGCGTGAATGGTGTCAGAAGCTACAGACTTCTAGTTGTAACGTGAATAAGTCCTGGGGATGTAATGCATAGCTTAGTGATTATAGTTAATTATACTGTATGCTGTATTTCAAATTTGCCAAGAGAGTAAATCCTAAAAGTTCTCATCAGAGGAAAAAAATTGTATTGTGGTGTTAACTAAACTTATTGTAATCATTGCACAACATATACACAAATCAAATTATGTTGTACAGCTTAAACAAATACAATGTTTCACATCAATTATATGTCAGTGAAACTTTTAAAATTCTACAGTGCTCTTCCTTTCTCTGAAACCCAAATTTCTGATCTTTATTATTTTCCATCTCTCTAAAGAACTTTTTAAAAATGAATTCCCATGATTTTTGTGCATCTAAGAACATGTTTATTTCACCATCACTGTTGAAGAGTAATTTTATTACATTCTGAATTCTAGGCTGACATTGGCCACCCCCCAACCCCACCCCCGCCAAGCTTTAAATGTTTCACTCCTTTCTCTTGTTTGCATGATTTCTGAAAATTCAGATGTTATTCTTTTTGTTGCTTCCCCATGACTAAAGTGTTTATTCCTCTGGTTTCTTTTGGGATTTTTTTTTCTTCTGTATTTGAATGTGATATGCTTAGGTGTAGTTTTGTTGTTGTTGTTTTTTAAAATAAATTTATTTATTTATTTACTTATGGCTGTGTTGGGTCTTCATTTCTGTGTGCAGGCTCTCTCTAGTTGCGGTGAGCGGGGGCTACTCTTCATTGCGGTGTGCGGGCTTCTCATTGTCATGGCTTCTCTTGTGGAGCGTGGGCTGTAGGTTCACAGGCTTCAGTAGTTGTGACATGTGGGTTCAGTAGTTGTGGCTTGTGGGCTCTAGAGTGCAGGCTCAGTAGTTGTGGTACACAGGCTTAGTTGCTCCACAGCATGTGGGATCTTCCTGGACCAGGGTTTGAACCTGTGTCCCCTGCATAGGCAGGTGGGTTCTTAATCACTGTGCCACCAGGGAAGCCCCAGCTTAGGTGTAGTTTTTTGGCATTAAACCTGCTTGATGTTCTCTGAGCTTCCTGGATCTGTGGGTTGGTGTCTGACATTAATTTGGTGGAAATTCTCCATGATTATTGCTTCAAATATTTTTTCTATTCCTTATTCTTTTTTTCTTTTGATGTTTTTATATATGTATGTTAAAGCATTTGCAGATGTTATACAGTTTTTAGATATTCTTTTTTTTTAGTCCTTTTTCTCTTTGTTTTTCAGTTTTAGAAGTTTCTACTGCAGGAACCTCAAGCTGAGAGATTCTTTCCTGAGTTGTGTCCAGTCTTAATAAGCCCATCCTATTCATTCTTCATTCCTCTTCTCTTCTTTTTGATCTCTAGCATTTCCTTTTGGTTCTTTATTAGAATTTTCATCTCTGCTTTCATTGCCTTTCTTGTCTTGTATGCTGTCTGCTTTATCCATTAGCAGGCATTAATTAGCGTATTAATCATAATTGTTTTACATTACCAATTTGATCATTCCAATGGCCCTGTGATATCCCTCCCTCCCTCCCTCCCTCCTTTCTTCCTCTCCTCCCCTCCCCTCCCTTCCCTTCCCAGCATGCAAGATCTTAGTTCCATTACCAGGGATCGAACCAGTGTCCCCTACAGTGGAACTGTGGAGACTTAACCACTGGATCCCTAGAGAAGTCCCTCCCTGTGATATCTGATTCTAGTTTTGAAGCTTCCTTTGCCTTTACAAAATTTGTTTTTAGGCCTTTTAGTTGGTCCTGTAATTTTTTTCTTTGTAACTGGCATGATGTATTCCCTAAAAGGAACCATTGTAGATAGACCTTTATTGGTGTGTTGGTAAGATGTGGAGAGCGGAAGCATGCATGTTGCTGTTAGCATTCATATTATATTTAATTTTCAATCTTTTAATGAGCCTGTGTGTCTGGATCCTGAACTTCACAACTTCTTTTCAATTTAATTTTCCCTCCCTTAGTTGGGACAGGATGGGTATTGGGGGCTGTAGTTGGGTATTTCCTCTTTCCCAGGTAAGTTAGGCTCTGATAAAATGACAGTAGGTTTGGCTCTGGTTAAGTAGTTTCTACTGAGGGCAGACTTTGTTAAAAACAGAATGTTCTGGCTATTTTGTTTTTCTAATCTTCATTTCTCTTTTCAGAAGGCTTTGTTTAGTTTGTTTTGTAGTTCCTCAAGTTGTAAAGGTACGTTGTTGATTGATGATATTTCTTTGTTTATATGTAAGCATTTATAGATGTAAATTTTCTCCTTAGTACTGCTTTTGTGGCATCTTATAAGTTTTAGTATGTTATATTATTGTTTTCTTTAGTCTCTTAAGTATTTTCTAGTTTCCTGTGTGAGTTTTTTTTCATGGACCTATTGGTTGTTTCAAAGCATGTTGTTTAATTTCCAGAAATTTGTGGATATTTGTTTTCCATATGTGATTGATCTCTATCTTCAATCTGTTTCAGTTGGAGAGGACAGTTTGTATGATCTTTATCTAATTTAAACTATTGTTCCTGTCTATTGCTGAGAGCAGAGCATTGAAGTGTCCCCATACTATAGTAGAACTGTTTCTCTTTTCAGTTCTGTCAGGTTTTGCTTTATATCTTTTGATTGTCTATTATGAGATGTGTAAATATATATACTTATTTTAATTTTTTTATTTATGTTTGGCTGCGTTGGGTCTTTTTTTTGTGTTTTTTTTTTGCGGTACGCAGGCCTCTCACTGTTGTGGCCTCTCCCATTGTGGAGCACAGGCTCCAGACATGCAGGCTTAGTGGCCATGGCTCATGGGCCCAGCTGCTCCACAGCATGTGGAATCTTCCCGGACTGGGGCATGAACCCATGTCCCCTGCATCGGCAGGTGGACTCTCAACCACTGTGCCACCAGGGAAGCCCTTTTAAAAAATTTATTTATTTTATGTATTTATTTTTGGCTGTGTTGGGTCTTCATTGTGGCATGCAGGCTTTTCATTGTAGTGGCTTATCATTGCAGAGCACAGGCTCTAGACGTGTGGGCTTGAGTAGTTATGGCACGTGGGCTCAGTAGTTGTGATACATGCACTTAGTTGCTCCACGGCATGTGAGATCTTCCCAGACAAGGGATTGAACCTATGTCCCCTACATTGGCAGGCAGATTCCCAACCACTGCACCACCAGGGAAGTCCCTAGACTTCTTTATTGTTTGATATGAATAATAGCCACCCCTGTGTTCTTTTGGTTACTATTTGCATGAAATATCTTTTTCTAACCTTTCATTTTCAATTTAATTGACTTTTGTCAACAGCATACAGTTGGATCATTTTAAAAAATCTGTCAGTCTGTCTTTTGCTTTGAGTGTTTAATCCATTTACATTTAGAGCAATTACTGATAAGAGGTATTTTTTGTCATTTTGCTCTTTGTTTTCTGTATGCCTTAGAGCTTGTTGTTCCTTAATTTTTGATATTTTCTCTTTTTGTATTAAATTTGTTTAGTGATATGTTTTAATTGTCTTTTCATTTCCTTTGTGTACATTATATGATTATTTGTAGTTACCATGGGGATTACATTTTATATCCTAAACCTACCAGCATACTAATTTTAATTTACACCAGCTTACCATCAATAACATTACAAAAACATTTCTGCTTCTGTAGTGCTCTGTCCCCACTATTTTCTAGTATTGATTTTACAAAATTACATACTTGTATGTGGTGTGTTTAAGCTGAGACTATGGTTTCTTTAAATGCATTATTCTCTGCAATCAGGTAGAAAACGAAAAAATGCTGTTACAAACTTAAAATCACAGTAGCTTTTATAATTTTCTATGAACTTACCTTTATCAGAGACCATCATTTCTTCAAATAACTTTGAATTACCGTTTAGTGTTTTTTTCATTTCCACCTGAAAGAATCCATTTAGCATTTGCTGCAAGACAAGTCTAGTGTTAAGGAACTTCTTTAGCTTTTGTTTACATTGGAATATGTTAATTTTCCTTAGTTTTTGAAGGATGTTTCCCTGATGTAGGGTTATTGGTTGACACGTTATTTTCCTTCAACAATTTAAATATATCAACCCACTGCTTTCTGGCCAGATTTCTGATTAGAAATGTGCTGATAACCTTCTTGGGGATCCCTTGTCTGGAATGAGTCACTTCTCTCGCTGATTTCAAGATTCTTTGTCTCTGCATTTCAACAGTTTTATTATAATGTGCTGCAGTATGGCTCTCACAGTCTATTCTGCTTGGAGTTTATTTAGATTTGGGGATGTTCCTATTCATATCAATCCATAAGTGTGCTATGTTTTTCTGTTCTGAATCCCTCTAGTGTTTTGTTTTCTTTTCACTTCAGCAATTGTACTTTTCAGTTCCCAAATTTCCTTTTTTGCAATACTTATACTTTCTTTCTCTTTATTGTTATTCCTACTTTGTTCAGGCAACACTTTTTTTTCTGTACACCTGTTTCTTTTTAGGAATTGTACTTTGCAGTTTCCAAATTTCCATTTTTACAATACTTATACTTTCTATCTCTTTACTGTTATTCCTACTTTGTTCAGGCAACACTTTTTTTTCTGTACACTTGGTTTTTTTTTTTTTTTTTTTTTTTTTTTTTAGTTATTTGAACATCCTTTAGTCAGTTTTTAAGTCTTTCTAGTTAGTTCGCCATCTATTTTTTGTGTACCTGTTTATAAGTTACAGTTGCGGTTGATTTGTTATTTTCCTTTGCATCATACGTTCCTGTTTCTTCGTATGTCTTGTGAGTTTTTGTCATTGAAAACTGAGCATTTGTGTCTTATAATATTGTAATGCTGGAGATCCTGTATTCACTTTAACAAGTGTTTGCTGGTATGGGCTTCTCTTTGTTTTTGATGTTTTCAGGTGATTCTTTCCTGGACATCAACATGAGCTGTAAACTTAAGGGGTTTTCACTGTGCATTTCTTGGGGGTGCACTATGACTTTTGAAGTTCCTCTATATAAGTGGCTGATTTTGAATGTCTTAGTCCTTAAATATCTCACTCTCCAAAAGTGAAAAACCAGAAAAATGAAGAGCGGGAAAAGAGACACTGGCCCTTAAAATCAGGTGGGGAGACGGATTCATAACACCTTGTACTCCATCCACTGTTGTTCAGGTTGGGAGTGGATTCCTAACACCTATTACTCCATCCAGTGTTTTTCAGGTAGGGAGATGGATTCCTAACCCATCCCCTGTTTTACAGGTGGGGAGAAAAACACCTAACATTTTGTTTACATTTTGTTTCCTAGCATTTTGTACTCCATCCACTGTACATCCTTCCCTCTGGCTCCACTGACATTTCTGTTTGTAGTATTTAAATATCATTCCTTTGTCTGTTGTGTGCTTAGTTCCTCTGGGTTCGTATTTGCCACTCACCCATCCTGACATTCCATTAGGCCTTGTGTCATATGTGTCCCATGTAGTTGTTCAACTGGGGATGGAGAATCCTTGGGGCTTCATGGGATGGACATGACTCTGGTCTCAGCAAAAAGAGCTCACAGGTAGTCTGGCCAAGATGAATGGCAGCTGGCAGAGGGCTTGATATCAGGTCTGTGTTTTAAGTCATATCAGGAACATACCTTGTGTGATTAGTGTTTTAGCCCCATTGCCAGTGGCCCCAAATCACTTCTTTTGTCCTCCATTCTTGGTACTCTGCCAACTTGTCATTTCTATGACTACTCATTTTTATTCTGACTGCAGCCTGGGATTTATTCCCTACCACCTCTCTAAGCCACTTCTCTCATGTAGTCTTCACATTGTTTTCTCTATAGTACTTTATGACATTGTGCAGGTATATTTGAATGGCATTAGGCAGGTATACTTTAATGTTCCATGAATACCAGCTACTGTTTCAGTAAGATTTTCTGGTGCATGGGCTTATACTTGTGCACAGTATCACAGATCAGCAGCAGATGTGGTCCTAGTGAAAGCCATTGACAGAAGAGTGAACTGTAGAACATGCCTTTCACCCTTGGACCACATCCAGTCCTTGTGTCCTGTGCTTGGTGAGGCTGCATCAATTCTGTGACCGTAAGTCCCAATAATGCAGAACAGCTGCATCCTCAATTTGACCCCAACTCCATTTACTGAACACAGTCCCATGGATTGGTTCTTTCATGTGTCAGACATACAGTTGTGATGGTGTCACCCCCATCCAACGTCAACATGAATTTCACCATCACGTCTTTGTTTTCAGGTTCTTGGCGTGGAGTCGATGAAGAGACACCTTCTGAAGAGAACATATGTGTGGAGGGAGTATCACAGATTAGGACCCCCAGGGCAGGTTCATCTCCTGAGAAGGCCCAGCCCTGTAAGATGTGCGTCCCAGTCTTGAGAGACATTTTGCACTTGGCTGAAGAGCAGGGAGCAAATAGGGGCCAGAAAGCATACACATGTGGGGCATGTGGGAAACAGTTCTATTTCACTGCAAACCTTCAACAGCACCGGAAGCAGCACATTAGAGAGAAACCCTTCCGATGTGATGTGAGGAGACTTGCATTTCTGAAGAGCTTCACAGTCTACGCATCAGGGAATCTCTCTGTGTACAGTGAAATTGGGAAGAAATTAGCAGCCAACATGGGACTTCAGCAACAGGCCACTAATATCAGGAAGGAACAAAACAACAGTCATGAGTGTGAAGCTGTTTTTCACAGTGGAACAATTCATCGGAGCTGGGGAGAAGGCAGAAAATCCTCCAGCCACACAGATATGTATGAGAGAGTCATCACTAGTGAAGCGTTTTGTGAGTGCAGCAAATGTGGGAAAGCCTGCACCCAAAGTTGTAATCTTATGCAGCACCAGAGAGTTCACACTGGAGAAAAGCCTTATGAGTGCAGCGAATGTGGAAAATCCTTTAGCCGAAGCCACCACCTCAGTGTGCATAGGAAGATCCACACCGGAGAGAAGCCTTATGCATGCAAGAAATGTGCTAAATCTTTTCTCCAAAGGTCCAGCTTCATTCAACATCTGAGAGTTCACACTGGAGAAAAGCATTATGAATGCAGTGAATGTGGAAAATCTTTTAGCAAAAAGTCCAATTTCCTTCAACATAAGAGAGTTCATACTGGAGAAAGGCCTTATGAGTGCAGTGAATGTGGGAAATCCTTTATCCATAGATGTCAACTTTTTATACACCAGAGAGTTCACACAGGAGAAAGGCCTTATGAGTGCAGTGAATGTGGGAAATCCTTTATTCATAGATGTCAACTTCTTATACACCAGAGAGTTCACACAGGAGAAAGGCCTTATGAGTGCAATGAATGTGGGAAATCTTTTACAGTTAGGTCTGTCCTGCAAAATCATCAGAGAATTCATACTGGAGAGAGGCCTTATGAGTGCAGCCAATGTGAGAAATCCTTTATCCATAGATGTCAACTTCTTATACACCAGAGAGTTCACACAGGAGAAAGACCTTATGAGTGCAGTGAATGTGGGAAATCTTTTACAGCTAGGTCTGCCCTCCAAAATCATCAGAGAATTCATACTGGAGAGAGGCCTTATGAGTGCAGCCAATGTGGGAAATCCTTTATCCATAGATGTCAACTTCTTATACACCAGAGAGTTCACACAGGAGAAAGGCCTTATGAGTGCAGCCAATGTGGGAAATCTTTTACAGCTAGGTCTGGCCTCCAAAATCATCAGAGAATTCATACTGGAGAAAGACCTTATGAATGCAGCCAATGTGGGAAATCCTTTATTCATAGATGTCAACTTCTTATACACCAGAGAGTTCACACTGGAGAAAGGCCTTATGAGTGCAATGAATGCGGGAAATCTTTTACAGCTAGGTCTGCCCTCCAAAATCATCAGAGAGTTCACACAGGAGAAAGGCCTTATGAGTGCAGTGAATGTGGAAAATCCTTTATTCATAGATGTCACCTTCTTATACACCAGAGAGTTCACACAGGAGAAAGGCCTTATGAGTGCAGTGAATGTGGGAAATCCTTTATTCATAGATGTCAACTTCTTATACACCAGAGAGTTCACACAGGAGAAAGGCCTTATGAGTGCAGCCAATGTGGGAAATCTTTTACAGCTAGGTCTGGCCTCCAAAATCATCAGAGAATTCATACTGGAGAAAGGCCTTATGAGTGCAGCCAATGTGGAAAATCCTTTATCCATAGATGTCAACTTCTTATACACCAGAGAGTTCACACAGGAGAAAGGCCTTATGTGTGCAGTGAATGTGGGAAATCTTTTATTCATAGATGTCAACTTCTTATACACCAGAGAGTTCACACAGGAGAAAGGCCTTATGTGTGCAGTGAATGTGGGAAGTCCTTTATTCATAGATGTCAACTTCTTATACACCAGAGAGTTCACACAGGAGAAAGGCCTTATGAGTGCAGCCAATGTGGGAAATCGTTTACTGCTAGGTCTGGCCTCCGAAATCATCAGAGAGTTCATACTGGAGAAAGACCTTATGAGTGCAGTGAATGTGGGAAATTGTTTATTGTTATTTCTGGCCTTATTAAACATCAGAGAGTTCACACAGGAGAAAGGCCTTATGAGTGTAATGAATGTGGGAAATCTTTCACTGCAAGAGCTGGCCTCCAAAATCATCAGAGAATTCACACGGGAGAAAGGCCTTATGAGTGTAAGGAATGTGGGAAATCTTTTACTGCGAGATCTGGCCTCCAAAATCATCAGAGAGTTCACACAGGAGAAAGGCCTTATGAGTGTATGGAATGTAGGAAATCTTTTACTTCTAGGTCTGGCCTCCGAAATCATCAGAGTGTTCATACTGGAGAAAGGCCTTATGAGTGCAGTGAATGTGGAAAATCTTTTAGCCAAAGACAAATCCTCAGTACCCATAGGAAAATCCATACTGGAGAAAGGCCTCATGAGTGCAAAGAATGTGGTAAATCTTTTATCCAAAAGTGCAGCTTAATTCATCATCAGAGAGTTCACCGTGGAGAAAACGCCCTATGAATGCAGCCGATAAGGATGCCACTGGGGTTTGGAGGAGTTTGACATGGTAACAGAATGGGAGGAACAGGTGCAGTCATCGTGCAACAGATGGACAATTTCTAGAGCGGAAACTCAGGGTGAGAGAAGGGGTGTCATCTGCTTGTGAACTCCCAGCAATGGACAGGGATTTAGGATACAGTGCTAGGTTGACTGGTTCAGGCCATGAGGAGTCTGGTCACAGCACTCCTCTTTCACTCCCTACCCTGCTTTGGGGACTCAAAGAACACTTTGTCCATTCGGACACCCTCTTGTCACCCCCACACAGACACAAAGAGCCCTGCTTAGGACACCCCCTCCTCCCCACATGTGACTTGACAGGACTGTCATTTCACTGGGAACAAATATTGATGGCTTTCCTATGAATGATCCAACTTATGTACCCAATAATGATCTGGTCCTGCTAACTCCATACCACAGGTTTTCAGTGGATGTGGGGCAGCCAAATTCGAGGAACAGACTCTACCTTGGGATGTGGATGTGACTCAGTCCCAGGAGAGAGAAGACTAATCAATATAGAATGCCACATTAACAGAAGGAAGGATGAAAAATAACATGATCACCTCAGTAGACAGAGAAGAAGCATTTGACAAAATTCAGCATCCATTCATGATGAAAACCCATACAGGTGGGTATAGAGGGAACATATCTCAATAAAGGCCATTTATGACAAACCCACAGCAAACATCATACTGGTGGAAAGCTGAAAGGCTTTTTCCTAAATTCAGGAAGAAGAGAAGGATGCCCACTCCCAAAACTTCTATCTCACATAGTATTGGAAGTCCTAGCCCCAGCAATCAGACAAGCAAAAGCATCCAAATTGGAAGGTAAGAGGTAAAACAGTATTTTCAGATAACATGATACTTTATATAGAAAACCCTAGTGTCCACCTCAAAACTTTTAGAACTAATTAAAGAATTCAGTAAAGCTATAGGATATAGTACAAATATACAGACATCTGTTGCATTTCTATACACTAATAATGAACTATCAGAAAAAGTAAAATTGCTTCAGATTGCATCAGAAAGAATAAAATACCTAGTAGCAAATTAACTGAGGGCTTGAAAGACATATAGTCAATAAACTATAAAACATTGATGAAGATTGAAGATAAAGAAATGGAAAGATATCCTGTGCTCTTGCATTGGAAGAATTAAGATTGTTACAATGACAATACTATGCAAAGCAATCGTGAAATGGACAGAAGACATAATGGAGTTAGAAAAACTATCCGAAGTGATGCAAATGAAGAACACACGTGTATTGTCATATGTGTTCAGTGTCTCAAGAAATATAGCAGCAATCTTGTGAGTAAGGCATATTCTAGTAAATGGGATATATTCATGTCTAAGACATGAAAAGGAGTCAGTTCTTATGGAAGCAATATTGTAGTTGATGAAAACTGCACCTAGGTAATTAGATTTCATGGAATATTAGAATGAGATGTTCCTATAAAAGGGAGAAAAAGAGCAAGTTACAGTTGAGGAAAAACGGGGGTTTGGGATGGGTTGAAAGAGTAAATAGAGTGTCCAGAGTAGGACTTTAGTGAAGGTGGACAGTTGTGGAAATACTGTGTTAAGGACAGCTTGCTTTCCTCTTTTCCAATTTTTACATGTTCATTTTCTTTACTGTATTAGAGAGGACCTCTGGCATATTAGGGAATACAAGTGTAAGGCAGTGAACTGCCATCCTACTGATCTCAAGCATCCTATTTTTGTCCTTTATATCTAGTCTTTTCAGTCCAGAACCATATAAAGTTGCACAAATTACATTTATTTCTCACCTCTCTTTAATGTCCATTCTGACACAATCTCTCTGATTTCCTTCAAGTTGTTTTCCCTTGGTATCTTTTATACAATACATGACAATTTGTAAAATTTCCCTCACTTGGTATACAGTAAGATATCCTTATAAATAGATTCAGATTATGTGGTTTATTGTTTTTATTGTTGCTGTTTTGCTCCCATCCAAGATAATACAAAAGTGCTGCCTTGTCCTTTTCAGTGTACCATATCAGGAAACAAGATGTCTGTTTTCCCAGTATTGGCAGTGTTTCCTTTGATCACTTCTTTATGGTGATATGCTTTGGATTTTGTTCCTATTACTCTGGGAGGCTGAAGAAGGGGTGTAGCAAGACACTGTGATCATCTATTTGTTTCTAAATCTCTCTGGCTTCTGTGTGGAGAGTGAACTTAGGAGGGAAGAACTGATGTAGGAGAGAGGACAGAATCCTTTGTGTAGTTGGGAGCCCTTTGATGATGGACCAGCCCAGGATGGTGGCATTGGAGATGGTGAGGACAGGATGACCTGGGACACATTAGGAGGCAGAGTTGGCAGGACGTGTGCATAATTGAGATGATGGGGTGAGTCCCAGAGAATGATTTTTTTCCCTTCAGTCCTCAAGAGCGAGCCATTGCATTTGTGGGCCCGAGAGGCTTACCTTGTTTTCTTAGATTTCTGAATCAGCTGTCAGCTATGTTGAGTAACTGCAGCCACAGTTTCCAATACCTGGGACATAAAATAGGCAGGACTGCTCCCTGAGAGTTATTTGGGTAGATGAGTTTTGTGTGGCCTTGCTTTCCTTGGGCCTGCCAGGGTTAGATGAGGCTGGATAGGAAGACTTGTGTGGTGGTGGTGTCTATCTGTAATATCTGTAGCTGTATGTGTTTGAGCCTGCCAGGGAACATTAGCTATTCTTTGAATAGAAATTCAAAACTTGCCCTCGAACTTCACTTGATGAAAATTAAATCCCTTGTTAAGGAAGTTTAGGGTCATCCAAAAGTACTGACAGCTACTTTGAATATTTATTTCAAGCCATTTAATGTAATTGTTGATATATTTGGGTTGAAATATATCCTTTTATTTTGTGTATTTCTTACCTTGCCCTTTGTTCTTTATCTTGGCCTTTAAAAAATTTTTAACCCTCTATTTATTAGTTATTTGTAATTCAATTTTCTTTACTTCTAGCTTTGAAAATGTATACCTTTATTCTATTTATTGTTTAAGCCCCAAATCACTTATTTAACACATTAGAGCATAAAGTTATAAATACATTTTTTTCTTCATTCTGTGTATTATAAGGGGTTTAAAACATTAATTTTTCCCATAGGAATATATGTTTTTCAAGGTCTGCATAGGGATTCTGTCATTCTAAATCTGTAAGGAAATATTACTCATGCTTTACACAATTGGTGACATGTATGTCAATCAACACATGCATTTCTCTCTTCAGTTATCATTCCTTTTGTCATCACTGATCTTTCAACTGGAATTACAATCCATTGTTCATTGTCCTTGAATAGAACTTTTTTTTGAATAGAACTTTTAATGTTCATTTTTCCAGGTTAATTGTGCATTAATTTTCTCATTTCAAATCGTTTTGTTTCATCCATTCTTGAAGGACATATTTGCTGTACATAGAAATCTTGGTTGGCAATTTTCTCTTCAGTGGTGGGGGGAGGTCATATTGACCTTTTTACTTCTGTGGTTTTCTTAATCTTCTTGAGCTACAGAAGATATTCTGTATGCTAAGGTGTGCTGTTTTGATGTACTTTACTCTGAACCTATCAAGATCAAAAGGAAATAGGGAATGACTCCCCTTCCCCGCCCCACCTCCTTAGTAGCACAGCAGGCCCCCCTATGGGTTTATTCTTACAGGAAATGCAGAAACACAACCAGTCTGTGCTCTAGTCCAAGTGATTTTCATCTGTCCCATTCTGTAATTGTTGATTGTTGGTCTCCAGCAGCTATTTACCTTCATGGATTTCACCACTTCTGGGGGTTGCTTTTCCAGACACCCTGAATTGGGAAGACGCTGGGGGTTCTGGGGTTACTGAGTTCATGCCAGTTTTTGCTGGGGTTTCTCAGAAGGACTCAGGCCCAGGAGTGCAGGGTGGAGGGTCCTATGGGCGCCCCACAAGGGCTGGTTCGCTCGTGTCTCTTCCTGCTCCCGTGTACCAGAGGGAACATTTTGAGGCCTTTTCCTCTGCGGACCCATGTGCACCAAGTCCAGGGGCACCACGTGTGATCTGAGGTGACCTATCAGAGGAGTCAGTGATAAATGAAGAGAGCTATGTGGTCTTCAGGGTGGGAGATAGGGGAACCAGACTCCCAGATGAGGGCAGGGTGACCTGGGGACACGGGGAAAACCTGGAGATGGTGGCACCGCACAAAGGTGGGACATACGAAAGATCCCTGGGCTAGGACTCCTCCCTGGTCCCATAGGCTGTGTCCCCCATGCTCCTTCAGGGTTAGCCCAAGACACAAAATCCAGAATGTTTGTCCAAAGGCTGAGTCCTTCTTTTTCATTGCTGTGGCCTGGCTCCCTCACAGATGTGCTCCCCTGAGTGGTGGTGACCAATCCCCCTCCTCCTGGCTGAATCCTACTTCAGGGCCCAGAGGCCACGTGCGCTTTGATGAGGAAGAAATAAAAGAAGATTTGTGGCCCCTGGGCCCACACTCGAGGGTCTTGGTCCACTCCAGGATGCCCCTGCCCTAAGAGGTCCCGATGCGGGGTTTCAGCCTCAGAGCCATCACTTCCACACTCCCACCTGGACAGCCTTAAGACAGTCTCCCAGGACAGGAAGCATCCTTGACACTGGCCTCAAGACACCCGCCCCCCACCACCAACAATCCCCACTCAGTCAGCCACAGGAACTGATCTTTTTCCTGAGGCTGAGGAGGTAGAAATGCGGCCTGACCAGCAGAGATGGACCCCTGGGTATCTGCATACAGTTTCTGTGCCTTGAAGGAGGGACCCTGCAGGAAATGAGGGGCCTTTGGTTGCTCAGAACCAGACTCTGGTGTATACAGACAAGAGAAAATAATGCAGGCCCTGGAGGAAGGGGGTCGTTTTTAAGTAGACAAGTGATCGTCCTAAAGTGCTGTCAGGTGCAAGATGTATTGCTAAATGAGTGAGAGACACCAGTGTTTTAATGGATATTGGATCTAAGTCATCCAAAGCAAGGTCCTGGAGAGACACCCCATCTTGGTAGGCAGGCAGCGAGCAGGATGTTTCAGCAGTTTTAGCTTCTGGAAAAGGAGGTTACCAGCTTTAGCGGGAATTGACATCGTGCTGGCTCATTGGTTATCACGGAAAGCAGCAGAGGAGCATGCTCCTCACATCCCCTCTGATAACACTATCAAAGTGGAGAGCCTCTGATCTAAAGATTAATCACTAGCTGAGGCCTGGGCAGGTACCCAGGTGTTTGCTGATTAGGCTTTATGTTTAAGATGGAAGGTCAGCCATGTGAGTAGGGTGCAGGTGAATCAGACTGCTGGACCAGGGGATGTACAGAGCAAGAGGACAGCCATGGTGGGTGGCCTGATCCATCTCTTGCTGAGCTGTGCACAGTCATTGACTATGCAGACAGGAGAGCCATTTCTGACGTGACCAGAACCAGCGCTCTTCCTCTTGTCCAGATGCTTCAGGGCTGCCCAATATCTCCTTTTCCATATTCCTGGTCAGGGTCCTGTCTTACTTTTCTCTTGTCCCTTGCCAAAGTTTACAAGATGACTAACGCTTCAGACCGCATGTGTTTCAAGAGCAATAGGATAATGTTTATTTGCTTCCTGTTACCAGTGGATGTCAACTTGTGTTGGTTTCGTGGAGTCTGAGATAACATCCAAACACTTCAGCAATCAGTAGCATTATAGAGCCTTAAATGCTCAACACTCACCGGAAAGTTTCCCCACCCCCGTAAGAAGAATGGAGCCCCCTACCCCCCACCCCCCGCCCTCATAAGAAGAATGGAGCCCCCTCCCTCCACCCCGCACCCCACCCGCGCCCTAGAAGTCGTTTCCCAGCGCTCCTCGGGGGCTGCTTGGCTGTTTTCAAAGTGATTCAGGTGTGGGGCCCCGTGCTTCCTTGAGGCCTTTGCACTACATTACCCAGGATAACTTGTTTTAAGGCAGCAACGTTGACCCAATGAAAATCCAGAAAGGGTGCATTTCCGGGAGAGGGCCGTCTTCCTGGCGGACATTTTGATTGCTGTGGAGTCTGAGGAGCTCGTCAGAAAGTCGAGGTGTGTGGTGTTGGGGGTCAGTTGATGGGGCAAGAAGGCATAGAAGGAGGTCTTGTGCGCACTGTACAGGGGCGGGTCTCGGGGCCGGGGAGACCGCGGTCTGCGTGCAGTATCCACGCCGAGTCCGACCTGGTCACTGGGCTGTGGGCCCCTCCTCTTGGGGACTCGGTGGCGGCGGCCGTGCTGAGGGACCCGGCTAAGGTAAACGCTGCGTGCTCCGGGTTCTCCCCTGCCCGTTTCTCCACCCAAATACGAACGGCCGGCGTGAGAGACGCCTGTTTACGTCTGGCTCAAGACAGTGAGGGCTTCAGGTGTCGTGTCCCTATTTCTGACCACCAGTGTAATGTGGTCTGGGTGAGCCTTGTAGACGCAACTAAAGGAGGAGCATTCGGAACTTGGAGTCCATCCTGTTTCTGGGAGGAAAAAAGTTTGAGACCAGGCTGCACCTGGAGTGGTAGGTGAGAGTTGTATCTTTCTCTTTGGGCCCTTGGAGCGGTGGAGAGTTGGTTTTTTATAAATGAATGAATGAATTCATTCGTTTACTCATTCATTTATTTATTTATTCATTGATTGATTGATTGCTGCGTTGGGTCTTCGTTGCTGCGCGGAGGCCTTCTCTAGTTGCGGCGAGCCGGGGCTACTCTTCCTTGCGGTGCGTGGGCTTCTCATTGCGGTGGCTTCTCTTGTTGAGGAGCCACGGGCTCTAGGCACGTGGGCTTCAGTAGTTGTGGCTCGTGGGCTCTAGAGCACAGGCTCAGTGGTTGTGGCGCACGGGTTTCGTTGCTCCGCGACATGTGGGATCTTCCCGGACCAGGGATTGAAGGGTGTCCCCTGCATTGGCAGGCGGGTTCTCAACCGCTGCACCACGAGAGAAGTCCCTATGGAAATTTTTGAGCATAGGAAGGACATGATTTGAGTTAGGGTTTTAAAAATACTCCAAAGCCTGCTCAATGGAAGAACATAATGTAAGGGGGTGATGAGGACAGTGAGGCAGAGGGAAGTTGTGGCTATTCCAAGGTCCCAACTGGTAAGCGGTATCACTGTGGACTGAGGCACAGAGGAGAGGCTTGCTAGTCAGCCTGAGGTTATCTCGTTCTGGTACCGCCAGGGGGCCAGGGAAGGCCTGTGCCCCTGGAGCACAGCCCTGGTCACTTTTCCTCCATCGCCTGCCTTTCCCCACAGATTCCAAGGGCCAGAGAAGCACCTTCGTTAAATAGAGGTTGTCGCAGCCCCTCACATGTTGTGACCCCACGCACACATTCTCTGTATTTGAGAAGGGTCTTGGGGTTCTTCGCTAGTCATTTTCCCAGCCCTTTGGTTTGGGAACCCAGGAGAACCCCATGTTCAGGGTCCTGAGGGGAGGCCAGTTTCTATGGAGGGGGTCCCATTCCCCACCTTAAATGGAAGGAGTTGTGTAAGGTTACTCCTGGATTCGATACCAGTTGTGGAAGTGCGTCAAGATGAGGCTGAGTTGGTTTAGGTAAGTGCAGGTCTCCTTTTTTTTTTCTAGTGGAAATAACACAGAAGAGCAGGTTTTCTGCTTTAAATGTCTGCCTGTATATTTTGGAGGCAATGGGAGCTTAGATTAGAGGAGGGAGGTTTTCCTCTCAAGGTCCCAAGAGTCTCCATCTGGTCGGACAGTAGGGGAAATGTGTGGGAAGATGGATTGTGGGTTTTCAGGAGTGACACTGTTCATGGTTTTATTTGTCCCTGTTTACCAGGGCAGTGTGACCTTTGAGGATGTGGCCGTGTACTTCTCCTGGGAGGAATGATGTCTTTTTAACGAGGTTCAGATACACCTGTACCTTGATGTCATGCTGGAGAACTTTGCACTTGTCAGCGTGCTGGGCAAGGCTCTCACACCCACCTCCTTCCTCTGACCTAGGCTCTGCTTTTGTTTTTTTACCTAAGGACAGCTCTGTTTCTCACATCTGGACCCTGGGCACACCTTGTTAAATTCCTTGGTTATGTGCTGTGGTTACTACAGCTAGGTTAGTGCCTCCCTACTCCTTAGTGCCTGGACACCTGTAGCCCCAAAGTCTTGCAGGTGATGCTTCAGGGTCAGTAGTGTTGCAGTCAGCCTGGTAGCTCTCTCCTTGCTTGCCCTCTCTGACCAGGCGAATGTCAAAATCCATGGTACCGAAGTTTTACTTCATTCCTGAACCGGACATTTATTTGTGCCTGACTGTACAACTGTCACTGACTCGGTCACTTCTGAAACAGACCATGAACATTTTTCCAAGTTTCCAATTTCTCTGCATTCACACCAGCATGTGTTATTTTGTTTTTTTCATAATAGCCATCCTAATGGATGTGAACTTGTATATCTTTTTCATTTCGATTGCATTTCCATAGTGGTGTGCGTATTGGTGTGTTTATTGGTATATCTTTAGAATAATTCAGGTCCTTTTTCCTTTTTTTTTTTTTTTTTTGTGGTACGCGGGCCTCTCTCCCGTTGCGGAGCACAGGTTCCGGACGCGCAGGCTCGGCGGCCATGGCTCACGGGCCCAGCCGCTCCGCTGCATGTGGGATCTTCCCGGACCGGGGCACGAACCCGTGTCCCCTGCATCGGCAGGCGGACTCTCAACCACTGCTCCACCAGGGAAGCCCCCTTTTTCCATTTTTTAATCAAGTTGGTTATTTGGCTGTTGTTGAGTTCAAGGCATTATCCATATATTCTGGATATTAATCCCTTGTTGTATACCTGATTTTGAACTATTTTCTCTCATTCTGTGGTTGCTTTTTTACTGTGTTCATAGTGTCCTTTGATGTACAAAAGTTTGTCTCTTTTTCCGTCCCCCCCCCCCAGCCTTATTGAGGTATAATTGATACATAATGTTGTGTAACTTAAAGGTATCCAACAAAAATTGTTCATTTTTATTAGGTGCAGTTTTTGTATTTTTTTTTTTTTTGTCGCTTGTGCCTTTGTTGTCATAGTCAGGAAATCATAACTGAATCGAACATTTTGAAGCTTTTCCCCTTTGCTTTTTCTATGAATTTTACAGTTTAACTCTTATATTTGATATATATATATATATTTAAAATTTATCATTTATTCATTTGGTTGCACTGGGTCTTATTTATGGCAGCTGGGCTCCTTACTTGTGGCTTGAGGGCTCCTTAGTTGCAGCTCACAAACTTTTAGTTGTGGCACGCATGTGGGATCTAGTTCCTCGACGAGGGATTGAACCCAGGCCCCCTGCATTGGGAGTGCGGAGTGTTAACCACTGCACCACCAGAGAAGTCCCAAGACTTCTGATATATTTTGAGTGAATTTTTCTATGTGATATTAGGTGAGTTCCCAACTTCATTCTTGTGTATGTGGGTATCCAGTTTTCCCAGCACCATTTATTGAAAAGGCTGCCCTTATTGAATACTAATGGTCCTTTGGTCAAAAGTTATTTGATCATAAATATGAGGGTTTACTTTTAGGCTACTCCCTGTTCTATTCCATTGTTGTGTATATATGTATTTATGCCAGTAGTATAGTATTTTGCTTACTGTAGCTTTGTAGTAACGTTTGAAATCAGGTGGTGTGAGTCCTTCAACTTTGTTCTTTTTCATAATTACTTTGGCTATATGGACTCCCTTGAGAGTCCATTTGAATTTTTGGAAGAGTTTTTCTATTTTTTGAATATGTCATTGGGAATTTAGTAGGTATTGTATTGACTCAGGAATCCCCCAAGCAAGTGTTAAAATTGATGTGTCTATACTGACACATTATTATCACTCAAAATTTGAAGTTTACATTAGAGTTGACTCTTGGTATTGTACATTCTATGGGCTTTGATAAATGTTTAATGATTCTCATTCCCCAGTATAGAGTGGTTTCAATGGTTTTCAGTGTTTCAATCCTTTGTGCTCCACCTGTTCATCCTTTCTTCCCCTGTACTCCTTGGTAAGCACTGATTTTTTTTTTAAACTGTCTCTATATGTTTTCCCTTTTCTAGAGTGTCATATAATTAGAGTCATACATTATGCAGCCTTTTCATCTTGGTTTCCTTCACTTAGTAACATGCATTTAAGTTTTCTGTTTTTCTTTTCTTTTTAACCCCCGCCACGTGCCTTACAGGATTTTAGTTCCAGAACCCGGGCCATGGCAGTGAAAGTGCCGAGTGCTAACCTCTGGATCATGAAGGAACTCCCTTGCATGTCTTTTCATGACTTGATAGCTCATTTCATTTCAGCTCTAAATAATGTTCCCGGTATCTTGATATATCTTGATTGTCCATTTGTCTGCTGAAGGAATTCTTGACTACTTCTAAGTTTTGGCAGTTATGAATACAGCTACTGTGAATATCTGTGTGAAGGTTTTTGTGTAGATGTAAGTTTTCAACTCCTTTTTTATAATACGAAGGAGTAGAATTTCTATATGATGTGTAAGAGTTTAGTTTTGTAGAAAACTGCCAAACTCTCTTTCAAAGTGGGCTGTACCATTAAGCATTTCAATGGGCAATGAATGAAATTCCTGTTCCTCCACACCCTTGGCAGCATTTGTGTCAGTGTTTGGATTTGGGCTATTCTTTTTTTTTTAAATAAATTTATTTCATTTATTTTATTTTTGGCTGCATTGGGTCTTTGTTGCTGCACGCAGGATTTCTCTAGTTGTGGTGAGTGGGGGCTACTCTTTGTTGCAGTGCATGGGCTTCTCATTGTGGTGGCTTCTCTTGTTATGGTGCAAAGGCTCTAGGCGGACGGGCCTCAGTAGTTGTGGCACGTGGGCCCAGTAGTTGTGGCTCACGGGCTTAGTTGCTCTGAGGCATGTGGGATCTTCCCAGACTGGGGCTCAAACCCGTTTCCCCTGCATTGGCAGGCAGATTCTTAACCCCTGCGTCACCAGGGAAGCCCAACTTGGGCCATTCTTATAGGTATGTAATGGTATCTCTTGAGTTTAATTTGCATTTCTTTGCCTCTTTGTATACGCTGAATTGTCATACGTACATTTTCTTTTAATGAGGCTTGTCTATTAAGGTGTTTGGCTCATTCTGTATTTGAGTTTTTGTTTACTTGCTGAGTTTTAGTTTTTTTGTATTTAATATTTACATCTATGATCCATTTTGAGATAATTTTTTTGTGAAGGGTGTAAGGTTTGTGTTTAGATTTTTTCTTTTTTTGAATATATGATGTTCAGTTGTTCCAGTACTGTTTATTAAAAAGACTTCCTTTTTCTCCATTGTATTTCCTTTGTTCATCTGTTAAAGTATATTTAACAGATGAGTATATTTCAAATATTTGAGTATATTTCTATGGGTATATTTCTGGATTCTCAATACTGTTCATTGATCAGTTTTTCTATGCCTTCAACAATAGCAAACAGGCTTGAGTACTGTACATACGAAGTCTGGAAGTTGAGCAGTGTCAGTCTGCAAGCTTTGTTCTTCTGCAGTATCCTGTTGGCTATATTCGGACTTTTGCCTCTCTATATGAACTTTAGGATTTGTGTATTTATATCCACAAAATAACTCACTGGGATTTTGATTTTGATTGCATTGAATCTATAGATGAGTTTCATAAGAACTGACATCTTGAGAATAGTGAGTCTTCCTATTTTAGAATGTCAAATATTTTTCCATTTATTTAGTCCTTTGAATTTGTTCATCAGAGTTTTATAGTTTCCCTCACGTAGATCTTGTACATGTCTTGGTAGAGTTATAACTAAATATTTCTTTCCTTTCTCTCTCTCTCTCTGTCTCTCTCTCTCTCTCTCTTTTTCTTTTTTAGTGCTATTGTACATGATAATGTGTTTTTAATTTCAAACTCACTTGTTCATTTCTGGTTTATAGGAAAGTGATTGACTTTTGTATATTAACCTTGTGTCCTGAAACCTTGGTATAATTGCTTTTTGGTTCCATGATTTTGTTTGTTTGGTCTATTTTTCAGGATTTTTACATAGCTGATCATATCATCTGAGAATGAAGACAGTTTTATTCCTTCCTTCCCAAGCAGTATATCTTCTCTATAACCTTGTCATCTCATTGCATTAGTTATGACTTCCAAAATAAAGGCAAAAAGGAGTGGTAAGAGGGAACATTTTTGCCTTGTTTTTCATCTTAGTAAGAAAGCCTGTTGGTGTTCGCTAGTAAGTATGATGATAGTTATAGGATTTTATTTGGATTAACAAGTTGAAGTTTTCCTCTTTTTAGTTAACTAGATGTTGGAGATTTTTATCATGAATGGGTATGGGATATTGTCAGATCCTTTTTCTCTATCTATTGATGAGATCATGTGCTGTTTTTTAACCTGTCGAGGACGTGGATGATATTAATTTTCAAATGTGAAGCCCCGCTTGTATACCTTGCATCAGTCCCACTTGGTCATGGTGTATGATTCTTTCTGTATAGTTTTTCCATAAATTTCCTAATATTTTGTGAGGATTGTTGCATCTGTGTTCATGAGAGGTATTGGTTTACAGTTTTCTTGTAATGTCTTTGGTTTGGTATTAAGAGAATAATACTGGGCTCTTAGAATGATTTAGGAAGTATTCCCTCTGTTTCTGTCTTCTAAAAGAGATTGTAGGGAATTGTATAATATCTTCCTTAAATGTTCATCAGAATTGACCAGTGAACCAATCTGAGCCAGTTGCATTCTGTTTTGGAAGGTTATTATTTATTGATTCAATTTCTTAAATACATTTAGACCTATTCAGATTTTCTATTTTTTCCTGTGTGGGTTTTGGTAGACTGCATCTTTCAGGCAATTGATCCATTTCATCTAATTATCTAATTTATGGTTTTGTTTGTTGTCATATATTTTATTGTTGTCCTCTTAATGTCCATGGTATCTGTAGTGATGTTTCTTCTTTCATTTTGATGTTAGTAATTTGTGTTCTCTCTCCTCATTTCCTTCAGTAGCAATAATAGAATGTTTTTGATTTTATTGGTCATTTTAAAGAACCAGCTTTTCTTGGCTTTGTTGATTTCTCTCTGTTGGTTTTAATTATTTCTTTCTTTCTTCCTCTGGATTTAATTTTCTCCTAGTTTTGTAAGGTGGAAGCACAGGTGATTGATTTAAAATTTTTCTTTTTTGTTAATATAAGCATTCAATGCTATAAATTTTCCTATAAACACTGCTTTCATTTCATCCACGTATTTTGAAAAGTGGTATGTTTGTTTCTTTCAAAATACTTAAAAATTTATCTTGAGATTTCTTCTTTGATCCATGTATTATTTGTAAGTGTATTCTTTAATTTCTCAGCATTTTGATAGTAACAGAAACTATCTTTCTGTTACTGGTTTCTAGTGTAATTCTGTTGTGGTCTGAGAGCAGATGTATGATTTCTGTTCTTTTTTACAATACTTATTTATTTATTTTTATTTTTGACTGCATTGGGTCTTAGTTGCTGCACACGTAATTCTCTCCAGTTGTGGTGTGCGAGTTTTCTCTCTCTAGTTGTGGTGCGTGAGCTCCAGAACACACGGGCTCTGTAGTTTGCAGCCTTCAAGCTCTCTAGTTGAGGGTGTCAGCTCAGTAGTTGCAGCTCATGGGCCCAGTTACCTTGTGGCATGTGGGATCTTAGTACCCCGACCATGGATCGAACCCACGTCCTTTGCATTGGAAGGCAGATTCTAAACCACAGGACCACCAGGGAAGTCTCAATGATTTCTGTTCTTAAGTTAAATTTGTTAAGGTGTGTCTTTTGGCCCCAGATGTGGTCTATCTGGTGAATGTTCTATGTCAGCTTGAGAAGACTGTCTCTTCTGCTGTTGTTGGATGGAGTAGCCTAGTAGTCTGTAGGTGTCATTTTATCCAGTGCATTGATGATGGTGTTCCTGAGTTCAACAAATCCTTATGAATTTTCAGTTTGCTGGATCTGTTCATTTCTGGTAGAGGGATGATAAATGAAGTCTCCAACTATTATAACAGATTCATCTCTTTCTACTTGTAGTTCTGCTTTGCATCATATTTTGACATTCTGGTTTTAGGTACAGATATGTTAAGGATTGTTGTGGATTCTGGTGAATTGACATCTTTATCCCTGATAACTTTGCTTCCTTTAAATCTGCTCTGAGATTAATATAGTTACTACCACTTTTTTTTTTTTGTGGTACACGGGTCTCTCACTGTTGTGGCCTCTCCCGTTGTGGAGCACAGACTCCGGACGTGCAGGCTCAGTGGCCATGGCTCACGGGCCCAGCCGCTCCACGGCATGTGGGATCCTCCTGGACCGGGGCACGAACCCGTGTCCCCTGCATCGGCAGGTGGACTCTCAACAACTGTGCCACCAGGGAAACCCCTATTATTTGTTTTAGTAGTACATAAACCTACCTGTGTTGTATAAAAATTTATAATGGAGTGCACTGTTGCTATTGTTGTTTTGAACAAACTGGTATCTGTTAGATCTGTGTAGACATTTTTGTAAAGACGACATGCAAATTGTGAAGATACTTGAAAAGATGCTGACTATCACTAATTTTCAGGGAAGTGCACGTCAAAACAACAATAAGATACCACCTCACACCTGTTTTAATGTCTGTTATCAGAAAGAGAAGAAATAAGTGTTGGTGAATATGTGAAGAATAGTGACCCCTTTTGCACTGTTGGTGGGAATGTACATTGTTGCAACCACTATGGAAAAGAGTATGGAGAATCTTTAAAAAATTAAAGAAGGAACTACATTATGATCTAGCAATTCCACCTCTGTGTACTTCTCCAAAGGGAGTAAAATCATTATGTCAGAAAGATATCTGGACCCTGTGTTTACTGCAACATTATTTATAATATCCAGGACATGGAAACAAGCTAAGTGTCCATTGGCGGATGAATGGCTACCCAAAATGTGGTTTGTATGGAATACTATTCAATATTTTCAACCATAAAAAAGAAGGAAATCCTGCCGTTTGCAACAGCATGGATGGAGCTTCAGCAAATTATGCTAAGTGAAATAAGTCAGACAGGGAAAGACAAATACTGTTGTCCCTCCGTTTCTGCTGAGGGTTTGTTCCAGGAGCCGCTGAATATACTGAAATCTGCGGATTCTAAAGTCCCATAGTCAGGTCTCTGATTCTGAAGTTTTGCGTTTTCAGATTCATCCAGCTACAGATCATTCACTGCTGTGTGTATTTATTGAAAAATGTGAGTGGACCCTCACAGTTCTAACCCATTTTGTTCAAGGTTCAACTGTACTACATGATTACACTTAAATGTGGAATCTTTAAAACAAACAAACAAAAAGCCAAACTCAGATACAGACAACAGATTAGTGGTTGCCACAGTGGGGGAAGAGGAGGGGGTGGATAAAATGGGTGTAGTGTGTCAGAAGTGAGAGACTTCTATTTATAATAAGATGAATAAGTCCTGGTGATTTAAGCACAGCATAGCGACTCTAGTTAGCAATACTGTGTTGTGTATTTGAAGTTCGATAAGAGAGTAGATCTTAAAAATTCTCATCAGAAAAATTGTAACTATGTTCACTAATTGTAGTAATCATTGCACAATGTATACACATGTCAAATCTCCTTATACAGCTTAAACAAATACAGTGTTCCATGTCAATTGTATGAAAATGAAATTCTTTAAATTCTCTGATGTTCTCCCATTCTCTATGAAACCCAAATTTCAGATCTATATCTTTTTTCATCTCTGTGTAAAACTTCTTTTTATAAATTCCCACTTTTTTTGTGTCACAGGAAGTCTTTATTTGAACATAAGTTTTGAAGGGTAATTTTGCTGGATACTGAATTCTAGGTTGGTAATGTGTGTGTGTCATCTTCACTCCACCCCTGCATTTCAAATGTTTCACTCAATTCCCTTATTGTCTGGGTGAGTTCTGAGGAGAATTCAAATGTAATTCTTTTTGTTGCTCTTCTGTGGTAAAGGGGTTTATTCCTCTGGCTCTTTCAGGATTTTTTTCTGCATTTGAATGTGATATGCCAAGGTGTAGGGGTTTTTTTGTTTAGTTTATTGGTTTTTGTTTTTTTGTTTTTTTTGCATTAAACCTGCTTGTTGTTTTCTGAGCTTCCTGGATCTGTGGGTTAGTGTCTGACATTAATTTGGTACAAATTCTCTACCATTATTTCTTCAAATATTTCTTCTGTTCTTTTGTCTCTTTCTCATTGTGATGTTTCCGTGTGTGTGTGTGTGTGTGTGTGTGTGTGTGTGTATTTTTAAAAAATTTTTATTTATGTGGCTGTGCTGGGTCTTAGTTGCTAGGTGCAGGATCTTTAGTTGGGGTATGTGGGATCTAGTTCCCTGACCAGAGCTCTAACTGAGGCCCCTGTTTTGGGAGCACAGAATCTTATCCACTGAACCAGAAGGGAGGTCTCTCCATATGTATATGTTAAACCTTTTGTAGTTGTCCCACAGTTCTTGGATATTGTGTTTAATTTTTTTTTTTTTTAGTCCTTTCTCTTTTTTATTTTTTCCCAAAGTTGGAAGTTTCTCCTAAGAGAACATCAAGGTCAGAGATTCTTTCCTCAGCTGTGTCTTATCTTTCTTTATCCATTCACATATAATCTGTAAGCATCTATGGGTTTAAAGTGGGTTTCTTGGAGACAAAATATAATTGAGTCATGTTTTTAGATCTACTCTGGTAATCTTTCTTTGAACTGGTGCACTGAGACTATTGATGTTTAATTTATTGATATAGTGGAATAAGTATCTAATGTATTTGTTACCATTTCCTATTCATTGTCTTTGTTCCTGTTTTAATCTTCCACTCTTCTTTTTATGATTCTAATCGACTATTTTGTATGATTTCATTCTCTCTGCTTTGTTAGCATATCAGTTGTACTTCTTATTTTTTTTTATGTAGTTGCCCTGGCATTTACAATATGTTTTTACAGCTAATCGAAGTCCACTTTCGAATAACACTGTATGGCTTGACAGGTAATTTGAGTACCTTCTAATTTTAAAAAATCCTCATTACTTTCCTCCATTGTATCATTGTTGTCATTCATTTCACTTTTACAGAAAAATACATACTGTGTGTGTGTATAAAAACGCACAATGGAGTACACTGTTGCTAGTGTTATTTTGAACAGTGTTATCTGTTAGATTTGAATAGGCTTTTTCCATAGAAGACATGCAAAAGGCAAAGAGATACATGAAAAGATGCTCAATATAACTAATGGTTGGAGAAATGCAAATTAGAACCACAATGAGCTACCACCTCACACCTGTTATCATGTCTGTTATGAAAAAGACAAGAAATAAGTGTTGGTGAGGATGTGGAAAAAAGGGACCCTTTGTACACTGTTGGTGGGAATGTACATTGTTGCAGGCACTATGGAAAAGAGCATGGAGAATCCTTACAAAATTAAATAAGGAACTACAATATGGTCTGGCAGTTCCACCAGTGTGTGTTTATCCAAGGGGGCTGAAGTCATAATCTCAAAAAGATATTTGTACCCCATGTTTATTGCTGCATTATTTACAATATCCAAGAGGTGGAAACAACCTAAGTGTCCACTGATGGATGAATGGATAACAAACATGTATATATGGAATACAATTCAATATTATTCAACCATAAAATAAGGAAATCTTATCATTTGCAACAACATGGTTGGACTTTGAGGGCATTCTGCTAAGTGAAATAAGTCAGACAGGGGGAGACAAAGTTGTCCCTCCATTTCTGCAGAGTATTGATTCCAGGAGTCTCTGCACATCCTGAAATTTGTGGATGCTGAAGTCCCATAGTCATCCCTCTGATTCTGAAGTTTCACATTTGTGAATTCAACCACAGATCATGTAATGCTGTGTATTTATTGAAAAGTATCCATATGTGAGTGGACCCATGCAGTTCTAACCCATGTTGTTCAAGGGTCAGCTATACTACCTGATTACACTTACATGTGGAGTCTTTAAAAGCAAACAAAACAAAACAAAATACCCCACCAAACTCAGATACAAATAACAGATTAGTTGTGGCCAGAGCTGAGAAAGTAGATTGGATGAAATAGTTGAAGGGTGCCTTGGATGAAATAGGTGAAGGGTGCCAGAAGCTACAGAGTTTTATTTATAAGATGAATAAGTTATAAGGTTATAAGTTTATATATGGATAAGTTATAGTATGAATAAACCTTTTGCAGTTGTTCCAGAGTTTTTGGGTATTCTGTTTTTTTGTTTTTGTTTCTGTTTAATGGAAGTATACTTGATTTACAGTGTTGTGTTAATTTCTGCTGTACATCAAAGTGATTCATTTATACATACATTATTATTTATGTATTATTTCCACCATGGTTTATTATAGGATATTAATTATAAATCCCTGTGCTTATACAGTTGACCTTGTTGTCTATCCATTCTATATATAATTGTTTGCATCTGCTAGTCCCAAACTCCCACTCCTACTCCCCCACAACTCTCCCCCTCCCCATTGGCAACCACATGTCTGTTCTCTGTGTCTGTTTCTGTTTTGTAGATAAATTCATATGTGTCATATTTTAGATTCCACATATAGGTGATATCACATGGTATTCATCTTTCTCTTTTTGACTTCAACTAGAGTATGATAATCTCTAGTTTCACCTATGTGGCTGCAAATGGGATTATTATTTTTTTTTAATGGCTGAGTAGTATTCCATTGTATATATGTACCAGATCGTCTTTATCCATTCATCTGTTGGTGGACATTTAGGCTGTTTCTTTGTCTTGGATATTGTGAATAGTGCTGCTATGAACATAGAGGTGCATGTATCTTATTTTTTTAAATCTTTAAAATTTTTATTGGTTGATGTTTAATTCTGATGTCAGGTGACTAATTTAGTCGATTATCTTTTTTTTGAATTTTATTTTTTTTATACATATATACACTAATATGTATAAAATGGATAACTAATAAGAACCTGCATGTATCTTTTTGAATTAGTTTTTTCTGGATATATGCCCCAGAGTGGGATTGCTGGATCATATGGCAACACTATGTTTAGCGTTTTGAGGAACATCCACACTGTTTTCCATAGTGGCTGCACCAGCTCACATTCCCACCAACAGTACAGGAAGTTTCCCTTTTCTGCACATCCTCTCCAGCATATTATTTGTAGACCTTTTTTTTTTTTTTTTTTTTTTTTTTGCGATACACGGGCCTCTCACTGTTGTGGCCTCTCCCATTGCGGAGCACAGGCTCCGGACGCACAGGCTCAGCGGCCATGGCTCACGGGCCCAGCCGCTCCGCAGCATGTGGGATCTTCCTGGACTGGGGCACGAGCCCGTGTCCCCTGCATCAGCAGGCGGACTCTCAACCACTGTGCCACCAGGGAAGCCCCCCATGTAGACTTTAATGATGGCCATTCTGTGCTGTTGTGAGGTGGTACCTCATTGTAGTTTTGATTTGCATTTCTTTTTCTTTCCTTCTTTCCCTCCCTCCCTCCCTCCCTCCCTCTTTCTTTCTGTTTCCTTTTTTTCTTTCTCTTTTTCTTCCTTTCTTCCTCCCTTTCTTCCTTCTTTTAGTCCTTTTTCCCTTTGTTTTCCAGTTTTGAAAGTTTCTACTACGAGAACATCAAGCTCAGAGATCTTTCCTCAGCTCTGTCCAGTCTATGAATAAGCCCATCACAGTCATTCTTCATTTCTGTTCTGGTGTTTTTGATCTCTGGCATTTCTTTTTGGTTCTTTCTTAGAATCTCCATCTCTCTGCTTACATTGCCCTTCTGGTCTTGTATGCTGTCTGCTTTATCCACTAGCAGATATTAATTAGGATGTTAATTGTGATTCTTATATATTCCCAATATGATCATTCCAACATCACTGTGTTATCTAATTCTGGTTCTGAAGCTTTCTTTGTCTCTTCAAACTTTGTTTTTTGGTGCACTGCAAATGTTCAGTAGAATCCAGGGTTGCAAAATAGTTACCTCAGTTATATTGTGCCTGTACAATTGTTGTTTAGGTGAGGAGATGGATTCCTAACACTTGGTTCTCCATCTGCTGTACATCCTTCTCTCTGGCTGTACTGGAGGTTCTTTTTGGAACACTTAAATATCATTTCTTTGTCTGCTGTGTGATGAATTCCTCTGGGCCAGTGTTGGCCACTCACCTGTCCTTACTTTCCATTAGGACTTGCATCATTTGCATCCCATGTAGTTTTTCAGCTGGGGGTGAAGAGTGCTTGATGCTTCATGGGATGGACATGACTCTGGTCTCAGCTTAAAGAGTTAAGAGGTAGCCTGGATAAGATGAATGGCAGCTAGAAGAGGGCTTGACATCAAGTCTCTGTTCAAGTCATATGAGGAACGTTATCTTGTGTGACTAGTGTTTTAGTGCCATTGCCGGTGGCACCAAATCACTTCTCTACTCCTTCCTCCTTTCTTGACACTTTGCCAATTTGTTATTTCTATTACTCCCATTTTCAGTCTGATGCTAAGCTAGAATCTATTCCCTACCACCTCTCTAAACCACTTACCTCGTGTGATCATAATACTGTTTTCCCTATAGTACTTACAGACATTGTTATGTTCTCAAATACACAGGTATCCTTTAATATTTCTTGGACACCAGCTATCTGTTCCAGTCAGATTTTCTGGGGGCTGGACATACACTTCTGCACAGTATTGCAGGTCACCAGGAGATGTGGGCCTGGTAAAAGCAACTGACAGAGGAGTGAATTGTAGAACTCGCTTTTTGTCTTGGGCCTCAGCCAGTCCTTGTGCTCTGTACTTGGTGAGAGCAGCTGCTTCCTCAGTGTGACCCCAACTTCATTTCCTGAACACGATCCCTTGGACTGTTTCCTTCACGTGTCAGACATACAGTTGTGACGGTGTCAGCACCACAAGTGGAGTCAACAAGAACTTCACCATCAATTCTTTGTTTTCAGGTTCTTGGTGTGGAGTCAAGAATGAATAGAACATATCTGAATAGAACATATCTGAGGATGGAGTGTTAACAGATGAGGACTCCCAGGGCAGGTTCATCTCCTGAGAAGGCCCAGCCCTGTAAGATGTGTGTCCCAGTCTTGAGAAACATTTTTCACTTTGCTGAAGAGCAAGTAATAAATAGGGGCCAGAAAGCATACACATGTGGGGCATGTGGGAAATAATTCTATTTCACTGCAAACCTTCAGCAGCACCAGAGGCAGCACATTAGAGAGAAACCTTCTGATGTGATGTGGGGGGAACTTCGTTTTTGAAGAGCTGCACAGTCTATGCAACAGGGAATCTCTCTACCTACATGGAGATTGGGAAGGACTTCATAGCCAACATGGGATTTCAGCAAGAGGCCACTAATACCAGGAAGCAACAAAACAACATTAAGGAGTGTGAAGCTGTTTTTCACAGTGAAAAAGGTCATCACAGCTGGGGAAAAGGCAAGAAAGCCTCCAGCCAGACAGAAATACTTGTTGAGGATGAGAGAGTCCTCACTAGTGAAGGGTTTTGTGAGTTCAGCAAATGTGGGACAGCCTACACCCAAAGGACTAACCTTATTCAACACCAGAAATTTCACACTGGAGAAAAGCCTTATGTGTGCAGTGAATGTGGGAAATCTTTTATCTAAAGGTGCCTCTCATTCTACATCAGAGAGTTCACACTGGCAAAAAGGGCCGTATGAATGCAATGATTCAGGAAAATCTTTTATCTGCCAGTATGGTTTCCTTACACATCAAAGAGTTTACACTAGAAAAAGGCCTTATGAGTGCAGTGAATATGGGAAATTCCTTTAGTTGAAGCTATGACCTCAGTAACCATAGGAAAATCTACACTGGAGAAATGCCTGGTAAGTCCAAAGAACGTGGAGAATCTTTTAGCTGAAGTTCAACCTCATTTATCATCAGCATTCCCACTGAAGAAAGGCCTTATAAATGCAGCAAATATGGGAAATTGTTTAGCTGAAACTTCAGCCTCATGCAATGCCAGAGAGTTTACAGTAATGAGAGGCCATAGAAATGTCGTGAGTATGGGAAATCCTTCAAGCATAACTCGAGGTGCTTAGCTCATCAGAAAGTCCACACTTGGTAAAGGCCTATGAGTGTGCTGAGTTTGGGAAATCCAGCCTCATTCAACAATAGGAAGTTCATACTGGAGATAAGCCTTTTAAGTGCAAAGAATGTGAAAATCTTTTAGCCGGAAGTTCACCCTCATTCAGGACTGAAGAGTTCACAGTGGAGAAAGACCTTATGAGTATGTGGGAAATCTTTTATTTGAAGCTTCAGCTTCCTCCAACACCAGTGTGTTTACACTAGGGAAAGGACTGAGATGTACAGGGATGCGCAATTTCTTTAATAGAATTACACTGGAAGAGAATCCCTGTGATGGGGATGTCTACTTGAATTGCCTCTCATATACCTAGAGGTGTGTCTACGGTGGGGAGATTCCTCATACATCCCAGGTATATGGGGAGCTGTAAGGATCTGAGTTGCACTTTCTAACGTGCCCGTGTCTCTTAGCAGATTTATATTGGTGCCAGTTTCTGTGGCTACAGCGATTTCACCTCTGCCACCTGGCATGTCTAAACAGTGTGCGTTCGTCCTCACCCCATCATGTTTAGGGAAGCCGATCTCTGCCCCCTCACCATTTGTTGGAGGAAAGCGTCGGTAGTCTTAGCTGTTCTGGGATCCTTATTCCCTTCTCTCTGATGATGTTAGGCGGGACCTGACCCAGATTTGGCCGAGATACCGCAATTTCAGTTCTGTTCGTGGCTTGCTGAGAAAGACTGCCTTTTCAGGTAAATGTTTCATGTGATACTTCCAGCCTCCAAGTCACCAACCTGAGAATTTTCTGTCTCACAGTGCCTTGGGGTTTGCAGTAAAATAGTGTTCAATCTGCCTTTGATCTTTGTGTTCTATTCACTGTGTGAGGTGGTTTCAAAATAGAATTTGGCTCTGCCAGTGTTAAGGGATGAACAGCTTTTAGGGGAATTCCATACTTTTTCTCAGAGGTGAGATAATGATGGAAGAATATAGCTGTCTTTCCAGTTTTGGCCTAGGTCCAAAAGCTGCTCTCTTGGGCCACATTTTTGCCCAAGGCTTCCTAGGAAGGACTGTAGGATTTTGTGTTTCTACTTCTGGGCTGGATGCCAGGATTATTTTGTGGGCTCAGAAAACATTTTGAGGAGGTGGGAAGATGTTGTGACTATCAGTGCTTCTGGGAGCAAAATGAATCGCTTTTCTTGTTCACATAATGCCCATTACTGCTGCTGGGAATCCCTACCCCAAATACTGCAAAGGAGGCATGTATCCTGATACCCAGAATTCAGTAGGCTAGTGTCACTGTACAAGTACAGAGGTAAGGGGGGGCAATCATTGGTACAGAAACACTTGATTAATAGAGAGTGGAGACTGCAGCCACATAGATGGTATGTGTCACTTATAAAACTGTATCCACAAATGTTCCAGTGATTGTGACTGTAGGATCAACGTGCACAGAAGCTATTAGGACCTCTAGGCATGTTCATCTTTTTTATTTATTGTCAGAGAAGTTTTTGTGTATTCCTGTAGCTTCTGTGGGATGTTCACCTCAAGGCCATTGATGCACAAGGAAGAAAACAGGCTTAGATAAAAGGGAGATCCCTTAACCCAGCCGTATGGATTTGGGATGCAGCCATCATTCCTGGTGACTGAGATGGAAAAGAAATTCATTGCTCACCAATATTTACTGCTACTGAGGCAAGTCTTCCCCTCTTTAGTTTATCAGGAATGAGAGTCAATACAGTGTTGCCCAACCTGATTTTATGAAGACAGTGGAGGTCTCAATGTTATTTTGAACGCTGTAAAGCTTTTGTCAATATAGGTGATGTGTAATGAACTGCAGTTGTTTAAAGTGTAAAATTATTTTGGACATACATATGAACCCATGAAATCATCATCGTGGTAATGAATATATCTCTCACCCCTAATTTACCTCATGTCCTTTGGAAACCTCTCCTTCCCACCCTCAGCCCTCTAGGCAACTATTAGTTTGCCTTTATTTATAATAGACTAATCTGTATTTCTAAAATTTTATTTGAATTAATTAATAAAATGTTTTCTTATTTTCTGAGTTCGTTCATTGTATATAATTATTTTGAGATTTCTTTAGTGATGCTTATGAGCAGTTCTTTCTTTTTTTTCCTGAGTAGTACCTTTTCTGTGGATAACCATTTGTTTATCCATTCACCAATTTATGGGTATTTGGGTTATTTCCAGCTTTTTGGCTATTGCAAATGATGCTGCTATGAACATTTGTGTTTAATTCTTTATATGTGTATATGTTTCACTTTTTTTGAGCCAATAACTCAAAGTATCCGGAGTCACAGGATAGATGAAGGCTTACTTGTGACTGCTAGACAGTGGTCTAAAATGGTTGTTCGATTTTGCATACCTATTAGGAATGTATGAAAGTTTCAGTTCTTCCCTATTGTTACCAGTACTTATTATGGTCAGTCTTTTGAAATTACCCTTTTAATAACTGTGCAATAGTTTTAATTTCATTTCCTTAAGGATTCATGATGTTGAGCATTTTTTCATGAAAAAAATTTTTCATTCTCACACCATGACCAATTTCAAAGTGCCAGTGTGGCATCACTGAACATGGAGTTGGATAAAGTTGCCAGTGGCCCACCATTATACTATTTTTAAACTTTATTTATTTAATTTTTCGCTGTGTTGTGTCTTCGTTGCTGCGCATGGGTTTTCTGTAGTTGCGGAGAGCGGGGGTTACTCTTTGTTGCCGTGCACAGGCTTCTCATTGTGATGGCTTCTCTTGTTGCAGAGTACGGGCTCTAGGCACACGGGCTTCAGTAGTTGTGGCTCGTGGGCTCTAGAGCGCAGGCTTAGTAGTTGTGGCCCGCAGGCTTAGTTGCTCCGTGGTATGTGGGATCTTCCTGGACCAGAGCTCGAACCCGTATCCCATGCATTGGCAGGCGGATTCTTAACCACTGCACCACCAGGGAAGTCCCTTGAATATTTGATTTTAAAACAATTTAGTGGAAGTGTAATTGACAACATATAAACTGCACATATTTAAAGTGCACATTTGATATTTGATACATACTTACACTCTGAAACCAAAAATTTCCTCCTGCCTTTAAAAATTCATCTTTATTAACATAAAATGATAATAAAAGGACATTCTACCATTTTTAATGACTATTTTCAAATAAATACAAAAAATGGAAAAAAAAACTATGAAGCCTTGTTAATCCTTCCCCCAATACTCCATCTTTATTTATTATATCTTTATCTCTGGTTTTTAAACTTTATTTATTTATTTTATTTTTGGCTGTGTTGGATCTTCGTTGCTGCCCACGGACTTTCTCTAGTTGCAGTGAGCGGGGGTTACTCTTCATTATGGTGCGTGGGCTTCTCATTGCGTTGGCTTCTCTTGTTGTGGAGCATGGGCTCTAGGTGCACGGGCTTCAGTAGTTGTGGTGTGTGGGCTCAGTAATTGTGGCTCACAGGCTCTAGAGCTCAGGCTCAGTAGTTGTGGCACACAGGCTTAGTTGCTCTGCAGCATGTGGGATCTTCCTGGACCAGGGCTCGAATCCGTGTCCCCTGCATTGGCAGGCGGATTCTTTTTTTTTTTTTTTTTTTTGCTGTACACGAGGCTCTCACTGTTGTGGCCTCTCCCGTTGTGGAGCACAGGCTCCGGACGCGCAGGCTCAGCGGCCATGGCTCACGGGCCCAGCCGCTCCACGGCATGTGGGATCTTCCCAGAACGGGGGCGTGAACCCGTGTCCCCTGCATCGGCAGGCGGACTCCCAACCACTGCGCCACCAGGGAAGCCCGGCAGGCGGATTCTTAACCACTGCACCACCGGGAAGCATCTTTTTTTTTTACTAATGATTATTTCGTTATTTCATTAGTTCATTTTTCATTTGTCTCCATGCAGAGTGATTATTTTATTTTTTGTTGTTGGTTTTTTGTTTTTGTTTTGGCCACACCAAGGGGCATTTGGGATCTTAGTTCCCTGCCCAGGGATTGAACCCCTGCCCCCTGCAGTGGAAGCGCAGAGTCTTAATCACTGGACTACCAGGGAAGTCCCTTATTTTTAATCCTAGACATCATGTGATTACCTCTTCATAGTGCATTTCTAAAATGTAAGGCATCTTTCATAACTTCAATAACATCCACAGAAAATTAAAAATATTTTCAAATACAACCCCCCAGGTGATATTTTGCATATATCCTATTTCCTGTAAATTTTGTTTAGTGGTTAAAGATGAAAGCTATAGCAATATGCACTGACCATTTGATCGGGATTTTACCTTCATTGAGGTTTACCAGAAGTGATAGTAGATTGTTATAATTGATAGGGAAGGATGCCAATATTTTTAAAGGTGTACATTCTTCTCAGTATTTGACATTTATTATCATTTCATTGATAAGCAAGAGATGTTATTTTATGTCATAATCCCAAAGTGTTTTCTGGTACTGGTTCGGTGTGAATTTAGTCTTGATTTGCTTGCACAGACATGGGCATCTTGATTATGATATTGGATGCACATTATGTCTGGGCATTCTTTATTTAAAAATACTTTTTTAACCATTAAAAAAAATTGAAGTGTAGTTAATTTACAATGTTATGTTAGGTTCTGGTATACAGCAAAGTGATTCAGTTATATATGTGTATGTGTGTGTTGTGTGTATTCTTTTTCAGATTCTTTTACATTATAGGCTTTTACAAGGTATTAAATATAGTTCCTGTACTGTACAGTAAGTTTTTTTTTTTTTTTAGATTCCACATATACGTGATATGATGTGATCATTGTTTTTCTGGTGGTTAAGACTTCACCTTCCAATGCAGAGTGTGCAGGTTTGATCCCTGGCTGGGGACCTAAGATCCACATGCCTCACGGCCAAAAAACCAAAACATAAAACAGAAAGAATACTGTAAGAAAGTTAAAAAAGACTTTAGAAATGGTCCACATTAAAAATATATATGATAATCTCTAGGTCCATCCATGTTGCTGTATGGACTTTTTTCTTTTGGTTGCACTATGCAGCTTGCAGATCCTAGTTCCCTGACAAGGGATCAAACCCAGGCCATGGCAGTGAAAGCGTGGAGTCCCAACCACCAGACTGCCAGGGAAGTCCCTGCATGGGCAGTCTTTACATGAGATTCCATAGGTACTGAATCTTTACTTGTTTGATGGCATTGGTTGGTAATATTGTGTTTAATCTCATTTGAAACAAGATTTCACCCATGGTAGTATGGAGACGTGTGGCCTATAGGCAGTATCATGGAGGCTGACTTTGGTGGAAGAGGAGTTATTAGTGGCAATAGAGATAGGAAGTGTACTGGTCTCAGTGTTGATATCTATCATTGTGGTTGGTGGGAGTGATCAAGCCAAATAGCCAACAACATGGTTCCCATTGATCCTAATCTGACGCTTGTGTGGTTCCCTGTGGTGTGCATGAAGAGAGTGTAGCTTACCATGGATTTGTTAGTCCACCAATGGATGTGTAGTCCGCACAGAGTTGGAATTTCTCGGATAAGGAAGGGGTACAGCAACAGAGTAAGGATTAAAGTAGGGGGTCATCCGGAGACCAGTAGTAGGGCATTTGTTTGTCCCTTGAGTATCACCCAAATTGTGTCACTTGTTCTGGGGGAGATTAGTTCCACTTTTTTTATATATATAAATTTATTTATTTATTTATTTATTTTTGGCTGTGTTGGGTCGTCGTTTCTGTGCGAGGGATTTCTCTAGCTGTGGCAAGCAGGGGCCACTCTTCATCGCGGTACGTGGGCTTCTCACTGTCGCGGCCTAACTTGCTGCGGAGCACAGGCTCCGGACGCGCAGGCTCAGTGGCCATGGCTCACGGGCCCAGCCGCTCCGCGGCATGTGGGATCTTCCTGGACCGGGGCACGAACCCGTGTCCCCTGCATCGGCAGGCGGACTCTCAACCACTGCGCCACCAGGGAAGCCCTAGTTCCACTTCTTGATGTTGAAGTCAGGTCCGGGTTGTTCCACAATGCCTTTAGTGGAGCAAAGTACATGGTTGGCAGATTAGGTTACCTCTTCAGAGAGTAGTGGTGGGGTTTTTTGGCTTGCACTGGATGATAAGTGAACACAGGATGAGGATGGTCTCAGAGCTAGTGTTGCACTTAAGGTCCACACTGGGATCCAGGGAGAAGCGACTGGGCTCTGGATTCTCTATGAGGGAAACGTGAAAGTACGAGGTGGATGTTCCCTTGCTGGGGGTAGCAATATCAGGGCTCTCGTGTCCGGGGAAACTGGAAACTGCATTTTATGGCATGGGTGTGTGTATCAGCAAAGGTCCCCATGGCTCAATTGGTGGTCTTCTCATTTCCCATGCATTTAAATATAGTATAATTATGTGATAGGTGTCTGGATTTAATGTAGTGACAATTATGGACAGTATTCTTGACCAACTGGGGGATTGTCTTCCAAGTTCTCTCAGCAGCCCTGTTTTAAATGCCCATTATATCATTCTGTGATACCAGCTACTGTACAATGATAGGGTAACTGAAGAACACAGGAGTATTTTTTTATTCAGGTGTAATAGACATATAGAAGTGTATTAGTTTCAGGTGTAACATAATGATTTGATATTTGTATATGTTTATTTCAAAATGATCACCACACTAAGTCTAGTTAATATCTGTCACCATACATAGTTACAAAATTCTTTTTCTGTGATAACTTTTCAAAATTCTCTTAGAAACTTTCAAATATTCAATACAGTATTAACTACAGTAACCATGTTGTACGTTATATCCCCGTGACTTATTTATAAGTGGAAGTTTGTGCCTTTTGATCCGTTTTACCCACCCTCCACCTCCTGCCAGTGGCAATCACCGATCTATTCTCTGTATCTCTGAGTTTGGTTCTTATTTTTGATGTTTTTGTTTCTTTAGATTCTGCATATAAGTGAGATTATATGATATTTTTCTTTCTCTATCTGACTTATTTCACTTATCATAATACTCTCAAGGTCCATTTGTGTTGCCCGAAATGGCAAGATTTCCTTCTTTTTTGATGGCTGAATAATATTCTGTTGTGTATGTGTCTCTGTGTTTGTGTATGTATCACATTAAAAAAAAACATTTATTTACTTAGTTGTTTATTTGGCTGCATTGGGTCTTAGTTGCGGCACGCGGGATCTTCGTTGCGGCCCACGGGCTTCTCTCTAGTTTTGGTACAGGGGATCTAGAGTGCTCGGGCTTTGCCGTGCACGGGCTTTATTGCCCCACGGCATGTGGGATCTTACTTCCCTGACCAGGGATTGCACCTGCATCCCTGCATTGGAAGCATGGAGTCTTAACCACTGGACCACAGGTTAAGTCCCATGTATCACATTTTTTTTATCCATTCATCCACCAGTGGACACTTAGGCTTTTTCCATGTCTTGGCTACTGTAAGTAATGCTGCACTGAACATGGAGGTTCATATATCTTTTTTCATTTTTTTCCCCAAATAAATACCCAGAAATGGAATTGCTAGATCATATGGTAGTTCTATTAATTTTTAGGCGGAACTATTGTTTTCCAATTTACATTCCCACCAACAGTGCACAAGTGTTCCCTTTATCCACATTCTCACCAACGCTTATTTGTTTTATTGATAATGGGCATTCTAAGAGGTGTTAGGTGATAAATCATTGTGGCTTTTATTTGCATTTTCCTGATGATTAGTTGTGTCGAGTATCTTTTCATGTTCCTCTTGGCCATTTTTATGTCTTCTTTGTAAAAATGTCTATTCAGATCCTCTGTCCATTTTTTAATTGGATTGTTTGACTTTTTTACAAATAGTTGTTATATGAGTTCTTTATATATTTTATTCTTTTTTATGCAATTGTAAATGGGATTGTTAGATTAAATTTTCTCTTTCTGATAGTGTATAGAAATGCAACTGTTTTTTGCATATTGATTTTGTATACTGCAAGTTTACTGAACTTGTTTATTAGTTCCAACAGGCTTTTTGGTGTTTAGTCTTTAGGGTTTTCTATGTATATAATATGTCGTCTGCAAATAGTGACAGTTTTACTTCTTCCTTTACCATTTTGATGCCTTTATTTCTTTGTCTTGCCTACCTGTACTGGCTGGGACTCTCAGTACTATGTTGAATAAAAGTTGTGAGAGTAGGCATTCTTGTCTTGTTCCTGCTCTTGGAGGAAAAGCTTTCAGCAATGCTTTTTTAATAACCAGTGTTGTGTTTTCCTTGTGGTGACTTGGTAGCCTATATCTAACTGTATAACTCGTGGAAGTTCTCAAAGGGTATAAAAGCTGTTTTGTTATCTCCTCAGTAATATTATCAGAGGTTAGTACCTTGCATGGGTAGGCCAGGAGGAGACCAAAATAGGAATCTCCAATTGTTAAGGCATGTTCAATGGCTACTTGTGCTGTAGGAAGAGTACCCATGAAGTCTTTTTGCAGCGTTTGGTGTCCTGTCCACTCTGTGAATTTATCCTCCCATATAGTGGGCCTAGTGTCTAGTTTCCTGGTATGTTACAGTCTCTAATGGCTTTATGTAAATCATACTCTGTGGATCAATTCCTGTATTAACAGTCTATTTCCATAATCCCTATAATGCCCCATTGCTCTGATCTCGCATGTGCTCATAGATAGAAGAAACATGGTGGTTTGTCCTGAAATTCTGTGGCTCTCCTCTACCAAAAGGCTTACCTGCTTTGGTGGTTTATTTAGTTTGCCAGCTTTAGCCTTGTATTGTGCCTCCTGCATGTCTTGGTCTGTGTGAGCTGACATGTGTTGCACCAGGATTAGCAGAGGGGGAGCCACTGTGGTGATTTCTCCCACCCCATTTCGCCTTGTATTTTCCTGCCCTAATTTTGCCAAAGTCTCAAACAAATAGTCCACTATCCACTGACTAGGAGTCAGTAAAAATATGAATGTTAGGGAAATTTTATCCAGAGCATGTGGTACCAGTAGGAGAATTACATGCACTCTGCTTATTCGACACTGTGGTCTATTCCCCACGTGGAAATCGGAGTGAGTGAATAGTGGGAATAGACTGCATTGTATGAATTCCTTACACCCTGTGCTTGCTCCATTGATAAAGGAAGACCATTGCCTTTCTTATTTTGAGAGCACTAATGGTCATCCTCTGGTCCCCACTGAAAAAGAGGTAGAGTCATTACTGGAGGTTTTGGCAAGTTACTGTCTGGTGGAGGGTATGTTGCTACTTCCTCTTTGAGTGCCTCATGCAGCAGGGCCTGTTTTAGCTTGGTATATACATTTTAGTTTTTATTTTATTTTATTTTAATTTATCTATGGATGTCTGTATGGCTAAGTTGGGTCTTCATTGCTACATATGGGCTTTCTCTAGTTGCGTTGAGCGGGGGCTTCTCTTGTTGCGGAGCACAGGCTCTAGGCGCCCGGGCTTCAGTAGTTGTAGCATGCAGACTCAGTAATTGTGACTCGCGGGCTCTAGAGTGCAGACTCAGTAGTTGTGGTGCACGGGCTTAGTTGCTCTAGGTATGTGGCATCTTCCCGGACCAGGGCTCAAACCCGTGTCCCCTGCATTGGCAGGAGGATTCTTAACCACTGCGCCACCAAGTAAGTTCCCCCCAAACATTTTTTTAAGTTACTTAAAGTCTTACTATGTTCTATGGATAGGCCACATACATATTACATAATGAGCCTTATATGTTTTATCATAAATTTGCCTTTGAATTTTAGGACTTTTTAAATTACATTTTAAGTGAAGTGAGCTTTCAGTTCTTATTAAAAGTAAAAACTATAACACATGATCAACCCATATACAACAAGTTTTCATCTCTGAACCTCCAAGCTTGTATTGTTTATGCATCTCTATATCACTCATCTTATATGGGTTTGGGGTTCATTCTAATACGGATTTTTAAAGCAAGTTAATACATATACATGTGTGTATTCATATTCATTCAGAATCCTAAGAAAATTGTAGCATACTATGCATTCTCTTTCCCATCTCCTCTTCTCTTCCGGAGATAACGTCATACACATGTCTAGAGAGGTTCTTCATTCAGTTTTACAAATGTTGATATTCTGTTGTGTTAATGGTGCATTATTTATTTAAACATCTTCTTTTAGTTGTATGTTTGTTTCCAACATGGGATTCTAATTACTAGGCTTTGAATCCATAAACACATATTAATGCCCATTTAAAATGAGAAGGTGGGGGACTTCCCTGGTGGTTCAGTCGTTAAGAATCCACCTGCCAATGCAGGGGACACAGGTTTGAGCCCTGGTCCGGGAAGTTCTCACGTGCCAGGGAGCAACTAAGCCTGTGCTCCACAACTACTGAGGCTGCACTCTAGAGCCCGCCAGCCACAACTACTGAGCCCACATGCTGCAACTACTAAAGCTCATGTGCCTACAGCCCATGCTCAGGAACAAGAGAAGCCACCAGAATGAGAAGCCCGTACACCGCAATGAAGAGTAGACCCCACTCGCCGCAACTAGAGAAAGCCCGCAGGCAACAACTAAGACCCAATGCAGCCAAAAATAAAAATAAACAGATATTTTTTTAAAAGATGGAGTTGGGTGGAGCCTGTGGATACCGGAACCCGGATGTGCGGTTGCCTGGAAACTACAAGTTTTCCGCTTGAATATATTCGCCCCTGCTTTATGGGCTTATGTCTGCCCATATTAACTACATTCCCACCTTCCCTTGTAAGATTACATTATGTATGGAAATGAAATGAGCCTTAAGGCTTAAAATTGCCTCCTTGGAATTCTCAATGGGAGGACAGAGACAATATGAAGATTTGAGAGCTGCTGCTGAACATACATAAAATTTTTATGTAGGTGCTCCTACAATTTGCTGATTTGCCATAGTAAAGCACATTATGTGAAAGACAGGATGTAAACATGAACATTTTAACGGGGGTTAGTTGTGTCTGGTGGGGCAAGGAGAGTGCCAGTTACACTATTCACTTGTATTTAAATGTCTTCACGCGGTAGTGTTGTTCTGTGTTTGAAATGAAATTAACTATGATCACCTCTGCATGGACAGAGCAGAAGAATGTCTCACATTATTTACTGGATGTGAACTTTTGAAGACAGGGATCTCACCTCCGTCACTCCCTGCTCTTTCCTCTGCAGGGCTGACAAGTATAGAGCCCACAGGAACAGATTTCAGTTTCTTGCATTTCAGACTGCAATTTCAAATTGCACAGTCAGGGTTCACACTTCCCCAAATTTATCAAAAGAAAAATGTTTTAAAGGTTTAGATCATTTGAATCAGGATCTCAGCATTGTTACCTACATTGCATTTACCTATTTTGTCTTTTAGGCCTCTTTTAATTTTTCTCTCTCTTTCTTACTTTTTTTTTTTGTTTTCTTTTTTGAAGAAGAAAATGGATCATTTGTTTAGGATCATTTCCACCAGTATATTAGCTAATTGCAACTTTTTTTGGGGGGGGGGCCGCACAGCCCGGTTTGTGGGATCTTAATTTCCCAACCAGGGATCAACCCGAGTCCATGGCAGTGAAAGCCCAAGTCTTAACCATTGGACCACGAGGGAATTCCGTAACTACTGCCTTTTGATGTTGCCTAACGCATTCTCTCAAATTGCCAACAAATGCAGAATTAACTCTAGAGGATAATCTAAATCAAGTTCAGCTTTTTGTCAATTGATACTTCAGAGGTAGTGCAGTGTCTTTTTCATTGCCTACAACTGGGTGCCATTATGACATGTACATAGCTCTTTCTGTGATGTGACGATTGATCAGTCCATGTGCTTCCCCAATACCAGTTTCCCACCAACCTGTTGTTTGCTGGTTTCAGTTGTTACTGATGATCATTCTGTAGGTCTATTATTAGAGGAAGCAAAATGTTGATATCTTATTTCTAGTTGTGAATTTTCACTTAGAATTCTGTAAAGAAGACCTTTTCCCTATTCTCTATTTGGTTACCCTAAAGTAGTCTGTACTAGAAAAGCAGGAGAAATGATTCCTATTTTCCCTTTATTTTTCAGATTCCAGAATAACTAGTCAATTCCTTAAACAATGTAGCTTTCTATCAATTAGGAGAATGTGGATATTAAAATACTTGCTGTGTTTAAATCTTGTTCAGGTGCTTTTCTTTGATGTTTATTGGGGAATGGGATTCTATTCAAGTTGAATCTTGTGGCATCCTCATCCTCACCCCAGTTCTCTGATAGTTTCCTTGTGTCCTGGTTTGAATAGATGTTCTTTTTTTTTTTTGCGGTACGCGGGCCTCTCACTGTTGTGGCCTCTCCCGTTGCGGAGCACAGGTTCCGGACGCGCAGGCTCAGCGGCCATGGCTCACGGGCTCAGCCGCTCCGCGGCATGTGGGATCCTCCAGGACCGGGGCACGAATACGTGTCTCCTGCATCCGCAGGCGGACTCTCAACCACTGCACTACAAGGGAAGCCCTAGATGTTCTATCTTGAACATTTCCTGCTTCAGATCTGGAATTGGCAATTTTTAAAAATACACTATATTCTTTGAGTGAGAAATTGCATTTGAATAACACACCTGAGTAATTGGGATGGTAATTACTCCAGAGAGGACCATCATATGTAGATGTGTTTAATGGAAAGAGGTAAAATAAATATACATGGCTTAAATCAAATACAGATCAAGTTAATATTTATTCTTCTAAGCAAATTTAAAGTTATACAGTGTTTACTTTAATTCTTTTCAATTTTTTTCCCCTTTTGATCAAAGCCCCAGTTTCCACTGTGTACTGTACTTACTTATTAATACCAAAATATTAATATCAATATTTTATGTAAAATAAAATTACACATAAAATGTTAAGATCTTTATAGGTATTTTCAGTGCATGTATTTCAGTAGAAATATACAATCAAAATTTATATTTTAAAATATACTTGAAATATTACAATTTTGTATGGATAAACTACAGATTTATTATATGGTCAATTTTATATGTTTTGTCATAATTTTGTCATTGAATTTGATTGTTTTAATTTCATTTTGGTATATTTTTTGATAATTATATATAAAATATTTTTGTCCAAAATTCAAAACTATAACTCAGGTAAATTTGCATATGTCTAGATTCTATTCCTGTTCCTCCATACTGTTTTGTCTCTGCCCCATCACTCTTTTAAGATTCTAGTTAATTCTTAAATATTTTAAAATATTAAAATATGTATTTAAAATGCAGTTGTATATATGTGCATGTGTGTTTATTTACATTTATATTCTTATTCCTTCATAATCATAAGAATAATTGTAGAATACTGTACACTCTACCTGAGGAAGTAAATTTTTTTTTAATAAATTTATTTATTTTATTTATTTATTTTTGGCTGTGTTGAGTCTTCGTTGCTGTGCGCAGGCTTTCTCTAGTTGCGGTGAGCAGGGCTGCTCTTTGTTGCAGTGTGCGGGCTTCTCACTGCAGTGGCTTCTCTTGTTGCAGAGCATGGGCTCTAAGCACACGGGCTTCAGTAGTTGTGGCACACGGGCTCAGTAGTTGTGACTCAAGGGCTCTAGAGCGCAGGTTCAGTAGCTGTGGCACACGGGCTTAGTTGCTCTGCGGCATGTGGGATCTTCCTGGACCAGGGCTTGAACCCGTCTCCCCTGCATTGGCAGCAGATTCTTTACCACTGCGCCACCAGGGAAGTCCCAGAAGTAAAATTTATACTTTAAGACAGGACAAGAAAAATTACACATAAAATTCTCTTTGTGTTTTTTTGAGCCTCCTCCGTCCCTCCCAAATGTGCAGTGTGCATCTGCATTACACATTAACCAGAGCTCCTCAAGGTGGAAGTGCCTGCTCAATCGTAATGATCAATTTTTTCCTTTCTTCTGCAGTGTTACTTCTTAAAATGGTGTTCATTCCCAGCTCTCTAGGGGGTCATGATGACTTGCTGTTTGCTTTGTATGTGCTTACCTGGACTTTGTATCCTTGGTGGACTTTATGTAAAATATATGTCATTTTGATGTACAATCTTTTCTCTCAAAAATGTATATGACTGTGCCTTCAACTTCTAACAGGCAGAGCAGTTCTCAGACCTTTCTGAGAATCTGCTTTCCAGCTTATAATCTTCAGTTTGGCTTGAATAAAATTCTCTTTTTTTCTTTTTAACTTGATAGTTAATTGAATTTTTGTGGATATAACTCACCTCCATTTTTTCCCTTAAGAATATATCCTGGGGATTTCTCTGGCGGTCCAGTGACTCTGCGCCTCCACTGCAGGGGTCACAGGTTTAATCTCTAGTCAGGGAACTAAGATCCTGCATGCTGCATGGCCAAAAAAAAAAAAAAAAGAAAACAAAAGAATATTTCCTGAAGGTAACATCACGCATGGGCATGGTAAGGAGGACCTTCATTCAAATTATGCCTGTAGAGAAAGATAGTATGTGAATGGTGCATCATTTATTCAAACAACAGCCTTTATGTAAAAAAAATCAATTTAGATGAATTTCATAAGGATTCCAGTTAATTTTTCATATAGATTCCAACTGATTTTTTAAAATTAATTAATTTTATTTTTGGCTGCATTGAGTCTTCGTTGTTGCATGTGGGTTTTCTCTAGTTGTGTTGAGCGGGGGCTCCTCTTCATTGTGGTGCATGGGCTTCTCTTTGTGGTGGCTTCTCTTGTTGCAGAGCACGGGCTCTAGGCATGTGGGCTTCAGTAGTTGTGGCACACGGGCTCAGTAGTTGTGGCTCACAGGCTCTAGAGCACAGGCTCAGTAGTTGTGGTGCATGGGTTTAGTTGCTCCATGGCATGAGGGATCTTCCTGGACCAGGGCTCAAACCTGTGTCCCCTGCTTTGGCAGGCGGATTCTCAACCACTGTGCCACCAGGGAAGCCCCCAACTGATTTTTTACAGTTGCATTATCAATTAAATGGAGGAATGATATCCTACACAACAATTCACATGTAGCTGGGGCAATTGGACATTCATAGGAAAAAAAAAAAAACAACCGACCTCAACCTAAGCCTCAAACAATATACAAAAATTAACTCAAAATAAATCACAGGTTTGAATCTAAATTGTAAAACAATTTAAAGAAATTTAAAAGAAAACATTTAAATTCCTAAAAATAAAATAATAATAAAGTAATTAAAAAAATTTTTTTAAAGAAAACATAAAAAAATCTTTCTCACCTACGACTAAGCAGAGATCTTGGACATGGCAACTGAAGTAAAATCTATGGGGAAAAAAAGTTAAACTTCCTCAAATTTAAAAACTTTTTCTCTATTGAAGAACTGTGAAGAGGGTGAAAAGGCAAGCTACAGAGTAGGAGAAAATATTTGCAAACAGAATACTCAGCAAGAGCCTTGTTCTTAGAATATATAAAGAGCTCTTAAAATTCAACAACAGTCCAATAGGAAAATAAACAAAAGACAGAACCTGAAGAAGAGAAACAGATGACAAATAAGCACGTAAAATGATATTCAATATTATTAGGCATTAGGGAATGCAAATTAAAACCAGAATCAGATACATATATCAGAATGGCTAAAATGAGAAAAAATAGTGATGACGCTAAATGCTGGTGAACATGAGAAAGTGAAAGTTTTATACGTTTCTTGTGAGAATATAAAATGATGCAGCCACTGTGGAAATAGTTTGGAAGTTTTTTACAATAGTAAAAATGCACTGCCCCTATGACGCAGCAATTGCATTCCTAAGTATTTGTCCCAGAGAAGTGAAAACATAATAATACAAAATCTGCACACTGTACAAATGGCAGCTTTATTTGTGATAGTCCCAAACTGGCAATAACTCAGTTATCCTTCACCAAGAGAATAGTTAAATGAATAATGGTATAGCCATAGCATGGAATACTACACAGCAGTAACATGGGATGACTGTTGATACACGCAATGACTTGGCACAGATCATAAGTCCATTACACTGAATTTAAAAAACCAAGCTTAAAAGGTCACAAACTATAAAATTCCATTTGTATAACATGTATAACACAACCAAATTATAGAGGTGGAAAACAGATTAGTGGTGGCCTGGGACTGGGAATGTGGGGGTGGCAGCGGGGGGAATAGGTAAGGTGAGGCTATAATTGTAGCACAAAGGAAACTTGTGGTGACAGGAAAGTTCTGCATCTTGAATTTGGTGGTATTGCATAGAACTATACACAGGTACACATACACACAAGTACATATAAAACTGGTGTAATCTGAAAAAAACCTGGTTATTTTGCAGGTTTTTTGCAACATCCTTGATATTTTGTTTTTGTTTTTTTTGTTTGTTTTTTTTTTTTTGCAGTACGGGCCTCTCACTGTTGTGGTCTCTCCCGTTGCGGAGCACAGGATCCAGACGCGCAGGCTCAGCGGCCAAGGCTCACAGGCCCAGCCGCTCCGCGACATGTGGGATCTTCCCGGACCAGGGCACAAACCCGTGTCCCCTGCATTGGCAGGCGGACTCTCAACCACTGCGCCACCAGGGAAGCCCCATCCTTGATATTTTAGTACATCTTTGTAAACTGTTACCATTGCAGAAAACAGCACAAAAGTACATGGGACATCCCTGTACATTTTTTTTTTTTGCAATTTCATATGAACCTACATTTAAAATTTAAAAATAAAAATCATATGTGTGTGTGTATATGTACATATATGTGGATATACACACATACACATACAGGATGATGGAGAAGCAAATGTGATGTATCCAAATAACATATTGTCACTTGGCAATGAAAAGAGATGAACTCAGGAGTTCCCTGGTGGTCCAGTTGTTAGGACTCCACACTTTCCCTGCCGAGGGCCCAGGTTCAGTCCCTGGTTGGGGAACTAAGATCCCGCAAGTGGCATGGTGCGGTCAAATAAATAAATAAAATGTTTAAAAAAAGAGAGAGAGAGAGAGATGGACCCATGATTTACATTGATATGGATGGATTTCAAAACTGCTGAGAGAAAGGAGCCTTACCAACAAGAGTACATACAAAATAATTCCATTTATATAGAGTTCTGTAATAAGTAACCTAATATTTGGTGGAAAAATAAATTCAAACCATTGTTTTCTTTAGGACTTGGGGTGAGGGCTGACTGGGAAGGAGCATGAGAGGACTCCCTAGGTGATGGTAATGTTCTATATAACTCAGTAAATATCCATTTACAATTAGAGGATTTCACTGTATCTATATTTTATATCAAAAGGATGGACTGTTAGGAATTCCCTGGCAGTCCAGTGGTTAAGAGTCTGGGCTTCCGCTACTGGGGGCCTGGGTTCGATCCCTGGTTGGGGAACTAAGATCCTGCAAGCCGCACAGCAAAGCCAAAATAAATAAATAAATAAACTGTAAACAAATATTGAACTCCGTGATTAGCATGCTGAATTATTTAAGGGAAGTGTACAGATGTGCGTAATTTACTTTGAATGTATAAAAAAATAAGATGGATTTATGGGTGGATAGAGCCAGGTGCTAAGTTTACAGTTAGCTGTCCCTTATGAAATTTATTCTATTTTGCTGTTTATTTGAAACCTTCACAATAAAATAAGGGAAAAAATCAATTGCAGATGGATTGCATATAGATTACAGAGGGATTTATCTTTAAATGGAAAAAACACTCAATGGATATAATTCATATGAACAAAACCTCTTTGAATTTCTCAATTACATTTAAGGGTTTAAAAAGTGTTCTGAGATCAAAAGTTTTGAGAACTTCTAGCCTAGAAAAATATTTGCTTATATGCATTATAATACGTAGACAAAAACATGTATAGTATCATTGTTGTACCTGTCCCAAACTGGAAGCAACCCAAAGGCTCAGCAGCGGGAGAATGGCTAGATAATTTATGACAATAGAATTCTTAGCAGCAGTGAAAATGAGTAAGACAGAGAACATGCAGTGACGTGGATGAGTCTTACAGAGATTTATTGTGTGAAAGAAGTTAGACCAAACAGATTCCATAAGATATGATTGCATTTATACAAAGGTATAATACAGGAAATTTTCGACTATATGTCGAAGAATTATACACTACAGGGAACACTATCAGGAAAAACCATTAAATGATGTCCTAAAAAATAGATGATTGAGGCCTCTCTTGTGTCTCTGGAAGCCACTTAAGAGGCAGATAGGGTTGAGGGACATCCCCTCCCGCCACTCTGAGAAAATAGAAGAGTTTACTGGAAGTATTTCAATCCAAAAGCTGCCATTGTGTGAGGGATCCTTTCTGAGAAAATAACAAAGTCTGGCTGAAGCAACTTGATGAAGAATCAAGTTTGTTGGTCTACCTTTGTGCCCAGTGAAAATCATGTTGTATATTATGGACAATTGTGCAAATCTGAATCTCTCTTTAATGCAGGGGAGAAAGAGTTCATGCATTTTACTGTTGTCCATTCCATACGTAACTAAACGTAAATTTAAGTTCATTAGTTTTAAATATTATTTGTCAGGCTTAATCGAATTTCCGTTTTGCTTCACAGTCTATAAACTCCCAGGGTCATCGCAGCATGTGTAACAGCAGCGTCTCCTACAGTGCCATACCTTACTGAGGATTCTCAAAAAAGTGATTCTGAGAGTTGTGACCCCTATACCATGAGGAAGAGCTTTGATTACACCCTGAAAACCTGGTACTGTGTCTTGGAATCTAACAGGATAAAAAAGAGCAAACTATAGGGCACCTCACTAATCTCCAAATACCAGGTAAGTTTTGTGTGATTTTCCAAATTGACAGGAACTACATCTGAGAGGGTTTTTTTAAAAAATATATTTATTTATTTGGTTGCATTGGGTCTTAGTTGTGGCAGGTGGGCTCCTTAGTTGTGGCATGTGCACTTACAGTTGTGGCATGCATGGGGGAATCTAGTTCCCTGACCAGGGATTGAAACTGGGCCCCCTGCATTGGGAGTGTGGAGTCGTACCCACTGTGCCACCAGGGAAGTCCCTTTTTTTTTTTTAATGTGGACCATTTTTAAAGTCGTTACTGAATTTGTTACAATATTGCTTCTGTTTTGGTTTTTTGGCCCCGAGGCATGTGGGATCCTAGCTCCCTGACCAGGAATCTAACCCACAGACCACTCAGGATGTCCCCATCTGAGAGTTTTTAAGATCTCTTTTGAGCAGATCTTGTTGTTGCTAGAAAATATAAAATGAACAAGGAAAGGATATAGAAGTAAGGAGTAGCAAGGACTGAGTAAGAAGGGGTCTGAGCAAAGTCAGTATTTACTGTTACTTTGAGGTGGTTTCGCCTGGGAGGGGATCCCATCAAGGTAGGGTAGGAATCGTTTCCTCTAGGGGTGCGTCATGTTCCCATGTAAACTGAGATTAATCAGAGCGGGATCAAGCCCTAGACCACAATTTTCACTTTATAGTTATGAATTGGAGTAGAAAGTGACCCAATGTTTGCAGTCAGCAAATGTCATCTGGCAACCTTGGTTTACTAACTGGAAAGCATTTGGATTGGTTTGACATGAAAAGTACTCACCCCTCTCCCAAACCTAAGTCCTGTGAGATTTGAAGTAATGGGAGAATTAAGGATTCTTCTTTGTCTACTGTGTATTCACAGGCAAAAAGAATATTAGAGATAAACAACCAGGACCTACTGTATAGCACAGGAAACTATATACTCAATATTTTGTAATAACCTATAAGAAAAAGGAATTAAAAAAAAGATACATATTAACATGTATGTGTAACTGAATCACTTTGCTACACACCTGAAACTAACACAACACTGTAAATCAACTATTCTTCAATTTTTAAAAAAAGAATATTAGGGAATATATGAACTTCTATTAAAAAAATGGAAAAGGTAAACCCAAAATAGTGTGAGCAAGCTTTATAGTGGAAAAATTTGGTGCACAATTGTATACACACGTGTGTGTATATACATTCTCAAGAAATGAAATATATTGCCTCTGCATTCAATCTGATATAATAGGATGTTTTGTTTGAAATACAAAGAGGAATTCCAGCCTCACACAGTTAATTGTGAATATCCCATGAAGTCTTTGGAAGACTCCCCTGTATATCCACAGGAGAATAAAACTGAGTAAAGAAACTTAAAAAGAAAAATGAAATGTAATTCCAGTGGTAATATAGAAAAGCCAAAAAAAAAAAATAGTGCCATAAAATCCCTGAGTATCTTACGTAAAATAAAATCTTAAATTGAAATACTTTTTTTTTAAATTTTTTGGTGGGGGAGGCCCACACTGCATGGGCATGTGGGATCTTAGTTCCCTGACAAGGGATACTATCTCTGTTTTTATTTATTTAGGCTGCGTTGGGTCTTCGTTGCTGCGTGCAGGCTTTCTCTAGGTGCGGTGGGGCGGGGGGTCGTGCTATTCTTTGTTGCGGTGCGCGGACTTCTCATTACAGTGGCTTCTCTTTTTGCGGAGCATGGGCCCTAGGCACATGGGCTTCAGTAGTTGTGGCTGGCAGGCTTAGTTGCTCCGTGGCATGTGGGATCTTCCCAGACCAGGGCTCAAACCTGTGTCCCCTGCAATGGCAGGCAGATTCTTATCCACTGTGCCACCAGGGAAGTTTTATACTATTTCTAAATATCCTCAGCCATTTCTGAAGGACGTGGTAAAACTAGGTTCACGGTCTTTGTATAACTATTTACCTATAGGTCCCAATTTGGCTAAATCTAATAGGGCAGTTTCTGTTTTTTGTTGTTGTTTTTTTATAATTCCATTTTTAATACATTACCTTAATCAAAACTGCCTCAGGGGCTTCCCTAGTGGAGCAGTGGTTGAGAATCTGCCCGCCAATGCAGGGGACATGGGTTCGAGCCCTGGTCTGGGAAGATCCCACATGCTGCAGAGCAACTAGGCCCATGAGCCACAACTACTGAGCCTGTGCGTCTGGAGGCTGTGCTCCGCGATAGTGAGAGGCCCATGCACGGTGATGAAGAGTGGCCCCCGCTTGCTGCAACTAGAGAAATCCCTGGCATAGAAACGAAGACCCAACACAGCCAAAAATTAATTAATTAATTAATTAATTAATTAATTAAAAAGAAAAACAAACAAAAAAACTGCCTTGGAGATGGGACTTCCCTGCCAGTCCAGTGATTAGGACTGTGCTTCCATTCTGGGGGCATGGGTTCGATCCCTGGTTGGGAAGCTAAGATCCCACAAACTGAGCAGTGCTACCTCAGAGAACTGGCACTTGGTAGACATTTGCATGTGAATAAAGAAGGAAAAGGGTAATTTAGTGCCCTGTAGAGGACATATTACACCCCATGAAGAAAAAAGCAATCTTCGCAAAGCGTAACTTAGAGACACGCGTGTCATGGGTGATGAGCACGAAGGGGCTGAGAGTCGGGAAACATAAAGCCATGAACACACATGTGTTCACCAGCCATTGGGCTGGATTCACACTTAAGACTACACAGAAAGTCAAAATGGAAGAAAGAGAATAAAGTAAAACAAAGAAGCTCACCAAGATCGGGATGGTGCCTGTGGCTCTGGCCTCGTGGGATGGTCCCAGGGAGAGGCTGTTGCTGTGAATGTGTTGGACTTGCTGCTTGTGTCTGTGCAGGACAAGGATCGTGGAGCCACTAGCCCAGACCATGAGACACAAAAACACAGTCAATGAAAAATATTATCCTTGCCAGAAGTGAGCTTGTAAGTTTGTCTGGAGTAGGCTCAGAACAGTATTCATATACTTTTCCCAAACTTACATTTTTGGTGTTGCTTAGGCCATGCACCTTTATAGCAACATCATATTTACTAGGAGATTCAGGATCCAGCAAGAGGAACAGCAGAAGCCAGTGTACTTTGGGATTCTAATTTTGACCTCCAACCACTTAGAGCTACTGGGACAAAGTTTTTTTTTGTTTGTTTTGTTTTTGTGGTACTCGGGCCTCTCACTGTTGTGGCCTCTCCCGTTGTGGAGCACAGGCTCTTGACGCACAGGATCAGCAGCCATGGCTCACAGGCCTAGCCGCTCCATGGCATGTGGGATCTTCCCGGACCAGGGCACGAACCCGTGTCCCCTGCATCTGCTGGCGGACTCCCAACCACTGCGCCACCAGGGAAGCCCTGTTTTTTTTTTAATATATCTTTATTGGAGTATAATTGCTTCACAATACTGTGTTAGTTTCTGTTGTACAACAAAGTGAATCAGCCATATGTATACATATATCCCCATATCCCCTCCCTCTTGAGCCTCCCTCCCATCTTCCCTATCCCACCCCTCTCGGTCATCGCAAAGCACCGAACTGATCTCCCTATGCTATGCTGCTGCTTCCCACTAGCTATCTGTTTTACGTTTGGTAGTGTATATATGTCGATGCTACTCTCACTTCACCCCAGCTTCCCCCTCCCCTCAGGAAGCCACCAAGGAGGCAGGTAGTGCTGAGGGAAACCCCTCTGGCTACTCTGTGAAAATAGAACACAAGTTTATATCCAGCAACAACCAGGAAATATTTCAGTCCAAACACTGTCATTTCATGAGGGATCCCTTTGGAGAAAAGAACTAAGCAGTTGGCTAGGACAAGTTAGTTGAGGATTTGTTCTGTGGGTCTGAGACTTCATCCAGTGATCAAAGTGAAAGTATAAAAGCAAAGAAGTGAGGAGTTACCCAGGATCCCAACTTTCATCTGAGTGAGGAAGATAATCACCCAGTCTAGGTTAGTAGAAACCATCACATCAGTACCTGAGGGATAATGTTTAATTGTAGTCAGAAGAATCTGAAAAAGAAAAGAAAGACTATATTAAATCTTATTCCCAAAAGTGTTCAATGTTTAATCTGACATTAAAAGCAAACTGAGGGCTTCCCTGGTGGCTCAGTGATTAAGAATCCACCTGCCAATGCAGGGGACACGGTTTCGATCACTGGTCCGGGAAGATCCTTCATGACGTGGAGCAACTAAGTCCGTGCACCACAACTACTAAGCCTGCGCTCTAGAGCCTGCAAGCCACAACTACTGAAGCCCACGCACTTAGAGCCTGTGCTCCACACAAGAGAAGCCATCACAGTGAGAAGCCCACGTATGACAATGAAGAGTAGCCCTTGCTCACTGCAACTAGAGAGAAAGCCTGTGCACAGCAATGAAGACCTGGTGCCACCAATAAATAAAATTTAAAACAAAAAAACCTTAGAATGTCTTTATGAAAGCAAAGGTTTTTTAAATTATTATTGAAGTACTTTATGTAAAAGCACAGTTCTGAAAACAATGTAAAAGTAGGGTACCAGCAGACATACTCTGCCATATACACAGACTGTAAAACTTTGCAGCTGTAACAAATTAATCTGGAAATTATCTACACTACTATGGAGTTATCATCAAAACGTATTTTAATTGCAATAAAAATCAGGGTGCAGGGAACTTCCCTGGTTGCGCAGTGGTCAAAAATCCGCCTGCCAATGCAGGGGACACAGGTTCGATCCCTGGTCCGGGAAGATCCTACATGCTGTGGAGCAGCTAATCCCATGTACCACAACTACTGAGCCTGTGCTCTAGAGCCCATGAGCCACAACTCCTGAGCCCACGTGCCACAACTACTGAAGCCCGTGTGCCTAGAGCCCATGCTCTGCAACAAGAAGCCACCGCAATGAGAAGCCCATGCACCGCAACGAAGAGTAGCCGCTGCTCCATGCAACTAGAGAAAGCCCATGCACAACGAAGACCCAACGCAGCCAAAAATTAAATAATAAATTAATATTTTATTTATTTATTTATTTGTGGTACGTGAGCCTCTCACTGCTGTGGCCTCTCCCATTGCGGAGCACAGGCTCTGGACGCGCAGGCTCAGCGGCCGTGGCTCACAGGCCCAGCTGCTCCGCGGCATGTGGGATCTTCCCGGACCGGGGCACGAACCCGTGTCCCCTGCATCGGCAGGCAGACTCTCAACCACTGCGCCACCAGGGAAGCCCCAATAAATTTTTTAAAATGCTGTGGAAGGGGCTAGGTGGAAGCACAGAAACCATGTAGAAGATTCTGAGTGTGAGATGATGGTGGTTGTGACTCGGAGGGAGCAGGGTGGATGATGAAAAGTAGTCAAACCCTGGTAGCTTTGGAAGGTGAAGGCAATGGGACTCCTGTGTGATAGACGTGAGGAGAGAAACAGAGGCTTCGAGGATGAGTCTGAGAATTTTTTCCTGGACAACTGGAATATGAGGTGCTCTTGAGAGAAATAGGGGAGGTTGAAGTTGGAGTAGGTTTTTATTACTTTTTAAATTTTTTATTATTATTTCTTTTTGCCCACACCACGTGGCTTGCAGGATCATAGTTCCCTGACCAGGGATCAAACCGCTGCCCTCGGCAGTGGAAGTGCAGTCTTAACCACTGGACTGCCAGCGAAGCCCCTGGAGTAGGTTTTTAGGGAAATAGAAACTTTGGATACATTTTTGTATGGTACATGTGATGTATATAGAATTAGTACTTTAAGTCTATTGAATTTGTTACAATATGATTCTGTTTTATGTTTTGGTTTTTCGGCCCCGAGGCATGTGGGATCTTAACTCCCCAACCAGGGATTGAACTTGCACCCCCTGCATTGGAAGGCCAAGTATTAACCACTGGACTGGCAGGGAACTCCCAGTACTTTATTTTGTTTAACAGGTAAAGAATTATGTTAGGGGGAAAATTAGTGTTGGCTTCCAAAAGTGCATTTTCTATATTAAAAAATAAAGTCAAGGGCTTCCCTGGTGGCACAGTGGTTGAGAGTCCACCTGCCGATGCAGGGGACATGGGTTTGTGCCCTGGTATGAGAAGATCCCTCATGCCGCAGAGCGGCTAGGCCCGTGAGCCATCGCCGCTGAGCTTGCACGTCCAGAGCCTGTGCTCTGCAATGGGAGAGGCCACAAGAGTAAGACACCCACGTACCGCAAAATAAATAAATAAATAAATAAAGTCAAGATTTGGAAAAATAAAAGAAGGAGCTTGGTTATGAACCTATTCAGTCTCAGGTACCTGCCAGACATCTAAGGATAATGTCCAGTAGGAGTTAGGTACAAATCTGAAATTTGGGAGAAGTAACTTGGCTGAATACATCCATTTGAGAACTGTTAGATGGTATATCAGTCATAAGACAGGGTGAGATCCCACAGAAATGAAATAAGAGTTCAGGATAGGAAAACAGGGAGTACAGAAAAGTCTCTTGAAAAACTGTCACACAAAAGTAAGAGACATGAAAGAAGCAAGGAGCATATTTGGCCAAGGAGTAGGCAGACTATTGTTTATAGAAAAGACAGTATTTACAATGCAGTTTGTAAAAGAAAAAAACAGAGCATCAGTGGTTCAAATCAAAGGAGATCTGATCAAGCACAGGGTCAGATCCAGATTGGTCATTTTCTCCAGGAAGTTCTATCCCTTGTGCTTTTCCCACGTGAAGCTGTTTTGGTACATGCAGGTATTGTATTACCATGTTTTCACAGTAAATTGCATCTTTAATCACCTGAAAGATGATCATTTCTATCTCAAATTATGACAGGGTTTTGAATTTCCTAATATTTTGTTAAGGATGTTTTTCATCTATGTACATGTGGGTGTTGGTCTGCAGTTTGCTATTAACAGTACTGCCTGATTTTGGTATCAAGTTAAAGATAATCTCACAAAACTAGCTGAGAAGACTTCCATCTGAAAAAAAATAATAATTTGAGTGGAATTGGAATTATTTCTTCCTTAAATGTCTAGAAATCATTAGTCATTTTGGCATGAAATCATAGTAGGAAATTTTTAAACTACCAATTCAATATCTATAATAGAGGGCATTTCAGATTACTCATTTCTTCTTCAGTGAACCTGAGTAGTTGGAGTATTTCAAGAAATTTTTTTCTCAATTTCTGGTTTTTGTAGAGTTGTTGGAAATTGTTTAAAATATCACATATAGGGACTTCCCTGGTGGCACAGTGGTTAAGACTCCATGCCCCCAAGGTAGGGGGCCTGGGTTTGATCCCTGGTCAGGGAACTAGATCCCACATGTATGTCACAACTAAGAGTCTGCATGCTGCAACTAAGGAGCCTGCCTGCCACAACTAAGACCTGGTGCAACAAAATAAATAAATATCACATATAATCCTTTTAATGTCTTTAGTGCCATCCCACCTTTCATTCTTCGTATTGGTAATTTTTTTTTTTTTCTGATCAATCTACCTAGAGATCTATCAATTCTCTTGATCTGAAGGACAGTTTTGGAGTTCGCTGATTTTTCTGTTTCCTATTTTATTAATTTCTGCTCTTTATCCTTTCTTTCCTTTTGCCTACTTTGGTTTTTAAATTTTTTATTTTTTTTTTAAATCAAAGGGCACGGTTTATTTATTTATTTGTTTATCTATCTATGGATGGCTGCATTGGGTCTTCGTTGCTGTGCATGGGCTTTCTCTAGTTGGAGTGAGTGGGGTCTACTCTTCATTGCAGTGTGTGGGCTTCTCATTGTCCTGGATTCTCTTGTGGAGCACAGGCTCTAGGTGCACAGGCTTCAGTAGTTGTGGCACCTGGACTCAGCAGTTGTGGCTTGCAGACTCTAGAGCTCAGGCTCAGTAGTTGTGGCGCATGGGCTTAGAGCACATGAGCCACAACTTGAGACCACGTGCCACAAATACTGAAGCCCACGCACCTAGAGCCCATGCTCCACAACAAGAGAAGCCATCGCAGTAAGAAGACTGCACACTGCAATGAAGAGTAGCCCCCCACTCACTTGAACTAGAGAAAGCCCGCATGCAGCAATGAAGACCCAAGGCAGCCAAAAATAAATTTAAAAAAAAAAAGGTCTTAAAAAAAAATTTGCTGAGAATTTCCCAAATCATCAAGTCTTGGGTCTTTTCTGTTTTTCACGTCTTCCCTATATTTACTTTTCCCTATCACATTTTACTATAATCAGTAAGAAGAAATGAGGCCACAACTTTCAACACTTTTTAGAAATGTCCTCAGCTAAATGTCCATAAAAAGACTTGCACATGAATATTTGCAGCAGCTTTATTTTTATATTTAGAATCTGTGGGGGGGGGACTCCAAATATCATTTAAGATATATTGATATGGTGTGGTATATCCATATAGAACATTACTCAGCAATAAAGAGAATGAGCTATAGATGATTCTCAAAATAATCATGTTGCAAGACAGCAGACAGAAGTAAACTTTTAAGGTTCCACTTAAAATTCTAGAAAAGGCAAATTTATCTATACTGAAAGTCAATCAATGGTTGCTTAGGGGTGGTAGGTAAAGTATTAGGAAAGGCACTGAGAAAGGGTGATGGATATATCTAATATCATGATTAGACGATTTCAAATGTGTATACATATATTAAGGCTTACCAAACTGTACAGTGTGTGCAGTATACTGCATGTTGACTACAGTTCTATTCTCATTCCCAGGGTTCCTGCCCATGCAGCATCAGCTGAAGAGCCCAAGGAGGCACAGAAATTGAGGAAAACTACATTCTTTGCTCTGCCACTGACCCTGGTCATAAGAATGAGACAGCCCCAGAGAGCATGACAATCTCCATACATGATCTCATCCAGCGATAGTGACTTGAATGTTTATGGATGTGTTTTTAGCATGGACACACCCATTCTCGTTTGCAGCAGTCTCTCCAATCTCAATTATTCACACCCAGTGTTTCTGCATCAATTTTGTTTCCTTCCTGGACACAGTAAGTCTTACAGCCATTGACTCCTGTACCAGATTCAGGGCATATGGCACTTGGCAGGTCCTAAGGAACAGCTGCCCCTCAACAGTGCCAGGGAATGTGGCATATATGGTGAAAACAAGACACTGAAGCCATGCTGCTCCCAAACATGTTGTAGGTTGTTAACAATACCACCCTTCTCAAGGTGATGTCTGGACCCTCGAATAACTGAAATCTAGACAAAATCAGGCCCACAAAGCCCTGAATTCTCACCCAAGCTTTTGTCAGCAATGGAAATTAACACCAAGATTGGACTGAGAACTGTTCTCTGTCAACCTGTTCTATTTGAGGCACACAGTAGGGAGCCCACCACAAACAGTTTACCTCTTCAGTTTGGCAGAGTCTAACGGTTTCTAAACCACTCCAGACACTAAAAAGAACCTCAGAGATTAAAGGTGGCTTAAATAATAAGGTATTTATTACCACACAAACCAGCGCAACATGAGTCAAGTAGTTATCCAGCCTGGGTGACTTGGAGGCTGGAAAAATTCATCACAAGTATCACATGAGACCAACAATGTCCATGAATAAAGTAAACCTTTTCTGCTACCAGAACACAGCTTAGATCATCTTGGCTAAAGGTGGATCATGTCCATACCTTTTCCGGTCAGAGGGAAACAAATGAGGACCACCATTTAATTCAGATTTCTTATAATTTCCTCCAGGGATTGAAGGGAGCATGAAGTTCTGCCTCCCCTAAAAATATTAGGGTAAGCTGGTTGAGTTGAGATGGTTTCAGCCACAGGCACTAACAAATTTGGCAACGAACCTGAGCAGGTCTGAAAGTGCAACATAGCTTCTGAAAGCTTCCCCTGCACCTGGCATTCATAAAATACACCACAGTATTAATGTCCAGATATATGTGGTTTGACACATGATTGATGTCTCCCTCTCTAAAGGCAGACACAGAGCTCCTCGCCATGAGTTCTGTTGTGTTGGAAGCACTCCTACAGCCTTCCGGCAGTGTGAACTTTCTGGTGCCTAATGAGATGGGAGCTTAAGCTATACGATTTCCCACATTCATTGCATTCATATGGCCTTTCTCCAGTGTGAACTTTTTGGTGCCGAACAAGGTGGGAGGTTCTGATGAAATCTTTCCCACATTTGCTGCACACAAAAGGCCTTTCACCTGTGTGAACTCTCTGGTGTGCAATAAAGTCAGAGCTTCGACTAAAGAATTTCCCACATTCAGTGCACTCAAAAGGCCTTGCCTCAGTATGAATTCTCTGGTGTTTAATAAGGGTATATTTGTGGCCAAAGGATTTCCCACATTCACTGCAAACATAAGGATTTTCTCCAGTGTGGATACTCTCATGCTGAACAAGTGTGGATTTGTGTCTGAAGACTTTCCCACAATCGTGGCACTTATAAGGCCTTGCTCCATTGTGAACTCTCTGGTGTACAATTAGGTTGGAGTGATGGCTGAAGTATTTGCCACATTCGCCACACTTATAAGGCATTTCTCCAGTGTGAATTCTTTTGTGCTGAGTAAGGTTGTCCTTGCGGCTAAAGGCTTTTCCACATTCACTGCACTCATAAGGCCTTTCTCCTGTGTGGATTCTCTGGTGCTGGACAAGTGTGGCTTTGCGGCTGAACGCTTTCCCACATTCATTGCACTCATAAGGCTTTTCTCCAGTATGGATTCTCTGGTGCTGGACAAGTGTATCTTTGCGACTGAAAGCTTTCCCACATTCACTGCACTTGTAATGCATTTGTCTAATATGATAGGCCTCCCCACTCTCAGTGCTCCTTGTTTTCCTCTTACTGTGGGTGGCCTTTTGCTGGTGACTGCCCAAACTGGTCTGGAAGTTCTTCTGCTCCTCCTCACATGCAAAGGGCTTCTCTGACAGGTGAGGTTCTTCACAGGCCCTACAGTTCTTCACAAATGAGGTCTTGCCTTTGTCTCCTCTTAAGAGTTTCTCTACATTGTACAGCTTCTGGTGCTGGTCAAAGTTTACACTGAACCAGAATTGTCTCCCACATGCCCCACATGTGTAAGGTTTCAGTCCATGGTGTGTTTCTTGGTGTTCATCCAGGTGCAAAATATCTTTCAAGATTGGGCCACATAAGTCACAGGGGTGAGCCATCTGGGTCGATGAATCTGCCTTGAAAGTATGAACGTGTGACACTGCTACAGAAACACTCTGCTTAGAAGGTTCCTCTTCATTCTCCACTCCATGCCAACAACCTGAAAGCAGAAAAATGCTGCTGAACAGCATGCTGTCTTCAGTGGGAGTGGGTAATCCCATCACAAATGTGTATCTAGCATCTAGCATACCCAGGATTGAGTCCACAGGGTTGGTGGCAGGACAGCAGCTTTGGGATTAGGTTAAAGAAAGAGCTGCTGTGCAGTACTGGACTCTGTGGGTCACAGAATGGGGAGGGTCTTACAGCAAAGACACAGGATGGGGTGTAGCTGAGAGAGAAGAGGCAGGCAAGATCTCCAACTCACACCTTGCAAATGACTTTTAGAAGGGCCTTGACTGACTATTGGTGACAGGTAAGTACTATCCAGAAATGTTATGTCCAGGCCCAGAAAATGTGATTTAAAATGAGTAACTGGTATTCAAAAACTATTTAAGTACATGCTTATGTTTCATGACACATTAACACTGTCCAACAGACGAGAGCACCACAGAGGGAGCAGTAGAGAGCACTGATGAGTGGGGTGGGCAGCCCTGGGTCACAGATCAGAATAGAAGTGAAAAGTATGTAAAGAGTCCAGAATTGGGAGGAAAAGAGAAATAAGGTATGGCCTATAGCCTGGGCACCAAAGAGCAGTGGGCATAGGACAGGTTTTTGGTGCTATTTGCATCCATCCTTGAAGTTATATCCTGCCCAGGCTCCCACTCACCAGGGCCTGTCCATGTCTCTTTTGCTGTGGCTAGTCAGGACCTCTCAATCAGGCACTAATCTTTCCCCTGCTACAGTTCAGCAACCACAGAGGATCTAGAAGATACAAGTCACACAGGAAGGACAGGGCAAGCGAAGAGGAAAGCAATGACCCAGGGTAGCCCGCCCAGGAGAGATTAAATACAAAATGAAAACCTTAAAGGAACAACCTATGGGCCCCACAATCAGTGACCATAACTGTAATTCATGACAGAGATAGGCCCAAGGGAATGTCAATCAAAGAAAGGGGACATAATCTGGAGCAAAAAGGCATCATGAGTGTAGACAGAGCCATCCACCCAGGAAGAAGCCAGGCAGGATAGTATCCACTGGGCTGACCATAAGACTCTTGACCTTCAAATCCTTCCTGGCAATTTTGGGGCAACAGAAGTCGGGAAGCATAGGGAGCATACCCAGCCAAGACCTGGCACCCAGAGGATGTATGTGAGGGAGTGCTCACGGTCCAGATATATAGGAAGGAAATCGCAACTTCTAGGGGAAAAACAGGAAGAGCAGAACATAGCCCAGAAAACTGGGATATGCAGGGCCTTACCCAGGAAAACCATAAGAGCAAAGCATAGAAGGCACTGCATTGTGATATGAGAGTCTCTGAGCTTTATCAAGAGGTCCCCATTTCTCCCAGGAAAAATGCACAAACACACCCTCAAAAGTCACATGATCCTACATGAACAGCACAATAGCACAAGGGCAGCCTCTCTCCCCAGGATTCCCAGTGTATCCACCACAATTTCACATTCCTCCCCAGGCCCCCAAAGCAAAACAATACAGCAGGCCCTGGTGTAATTGATGCCACCTCTTTCCTCATTTTCCATTAATCATTTCACCCAGCCTAGAACAAAAAGCAAGTGGACAGATAGACACACTGTATAGTCTGGGCCTGGCAGGCAGGAACCAACCCTTCTTCAGCCAGCTAGCTCCCATGGGATCCAGAGATTATGCCTCTCATACACAAATTTGACCTCCACGTTCCCCTTAAATCCCTCAGGACCTGAGCCCCCAGGCCATGAATTCAGATTCCATCTCCATGGACACATCACTCTTTAGACCACACCTCCCTCGTTATCTAAGTAGGTTCCCAAAGTAGGTACCTCCCAGATGTAAACCTGCACATGGCATTCAGAGAATGCTTGGTTAATGCATCCAGGGTTACATCCATCACCAGTCAACAGCCTCCACTGCCATAGGTATTTTCAAACTCAGCTTTTAATTTCTTCCTTCCTTGATTAAACTTCAGCAATTCAGAAGCACATGCAGATTATGAGATAAAGCCAGACCTTTTCCACCTTGCTACTGCATGCTGGGGATACTATACCCTCATCAGTCACAGGCTTAACACTTACCACTAAACTCTCATTCAAAGCCCATACCCACTGGCCTTCTACCCCAAGCATAGTGACTCTGCAGCTGATCCAATTTAGCTCTGAACTAACCTACCAGCTCAACTAAAACTCCCCAGTCCCCACCAAAGGTCACCACAAAAACCTGAAAAGCACACGGAGAGGGGAAGAAGGACCAGCTTTGGTCTTTCATGTCATCTCTATTACTGCTTTACTTCAGAATTATCTCATATCTACTTTCTCCCTTTCATCAACTGCCAGATCCTATTTTCCCTGCTCACCATGGACACTAACCTCCCTTTTCTTGCCTCTAAGGTAACTCTTACTTCCACTCCACTGTGCCCACTTCCTTTCCAGACCCCCAAAGGCACTGCCACCATGACATAAAGGTTCTCTCTCTAAATCTGATACACAGCTCTACCCTAATCACATACTGGCTGTTACCTTGTGGATGTCTCCAACTTGAATCGCTCCTCTGAACTCCATACCCATGTGTCCACCTGTCCACTTGATACGTCAACTCAGATGTCTTTGGACCACTGCAGATTCAACATGATCAAAACCTAACTCTGGGGCTTCCCTGGTGGCGCAGTGGTTGAGAGTCTGCCTGCCGACGCAGGGGACACGGGTTCGTGCACCAGTCCAGGAGGATCCCACATGCCACAGAGCGGCTGGGCCCATGAGCCATGGCCGCTGAGCCTGCACGTCTGGAGGCTGTGCTCCTCAACGGGGGAGGACACAACAGTGCGAGGCCCGCATACTGCAAAAAATAAAAATAAAAACCTAACCCTGGATATTACCTCTGAAAGTTACTCTCACCACCAACTTCACTATTTCAATTGAGAACTTCTTCTTCCTTATGTCTTCTCAGGCAAAAAACTGTGGGGTCATCTCTGACCCTTTCCCATCTTTCTCTCACACTCCACATCAGAAAATCTGGTTGGTCCTACTTTAAAAATAAAAACAAACAAACAAACCCCACCAGAATCCAAGCACTTGTCTCTTACCCCTGTAGTCACCACTCTGGCCCAGCCATCATCAGCAGTCCTCTTTACTACCCCCATAGTCTTTTCTTCACTGTGCAGCCACAGAAACCCTGACCAGAATAAGATCACTCCCTTCTCTGGTCCAAACTTTCCATGGGTCCCACCACTTTCAGAACAGAAGCCCAGCTCCACAGGCTGCCATTTGAGAGCTGAAACCTGTCCCCTGCTCTCTGATCACTAGACATAATGGAGAATTAAAGTTCCCCGAACAAGACCAGTTCAGTCTCAAGTGATGTATTTGCATATGCTGGTTCCCATGGGCACTGTTCCATACTTCTTCCCATTACTTGCTGAAAATGGAAACCCTTCCATATAATTTCAGAATAGCTTGCAGGGCACAAGGCCTCTGGTGACACCAGGATCCCCAAACCCAATGGCAGGCAGAAGGGTAGGTTAAGATTCCCAAGACACCATTATCTGCCATAATGGGTTGCCAAGATCATGGTTGACTGAGGACCTGTACACTTTGCACTCACCTATCCAGGGATCTTAATCACTTCTGCCACCACAGCAATCTGGCAGGAAGAGGGAGTTGGGAGTGGCAGGTTACCACAGTGGGATCTCAAAGACAACTGTTCCTCTCATCCCTACCTTGCCCTTTGGTGAGGATGATTTCAGATTGTCTAACTTAAGATACTCAGACCTTAGTGTTGCCTCCTACCAGCTATGTAACCATGATCCAAGATTTCTCTGTGTTCTCACGTACAAAGCAGGGATAATGGTGGTATCCACCTAACAGGTCTGTCTGTATCAGATGTGTTAGGCGTCAAGTACCTTTGAATTCACTTTTACCGTCCACATTCTTAACAGTTTTGCAAATGTTTTTGGCTTGAATGAAGTACATAATAGGTTCTTGTAAGTTTTGGGTTTGTTTTTAAGTCTTTAATAAAACTTGATATTTAAGACTTTTCGTTGTAATCACATACTTAGAGACAAGTTTTTCAATTATTTAAGCAGTGGTATAAATTTATCATACCTAAACATTTTTAATTTTTAACTGCCTGCTAACGTATACTTGCCAGGTATACACTAGATCCTTTCACCAAACCAGCCTACCTGGTATATATTCCTCTGAAGGTGAGCATGCTGGTGGCCCTTCATTAGAGGTGTTCATCATCTCTCCTCACCTGATAAGTCAGGGAACTGATGTAACAGTGCCCTGGATTGGGGTGGGGCTGCTCCACTAGCCTGGCTGACTTTTCCTCGGCTCCACAGAGGGGCATGCTGAGTCCACAGAGTGACAAATTTATAGCACCTTACACCTTGCTCTCCATCTCAGGTCAGGTTCCTAATACCCTACAGCCCTCTCTCCTGCTGACACCACCCATAACCCTTTCATATTCCAGGACCTCTCCTTTCTGGAGGAAATCTCAGGGACGTCCATCCCTTTTCCCAGTACTCATTCACCTCAGGGACCACATAAAATAACAACCTTAACATTCTCCCCCTAAACCTCATCTCCAGGCTTTGATAAGACCTCACTCCTCAGAGGTCTCCAGCCCAGCTTGTTGTGCAGAACTCCAGACCAGCATATCCAAATGCCTATGTAACGCCAATACTGTGAAACACTATGGATTTACCATGTCCTAAGTCCAACTCCTGTTCCCCCTGAAAGGTGCTTCCCTCGTCCAACTTACCCATTTCCATTCTTTCAGATGTTCAGGGAAAAACAAAACAAAACTTGGGTGGTCCTTCACATCCCTTTTTCACTCACAGCCGTATCTAACACACCAGAAAATTCTGTTGGTTCTATCTTTAAAATCTCTCCAGAATTTAATGATTTATCCAGTCCCAATCCCTCCCCTGCCACTGTTCTGGTACAGTCACCACCACAACGTTCCTGGAGTTTGTGGCCTCCTCACCGGTCTCCCTGCCTCCATCCTCATCATCTCCACCCCACCCTAGTTTGTTTTCCCCTGAGCTTTGGGAATACTTTTAAAAATCCCTGATCACGTCATGTTCTTCCACGGCTCCCAACGTCCTCCTAATGAAAGCACTCGCCTCACCCTGACGTTCCAGGCATTACTACTCACACTCTCTGCTTCCTTAAGATGTGAACACCCCAGTTTCCCGAAAGTTCCCGACAACCCCAAATCTTTGCTTCTGCTAGTGGCTCGGCGGGGTACCACTCTTAAACGTCTCACCACACTGGCTATTAGAAATGGCGGCTTGGGCTTCCCTGGTGACGCAGTGGTTAAGAGTCCGCCTGCCGACGCAAGGGACACGGGTTCGTGCCCCGGTCCGGGAAGATCCCACAGGCCGCGGAGCGGCTAGGCCCGTGAACCATGGCCGCTGAGCCTGCGCGTCCGAAGCCTGTGCTCCGCAACAGGAGAGGCCACAACAGTGAGAGGCCCGCGTACCGCAAAAAGAAAAAGAAAAAAAAGAAATGGCGGCTCCATCTGCAAACGCCCTGGAGTCTGGACCAGAAGAGCCTCAATAGGCACCACTCGGGGTCCTACGGTTCGAAGGTGGGGGGCGGGACGCGTCAAGATCCGGGAAACGCAGCACCCACCTAAGCCGGTCCGTCCCCAAGGCCGCCGCCATCACAGTCTGGACCACATAGATTCGGGAGGGATCCCAGGTCGGAAACCGGGCATAGCCGTCGCTCGGCCAGGCGGCGGAATTCTCGCGAGCGCTGCCACCACCGAGCCACTCTGCATCGAGGACAGGGTAGCCTCTCGCGCCTTCTCACTTTCCGTCACCTCTGAATCGAACCACAGCTCCCGATGTTATGCTCTGATGGGTCGACCAAGAGCCAACAAAATGTCCGCCGCGAAGATACCGGAAGTCCCTCCCAGAAGACTTCCGCACGTATGGAAATTCCCTTAAGAGTGCCGCCGCTGCGCGGCGCACGGGCTCCTGGGTAATGTAGTTCCCGCTGAGCCATCGGCCGCAGCGACTCGTTGACGCCCTCGCGTGGAACCGCAAGGGACGCTGGGGCCTTGCGGCTCCGAGGACGGGGCGGAGCTTCACTCTTCTTAAGATGCCATCGCCCAGTTTCCGTGTAGTGTACACTGCAAGGATCGAAGAAATGTTTAGAAATGTTCTCTCAGATATTCCCCAAAGCTATAAAACCTAATGGACACACCACTTCAAATGTCACTTTGAGTCAACTCATATTTTCTTGTTTTTAAAATACTTACAGATGGAAGAGAGAAGCAAAGATGCAAATATGAAAAAATAAGTAAATTATACGATATGCTGTATGATGATAGGTGCCTTTTGGGAAAAAAGCTGGATTTCGGGGAAGAGCAGGGAATGAGACGGTGTAATATTAAATAGAGTAGTAATGAGAAACCTCATGGATACTTCAGGCAAGACTTGAAAAATGATTAATTAAATCATGTGGCATTTTTGTGCATATCCAAGAACTGTATCAGCCAGTGTCATGTCCTAAGCAAAGCTAGGTGCTGATGCCCATGGAATTAGGTGAGTGAGGAAGGGAGTTTTAAAAAGGAGGTCAGGGACTTCCCTGATGGCACAGTGGTTAAGAATCATCCTGCCAATTAAGGGGACACAAGTTTGAGCCCCGGTCTAGGAAGATCCCGCATGCCATGGAGCAACTAAGCCCGAGTGCCACAACTACTGAGCCTGCGCTCTAGAGCCTGTGAGCCACAACTACAGAAGCCCACGTGCCTAGAGCCCATGTTCTGCAACAAGAGAAGCTACCACAATGAGAAGGCTGCCAAAATAAATAAGTAAATTTATAGGAAAAAAGAAAAAAGAGGTCAGAGGGACTTCCATGTTGGTCCAGTGAGTAAGACTCCACGCTACCAATACAGGGGGCCTGGGTTCCATCCGTGGCTGGGGAACTAGATCCCACACATGTGCCACAACTAAAGATCCCACATGCTGCAAGTAAGACCTAGTGCAGCCTAAATACATAATTTTTTTCTTTTTTTTTTTTGCGGTACGCAGGCCTCTCACTGTTATGGCCTCTCCCGTTGCAGAGCACAGGCTCTGGACGCTCAGGCTCAGCAGCCGTGCTCACGGGCCTAGCCACTCCACGGCATGTGGGATCTTCCCGGACCGGGCACAAACCCATGTTCCCTGCATCAGCAGGTGGACTCTCAACCACTGCACCAGCAGGGAAGCCCTAAATAAATATCCTTTTTTAATTCAAAAAAAAGGCGGTCGAGAGGAACATGGGCTAAAGGCCTGTGAAGTGCCTCAGGGTCTTGCAAAACTTTTGAATTTTCTTTAAGTAAAAGGAGGAGTCTTTCCAGGATTTTAATCAAAGATGGACACTACCTGACTCATAGTGTTGAAGGGTCATGTTGGCTGGAGAGTTGAGAATAGACTGCAAAAAAATAAGCTTAGGATACAGAAAATCAGTTAGATGACCACTGCAAAAATCCAGCTAGAGGATGGTGCTAATCAGGCTGGGGGCAGACATGGTGATGAAAAGTGGTGAGACTCAAGATATATTTTGAAAGTGGACCCAATCAGATTTCCTATGGGGCTGGTTCTGTGCTATGAGAAAAAGAAGGAGTCAAGGATGATCCCTAGAATTTTTAGTCTCAGCAACTGGAAGGATGGGGTTGGCATCGACTGAAAATGGGAAAGCTGTGACCAGAGCAGAATCAAAAGAAAGCTCACACACTGTAAACACCAAATGCTGGTGTTTTTGAATGAACTCTCATTCATTGCTGGGTGGAATGCAAGTGGCACAGCCACTTTGCAAGACAGTCTCGCAGTGTCTTAAAAAACTAAACATAGACTTACCATACAATCCAGAAATTTTGTTCCTTGGTATTTACCCAAAGGAATTGAAAACGTTTGTCCACACAAAAACCTGCACATCATGGATGGTTTTAGCAAGTTAATTCATAACTGCCAATGTTCCATCTTGGAAGCAAGCAAGATGTCCAGGAGGTGAATGGATAAATAAACTGTGGTACCTACAGACAAGGAAATACTATTCAGCTCTAAAAAGAAATGAGCTATCAAGCCACGACAAGACATGGAGGAAACTTAAATGCATATTACTAAGGCAAAGAAGCCAATCTGAAAAGGCTACGTACTGTATGATTTCAACTCTGACATTCTGGACAAGGCAAACCTATGGAGACAGTAAAAATATCAGTGGTTACCAGGCCTTAGGCAAGAGGGAGGGATAAAAAGGTGGAGAATTTCTAGGGCAGTGAAACTCATCTGAATGGAACTCTAATAGTGGATTCAAGTGTAAGCCCTGACAGTTGTTTTATTTTATTTTTTGTAACGCAAGTGCCTGACAGTAAACTTTGTTTGCCAAGGCATCAAAGAGGCATCCACTTCAAAGATGTCTATCTGTAATAAACAACATTGTCAGCCAAGTGATTAGATAAACAGCCAGGCTGCCTTTCCCACTGGGGCTCCTTTGCTTTAGGAGCTGTTGGTTGATTTCAGTAACTGACAATTTGGGCTACTTGTTTTTTTCTCTTACTGTGCTATAAACTCCTACTCTTATGTTTTTAATTCCCCAATAAAGAGTGAGCCCATGAAACCCTACACCCCCACTCTCGACCACAATAAAAGCAGAACCCCAGGCCCATGAACTCTCTTTCTCACCTCGACCTTGCTATGTGGATTCAGATGTTGTATGTAATTTCCAGGTTTGTAAATAATAAACCTATATGGACTTCCCTGGCAGTCAATTGGTTAAGACTCCACGCTTACACTGCAGGGGGTGCAGGTTCGATCCCCGATCAGGGAACTAAGATCCCACATGCTGCACAGCCAAATAATATCAATAAATAAATAAATGTAGTAAAAAAAACTGTTTTAAAATAATAATAAACCTGTATTTTTTTCAGTTTCCTGGATATTGCTGAAGGGCATCTTGCAATCACAATGAGAACCACAAGAGCCAGTCCAACCACAACATTCCTCACTGACAGACTGAGACCAGCTCAGAACAATGGATACATGCCACTATACATTTATCCAAACACATAAAATATACACCAAGCGTGAACCCTAATGAAAACCATGGTCATTGGGTGAAAATGTGTAATTTTAGGTTCATCAATTGTAACAAATATATCATTCTAGTGGGGGGTGTTGATAATGGGGAAGGTTATGCATATATGGGCGCATGGGATATACGGGAAATTGCTGTACATTCCTGTCAATTTTGCTGTCAACCTAAAACTGCTCTAAATAAATAAAGTTTAAAAAAATTTTTAAAATGAAAGCTGAGAAGTTTGAAGATGTTGAGTGTGTTATGTCTACCAGATGTCCAGGAATAGGTTACAAAGTAGATCATTAGACAATCACTGGATTTTTGGATGGAAACATACATTTGGAAGTTTTGAGCTTAAAATGATATTTACAACCATGCCATTGCATAAGATTACTAATAGAATGTGTATAGGTTGTGTAAAAGTCCCCTAATATGATTGTGTTACTGTCGATTTCCCCTTTTATGGCTGTTAGTATTTGCCTTATGTATTGAGGTGCTCCTATGTTGGGTGCAAAAATATTTACAATTGTTATATCTTCTTCTTGGATTGATCCCTTGATCATTATGTAGTGGCCTTCTTTGTCTCTTGTAATAGTCTTCAAAGTCGATTTTGTCTGATATGAGAATTGCTACTCCAGGTTTCTTCTGATTTCCACTTGCATGGAATATCTTTTTCCATCCCCTCACTTTCAGTCTGTATGTGTCCCTAGGTCTGAAGTGGGTCTCATGTAGACAGCATATATACGGGTCTTGTTTTTGTATCCATTCAGCCAGTCTGTGTCTTTTGGTGGCAGCATTTAATCCATTTACATTTAAGGTAATTATCGGTATTTATGTTCCTATTCCCATTTTCTTAATTGTTTTGGGTTCGTTATTGTACGTCTTTTCCTTATCTTGTGTTTCTTGCCTAAAGAAGTTCCTTTAGCATTTGTTGTAAAGTTGGTTTGGTGGTGCTGAACTCTCTCAGCTTTTGCTTGTCTGTAAAGGTTTTAATTTCTCCATCAAATCTGAATGAGATCCTTGCTGGGTAAAGTAATATTAGTTGTAGGTTTTTCTCCTTCATCACTTTAAATATGTCCTGCCAGTCCCTTCTGGCTTGCAGAGTTTCTGCTGAAATATCAGCTCTTAACCTTATGGGGATTCCCTTGTGTGCTATTTGTTGTTTTTCCCTTGCTGCTTTTAATATGTTTTCTTTGTATTTAATTTTTGATAGTTTGATTAATATGTGTCTTGGCATGTTTCTCTTTGGATTTATCCTGTATGGGGCTCTCTGTGCTTCCTGGACTTGATTAACTATTTCCTTTCCCATATTAGGGAAGTTTTCAACTATAATCTCTTCAAATATTTTCTCAGTCCCTTTCTTTTTCTCTTCTTCTTCTGGGACTCCTATAATTCGAATGTTGGTGCATTTAATGTTCTCCCAGGGGTCTCTGAGACTGTCCTCAGTTCTTTTCATTCTTTTTTCTTTATTCTGCTCTGCAGTAGTTATTTCCACTATTTTATCTTCCAGGTCACTTATCCGTTCTTCTGCCTCAGTTATTCTGCTTATTGATCCCTTCTAGAGTATTTTTAATTTCATTGTGTGTTTTTCATCATTGCTTGTTTCCTCTTTAGTTCTTCTAGGTCCTTGTTAAATGTTTCTTGCATTTTCTCTATTCTATTTCCAAGATTTTGGATCATCTTTACTATCATTATTCTGAATTCTTTGTCAGGTAGACTGCCTATTCCTCTTCATTTGTTAGGTCTGGTGGGTTTTTACCTTGCTCCTTCATCTGCTGTGTGTTTTTCTTTCTTTCCATTTTGCTTATCTTACTGTTTGGGGTCTCCTTTTTGCAGGCTGCAGGTTTGTAGTTCCCATTGTTTTTGGTGTGTCCCCAGTGGCTAAAGTTGGTTCAGTGGGTTGTGTAGGTTTCCTGGTGGAGGGGACTGGTGCATGTGTTCTGGTGGATGAGGCTGGATCTTGTCTTTCTGGTGGGCAGGTCCACTTCTGGTGGTGTGTTTTGGTGTGTCTGTGACCTTATTATGATTTTAGGCAGCCTCTCTGCTAATGGATGGGGCTGTGTTCCTGTCTTGCTAGTTATCTGGCATAGGGTGTACAACACTGTAGCTTGCTGGTCGTTGAGTGAAGCTGGGTGTTGGTGTTGAGATGGAGATCTCTGGGAGATTTTTGCCGTTTGATATTATGTGGGGCTGAGAGGTCTCTTGTGGACCAGTGTCCTGAAGTTGGCTCTCCCACCTCAGTGGCACAGCCCTGACGCCTGGCTGGAGGACCAAGAGACTGTCCTCCACATGGCTCAGAATAAAAGGGAGAAAAAATAGAAAGAAAGAAAGAAGATAAAATAAAATAAGATAAAATAAAGTTATTAAAATAAAAATAATTATTAAGAAAACATTTTTAAAAAGTAAAAAAACAAACAAAAAAAAGGAAAAAAACAAACAAAAAACATGGACGGACAGAACCCTAGGACAAATGGTGAAAGCAAATCTATAGAGACAAAATCTCACACAGAAGCATACACACTCACAAAAAGAGGAAAAAGGGAGAAAATAATCTATCTTTCTCCCAAAGTCCACCTCCTCAATTTGGGATGATTCATTGTCTATTCAGGTATTCCACAGATGCAGGGTACCTCAAGTTGATTGTGGAGATTTAACCCACTGCTTCTGAGGCTGCTGAGAGAAATTTCCCTTTCTCTTCTTTGTTCGCATAGCTCCCGGGGTTCAGTTTTGATTTGGCCCTGTCTCTGCATGTAGGTCTCCTGAGGACATCTGTTCTTAGCTCAGACAGGACGGGGTTAAAGGAGCCGCTGATTCGGGGGTTCTGGCTCACTCAGGCCGGGGGTAGGAGGGGTACGGAGTATGGGGTGAGCCTGCAGCGACAAGAGGCTGGCATGACGGTTCACCAGCCTGAGGCACGCCATGTGTTCTCCTGGGAAAGTTGTCCCTGGATCACGGGGCCCTGGCAGTGGTGGGCTGCACAGGCTCTGGGGACTGGAGGTAGGGAAAGTGACCTGTGCTCGTACACAGGCTTCTTGGTGGCCGCAGCAGCAGCCTTAGCATCTCACGCCCGTCTCTGGTGTCCATAATGATAGCTGTGGCTCATGCCCATCTCTGGAGCTCCTTTAAGCAGCGCTCTTAATCCCCTCTCCTCGCGCACCAGGAAACAAAGAGGCAAGAAAATGTCTCGTCTCTTCAGCAGCTCCAGACTTTTCCTGGACTCCCTCTCAGCTAGCCGTGGTGCACTAACCCCTTTAGGCTGTGTTCACACCACCAACCCCAGTCTTCTCCCTGGGATCTAAGCTCCGAAGCCTGAGCCTCAGCTCCCAGCCCCAGCCTGTACCGGTGGGTGAGCAGACAAGCCTCTCGGGCTGGTGAGTGCTGGTCAGCACCAATACTCTGTGCAGGAATCTCTCCATTTTGCCCTCCGCACCCCTGTTGCTGCATTCTCCTCCGTGACTCTGATGCTTCCCCCCTCTGCCACCTGCAGTCTCCACCCGCGAAGGGGCTTCTAGTGTGTGGAAACCTTTCCTCCTTCGCAGCTCCCTCCCACTGGTGCAGGTCCCATCCCTATTCTTTTGTCTCTGTTTTTTCTTTTTTCTTTTGCCCTACCCAGGTACGTGGGGGAGTTTCTTCCCTTTTGGGAGGTCTAAGGTCTCCTGCCAGCGTTCAGTCAGTGTTCTATAGGAGCAGTTCCACGTGTAGATGTATTTATGATGTATCTGTGGGGAGGAAGGTGATCTCCACGTCCTACTCTTCCGCCATCTTCTCCTGTCTCTGTATAGGTTGTGAAGAGAGAAATAACTGCTGATTGAGCTCCTGTTTATTACAATATTAAGGGAATGCATTTAAGAAAAACAAATCCAGGGACTTCCCTGGTGGTCCAGTAATTAGGATTCCTTCTGGGCTTTCATGCTGTTGCCCGTGTTCAATCCCTAGTTGGGGAACTGAGATTCTGCAAGCTGCACAACAAGCCAAAAAAAATTTTTTTTTAATTAAAAAATTAAAAAACCAGGGCTTCCCTGGTGGTGCAGTGCTTGGGAGTCCACCTGCCGATGCAGGGGACATGGGTTCGTGCCCCAGTCCAGGAGGATCCCACGTGCCGTGGAGCGGCTGTGCCCGTGAGCCCTGGCCACTGAGCCTGTGCATCTGGAGCCTGTGCTCCATGACGGGAGAGGCCACAGCAGTGAGAGGCCCACGTACCGCAAAATAAATAAATAAATAAATAAAACAAATCCAGTATATTAAGAATACAAAGGAAAAAAAAATGGTGTCAAAAGCTCCTGAAAGGAACTTTAAGGAAAATCTTAAATTCATTAATGATGATGGAGTTGTGAAGATAAAAACTCTCATTAGAACGATTAGAGAACTACATAGGAGTTGCAGTAATAGAAACAAAAAGAGAGAGAAAATGCTCATAAAAGTTTAGCCATAAAGCATGAGGAAGAGAAATGGTAGAACAGAAAATGTACTAGATCATAGAGTGAAGGGTAGCTATTTTATGAAGTACACAAATTTTATTGATGCTATTTGTAAAACAGATTAAAAGACTGAAGATTAATGATGGGTGGTTTATCATCAATAGATTTACAAAACCAAGAACAAAACCCCTCAGAAGCTAAGTCATGGGAAAATCATCCTTAGATGGCATTAATGGAGGGATTGACTCTAAATTCAGGGGAGGCATCACTACCTTCTCAACATAAGGGAGCCCATAAGATATTTGTTTTAGATTTGGGAGGCAGAGGGTATTGTCAAATAAAATCAAATAATGATTTTCTTTTCTCTGTATAAAGGCAGAATGTTAATATAGAAGTAATCCTGGGGGAACTTTATATGAAGTAACAAATAGTTTTGAGATTGTTGAGGTTTTCGGTGAATATATTAAGCTAGGAACACCAAGCTGGACAGGCAAGTAGCAGAAGTGGGGAAGGTGCTGCTGGAATAGGGGACAACTGGAGCATTCAGGTTAAGTCCTTGACCAGGATTTGGAATCTTTTAAATGAGAGATCAGTAATGATAGCTCTTTAAGCAGATGGACTAAACATTTATAGATAATTAGTAGGACAATTCAGGCTAGAAGAGGTCCTAGGTTATCTGGACATTCCCCAACTAAGTGATGTGAAGTTTGCAGGTGGTGGCAGTTAGTAAGGCTAATAAGTAATTGAAATACAGAGTCTTTTTAGCCAACAGGAGCAATGGAATGTTAGAGCAGTGATTGTTGAGTTCAGGAATTATGTAGCTTTGAAGAGCAGAGAATGTGTTTGTGAACCTGATGATGGATCTGGCCTTCCACTGTATCTGCATCTTATGCTCCCTGCAGTAAGTGGCTAGCATGTGCAACTGGGCCAAGGGTTATTGGGGTAGGGTACAAGTACACTTCCCTAACTGCTGGGATCTAGTGGTTGTGCTGTAAGGACAGTTCTCATTAGAACCATAAATAGGAATTATATGTTCCACTATAAATGGCCTATGACACACCATGAAGATGCTACTGAGTTCATAATAAGACTTCAAGTGGGGTGAGTCTACAAAGCAAAACTAAGATTTTAAGAAGCCCTTAGCATTCTGGATGTCAGATCAAAGAGTGCAGATTTAGGGTAAAAAAACAAAAATAGGGACTTCCTTTGTGGTCCAGTGGGTAAGACTCCGTGCTCCCAATGCAAGGGGCCCAGGTTCAATCCCTGGTCAAGGAACTAGATCCTGCATGCATGCTGCAACTAAGAGGTCTGCCTACTACAACTAAGATCCTGCATGCCACAACTGGGACCTGGCACAGACAAAATTAATTAATTAATTAAAAAATAAATACTATAAAACAAAAACAAGATTAAAAAAATATTTTAGAACTACAGTTCAGCTCTGCAATATGTGTTCCCTTCAAACAAAAGGCAACTTATAGGCATACCTCATTTTATTGTGCTTTGCAGACACCGAGTTTTTTTTTACAGATTGAAGGTTTGTCACAACTCTGCATCAAGCAAGTCTATTGGTGCTGTTTTTTTCCAACAGCATTTGCTCACTTTATGGCTATGTCACATTTTGGTAATTCTTGCAACAATTCAAACATTTTCATCATTATTATATTTGTTATGATCTTTCTCAGTGGTCTCTGATGTTACTATTGCAAAAAATTGTGACTCACTGAAGGCTCAGGTGATGGTTAGCATTTTTTATTTAGGAATAAAGTACCTTTTAAATAAAGTATGTCCATTGTTCTTTCAGACATCATGCTATTGCACACTTAATAGACTACAGTATAAACATAACTTTTATAAGCACTGGGAGACCAAAAATTTCATGTGACCTCCTTTACTGCAATATTTGCTTTACTGCAGTGGTCTGGAACCGAATCCACAACATCTGAGGTACGCCTATAGTGAGGCTCTTTGTAAGAGATGGTGGCTGAGCAAATGGAACATGGAGACTGCAGCAAAGGTTCTCTGGGCTGATAAAAGTGTAGGTGGAAATTGTGCAATGAGGAAGTCATCATCTATGGTCTTAATAAAATTTCCATGCAGAGATGATCCTAAAATTTAACTCCAAGTTTAATGGTAAATATTGATATGAAGATTTTTAAAACTGGTTTTAATATTTAAGAATCTCACAATAATTTCAGAGCCAAAGAAAGATTAATCAGCACTTTGTATTTTCTGAATTCACTTTAGATTATCAGGCTTCAATAATGTCATGTTGCATAATCTAAGTGCTACTGATTTCTCACTATACCTGAGAACAATTATCACATCCTAGATACTGCAGTTCCAAAAGTATTGTAGTTTGTAACAGCTGTGCTCTCTTGAGGGTGGTCTTTGGGCCTACAAAAAAACCCTGACATCCAAGGTACTTATTAGGACCACAGATGCCAGCAGTCTTTCCCAGAATGCCTTGTACATTGTATGGCTTTTTCTGACACCAAATATGTCATTCCATCACCAATTCTCCAATTCTCCAACACCAACTGGGTATCCTACAATTCAATTCAATTCTGACACTAACTACTTGGAGTTAGTGCAGACCCCACCCATTAAGGACTCAGTCCCATAAGACTGCCAACCACAAAATGGGTCCCAAGGCTACCCCCACTTCTGCCAAGTTGACTACAAATCTGGTTTGATAATTTGCTAGAATGACTTATAGAACTCAGGAAAATGCTATACTTACAATTACAGTTTATTATGAAGGACACAAGTCAACAGCCAGATAAATTGAGGTCCAAAAGAACCCCAAGCACAGGAGCCTCTAACCCAGTGGAATCAGGGTATACCCCCCTTCCTGGTTGGATGTGTTTACCAACATGGAAATTCCCCAAACCCTACTGTTTAGGGATTTTTTACTAAGGTATCACTACATAGGCACGGTTGACTAAATCACTGGCCATTGTGACTGAACTCAATCTCCAGCTCCTTCCCCCCCCAGATGTCGGGGGTGGGGCTTAAAAGTTCTAACCCTCTAATATCTGGTGACCAGCCCCCATGCTGAAGATCTGTACAGGTCTCCACCTTGAGTCATTTCATTATCACACAAAAAAACTCTTATTACTCAGGAAATTCCAAGGGTTTTAGAAGATCTCTGCCAGGAACTGGGGACAAACATCAAATATTTACTTTTTTATTTTACCAGACAGGAATACAGCTTAGACAAAAACTGCAGTAAGACAGACTTTCGTACACCATACTGTTCCCTGAGACCCTCATGAAACCTGTCCACCTGTTCACACTAGCAAAGCCAAATTCTATTTTCATTTTGTTTTTCAAATTCTGTTTTCAACTACCCCACATAGTGAATAAAACTGTTAAGATTAAAGGTGACTTAAACAATAAGATTTTTATTATTGTACAAATCAGAGCAATATGCAGCAGATCGTTCCCAGGTTGGCGACTTGGAGGACAGAAAATGTTTCAAAAGTTTCACCCCTAAGACCAACAATGCCGTGAAGAAGGAAAACTTTACAAGCCAGCAGCAGTTCCCAGACTGGGTCCTTTGGTCCCAAACTGGGTCAGGTCCATGCCATAACTAGTTAGAGAGAAGGGAATGGGAACTCCCTAGGGGTTTCGACTACGATTTCCTCTAGAGAATGGGAGAGAGAGTACAAACATCTGTCTTCTCTGAGCATGCTGTGGTGACTGATGCACACTATGAGGACCTGCCAGATGGTAGAGGCGAGTTGACTTCTGCCACAGAATCTGGCAGTGACTTAATTATGGCAAGGTTCCTGAGCAGGTAAAATATGAAATACTGCTCCTGAAAATTTCTCACATACCTGGAACTCATGGCAGATTGCTCCTCATAGAGGCTCTCTAGTGCTATCACACTGAGCAAAGAGACAGCAAATTCCCTGAAGTTCAAAGGCCATTATCTTATGTAGATTTCCTTATACAGAAGGTATTTTTTCCACATTAGCTGAATTCCTAAAACTTAGAACTGAGTTGTGAGATTTTGGTGTTGAATCAGAGCAGACTGGTAACTGAAGGCTTTCTCATGTTGGCTGTACTCTTGAGGCCTTTATCTAGTGTGAAGTTTATGGTGCTGAATGAGGCTGTAGTTTTGGCTAAAAGATTTTCCACATTCACTGCATTCATAAGGTCTTTCTCCAGTGTGAATTCTCTGATGTAGAATGAGGCTGAAGCTTTGGCTAAAGGATTTCCCACATTCCCTGCACTCATAAGGCCTTGCTCCTGTATGAACTCTTCGATGTTGAATGAGGCTGGAGCTTTGGCTAAAGGATTTCCCACATTCACTGCACTCATATGGCCTTTCTCCCGTGTGAATTCTGCGGTGCTGAATGAGGCTGGAGCTTTGGCTAAAAGATTTCTCACATTCACCACATTCATAAGGCCTTGCTCCTGTGTGAATTCTCTGATGCTGAACAAGACTGGAACTTTGTCTAAAGAGTCTGCCACATTCAGTACACTCATAAGGCTTTGCTCCAGTGTGAATTCTCTGGTGCCGAACAAGTTTGGATTTGCAGCCAAAAGCTTTCCCACATTCGGCACACTCATAAGGCCTTTCTCCAGTGTGAATATGCTGGTGCTGAACAAGTTTATATTTGAACCTGAAGGCCTTCCCACATTCACTGCATTCAAAAGGCCTTTCTCCAGTATGAAGCGTCTTGTGCCGAAGAAATGTGTGCTTGTAAGTGAAGGTTTTCCCACATTCACTGCACTCATACAGTCCTCCAGAGTGAATTCTTTGGTGCTGAACAAGTGTACGTTTGCAGCGGAAGGCTTTCCCACATTCACCACACTTGTAAGGACTTTTTCCACAGTGAAAGGCCTCCTCACAGCCAGTACTGCTGTGTATTTTCAGTACTGCTTTGGGAGTGGCCTGGTACTGGAAAAGGCCCACAGTGTCCTTTCCACCCTTCCCACAGGTGAAAGGCTTCCCTGACAAATAGATTCCATAGCTCTTCACAAAGGAGGTCCTGTTCATACCCTTGCTGCAGGGTTTTTCCCCACTGTGCTCCTTCTGGTGTTGGTCAAGATCTGCCCTGAAACAGAATTGTTCCCCACATGCTACACATGTACACGATTTCTGTCCAGTATATGTTCCTTGATGCTCAGCCAGGTACAAAACGTCCTTCATGACAGGAACACACATCTCACAGAGATGAGCTTTCTGGGTTGACAGATCTGGCTTTATAGTCCTGATTTGTGGCATTCTTTCCTGAGAAACTCTCTGTCCTGAAGGAGCCTTGTCATTCTCTATGCCACACAAACAACCTGAAAACAGAAAAATGCTAATGAAGTACGTGGGGACTTCACTTTGGGGACTGGTGGCAGCCGCATCACAAATATGTGTCTGACACACCAAAGAATGAATACGTGAGGTGGTTTTCAGGATGACAGAGTTGGAGTCAGGACGAGGAAGAGGCTGTTTTGCAGTACTGGGACTCTAAAAGTTTACAGAAGTAGGGAAGCCTCACAAGATGAAAAACTTTTAAGAACGTGATGCAGCAGAGTGAGAAGAGGCAGGCAATTTTAAACTCACTCCTCACACCTTGAGCAGTGCTTTAGCTGCTGCTAACATGTGAGTGTTGTACAGAAATTTTTGTCCAGGGATAGAAAAATCCATTTGAAAATGACTAACTGGTTTTCAAGGACTATCAAGGATATGTGCACACCACCTGTTACATGTGAGCCAACACTGGAGAACACTGCAGATGCAGCAGTAGAGAAGAATAGGTAACAGGTGGAGGAAGGAAAGTTGGGTATAGCCAGGGGCCAGAAGTCAGAGTTAAAGTGACAAGCTGGCCAAGTATAAAGAACGGGGAAGAAGAGATGGAAATGAGGTGTGGCACACAGCAGTGGCACCAAAACACTAGTTTGAACAGGTTCCTGGTATGATGTGAACACAACCCTGATGTCATGTCCTTGCCAGGTCCCCTCTAGCCCATCGTGCCACAGTGGGCCATTCTATGAAGCACCCAGGACTCTCCCCTGCAACCCACATTAACTACATGAGACTTAGAAAATTCAAGTCCTAAGGGACAGACAGGACAGGCAAGTGGCCAGTTCCAGCCCAAAGAAACATCACATAACAGAGCACAGAAAAGAAAAATAAATGTTACAAAAAGAACCTCAGATGAGGGTATCACAAACACAGCTCATGGTGCACCTAACTAGTGCCTATGCCCAGTGACGTACAATTCTTGGCACAGGCAGGCATGAAAGAACAGTCAGAAGAAGGGAGCAAAACCTAGGAACCATGGATCTGGAAAGTCACCCAACTAGGGAGGAGGTAAGCAAGATGGACCCATTTGGCTTCCTACTAGGCTTCAGAAAAGCAGGTATTAGGTCTCCAAGGAGAGAAAAGGGCAGTGCAAACAACCCAGCCCTAGCAACAGCAGCACCTTCCAAAGGAATTAGGAAAGGAAGTAGTCCCCATGGTTTGGATGCAGGAAGGACAGAGCAGCCCCTAAGGAAAAGCAGAAAGGCAAAGTCTAGCCCAGGTCATAGGGGTGGGTGTGCAGGCCTTACCCAGTGAGGATATAAGTGTAAAGATCTCCAGCATCACATCATGGTACAGGTGTCTCTGAGCCTTATCAAGGAGACTCCATTCCTCCCAGGAGAAGTACACAGCCACATCCTCCAAAGTCACACTGCCCTGTCATGATGGGGACAGATGAAACCACTGGTCCTCTCTCCTGAGGACCCACAATCCATCCTGCACACATCCAGCCCATGCCCAAGTTTCTTCCAGGCTCCCTACTTCAGATGAGACACCAGAACCTGATGCCATTGGTACTGCTCTCTCCTCATGGTTCCACTAATCACTGTGCCCAGCCCTCAGCAACTACAGACAGGTAGGCAGAGAGATGCCATCAGAGAGATGCTCAGGGACAGAACTGCATGGCTCCATCTCTTCCTGCTGGGCAATTTCCAGGGGGTCTTCCATATCATGCCTCACAATAAAATGTGGAGTCACCCATCACCCTTAAGTCCCCTGTACCAGGGCCCAGGTCCATCAATTCATGCTCCCTCTCTCCACATGTACCTCTCTCACGTCTCCAGACCCAACGGTTGCATCCTCGCAGCCACTGCCAACTCTCTGTCCCACACTATAGTCATCTTCCTAGACTCACCCCAGAGAACCTGGCAAATTCAAACAGAATCCAATTCTACCCAAGACCTCTGATGGATCCCAACACAATTTGAAGGCCTTTCTGCCTGTTTCTAATTCTAGCTTCAACATTAGTCATACAGAACCATATGTGTATTTCAGATACCCATAACCCTCTCCTACTTCTAGGTTGTACTCATTCCCTCAGCAGCCACAATCCTCTTCTCTCCACCTAACCCTCATTAAAATCCCAGCCACAAAGCTACCCACACTAAGCATAGTGATTCTCACAGATAACCACATTTGCCCTTATGTTATATACATTATCTACTGAAACATCCCACCAAAACTCACCACAAAATTCTAGCAAATGCATCTTATCTCTGTTAGTTCTCTGCCTCTGCATCTGTCGGTCTACTCTTCCTTTGGAAGTCTTGGACACCTGCCAACACCTCCGGCCCCACACATACTCGCTTCACGGCTATTTCTCTCCCACGTCTGTGTTTATGATGTCCATAACCCCCAACAAGGTGCCCAAGCAATAGATCAATTCTTGGAACTCATACACTTCTTTCTGACCTGCTAGTAACATTATCACCATGGCCTGAATTCCACCTTCTAAATACAATCCATAGTTCCACACTGGTGCAGACACTAGCCACCACTTTCAGATGTCTCCATCCCGAACCACACCCCAGATTTCCAGACCTCTGTTCTGCCCACCTGATGTCACTACTCCTTTGTTTTCTGAGAAATCTCATAATTTTAACACAGCCAAAAACAAAATTCCTGATATCCCCAATGAAAATCACTCTTACTACTGATTATCTCATCTCAGTTAATGAAGCTTCCAGTCTTTCAGCTGCTAAGACCAAAACTTTAGTGCCATCACTGACTCTTACCGTTCTCTCTCCCACCCTCAAAATCAGAAAATCTGGGCAGCCCTTCTTTTTTTTTTTTTTTTTTTTTGCGGTTCGCGGGCCTCTCATTGTTGTGGCCTCTCCCGTTGCGGAGCACAGGCCCCGGACGCGCAGGCTCAGCGGCCATGGCTCACGGGCCCAGCCGCTCCGCGGCATGTGGGATCTTCCCGGACCGGGGCACGAACCCGTGTCCCCTGCATCGGCAGGCGGACTCCCAACCACTGCGCCACCAGGGAAGCCCTGGGCAGCCCTTCTTAAATAATGGATCCAGAATCCAACCACTTCTTCCAACTCCACAGCCACTACTCTGGTCCATGAACACGCACTAGGACTTCTGCAGTACCCTCCTCCCTGGTCATCCTTCCTCCTCCCAGAGTCTGTTTTCCACTCTGTAACCAGATGGAGCCTGTTTAGACCTAAGTAAGATCATCTCCCTCCTCTTTTCCAAATCTCCCATTACCTCCACAACAGATGCCCAACTTCTCAGACAGCCACATTACAAGACTGACTCCTGTACCCTTGCTCTCTGTTGCTAAAAGAAAGGAGACATGCTGTGCTCTGTTCCCAGTTTGTGGACACACTACCAAACATTTGAACATGCTGGTACTTGTTTCTGGGATAACCTTCTACACCATTTTTCACAGATGACCAGAAAGCAACTCTTCCATGAAACCCTCGGCCTGGACTAGAATGTGTCTAGAGGATTTCTCCCAGATCCCCAAACCCAAGGGCTGGGGAAATGGCAGGTGAAGAGTCCCACGACACCACAATCTCAAGTTCATACGAGTGAGATCCAAGCCAGTGAGGGCCTGGGACACCCTCCACTTCCCTGTGTAGGTTCCCTAAGTGCTTCCTCAGTCATGGGGACCTGTGGGCAGAAGCAAGCCATAAAGGTGTATTCCAAGGGGCTCAAAACTCCCTGTACCCCTCGCCAGCCCTGGAGGCCAGATGACCTTGGGCTAAAAGACTAAACTCTCTGCTTCAGACCTCAGTGCTGCCTCCTCCCAGTTCTATGTTGGACAAGGACTCAACCTCCCTGTGCCTCACTACCCTCATCACCCCCATTCCAATCTGTTCTCCCTCAGAGTAACTCTTGGAAAGCTTTTAAAACCCTAAATCAGACTATATCCCTCTTCTCTTCACAACCCACCATGGCTGCCAGGGTCCTCAGAACGGAGGTACAAACCCCTCAGCTTGACAGTGCAGGTGCGAGTCCACCTCACACTCTCCACTCCATGCAAATACAAGACAGTTCCAGGTTTCCCGAATCCTCCCTCCTCAGTCCCACCTCCAAGCCTTTGCACCTGCCGGTCCCCCCGCCTGTCACGCTCTCCCACGCACCATCACACTGTCAGAAACAGAGCCCATCCACGACCGCCTCACCGTCCTGGACAGAGCGGCCTGAGCTGCGGGCACGTGGGCAGGGGATCTAGTGTCTGGTGGGGTGAGAGGGTGAGGGCCCGGAGGACGAGCGTTTACCTGAGGCGGGTCCCTTAGCGCCGCCACCGCATTCGGACTCTGTGGGTGGAGCTGGGCCGGTAGCGGCGGGAGAACAGAGGGGACCCAGCCACGGCCGGCCTTATCCAGGGGCTGACGCGGGACACCTCGGGCGGTGTCGCTGAACTTCAGACCCGCCTCTGTGCAACGGGGACACCTCCACTCGGAACTCCTTAGTTCAGTCATCTCAGCCCCCACGGAGCGCTCTGGAACTAGAACAAATCCAGAGCGATTAAAATGGCCGCCACGAGGAGGCGGCCGGAAGTCCCTCTCCGATGAGAAGCGCATGCGCAGGAATGTCTTTACCCTGGCTTTTCATTGGCTTAGACATACTGCCTCTCGGCGCACTGTCCTCTAGGAAATGTAGTTCTCAGAGGTCTAGCTAGGGTTCCAGCTGGTGGTCCCACCCCCACAAATCCAGAAGCACTGCGAGGGGTCTAACTAGGCTGGAGAGGAGACTTTCGTTACTTCTTAGAGTGGCTGTAGGGAGACTTATGGGGAGTGTTGTCTGCAAGTAATCACTAAAAGTTTTCAGAAACACTATTTCAGACCCCATTAAGCATGTTCCCAGACGGTAAAAGTAATATTATAAGTGTTCCCAAAGTCTACAGATACATACTGGGCATATAACCTGAGAAAACCATAATTCAAAAAGAATCATGTGGGCTTCCCTGGTGGCGCAGTGGTTGAGAGTCCGCCTGACGATGCAGGGGACACGGGTTTGTGCCCCGGTCCAGGAAGATCCCACATGCTGCAGAGCGGCTAGGCCCGTGAGCCATGGCCTCTGAGCCTGCGCGTTCGGAGCCTGTGCTCCGCAACGGGAGAGGCCACAGAGTGAGAGGCCCGCGTACGGCTAAAAAAAAAAAAAAAAAAAAAAAGAATCATGTACCACAATGTTCATTGCAGCTCTATTTACAATAGCCAGGACATGGAAGCAACCTAAATGTCCATCGACAGATGAATGGATAAAGAAGATGTGGCATATATATACAATGGAATATTACTCAGCCATAAAAAGAAATGAAAACTGAGTTATTTGTAGTGAGGTGGATGGACCCAGAGTCTGTCACACAGAATGAAGTAAGTCAGAAAGAGAAAAATAAATACCATATGCTAACACATATATATGGAATCTAAAAAAAAAAAAAAAAAAAGGTTCTGAAGAACCTAGGGGCAGGACAGGAATAAAGACGCAGATGTAGAGAATGAACTTGAGGACAAGGGGAGGCGGAAGGGTAAGATGGGATGAAGTGAGAGAGTGCATGGACTTATATATAATACCAAATGCAAAATAGATAGCTAGTGGGAAGCAGCCGCATAGCACAGAGGGATCAGCTCTGTGCTTTGTGTGACCACCACCTAGAGGGGTGGGATGGGGGGGTGGGAGGGAGACGCAAGAGGGAGAAGATAATGGGGATATATGTATAGCTGATTCACTTTGTTATAAAGCAGAAACTAACACACCATTGTCAAGCAATTATACTCCAATGAAGAGTCTACAGATACAAATGAACAAACAATTCCATAAAGTCATTTGGACATAAAATATGTACATTGTTAGTGCCAACTAAAGAATGCTGCTAGCCAGCTGGATCTATAAGGATTGAGTCATTAGCCACTGCAGTCACTGATCCCCAGCACACGCTGAAGAAAGATCAGGGCAGAGATAAGGAATGAGGCACTCTGTGCTCTGGGAAAACTGGCAGAACAGGCTTTCAGAAAGTTACATTTTTTGAGGAGAAATTTTTTATGAACCTGGATTCTTGCATCTTCCCATACTTAGAAAAACACCAAAACCATTAACTAAAATTCCTCGTGACTAGAGGCATGTGAGATCTTAGTTCCCTGACCAGGGATGGAACCTGCACCTCCTGAACTGGAAGTGCAGAGTCTTAACAACTGGGCTGCCAGGGAAGTCCCCTGACCTCCCTTTTCTCTTCAGAACAGTTTCTCAGAGCTATCTGAGAGGCTGTCTCCTGGGCGGTAGTTCTCAGTAAGATACTGAATAAACTTGATTCACAGCTTTTATTTATTGTTCTTTACATGCACGTAACCAATGCAGGGGATATAGGTTCGAGCCCTGCTCCGGGAAGATCCCACATGCTGCGGAGCAACTGAGCCCCTGCGCCACAACTACTGAAGCCCACGCGCCTTAGAACCCGTGCTCCACAACGAGAAACCACTGCAATCAGAAGCCCACGCACCGCAACAAAAGGTAGCCCCTGCTCTCTGAAACTAGAGAAAGCCTGTGTGCAGGAACGAAGACCCAACGCAGCCTCAATAAATAAATGTCTTTAAAAATAAAAATAATAAATAATAATAATAAAAGAAAGGAAGAAATGCAATACATGTCCTGCATCCAATTTGTGCCTTAGGAGAGGCAGTCCATGGGCATTGCCGGGGTGAAGATTTTAGTGTAAGGGGTGAAGTCAACTCCAACTTTGAGGTCTTGGGTTGGGACAACGTCATTTGAACTGTTATCATCTGAGGTGATGTCATCTCCAGCAACAAGCTCCTGGGTCAGGATGATGTTGTCTGGGATGTTGGATGGGACTGTCCATTCTAAGAGGGTACCTGCTTGAGTTGATGTGGACCTCAGCATTTGCCATGTTTAGTTGAAACAATGGCTTCCTTGGAGGGTTGGAGCTTCTTGAAAATTGATAAAAGTACTCAGACCAGAAGCAGAAAAATCAAGTCACAAGAATGGTGTGTAGCTGCACTTGACAGGTTTTTGGTTTATTTGTGGAGGAAGTTTAGGTTTAAATTATAACTCTGAAGTGAAAAAGGAATGTCCTGGCAAGGCCTCATATTGTGGCGTTAATACAGGTTGAGACGTGTGATTTTGATTTAACTGTGAGACAAGAGATTCCTAGAGGTTCTTGCTATTTTTACCAAGGGGACAATTTTTAAGTAATGACCCAACAGTTTATAATAAATGTGGAGATGTGGCCATTGTGAGCCAGGTCATCCCATGCTAAGATTCTTGCCTGAAGTTTGCCCAAGGGTGTTGTCCCTTGGGTCCTGTGCTTTATCAGGGATGTCCTGGCTAAAGGATGGAAAGAAGCAACATTTCACTGAGCTCCACCATGTCTGATGGTTGGCAGTGCTGTTCATCTTCCACTGCAGTTCACTCAGTTAATCCCAAGGGGCTCTCCAGGTAGGCAAGGGGCCTGAATGGAGGTGACCTTCCAGCACCATGGAATCTGGCATGTAACTAAAGACAGAGGATGCCACCACTCCTACAGGTGGAATATGCCAGAGGTTCCAGGTTTGTTTCCAGGCTGTTTTAATCTACGGAGGCCTCAGTAGCTGTGCTGAGCTTGGACTGTGTTGTTTCCATGACTCAAAGTATGGTGGGCAGCTGAATACAGAGAGTCACAGGCTCAGGGTCTGTGAGAGCCTCTATTTCCAGAAGACACAGGAGGTAGACAGTCATCGGTGTTTTTTTTTTTTTTTTTCAGTATGCGGGCCTCTCACTGTTGTGGCCTCTCCCATTGCAGTGCACAGGCTCCGGACGCGCAGGCTCAGCGGCCATGGCTCACGGGTCTAGCCACTCCGTGACATGTGGGATCTTCCTGGACAGGGGCACGAGCCCGTGTTCCCTGTATCGGCAGGCGGACTGTCAACCACTTCACCACCAAGGAAGCCCCATTGGTGGTTTTAATGGCAGACAGCATGGGCAGAGAAGGCCAGCTTCTTGTATCAGAAGCCCTTGGTCAACTTACAGCCATCATGTGTCCAGACTCCAGCAGGTTTAAGGAGAAACGGCCAAATCCTCTATGGTAGAGTTTCTGAGGGCACTATCAGGTATGCCTGCTGATTTTAATTTGGAAGTAAAATTTGTAATGACGAATATGTTGGAGTAGCCAGAAAAATGTGTATTGTATCCCTCTTAAGATAGAAACAAACTGCAGTAGAGGCTATTGAAACAGGCACTGAACAGAACATGTCAGCCAAATCTATAGAGCAAAAAATATTCACCCGTTATTGATTGAACAGAATCAGTAAATTTTACTGGGTATTGGATATGGAACCTTGATGAACAGGACCATAGCATTAAGGTTGTAGTAATCTATCAAGTGGTGCTCATTTTTTTCAGATTTAAGAACAAGCAAAATTGGACTGTAAATGGAGAAGCAGTGGGGTATAATCACCATTTTATTACACATAAGTTTTAATCCTTGAAGGTCCTGTTTTGACTTACATGGGGTCACATTTATCAAGCCAATTTGTAAATGTCAAAGTCTTGATTTTAATCCATTTCTATTGTGCCAAAGCATCTATGCCCAATATGGAATTATCTGAAATAAATGGGTACTGTGACTATGGGAGACTGAGACAAGGTTATGTCAGGGAGGGAGAAATTTCCCCCTCTACTCCTCTTGAGTTCCTGTGGCTGGACTAATAATAAAATTGACACAAGGGACTTCCCTGGCCGTCTAATGGTTAAGACTCTGTGCTTCCACTGCAAGGGGCATGGGTTAGATCCCTGGTCCAGGAACTAAGATCCCGAATGCCGTGCAGTGTGGTCAAAAAAAAAAAAACAAAACCTGACACAAGACAGATTAACAGGACAAAAAGGAACACTTTAAATCATGTGCACTGAGGTCTCATAGGAACATGTCTCTTCCGTCAGTGTTTTTGTTCTAATCCCAAGTGTGAAATGTGAAACAAAATGGAGTCACTTATGTCAAGGCTTTTAAAATGGTGCTGGGGGACTTCTCTAGTGGCTCAGTGGTTAAGAATCCACCTGCCAATGCAAGGGACATGGGTTCGATCCCTGGACCAGGAAGATCTCACACGCCATGAAGCCACTAAGCCCGTGCACCACAGCTACTGAGCCTGCAAGCCACAACTACTGAAGCCCACACACCTAGAGCCTGTGCTCCGCAACAAGACAAGCCACCTCAATGAGAAGCCCGTGCACCACAACGAAGAGTAGCCCCCCCCTTGCCGCAACTAGAGAAAGCCTTTGCACAGAAACGAAGACCCAACAAGCCAAAAATAAATAAATATATTTACATATATATTTAAAAATGGTTGATGATAAATTTGATGTTATGTATTTTTTACTACAATACAAAGAAAATAATCTTTAAAAAAATACAGATAAGTCTTTAAAAGTAGAGAAACTAGGACTTCCCTCGTGGTGCAGTGGTTAAGAATCCGCCTGCCAATGCAGGGGACACGGGTTCGAGCCCTGGTCCAGGAGGATCCCACATGCTGCGGAGCAACTAAGCGCATGTGCCATAACTACTGAGCCTGTGCTCTAGAGCCTGTGAGCCACAACTACTGAGCCTGGGTGCCTAGAGCTCATGCTCCACAACAAGAGAAGCCACTGTAATGAGAAGCCCAAGCACCACAATGAAGAGTAGCCCCCACTCGCTGCAACTAGAGAAAGCCCGCGCACAGCAACGAAGACCCAATGCAGCCAAATATAAAAATTAATTTTTAAAAAAAAGTACTTGTAACGTCCAGCAAAACCCATCAAAAACATAAATAAATTAATTAATTAAGTAATTTTAAAAAGTGGAGAAACTATCCCAGCTGCAGGGATAAAGTTGCAGACATCAGAGTCAGAGATATGGCGGTATGATAAGGGCGTTTGATGGTTTTGAGATAACAGCTTTGTGCTAGGACGGGAGAGGAACCGTAGGAGCTAAGGACAGTACACGTCTGACAGCCAGTAACCTTAGTCCTGACTCAGCAAGATGGAAAGGTCAGAGCTGTCAGTCACAAAAAAACCTCTTTGAAGAAACTGGGACTTCGCAGATACCCTCAACATAAGCAGAGAGCATCTAGGGAGTTGAGAGTCCACAGTCCTACAACCACATAGAATTGAACTCTGCCAACAACCCAACCAAGCAAGAATCTGGTTCCCCAGAGCCTCCAGAAAGGAACACAACCTGCCAGCATGCAGGAATACCTGGAGCCCCAGGGACTGGGGGAGAGCTCTTCCTCTGGGTGACTGCATTAGTGTCCAGATGACTCCTTTCCACACTTGCATGGATGCTACCCCTGCAGTTACTGTCCTGGCATCAAACATCAATTTGATTCTTCTGACTCCGATTAAACATTATCCCTAAGTTATTGATGTGATGGTTTCTACTAACCTGGACTGGGTGATTATCCTCCTCACTCAGATGAAAGTTGGGATCCTGGGAAACTCCTCACTTCTTTGTTTTTTTACTTTCACTTCGCTCACTGGAAGAAGTCTCACATCCAGAGACCAAATCTTCAACCACCTTGTCCTAGCCAACTGCTTAGTTCTTTTCTCCAAAGGGATCCCTCATCAAATGACAGTGTTTGGACTGAAATATTTCCTGGTCGTTGCTGGATATAAACTTGTGTTCTATTTTCATAGAGTAGCCAGAGGGGTTTCCCTCAGCATTACCCGCCTCCTTGGTGGCTTCCAAACATTAAAGCTTTGCCCCAGTAGCACTAATTGGATGGAGCTCAAAATTAGAATCTCAAACTACATTGGCTTCTGCTGTTCCTTTTGCTGGATCCTGACTCTCCTAGTAAATACACATATTGCTATAAAGGTGCATGGCCCAAGCAATGCCAAAAGTTTAAGTTTGGGGCTTCCCTGGTGGCGCTGTGGTTGAGAGTCTGCCTGCTGATGCAGGGGATACGGGTTCGTGCCCTGGTCCGGGAAGATCCCACAAGCCGCCAAGCGGCTGGGCCCGTGAGCCATGGCCATTGAGCCTGCGTGTTCGGAGCCTGTGCTCTGCAACAGGAGAGGCCACAACAGTGAGAGGCCCACATACTGCAAAAAAAAAAAAATATATATATATATATATATATACATATATATATGTATATATATATATATATATATATATATATGTATGTAAGTTTGAAAAAAGTATATAAATACTGTTCTGGGCCCACTCCCGACAGACGTACAAGCTCTTAGCTTTTGACATGCCTTCCTCATTAAGCTTAATCATTTCTAGCTTCTGATTTAAAGTGAAAGACATGAAGTGATTCTAACATTTCACTGGAACACTGGAGGTTATTGTAGGGTTATTAGTTGGCCTAATTTCAATATTGTTGTGTCTCAGGGAATAGGGAGGCCAAGGAGAGAGAGAAAGACAGGGTAATGGCCAATCAATGGAGCAGTCAGAACGCACATTTATCGATTAAGTTCACCATCTTACAGGCGTACAGCTCATGGTGCTCCAAAACAATTACAATAGTAACATCACAAAAACAAAAAACAAAGTAACAAAAAAAACCAGCTGGGAATTCTCTGGCAGTCCAGGGGTTAGTACTCTGTGCTTTCACTGCCGAGGGCCCGGGTTCAATGCCTGGCCAGAGAACTAAGATGTCACAAGCTGCATGGCACAGACAAAAAAAATTTAAAAAGTAACATCAAAGATAACTAATCACAGATCTCATAAGAAGTATAATAATAATGAAAAAGTTTGAAAACTTGTGAGAATTACATGTGACACAAAGAAACAAAATGAGGAAATGCTGTTTGAAAAATGGTGCTGATAGATTTGCTCAGTGCAGTTTTGCCACTAAACTTCAATTTACTAAAAACAAATACAGTATCTGTGAAGCACAATAAAACAAGATACATCTGTAGTCTGCCTTAAAAAACAAATATATTTTTGAGAAAATTGATAAAATTCAGCACTGATAAATATTTATCACATTTTGAAATATTTTTATTTTGTGTGAGAAAGTTATTGTCATTATGGAAATACTCTTACATTTTAGAAAAGCATTCTCAAGAAACTATGCATTAAACGACACAATCTCTGGGTTTTAAGTAAAAGAACCCACTAATGTGCATGAGAGATGAAATGCGAATGACTATAAATAATGACAGAAGATTGGGAATCCATAAGACAGTCTTTTCTACTTTTGTATATATTTGAAAATAGCAATTACAAACAGTAGACTATATCCTGTATCAGAAATCTTATAAGTTGAAAAGCACAAATTTAAAAAGGGCGTAAGGAAATTTTATGCATCAAACCATCAAAATTGACATTTTTAATATATACATAAATCAATTATATATCAATTAAACTCTTTTAAGTTACAAATATTGAAACATCATCACTCTCTAATCATTTCTCTGTTTAGAATGATGTGATACTGCCAACTCTTCCCAACTCTATTCAGTGACATCAGGTTGGTAGTTTGAAATTGTTCATGGTATTTATACCAAAGAAACTGGCAAACACTACAAACCAAGGCTTGATTTATAGTATTACTGAATGCAGTATATTGAATGTCTACACTTAGAAAAGTGATGGAGAATATGTTAATAATGCTGATGAAACTTAAATGTTTGGTATAGGTGTCCATACACTGTGCATTCCATCAAAAAAAAAAAGTAAAAAATAACAAAATATTCTTCCAGTATTCAACAATGATTCCATGCAGCAAAGAAGTCACTCACATCATTGAAGAATAAGTAAAATACCAACATGTCTTTGTTGTTTGTCTTATTGTAACTAAAAAGCAAATAGCCAAATTCACAAAATAGAAAATAGGACAAAGAAAAGAATAGACATCTTACTAAAGAAGATATACAGCAAACACATGAAATAATGCTAAACGTTGTAAATCCTTAGGGAAATGCAATTAAAACCAGTGGATTACCTCTACACACTTATTTTAAAAGGGTAAAATTAAAAAGTAACCTTACCAGGTATTGACAATGGTGTGAAGGAATTGGAAGTCTCACACACTGCTGGTGGGAATGCAAAAAAACACAAACATTTTAGATTACAGTTTGGCAATTTCTTAAAAAGTTATACTATTCACCTACCCCATGACTGAGGTACTGCACTGAGTTATTAATACAAGAAAAATGAAACATATCCATATAAGTAATTGTAAACTAATGTTCATATCAGCTTTTATTTATAAAAGCTAAACACTGGAAATAACTGAAATACCCATAAACAGATGAATGTATGAACATAGTCAATTATACATGGAAGAGAAAGCTTCCATTTCTAAGCATTCTTAGAAATAAGAATGTTCATGTCAGTACAATGAATTATTCTCAAAGTAATTATGTAGCATCAATGAAGCCAGAAAAAAAAAGTAAACACTTTATGATCAATCATAACATTCTAGAAAATGCAATCTATTGTAAAGGAATGTAAATAAATGGTTGTCTGTATGGCCAGGGAGAGCAAGGAGACTAGAAAAGGGCATGAGGAAAATATGCTGGTGACAGAGAGCTCATTATCATGATAATAATAATGGTTTCACAAGTGTATACATGTGAAAACTTATCAAATTGTACACTTTAAATATGTACAACATTTCTATGCCCATTATACCATCATGCAGGTTTAAAAAGTGGTTCATAATAAAAATCTAAATATACCACTCTTCAGAAAATTACTCCACTACCTCATTCCTCATGCCTTGAGGGGCAGCCTCTCCTCAGGGACAGGAAATACTGGCAAACAGTGAAGGCCATTTCCGGCTGAGTCAAGAGGACTGCTGGTTGGGTCACAAAAACCACATGCCTGGACCACAGTATCTCACCATCCTTCTTCTGTTGCCTGTATAGCAATGGCCTTGAGGTCAACAGCTCAGAAAGGCTAGAGGAATCCCCCAAAACCCTTATTTTGTCTGCCAATGACTTCACAACATAAACATACCTGGAGGTCCTGAGATTTCTGGACACACTCATCCTGCAGTCATTGTCAGTTGAACATTTGTGGATGTACCTTTAGAAGTGGTACGTTCCACGTAGCTTGCTGCAGTCTCCTCCACTCCCTAGTAACCAGTGTTTCTGTACCAATTGTGGTCTTCCCTGCCCCTGCAGCCTTACAACTATGGACACTAGCCTGTGGAATTCCAGGTATCAGGGTATATATGGTTGCTTTGGAGGAGAACTGGGGTTAAGATTTCCCTCAGTAGTGCTGGCCATTGTGTGTTATCCCCTGTGGGCAAGAAAAAAAAGAATCCATGTTGTCTCCAGAAGCACTAGAATGCACAGAACTCTCGTATCCAGGCAAAAAATTATAACAAAGTATTCTTTCCTAGGAGGCCTTGGCAACAATGCAAACTAGGCCAAAATGAAAGCCTTATATTTGGCCATCATACCATGTCCTCTGAGGCACCCAAAGTTTGGATCTCCACAAAAGTCATTTATCCCTCAAGTTGACGGTCCTATTGTGCTTTCAAACTATTCCACACAGTGAAGAGCATTTCCAAAATTAAGGTGCTTAAACAAAAAGGTCTTTACTATTACACAAACCAGAGCAACGTGCAACAGGCAATTTCTAGTTGGGTGACTTGGAAGCTGGAAATATTCATCACAACTACCCGAGACCAACTGTGTCCCTGAAAAAGCTAGTTCTTCTCTGCAAGCTGCCAGCAGAACTCAGATAGCGTTCTCAGGGCCAACACAGGTCAGGTCCATGCCCTAACTTGTCAGAGAAAAGGGAATGAAGACTCCATAAGGGCTCAGGATATTCACGATTTCCTCCAACAAATGGGACAGCACAGAGGCCAGTTGCTCTGAGCATACTAGGCTTGTGACTGATGCCAACTGTGAGGGCCTGCCAGATGCTAGAGGTGAGATAGTTTCTGCCACAGAAACTGGCAGTGACCTTGGGCAGGTTACACATGCTTCCAACACATCCGTGAAATTTATGGTGAATCAATCCCTAGTCTGTGGATATCTCAACATGAGATTCGATTCATGCAGATGGTTCCTCACAGAGGCTTTCCTCCAACACAATGATGCTAAGTAAGAAAGAAGCACATTCATTGCATGTGCAAGACTTTTTCCAGTGTGAACTCTTTGGTGTTGACCGACGTTAAATTTGCAGGTAAAGGATTTCCTATACTCATTGCACATGAGCTCTCCTGTGTCGAAGGAGACCAGAGCTCTGAGTAAAGGATCTCCCACATTCACTGCAATCAAAAGGTCTTGCTCCAGTGTGCACCGTCTGGTGTCGAATGAGGTGGGTTTTGCGGCTAAAGGATTTCCCACATTCACTGCACTCATAAGGCCTTTCTCCTGTGTGAACTCTCTGGTGCTGAATGAGGACAGATTTCTGGCTAAAGGCTTTCCCACATCCACTGCACTCATAAGGCTTTTCTCCAGTGTGAACTCTTTGGTGTTGAATGAGGACAGATTTCTCACTAAAAGATTTTCCGCATTCGCTGCACTCATAAGGCCTAACTCCAGTGTGAGCTCTCCAGTGTCGAACGAGGTGGGTTTTACAGTTAAAGGCTTTCCCACATTCACTGCACTCATAAGGCCTTGCTCTAGTGTGAGCTCTCTTGTGTCGAAGGAGGCCAGAACTTTGGCTAAACGATTTTCCACATTGATCACATTTATAAGGCCTTTCATTAGTGTGAACTCTCTGGTGTTTAATGAGGATGGATTTCTGGATAAAAGATTTCCTACATTCACTGCACTCATAAGGCTTTTCTCCAGTATGAACTCTTTGGTGTTGAATGAGGTCAGATTTCTGGCTAAAAGACCTCCCACATTCACTGCACTCATAAGGCTTTGCTCCTGTGTGAACCCTCCAGTGTCGAATGAGGTGGGTTTTACGGCTAAAGAATTTCCCACATTCACTGCACTCATAAGGCCTTTCTCCAACGTGAATTTGCTGGTGCTGAACAAATCTGTATTTGCATTTGCTACACTCATCAAGACCTTCTCCAGTGCAGACTCTCTGGTGGTGAAGTATATGAGTGTTGCCAAAAACTTCCCTGCATTCAATCCACTTGTTATGACTTTTTCCATTGTTTAAGGCCTCCCCAGACTCAATGCTGCTGTGTGGCTTCTCACTGTTGGGAGTGGCCTGGTGCTGATGAAGTCCCAAGGTAGCTAGGAAGTCTTTTCCATCCTCCCCACAGGGGAAGGGCTTCCCTGACACATGGAGTCTGCAGCTCGTCACAATCGAGGACCTGTCCACATCCATTTTAAGGTTTTTCTCTCCATTGTCATGCTCCTGATACTGGTGAAGGCTTGCATTCAACCAGAAGCTGCTGGACCCCCCACCAGAGTATGGTTTCTGCCCAAGATATGCTGCCTGGAGCTCAGTCAGCTGCAAAATGTCTTTCAAGACTGAGACACACTTCTCACAGGGATGAGTCTTCTGGTTTGATGGAACTGACTGAGAAGTCCTGACCTGTGACTCTCCTCCAGAAACACTCTGCTCAGAAGGGATCTCCTCATCCTCTGCTCCACACTGACAATCTGAAAGCAGAGGAATGCTAATAAAGTGCTAATGAATCCATGGGAATGTTTTCAGGATGAGGCACTAATTTGAAGGGAGGGCTGCTCTGCAGTACTGGGCCTCTAAAGTTCACAGAAGGGGGGTAACTTTCCAGGACAAAGGGCACAAATACAGGGTGTAAAACATGGAGGAGAGGCAGTATCACTTACTCCTTCCTCTGCCAACAGCCTTCAGCTAGATCTTGTCAGCTGGGAACATGTCCATACTACGCAGAAAGATGACTGTGTCCAGGCCCAGGGAAATACAATTGGAACTGTGTAGCTGGTGTTCAAGGACTATTTAAGAATGTGTGCACACCTCACAACACTTTACAGGCATATGTCATTATCATGGCACTTTGCTGTATTGCCCTTTGCAGATACTGCATTCTGGTTTTTTTCTTTACAAATTGAAGGTTTGTGGCAACCTTACATCCAGCAAGTCTATCGGTGCCATTTTACTAACAGCATTTGCTCACTTTGTATCTCTGTGTCACATTCTGATAATTCTCACAATCTTTCAAACTTTTCCATTATTATTATATTTGTTACAGTGATCTGTGATCAGTGATCTTTGATGTTACTACTATGACTCACTGAAGGTTCAGACAATGGTTAGGATTTTTTAGCAAAAAAGTACTTTCAAATTAAGGTAAGCATATTGATTCTTAGGCATAATTCTACTGCACTTAATACACTAAAGTATAATATAAATATAACTTCTATATGCAGTGGGAAACAAAAAAATTCACGTGACTCACTGTATTGCAGTGGTCTGGAACTGAACCCACATCTCCAAGGTGTCTGGATAAGCGTAAGTCACTGTGGGAGAAACTACAGATGGTGCAGTGGAGAGGGACATGATGCATACAGCTCTGAAAGGTGGGGACAGTCAGAAACTGGAAATGACAAATCAGAAAAGTGTCAAGTATGCAGAAGAAAGTGTAGAAATAATTTGCCTCAAGTGGCACTTGCACCAAAACACTGGTGGATACAGGGTAGGTTCCCGGTATGACTAAACACAGCCTCATTTTCATGCCCTCCCCTCGCCCCCCCTCCAGTTGCCAGTCACCAGGACCAGGTCTCCTCTGAGACCAAATTACCATGTTCACCCTGTAAAGTAATCAGGGCTCTCCCCACACACCCCCTGTTCTGTAACTACGTGAGACTGGAACGAAACAAGTCCTTAGGGAAAGACAGGACATGTGAGTGGTCAGCACTGACTCAGAGCAACTCAGGAAACAGCAGACCCCGGGAAAGGAAAGACTATTACAACAAAATCCCAAAACAGGGTCTTTCAAGAAAAGCTTATATATAAATAGTGCCAATGACAATACCTGCAATCCTGATATAGGCAGTCACAAGGAAGTCTTAAAATTAAGTTCTCATCACAAGGAAAAAAAATGTGTAACTCTATATGGTGATAGATGTTAACTAGACTTACTATTGTGAGCATTTTGCAATATATACAAATACCAAATCATTATGTAATACACCTGAAACTAATATGTCCTATGCCAATTACATCTCAAAAAAAAAGAGGAAAGGGGAAGAATCTGGGACACAAGGTACCATAGATCTGGACACAGTCATCTAGCCAAGGAGAGGACAAGAAATGTGAGCTCTATTAGGCTGACTGCCAGACTGACTCCCAGACACTTCCCTGCATTCCTCGGGGTATCAGACGTTGGGGCTGCTTGAGGAGTACAGTGCTTGGGGCAGTGTACACAGCTCAGCACTGACATCCACAGCACATATGCCAGGTAAGTGGGGAAGTTAGCAGAGACAATGGTCTAGCCATGGAATGGAGAGAGCTGCCTCTTGGATGGGGGAAAGACAGAGGACAGTTGAGGACACTGGGAGGAATATGAAGGCCTTACCCAGGGATGTTGTAAGTTCAAAGTTCTCCAGCATCACATCATGGTACAGGAACCTCTGTGCCTCATCAAGGAGCCCCCACTCCTCCTGGGAGAAGTAAATGGCCACGTCTTCAAAGGTCACACAGGCCTGCCATGATGGGTACAGTTTGTTCCATGATCAGCTTCTCTCACAGGACCCCAAGTTCTTCCACCCACCCACTCATACCCTGATCACTGCCCCCCGCCACTTCCTCATCTCAGAGGAGATACCAGGCCCTGGTGTCATTGATGTGAACACTCTTCTCATGGTCCCTTTGATTACCCTGTCCACCCACAGCACCAGGCAGGTGGACAGACAGATGATATCTATGCTCTGGGCCTGGCACACAGGGAAGGACTACCTCTTACAAGGCAATTCTCCTAGGATGTCCCAGATCATGCCTCCGAGACATAACCAAGGGTGTGGGCTCACATTTTAACCTTATGTCCTCAGTGCCAGGGCCCTCAGGCCATCAGCTCACACTCCCTTTCCACATCACTCTTTGTACAACGTCTCTCTCAGTCACCACCTCTTTCTTGCCCTGCAACACAGGCATCTGCCTCTCCTTCCTACGTGTCATGGAACACATGGCATATAGAGTGCTCAGCAAATTCAAGCAGGATCCAACTACCCAGACCTCCATTGGTCCCCACTGCCATTGGCAGTCCTGCCTGACTCTGCTCCTTGCTTCAACCTCAGCCACCCAGAACCACTTGTGCATCTCATACAGTCATGTCCCTCTTCCACATGAGCTACACTTGATGTGCTCTCCCGTCACAGACTTCCTCTCCTTTCCTAACCATCCTTCAAAATAGAGTCCCAGACACTTTCCACCCCAGGTCCAGTGACTCTCCCAGATGACCACTTGTGCCCCTTAAACTAAGCCACCAACCTGACTAAAACCCCCCAGAAACAGAAGGTCACAGCAAAACCCTGGTGAGCCCATAGAGCAGTGAATAAGCAGTAGACCTGGCCTCACTGTCAATCTTGCCTCAACTGCTCCTTTGCCATCATTTCTGTCTCATGTGCACTCATCCCTCAGAAATCTAAATCACCTAGTAGCTCATCCTCTTTCCCACACTGTTCCCATGACCACTTATCTCCTTCACCTATGTTTGTGATGACTATCATCCTCCACCTTGGTGCCCAAGGACAAGGCCCAGCCCTCAGACCCCACTCTCCCCTTCCTGGGCTATTATTAACACTATCATGACCAAGACTATTGCCACTAAATGTGACCCACAGTGTTATGGACTGAATGTATGCATCCCCCCAAAATTTGTTATGTTGAAGCCTTAACCCCAAATGTGACGGTAGTTGGAGGCATGGCCTTTGGGAAGTAATCAGGTTTAGATTAGGTTGTAAGAAGGAACCCTTATAAGAGGAAGACAGGCATCTCTTGCTCTGTCCACCTCCTTGTACCAAGAAAAGTCTACGTGAGGATACAGGGAGAAGGGAACCATCTGCAAGATGGGAACAGAGTCCCCCACTAGGAATCCAACCTGCCAATACCTTGATTTTGGATTCCCAGCTTCTAGAACTGTGAGAAATAAAAAGTATTCTATTCTAGCCGTCTAAGCCAAGACACACAGCTCCACCCTGGTCCACATACTATCCACCACCTTCTTCAGGTGTCTGTCCTGAAACCCTCCCCAGAGACCTAGACCTGTGTGTCCAGCTGCCCACTTAATACCTCTACTGATTTGTTCTCTGAAACATCTCATACACTTAACATGACCAAAACAAAACCCCTAATACTGATTGAAAATTAATCCTGGGGCTTCCCTGGTGGCTCAGTGCTTAAGAATCTGCCTGTCGATGCAGGGGTTAGGGGTTTGATCCCTGGTCCGGGAAAATCCCACTTGCCACAGAGCAACAAAACCTGTGCACCACAACTACTGAGCCCGCGCACCACAACTGCTGAAACCCGCGCACTCTAGGGCCCACGAGCTGCAACTACTGAAGCCCGTGTCCCTAGAGCCCATGCTCTGCAACAAGAGAAACCACCACGATGAGAAGCCCGCACACCGCAATGAAGAGTAGCCCCCCACTTGCCACAACTAGAGAAAACCCAGGCACAGCAACGAAGAGCCAACGCAGTCAAAAAAAAAAAAAAAGAAAAAAAAAAGAAAATTAATCCTACTACCAAATTCCAGATCCCAACTGATGGAGCTTCCATCCCTCTGGCTGCTACACCCCAAAACCTTACGGTCATCCCTGACTTCTACTTTCACAAAATCAGAAAATCTGAGCAGATCTAATGAAAAAACTGAATTCAGAATTTTAATCATGTCTACCACCTCCAAGGTCACCACACTGGTCCACATCATCAAGACTCTCCTGGACTGGTTACAGTAGCGTCTTCCCTGGTTTTCCTACCACCTTCCTCACCCCCCGCCCCATTCGGTTCTCCATTCTGCAGTCACAGGAAGCCTGATAAGAGCTGGGTCAGATCATCTCCCTCCTCCGCTCCAAACCTCCCATTGTTCCCATCACCTGCAGAATAGACACTCAACTTCTCAGAGGGCCATTCCAGGCCTGACTCCTGCCCCCTTGCTCTCTGTTCTCATGAGAAACAAAGGAGACTTGAGATTCCCTTGAACTAGCTCAGTCTCCCTTGCAAGCACCTGCACATTCTGGTACCTATACGCGAGGCAACCAGTCTAACACTCTGAAGAGCTTCTGGAAAACTTCTGAAAGCCTAAATCAGGAGAGTCCTTTTCTGTTAACAAATGTCAATGCTCCCGGCCTCCTGAAAATGGCAGCCTGGCATTTCAAGCGCGACTCTGCCTCACCTTCTCTGTTCCCTGAACACACAAGGCAGATCTCGGAGTTCCCGAATCCTCCCGGCTCAACCCGACCTCCAAGCCTTTGCACCTGCCGGTCCCTCCGCCTGTGACCCTCTGCAACGCGCCGTCACACCGTCTGTCAGAAACAGGGCCCCACCCACGGCCGCCTCACCGTCCTGAATACCGGGGTCTGGGCTGCGGGCACATGAGCCGGCGCCCCACACTCGAGGCTTTAGTGTCTTGTGGGGTGAGGGCAGTGAGGGCCGGAGGACGAGCGTTTACCTGAGGCGGGTTCCTCAGCGCCGCCGCCGCCATCGGACTGTGGACGGGGTGGGGAACGGCGGGAGAGGAGGGGGGACGCGGGCACAGTGGACCCTACCCCAGGCCTGGCGCAGACAGCGTCTCCTCTCCGACCTTCTCGGTCTCGACTCGCCGCTGTGGAACCTGAGACGGAGCGAACATACCCCAAGCACCTACAAAACGACCGCCACGAGGAGAATGCCGGAAGTCCTGCCCCTACGCGGTGCTCTCACAGGGAAGTGCCCTCCTCCTGAGCTTTAATTGGCTAATCGTCGAAGGCCCCCGGCGCAGCGTCCTCTGGGAAATGTAGTTCCAACAACTCTGGGACCGAGAGTGGAGCGCTGCTTACCTGGACCTCCCGGTAAAGTGGCCCGGTTAGAGCACCTGTGCAAAGATACCAGAACCCTGAGATAAAAGTTTGGGACATAGGCCTTTCTGTTTCAATCATCTTTAAGACTGTGGAGGCCCGCTTGGAACAGGACTTCTGAAAGGACAAATATGCCTGGAAGGCTGTGGTCCAAGGCCATTTTGCTGGCTATAAGCTCAGTCTCCGGAACCAGAGGGAGCATATAGCACTTAAAATTGAAGGGGTCTGGGACTTCCCTGGTGTTCTTAAAATTGAAGGGGTCTGGGACTTCCCTGGTGGCGCAGTGGTTGAGGGTCCGCCTGCCGGTGCGGTGGACACAGATTCGGTCCCTGGTCTGGGAGGATCCCACGTGCCACGGAGGGGCTGGGCCCGTGCGCTGCAACTACTCAGCGTGCATGCCACGACTGCTGAAGCCCGTGCTCCTGGAGCCTGTGCTCCGCAGCAGGAGGGACCACCACAATGAGAAGCCAGAGAACCACAATGAAGAGTAGCCCCCGCTCACAGCAACTAGAGAAAGCCCGCGCGCAGCAACGAAGACCCAATGCAGCCAAAATTAAATATATAAATTTATATTAAAAAAAATTGAAGGGGTCTATGCTCGAAATGAAAGAGAATTCTAAATATCTAGGCAAGAGACGTGCTTACGTGTACAAAGCAAAGAAAACAAAGTAACTCCTGGTGGAAAACCGAACAAAACCAGAGTAACCTGGGGAAAGGTAGCTTGTGTTCACGGAGACAGTGGCATGGTTCGTGCCGAATTCCCAAACAACCTTGCTGCCAAGGCCGTGGACACAGAATCTGTGTGATGCCATACACCTCAAGGATTTAAACTTATTGAAAAATGAATACATTAAAGTGTGGAAAAAAACAAAATGAAACAAATATTGAGGGGACACAAAATCTGATCTCTTTGATGAGAAGTGATTATCATTCTTACTGTTATAGCAGGGATTGCATGGGCATGAGGAGTTGAGATTATTCCAGAAAAAGTTGTGAAATGAAAATCACTGAAAGCCACTAATGATTATGTACTTATTTAAAGATAATGGCTGGATAGCTCTGGGAAAATATCAGTAGAGGATTAGAAAACAAAAGTTAAGATCTCAAAGAAAACTGAACAGGACACACTGGAGTCTGAGAAGAGACGGTTATCTGAGCAGTGGCTATGCTGAAACTTTGGCCACTCAGGATTTTGTTTTAGAAATGTGATTATTTTTTCATTCGTGAAAATATTAATACTTTGAAGTATAGCTTAAAAGGACTTTCAAAGTAGGCTTAACAGTAAAAAGCAAAAATGGATGTGGAATCTAGGGTGTCATGTTTAATAAATTTTATTTTATTTTATTTATTTATTTTTCGGTCTTCATTACTGTGTGCGGACTTTCTCTAGTTGCCCAGAGCAAGGGCTACTCTTCATTGCGGTGCGCGGTCTTCTCATTGCGATGGCTTCTCTTGTTGTGGAGCACAGGCTCTAGGTGTGCAGGCTTCAGTAGTTGTGGCTCGCAGGCTCTAGAGTGCAGGCTCAGTAGTTGTGGAGCATGGGCTTAGTTGCTCCATAGCATGTGGGATCTTCCCGGACCAGTGATCAAACCCGTGTCTCCTGCATTGGCAGGCGGATTCTTAACCAGTGCCCGCCATGCAAGTCCCTAAGTTCTTTAATAAATGTTCAGTGAGCATCTACTGAGTTTCAGGCACTACTGTAGGTGCACAAGAAAAGTCAGAAAACAAGACAGACAAGCCTGTCCTTGTGAGTTTTCGACCATTTAAGGAACACAGACAGGAAACATGAAAGAAGTGCTAAATTAAAAGTACATTAGAATGAAAGAGAATAGGTGAAGATGTCCTCTTAGGGTCCTGGGACGCAGGTAAGTCTGGGTTGCAAGGTTGGGGCGGCATTTGGCCACAGTACTTTGAGGATAGCAGGAAGCCTCGGTGATGGTTACATTGTCCTGGACAGGTCCTGCTCCCTCAGGCCAGTCCCGAGATTGTCTCAGCAGTTGTGTGGTAAAGGGCTGGCACTGTTCTCAGCCAGAGTCCAGGGCTCACTCTGATGGCTTGACCCCCACACAGGACCCCTCTGCCAGCTTGGACAACTGGGAAAAGTGGAGAGTATGCCCCAAGTGTGACAGGTGGTAAAGGAATTGGACAAAGCTTAATGGCCTAGAAGTCACTCAAGAGGCAGGTGATGCTGAGGGAAACCCCTCTGCCCATTCAGTGTAAGTAGAACTTTACATCCAAAATCATACAGGCAATACTGCCATCCAAAAGCTGCTATTATCTGAGGGATTTCTTTGGAAGGAAAGCACCAAAGAGCTGGCCGTGACCAACTGATTAAGAATCAAGTCAATAGAGGGAGCTTCCCTGGTGGCGCAGTGGTTGAGAGTCTGCCTGCCGCCCCGGTCCGGGAAGATCCCACATGCCGCGGAGCGGCTGGGCCCGTGAGCCATGGCCGCTGGGCCTGCGCGTCTGGAGCCTGTGCTCCGCAACGGGAGAGACCGCAACAGTGAGAGGCCCGCGTACAGCAAAAAAAAAAAAAAAAAAAAAAAAAAAAGACTTAAAAGATTTTTTCACAAGCACAGAACTATTTTTGCAGCATTTTTGGTAATAACCAAGATTGAATAAATCAGGGTGCATCCTCCTAAGAGAGCACTGGGCAGTTGTGGACATGAGGAGTAAGTTATTTCAACTATGCAGACCTAAACTGTCAGTAACTATCAGAATACTTTGTGCAGTTAGCTTTATTTTGGCAAGAAAGTGAATATAATTCATATAGTTTATGCATTTCTATATATTTATGCATTTATATCTTAATAATGGAAAAATAAAAACTGTATACAAGGAGCACCGGTGAGATGAGGAGAAGGAAGAGGACAGAGGAGAAAGGATGAAACTATAGCGCTCAGAATGTACTTGTTTTGTTTTTGTTTTAGAATTATGTAATTATAGCGTCTGAATAGATATAACAAAATAGTTTAAGATATAGTCACATAAATGAAAACAAAACTAAAATAAACCTGTGTAACAAACTTTGGATTTAACCAAAAAAGAGGAATTATTTCCAATGAAAACTAAAGTTAATATGACAGTGTTCTACATTAATAAATAAGAGAATGAAATAAAGATCAAACATTTCCATGATAATATTTTGAGTAAAAAATTTATTTAAATTTTGAAATTACATACATGTTGTTTCTAAAAACTTCTTAAAAGAAATGCCATATGGACAGATGTGCAAACAGGAAAAGGCAAAAACATAGTGTGCTCTTTTTCCTAGTTTTTTCCTAGTTCTGACCAAGTTTTTACTGTGTTACCAGGTCATCCAATCCAGATTGTTAGACCCATTCTTTTTTTAAGTTAAAAAAGTTTCAATTAAAACACTATGTGAGGAGTAACATCAGCAAAATGGTGGACTAGTAAGCTCCAAGCCCTCTTTCCCCCACAGAGATTAAAAACAAAACTGTCAACTGAGAATTCTATACCTGGCAAAACTCCCTTTAAAAAATGAGGGATGGACTTCCCTGGTGGCGCAGTCATTAAGAATCCGTCTGCCAATGCAGGAGACATGAGTTCGAGACCTGATCCGGGAAGATCCCACCTGCCGCAGAGCAACTAAGCCCATGTACCACAACTACCGAGCCGGCACGCCACGACTACTGAGCCTGCGCTCTAAAGCCTGTGAGCCACAACTACTGAGCCCGCTTGCCTAGAGCCCATACTCCGCAACAAGCTAAGCCACCACAATGAGAATCCCACACACGGCAACGTAGAGTAGCCCCTGCTCGCTACAACTAGAGAAAGCCCATGCACAGCAATAAAGACCCAATGCAACCAAAAATAAATAAATAAATAAACAAACAAATTTATTTACTTAAAAAAAGAGCATATATGTATTTTAAAAAGAAAAAAAGGAGAGGGCTTCCCTGGGCATAGTCTTCACTTTTCCCAGTTGTCCACATGCCACAACTACTGAAGCCTGCGAACCTACAGCCCATGCTCCAGAACAAGAGAAGCCACCAGAATGAGAACCCCGGGCACCACAATGAAGGGTAGCCCCCACTCGCCGCAACTAGAGAAAGCCGCGTGCAGCAACGAAGACCCAACGCAGCCAAAAATAAATATAAATTAATTTTTTTAAAAATGAGGGAGAAATAAAGACATTACCAGATAAACAAAAGCTGAAGGGAGCTCATTACCACTGGACAGGTAGGGATTTTTATGTTTTGTGCCCGACTATATCCCCAGTTTTAACACATACCTGCATTTGATGGTAACACATGACATATATGTCAAGTTTAAATATATATTCCAGGTGAAGAGGGTGAGGGCTTAATGGGAGGTAACAGCAGTGCAGAGAGGAGAATCAGAATAAATCGCAGAAGAATGTAGGGAGTAGAAACCTCAAGACTGCTTCAGCACCCTGCCTAAATGATGAACCTATTAACATTCTTTAAAATTAAACAGAGGGGCTCTTTCCCATCTTGCAAGATGGCAGGTGAAAAGGCTGAGAAGCCAGATACTAAGGAGAAAAAACCTGAAGCCAAGAAGGCTGAGACTGGTGACAAGGTTCAAAAGGTGAAGCAGGTTAAGAAGGGGAAACCCCACTGCAGCCGAAACCCTGTCCTGGTCAGAGGAATTGGCAGATATTCCTGATCGGCTATGTATTCCAGAAAGGCCTTGTACAAGAGGAAGTATTCAGCATCTAAATCCAAGGTTGAAAAGAAAAAGAAGGTGAAGGTCCTTGCTACTGTCACAAAACCAGTTGGTGGTGACAAGAATGGTGTTACCCAGGTGGTTAAACTTCGCAAAATGCCTGGGTATTATCCTACTGAAGATGTGCCTTGAAAGCTGTTGAGTCACGGCAAAAAACCCTTCAGTAAGCATGTGAGAAAACTGCGCCAGCATCACTCCTGGGACCATCCTGGTTATCCTCACTGGGCACCACAGAGGCAAGAGGGTCATTTTTCTGAAGCAGCTGATCTGTGGCTTGCTACTTGGGACTGGGCCTCTGTCCCTCAATCGAGATACTCTGCGGAGAACACACCAGAAATTTGTCATTGCCACTTCCACCAAAATTGATATCAGTGGTGTGAAAATCCCAGAACATCTCACTGACGCTTACTTCAAGAAGAAGCTGCATAAGCCCAGGCACCAGGAAGGTGAGATCTTCAACACAGAGAGAGAGAAATACGAGATTACAGAGCAGCGCAAGGTTGATCAAAAGGATGTGGACTCACAAATTCTGCGAAGAATCAAAGCTGTTCCTCAGCTCCAGGGCTACCTCCTCTCTGTGTTTGCTCTCACAAACAGAATTTATCCTCACAAAGCAGTGTTCTAAACTTCTTACAAAGAACCTAATTAAATAACTCAGTCCATTTCCTTTGTGTCTTTTCTCTCTCTCTTTTTTTTTAAATCTGCCTGAAGGTATGGTATGACTCAGCCAATTTGATGGGATGTTAGCCTCTACTAAGAGGAGTGGGATTGGAGGGGAGTGCTATCAGCTGCAGTGGAATTCCCTCTTTGGATCAACATTCTTAGCTTCCTAAGTGTCTTCTCAGTTTTTCACAAAGCACCTACAAATACAAAGTAGTGGCATTTCCCCAACGATCACTGAACAAGTCCGTACTAACTGTACATGGATAAGAAACAACTGTGGGCTCTTCAGGCCACAAACTTCCCTCCCTTTCCATGAATTAACATCCATTTCTGCCCAATTCAGTCTTTCTCCATAGTCATTACTATTAGTTTCTTGTGTATCTAGTTTCTTAAAGCATACACAACAAATTAGTATAATTACCTTTCCCCGTTTTTAACCAAAAACCCCATGTGCAGTACATGCTGTTATACAGATAACAAATGAATTTGATTATTCCATAGGAAGTGTCCATCTTTACTGATGCATAGTATAGTAGTGCATTCTATGGATATTTGGGTTTCCATTATTTGTAATTATACAGGTTTCCCCTGCTATCCAAAAGTGGAGTATGCCTCTGAAACCTTCTGTAAGCCAAAATAGCAAAAATTGAAGAAATTGCCTTATGACACATCTTGCTAACAGAGGCATAAAATGGGATAAAACACAGATGCTCACAGACAATTCAAAGTGATGGCTCTGGATGCTGAGATGCCAGAGTGTAGTAGTTCCCAGGGAAAGAGCTTGGCAGTGCCACTCCCACTGCCCAGACATGCTGCCGTCTCTAGTGGCTCTCTGCAAAACAAACTGCTGTTTTCCCCCTCTGCCTTTTTTCATAAATGTGAAAATCTCAATTTTTTTCCAGTTAACAAAGACAGGTACGAATGAAGTTCTTTCGGTTAAAGCAAACTTTCAGAAAGTACTGGGTACCGGAGTGCGATGTAGTAACTTGAAGTGTGCATACAGATGAGCAAGTACCAGGTAAGAATTAGCTTTTTGCTGAGTCAAAGGATTTAGGCAGTTTTGGTAGATGGTGCCAAACTGCTTTCCATGGAGGTTGTACCAATTTATGCTCATGTATAAGAGTGCCCGTTATCCTACAGGCTCCCTAAAATGATGGGTCATTAGACTTGGATTTTTGGCAATAGATAGGTGAAAAATGACTGATGGGTTTTTAAAGTTGGTTTTATTGATAATTTACATTTGGTAAAATTGATTTTTTTGTGTGCAGTGCTGTGGAATCTATACAGTTTGGGAAGCACCACCATCACCCAAGTTCCTTCATGTTTTTTCAAAAGTCAGTTTCCACTCCTAGTAACCACTGATCAAATTTTAGTTTTCCTAGTTTTGTCTTTTCCAGAACATCAGGTAATATGTTTTCTGGCATAATATCTGTGACATTTGTTCACATTTTAATGGTTCAGTAGTTCTTTTTATTGTCAGTCAGCATTCTATTGTATCAATGTATCACTGTTTATTCTAAAATATACCCATTGAAAGATATTTGGTTTGTTTATAATTATTGGAGATTATGAATAAAGCCACTATAAACATTCACATACAAAAAAAAATTAAACAGAGGGGACTTCCCTGGTGGTCCAGTGGGTAAGGCTCTGCACTCGCAATACAGGGGGCCCGGTGTTCAATCCCTGGTCAGGGAACTAGATCCCGCACACTGCAACTAAGATTTCACATGCTGCAACTAAGAAGTCCACATTCCACAACAAAGACAGCACGTGCCACAACCAAGATCCAGAGCAGCCAAAATAAATAAACTAATTAATTAATTAGATACTAAAATTAAACAGAAAAGAGAGATGACTAGTAGAATAGTAATACCAAAAAATTATATTGATGAAGCGAAATATAGTAAGAGCTATAAGGAAAGAAACAGAACTACTGCTAAGAGAAATTAGGAAATAAATTTGTTAAAAAGTTTGACCATCTTAGAGTAGGAATAAACAGTTTGTATTAGAGACAAGAAAGGCTTTTAAATCCAAAATTTGCCCTCCTTACTGACCACAGCTGACCCTTAAGAACTGCAGTCATTCAATAACAAATAAAGGCTCTTAACATTCCTCTGATTAAAAAGATTCTACAGGGGTGTAATTGGAGTTAATTAAGAAAATGCCGGACTTCCCTGGTGGCGCAGTGGTTAAGAATCTGCCTGCCAACACAGGGGACATGGGTTCGAGCCCTGGTCGGGGAAGATTCCACATGCTGTGGAGCAACTAAGCCCGTGTGCTACAACTACAGAGCCTGCGCTCTAGAGCCCGCCTGCCTAGCGCCCGTGCTCCACAACAAGAGAGACCACAGCAATGAGAAGCCCATGCACCACAACGAAGAGTAGCCCCTGCTCGCCGCAACTAGAGAAAGCCTGTGCACAGCAACGAAGACCCAACGCAGCCATAAATAAATAAATTTATTTTTAAAAAATGCCTCTCTCCAAGAAAGGGATATGAAGATATTCAGCACAGTGTTTGTGGTCTGAATATTGGTTGAACCAAACTGTTTAATGTCTTGTAAGTGGTACACTAAGAACCAAGAAGTATCTGAGATCTTTATACTGAATGGAGGTGAGATATTATTGGAATTAAGATATTAAGTACATATAAAACATGCTTCTATTTCACAGTAACATTTATATCTGGGAATTCTTCACATCCCTGATCATTCCTGCCATTTGAAACTTGCAAACATTCAGTCATGTTTTTCTTATGTGACTCTTTCAGTTCACAAAATGGGAAAGGACGATCATCTCTTTCAGTGATGAGAGAAATTTAGAGAAAAATTCCTATCAACTTCCACTAGCAAATTGCACCTGGAAAATAATTTTTAATAGTGTATGTAAACAATGGCTATAGAGATGCTAAAACAATGCTCAGTAGCTGTGAGTTCAACACACTCTTTACTGATCTTCAGTGCATGTGGAGTGAAGGCTTTAGAATGGATGTGAGGATCAGTCAGTTTGGTCAGAAATGAAAGAGGAATTCAGACAGGCTATCAGAGAGAATGTGGAGAAGAAAATCAGGCAGCCATAAAGCAAGTAGACAAGGGTGACATATGTCTCTGGTTCCCTCTATTTTCTCACATCTCTGGGGGCTAGAAGCCTGAGATCAAGACGTCAGCAGGGTTGGTTCCTTCTGAGAGCTGTTTCATGACTTTCCCAAAACTTCTGATGATTTGCTTACAATCTCTAATGATTCCTGTTACACAGAAGCATCAACCCAATCTCTGCCTTCATCTTCACCTGGCTTTCTCTTCTAAGGACTGTATCCAAATTTTCTGTTCTTATATGGATTCCAGTTATATTGAATTAAGGGCTTACACTACTGCATTCTGACCTCATCCTAACTTAATTCTGGTATGTGTAACAGACGAATGCCACAGACATAATAACGTTCAAAACAAGGAAAACACAAAAGAGAAAATTTTGTAGGTCACCATTTACTTCCACTCAATTATAGTCAAAAAAAATCCATGGTGATAGTGTAAATAGTGGTTACCATTGTAGGAGGAGCTATTGACAAGGATGGGTCACCAGGAACCTACCGAAGTGTTGGAAATATTCTAAATTTTGATCTGAGTGAAGAATATTTTGGTCTATACCTGTGTAAAAATTTAAGTGAACCCATAAGATTTGTGTGCATCATTGTACATTTTAGTTAAAAAATGAAATAAAGAGTAAGTGGAAGGAATTTTCTGGCACTCCAGTGGTTAAGACTCCGCACTTCCACTGCAGGGGGCACGGGTTCAATCCCTGGTCAGGGAACGAAAATCCCGCATGTGGTACAGCCAAAAAACAAAAAGAGTAAATGGGATTTAAAAAAGGAACAACACACTTACCTTTCAAGAACTACTCAACTTCTTCTAATAGCTTGATTTTATGAGTAAAGTCAAGAATTTTTTTTTTTTTTTTTTTTTTTTGCTGTACGCGGGCCTCTCACTGTCGTGGCCTCTCCCGTTGTGGAGCACAAGCTCCGGACGCGCAGGCTCAGCAGCCATGTCTCATGGGCCCAGCCGCTCCGCGGCACGCGGGACCCTCCCGGACCGGGGCACGAACTCCCATCCCCCGCATCGGCAGGCGGACTCTCAACCACTGCGCCACCAGGGAATCCCTGAAGAATATTTTTGTTGGCTTTATTTTTCATCCAATTGGAGCATAGTTTTTGTTGAGTAGAGATGACTAAGATACAGAAGATCCAGGAAATAAATGAAGTAAATTCACAGAGAAAACATGAGAAAGTATGATGCATACCCTGTTATAGCAATTGGCCATGGCCTGATGCAAGAATTCTACTGTGGAGGACAAGAAGGGAAAGAGAAGTTCCGAAACAGATATAGGTGAATCTTTAAAATTGATGACCAAGGAATAGAAGTGTATAGACTTTATTTCCATAAGTTGCTGAGATCAGGCAGGATGATCACAATGCTAATGACAGCAGGGATAAAAACCACTAATTCACCCACAGCATCAGGCTGTGTTCTGTACTCTTCTCTTAAACATTTTATCCTAATAACATTTTTGCACAGTAGATGCTATATTACCCCATTTTAACAAGAAGGAAACTGATGTACAGAGTTCATTAACTTGCCCAGGGTCACACTGCTCAAAAGTAGCAGAGCTGGGATTTGACACCATGTGGAATGGCTCCAGAGATGTGTTCCTGGGTGCTACGCTAAGGAGGAAACAACTCATAGCAGCTGTGTGGGGCCAACAGCCATGGAGGAAGGTAGACATGAGGTAAGGGGGAAGTGTGAGTGGTAGGATTTAATGGTCACAGTGGTCGGGGAGAGGATGATTTGCTGATGATTTTGGTCCAAAGAGGACATCTCGCAGACATCAACTATCATCTACTCTCACCCACATTTCATAAAAGAAAGGAATTTCGTTTTTCGTTTTTTGGCTGCGTTGGGTCTTCGCTGCTGCGCGTGGGCTTTCTCTAGTTGCAGCGAGTGGGGGCTACTCTTCGTTGCAGTGCGTGGGCTTCTCATTGCGGTGGCTTCTCTTGTTGCAGAGCACAGGCTCTAGGCGCACGGGCTTCAACAGTTGCAGCACGCGCACTCAGTAGTTGTGGCTCGCGGGTTCTAGAACACAGGCTCAGTAGTTGCTGTGCACGGGTTTAGTTGCCCCGCAGCATGTGGGATCTTCACAGATCAGGGATCAAACCCGTGTCCCCTGCATTGGTAGGCGGATTCTTAACAACTGCACCACCAGGGAAGTCCCTATATTTAATTTTTTGATGTCTCTTCCTAAAATTTCACAAATCTTTGCCTTTGGGCAAAAAAATAAATGCTATTTCATATTTTTATTTCATTAGTTATACCCAAATTTTCTCCTTTCAATCTTAAGTGGTGTTTTCCAAATTATAATATTAAAAAATTTAATTATAAAACTATAAATTTCATTGTGAAAATTTTAACAAATCTATAGGTGTATAATTTTTTGGGTGTGTGGTACGCGGCTTCTCACCGCTGCGGCCTCTCCCGTTGCAGAGCACAGGCTCCGGAAGTGCAGGCCAGCAGCCATGGCCCACGGCCCGGCCACTCCGCGACATGTGGGATCCTCCCGGACCGGGGAACGAACCCGTGTCCCCTGCATCAGCAGGCGGACTCCCAACCACTGCGCCACCAGAGAAGCCCTAGGTGTATAAATTTAAGGTGAATCTTCACTCTGACACCCCCTACCCTGCTCCGTTCCACCGTCTCACCTCAGATAGGTAACTCTGCTTCACCTAGTGAAGTATCCTTTTGGAGAATTTACATTCAGTCACTAAGATTTCTCTTAAATCACATCTGCTGCTTTATGGCTGAGTGAATTCATCTTCTTCGTCTCTTACACAACATACTAATCAATGTCTAAGGGATATGAATGGACATGAGTAATAAGATATGTTCTTCTCCTACTCACCCACCCCACCCCCAGCTAGATCATTTTATCACTAGTGTTGTAGTTTGTTTACCGAGGCATGTCCTCACACTTAAATACAAATTGTTCTCTTTATTTCAGTTACTGAAATATGATTGATATATATTTTACAAAACATTTAATTTACTGAATCCTAAAGTGCACAATCATTTTGGAAACAAGATTAGAAAAATATATCATATAAAATTGTATGTATTCATCATGCTAAATGATTTTCAAAACTATTTAAATTTTTGGTTGTTTTGTAACCTTTTATATGTTCTGTCAGATGCAGCTACAAAACGGAACGTGAGAGAGGCCCAGGAAAACAAATTTTATTATAGTCACAAGCCCTAGAGACACAGGCACTCATGGCAAGAGGAGAACACATGGGGAGAGGTCACCAAGGGAGTGGGCTCAATCAAGTAGGTGGGGAGGAGGGAAAGAGAAGGAGGGGGAGGAATCTGTGGGCTAGTGCCTTTATTGAGTTCCAGAGGGGACAAAGGGTGAAGGAGGATTTCACTGGAAGGTTTGAATGTTCCTTGGTCACAGTCAGGGGAGGGCAAAAAGAGGAATTTGTGGCAGGGGCCAGCCTCCACACTGGTGCACCTGGTCACTCTAGTGGGATGTTTATGCCCAGTCTGTGAGGGTGTTGAGGCAGCAGGAAAACCTGAATTTTTACAGTTTACAATGTAGCAAGCCAATTTTTAAAAATATCTAAAATTTAAATCATCTGACTATTGGTTGTTTTGTTTTGTTTTGTTTTGGCTGCATTGGGTCTTCGTTGCTTCATGCGGGTTTTCTCCAGTTGCGGCGAGCGGGGGCCACTCTTCGCTGCGGTGCGTGGGCCTCTCATTGCTGTGGCCTCCCTTATTGCAGAGCACGGGCTCTAGGCACGGGGGCCTGAGCAGTTGTGGCTCTCAGGCTCTAGAGCACAGGCTCAGTAGTTGTGGTGCACAGGATTAGTCGCTCCGTGGCATGTGGGATCTTCCCGGGCCAGGGCTCGAATCTGTGTCCCCCGCATTGGCAGGCAGACTCCTAACCACTGTGCCACCAGGGAAGCCCTGACTATTGTTTTTGATACAAAAGACAGATGATATAATTTTTGTTTTTTCTTTTCTATTTTTTTTTTTTTTTTTTTTGGCCACACTGCCCGGTATGCAGGATCTTATTTCCCTGACCAGGGATTGAACCTGTGTCCCCTGCAGTGGAAGTGTGGTGTCCTAACCACTGGACCGCCAGGAAATTCCAAACATAATTCTTTATTATAGGAAACTGACCTTAATGTCAGTTTCCAATGTATATATGAAACATTCAATGTCCTTTTCAATGCAACTTGGCTTTTTCTGGTGTTTATGAGAAAATCATATCTTATAATGTGTGATTTTTTTTCTAAGAATTACTTATTCATATACATTTCCCCCGAAAAAAGCACTGAGATTATAATCACCTCTTATTGTTCTGTATATTTACATGTTTTCATTGAGTTTTACTTTTTTATTTGTTTTAGGAATCTTTCAGCAATAGGTATGATAAAAGTGAAAAAAGTTCTAATTTTTATAAATACAAATGTGCTAAAGATGTTTTAAGTCCACAGGTTTGGTACATGCTTATTAATACTTTGCCCAGGCAAAATTATGAAGATATATTGCAGCATTTTTACCTAAGAGATTGACTGTTCCTTATGTTTAGATCTAGTGTCTATTTATTTTCTCTAAGATTAAAGTTGGAAATATAGCTCTAATGTCTTAATTAAATCTCCAAATATTTTAATAGCATATATTAAATAAGTCATTTCTCCAAACTAATTCATCAACTTTTATCATGTATAAACTTCTCTAGACTTATCATATAAATAACTGCAAACACAGATAATTAGCAAGCTCCTTGTTCTATTCTATTTTTTGGCTTTTGCCAGTAGCATCCTATAGTTATTATTATACTTTATACATAGTAAGGCAAGTTCATTTTGTTAAACTGATTTTTTTTACAAAATTTGTGTTATTTTATTTATTTATTTATTTAAAATTAATTGATTTATTTTTATTTATTTATTTTGGCTGTGTTGGGTCTTCCTTGCTGCTCGTGGGCTTTCTCTAATTGCGGCAAGCGGGGGCTACTCTTCATTGCAGTGCGCGGGCTTCTCATTGCAGTGGTTTCTCTTGCTGCAGAGCATGGGCTCTAGGAGCGTGGGCTTCAGTAGTTGCAGCATGTGGGCTCAGTAGTTGTGGCACACGGTCCTTAGAGCACAGGCTCAGGAGTTGTGGCGCACGGGCTGAGTTGCTCCACGGCATGTAGGATCTTCCCGGACAAGGGCTCGAACCCATGTCTCCTGCATTGGCAGGCGGATTCTTAACCACTGCGCCACCAGGGAAGCCCCAGCATTAACTTTTGTAGTTATTTTTATATAATTTATAGACATTTCATTTATATGCGTCAATTTTTTGGAGTTACTGCTGTACCAAAATTGTGCAGGAGCAGCTTCTTCAGGTGGAATTCTGTGACATCGGTGCTCAATTTCCTTGCTTCTCTTACATGGCAAATAGTTTCAGGATTATCTTGGAAAGCTGGTGTCCTAAATGTAATTAAGGTATTTTTTCCTCTCCTCAAGACACTCTGTTTACTTATACTGGGTCTTATATTGAGTCCATAAACTGGGTACTAGAATTAGGCATTTTTGTAGGGTTGTCCAAATTTTCCAGAATTTTTTTTCAATGGAAAGGGAAACGAAATACATATCAGTTTAAAATCTAATACTATACTAGTTAGTATTGTTTTTATCAAATGTGGATTTTAAGTTTTATTAAAATTCTTTGGTTTTATATTTGCATTTATTTTGTCTCACATAAAAACTCTTTCCCATTTATTTTAAAATGTTTTATTCCAAAATACTCTACCAATGCATTATAGTAAAATATATAAACAATACATAAGGTTTCTTTGTAGGTAGTTTTTATATATTTATTTATTCATTTATTTATTTATGGTTGTGTTGGGTCTTCGTTGCCGTGTGCAGGCTTCTCATTGCGGTGGCTTCTCTCATTGTGGACACGGTCTCTAGGCACATGGGCTTCAGTAGTTGCTGCACACAGGCTCAATAGTTGTGGCTCACGGGCTTAGTTGCTCCACAGCATGTGGGATCTTTCCGGACCAGGGATCGACCCCGTGTCCCCTGCATTGGCAGGCGGATTCTCAACCACTGAGCCACCAGGGAAGCCCTGTAGGTAGTTTTGCCTCATATTTTCCCCTTAGGGATATACAGTCAAAATTCTGTATTTGCAATTCACTTGAAGTATTTCATTTACACATGGAGACCAACAACTGGATATTCAATCACTGTTTTTAACCTGTGTATTTAGTGGTTTTAAAACATTTACTTTGCTTTAGTATAATTTAATAATTATGCGAAACACGTACACTTGTACAAATAAAACACTCTAACAAGTTTTTTCCTTGAAAGTCTAGCTTTAAATTCTGCCCGATCCTATACAAATATGTGTTCTATGCCTGTATTTTCATTCCTTCATATAATTGGAAAAACTCCAGCACACTCTGCACACAGTTTTGTAGCTGGCTTTTCAATGCATAATGCATCCAGGTCATAACTGTAGATCAGAGTGTAGAGATTCTCTTCACTCCGTTTACAAATGTAGAAAACTCTGTTGCACAGATGGACCATAATGCATTCACCCAGATCCCATAAATAGGCATTACATGTTTCCAAGTAGAACCAGAATCTTCAGGAGTAACCCCTGCACCCATAAACACATACTTAATGCTCATTTAAATTGAGAAAGTCTGTGTTACACTTAGCACTGGAAGTTACTGGGCATGGTGGTGATGGTAACATATTTCTTTTTGTTGGTTGAATTGCGAATTCCTCTGGCTCCAACTAAAATCAATGTCCCATAGATACTGATGTGATGGCTTCTTCAAAGTGGAAAATGGGAATTATCTTAGTCACTCAGATGGGAGTGGGAATCCTCGGGAACTCATTCCTCCTTTGCCTTTATAACTTCACTTTGCTCACTGGACACAAGGTCAGACCCACAGATTTGATTCTCAATCAACCAGTCCTAGCCAACTCCTTGGTGCTTTTCTCTAGAGGGATCCCTCATACGATGACAGCTTTTGGATCAAAATATTTCCTGAGTGAGGCTGGATGTAAATTTCTCTTCTATTTTCAAAGGGTGGCCAGAGGGATTTGTCTTAGCACTACTTCCATCCTCAGTGGCTTCCAAAGCATTAGGTTTTGCCCCAATTTCTCTAAGTGGATGGAGCTCAGAATGAGATCACCAAAGTGCATTGCCTTCTGTTGCTTCCTTTGCTGGATCTTGCATTTTTTGGTAAATATCCTTATTCCTTTTCAAATGACTAATCCAAAGCACAGTGAAAACTTTAGTACTAATATAAAAGTAAATTATGGATACTGTTCCTCACTGAATCCAGACAGGATTATAAGTTTTGTAGTTACAACCATATTCTTCACAATAGACTTCATATGTTCAGGCCTCATGGTCTGGACTAGTGGCTCCATGGTCTTTTCCCTGTACAGGCACATGTATCAAGTCCAACACATTCATAGCAACAGCCATTCTTCTAGATATGCTGCTGAGGCCAGAGCCACATATACCATCTTAATCCTTGTGAGCTCCTTTTTCTCCTTTTACTCACTGTCTTCTCTTTTGTCTATTTGGATGAGTTCATTTGTTATTCCAGACCAGTGGCTGGTGGATACCTCTATATTTTTGTCTTTATGTTTCCCAACATTCAGCCCCTTTCTGCTGATTTGCAGTGATACTCGTGTCACTCGTAAGGCAGTTTTTTTTTTAATCTTCTAGGCAAGGAAAACACTTTGGCCTCTCCTGTTGCGGAGCACAGGCTCCGGACGCACAGGCTCAGCGGCCATGGCTCACGGGCCCAGCCGCTCTGCGGCATGTGGGATCTTCCCGGACCGGGGCACGAACCCGTGTCCCCTGCATCAGCAGGCGGACTCTCAACCACTGCGCCACCAGGGAAGCCTGGAAAACACTTTTTGCTAATTTGGTTGTGACCACTTTATTCTATTCTCTACAGAAATTCAATTTTTTTCCTCATCTATTAATATTTGGTTGACTAATAATTTTCATATTCTTGATAGGAAAGTATATTCTATACAGATGGGAACAATTAGGTCCTAAAATTCATATTCCTATAAGAGATCTAATATTGTAGGTGAATATTTATACAATTAAACTAGCTGTTTTAGCTACATCAAAAAAAATTTCATGAAATTCTGAAATAGTCCAACAGAAAATTTTTTAATTTGGGAATTTGGACAAAAATCTGTCACTTTGCAGTTTTTGTTTTTTTTTACTTTGCAGTTTCTTGGTGTGTGTATATATACTAGTAAATTATAACAAGAAATTTGTGGGCTTCCCTGGTGGCGCAGTGGTTAAGAATCCGCCTGCCAATGCAGGGGACACGGGATCGAGCCCTGGTCCGGGAAGATCCTACATGCCGCAGAGCAACTAAGCCCGTGCGCCAGAACTACTGAGCCTGCACTCTAGAGCCTGAGAGCCACAACTACTGAGCCCACGTGCCACAACTACTGAAGCCCGCATGCCTAGAACCCATGCTCTGCAACAAGAGAAGCCACCGCAACGGAGAGTAGCCCCCGTTCACCGCAACTAGAGAAAGCCCGCGCCCAGCAACGAATACCCAACACAGCCAAAAATAAATAAATTTATTTTTAAAAATTTGCCATTTCAATAATTTTCAAGTATACAATTCAGTGGCATTAAATATGGGCCCGAAAGTGCCTTCGGTTTTTTAAGTAAAAATAAAAGACACATTTTTCGTTTTCACCAAGAACTTTATTGAACAACGTATTCACCCTTTTGTTCCACTACCTTCTGCCATTTTTCAGGCAACTTCATAATTCTATCTTCTCAAAACTTTTAATCTTTTTGAGCAAAGACCTGTTCCAGGTGCCTTTTACAGTCTTCCAAGGAACTGAAATTTTTTCCATTAAGAGAATTTTGTAAAGACCGAAATAAATGGAAACGCGAAGGTGCAATGTCTGTTGAATACAGCGGACGAATCAGAACTTCCCAGCCAAGCTGTAACAGTTTTTTCCTGGTCATCAAAGAAACATGCAGTCTTGTGGTACCCTGATGGAAGATTATGCGTTTCCTGTTGGCTAATTCTGGGCGCTTTTCATCGAGTGCTGCTTTCAGTTTGTCTAATTTGGAGCAGTACTTGTTGGAATTAATCGTTTGGTTTTCCGGAAGGAGCTCATAATAGAGGACTCCCTTCCAATCCCTCCATATACACAACATCACCTTCTTTGGATGAAGACCAGCCTTTGGTGTGATTGGTGGTAGTTCATTTCACTTGCCCCATGATCTCTTCCATTCCACATTATTGTACAGTATCACTTTTCATCGCCCGTCACAATTTGTTTTAAAAATGGAACATTTTCATTATGCTTCAGTAGAGAATCACATGTGGAAATATGGTCAAGAAGGTTTTTTTGCTTAACTTATGTGGAACCCAAACATCAAAGCGATGAACATAACCCAGCTGGTGCAAATTATTTTCAACGCTTGATTTGGATATTTTGAGTATGTTGGCTATCTCCTGTGTGGTATAACGTTGATTGTTCTCAGTTAATGTCTTAATTGATCGCTATCAACTTCAACTTGTCTACATGACCGTGGAGCATTGTCCAGCAAGAAATCTCCAGCATGAAATTTTGCAAACCACTTTTTTTTTTTTAAAGAGGATGTTGGGGGTAGGAGTTTATTAATTAATTAATTTACTTTTTTTTTTTTGCTGTGTTGCGTCTTCGTTTCTGTGCGAGGGCTTTCTCTAGTTGTGGCAAGCGGGGGCCACTCTTCATCGTGGTGCGTGGACCCCTCACTATCGCGGCTTCTCCTGTTGCGGAGCACAGTCTCCAGGCGCGCAGGCTCAGTAGTTGTGGCTCACAGGCCCAGTTGCTCCGCGGCATGTGGGATCCTCCCAGACCAGGGCTCGAACCCGTGTCCCCCGCACTAGCAGGCAAACTCTCAACTACTGCGCCACCAGGGAAGCCCCTGCAAACCACTTTTGACATGTTCAATCAGTCACAGCACCTTCTCCATACACTGCACAAATCTTTTTCTGCATTTCAGTTGTGTTTTTACCTTTCTTGAAATAATAAAGTATAATATACCAAAAGGTTGCCTTTTTTCTTCCATGTTCAATATTCAAATGGCTACACAAAAATTCACCAATTTCGATAAGTCTTTTTTAAAATGCATACTGATATGACAGCTGTCACATAAGATCTAACAACATTGTTTCGAATGAAGTTAAAGACAACTAAGTGCTACTATAGCCATCTTACAGAAAAAAAAAACGAAATTTTTAGCCCACCGATTATTTTCAATATTTTGCTTCTACCACCCCTAGCTTAAAAAAAAAAAAATCAAACCAAATGGAAAATGTGTATCCATTGAGAAATAATCCCCCATTCCCCTCTCCATCCAGCCCCTGGAAACCTCTAATCTACTTTCAGTCTGTACAAGCTTTTCTATTCTAGATATTCCTTACAAGTGGAATTGTACAATATTTTTCCTTTCATGTCTGGCTTTAATTGTTTGGCATGTTTTGAAGGTTCATCATATTGTGGCATGTATCAGAACTTTATTCCTTTTCATGACTGAATAATATTCCAATGTATGAATGTACCACATTTAAAAATCTATTCATGTGTTAATGGACACTTCAGTTGTTACCACCTTTTGGCTATCGTGAATAATGTTGCTATGAAAATTGTTGCACACGAATGTGTTTGTGTCCCTGCTTTCAATTCTTTCAGGTTTCCCAAGGAGTGGAATTGCTGAGTCCAGTGGCATTTCTGTATTAAGTTTTTGAGGAGCTGCTAAACCGGTTTTCATATTATTAAACTGTTTTTCACATTGCAGCATTTTACATTCCCATCAGCAATGTCCGAGTGTTCCAATTTCTCCACAGTCTCATCCATACTTGTTATTTCCCCTTTTCTCCCCATAGTCATCCTGGTAGATGTAGACTGGTATCTCACGGTTTTGATTAGAATTTCCCACGTGTATAATGATGTTGACATTTTACTGAAAAACAGGAGTATTTTACTCCTGTTTTTATTGATCCTTTATTTTACAGTAATTTACTCCTGTTTTTCATGATCCTTTTCCTCCATTTTCCCCTCTCTTCTGGCCTCCCATCAGTGAACAAACATGGACTGATACCTACTTTCTTAACGGGAAAACTCCCTTTCGCCCACCACTTCCTTAAAGCTTTATCTGTTCCATTTTCTGAGGCTCCCTGGCTCCTCTTCCCCCGTGCCCATCCCAGTCGCGCTTGCAGCCCACATGTAAAATTCCTTTCCTCATAGTGCCTCTTCTATTCCCCAAATAAGTCAGGGAAAGCCATCTTTCTTTCTGTGAGTAAACTACGCATAGCAAAACTGATTGCAACAGGATGTAGACATATCATATTAGGAACAGATGTAGTATATAATATGACTTGAGCCTGTCATTTTGGGATTTTCCTCCCCTCTTATTCAGCTCAAAAAATAATTTCCCTAACTCCAGTAAGTCTCTTTCTAGAAGGGGCTCCTACTCAAATCATATTTCTCCCAGCCTTTAAATTATTTGGAAGTTTCATGCTGTACTATGTGGATTTCCATGCAGTCAAAGCTCAGGGCAGAGGAGGAGGATTGAATTCCTGTGTGGACCTGACCGAAAATGGTATGTGAGCAATGAAGATGCCTGAGAAATCTGCATGGGTCACCAAGGTGTCTGGAAGAAAGCTAAACTGTGCCTGTTCAGCGTGAGACTTCACAGGGATGCACAGAGAACTGCGGCTAGGGCTGAGAACCGGCCGGAGATTGCACAGGCTGCACAGCGCCGGTGATATTAGAATCCTGACCGACCAGAGTGGGGATACCTCCCTGAACAACTTAGGTGGTCAGTGGAGACCCCAGAAAGGCTTCACCTAGGAGTAACAGGGTGCCCTAATATATATGCTCCTACCCTGGTCAGGCAGCATTGCAGCAGCTGGTGGAGGGGCAAGGAGGGAATGAGAGCAGCAACGATCCCCTAGCTGCCTGCATTTAGGCTTTGACGGTGTCCTACCTCCCCATAGGGGTTTCCTAGTCTAGGAATTCTCTTCAAGTAATTTACAACCCTCTCTTTTAATAACGGGATGAGTTATGCTTCAGCAGAATCGCGCATTGAATTGTGTCGCTTTTCCAGACACCCCGACTCTGGGAAGACGTGCAGGTGTGGGCGGTGGGGAAACCACTGCCAGCCTACCCCATCCGCAGCAGGGCCTCCCTCAGAAGGACCCTGGCCCAAGCGCAGGCTGGTCTAGGGTCCTCCCTGTGCTCCACGCTGGGGGGGTGGTGGTTCTGTGACAATCTCTCCCTTCTCCCGTGTTCCAAGGGAACGCCGTTAGTTCTTTTCCTCCAGGAACAGGAACTTTTCCTCCAGGAACTTCAAGGCAGCGAAGCCATGTGTGATCTGAGGTCGCATCTTGGAGAGGACAATGAGGCCTAGGCACAGTGGGTGTGGCAGGAGGGACAGGCTGCAACTCCGGACCCTACAGTGCCCGCTGGTTGCGGGCTCACAGTGACTCAGGCAGAGAGGAGGGGGGTGCGGGAGCCGGAGGAGACATCCAGGGAGAGTGGGCACCTCCGTGGACGTCTTTAATGGCACTCCCCTTGGGGTTGAGTCTCCATTCCTGGCCGCAGAGTCTGCGGTCCCCCATTTTCACCTAAGGGCCGAATCCCAACTTTCACACGCAGCCGCCAGGGGGCGCCGGCCGGTCCAGGAGAGATGCGGGCTACGAGTTGCCCTGGGGCCTTTCCCCGGGGGAGAGCAGGGAGCTGCAGGGACGCTCAAAGGGCCTCCAGACCCCGCGGAGGTTCCCGGGTTCACCAGAGTCCTACTGGGAAGGGTCAACCTGGAGCCCCCAGACGGTCTCCCTCGGCCCCTCTGGGATTCAGGCGCGAGGTCTCTACTGCTGGTCCCAGGATGAAGGTCCTCACCCCTCCCCCTACAGAGGTCAAGCGCACACCCCGGTCGCCAGCGACAAGTCCGCGCTGCTATCCGGAAGCCGAGTCCCCGCCTGACGCCCTCGAGGCAGAGTCTCAAATTTTCGCCTACAAAGTCAACTCCCGACCTTTCCAGGCGACACCCCAGGAGGCGCAGCCAAACCTGCCAACCCTGATCTGGTCAGATCACAAGCCCGTTTTGCGGTCAGGGGTCGGAGAGGGGTGGGAGCGGCTCTCACACAAGGGAGGGAACTCAGGACTTTTCGCAAAGGGTGCTGACTGTGTCTTCCCCCAATCCCCGCGCCGGGGGAGACCTCCCATGTAGCCCGCGACAACCCGGGTCAGCGTAGGGGTTCCCATGTGGGGTCGAAGCGTCGCCGACCCCTCATCCGGACACTTTCCGGGCAACCTCCGTACAGGCCCACAGGGTAGACCGCCGCCCGGGCCATAGAGCCCTAACACGGCCTCCGGGACTCCGCGATCTCGGTGTGGGCTCCCTCCTCTGTGGCTGGTGGGGCCATGGGAACTACGCTACCCACAATGCCGGAGGCCGAGGGCCAAGACTAGCAGCCAATGAACGCCCGAAAGCAGGGCGTTTTCTCGTTCGGACCAGAGGATGTGGGTGGGACTTCTGGCGCCGCTGTTGTGGCAGTCACTATGGCTGCTCCAGTGTCCAACAGCGATACGGGTACTTTAGGAGAGCGGAGTCAGGATCGGGGTGACCAGAGCGAGGAGGCTTTAGAGGAGAGGTTGTCCCCACTGCACAGCGGCGAGTCTGCAGAGCCGCGGCGGTAGATGACGATTGTACACGAGTTCCGTCTCTGTCGCCCACCACCTAAGACCCCGCTCCTCCCAGACTCCGATGGCGGCGGCCGCGCCGAGGGACCCGCCTCAGGTGAACGCTCGTCCTACTGGCCCTGACCGCCCTCACCCCACCAGACACTAAAGACCCAAGTGCGGGGCGCCTGCTCATGTCTATGCAGTATAGATCCCTGTGTCCAGAAGAGTGAGTATCTCATGGGTGGAGTCCCCATATCTAAAAAACAGTGTGATGAGATGTTGGGAGAGTGTTACAGGCAGAGGGACCGGTTTATGTAAAGTTGTGGAGGGGCGATTGAGCCAGAATCATTCCCACTTGGGATGGCAAGTTGAGGAGTTTTAATCTCAGGACGGTATGGAGGGTTGTGAATAGAAGAGGCACATGGTGTGAGTTAGGCTTTTCAAATTTTCCAGAAGTTGCTCAGAGTAAGAACAGACTGGAAAGGGGATGAAAACACTGAGCCACAGGGCGGTTGGGTTTTTATCCAAGATCATACAGTTGTAAGAGCACGAAGAACAGAGACTCAGAGATAATGCAGTCATCCCAGGTCACCTTGCTCCAGGGCTGGACAGGGGTACAGGGAGACCTGAGCCTACTGAGCCTGCCATGATTACATCTCTCTAATGACCTCCCTCTTCCTACAGACTCCCATGACTACAGAAGTGCTTATGGACTGTACAAAGGTGAGTGGAGGATATTCCAGGCCTTCAATGGTCCTGACCCACCCTTTGTCTCTGGGATTGCGTCCTGGGATTTTTCCAGTCCATGAACCTGGAGACCCTGAAGAAACCCCAAGCCCACATTTGATTGTCTCTGGGAGGCACAATTTGGGACTCCAGGGGAATTACCTGACAAGAGGACATATGCCCTAGTGCCAGGCTCAGAGTTTAGATGGCGTCTCCCTGCCCAGGTGCTTGTTGTTGGTGTGGGCAGACACAGTGATCTTGATACCATGAGAAGAGAGCAGGTATCTGAGGCCCCAGGGCCTGATATTTCCTCTAAGGTGGGAACACTGGAAGGAGGATGAGCAGGGGATGGATGTCTGGGTGAAGGAACTTGGGTTCTAGAAGAGAAGTTGATCATGGAATTATCTGTCCTCATCCTGGCAGGGCTGTGTGACCTTTGAGGACGTGGCCAGTTACTTCTCGCAGGAGGAGTGGGGGCTCCTTGATGAGGCTCAGAGACGCCTGTACCACAAGGTGATGCTGGAGAACTTTTTACTTACAGCCTCAATGGGTAAGGCCCTCACCCAAGGGTTCTGGTCTCTATCTTACCTTCTGTCCCCCAGAGGCAGCTCTGCCCTTTCCACAGACAGACCATGGGCTCTGCTAACTTCCCCACTTTCTTGGCATATGTGTTGTGGGTACCAGTGCTGAGCTGTGTGCACTGCCTGCCCCAAGTAGTTCTAAATCCTGTTGCACCAAGCTTGCAGGGAAGGATCTCGGATTTAGGAGTCTTGCAGTCAGCCTAAAACAAAGCATCTCACCTTGTTTGCCCTCACTCTGGCAGAATGAATGTGTCCAGATCCATGACACCTGGTGTCCCGAGTTCTGATTGAGTCAGTAATTTTAATAATATTTATAATTAGTATTTAACAATATGTATATATGATATATAATTTTTACTGATGTTAGATATGGGGTCCTGATGGATGGGACCACAATATTATAGTAATCCATCATGAGGCACCTTTAATTTTTCCAGATTTAAGGACAGACATAATTGGGCTTTAGAATGGAAAAACAGTGGGGATAATCACCCCTTCATTTATTAGATTTTCTATAGTAAGTTTTAATCCTTGAAGGTCCTGTTTTAACATACATTGGGCTATATTACCTATTTTAACTGGGTGGCCTGTGAGGTACCATTTTATTAAGCCAATTTGTGTCAAAGACTTATGTTAATTTAAAATTATTATTCAGCATGTTAGAGCAGCTGTGCCCAATATGGGATAGTTTTGGGTGCTATGACATTGGAAAATTTAAGAAAGGCTACAGTTCAAGTGAGACATACCTATTTTTCTCTGTTTTGTATTTAGTTACATTCCTAAGAGTATACAGTTATGGTGTGTAAAAATAGTGTAATCCTGGGACTTCCCTGACTGTCCTGTGGTTAAGACTCTGTCCTTCCACTGCAGGGGGTGTGGGTTTGATCCCTGGTCGGGGAATTAAGATCCTGCATGCTGTGTGGCCAAAAAAGTAGTGGAATCCTCACATATAATTTGAGCCGCACTAATAATTACGTTTACGAAGTTTGACCATTGGTCCCTTTTAGTAAATGTTAAAAGTTATTTATTTATTTATATTTAAACCATTATACTTAAACCATTGTACTAAGGAATGATTGACATTTAAAAAGGTGTACACATTTCCTGGATACAACTCAATAAGTTTGGGAATAAGTATACATCCTTGAAACCATCACCACCATCAAGACCATAAACATACATATCCACTGCCTCCCACCTCTTTATTATTATTATCATCATTATTAATTGGTGTGTGTGTGTGTGTGTGTGTGTGTGTGTGTGTGTGGTAAGAACACTTAGGTTGCTTCCATATCTTAACTATTGTAAATAATGCTGCAATGAACAGAGGGGTGCATATATCTTTTCAAATTAGTGTTTTTGTTTTGTTCAGATAAGTACCCAGAAGTGGAATTGCTGGATTGTATGGTAGTTCTATTTTTAATTTTTTGAGGAGTCCCCGTATTGTTTTCCATAGTGGCTGCAACAATTTACATTCCCACCAATAGTGCATAAGCGTTCCCTTTTCTCCACAGCCTCACCAGCACTTGTTATTTGTTGTCTTGGTAACAGCCATTCTGAGAGGTGTGAGGTGATACCTCATGTGGTTTGATTTGCATTTCCTTGATGGTTAGTGATGTTGAACATTGTTTCATGTGTCTGTTGGCCATCTGTATGTCTTCTTTGGAAAAAAGTCCATTCACATCCTCTGCTCATTTTTTAATTGGGCTGTTTGTTTGTTTTCTTTGATATTGAGTTTACATGTAAGTTTTTTGGGGTTTTTTTACATGTAAGTTTTTAATCCATTTTGAGTTGTTTTTGTGTATGGTGTAAGGTAAGGGTCCAATTTCATTCTTTTGCATGTAGATATCCAGTTTTCCCAGCACCACTTATTGAACAGGCTACCCTTTTCTAGTTTGTATTCTTGGCCCCCTTCGCAAACATTAGTTGACCATATATGCAGAGGGTTATTTCTGTGCTCTCTACTCTGTTCCATTGTTCTATGTGTCTGTTTTTATGCCAGTACTATACTATTTTGATTACTGTAGCTTTGTAATATATATAATTTGAAATCAAGAAGTGTGACGGGGCTTCCCTGTGGCGCAGTTGTTGAGAGTCCGCCTGCCGATGCAGGGGACATGGGTTCGTGCCCCGGCCCGGGAAGATCTCACATGCCACGGAGCGGCTGGGCCCGTGAGCCATGGCTGCTGAGCCTGTGCGTCCGGAGCCTGTATGCCACAACAGTGAGAGACCCGTGTACAGCAAAAAAAAAGAAAAAGAAGTGTGATGCCTCTAGGTTTGTTCTTCTTGCTTAAGAATGCCTTGGTTATTCAGGGTCTTTTGTGGTTCCATATGAATTTTAGGATTTTTTTTTTCTACTTCAGTGAAAAATGCCATTGGCATTTTGAAAAGGGTTGCATTGAGTCTGTAGATAGCTTTGGGTAGTATATTTAAGAATATTAATTTTTCCAATCCACGAACAGAAGACCTCTTGCCATTTAGTTCTGTCTTTAATATTTTTTATCAATGTTTTATAGTTTTCAGTGTAAAGATCCTTTCACCTCCATGTTTAAATCTCTTCCTAAGGGTGATTTTTGTTTTGTCTTTTTATCATCATAAAAGGAATTGGTTCTTAGTTTCTTTTTTTTTTTCTTTTTTTTTTTGTGGTACACGGGCCTCTCACTGTTGTGGCCTCTCCCATTGCGGAGCACAGGCTCCGGACGCGCAGGCTCAGCAGCTATCTGATTTTTATCCTTCTTTCTATTAATGTGGTATATCACATTTATTGTGTTTGCTGAAATGTCTTTGCATCCCAAAGGTAAATCCCAGTTGAACATGCTGTATGATACTTTTTTTTAAAAATAAATTTATTTATTTATTTAATTTTGGCTGTGTAGGGTCTTTGTTGCTTTGCATTGGCTTTCTCTAGTTGCGGTGAGCAGGGGCTACTCTTCGTTGTGGTGCACGGGCTTCTCATTGTTGTGGTTTCTCTTGTTGTGGAGCATGGGCTCTAGGCACGCAGGCTTCAGTAGTTGTGGCACATGGGCTCAGTAGTTGTGGCTTGTGGTCTCTACAGCTCAGGCTCAGTAGTTGTGACACATGGGCTTAGTTGCTTTGTGGCATGTGGGGTCTTCCCGGGCCAGGGCTCTAACCCATGTCCCTTGCATTGGCAGGCAGATTCTTAGCCACTGCATCACCAGGAAAGCCCTGTATGATACTTTTAATGTGCTGTTGAATTTGGTTTACTGTATTTTGCTGAGGATTTTTGCATCTATGTTCATCAGGGATATTGGCCTTTGATTTTCTTGTGTTGTAGAGTTCTTATCTGACTTTGGTGTAAGGGTGATACTGGCTTTGTAAAATGAGTTTTGTTGCGTTCCCTCCTCTTCAGTTTTTTTGAGGATTGGTATTAAATGTTTCATAGAATTTACCAGTGAAACCATCAAACACTGGGATTTTCTTTGGGGGGAGGTTTATTATTACTGATCCAATATCCTTACTCATTATTGGTCTTCTCTGATTTTCTATTTCTTCAAAATTAAATCTTGGTAGGTTGTATATTTCTAGGAATGTATCCATTTCTTCTAGGTTATCCAATTTGTTGGTGTATAATTATTCATAGTAGTGTCTTATGATCCTTGTATTTCTGTGGGATCAATGGTAATGTTTCCTCTTTCATTTATAATTTTATTTATGAGTCCTCTCTTTTTTTTCTTAGTCTAAGAGGTTTGTCAATTTTATCTTTTTCAAAAAATCTTAGTTTTGATCTTTTCTATTGTTTTTCTAGTCTCTATTTTGTTTATTTCCACTTTTATCTTTACTGTTTCCCTCCTTCTGATAACATTGTGCTTAGTTTGTTCTTTTTCTAGTCTTTGAAGTGTGAAGATAGTGTGTTTACAATCTTTCTTTTTTTCTTAGTGTAGATATGTATCTGCTATAAAACCTTCCCCTTTTAGAACTGCTTTTGCTGGGTCCCATAAGTTTTGGTATTTTGTGTTTCCATTTTCATTTGTCTCAATATATTTTTGATTTCCCTTTTGATTTCATCTTTAACTCATTGGTTGTTCAAGAGTGTGTTATTTAATTTCCACATATTTGTGAATCTTCCCATTCTCCTCCTGTCATTATTTTCTATGTTTATCTTATTTTGGTCAGAAAAGATATTTGATATGATTTCAGTTTTCTTAAATTGGTTAACACTTGTTTTGTAGCCTACCATATGATCTATCCTGGAGAATTTTCCCTGCACTCTTGAGTAGTGTGTGTTCTGTATTTGATGAAATGTTCTATATATGTCTGTTAGATACATTTGGTTTATAGTGTTCAAGTCCACTGTTTCCCTGGCCGTGAAGGTTTTTTGTTTTTGGGTTTTTTTTTTTTTTGGCAGTACGCGGGCCTCTCACTGTCGTGGCCTCTCCCATTGCAGAGCACAGGCTCTAGATGCGCAGGCTCAGTGGCCATGGCTCACGGGCCCAGCCGCTCCGTGGCATGGGGGATCTTCCCGGACTGGGGCACAAACCCGTGTCCCCCGCATCGGCAGGCAGACTCTCAACCACTGCACCACTAGGGAAGCCCATGAAGGTTTTTTAAGATGTCAAAACATCATATTATACAGAAAGCTTATAAAAGAACATGATTAATACTCTCCCATCATAATCAGCATGATTCACAAATATTTCTCTTCTTTCAGTTTGTTTGCATGGAACAGAGAAGAAAGAGACACATTCTGGGCAAAATATTTCCCTAGAAGTTTTGTCACAGGTCAGGACTCCAAAGGTAGGTCTAATCAGCCAGAAGGCTCACCCCAGTGAGAAATGTGTCCCAATCTTGAAAGACATTTTGCACTTGGCTTACCTACCTGGGCAGAAACCATACTTGACTGGGGCATGTGCAAACCTACGACAGCTTCAGAAGCATTTCAGTGCAAATAAAAGTGACATGGATAGGGCATCATTTGTAAAGAGTTGCATGTTCCATGTGTCAGGGCATCCCTTCACCTGTAGGAAGGTTGGAAAGGACTTCCCAGCTACGTTGGGTCTTCTCCAGCACCAGATCACTCCCACTTGTGAGAAACTCAACAAAATCACCAAGTGTGGGGAGGCCTTTCATGGTAGGAAAAGTCATTACAAGTTGTGTGAATGTGGGAAAGCTTCCAGCTACAAACAGAGTCTTGTTTACCACCCAAGTGTCTCTACTAGGAAAAGGGTTTATGAGTCTAGCAAATATGGGAAAGCCTTGCGCTGTAAGTACTCACTTGTTCAGCTCCAGAGAGTCCACACTGGAGAAAGGCCTTACGAGTGCAGTGAATGTGGAAAATCGTTTAGGCAAAGAGCCACCCTCATTATACACCAGAGAGTTCACACTGGAGAAAGGCCTTATAAATGTGGCCAGTGTGGAAAATCCTTTAGTCAGTGCTCCAATCTTATTGAACACTACAGAATTCACAGTGGAGAAAGGCTTTATGGGTGTGAGGAATGTGGAAAAGCCTTTGGGTGCAAATCCAATCTTGTTCGGCACCAGAGAACCCACACTGGAGAAAAGCCTTATGAGTGCAGTGAATGTGGGAAATTCTTTAGACAAAGCTTCACGCTTGTTCAACACCGGAGAATTCACACCACGGCAAGGCCTTTTGTGTGTGTCCAGTGTGGGAAATCCTTTAGCCAAAGAGCCACTCTCGTTAGACACCAGAGAGTTCACACTAGTGAAAGGCCTTATGAGTGTGGGGCATGTGGGAAAGCCTTTGGATCCAAATCCAAACTCGATCGGCACAACAGAAGTCACACTGGAGAAAGGCCTTATGAGTGTGGTGAATGTGGGAAGTCTTTCAGACAAAGCTACAGCCTCGTTGAACACCAGCGAATTCATAGTAGAACAAGACCCTTTGAGTGTGGCCAGTGTGGGAAGTCCTTTAGCAGAAGAGCCATCTTCACTAAACACCAGAGAATTCACACTGGAGAAAGGCCTTATAAATGTGGCGAGTGTGGGAAATCCTTTAGTAGAAGCACCAGCCTTATTCAGCACTACAGTATTCACACTGGGGCAAGGCCTTATGAGTGTGGGCAGTGTGGAAAATCCTTCAGGCAAAAGTCTGTCCTTATTCAACACCAGGTAGTTCACACTGGAGAAAGGCCTTATGAATGTGGCGAATGTTGGAAATCCTTTAGCCAGCGCTCCAGCCTCAATCTCCACCGAAAATTTCACACCAGGGAGAGGCCCCATGAACACAGGAAGTATGGGAAATACTTTACTCCAAACAGCTAACATTGTTTAGTACCAGGAAGTCCACACTCTGAGAAAGGCCTTAGACCTCAAGGAATTGCTGTCTCCTCATTCATTATAATAGCACTAGACAGCTTCTGTGAGGGAGCCGTCTGCCTTGAAATTGAACCTCATACCTCCCACTTTCCAGAGGGGTGAAATTCCCAATGAGTTCCAGGGACCTGTGAAGCTTACAGGAGCTACAGTCCATGTTCTAAACTCCCCAGGGCCCTTGTCAGAGTTACATCTCTGACATTTTCTCTGGTAGAACCCACCTCACCTCTCCTGCCTTGCACAGTATTTCATTGGTCACCTTGATGTGCTAACACACAAGGCAGATGTCTGTGCTCTCTCCTTTTCCCTGGAGGAAATCTTGAGTAGTCTGTGCCCTTACATTTTCCTATTTCCAGTTGATTAAGTATGAGTCTGACCCTTCATCAAAATTGTTGGTTTCACATGACATTTGTGGTTGATATTCCTGCCTCAAAGTCACCAACTGGTAATTGCCTTGCCCCCTCCCCCCCCCCCCCATTGCTCTGGTTTGTGCAGCAATATAGGTCTTATTGTTTAATCTACCTTTAATCTTGGGGGTTGTATTCACTGTAGGGGGTGGGTGGAAAACAGAATTGGCCTGTTTGTATGAAGGGATGGGTCCTCAGCCTCTTGTGCCTCAGCAGGGACAGTATAATGATAGGAGAATAGTTTTCATTCCAGTTTTAGCCTAATTTGCATTGCTCCCCAAGACCTCCTAGGAACTAAAATAATGCTTTGTGGTCCTAATTTGGGACCTGGCAGTCTACATATTGTATGACCACAGGTTACCTTGAGGAGGGGTCACTTATTTTGGCAAGCTCCAGGGCCTTTGGGACTGCCATGACTTTGTCTCATATTCCCAGAGCGTGTCCTATAATGCCCAGTACTGTTGAGGGGAAGCTTTTCACCGGGTTCTACAAGGGAACCAAGTGTCCTGATGTTCATAATTCTGTGGACTGGTATCCCTCCTCACACTACAGGAGCTGGGTTTCAACCATACTTGGTAGTAAAATTCTGGGTGGGATTAATAGTCAGTGGAAGAGCATGCAGCAAATTAAATGGAGTGTGCCACTTCTAATGTGCGTCCATAAATCTTCCAGAGACTGTGGCTGTGAGGAATCACAGACCCTCCAAAGGCTGTGTACCTCCTATAGCTGAATTCATTGTCAGCAAACAATCTAAAGGTTTTGTGAATTCTCATTGTCTTTCTGGGCTGGTCAACTCAAGTCCATTGCTGTAAAGGCAGGGAAATGAGAACAGAGAATGGAGATCCTGTTGTCCAGGGATGTGTCTTTTGTGGTCTAGCCAGTGGTCCTGTTGTCCCAGACTGCAGCGGCCTCCATTGCTTGCCCATATTTCCAGCACTGATTCAGGGCTGCCCTTCCTGAGGAAAGGAAAAAAATAGAGTGGAGTCAATATTGAGTTGTTAAACTTTATGGTTTCCAGAAAGAGGGGGAGGTCCAGATATTTTTTATTTTGAACCATTTGTTTTAGAAACTTTATTGAGGCATAATTGACATGCAGTAACCTATACATATTTAAGGTGTATAGTTTGAAAATTTTTGCCATATGTATAAACCCATAAAACCATCAGAATCACGATAATGAACATAACCATGATTTACCTCATGCCCCTTTACAATCTCTTGTTGCCCTTCCCAAGCCTACAGGAGTCCAGTGATTTACTGCCTTCAACAATAAATTAGTTTGCATTGTCTAGAATTTTAGTTGAATTGAAGTATAAAAGTGTTTGCTCTTTTTTTTGATATTTTTCATACTGCCTAATTATTTTGAAATTCATCAATGTTGCTTGTATGAATAGTTCATTTTTTTACTGTTGAGTAGTATTCTTGTCTATGGATATGTTACTATGTGTTTATCCATCCATCTGCTAATGGGCAGTTGAGTTGTTTCCAGTTTGGTGTTGTTAGAAATAAAGCTGCAATGAACATAGGCATACAGTTCTTTATATGAATATGTGTTTTAATTCTCTTGTGCCACTACTTCAGAGTATGTGAATGTTTCAATATTTAACAAACGGCCAAATTGTGAACTGGTTGGACACTTCTGTGTTCCCACCAACAGTATATGAGAGCTCCTATTCCTCCACATCCTGCCAATACTCGGTATTGTCAGTCTGTTTAATTTTAGCTGTTTTAACAGGGGTGTAATAGCATCTCACTGTGATTTTAATTGCAGTTCTCTGATGTTCATGATGTCCAGCATTTTTTTCCTGTTTATTTGCCACTTGTATATCTTCTTTAACGACTATTACTACCAGTTGCTTATTTTGAAATGGATGTTGGCTGATGTTTCCCTTTCCATTAATAAATAAAAGACATATGTCTAACAAAGACAGGTGTTGGAACTTCACTCATTCCTCAGCAATGATGTGTCATCTTTACTAAAAGGAAGTATTATTTTTGAATACTATCAGAATATTTTCTCAATTGTTTGTTGCTATTCTGGGAGTGTAACACTCCCAGAGTCTATATACTTTCAAGCGTTGTCTACCTTCCTAACATATTCTCCACCACTTTCGTAAGTCTAGCCATTCAAATAAACAAGGTAGAGTTTTTGTCAGTTTTTCTGGTGTATCTATGCCCATCCTGGCCAATTTCAAGTTGCCAAAAGGATGGCACTAAACATGGATTTGGGAAGAGTGTGCAGTAGAACAATATTATAATGTATTTCCACCATGCTGATGGAGTGGTCACAAATAACCTCAGGAATATATATGAGTAAAACATAGTAAAATAATTTGGAAATGACAACTCTTTTTTTAAAATTAATTAATTAAGTAATTGGTTTTATTTATTTATTTTTGGCTGCATTGGGTCTTTGTTCCTGCACGCAGGCTTTCTCTAGTTGTGGTGAGTGGGGGCTACTCTTTGTTGCAGTGTGCAGGCTTCTCATTGCAGTGGCTTCTCTTATTGTGGAGCACAGGCTCTAAGTGCTTGGGCTTCAGTAGTTGTGGCACGTGGGCTTCAGTAGTTGTGGCACGTGGGCTTCAGTAGTTGTGGCTCACAGGCTCTAGAGCGTAGGCACAGTAGTTGTGACGCATGGACTTTGTTGCTCCGTGGCATGTGGGATCTTCCCAGACAAGGGCTCAAACCCATGTCCCCTGCATTGGCAGGCAGATTCTTAACCACTTCACCACCAGGGAAGCCTCAACCCCATCATTATTGATCAACTCATGGCCATTCTTGTTTCACCTGTCCTCACGCATATAACTGGGTTGTGTTACTTATAATCCCAACATCTTGTCATTCAATGCCTAATCTCCTCAGAATGTACTTCCAAAACGTAAGGACTCTTTCATAATCCTAATAACTTTCAGACAAAATTTTGAGTTGTTAAAAATATATTTTCAGGACTTTCCTGGTGGTGCAGTGGTTAAGAATTTGCCTGCTAATGCAGGGGACACGGGTTCTATCCCTGGTCTGGAAAGATCCCACATGTGGCAGAGCAACTAAGCCCATGCACCACAACTACTGAGCCTGCGCTCTAGATCCCATGAGCCACAACTACTGAGCCCGTGTGCCACAACTACTGAAGACCACGTGCCTAGAGCCCATGCTCAGCAACAAGAGATGTCACCGTAATGAGAAGCCCGTGCTCTCTGCAACTAGAGAAAGCCAGCGCACAGCAACGAAGACCCAATGCAGCCAAAAATAAATAAATACATTTTAAAGTATATATATTTTTTCAGTGTTCAGTGTCTTTTTCAATTTTCCCAAAAATATGTTTGTTCTTTAAGGCAGTCAGATCCAAAATGGATCTATATGACTTTTAGTAGATGTATCTGGGAAGTCTCAATTCACTTATAGATATCACTTCATTTTTTAAAATTCTTGGGCCATTCATTTGTTGAAGTTGCTCTGTCGTTTGCCCATCAGAATTTGCCATGTTCTGGATTTGGGGTGCGTGTGTGTGTGTGTGTGTGTGTGTGTGTGTGTGTAAGTGTTCTCTGCCCTGGGCTGTGCTGTGCACCGTCCTTCCAGCGCCCCAAGTCCGCGCTGGAAAATCACCAGCTGGGGGCTCCCAGTCAGTCAGCCTAGCACCCTGGAGGAACGAACCTCTCTCACCTCCCCAGCTCGGACTTGCGCTCCCCCAAGAAGCTCACCCCACCCGGTTCCCCAGAGCTGACGATCTTGTCCACAAAACGTGCCCCCTCCACGCATCTCCGGAGCCCCAGCTCAGAACGAGGCTAACGATCTGCTCAGACATCCTTGCATGCAGCTTCCGAAAATTCTGCCGGAATTTGACAGTAACACTAATATCCTCACATAGGCCGAGAAAAATAATAATAAATGCGCTGTTTCCATTTAAAAAGTTTTACAAAACAAAACCCAGCATGGAAGTCGTTTATCCTAGTCTCTTATTTTGGACACCCCCGACTTTCTGCTTCCATACGCAGTGACAATCCTAGTATTGGTCGGGCCCGGGGGCTTGGGGCGAGGGGGTGAGGGTCTGCTTCCACCGTTCGCACTGAATTAGGACTAACATCGGAAATGGGGGTCGGGGCGCATTCCTTCCAGGACCGCGGCTTACCCCCTTGCAGTCATGGACCTGTTTCTTCTATACATGAGACCCAGAATTGTTCCGGCTCTCTTCCTACACTGGCAAAAAGGCGCCCCCACCAGACCCGGGGCACAAGGGTCCGCCTTGAACACGTGCGAGTATCCCGGGAGCTCTGCGCGGCCCTGTCTGCCTCGCCCTGCATCTTCTGGCGGGCTGTACCCGGGAGCGGCTCCCGCCTGTTCCTCCCCCAAATTAGGTAATGCCCAAAGGAGGTCTACGTCAGCAGGCTTCACGGACGTTCCTTGCCTTCTTGAGGGAGGTCATCCCCGAATTCGCTCAATTAGGGGGCTTCACGGGACCCTAACACCCCATTACTTAAACGCTCGTATGATAAAGGAACACAGGCAGACGGGCGGCAGGGGCTGCGAGAGAAGCGAGGGCGGCCAAGAGGGCGCAGATGTGTCCAGGCCCGCACGCCACCCCTCCGGCGCCGCGATGGTTTACCCCCGTGACGTAAGGTCTCATTCATAAACACTGTTATAAAGAGTGGAGGCGGTGCCGGGTGCTCCCCGCCTCTGGGCTGCTAGCTCCTCAGTCGGGGACCCAGCCGCCGGCCTGATGGGCAGGGACCGCGCCCCGCCCCGGCCCCGCTCCAGCCGCACCCTACCACCACCCTGAATTCTTCCGGCTTCAACGCACGCCACGCTTCAGCGCCCGCTACCCCCTGGCGTGCTACCACGTGGTGTCCTCCCGCTGCTGCATCGCTTTCCGGGCCGTGGACGGTTCCTCCTGCTGTCACTTCCTGGCCGAGTCCTCCGGCACTGGCTCTCCCGACCATGCGCAGGAAGGCTGGGCTCGCGGGACTCGCGGTTCGGCGTCCCTCCTTCGCCGGGGAGGGAGGCTGTCCCGGCCGGAGCATCCCGGTCCCGGGAGCCCTGGACTTGCTGGAAGCGCACGCACGCTTGTCCCGGTAAGAATGGTCCCTTTTCCGCGCCGGCTGTTTCGGAGCGCTCCGGCCCGCGCGCTGTGGCTTGTGTCCGGCGGGAGCCGAGCAAACGCGTGCCAAGCAGAGACTTGCTCACAGGACCCCGGCTCCCCGGGGAGACGGCAGAAAGTGGGCGCCCTCCCTCCGCTGGCAGCCTGGAGCAGGCAGGAGGGGCGGGGAGGAGGGGAAGCGGGCTGGTGGCAAGGCGGTTCACCGATAAAAAGCGAGTTCACTCGGGAAACTCTTGAGGGGCTCCTGCGTCAGTACAGAAGTCGAGTACATTTATAAGAACCCCCTTTCGAGCCGGTGATGCTGAGGGCATAATGGGAACGCAGTCGCAGGATGGAGGAGAAAGGCAGTGCGCGGCAGAATTCTTGGGAGGAAATGGGCGACCTTCCATTCAGGATGAAGGGACAGAATTCTTGGGAGGAAAGGGGGAGACTTTCCATCCAGGATGAGGGGACAGAATTCTTGGGAAGAAAGGGGGAGAGCTTCCATCGAGGATGAGGGGCATATAAAAAGAAATGAGCAGTCCAGGACAGTTTCTCCTCCCTCTCACTCCACCTGTATCCAGAACCTGCTTGGTCCCCTCAGCTTTCCCCTCCTGTTTCCTTCTAGGACTTGTGCATAGACCTGGCCGGCTCCAGTGCCAACCTCATCCCAAGGGTGACTGCCATCCGGACCAGCCCAGACCTGCAGTGGCTGGTACGGCCCACTGAGGTGTTCTTGGCAGCCCCATCACACAAGATTCCCCCACCCATACGGAGTTCTTCTGGCCTGGATGGGGGTTATCCCATGAAGACCATGGCAGGCGGCAGAACTCAGGGCGTTGGCAGGAAGGGCAAGATGGAACAGGTGAGGAGTCGGTGGTCACCTTCTCTCTGTAGGGAGGGCTGGGGTGGCAGCATTGGAGGAGATGGGGAGCACGTGGATAGAATGAGGCCACTGATGGAATTCACTACACATCCTGAACTGGCAACCCTGGCTCAAAGCCCTTTCCATCCCAAGTCAGACTCTGATAGTTCCACCCCAAGAAATAGCCTAATAGTTTATTCTTTAGTAGGTTCTTATCATGCTTGTAGACTGGGCTCTCCTTTCACTTGCTGAGGATCTTGTAAAAAAGAAAAATTTTCGTATCTATTTTAATACTTTCATTTGGTATGTGTATTTTCTAAAAAATGTCTTTTTATGGTCATATAGTTGATTTACAATGTTGCGTTAGTTTCTGGTGTACTGAATTGCTTTGCAGTACATCTATCAAAATATGAAAAAATATGTAAAATATATACATATATTTTACAAAATTATATATGTAAAACATATTCTTTCAGATTCTTTTCCATTGCAAGTTATTACAGGATAATGAATATGGTTCACTATGCTATACAGTAAATCCTATTGTTTATCTATTTATATATAGTGGTGTGTATCTGTTAATCCCATACTCCTAACATATACATCTTTATCCATTCATCTATAGATGGACACATGGGTTGGTTCCATGCCCTGGTGATTGTATATAGTGCTGCTATGAACATAGCAGTGCACTATATTTTCCAATTAGAGTTTTCTCCAGATGTATGCCCAGGAGTGGGATTGTTGGATCATATGACAGCTCTTATTTTTAGTTTTTTAAGGAACCTCCATACTGTTCTCCACAGTGGCTGCACCAATTTAATTCCCACCAACAGTGTAGAAGGCTTCCGTTTTCTCCACACCCTCTCCAGCACGTTATTTGTAGACTTCTTGATGATGGCCATTCTGACCAGTGTGACGTGGTACTTCATTGTAGTTTTCATCTGCATTTCTCTAATAATTAGTGATGTTGAGCATCTTTTCATGTGCCTGTTGGCCACCTATGTACTGCCAGGGAATTCCCATTTTGTCCATTTCTCGATTGGGTTGTTTTTTGTTAATTTTATTTTTTTGTTTTTTTTAATAAATTTTATTTTTATTTTTGGCTGCGTTGGGTCTTTGTTGCTAAGCACAGGCTTTCTCTAGTTGTGGCGAGCAGAGGCTACTCTTCATTGTGGTGCACAGGCTTCTCATTGCACTGGCTTCTCTTTGTTTTGGAGCATGGGCTCTAGGTGCATGGGCTTCAGAAGTTGCAGCATGCAGGCCCTACAGCACAGGCTCAGTAGTTGTAGGGCATTCATATTTGATTTGATATTAATTTCTTCTGCTTTCTCTGGATTTCTCTTTTCTTTTCCTAGTTTCTGAAGGTGGAATCTGAGTTCCTTGATTTGACACATTTTTTTCTATAAGTGTTAAATGTGGGATAAATTTTCCCTAAAGTACTGCTTAAGAAAACGCCAATAGGACTTCCCTGGTGGTCCAGTGGTTAAGAATCTGCCTGCCAATGCAGGGGACACAGGTTCGATCCCTGGTCCAGGAAGATCCCACATGTGGTGGATCAACTAAGCACATGTGCCACAACTACTGCGCCCACGCCCTGCAACTACTGAAACCCATGTGCTCTAGGGCCCACGTGCCACAACTGAGCCCATATGCTGCAACTACCAAAGCCCTCATGCCTAAAGCCTGTGTGTGCTCTGCAACAAGAAAAGCCACCACAACAAAGAGTACCCCCTGCTCGCTGCAACTAGAGAAAAGGCCACACACAGCCACAAGACCCAGCGCAGCCAAAAATAAATTTAATAAATTAATTTTAAAAAGAAAGAGAAAAGAAATCGTCAATAAAAGGAATGCTCTGGTGGTCTGGTGGTTAAGAATCCACCTTCCAATGCAAAGGACGCAGGTCCAATTCCTGGTCAGGGAAATAAGATCCCACATGCTGCAGGGCAACTAAGCCCATGCACCTCAACTACTGAGCCCACACACTCTGGAGCCCATGGGCCACAACTAGAGAAGCCTGTGCAACTAAGAGCCTATGCACCGCAATGAAAAGATCCTGCATGCTGCAGTGAATATCCTGCTTGCCACAACTAAGAGCCAATGTAGCCAAATAAATTAAAAACAAAAAAACAAAAAAGAAAACCCCAATAAACTGTTCCCTGCCTGGGCTGCTCCAACCCAGCCACCCTTCCAAGGCACTCACCAGGGAGTACTCTTGGTCTGGGCCTGCTCCAGAACAATAAGCAGCTGTCCTCCTTTTATTCTAACACAAATATTTTAATAATCAATCAAAGGTATAGTATTTCTAATAGCTCTTTTAAATAAATTTATTTATTTTTAATTTTGGCTGTGTTGGGTCTTCATTGCTGCAGGCAGGCTTCCTCTAGTTGCAGCAAGTGGAAGTTACTCTTTGTTGTGGTGCTTGACTTGCTCATTGTGGTGGCTTCTCTTGTTGCAGAGCACGGGCTCTAGGCATGCAGGCTTCAGTAGTTGTGGCACATGGGCTCAGTAGTCGTGGCTCATGGGCTCTAGAGTGCAGGCTTAGTAGTTGTAGTACATGGGTTTAGTTGCTTCGCAGCACGTGGGATCTTCTCGGACCAGGGCAGGTGGATTCTAAGCCACTGCACCACCAGGGAAGTCCCTCTAATAACTCTTTGTAGATGTTTATAAGATCAAGAAGGATTGCTTCTATCCTTAGTTTAATATCTAACTGTAATAGCTATGAAAAATTCAGAAATTGAAAAATTTTTTTTAAAGTTTCCATTCACTATATCAGTCTATGTAGAAAATACCTGGGGATGTTTAAGTCATACGAGACTTATAAACAGAAAACTAAAAAACATTGCTAACAAAAATTAATCTAAGATCTAAATAAAATAAGCTATCATGTTTATGAATTGGGACACTCAGTATGCCTTTCTAAATTAAAGATTAAATGCAATTCCAGTCAAAATCCTAGTTGGTTTTGGGGATGTTCAAATTCACAAGTGGATTCTAAAATTCACATGGAAAGGCAAAGGAGTAAGAATGGCCATAACAACTTTGAAAAAGAAAGTCCAAGGAGTACATCACCTTGATTTCAAGGCATATTAAAACAACAAATTATTCAACACATGAAAGGATTGACATAAATAAAGTAGATAAATGCAACAGAAGATAAAGTTCAGAAGTAAACATATACATATGATTGACCTTCAATGAGGATACAAAAGCAATTCAGTGGAGAAGGTATTTAAGTCAGTATCACTGCAGCAACTGGGTATCCATATTTTAAAAAGAACTTCCAAAAATGAACTAAATATGAATCATTTACATCAATAAAAAAAACTAAACTTTAAAGTTTCAGAAGGAAACATAGAAAAACTTCTGTCTTTAAATTTGGGAAACATTTTTCATTTATTGATAGAACACCAAAAGCATAAGCAGTAAAAGAATAAATGCACAAGTAAGACTCCATTAAAGCTGAAAACTTTTTCTCTGGAAAACCTACTGAAATGAGAAGACCAATTCTGGATGAAAATAATGTCAGATATTTCCATTAGAGAACCTTAATCAATAATCCATGAAGAAATGTCAAAACTCAGTAATTAAGATGACAAATCATATAAACAGAAATTTCAAAAAACTATGAATGAAATTATCACATGAAAAACCACTCAACATCATGTCAATAGGGAAATACTAGTTAAAATCACTAGATACCACTATACACCTCTTACATCACTGAAGTTAGAAAGCCTGACCATACCAAGTGTTGATAAGAATGTAAAGAACAGGAACTCACGTTCTGGTGCTTCTGGTAAGACTGTAACAGGATACTACCAGTCTACGAAAGTTTGGCTCCACGTAAGTTAAATTTTCACTTACTCTATGACACCTACTCTATATGCTGCTAGATATTAACTCAAGTGAAGGAAAGTTTAAGTCTGGAGGGCATTTCTCCAGTGTGAACTTTCTTGTTTTTTATGAGCCTGGAGCTGCCTGCAAGGAACTACACTCAAGGTTTTCCTCTAGTATGGATTCCCTGGTGGGCAATAAGACCTCTTCTATAGACAAAGGCTTCTCCACATTCACTGCACATATAAGGCCTTTCTCCAGTATGGATTCTCTGGTGGACAACAAGACTTCTTCTGTAGACAAAGCCTTCCCCACATTTATTGCATGTGTGAGGCCTTTCTCCAGTGTGGATTCTCTGGTGCTCAAGAAGACTTGTTTTGTAACTGAAAGGCTTGCCACATTCATTGCAATTAAAAGGCTTTTCTCCAGTGTGGACAGTTTGGTGCCGAACAAGTGAATACTTGAGCTTGAAGGCTTTCCCACACTGATTACACTCATAGGGTTTTTCTCCAGTGTGGATTCTCTGGTGCTCAACAAGTTTAATTTTGACCTTGAAAGCTTTCCCACATTCACTGCACTCATAAGGCCTTTCTGCAGTGTGAACATTCTGGTGTTTACTGAGGGCAGAGCTGCTTGTAAAGAACTTCCCACATTTACATCCATAAGCCTTTTCTCCAGTATGACTTCTCTTATGCACAACAAGACTTCCTTTGTAGACATAGGCTTTCCCACATTCACTGCACATATAAGGCTTTTCTCCGGTGTGGATTCGCTGGTGATCAAGAAGCCTTTTTTTGAAGACGAATGACTTCCCACATTTGCTACACTCATAAGGCTTTTCTTTTCTCCTCTGATGCACAAGGAGGTTTTTTTTGTAAAGGAAGGGCTTCCCACATTCACTGCTCTTATGAGAACTTTCTCCAGTGTGGACTTTTTGGTGCCTAACAAGTGTATCCTTTTGAAGGAAAGCTTTCCCACATTGATTACACTCATAGGGTCTTTCTCCAGTGTGGATTCTCTGGTGCTCAACAAGTTTATATTTGTGGGCAAACACTTTCCCACAATTAGGGCACTCATGAAGCCTTTTTCCTATGTGAACCTTCCTATGGTGAGTAAGACTGGAGGTGAGTCTAAAGAACTTCCCGCAGTCACTGCACTCATAAGGTTTTTCACCAGTGTGAACTCTCAGGTGCTCCATGAATTTATACTTCTTACTGAAGGCTTTGCCACATTCATTGCACTCATAATGCCCTTGCCCAGGGTGAGAGACCTCCCTGCTCTGCCTGCTTCTACCTGGGTGCTCTCCATCGTGGGACGGCTGGTGATGGGGAAAGCCCAAGCTTCTTAGGAATGCCTTCTCAACCTCTCTGCATGTGAACATATTGTTGGGTAAAAAGACTTTGCAGCTTGTCATAAGCAAGGCTCCATTTTCCTCGCTTCTGAGGTGTTTCTCTCCACTGGGCTGCTTCTGGTGATGTTGTAGGTGAGAAGTGAACATTTTCCCACAGACCCCAGAAGAGGATGGTTTCAGCCCAGAATGCACTCCTTGGTGCTCAGCCAGGTACAAAACACATTTCTCTACCAGGGCACCCATATCCAAAGTAAGAGTCTTCAGGATAGATCTGTCTGGATTTGGATTCCTGTCTTGTGTCACTAGTTCTACAGAAACACATTGTTCAGAAGCAGCCTCCTCAGTACCTACTGCACACCAACACCCTGAAAGCACAAAAATGCTGATAAACTGTATGGAGACATTGGTGGTACAGGAGTCTACTACAAATTTGTGCATGACACATGTAGGTATAAGCCCATGGGTTTGTTATTAAAACAAGGGAGGAAGGGTCAAGTGGTAGAAGGGGATACTGTGCAATACTAGGGCTCTGATGGTCACAGAATAGGAAATGTCTCAAACCCGCAAGAACACAGGATACCAGGATGTCACGCCGTGCTGAGAGGAGAGGCTAGAACAACCCACTCCTCGGCCAATGGCTTTCAGCAGGACTTTCTGGTGGTGACAAGGGTCAGCTCTGTAGAATGCGTGTCTCAATCCAGGAAAATGCAATTACACCTGACTATCAGTATTCAAAGACAATATAAGTAAACATGTATCTCTCATGATACATTAACGATATGCATATACAATATACAAAATACATAAAATTGGAGAACAGTGCAAACAGGGGGAAAGGAGAGGTGTGGAGGACACTAAGGTGGAAAACAGGAGTCAGAAATCACAGTAGAAATGAAAAGTGGGCAAAGTGTCAAAATGGGGAGAAGTGGAAGAAAGAAATTAAGTATGAGCATGATGAGTCTTGACGCTGAAAGAGGAGAGAGCAAAGGACATTTCCCTGTAGGATTAGAACTCATCAATGATATCATGCCTTCCTACAGCTCCTGCTCACCAGGCTCAGGATGTAATTAACCCTCGTCCTATGACTAGACAGGGGCCTACCTCGTCAGGCACCCAGGGTTGCCTCCAGCTTTCAGCTCAGGCTGGGTGACTATGAGCCCTACCAGATCAAACTCCTCAGAGGAAAATAGGGCCATTAGGAGAAAGACACTGGCCCAGAGTGAACCAACCAATGACAGATTTCAGGAAAAAAAATGTATCACTAGAAGAACCTTAAGGAGTCGTGCAAAAATAATCTAGGGTTGACCACAAATGCTGACCATGTAAGTGTCTGTAATTCCTGACACAGGCAGTGCAAAAAAAGGGTTAGAATGTGTGACACGGATCTTGCACACATCTGAACAGTTAACACACCTAGCAGTGGCAAAGCTAAGTGGCATCAGCTGGACAGGCTTCAAGCCTCTGAGACCAAAGTCTTCTGTAAAAGGCTTCAGAGCCTATGGTACAGGGCTGAACACACACAGGGTGGGGGAATGCAGCTCAAGTGCCAGGAAATCAGGGAAGTAAGCAATGTCCAAGGTCCAGGCTGGGAAGGATGGAGTGAGCCATGCAAAAAGAAGGGCAGAGTCCCATACGGGGCAATGGTGTGGAACAGGGGTCCTTACCCAGGGAGGCTATAAGTGACAGGTTCTCCAGCATCACGTCACAGTACAGGAGTCTCTGAGCATCGTTAAGGAGATCCCACTCCTCCTGGGAGAAGGACACAGCCACATCCTCAAAGATCACATGGCCCTGTCATGAGGGGGACAAGTGAGTTCACAGCAGCCTCTGCAACCAGGACCCCAGATCATGGTCGTCTACCCCAGTGACCCAGCTCAGAGGACACACCAGGTCCTCATGTCACAGGAACCTGCTAGAATTACATCATTCAGTTAAAAAAGAGAGGGAGACAAGCAGTCTCACAGATGCTTTGGGGCTGCCACACAAAACCCCAGCCACTCTCCTCAGAGTCGACTCTCCTGAGATCAAACAGACCATCCCACATACAATGACACTTGTCCTCAGCCCCCTGGAGTAAAGTGTGGGGATAAAGGCCCTGAGTCCATGCTCACACTCCCTCCCTCTCCATTGCCCAGCCCTGCAGGTTCACAACTCCCTCATGTGCCCGACCGTGACCCCCACGCCACCACCTCAGCCTCAGGCCTTCGGCACCTCACTCTGTTCCCCATGTGCCACCCAGCACTCAGTGCTTCCCCAGGCCTCTGTGGGACCCGCTGCTACAGGTGGTCCCAGCACTTTTTTCCATACCCCCACAAGGCCTTGATCCCTGTTCCCACATCAGCACCCAGACATTGTGTGGGGTCAGATGCCCAGAGCCCTAGTCCTCCACAGTGTCCCACGTGCTGACCCCGCAGCACTCACCCCTTCCTCTCTCTGCTCCTCTGTTTCCAAGCCCCGCCCCCCACCCCCCAGCCAAGCCCAAGACGCTGTCCCAGCTGCTCTCATCTGCCCTCAGCTGTTCTGTCATCCAGTCTCACACTCTTCAGGTTCCAACCACTGTCATCACAAAACTTTGAACCTGTGGAGGGGAAACAATGCCCCAGGCCTTACCTCCCTGTCATCTGACCTCCATTCCTGCTTTGCTCTGAATCCATACCTTATCCACCCTTTCAAATCCTGTGCCACGACAAGGACTTCCCCTGAGGCCACTTGCACCCCCCCCACACTCATGGTCACTGCACTGCCTCATCCATCTTAGTGATGACAGCCACCCCTGTCCCTGTGCCCAGGGAGATGAGCCAGTCCACGGAGAACACCCTCCCCACCCTACAACTTTCATGGAACCCACACATGACCTGAGGGCCTGGAATCTGACATGGTCCACATGCCATCCACCTGCTAAGGGGTATCTTCAATCCTGAACCCCACCTTCCCTGAACTCCAGGTGTGTTTCCAATGGCCCAGTTGACACCTCCTGTGAGACACCCCAACAATATCTCAGACTCAGCATGGGGACACAGAACTCTGGAGATTCCTTCTGTCCATTACTCCTACTTTTGACTTCCCGTCTCAGACATGGCGTCCCCACCATCACTTAGAGGCAAACATCCTGGGGTCATGTCAGACTATTCTTTCTCATCCTGTACAGCAGAAAGTCAGGTGTACCACCAATGAGATTGAGAAACTCACTTCCTCTCCTGCTACAGAGCCATTGCCAGGATCCAGCCACAATCGACATTCAACAGGACTGTGCCTTCCACTGGACCCCTGGCTCCTTTGCACCCCACCCCCACTACCACCACCATCTTCCTCCTCTCTGCAGGCAGAGCAGCCTCTTCAGACCCAGCGTCAGATCACTTCCCTCCTCTGCGGCCAACATGGCATGGACCCGCCCCTTCAGGAGAGGCCCAGCTCCTCAGGCTCCCATCCCAGGAATGACTCATGACTTCAGTCTTTATCAGCCCAAGTCATGGGTCCTGCAGTTCCCTGAACATTCCCCTCTCAGTTTCATCTCCAGGCTGTGCCCAAGGACATGTCACCACTTGACCTTCTCCACTGGACACATGGGAACACCTCTGTACAACTTCTGCCTTGATTAATGATCCTGTGCCTGAGATGATGCCAGGGTCCAGACCTAAGGGTCTATAATCCCAGGACAACACTGTCTCCTATATCTGTGTGTCAGGACCAGGGGTAGGGATGACGTCTGGGTAGGTACAGGGGCTTCTTCCACTTACCTGTCCAGGGACCATAAATGCTGCTTCTACCATGGGAACCTGTGAAAAGAGGGAGTATCTGAGATAAAGGTGATTATGGTGAGGATGTAAAGGCTGAGCTGTTTCTTCCCTTCCTTTTCCTGGACATGAGTCATCTGAGGCTGACCTCTGACCTCAGATCCTCACTCTTCAGAACTATAGCTTGACAACTCGATAGCCTTAGACAAAGACTCAATGTCCTTGGGACTTCCCTGGTGGTCCAGTGGTTAAGACTTCAAGCTTCCACTGCAGGGAGCCCAGGTGCCATCCCTGGTTGGGGAACTAAGATCCCACATGCCGTGTGGTGTGGCAAAAAGAACCCACTCACCCTCTTTGAGTCTCAGTGTCTTCATGTAAACGGCAACACTTAGGATGTCTGTCTCATAATGTGTACATACCAAATGCATTATTACCTCTCCCATGGTAAGATTCAGCTATTACAGAACACAGGATTAAGATTTCTATAAATGTTTTTGAAAATTACGTTTTTCTTACATGTCTTTCAAGGCTTTCTGAGACAAAGTATCTTTTCTCAACCACCAATTATCTAATTTTATGACACCACCCTGGTGCCCTACAATTCATTCCTATTATTACACTACCTGAAATTAGTGATAGAATCCACTGGTTTAAGGCATCAGGCCAATAAACTGCCCTCTTTTGAGAAACCAGTTCCGATCCCTGGTCCCCAGGCTACCAGGACTTCTGTCCCACTTGGCTACAAATTCAGGGTTTCCCATAAACCCCTCCTCGGTTTTGATAATTTGCTGAAATGACCCATGAAGTTAGGAAAACACTTTTCTTACTTTTTCCGGTTTACTGTAATGTATACAATTTAGGAACAGTCAAATGGAAATGACGTCTACGTCAGGGTGGGGGAGGTAGAGGGCATCAGGGGTTTCCAGGCCCTTTCAGTACATGCCACCCTTCCAGCACTTCCACAATTTCAATGTGTTCACCAATCTGAAGGAACCTTGAACTTCATTGTTCAGCAGTTTTTATACTTAATCTCCAGGTCCCCTCAGATCCTTAGGAGTTGCCGGGTAGGTCTGGGAGTTGAAACTTCTACTCACTTGTTTTTTCTAGAGAGCAGTCCCATCCTGAGGGTATCTGGAGAATCCACCCTATGTCACTTCATTATAATAAACTTCCACGTGATAAAAAGGGCTAGTTGTGAATAACAAAAACAGTCCTAATTCCCAGGCAATTCTAAGGGGTTCAGAGCTCTATGTGAAGAACTCAAGACAAAACCTAAACATATATATTATTATAACACAGATATATATTCTCATTTTAAGCAGTTATTACTTGCTTACACAAGATTAACTTGCCAAATCTATACATTTTTAACCTTGTAGTTTCCTGGGAGAGCTGAGGCACGTGTGCCCTTGACTGGGCCTGGGCTGCTCCACCAGCATGGCTGACATTTTTCTGACTCCACAAGGAGTGGGCAGTCGGCTGAGTGTTCAGAACAGTGAATCTATACAATCTCACAACTCCTTCTCCATCTCCATCTCAGGCAAGGCTCCTTACTCCTTATACCCTTGCTTCCCCAGAAAGCCCTGGAACCACAGGACCCTCCCATCTTCAGGCAACCTCAGAAAGTCCCACCCAGTTTGCCCTGCCCTCCAACCCCAGGTCTCTCTACTTTGATCTGAGGTCTCCTTGCACAGAAAAGTGACAAGACTTTCCCTCCTAAATTTGAGTCCAGACATGGCCAGAGTCCAGGACTTAGGCTGTCACCACATGGACATTACTGAGCTAGCGACCTCCTCCCCCAATTCCAGATTAGGGACTCCAGCAGCCCCTGTGTCACCAATTGGCCCCGACTGTTAACTCCTTACTTTTTTTTTTTGGCTGCCCCACACAACTTGCAAGATCTTACTTAGTTCCCCCGCCAGGGGTTGAACCCAGGGCCACAACAGTGAAAGCGCCAAGTGTTAACCACTGGACCACCAGGGAACTCCCTCCAAAATCCAATTTTAATCTCTCCCTGACATGTCTTCCAGATGCTCAGCCAAAAGAAAATCTTTATTGTCCTTTACTCTGTCCTTTTGCTTAGAACAACATTCATTGCCAATTATCTTGCAGATTTATTATGAACCTTATTAGTTGTATTCCTTTGTAAAAAATTAATAAACAGAAACCTCAGTTAGAGTTGGCACACCAGAAGGGGGAGCCCTTACTGACCTGAGACAATAACAGTATCCAAAAGGAAGAAGACGACTCTCTTCTCTCCTGGAAAGGACTCAGGCAACGAAAAGCCATGGACTCTGGTGACTATAGCCCTTCTAACTTCCCTCTTTAATCTCTATAAAAGTGTTAGTTCATCATGGCCGCACATCTCAATTGCAATTCCCTGATGATCCCGAAAAAAACTCATCTTTGCAGAAGAAATAGCTGGGAGGCTATTTGTTTCAGGTCAATAAGTTCCATAGGCACCACTCTGGTCCAGAAACCTACTTACTCTCTGGAGTGGAATGCACTAGGCTCTCCCAGGTCTCCCTGCCTCCACCCTCAGCTCCCCCTTCCCAGTCTGTTCTCCCCTGAACAGCCTCTGAAATACTTTAAAACTAACTCAGTGTGTCTTCCTGATTTATTCACAACCCTCCATGACTTCCAAAATGCCGACTGTTGGCCCAGAAGGGCTCATACGACTCCTCCATAATGCCACGTCTCTGAAGAAGGGACTCCAACCCCAGGTTTCCAGAATGTTCCCGGCTCTTGTGACTCTCCAAGGATTTGCACGTGCCAAGCCCCCAGCCTTTAACACTGTCCACACGGCCTGTCAGAAATAGGGCCACCACACACGCACACCTAAAGTTCTGGAGACAGGGGCCTGAACCGCAGTGCCCTGAACAGGAGACCCTCATTGGAGGCTTGAGGATTCGGGTCAGGATCTGGGGGGCCCCAACAGTCACCTAGGTCGTGTAAGGTCTGTTGGCCCGGGTGAAAGGAGGCCCGGGGGGTAAGAGTAAACATCGACCAGTATGAGGTAGGAGAGGCATTGGGACATAACGACCTCACCTGTTCTGGGAATCAACAAGAGACTCTAACTTCCCGCCCAGAAAACAATGGGGCTGATGGGAAGGGAAAATGGGCTTACGCCCCACAACAGACCAACCAACACCTGGCCCTGCTGTATCCTCACCAAATAAGGAATTACCCTGTATAGCAAACCACCCCCTCCCCTTGCAAGCCGCCTTCTGCTTTTACCCCAATAAAAATCCCTCTCATCCAGTACTGGGCGCGACTTCTCTGACCCCTTTCTCTCGGACCAGTGAACCTCGCCCGGGAGCGCTCCCTAATAAAGCTCACTTGAAGCTTTCCTCTGTTTCGCGGTGCCGTTTGTTAAGATCCGACCTTACAGGTCGGGTCTTGTAGCCCGCTGGTTGCCGTAGGACCCGTTGAGCGCGGCGGGATAATGGTGGTAACGTGGTCCGAATATTCCGGAAGCAGGTTCCGCATCCCGCTCACTCCCGCGGAGTGTGGACGGCGTCCCCTCGAGCTTTTTCCAGTTTCCGTTACCTGGGCTGCACCTAGTGATCTAGAGCTTTGGGTCCTGCAAACGCAGGAAAGTCCCCAAACCGCCGCCAACAGAAAGACACCGGAAGTTCCGTCCCCTCGTATTTCACAATCCCGGAAGAACCTCTGTTTGGGGCCTTCATTGGTGCGGAGAACAAGCCGATCCGCGCACAGTCTTCTAGGTAATGTAGTTCCCCTCAAGCCACCGAGTGCGGTGCGGACTAGACCCACCCCCAACCTGTTTGGGCATTAATGGGCCAAGTAGGTGCGGGAAGGACAAATTAAAAACGCGTCAAGGGATTTCCCTGGCGGTAAAGTGGGTAAGACTCCGGGCTTCCACTGCAGCGGGGGCGGGTTCGATCCTTAGTCAGGGAAATAAGATCCCCCAAGGTGCATGGCGCGGCCAGGAAAAAAATGTATTTACAGCACCTGAAACTAAGGGAACCTTAGTTTCGACTATATTTCAAATTAAAAAAAATAAATAAATAAAACACATAAAATTAGACCCAGCAAAACCTGCATCCACATTTATAAAATTCTGCTTTAGCTCGTATTTCTCAGCATAAAACTTTATATAGGATTAGAAAAAAATGCATTCCAGTTGTGAAAAGACTGAGACAAGCCACAGTCCTTATTTGTTGTTTTTGTTTCTTTATGAAAATCTTGGAAGAGTTTTCAAGTAAGAAAAATCAATTCAATAAGATTTTGGAATGAAAAAGGGAATTATATGCAAAAAAATATCTCGGTGTGCTTCATTATTGTCTAAAATAATAACTACATAAAGTTAGATAACATTAGTCTATCGTTGATACTGTCCACCTCAGTAAACCTGAGAGGCAGTAATCAAGCACAACACATTTACTTGGGATCACAGAATTGCAATTCGGGACACGCATTCAAGTAGCAACCCAAAAGGTATTCTGCTAGGGAGTAAAATACAGGGGATTTTAAATGCAAAGAGAGTTTTGTATTACAGAATTTTAATTGGAATTGGAGGCAGAAGTTAGTCTTGGTTGAACAGGATTATGTACTAAGACTATCACTAGAGGGAAGTAATAGTCCATTAGTGTGACAAGTTGCAAGTGTTATTGCAGAGTCCTTGGAATATTTGCAGGTTGGCTCAGATCAAAAGTTCATGGTTTCACCAGGTGGGGAGGTGCAGGATGTCCACTAATTAATAGCCTCCCAGCTCCACGTTAAAACCCCTTGACATCAGTGATTCCACTTTATTTCACATTCTACAACACTATTAATTTGTCATGCCTTGCAGGAGTTCTCAAAGCAAATATAAAAATTTTCATAGCATATGCACAAACTATATGATAATAGCAGGCTTCTTTTATTTAAAAAAAATTAAAATTGAAACAAGAAAAAAACCCTTTAAGAAGATATTGAGCTACCTATAATTTTAAAAGAGTTAATATATAAATAATAAATTCAATAAGTACTACTATTTTTTTAAGTACTACAAATTAAAAAGAGGAAGATTTAAAACCTGAGAAGGCAATATTCTTTTTTTTTTTGGCCCCACTGCCCGGCTTGCATGATCTTAGTTCCCCGCATAGGGATTGAACCCAGGCCCACGGCCGAGTCCTAACCACTGGACCACCAGGGAGCTACTGAAGGCAACATTCTTTTTGTTTTTAAATTTATTTATTTTATTGATTTATTATATTTGGCTGTGCTGGGTCTTCGTTGCTGCGTGCAGGCTTTCTCTAGTTGCAGAGAGCGGGGGCTACTCTGTTGCGGTGCGCGGGCTTCTTGTTGCGGTGGCTTCCCTTGTTGCGGAGCACGGACTCTGGGCACATGGGCTTTAGTAGTTGCAGCATGTGGGCTCAGTAGTTGTGGCTCACAGGCTTCAGTAGTTGTGGCTCGTGGGCAATAGGCACGCGGGGTCTGTAGTTGCAGCTCACAGGCTTAGTGGCGCCACAGCATGTAGGATGTTCCCGGACCAGGGATCGAAACCGTGTCCCCTGTATTGGCAGGCAGATTCTTAACCACTGTACCACCAGGGAAGTCCTTAAATTTATTTATTTATTTATTTATTTATTTATTTTTTCGGTACGCGGGCCTCTCACTGTTGTGGCCTCTCCCGTTGCGGAGCACAGGCTCCGGACACGCAGGCTCAGCGGCCATGGCTCATGGGCCCAGCCGCCCCGCAGCATGTGGGATCCTCCCGGACCGGGGCAGGAACCCGTGTCCCCTGCATCGGCAGGCGGACTCTCAACCACTGCGCCACCAGGGAAGCCCCCTAAATTTACTTTTAACATAAGCCCCACCATATAATTTTTCCGGCAAATTTGTTCAATATATTATCCTTTCCCCCTTACATGCCTTTGGCAACTTTACAGGAAATAAATTGACATTATTAGGGTTTGTAAATATCTACATTCTCTACGCTTTCCCATTGCTCTAAAGTTAGTGTAGATATACAGTAAATTCTTAAATAAGAAGAAAAATATTTTCATATTTCTTGTTTTCAAAACATCCTTCATTCTGCTCAGCCAGCTGGTAAGTGTCTGTGTCCAGCCCTAACTCAGATCCTAATTCTGTTCCGAACGCCCATCAACCTCCTCAATCCAAAGCGTCCACTTGAATGTCTTAAACACACCATGAACTCATCATGAATAACAGAAATTCATTTCCAATTTCAGTGAATAGTCTTGCCATCCAAACAAGTTTGAAATTCAGATTCATCCTTTGGCCTTAATACTCCACATACAATGTTAAGAAATTGTGACTGTATCACATAAGCCTGTTCTGATGTCTGGGTATCTCTCTTTTGTGTTTGGTTTCCAATGTTATTAGCGTTTCTCTCCAGGTACCAAGTTTCCATGCATCTTTTATCTATTGTATTTTTATCTATTTCATCTATTGTATCAGCATGCACTGATGTCGTTAATTATTTTATAAGCTGTTGAAACATTTCACCTACTTCTGCTATTTCTGCATTTATTAGCTAGAAATCCTCTGTAAAGAAGAGTTTTTCCATAATCTTCCGTTCAGTTACCTCAAAATACAGTTTGTAAAGATCAGGGAGGCAAGAGCTTGATCCCTCAACTCTAGCAATTTTTCAGGATAATTATTTGGACAACTAACGTCATGCTCAAATAATAATGAAATGTTTATCTCAGGGATAAGGTGTCCCTGTTGCACACATACTAAGACTGTGATCGTGGTAGGCACTCTCCTAGTAGGAAAAAACATTTAGTAAGTGGCTCTTCTTTTCAGATAAGTCTCTTATTTTATTTTGTTATTTAAAAAAATATTTATTTATTTATTTAGGCTGTGCCCTGTCTTAGTTGCAGTGCGTGGGATCCTCGTTGTGGCATGTTTAGTTGTGGCATGCGGGATCTTTTTTAGTTGTGGCATGTGGGCTGTTAGTTGCAGCTTGCAGACTCTTAGTTGTGGCATGGGAACTCTTAGCTGTGGCATGCATGCGGGATCTAGTTCCCCGACCAGGGTTCGAACCCAGGCACCCTGCATTGGGAGCAGGAAGTACCCACTGGACCACCAGGGAAGTCCATCTTATTTTATTTTATTATTTATTTATTTATTTGGCTGCGCCATGCAGCAAGCAGGATATTAGTTTCCCTCCCAGTGATCGAACCCATACCCCCCACATTGGGAGTGCTGAATCTTAAGCACTTGACTGCCAGGGAAGTCCCAGATAAGTCTCATATTTTAAAATTAATTTTATCTGTTTTAGTCCATTCGAACTGCTGTAAGAAAACATCATATACTGGGTGGCTTATAATCAACAGGCATTTATTTCTCACAGCTCTGGAGGCTGGAAGTCCAAACTCAAGTTTCCCATGGATTCAGTGTCTGGTGAGAGCCCACTTCCTGTTTCATAGAAAGCCTCCTTTTTCTTGCCATGTCCTCACATTGTAAAAGCAGTGAACTTTCCGGGCCCTCTTTTATAAGGGCACAGTTCCTTTCATGAGGGTAGAGCCCTTCTGACCTAACCACCTACCAAGTATCCTATGTCCTAATATCATGACATTAGGCATTAGGTTTTGAACATAAGAATTGAGGGGAAAACAAACATTGAGACCATAGCAGTATCTATTTCAGGAAATTGAGTTAGAAATATATGGAAAAAATAGTTGGACTTGTTGGGGTTTCAACAGAAACACTGAGATGTACTCATGCAGGAAAGAATTATTTTGTGTGGGAAACAGGCAGAATACCACATCATCTACTTCCGACTTGGCATCCTGACAGATATCCATTTCCCCTGTCATGATCTTGGCTTAACTCTTTTTTAATTGTTCCTTGATTGCACATACTGAAGCCTACAAAATTATCTCTGAAGCTTTGAGCTACATAGAGTTAAAGAGCAGTGCAGTTTATTGGGAATTCCCTGGCAGTCCAGTAGTTAGGACTTGGCACTTTCACTGCCATGGCTCCAGGTTTGATCCCTAGTCGGGGAACTAAGATCCCCGAAATCCGTGCAGCCCGGCCAGAAAAAAAAAAAAAAGCATGCAGTTTGTGACTGAATGACATTGCAGTGTGTGCTTTCAGGTTTTCCTTTGTGTTCCTGTTGGCTGAATGCAGTCTACAAAACAATATCTCCCTTTAAAGGGAATACCTCTTCAAAAAACAGAAGAGACAAAATAAAGATACTTGGATAATAACATATGCTTAAAATTATAATTTATGTCAAAGCACCCTCATTTAAAAAAAATCTACCCTATATTTTCCCAACTTACTTTTGATGAACTTCATCAATTTATTTAAAACTTTATAGAAAAGATTTCACTACTGTCCATCTTTTTTAGGGACACCAACCTCTTCCTCCCCAACATCCCAGTAATGGCCATGTGTGAAGCCCTTTCTCTCTTGACTCTGAGCAAACATAGTGAAACTGAGAAAACTGATTGTAAAGCTTCCATCCACATGTATTTGAAAAGAAACAAGATAATGTTTATTAGTTTGCGGCTATGAGTGAAGGTACTTTGTATCTGAGTGATATCATATCATGTGTTACTCCCCCATATGGTGAAGAGAGAAATAAGTCCCACTTGTGGGGTCTTTATGGAGCACTACAACACAGTTGTGGAAATTGTACCCTTAGAGGCATATAAAGGATTTATTATATTCACAGGTCCTAGGAGAGACTGGCATGCCACCTCACACAGGAGCCATATAGGAGGAGCACCTGGAGAGCATCCTCAACGAAGCAGAAGAGTGGGGCCCCCTAGGTAAGTGCCATTACTGGGGATCAGGGCGGAGTACCCAGGCAGAAGTCATGGGGGGATTTCATTGGTGGGTTGGAATGTCACTAAGTCATGGGAGGACAAGAAGGGGAACTTGAGTTGGGGCCACAGCCTCATCACTCTGGTGTACCCAGTCACCCGGGGTGGGGTGGTGGGGTGGGGATGTGCTCACAGCCAGTATGTGGGGATGTTGAGGCAGCAGAATACGAACATTAAAAAATTTACAATACAGTATGTCCACTTGTTATGTTCCGAGCATCTTAAATGACAAGACGCAAAAAACACAACAGGGAAATCTGGATCGTTCCCTTTAGGAACATCCCATGCCTCGCCTCCTTCATTAGAGCCTCTGCATTTCCTTTGCCAGCTCCTCTCCAGGCCTCTGGACCCCAGGCTCCTAGAAGAAACAGAGACAGCCTCTCCCGGCCGGCTGCAGAACAAGAACTACGCTACCACGCGCGCCACAACCAGAGAAGCCCGCGGGCCCCAATGAAGACGTAGCGCACAATGAATGAATGAATGAGTGAATAAATAAAATAATTTTTAAAAAGGAATCACACTACCCAGTAGGCTGTGCTTTGCGGGATGGCTGTGAGGGCCGGAATGATGGCGTCACAGAAAAGGGGCGTTACTGGCTCGCGTTGTCAGGGGCGGGACTTCCTGCGCCGGAGGAGCGGGGTTTTCTTTGTGGTGAGGCTGGTGTGTCCCCACCCACTACGAGCTCTTCCCGGGACTTAGGGAAGGAGCGGGGAGGACAGCCTGGAGGGCCCACCTGTGCCTTTGTACGACCTGGGGGAGGGTCAGCTAAGCCCGCTGGACCCGCCGGTCTCCGGCGCCCTCACGTGGCCCTACGCTCCCCGCGGTGCGATGGCAACGCTGGTGACCCCGGCGCAGGTGAGTGGAAGGTGCGCCAGGCCACGCCCGCTTGGACCCCACCCAAGTGGCCGAGGCGCCCTGCTGTGCAGGATGGTGGTGTCCTGTGAGTCGTCACCTTGTCCTCCCCAGGGCATTGTTTGTCGGAGCCTCGGGATGGGGTCGCTTGTGCTCCGGGTGGGAATCCAGGTTAGGAGCTTCAGGTGGAGTGTCCCATTTCTGTCAGTCAGTGGGACGCTGTGTGGTAGGGAGAGATGTGGTTTCTCGAATCTCCCTGACCCCATACCGCTGGCGTGGAAGGACCCGCAGGGAGGAGTGCAGGCCGCACAGTCCGGAGACCTTTCTGTGTGTTGCGGCCCCGCCCCTTCCCGAGTCTAGGACCTTGAGCAGCTTTCCCTGTTGCCCTTGGTTTCTGTTTTCTCGGGCACAAAACAGGAATATTAAAGTTCCTCCAACTGGGTTTGAGGGAACTAGAAAAAGCACATGGGTGACGTGTATCCCCCCGCGTCCAGCATGGTGCAGGGAGCATTGCTCTGGTTCTCTTTCCACGGAGGTGCCTCTTGAGCCTTTGTTGATGTTAGAGGCTCATTCCTGGGAGAATCTGACCCTTGGGTTTCCCAGCTGTGTAACCTCTACAGAGATAAGGGCTGGGGTGGGGAAGAGGCAGGAGTAGCCTGCAGCAGCTTGGGGATTGCAGCCCTGCTAGGATAGAAAAGGCGTCAGGAAAGACAGGGCGCCCAGAAGGCCAAGGAATTTGTCTTTCAGTTTACAGCCAGTCGAACTGGCTTCCCACTGAATCTGTTTTCCTGTTTGAGGTTCAGTTACATATGGTAAGTGGTGATAGTGTGCAGGAGTGTGGTGTCCCTTTGGACATTAAAACACAAGAGGTCCTGGGTAATTCCATAGCCGTGACCCTGAGTACCCTCATCATAGTCCTGATCGCTGTCAGGACTTGTCTTATTTGTTAACTTCCCATTCACTTGGCTCCTTCCTCACTTTATATCAGACTCACTCCAGTGTACTGTCCTGAAAGAGGCTTTTCGTGGTGCCCTGTCTAAAGCAGACTGTAACCTCTTGTCATCTCGCGCTATTTTCTTGACTTTGGAATCTTTGGGTCCCTGTGACATTGTCTTGTTCATTTATTTAGTTGCTTGTTTAGGATCTCTTCCCAGCCCCTGAGCATGAGCACCTGTTGCTGCTTAGGACATAGAACAACAGCCTGGGCTTATAAAAGGTACTCAACAAATGGTTCAGTGAATGAATGGGTCTCCCCCTCAGGTGCTTGCCTCACACTTATAATAAATACAGTCTTTCTCCCAACTATATATGGCCCACAGTGCTCTCTCTACTTGATCTGCCCCTTGCTTACCCCCAAGGTTTTTTCCCTCCATTTTTCCCTCACTCACCGCACATGGCCAGGCAGTCCTGAACTTGTTAAACTCCTGCCCAGTTTCCAGCTTCAGCTTGCACTTCTCTTTGTCTGGGGCCCTGTTCCCAGATCTCTGCAGGGCTATCTCTCCCCACCCTTCCTGTGCATCAGTGTCACCTCTTAGGATAGTCTTTTCCTGGCTGTTTTATAATAATTCTGGCTAAGGTACCCCTGCCCCCACCTGCCAATCTTCTGGCAACTCTGTTCCCGCTTTTACTGGATGTTCAATTCCCACTTCTGCTCCTTAAATTTGAGGTTGTGGCTGATTTTCTAGAGCTGCCTGGGGCTCAGACCTCTGGCTGTGACACGGAGGTGATGATGGCATTTACCTCATGGGCTGTGGGAGGATTAGTAAGAGTCACAAAATACATTGAACACATAACTGTGCCAGGCAGTCCAGCATCTCACATGTAAACATTTTCTCTTTAGTTCTCCAAATGGCCTGGTGAAGTGGGACTGATTGTTCTATTGATGCAGAAATCGAGGCTTAGAGAAATGATGGGATGTCCTCCCTGTGGTCACACTGGCAGGAAGTGTCAAATTCCAGAGTCTTGATTCAAACCCTGGAAGTCTGGTTCCCGAGCAAGGAATCTTATTGTGTAAAGGCCTCAACTTGGGGCAGGTGCACTGTGAGGACCAGGGAGGCTTAAGTGCTATCACTTTACTGTTACCATTGTTGGAATTATCATCATGATCATTTTCCCAGAGCACTTACCATCTCTCCCCAGTCCTCATGGAACACCACTGTCTGTGTCACTGTGACACTGTCTGTGTCATCTCCAGTGGCTTCCTTCATGGGAGGCTTTTCTCTCAGCCACAATTGCATTATGTTCCAAGGTTGCATCTGCTTCCCCCTTGAGCCCAACACAGAACTTGGCGATCCAGAGGCCTCGGTGATTCAAGCCTGGGTTTCTCTGCATCTTCACCAGCAACAGAGTGACAGGGTTGATCCCAGCCAAGTGCACAAGGCCAACACCACTACCTGTGTTTGACTCTCCAGGTGGTGGTGACCTTTAAGAATGTGGCTGTGACCAAGAGGAGTGGGGACAACTTGACCTGGACCAGAGGACTCTGTACCAGGATGTGATGCTGGAGACCTGTGAGCTACTGTTCTCACTGGGTAAGTGCTCAGCTCTCACACCTGTGAGGGACCCCACCCACCTTGTTTCTGGGCTGATCAGGAAGGACACAGGAGTCACCTTTCCTCCTCCCCACAGGTCCTGCAGTTTTCTGGTCCCTTCTCCTGCCTGGTCTCGCTGTGTCTGTAGCAGTGATTGGTGGGATAGAAACAATGTCCTTCTGAACACCAGCCCCCATCCCAGTGCCCAGCACCCTTGGGCCTCAGTCTGAGGTCCCTGTTCCTGATTCCACAGGAGGGAAGCTGACTGGCCCAGCCTGCTGAGGTCAGGTGTCCCCACAGCCCAGTTAGCAGGGCTGTTCTCAGAAGAGATGGTGAGTCAGGCAGACCCCTACATGGCATTTGTCATCAGTGCCACCCAGGGATCTTCCTAAACAGCACAATCTTTGTTCAAAGGTCCCTAGTGTCTACATGATCCTCACATGTTTCCTGTGGCCTGGGCAGATTACTATGTGACAATATTTGGAGGGCCAGGGAAAGATTCCCCAGGAAGCTGTATAGGCTCTGAATCATCAAACAACAAATAGGACTATTTGTCCCATAGCCTGGATTGATGCGTCCAGGAATCAAGGGGTAGATATGTGAGTGGCACCACTGACAGTTATCCATAGAGAGGCACTAGGGAAAATTTTTGCTTCCTGTCTTCATGAAGCACTGATTGTGTAGAGGTCTTAGTTGCAAAGGGAAGAGTGCTTTCACTACTGCAGTAGAATGATTCCATTGTCCTGGAGAGTAACACTGCCAGTCTGCCACTTTGCACTACTCATGCTTCTGAATCAACAGGAAAAGTAAGAGTTACTGTGCTGGCTCTGGTGATTGAATGTGATTATCAGGTGCAAATTGGACTATACTTCCCACTGGTACTTGCACAAAGGAAGTGTGTGTCTGGAATGCAGAGATCCCTTAAGATGTCTTGTCATGATCTATGGTAAAGTCAATGGAAAACTATCCACAACCTACTTCAGGCAGGACAACTCATGGCCCAGACCCTTCAGGAAAGAATGCTTTGGTCACCCCACCAGGGAATAAAAAATAATCATTCGAGGGTTTCCCTAGTGGCGCAGTGGTTGAGAGTCCGCCTGCCGATGCAGGGGGCACGGGTTCGTGTCCCGGTCCGGGAGGATCCCACATGCCACGGAGCGGCTAGGCCTGTGAGCCATGGCCGCTGAGACTGCGTGTCCGGAGCCTGCGTGCCACAGCGGGAGAGGCCACAACAGTGAGATGCCCCCGTACCGCAAAAAAAAGAAGAAAAAAAGACCATTCGAGGTGCTGCTGAGGACAAAAGGAGCATGGAATGGATTGTGGAAGAGCTACATATTAGTTAGCTCATGTGACCATTAACAGAAGTGAGGATAGTAATCAGTAATGTCATGAGTATTTCTTCCTAATTTTTTTTTTTCGGTACGCGGGCCTCTCACTGTTTTGGCCTCTCCCGTTGCGGAGTACAGGCTCCGGACGTGCAGGCTCAGCGGCCATGGTTCACAGGCTCAGCCGCTCCACAGCATGTGGGATCCTCCAGGACCGGGGCACGAACCCGTGTCCCCTGCATCAGCAGGCGGACTCTCAACCACTGCGCCACCAGGGAAGCTCCAGCCAATATCTTTTTCTTCCTTCTTTCACGCCCTTGTCATTTAACAGATGATGTGTTGACTTCACATCACAGTATTTAAGTATTGTTAAATTTATATCATAGTATTTGGTTATAGGATATCAAGGAGGAGAGTGAATGTTACCCAGGGAATCTGTCTCCTTTCTGAAGAAAGAGTTATTGTATTTTTGGTTGTACACAGGATAGTTGTATCATGACCTTGTTGTTGTCTTTATTTGGAGATAAGGAGTGGTTTAAGTTTGTATGGTGCCAAGTTGACAAGAGGTGAACTTGTGATGATTAATTTTATATATCAACTTGACTCGGCTGTGATACCTGAATATTGTTCAAATACCAGTCTAGATTTCACTGTGAAGCTTTTTTTTTTAATGGAGTAAATACCTATATTTTTATTTGTAATTTTTAAATTTATAGACCAAACACATGTGCGAAAAGAATGGCCTCAATTTAATGGCATGTTGTCCCTTAAAAAAGTAGAAAAATAAGACAAAGCCAAATTAAACAAGACTTTGGTTCAATATTATACTGGAAATTTTAATAAAACTAGACTTCTATTCAATATTGAGATGGAGGTTATTGTCACAATAATGAGGCAATAAAAAGTAAAATTACTCACATTGCTAAGGAAAAAATAAAACTGATCTACGGAGAAAACTCTATGGGATCTCCAAACAAAGCATAACCCAGAATAAACATATACAATGGAATACTACTCAGCCATAAAAAAGAATGAAATTTTGCCATTTGCAACAACATGGATGGACTTGGAGGGTATTATGCTAAGGGAAATAAGTCAGATAAAGAAAGACAAATACTGTATAATATCACTTATATGTGGAATCTTAAAAATACAACAAACTAGTGAATATAACAAAAAAGAAGCTGACTCACAGGTACAGAGAACAAACTAGTGGTTACCTGTGAGGAAAGGGAAGTGGCGAGGGGCCATATAAGGGTAGGGGAATCAGAGGTACAAACTGTGATGTACAAAATAAGCTACAAGGATATATTGTACAACACAGGGAATATAGCCAATATTCTATAACTATAAATGGAGTACAACCTTTAAAAATTGTGAATCACTATATTGTACTCCTCTAATTTATATAATATTGTACATCAGCTATACTTCAATAAAAAACAAAACATAACATTAACCAAAAGACCCTGCTAGAACGACTGAGTATCTGAAGCTTGAAGAATTCAAGATCCATATAAAAGAAACCATTCTATTTGCGATAGCAATAAACAGTTGAGAACTTCAGATCCCCCCTCCCCGCCCCAAATGTCTGTGTTGAAATGTACCAGGGACTTGTTTTAATCATGCACTGTGAGACATGCAGACATGGAAGTTACTTTGAAGAAGGACACTTACACGGTTCCCTAGAAACAGGAAGCACAGCATGTCATACTGGGCCGCATATGCTGGGCCTCCACCTTCTGCTCAGGAGGCAGGTCAAGAAGAGCATGGCTCACAGCCTTGAAAAATTCTGGCAGACTTTGGGTTTCAGGGGTCATCCCTAGTTGCCATCCAGAAGAGGACCTTCACCCAATCATAAGGCACCTTTATGGCATTGGAGGACTTCCAGTCACCAGAATTGGGATAAATGAATGTCTGTTCTTCATAAATCACCCAGTCTATGGTGTTCTGTTATAGCAGACCTATAAGACTAAGACAGACAGTTTGAAATTTTTCAGCGGCCTCTGTTTTGGAAGGGTGGACACTAGTTGTCCCGTACCTAGCTCTGGTATAGGTACCAGAGCTAGGTACGGTATAGGGCAGGGAGGATTATTGGTTTGGTATGTGAGTTTGCTAAGGTTATGGTTGGGGGTGTGGGCTCCAGATTGGTCGGTTTGTGTATAACAAGCATGCTTATAGGGGAGGGATTTTTTACCTGCAGGAATTAACTAGCTCTGAGAGGGATAGCCTTGCCAGGAATAAGGCCCCAAAGGCCAGAGTAGGAAAAATACAAAAAAATAAGAAAATATAGTCAATACAATTAAAATTTAGCATACCATCAGATGTAGAAAATACATGCAAGATGGGTAAACAGAATTTTAAAAATTAGAGAAAAAAAATTAAGACCCAAGTAAAAGGAGAGATATCTCACATTTACGGATTGTAACGCTCAATATTTCCTTCTAAATTGATCTATGTGTTAAGTGAAATCCAAGTCAAAATCTCGGTAAGCTCTTTTTTTTTTTAATAGAAATTGCGAAGTGGATTCTACAATGAAAATGCAAGTGCAAAGGACCAAGAATAGCCAAACAACCTGGAAACAAGAAAGTGCTAGCATAAATACAAATAGATAAATGTAAGGGAATAGGAGGTCTAGAAATAAACATACACACAAATGATCAGTTGTTTTTCAGTGAAGGGACAAAAGCAATTTGGTATAGAAAGAATGATTTGTTAGATCAGTGTGTGGTAGCAGTTGGGTATGCAATTGGGTATGCAAAGAGAACTTATAAAAATTAAATAACTATGGATCATAGACATATATAGAAAAACCTAAAACTGCGAGAGTTACAAAATACTGGGTTGGCCAAAAATATTGGTTCGGGTTTTTCGGTAGCATCTTACGGGAAAACCTGAACGAACTTTTTGGTCAACCCGATAAAACAGGAACGCAGGTTTTGACCTTGTGTGGAAGTCACAAGCCCTACGTCCTCTCCAGTATTGCATGTGCTGACTCTACACCAGTCACACCTTTTTTCTATCTACCTCCTCTCATCCAAAGCCCAACCCCACCTCTCCCACCACAGCCCAAGAGACTCCCAGCTGGCCTCATTTACTCTTGTCTTTTCCATTATGGTTTATTACAAGATATTGAATATAGTTCCCTGTGCTCTACAGTAGGACCTTGTTGTTTATCTGTATATAGTAGTTTGTATCTGTTTATCCTAAGCTCCTAACTTATCCCTTCCTCCACTCCCTTTCCCTTTTGGTAACCTTAAGTTTGTTTTCTGTATCTGTGAGTCTGTTTCTTTTTCTGTTTTTTTTTTCTTGTAGAATCTTTTATTTCAGTGATTAAAAGAACGCACTAAACGGAAACTATGCTGATTTACATTAGGCATGCACATCTACCTGAAACGGCTGTTAGTTTTTGAGTGGCCTAAATCTTTATAACTTATTTTTTCATTTAGGCACATCTTTCAATTTTTTTGGACCCCAATATACAGGGTAAGTTAACTTCTTCCTTGTGGCAGTTTAGTATGAGAATTATGTTCACTGGCTAGATTCCTTTAACCAAAGGCCTCTAGACTCTCAGGTTACCTGTACTAGCTCAAGACTGTAATTTATATAGATATTTAAGTGAATCACAGTATAAGGGAGAGAGATAATCTAGAAAGGTGAAATGTACTGTATGAATATTCAATACATCTTTTTTTCCAGCACTGATAGTCAAACACTAGATAAGGAGGGCTACAGTCAAGTACCAAATTACTCTTTCCCCTGCTGCTGCCCTTTCTGAGAGACACAAAGACGTATGTCGATCTCTCTAGAAATCTGAAACGAATCCACACAAATAACAGATTATTACTTATGTGGCCCCACTATCAAATTATAGAGCAGTTCCCCTATTAAAATTGTAGGGAGCAGTTAATGGGACTATGAGAAAAGCTTCATCCCACATAGAGTAATATACATCTAGTAGAATTTTCCATTCATCTGTCATTTGTTTTCCCCAGATTAACATTAAAAAACACAACCCCAAACACATTTGACCCTCAAACACCCCTCCCACAAAAAAATTGGTCTTTGTTCATTCTCAGATGACAGGATGTCCCAAGAGTGACAAAGTGGGAGCCGATCCCCCACCTTTTCTTCAACCATCCCATCAACTGCTCTTCTTTTCTTGAACTACCTTCCTTTTCCAAAGAGGTAATGCTGAAGTCAGTCAGAACAGCTTTCTGAGAAGACTGGCTTGGATTTCTGGGTCTGTTACAGTCGATTCAAGTTGAATTGGCTTGTATCAATGAAGTGCCCAATGCAGTTCACAAAACAGGCCTCAGCCAGACTGTCCAACTTTGGCCCAGGCTTGTCTGTGCACTTTTCCCAACAAAGTTTCGTCATCTGGTGCACCAGCTGCTGGAAGCGCTGCTTCTGAGTCTCTACGTCCATGAAATGCTGCAGCTGCCAGTCAACCGAGCCCAAACCCACTGTGGAGGAAGATGAGGAGGAATCCATCCCAGCGCGGCCACGTGTGCTGAGACGAACTCCGCACCAACTCACCAACCTTCACGTCTGCTTCTGTTTTGTTTTGTTTGTTAAGACTTTTTAATATTTTATTTATTACCATTTATTTTTGGCTGCATTGGGTTTTCGTTGCTGTGCACGGGCTTTCTCTAGTTGTGGCGAGTGGGGCTACTCTTTGTTGGGGTGCGCGGGCTTCTCATTGTGGTGGCTTCTCGTTGCAGAGCACGGGCTCTAGGCGTGCAGGCTTCAGTAGCTGTGGTGTGCATGCTCAGTAGCTGTGGTTAGAGGGCTCTAGAGCGCGGGCTCAATAGTTGTGGTGCACGGGCTTAGTTGCTTCGTGGCATGTGGGATCTTCCCAGACCAGGACTCGAACTCATGTCATTGGCAGGCGGCTTCTTAACCATGGTGCTACCAGGAAGCCCCTGTTTCTGTTTTGTAATAAGTCCACTTGTATCATATTTTAGATTCCACGTATAAGGGATATCATATGGTATTTGTCTTTCTCTTTCTGGCTTACTTTGCCTAGTATGATAAACTCTAGGTCCATCCATGTAGCTGCAAATAGCATTATTTCATTCTTTTTTATGGCTGAGTAGTATTCCATTGTGTGTGTGTGTGTGTGTGTGTGTGTGTGTGTGTGTGTGTGTACACACACCACATCTTTATCCTTCCATCTGTTGGACATTTATGTAGTTTCCATGTCTTGACTATTGTAAATAGTGCTTCTGTGAACATAGGGGTGCATGTATCTTTTTGAATTAGTGTTTTCTCCAGATGTATGACCAGGAGGGGGATTGCTGGATCATAAGGTAACTCTATTTTCAGTTTTTTAAGGAACCTCCATACTGTTCTCCATAGTGGCTTTACCAGCTTACAAACTCACCAACAGCATAGGAGGGTTTTCTTTTCACTACACCCTCTCCAGCATTTATTTGACTTTTTCATGGTGGTCATTCTGACCAGTGTGCGGTGACATCACATTATAGTTCTGATTTGCATTTCTCTACCAACTAGTGATGTTGAGCATCTTTTTATGTGCCTATTGGCCATCTGTATGTTCTTTGAAGAAAAGTCTATTTAGGTCTCTGTCCATTTTTTTGTTGGGTTATTTGTTTTTTGTTATTGAGTTGTATGAGCTGTTTATATATTTTGGAAATTAAGCCCTTGTCAATCACATTGTTTGCAAATATTTTCTCCCAGTCCGTAGGTTGTCTTTTCGTTTTGTTTGTGGTTTCCTTTGTTGTGCAAGAGCTTATAAGTTTGATTAGGTCCCATTTGTTTATTTTTGCTTTTATTTCTTTTGCCCTGACCTAACAAAACATTGTTATGGTTTATGTCAGAGAATGTTTTGCATATGTTCTCTTCTAAAAGTTTTATGGTATCATGTCTCATGTTTAAGTCTTTAAGCCATTTTGAGTTTATTTTTGTGTATGGTATGAGGGAGTGTTCTAACTTCATTGATTTACATGTGGCTGTCCAGCTTTCCCACCACCACTTCCTGAAGAGATTGTCTTTTTTCCATTGTATATTCTTGCCTCCTTTGTTGAAAATTAATTGACCATAGGTGTGTGGGTTTATTTCTGGGCTCTCTCTTCTGTTCCATTGATCCATGTGTCTGTTTTTATGCCAGTACCATGCTGTTTTGATGACTATAACTTTATAGTATTGTCTGTGGTGTGGGAGGGTTATGCTTCCAGCTTTTTTCTTTTTCCTCAGGATTGCTTTGGCAATATGGGTCTTTTATGGGTCCATATAAATTTTAGAATTTTCTTGTTCTAGTTCTGTGAAAAATGTCGTGGGTAATTTGATGGAGATTTCATTGAATCTGTAGATCGCTTTGGGTAGTATGGCCATTTTAACACTATTAATTCTTCTAACCCAAGATCATGGGATAGCTTTCCATTTCTTTGAATCATCTTCAGTTTCTTTTATCGGTGTTTTATAGCTCTCAGCATATAAGTCTTTTACCTCCTTGATCAGGTTTATTTCTAAGTATTTTAATTTTTTTTTAACCCCACATTTGTTTATTTATTTATTGTTGGCTGTGTTGGGTCTTCGTTTCTGTGTGAGGGCTTTCTCTAGTTGTGGCAAGCGGGGGCCACTCATCATCACGGTGCACTGGCCTCTCACTATTGCAGCCTCTCTTGTGGTGGAGCAGGCTCCAGATGTGCAGGCTCAGTAGCTGTGGCTCACGGGCCTAGTTGCTCCGTGGCATGTGGGATCTTCCCAGACCAGGGCTCGAACCCGTGTCCCCTGCATTAGCAGGCAGATTCTCAACCACTGTGCTACCAGGGAAGCCCAAAGTATTTTAATTTTTTTAATGAAATTTTAAAAGGGATTGTTTTCTTACTTTCCCTTTCTGATATTTCATTGTTAGTGTAAAGAAGTGCAGCTGATTTCTGTGTGTTAATCTTGTATCCTGCTACCTTGCTGAATTCAGTTATCAGTTCTAGTAGTTTTTGTGTGGAGTCTTTAGGGTTTTCAATATATAGTATCATGTCATCTGCATATAATGAGAATTTTACATCTTTCCTTTCAATTTGGATACATTTTATTTCTTTTTCTTGTTTGATTGCTCTGGCTAGGACTTCCAATACTATGTTGAATAGAAGTGGTGAGGGTGGGCGTCCTTGTCTTGTTCCAGATTTTAGCAGGAAGGCTTTCAGCTTTTCACCATTGAGTATTATGTTGGCTGTGGGTTTGTCATAAGTAGCTTTTCTTTTTGGCTGCATTGGGTCTTTGTTGTTGCGCGCGGGCTTTCTCTAGTTTCAGTGAGTGGGGGTTACTCTTTGTTGTAGTGCATGGGCTTCTCATTGTGGTGGCTTCTCGTTACAGAGCATGGGCTCTAGGCACATGGACTTCAGTAGTTGTGGCACACGGGCTCAGTAGTTGTGGCTCACGGGCTCTAGAGCACAGGTTCAGTAGTTATGGTGTACAGGCTTACTTGCTCCACGGCATGTGGGATCTTCCTGGACCAGGGTTCAAACCCATGTCCCTGCATTGGCAGGCAGATTCTTAAACACTGTGCCACCAGGGAAGTCTCATAAATAGCTTTTATTATGTTGAGATATGTTCCCTTTATACCCACTTTGGTGAGAGTTTTTATCATGAATGGATGTTGAATTTTATCAAATGCTTTTTCTGCATCTATTGAGATGGTCACATGGTTTTTGTCTTTTCTTTTCTTGATGTAGTGTATTACATTGATTGATTTACATATGTTGAGCCATCCTTTGATCCTGGGACGAATCCAGCTTGATCCTGCTGTATGATCGTTTTTATGTGTTGTTGGATTTGGTTTGCTAATATTTTGTGGAGAATTTTTGCATCTATATTCGTCAACGATATTGGCCTGTAATTTTCTTTTTTGGTGGTGTTTTTGTCAGGTTTTTGTATCAGGGTGGTGGTAGCTTCATAGAATGACTTTGGGAGTGTTCTGTCCTCTTCAGTCTTTTGGAAGACTTTGAGATGGATTGGTGTAAGTTCTTCTTTGTATGTTTGGTAGAAATTGACCTTATTTACTCTTTAGCTAATCTATCATCCAGTCTGACACTCTTTAGGTTTCACCAGGAGTTATCACAAAACTCTGAGCCTGTAGAGAGGAAAACAGCACCAGGTCTTATCTCAGTGTCATCTGATTCCATTTACTGCTTTGCCTCTCAATAAATCTCTTATTCATCTCCTTGGAATTTCATGTCACTCCTGGATCTTCATCTGAGGCCAGCTCCCGCACCACATGCACACGCACGCACACACACACACACGCACACACACACACACCTCTCCCTCTTTCTCTCTCTCTCTCTCTCTCTCTCATGGTCACTGTACTTCCTAACCTGTCTTAGTGATGATGACAGCCTCCTCCCGCACCCTCTACACACACTCATGCAAACACACACACTCTGTCTCATGGTCGCTGTACTTCCTAACCTGTCTTAGTGATGATGACAGCCACCACCCCTGTCCAGGGGTCCAGGCAAGTGAGCCAGTCCATGCAGAATACCCTCCCTTCAGCCTTAATGGCATTGCCACATAACCTGTGGGGTGTTCCTCTTAAGTCTGACATAGTCCACGTGCCAATCTCCTGCTTATGGGTATCTTTACATGAACCCCCTCCTTCCCTGAACTCCAGGTGTATATTTCACATGCCCACTAACACCTCCACTTAGAGATGCCTGCAATACCTCAGACTCAGCATGGTGACACCTAACTCCTGATAGTACTGCTGGTAATTACTCCTGCTATTGACTTTGCATCTTTCGCCTAAAGCCAAACTTCCTGGATTTATGTGAGACTTCTCTCACCCTTACAGCAGTGATCATTCCTACTAAAAAATTCAACCTAATACTACAAGCAACTTCTTAGAAAATATTTGGACATAAAGGTAAAAGTCTTTAGGGACTTCCCTGGTAGTCCAGTGACTAAGACTCGGTGTTCCCAATGCAGGAGGCCCGGGTTCGATCCCTGGTCAGGGAAATAGATCCCACATGCAGCAACTAAGAGTTAGCATGCCACAGCTAAAGATCCCACACACAGCAGCTAAAGATCCTGCACGCTGTAACGAAGATCCCGTGTGCCGCAACTAAGACCTGACACGGCCAAGTAAAATATAAATAAATAAATAAATATTTAACAAACAAAAAGGTAAAAGTCGTTATCTCATGCTGGGAATGAAGCTACAATAAAAATTTTATGGCAACAATACTAAAATGATTATGGTACCCTCCCAAATAATTCAAAATAGAAACAATATTCCGTTGGAAAATAAATTTTTAATTAATGCAAAAAATGTAATTTCCATGAGGGAGAGAAAGATTGCTATTTATCCAGTGATAGGGGCAGTGTCTGGCAATAGCAAGCACTCCATAAATAAAATGATGGGTACAGATTTCCTGATTTTTTTTTTTAGCCACGCCACATGGCTTGTGGGATCTTAGTTCCCCAAATAGGGATCAAGCCCGTGCCCCCTGCAGTGGAAGTGGGGAGTCTTAACCACTGGACCACCAGGGAATTCCCTTCCTGATTCTTTCTTGAATGCCCCATTCCCCTGTCCCTGCTTCCATCCCAGCAAATGCTTACCTGGTTTTGTGGGCAATCCAACCATGATTGGCCGAAGCCAGGTCAGTATTTGTTAATTGGATTGCACAGAACTGAAGAGGGGGCGTACCCCATACCACAAGATCACCTGAGGCGGGGATGCAGTGCCTACATCAGCCCCATCTGGGCTGGAGCTGATCTCCATGGTTACAAATAGAGCACAACGTGTGTTCCTGTCCGTTTTAGTATTGTGGCCACAAAATTTTTATTATAGCTTCATTCCCAACGCTTTTGAACAAAAAAAATTTGTTGGACTTTTACCTTTATATCCAAATATTTTGTAAGAAGTTGCTTGTAGTATTAGGTTTGTGGGAAAGAGAAGATCTGGGGTGTAATCTACCCGAGACCAAATTTCTCATTGTGCTGATCACTGTTTCTGAATCCTTCTCCCCTTGTTGTGTCCAGATATTTAGAATGAATAAGTTAGAAGGCAGTGGCGGTACAGTCATGTGCATTGATGTCTGGGCAATGGCTGTCTTTCTCACAGGGCTAAATTACAAGGGTAAGTTTGATCATCATGAATCACTGGGGTGGGGGGGCTGTTCATTATACACAGAGGCTGCACCCACTGAAAACAGCCTAAACATGTTGTTATTTTCTCTTTCCCAAATTTGCCACTTCATACCCACAAATAAAAGACTTAGTCTGTTAGCCTTTACAAAGATTTAAAGAACATTATATAATTTCTAAGTACCCATACAATATAATAATATATATTCACCTTGCTTGGATGAGGGCATTCATTCATTCAGTAGATATTTATTGAACACCTAATATGGGCCAGGCATTGTGCTAGGTGCTCAGTGAATATTGATACATGAAAAAGAGACCAAAAGTGTATAGATCTTAAACAAGTGTAAGAAGGGTTTTCCCCAAAGTCCTTGAAGGATTTGACTTTGCTATACATGTCTTCCTGACTTCTGTCCTCTGCTCTGAGCACAACCCTTCACCACTAGACCCACTTCCACAAAAAAAAGACTACTTCTGCATGTTGCCAATGGGTTGTGCATGACAATGGGCAGTATTTATGTAGGCAGCACAGACAGTAGCTTTTCACTTAATGTAGCAATAACACAATATTAATCAATGGGCACTGCCTTCCATAGCGATTGAACAAATGCTTGACGTGTGTCAGGTCTCTTAATCCAAAAGCCACAGAGAGAGTGCAAAATGGGGAAAATCTGCATCTGAGAAGGAACACTGCTAAGGAAAAATGAATTTGTTTTCAATTTGGTTTAAATCAGGTGTGGGATTCTACCCTCCTTTTGGATCCCCAAATAGGAGAATCTTAGCACATAGATAATCACAAACTGTGTGAGAGTTGAAATCCCTGCCCTGCTGGAAGGCGGCGCCAGGCTCACAGAGGCACACATCTGTCTCAAAGTCACCCTGCCCTTTGCAAATGGCAAAGATATCTTCACATGTTCCGAGTTCCCCTTATTTCAAGGCTACATCATGTGAACTCCATTTAAAACAATGTGATTTTGCACTCCTGTAATGGATACCATGAACACATTGAGATGTGAGAGTATGGGACAGGGTGGGGGAAACTTTCTACCAGTGTGCGGAAACTAGGGAACAGTTCTGAGGCTCAGGATAGGAGAAATAGGTACATGGCCCCAGTGGCTTAAACCTCAGTCCTTGAAGGATGTGCCCCCACCACCATTCATAGAAGTCCTAGCCACAGCAGCTAGGCAAGAAAAATAAAAGGCATCCAAATTGCGAAGTGAGGAAACATTGGAATCATAATGGAGTAATTATAGTTCAGGTGTACAAAACGGATTGGGAAGACTATTGAGGTTCTAGTCTCAGACACATCCCTGTACCACTGAGAACTTGAACTTTTTGTGAAGTACCAAACCCCAGGACACCTACAGCTATATTTAGAACAACACCTGCTGGGTGTAACTTTATGGTCTCAAGGTTCCCCTTTGTCAGTTCAAGAATTTCAGACCCCAACCAATCCTTGTTTAGCAAGCACTCTTCTTGCCATCTCTAAATAATTCCTTACAAACAACATATGTAACTAACTGCCCTTGCAGTTTTTTGCCTGTGTAAGCTTCCTGCATTTTGTAATCCAGAGGAACACAGTTCAGGTGCTTCTTGAACCTGTGTCTCCCAGGCTGTAGTCTAATAAACCACAAATAAATGCCTCTTTATTTCAATAAGGTCTCCATTTCTGAAATTTAGGTTAACATTGCTTGGTGTAGTTGGTATTACCCAGTGTGACCTCCAGCACTTCTTCAGACTTGGTGTTGGCATTCAGTACCTACATAGACCCATTGCGTTTAGCAATCTTTTCACTCACATAAAGACTGCAGAGAGCCCTCCTGAACCCAAAACTCTCATTTGGTCAAGGTTTAGATCATAAATAAAATTGGGTGTCTCTCAGTGTTGACTTTAGTCCTCCCTTTTGGGAGTGGAGTTTTTATGTTGGTTTTATTTTGTTTTGTTTTAATCTGTGCCACTTGGTAGGAGATTCGGGTTTCAGGTTTCTTTTGATTTTGATGAGTACTCAGAATAATGCCAAGTTCTCATTCAAAACAAAACAAAACCCTGTCAGCTTTGTGTTTAACACCTGTGGGCCCTCATCCTGTAACGACCTATCTAAATGGGTCCATTTAACCTGGTATGATTTTAAACTGCCCTGGCCAAAATGGGAAGTTTTTGAAATTCCCAAATTTGTCAATCTTCATGCATGCCTAGAAAGAAATACCAGAAACAGAGAAAAATTAATGGAAAACATTTTTTTAAATTTATTATTAAAAATAACAAAGAATAAATTGCTGCACACAGGCTTTCTCTAGTTGCGATGAGCGGGGGCTACTCTTTGTTGTGGTGCACAGGCTTCTCATTGCGGTGGCTTCTCTTGTTGCAGAGCGTGGGCTTCAGTAGTTGCAGCACGCTGGCTCAGTAGCTGTGGCACATGGGCTTACTTGCTCCGTAGCACGTGGGGTCTTCCCGGACCAGGGATCAAACCCATGTCCCCTGCATTGGCAGGCAGATTCTTAACCACTGTGCCACAAGGGAGGTCTCAGAAAGAATGTTTTAATTGATATTTAGAGGCCTCTAAACATAATACTGAGGAAATTGCTTCCCTCCAAGCTGTAATTAAAAATTGACTCAGGCTGTTTCTAAACTTAAGAAATCATGAAATTCTTTACCCCACTCCCATTCCCCTCCCAATTCTGCACCTTCTCCTCCATTCCTTTACCCACCTCTTTCCAAACTCCCTTTTTATTTAACTTACCCCCTCTCTTCTCTTTCTCCACCAGACACCCTCCTCCTCCTCCTCCATCAGTTAACACTCCTGAGCCTAAACCCCACTCAACCCCCCTGTCCTGGCAGCCCCTATTAAAACGAAGTCCACCTGAACCTTTTATTGTCTTTGTCCCATGGAGTAAACGTGAACTTAGGGCTATAGCTAAAGAATTCTGTGATTCTTTTTGGACCTCATTTCCTTTGCCAAACAATTTAATCTTGTTATACAAACCTATGAACCAAGCTATTCTGATCCTTATCAACTTATACACATGCTGGTAGGGGAAGACAGAGCAAAAGAATGGCTTAATAAGATGGATTGGAAAAAACCTATAGAAGACTTCCAAAAGAAAACAACTGAAGATCAAGATAGGGCCAAAGGCTTAGCCAAAACCCTTTACTGGTTATTCCAGAAGTTTCCCCAAATATTACTGATTGAAACATATCCAACTGTGTACTCAAAACCTAAGGAGCCTGTACTTGAATTCTTTGAAAGATTTCAAAAAACTTTCAAACAGTATTCAGGGATGGAAAATGTTAATACCAACTCATGAATGGTTTAGATTAAGAACTTGACACTTTAGTTAGAAGGCATCAGTGAAATTGGACAGCCATGGATGCCCGTGATTTATGCAGTTTGGCACAGCAGCTGTCCAAGACCATACAAAAATAGCCAAGAAGAAGGCTACTCAAATAATGAGTTTACAGCTTCAGCAATTGACTGGCCAAAAAAGGCCAACACGCCTCCAGTCTTACAAAGAAAGACGCTCCAACACAGAAGACCTTCAAAGGTGCTATTATTGCAGAAAAAGCCTGGGAATTTTAAAAGAGCTTGCTATAAATTCAGAAAATCACTCAGAGAGAAAACAAAATCCTGCCAGCCCTTCTCCAAACAAAGGTCCTATGCAACTTCCTTTCTGTCTCACCTAGGGCTGCTCCAAGGAAATACCTGGGGTTTCTCCCTTTCTTCTCACTAACATTCTGGAGAAATTGAATTCACCATTGTTTGAGAGCAGACAGAGCTTTAATTCATACGGGGTACCACTCTTTCTGTTCTCAATCCCAGCACTTTGAAACATTCTCTTCTGTGGAGTACTAAAACAATTTCAATGGTGGGAGTTTCTAAGCACCCTATGACTGTTTTTAAATCTTAACCCACTCCATTCCAACTTGGCCCTGTCACAGAGACACATTCCTTTCTCCTTCTTCCTTCCACTCCTGTACACATCCTCAGAAGAGACCTCTTAGAGGTCCATAATGCACGTTTCCTTCTCACAAAAGGGGGAAATGTTTTACATCTGGAAGAACATTCCAATCAACAAGGCCCTAATGACAAATATTTAGGCCCTGCATGTGAAGTGCCATCATTTTTCTCACATCAGTCATAACCCCAAGAAAGAATGAACTTGTACAAACGCTACGGTCTCAAATCTCTGTGGATAGAGGGAAAATTCATTCAGCAACCCCAATCAAAATAGATGTATACTCATCTTAACCCCTCCCCAACATCAAGTAATATCTCGTCAAACAGGAACCTATAAAAGGAATTCAACATATCATAAAAGACTATATTAAACAAGGTCTAGTGATTCCTTGCACCAGTCCTTGCAATACCCCCTTCCTCCCAGTTAGAAAACCTAATGGAAGAGGCATTTTGTTCAGTATTAAATAGCCATCAATAATATAGTCATATCCCGCCATTCAGTAGTCCTTAATTCCCATATCCCTTTATTTGCAGTTCCCACAGACAGCAAGGTTTTCACATGGCTGATTTATGTGGTACTTTCTTTGTTATGCCAGTGGATCCAGACAGCCAATCCTTGTTTGCCTTTACTTGGAATGATCAACAGTACACTTGGACAGTATTGCCCCAGGGATATACGGAGAGTCCTATTTACTTTTCTCAGACCTTAAAATCATACCTTGCAGATGTTACTTTCCCAAATGACTTCACTTTACTCCAATATGTGGATAACTAACTTCTTTGCTCTTCAGGCATGCAGGCTTCTCAAAAAGACAGCCTCTAACTACTTGAGCCTGCATTATAGCAAAAGATCAAATTGTTAATATTTATACTGATAACCAGTATGCTTTTTAAAAAAAAAAAAAACAAGAGACATCAGCCACCATGTCCCCTTTTTTTTTTAAATTTTATTTATTTATTTATGTCTGTGTTGGGTCTTCGTTGCTGCGCAGGGGCTTTTTCTCTAGTTGTGGCAAGTGGGGGCTACTCTTTGTTTTGGTGCGCGGGCTTCTCATTGCAGTGGCTTCTCTTCTTGTGGAGCATGGGCTCTAGGCGCACAGGCTTCAGTAGTTGTGGCACAGGGGCTCAGTAGTTGTGGCTCACGGGCTTAGTTGCTCCACGGCATGTGGGACCTTCCTGGACAAGGGCTCGCACAGGACAAACTATTAAGAATAGCCAATATGTATTGGACCTTCTGGAAGCTATTAAAATACTAAAACTTCTGGCCATTATAAATATCTCAGGTTAGTCAAGGCTTGGTTCAAAGGAAAGGAAATAATTTAGCCGATACTGTAGCAATGACTGCTGCGCTCTGACCCACTTCAAAAAAGCTTTAATTATTACCTAACCTTATGTTAGCTTACGGGATTTACTGGCAGAAACCTAAAACAATGTTTCTCCAGAGGAACAAGACAAATCTTATACCAGGGATGTAAATTTTGGGAAGATCATAATTTATGGTATGGGTCTAACAATACTCCAGTTTTGACTCATAGCCTCCAGGAACATATTATTGAACATACATGGGGGCCCAGATAAAATGATACGTGCAAAACAATGCTACTGAAAACCATCCCACAAAATAGCCACTGAAGTATATTTGAAGTGTAACATTTGTCCAAAACGTAATCCGGGTAAACCCATCCACTTCCCTAAAGATTGTTTTCCTTTGCCTTCAGGACCCTTTGATGTATGGTTAATGGAATTTATCCAACTGCCACCAACTCAGGGATATAAATATGTAGTTGTACTAGTATGCATGTTTTCTCACTGGATTGAAACATTTCCATGTTGCAGGGCTATAGCACTTTTGGTAGGCAAAATTCTTTTGGAAAAAATAATTTCTACCTGGAGTATTTCACCTGAGCTTCATAGTAATCAAGGAACTCATTTTACAGGGCAAATTATTCAGTCAATCTGTAAAACTTGGCCTTTTATTCCCCCCCCCCCCAGTATTTCCACTGCCTCTATCATTCACAGTCCTCCGGGCTAGTGGAACTTACATATAGAGCCATTAAGGCTCAATTGGCTAACAAGACATGGAAACAACCTAAATGTCCATCGACAGAAGAATGGATAAAAAAGGTGTACATATATACAGTGGAATACTAGTCAGCCATAAAAAAGAATGAAATAATGCCATTTGCAGCAACATGGATGGAACTAGAGATTATCATACTAAGTAAGTCAGAAAGAGAAAGACAAATACCATATGATATCACTTTTATGTGGAATCTAAAATATGACATAAATGAACTTATGTATAAAAACAGAAACAGACTCACAGACATAGAGAACAGACTTATGGTTGCCAGGGGGGAGAAGGGGTTAGGGAGGGATGGATTGGGGGTTTGGGATTAGCAGATGCAAACTATTATACAATATATATTGAATAGAATGGATAAACAACAAGGTCCTACTGTGTAGCACAGGGAACTACATACTGTGATAAACCATAATGGAAAACAATGTGAAAAAGAATATATATATATAACTGAATCACTTTGCTGTTCAGCAGAAATTAATACAACATTGTAAATCAAGTATATTTCAATAATAATAATTTTAAAAAGACTTAATTGGCTAAACTAGTTGAATCTTTTAATCTACCATGGCCGGAAGTCCTGCCCCTGCTATTGCTCAGCCTAAGGTCTACCCCCTTTGGTAAGCACCGACTTTCTTCCTTTGAAATAATTATGGGAAGAACAATGAAAATATATAATGCAGGGGCTTCCCTGGTGGTGCAGTGGTTGAGAGTCTGCCTGCCGATGCACGGGACACGGGTTTGTGCCCCGGTCTGGGAGGATCCCACATGCCGCAGAGCGGCTGGGCCCGTGAGCCATGGCCGCTGAGCCTGCACGTCCGGAGCCTGTGCTCCGCAAGGGGAGAGGCCACAGCAGTGGGAGGCCCGCGTACCGCACAAAAAAAAAAAAAAAAAAATATATATATATATATATATATATATATATATATATATATATATATATATATATATATATATAAAATGCACTACATAAGCCCAATGTGGTTAAAGGAGACCTCTTAACATATTGCCAAGAATTAACTAAAAACATTAAAGCTTCATGCTTACTAGTACTAGAATCTTTTATAAGTGAGAAACCTTTAAAAAAAAAAAAAAGAGTTCCCAGGAGACAAAGACATTAAAGAAAATAATTTACAACCAGGTGATTATATTTATTGGAAAAGACACCTCCCTGGAGATGCTTTGAAACCTCAATGGAAAGAGGTTGTTAATCAGGTATTAACAGGTTGTTCACTAAGCCATGTGCAGCAAAACCTCTGGTGTTCAATCATGGAGTCACGTTTCTCATTTTTAAAAGGCTACCAATCCTGAGTGGACTTCCCAACCCATTGATGACCTTCGTCAGAACAAGAAAAACTTCCCTGGGTCAGAAGCAGATGACATCTGAGTAGACAGCTCATCGCAAGAGTCGAGACCAGGCCTGTAACCCCAACTTTGTTGATAGTTTCAGACTGTTTTTCTTTTTTTTAACTGAGGTACCTATATACTTGATTTTGTCACATTGAGGGTCAGTAAGCCTTTTTACCCCTTCCTCATGTTTTCTTTAATCCTGATAATCCTAATATTGGAATTATTCATCTGTCATAAAATCTTTACCTTGAGGAATGACAAATTGAAATTGTAATGGTGTAATCATACTCAGGCATACAAAATGGAGTTGAGCAGCCATTAAGGATCAGATCTCAGACACATCCCGGCATCACTGAGAATTTGAACTTTCTTTGAACTGTACTAAACCCAAGGACACCATCAGCCATATTTAGAACACTCAGAAGCTTCACCCTTCTGGTCTAAAATTTCCCCTTGTAACTGCAACCATTTTGAACCCCAACCAATCCTTGTTAACAAGCTGCCTTATTTCTTGCTTGCTCCAATTATAATTCCTGACAGACAACTATGTAACTCACTATGGCTTGCAGTTTTTGCCTTCCATTTTAACCTTTCTCCATTTTGTAGTATAGTAGAATACAATTCACATGCTCCTTGACTCTGTGTGTTCTGGACTAAATACATTTTGGGGGGTGGGGGGTGGCTTGCAGGATCTTGGTTCCCTCACCAGGGATTGAACCCGCACCCTTGGCAGTGAAAGGGCAGAGTCCTAAACATTGGACTGCCAAGGAATTCCCTCCTGGACTACATTCTTAACAAATCCCAAATAAATGCCTTTTTATTTCAATCAAGTCTGTTTCTGAAATTTCAGTTTACAGAAGGAAGAAGTAAAACTCACTATTTGCAGATGGCATGACACTGTATATATAGAAACCCCAAAAACTCCACCAAAGAACTGTTAGAGCTAAGTGAATTGACTAAAATTGCAGAATACAAAATTAGTACACAGAAATCTGTTGTATTTCTGTACACTAATAATGAACTGTCATAGAAATGAAGAAAATAATCGCATTTACAGTTGCATCAAAAAGAATAAAATATCTAGTAATAAATTTAACCAAGGAAGTGAAAGACTTCTAGTTTAAAAACTATAAGACACTGAGGAAATAAATTGAAGATGACACAAACAAATGGGAAGATATACCATGCTCATGGATTGGAATAATCAATATCATGGAAATATACATACTACTCAAAGCAATCTACAGACTCAGTGCAATCCTTATCAAAATACCAATGACATTTTTCACCAGAACTAGAACAAATATTTCTAAAATTTGTATGGAACTACAAAAGACCCCAAATACCCAAAGCAGTCTTGAGACAGAAGAGCAAAGCTGGAGGTATCATGCACCCAGACTTGAAACCATACTACAAAGCTATCATAACCAAAACAGTATGGTCTTGTCACAAAATCAGACACATAGATCAATGGAACAGAGTAAAAAGTCCAGAAGTAAACCCACAGTCATATGGTCAATTTATCTATGACAAAGGAGGCAAGAGTGTACAATTGGGAAAGGACAGTTGCCTCAATAAATGGTGGTGGTAAAACTAGGTAGCTACACGTGAAAGAATAAAACTAGGGGGCTTCCCTGATGGTACAGTTGTTAAGAATCTGCCTGCCAATGCAGGGGACACAGGTCTGAGCCCTGGTCCAGGAAGATCCCACATGCCACGGAGCAACTAAGCCCGTGCACCACAACTACAGAGTCTGCGCTCTAGAGCCTGTGAGCCACAACTACTGAGCCCACATGCCATAACTACTGAAGCCTGTGTGCCTAGAGCCTGTGCTCTGCAACAAGAGAAGTCACCACAGTGAAAAGCCTGTGCACTGCAACGAAGAGTAGCCCCCACTTGACGGAACTAAAGAAAGCCCACATGCAGAATGAAGACCCAACACAGCCATAAATAAATAAATAAATAAATTTATTAAAAAAAAAGAATAAAACTAGACCACTTACACCACATATAAAAATAAACTCAAAATGGATTAAGGACTTAAATTTTTTTTTTCTTTTTTTTTTTGCGGTATGCAGGCCTCTCACTGTTGTGACCTCTCCCGTTGTGGAGCACAGGCTCCGTATGTGCACGCTCAGTGACCATGGCTCACGGGCCCAGCCGCTCCGCGGCATGCGGGATCCTCCCAGACCAGGGCACGAACCCGTGTCCCCTGCATCGACAGGCAGACTCTCAACCACTGCACCACCAGGGAAGCCCCAAAGACTTAAATTTAAGACCCCCAAACCATAAAACTCTTTAGAAGAAAACATAGGCAGTAACCTCTTTGACATCAGTCTTAGTAATATTTTTTTGGATGTGTCTCCTCAGGCAATGGCAACAGAAGCAAAAATAAATAAGTGGGATCACATTAAACTAAATAGCTTTTGCACAGCAAAGGAAACCACCAACAAAATGAAAAGGCAGCCTACTGAATGGGGGAAGATATTTTCAAATGATATATCCAATAAGGGGTTGATAATCCAAAATATATATAGAACTCATACAACACTATATTTAAAATAAAAAAAATTTTTAAACGGGCTAAGAAGCAGAATAGACATTTTTCCGAAGAAGACATACAGATGGCCAACAGGCACATGAAAATATGCTCAACTTCATTAATCATGACAGAAATGCAAATCAAAACCACAATGAGATACCACCTCACGCATGTCAGAATGGCTTATCAAAAAGAAACAACAGGGCTTCCCTGGTGGCGCAGTGGTTGGGAGTCCGCCTGCCGATGCAGGGGACACGGGTTTGTGCCCTGGTCCGGGAGGATCCCACATGCCGCGGAGTGGCTGGGCCCGTGAGACATGGCCACTGGGCCTGCGCTCCGGACCCTGTGCTCCGCAACGGGATAGGCCACAGCAGTGAGAGGCCCGTGTACCAGAAAAAAAAAAAGAAACAACAGGACTTCCTAGTGGTGCAGTGGTTAAGAATCTGCCTGCCAATGCAGGGGACATGGGTTCAAGCCCTGGTCTGGGAAGATCCCACATGCCATGGAGCAACTAAGCCCATGCGCCTCAACTACTGAGCCTGTGCTCTAGAGCCTGTGAGCCACAACTACTGAAGCCCATGTGCCTAGAACCCACGCTCCACAACAAGAGAAGCCACTGCAATGAGAAGCCCACACACGGCAACAAAGAGTAGTCCCCACTCACCACAACTAGAGAAAGCCTGCATGCAGCAATAAAGACCCAACGCAGCCAAAAATAAATAAGTAAAATAAATTTTTTAAAAAGAAACAAGTGTTGACCAGAATGTGGAGAAAAGGGAACCCTCAAACACTGTTGATGGGGATGTAAATTGGCCCAGCCACTGTGGAAAACAGTATGGAGGTTCCTCAAAAAACTGAAAATAGAACTATCAATGGTTGAACAATTACACTTCAGCTTATTTGAAGAAAACAAAAACACTAATTTGAAAAGACATATGCACCCCTATGTTCATTGCAGCATTGTTTACAATAGCCAAGATATTGACAGGACCTAAGTTTATCAATAGATGAATGGATAAAGATGTGGTATGTATGTGTGTGTGTAGCTATGTATAACACACAAAATGCAATATCACTCAGCCATAAAAAATAAGAAATCGTGCCATTTGCAACAACATGGATGGACCTGGAGGGTGTTATGTTAAATGAAATAAGTCAGAGAAAGAAATACTATATGATTTTACCTCTATGTTGGATCTAAAAAACAAAAAAAAAATGAACAAACAAAACAGAAACAGACTCATAGATACAGAGAACAAACTCATGGTTACCAGAGGGAAGGGGGATGAATGGTTGGACAAAATAGATGAAGCAGTTTACAAGGTAGAAAATTCCAGATATAAAATGAATGTCATGAGGATGTAATTTGCACATAGGAAATATAGTCAATAATATTGTAACCAGTGCTCAAACATAGTAACTGGTCTTACTGAGGTGATCATTTCATAATGCACAAAAATAATGAATCAATGTTATACACCTGAACCTAATATAAACGTAAAAAAATAATGAATGAATGCAACAAAAAAGAAACCTCTCACAAATTTTCTTCTGTTGAGTGTTTTTTTCTATTCAGCTCAAAATACTTTTTCCAGTGTGTTTTTTGTTTTATTTTGGTTTTGTTTTTTTAATTGCTGTGTGTGTGAGGAGAGAGAGATGGAGAGGAGAGGGAAATCAAACTAATACAGAAGGGGTCTTCTTTTATCTTATATAATGCTTCTACAAAAGTGCTATTGCAAATGTCATGCCTCTTTGTCCCTTATAAAATACTTCCCCGCACATTGTGAACTGCTCTATGCACTTTTATTCATTGTTACATTGGTGTTTCTCTCTAGTGAAATAAGTCAAGAAAATAAATATATAACGTTTGGGAAGGAATAAAGACTTTATCACTAACCACCTTAATTATTTCTTCAAATTTCATCTACACCTGACTCCTACTATGGAGACCCAATTTACAATTGCAATGCTTCCCTACTCCCTATACTTTTCTTCACCTCTATGTGGCTCTTCTTTTCTCTTTCCCTAAGACCTATTATTACCATCTAAGATACTATGTAATTTAACAACTTAGCACATTGCTTGTTGTGTGTTTCCCTTAACCAGAATGCAATTTCCATGAGGATGCATTTTTTTTACTTATTATGTTCTGTGCACTCATATATATCTAGGAATGTGCCTGACAAGGCACGCAACGAATATATGTTGAAGCACTGAACAAACATGAAAACCGGAAGTTCCTGTTCATTTGTAACATTGTTTGCTATTTTTTCCAACACTGCTTATTCCTGTCTCACCCAATCAGTTTCAATACCTTCAAGGGTTCTCAGGAATGGAAAGAAGTCATATTTTGGATTCAAACGCTGAATTGACTAAGAAAGATGGATAGGATATGCTCAGTTTTTTTCTTTCTTCTCTCAACTTTTAGATTTCAGTGTCTTCTGCTCCTTTTCCATTAGGATTTTTATTTCAAAAATAATTTCTTCCCTATCTGTTCTGCTCTCCTGTTAAGATATCTTTATTAATCACTTTTAGTAGCTTTCAGTGGTTGCATAGCTCACAAATGTTTTCCAGAAATGACCTCAAATCCCTTTGCAGACACTATTACTGCAATTACAGATGAAGTGATTAATCACCTTCCAGCAAAAAGATGAGATCATGACATTTCAAAACATTTACCCAGGGTTCAGAATCCCCCCCTTTCCACACCTGCAGCCACTGTTCTCACAGCAAACAATTGGGTTAGTAGATTTCTTTTTTTTTTCCTCCAGATAGGTTTCACATTCTCTTAAGGAATGTATTTCAGGAAATCTATGAAGATTATAGATTCATAGATTAAGAAATAATTAGGCGGGACTTCCCTTGATGGCACAGTGGTCGAGAATCCGCCTGTCAATGCAGGGGACATGGGTTTAATTCCTGGTCTGGGAAGATCCCACGTGCCGTGGAGCAACTAAGCCTCTGTGCCACAACTACTGAGCCTGCACTCTAGAGCCCTCAAGCCACAACTACTGAGCCCGCGTGCCTAGAGCCCATGCTCTGCAACAAGAGAAGCCACCACAATGAGTAGATCCCACATACCATGGAGCAACTAAGCCCATGCGCCACGACTATTGAGCCTGTGCTCTAGAGCCTATGAGCCACAACTACTGAAGCCTGCGTGCCTAGAGCCGGTGCTTGGCAACAAGAGAAGCCACCACAATGAGAAGCCTGTGCACCGCAACAAAGAGTAGCCCCTGCTCGCCAACTAGAGAAAGCCTATGCACAGCAACAAAGACCTGACACAGACAAAAATAAATAAATAAGCATTTTAAAAAATAATTAGGCTTTCTGAGGTTGAAATATTAAAAAATTTAGAGAGACAGATAGCAGACAAACAGACAAAAACAGGAAAGGAAAGACATTTGTTAAGGGAACCAGAGGCTATCACCACACTTGTCCACCTGCTTCAGGGCTGCTGGAGATTTTCGTTTCTCCTCCTGTTACCAACCCTTTATGAAAACATCTCTCACTTATCCCTAGTAAGCACACTGAACCTCACAGGTTTCACTCTAAAGATTTCTTCCTACAAGCATGTGATGAGCAGTAAGACAGGGAAGATGGGTTCCCAGATGCTGAGTTTGAGAATGATAGCTGCTGCTATGCATAAGTGCTTTTGGTGGTGTTCCTTTGTTTTGCAAAGGGGGGGAGGGGCATGTGTTGTTAGCCAAAGTCTAGTATGTTTCTAAATTTCTCTCAGTTGTAAAAGTTAACATTCATTCTCATTCAGAGAAAATAAAGTCTCTTTTATTTTGCATTTATAGAAACAAATTTTATGTGAAGAAAAACATGTTACCAAACCAGGTCCGTTTGCCCAATGTGCAGCAAGCCAAATACTGAGATGTAGAGGTTTGCAGCAGAGAAAGGGTTTATTTTTATTTGTACAAGGCAGCCAAGTGAGGAGATTGGAGAACAAATACCAAATACACATTTCAGGAGATGGGGAACTTGGGCCATTTATGGGTGAAGAGTGTAGTGTGGTCAGTGGTATAGGGAAGGTGATTGGAGGCAGGAAAAGGTGAAATAATCATCGTTCTGTGCAGGCACAATGGAGCTACATGCTTTCAGGGACACGTGCAAATTCAGGAGGAGTTGGTATGAAACGTTTGGGGGAATTTGGGGCTGTAAAGTTGAAGGTCATTTATCAGACAACCAAGTCTATTCTGTGCATGCTTGGTTTGGCCACATTGGTTTCATCTATTTTCAGCCACTTTTGTTGTGTTACAAGCCAAGGTGTTTTCAACTAGCTGCTCCATTATCTCCTGTTCTGTCAGACAAGTTCAAGAATTTCTGTTAGTCACCAATTTCTGTTAACCCTATGGGGCACGGTTTCAGGATGGGTTTTTTAACCCTATAAGGAATAGTTTCAATACCCCATCTTTTTTTAAAAAATTTTATTTATTTGTTTATACAGCAGGTTCTTATTAGTCATCAATTTTATACACATCAGTGTATACATGTCAATCTCAATCGCCCAGTTCATCACACTACCCCACCCCCTGCCTTTTGATCATTACTCAGTCTTAAGGGAAGAGGGGCAATGACTACTCTGGCTACTTCCTGCAGAAGAGGCATAGGCCTGATATGGGCTTGAGGAATGAAACTGTTTCTTATTTGATTGCAAATACTCATGATTCCTTAGATGAGGCCAAGGTTTTTGTTCTGGTCCTTTATGTTCATATGGGTTGGGGTTTGGGGCTTAAACATATGAGACAAAGAGCAAGTAGATTTCTGACAAGAAGGAATATAAATCCTAGCAAGCATAAAACAACACCACCTAGTTAACTAATCCCTATAATACAGACCTTATTCCTGATGGGATCCATGAGCATATATTTCCTAAGAGACTGGATCCAGGAAAATAGTCCTGGAAACCAGTTTGGACCCAGTACTTCTGGGATATTTGCT